>NC_140592.1:639415202-640615202 GCF_964204655.1 Triturus cristatus
CTACCATCTTTAAGTCAATTTTGAGTACAGTATTGTGGATTTTTGTTGTTTGTGGTCTTGTGTTAAGTCTATATAAAGAATTGAATATGCTACTTACCAGTATGCATCTGTTCTTGGCATGTAGGGCTGCTGACATTCATATCTGTGCATAGATCGCCGCCTAGTGTTGGGTCCGGATGTTTGCACGTTGTTGTCCTGGAAGTGTCTTCGAAGTATCCTGAGATAGGTGACTCCTCCCCTGGACCACAGAGCGCATGGGCATCCTCTCCATCCTCAGATTGTTTTTCGCCATTGTGGCCGTGATGGAGTAGATACAGAAAGTGATGACCATGCTATACAGTAATTCTGAGAGCTGCAGGCGCCGGGGAGGAGGGTGGGCGATATGAATGTCAGCAGCCCTACATGCCAAGAACAGATGCATACTGGTAAGTAGCATATTTAGTTCGAGGCATGTGGGCTGCTGAATTCATATCTGTGCATAGAATACATAGCAGTACCTCCTATTAGCGGCGGCCACCAGTGCCAGCTGCAGCGGTCTGAAAAAGAGTTTTGAGAACAGCCTGTCCTACAGCTGCTTGCTGTTTTGAGTGTACATCTACACAGTAGTGTTTGGTAAATGTATGTATAGTGGACCATGTGGCTGCTCTACATATTTCCTGTAAAGGAATGTTTCCCAGGAAAGCCATGGACGCCCCTAACTTACGTGTTGAGTGGGCTCGTGGTGGAATCGTTAACGTGCGTTTAGCCTTTTGATAGCAAATTTGAATACATTTAACGATCCAACTGGCTATACCTGCTTTGGAAATGGCGTTGCCTTTGTGCTGTGGGGAAAAGGCAACAAAAAGCTGGTTTGTCTTCCTAAAGACCTTAGTTCTGTCTATATAGTACATGAGGGCTCTCTTTACATCTAGTGTATGGAGCATTCTCTCTGCTACATTCTGTGGATTTTGAAAGAAAACAGGCAGTTCAATAGTTTGATTCATGTGGAACTGCGATATTACTTGAATTTGGGGTTGGTACATAGTACAACCCTGTTTGCGTGAACCTGTATGAATGGCTCTTGAATGGTTAGTGCCTGGAGTTCACTAACTCTTCTTAACGAAGTGATTGCCACTAGGAAAGCTACTTTCCAGGTGAGGAATTGAATCTCACATGAGTGGAGAGGTTTGAAGGGTGGACCCATCAGTCATGTGAGGACCAAGTTGAGGTTCCACACTGGTGCTGGTGGGTGTCTTGGGGGAATTACACGTTTAAGTCCCTCCAAGAAAGCTTTGATGGCAGGCACTCGGAATAAAGAGAGGTGCTGCCTGTTCTGGAGATAGGCTGCTATTGCGGTTAAATGGATACGTATTGAGGTGTATGCCAGATTGCATCGGTATAGGTGTAAGAGGTAACAGATTATATTTTGAATGGATGCGTCTAGCGGGTTAATGTCATTGTTGTTGCAGTAAATGACAAACCTCTTCCATTTAGCTGCATAGCAAGCTCTGGTAGTGGGTCTCCTGGCCTCCTTAATGATCTCCATACAGTCAGGTGGCAGGTTTAGGTAGCCAAACTCTAAGACTTCAGGAGCCAGATTGCCAGGTTCAGCTGTTGCGGATCTGGGTGCTGAATTTCGCCATGGTTCTGCGTTAAGAGTGCAGGTTTGATCCGCAGTCTTTGATGCGGCACCACGGAAAGTTCTAGAAAGGTGGTGTACCATGGCTGGCGCGCCCATGTGGGAGCAACTAGGATGAGTGTCAGTGAGTGCTGTCGCAGTTTGCGTGCCACCAGCGGTATTAATGGCGCTGGGGGAAAAGCGTACGCAAATCTGCCGGACCAGTTCATCCATATCGCATTGCCCTGCGACTGTGGATGTGGGAACCTGGCGGCAAAGCTTTGGCATTTTGTGTTTTCGTTTGTGGCGAATAGGTCTATCTCTGGATGACCCCACTGTTGGAAGTACAGTTGGAGCACTGATGGGTGTAGCTCCCACTCGTGCATCTGGTGGCTGTGTCTGCTGAGCAGATCCGCCATTTGGTTGTCCTTGCCGGGGAGGTGTTCCGCCATGAGGAATATGTACCTCTGAATGGCCCACTTCCACATGCTCTGAGCCAGATGAGACAACTGTGGAGAGTGTGTTCCTCCCTGCTTCTGTATGTAGTACATGGCAGTCATGTTGTCCGTCCGGATCAACACGACTTTGTTGCACAGGTGTACTTTGAATGCCTTCATTGCCAGGAAGATTGCCATCAGTTCCAGAAGGTTGATGTGCATCTTCTTTTGTTGTATTGTCCATAGTCCCTGCACTGTGTAATTGAGTACATGAGCTCCCCATCCCTGGAGAGACGCGTCCGCCGTCAGTATTATTTGTGGAACAGGCTCTTGGAACGGTCGGCCCTTGCAAAGGTTTTGTGGATTCCACCAATGCAGAGAGTTGTATGCCCGACCGCTCACCAACACTAGGTCTTTTAATTGCCCGTGAGCCTGATTCCATTGACGTGCCAAGCACTCCTGAAGCGGGCGCATATGTAGTCTCGCGTGTGGGACAATGAAAATGCAGGAGGCCATCATGCCTATCAACTGCATGAACACTCGCGCAGGAAGTGAGTGTTGAGGTTTGAACTTTGAGATCAGCATTTGCATGCTGTTGATCCTCACTAAATTTGTCTGAGCTGTGGCTGCCAGAGTGTCTATGGTCGCACCTAGGTACTGTTGTACGTGTGCGGGTTGGAGATGTGATTTTGGGTAATTTAGTGAGAATCCCAGACTGTGAAGAAGGTGAATGGTGAGGGACATGTGGCTGGCACATTGCTGGGCTGACTTTGCCTGAACAAGCCAGTCGTCCAGGTAAGGGTAGACGTGAATGTGTTGCCTCCGTAGATGTGCAGCCACTGTAGCTAGGCACTTGGTGAAAACTCTGGGTGCTGTTGTCACACCGAAGGGGAGGACTTTGGATTGGTAGTGCTGCCCCTGAATAGTGAACCGGAGATATTTTCTGTGTGACGGGTGTATGGGTATGTGGAAGTATGCATCTTTGAGGTCTAGTGTGGCTAGGAAGTCTCCCTGGCTGAGAAGCGGGAGAACCTGCTGTAGGGTGATCATATGGAAATGCTCGGAGAGAATGTAGTGGTTGAGGGGTCTTAGGTCTAGTATAGGTCTGAGCGACCCGTCCTTTTTTGGGATTAGGAAGTACAGAGAGTACACCCCTGTCCCTAGCTGGTTGAAGGGCACAACCTCTATTGCACCTTTTTGCAGCATACTTAGCACTTCCTGCTGCAATAATGCTAAGTGCTCTGCGGACATAGGACGGTGCTTTGGCGGTATTGTGGGTGGAGTGGAGGTTAATTCGAGACAGTAACTGTTATACCCTACTTAATTGAATAACTTGTAGTCCAGCCCTGCTGCCACTAGCTGCTCAGCCAGAGCGTGAGATGGTCATAGAATGTTGGTGTGCCTGTGATGCATGGAATGCCTGGGTGTCTGAGTGGATGAGTGTTGGCAGTTGAAGATGGGCTGAGCAGCTAGGGAGGCTGCTCCTGGGGGGGCTGGTACCACACTAGGCTGGCTGTAGTAGAGACAGATGTAACCTGAACTGGAGACTGAATAAAGATGGCTTAAGAATACCTCCTGGCTCCAGGTGTCTTTCTACAGAGATCACAACATTTATTTTGGCGACGAGCGGACTTGAACCTTAGAGACTCTTGGTGAACCACTGAAACAAAGGAACTATAAAGGAAATAAAGGAGAAACTAAGGGATCCTACGAGCAACTACATCTACAAAGAAAGGATTCCCAGGAAAGCCAGCGCCAGCCCCACCAGTGTCCTTCCCATTGGACAGCCCACAGAGAAGTGTCATCAAAAGGACACTACAGCCTGGGAATACTACTAACACCTAAAGAACTACAGTGAGTTGGAGGAGTAGCTAAGCTACAGCCGCATCGGGTGTGCCTGCCACAACGTTAGCCACAAAAGGATTACAGTGAGTTGGAGGAGTAGTCAAACTACAACTGAATATGGTGTTCCAGCCACAGAAAGAAGAAAGAGTCTATTCAGGATCTTTCATCATGGAGATGTAAGAACGCAAAGTGTGTTGCACAGATGGTGAATATTTTGGAAAAAGTGCTTTATTGACAGTTACAACGATTTATAGTGCCCCCAACACCACAGTGACTCCATTTGAAAAGGTGACATGTGTGCAGTAGTTCCACATATGGTGAATGTAAGATGTCTGACAGGACATACAATCTTGTCAAGTGAAGTGTACTTCAATCTAAGTGACTATGTCTACTTGAAACTACGTGCTAATGTGCAGCAGCCTGTTTGATGAAGCTAGGGATCTCTGGATGTTTACCCTAGAGGCGAGGTGCTTATTCGGTGTATGTGGCACTCTGGGTGTCTGCACGTTTGTTTTCGTCTTCATTAGAGAGGAGACCCACACAAGCCCAGGATTTGCAACGTGTTACTGTTGGTGCACAGTTTGGGAGATCATCGTGTTTACACACGACTCTGCGGTTCATACTCGACGCTCTACTACTGTTGGCATCTTCAGAGCTGAAGTCGAGTTGGAGTACCGATTTATTTATTCTCTTGGCCCTTTTCTACATGTTATGCGGCAGGGTATGGAGGCAGTTGCCTGAATGAACACTGTTTGGCGATTTTGTGGTGAGCAATTTCATTTGTTTTTTATCGTTACTGGCAGCGTTTCACTAGTGTCAGTTTGTCAGCTATCTTTGAAAATTCAAAAGCTGAGGTGCGCGCTACAATCAGCGCGTGGACGCTTACCTGGGTGCCTCTGATGTTTCCTCCACGCTGCGTACTTCTGCGTGAGCTTCTCTGTGACGTTGGGACATTCCACAGGAGCGTTTTGGTGCATACACCTACCGTGAGCCACTCTGCAGCGACGTAGACAGCGTGCCGCCATTTTGTGGTTGGCGGTCGCTATTGTCTCTTCCCATTGGAGGTTCCGGTTTCTAGTAATGTTTTTGTCCACAGACCTTCCTTCTGCCAACCACGGTGTTCGTTTTTCTGTGAGAATAAAGTTTTCTGCAAGTCGGCATGAGGGTCAGGGACAACGCGGTGTCTGCATGACTTCTACTTCTTCATCGTGTCGAGTTTTTTTTGGGTAAATAGCACCCTGTAGACGCCGGAGACTCGTAACAACAGATGTTACTTCGTTATGCAAGCGGTCAACATAAGTGCTACGATAGTCCCTGTTGAGCCTTGCTTTGGTATTGTATGTGGAGGTAAGGTCTGTGAAATTAATGAGACGGGTGGCGGCTTCCAGTTGTGACTTTGGCATGTTCAGGGTATAAGGGACAAGAGGCACAAGAAGCTCTGCAAGACTGTATTCTGAGAAGACTATTTAGAGTTAGTGGGGAGTATTAATACTTACTTGTATTCAGGTATACAGTGTTGTAACAAGTCATTATGTCGCCGTCTGGACAACCTCAGAGTGTAGTTCTCCGTTTCATGTATGTCGGAGCGTTCTAGTTTGATGGTGAAGTCTTTTGCAAGTAAAGTCCAGATCTATCACAACTCGGGTGAGATGTCGCTCACCGGCGAGGGGCACAGTGTACTACTGTTCTACAGTTAACTGAATGGTTTTAATTGTTAGTATTGTAACAGGGAAATAAAAAGTCGTGATGCCACAGGTGTATAGTTTGAGGATGGGTCTTCTATTTGACTGTGATTTTCCTGTGGGTGGTCGTCACATTGTTCCCATACACGAGGGAAGGTTTTGGGTAACAGCCCTTTGACTAGTTAGGTTTGTTACTCTCTAAAATGGGATATGTAACCTCCACAAGGGGGTCAAGAGCTCTTTTCGCATTTCTGTTTGGTTACTCCTTCTTGGGGGTATGTAACCTCTATAAGGGGTTTGTAGTACCTAGGTTAACCCTCACACAGGGTAGGGTTATGGCTTTGTCCATAGATAGTTGCACGCAGTACTAGTGTACATCGTTTCATTGTTAACCCTCACACAGGGTTGGGTTATAGTTGCGCGCAGTACTAATGTACATCCCTTCACGGGAGTTGTTATGGGTGACGATCCATTTACATGTTTGTTTCCCTTTCTCTTGGGATTGTAGTAGTAGAGTATGCTATCTTTAGTGCTACTCTAGGTTATTACTTTGGGCATTGGTTGGGTGGGGTCTTTTACCCTTTCCGTTGTAGTGCATTATGTCACAGTGTTTAATGCAAAATGCTTCAAATGTATTTCGGGTAATGGTATTCTTGCTTCATAATGTTTTTTATTTCTTTAAGGAAGGGATGGGAGATATTGTTTAACAAATGTATTTATCTTATCCGTTCTTTGTATAATGGTTCTTTCTCCTGCGATGTTTTAATTTTATGTTTGCATCCGTGGCACTTGTACCATTATTCATTTTTCTTGTGGATAGTTCTTCCTTGATGTTTTATCACTTGCATGTTTGTTTTCGTTGAAGAAAAAGGGATAATGTTATACCTACTTAATTGAATAACTTGTAGTCCAGCCCTGCTGCCACTAGCTGCTCAGCCAGAGCGTGAGATGGTCATAGAATGTTGGTGTGCCTGTGATGCATGGAATGCCTGGGTGTCTGAGTGGATGAGTGTTGGCAGTTGAAGATGGGCTGAGCAGCTAGGGAGGCTGCTCCTGGTGGGGCTGGTACCACACTAGGCTGGCTGGAGTAGAGACAGATGTAACCTGAACTGGAGACTGAATAAAGATGGCTTAAGAATACCTCCTGGCTCCAGGTGTCTTTCTACAGAGATCACAACAGTAACCGTGTTGGATAATATCCCTGACCCACCTGTCCGTGGTGATGGTATTCCACGTGGACAGGAACCGCTGCAGTCTCCCCCCGACAGGTGTTATGTGGTCGGGGGGAAGGGAGAGGGCGTCACTGTTTGTTCTTGGGTGAGGACCTGGTGTTGCCGTACCCGCGTCCTCTGCCCTTGGTGCTGGAGCCACGATATCCACCTCTGTTGTTTTTATCGTAGGTACTCTGTGTGCCCCCTTTATTGTATGTCTGCTGTGACCCCTGTCCTCTAGCCGCTCCCCTATTCCCGGGGCGACGAAAGGAGCCACTACGAAATGTCAGAGTTTGCAGAGCCCCCATTGACTTTGCAGTGTCAGTGTCCTTTTTGATCTTTTTTAAGGTGGTGTCAACTTCTGGTCCGAATAAGTAGTCGGGGTTGACAGGCTGATTTAGTATGTTGTTTTGAATCTCAGGTTTGAATCCAGAGATTCTTAACCAAGCGTGTTGGCGTAACATGACGCTGGTGTTTATCGCCCTTGCAGCTGTGTCGGCAGCATCTAGTGCGCACTTAATGGATGCATTTGTAAGAAGTTGTCCCTCTCTGATGAGGAGCTCCGCTGCCTCTTTGTACTCGTCTGGTAGATGTTGGAGTAGTGACTCTAATGTGTCATAGTGGGAACGATCGTAGTGAGCCAGGAGGGCCTGTGTATTGGCAATGCGCCAGATGTTTGCTGCTTGAGCTGCAATCCTCTTGCCTGAGGTCTCCAGCACCTTAGACTCTTTGTCTGGGGGAGGAGCATCACCAGTTGTTTGTGAGTGCGCTCGCTTGCGAGCGTTAGCAACCCCCTTGGAGTCCAGAGGTAACTGACCTCTAATGTACATAGGGTCCCCGGGCGCAGGTTTGTATTTTTTTTCAATCCTGGGGTTTATCACCCGTGCCCTTGTTGTTTCCTTGAAAATGTACTTTGCTGGCTTGAGAACACCTTTTAACATGGGCAGAGTCTTGACAGTCCTCTCAGAGGAGGCAAAAGTGTCCACCAAGAAGTCGTCCTCAACTGTGTCAGAGTGGAGTTGCACTCCATGATTGGCTGCAGCACGTTCTATGAGTGCATTGAAGGCAGCAGTGTCCTCTGTGGGCGATGTTTTTGCGCCATAAAGCTGTGTGTCCTGGGTATCTGTTGTTGCACCCGGGTCTGCAGGGTCATCCCAAGCTTGATCTGGGTCCTGCTGCTCCTCGGGATCTATATCCCCAGGGTAGGTGATGTCATCACCTATGTAATCATTCATTACGTCCGTGTCGGAGGGCGTCGGAGAAAAGGACTGGGGATCCGGATAGGAGGTATGTAGGCGTTCGTATAGAACCGGTTCCGATTCTGCTGGCAGTTTCTGCTTTAGAGGGATTCTGTAAGAGTCCAAGGCTTGCTCTGTTGTGACCTTCCGTTTTCGGAGCATGAGTCTGCCGGTGTCGGCGTCGATGAATTGGGACGGTGAAGGTCCAGTGGGAGAGTGTCCAGTAGATGGGGACTTTGTCTGGCTGACCCGTGTTCGGATTTCGAACATCTTTGGCGCCATGGACGGCGGCAAACCAAAAGTGATGTTGGTTTGTGCCGAAGGTGCCTTTTGAGCCTTTTTCGGGTCGGGGCCCGACGTGGACTGGAGGGCTGCTTGTTCTCTGATGCGTTGCAATGACGCCGCAACTTGTCGCACCGAGAACGCCGAAGGTTCTTTGGTGCCGAGTGGTTCTGCCGAGGTAGGCGTGGACTTCTTCAGAGCCACAGGGTCATCGAGTCGAGGAGAGGCAGTAGCGGTCGACGGAGTCGCTGCCTTCGAAGTGGACTCCGATGGAGCGGCCATTTTAACCTTGGTGGTCGGGGCCGATTGCTTCGGTGCCGGGGGCCAAGGCGCTTTTGTGGTACTGATGGCCTTCCTTTTCGGGTCGGTACCGACATCCGCTGCAGCGACTTCGGCGCCGAAATCCCTTTTAGTGCGTTCAGAGCCGATGGTCTTGGCCGGCGTCGAAGGAGTGGAGGTCTTCGAGGGCTTCGAGCCGACCACCGTTAGTTTCACTTTCGGTTTCTGTTGAACCGGTGCGACGATTGGTTTCGGTTTCGTTGAAGGGAAACCAGTCTTTTTGGGTAATAATGGCTCTTGTTGAATGTTCGAGGCCGGGCCCGAAGGCGGGGCCGAAGAACTGCGGGAATGATCTTGGGTAAGGCCCGGAGGCGATCCCTTGACCGGAGCCGTAGAATGACGCACTTTGATAGCCTCTGTTTCGACGGGTAGGCCCTGCTCTTCACCAGAGCTATCTTCTTCGGCCCCAAAGGCCTCATCGTAGTCTCCTACCTCATCGTCGGCTTCTTCCCTGTGAAAAAGCGCTTCATCGGCGTCTTCCGAACGGGAATCATGTTCGGAAGCAGGGCTGGAGTTCATGTCTTCCACGCTTTCAACATCCTCGTCCTCGGAGCTGAGGATGTTGGTCGGGGCCGGTGCCGATTGCTGCGCTTCTAATCTCGCTGCCCGTCGATTCCGGAGAGTCTTCTTGGATCGGAATCGGGCACAGGCCATACATTTTGATTCGTCATGATCCGGCGAGAGGCATTTGTTGCACACCGGGTGGACGGCGATATGTGGATACTTGGCGTGGCAAACAGGACACCGTTTGAATGGGGTCCTCGATTCCATCGTCGATGTAAGTTCGATGGTCGGATTAAACGGATCCGAAAGAACTCGAATACGTTTGCTAAACTAAGCAATAAAGCTGTCGATACCGAGCGGAAACAGTACCGACGCAAACTAAAGGCCTTTTGGCCTTAAACTAATTTTTCCTAACTTGAGCTAAGATAAGCACATCCGAACCCAATGGCGGAAAAAAACAATCTGAGGATGGAGAGGATGCCCAAGCGCACTGTGGTCCAGGGGAGGAGTCACCTATCTCAGGATACTTCGAAGACTCTTCCAGGACAACAACGTGCAAACATCCGGACCCAACACTAGGCGGCGATCTATGCACAGATATGAATTCAGCAGCCCACATGCCTCGAACACTTATTTTTATAAAACATGTGTGGTGTCCATCTGTAGTGTTTTCACTGTATTACTGTATTGTTCACAAATGCTTAACACACTGCCTCTGACATAAGCCTGTCTGCTCGTGCCAAGCTACCAAGGGGGTGAGCAGGAGTTATCCAGTAGTGTAATCCCCTTTCCCTGACTTAGAAGCAAGGGTCCCTATTTGGTCAAATGTACCTACCTCTGCCAACTAGAGACCCCCAGTTCTAACAGTTTATTTAATGAAGAAAGCTATCTCCAGGCTAACAAATTAGTTAGTGAGGGTGATTAAAGAGGTTGATGTTATAAAATGAAGAATGGTAATCCTATAGCAAAAGAGGTGATGGTACCTAGAAATGTAGAAGAAGTTATTGCAGAAGAGGTACAAGGAAAGCTTAGTCAGGGTACTGTATGCAAATGGAATTGTAGTAGTGTTTTTAGTATTAGACAGCAATACATTGATAAATTAGGAAAATTCCTACGTATCTTTCCAAGGCAAAGTTTAAAACACAAAATAAGTAATTCCACTCAACAATGGGAACTTTAGGTAGGGGGTTGTATTATGTGAAAACTCCTGCTTTATGTTTAGGAGAAATGAATATAGAACCTTTGCATGGTAGTGTGGCAGATGTAGAAAAGGTTGGTGGTGATGTGCAGTTTCATTTCTTTGGTACTAAGCATAATTCTAGGGAAAATGAAGAGTTGTTAAGAGGAGGAGTTGCAGATCTAGACACATATATTACAGTTGATAGTTTTAAAGAAGCAGAGTATGTTTGTATGTGTTGTCGATGCACTTATTAGAAGATTTCAATACAGACTGTTGACTTATATTTAAAAAGTGAAAAAGTAAGTCATGATAACTTGCACAAGTTAACTCTTTATTTATTTGCAGAGGGACGGTTTGACTTGTCTATAGGGCAAGTTATATGAAAGTAGTGTTGCAATAAGTTGGAAGATAATAAAATTGACAGCACATAAATATTAGATACCCATTTTGTAAGATAATAAAATGCCTGCTAATGTAGAAAAACTATGAAGGGGCAACATTTTTAAAAAATCCACATTGATTATTATTTGCAGCACTGAGAAGGGCCGTTATGGACTGCTCTCCAGCACTCACTACAACTCCACAATCCATGCAGTATGATGTCAACTGGGAAAACTGTGGAGTCAATTCTTGAAGTTGAGATTGGACTTTTAAATGGACTCTCAGCTTCAGTGTTTTTGTGCTGCTACTGAACCGAGGGTCCTTCAGCTTTGCATTGCGGTCTTGCTGCTCACTAAGAACTCCTCTTATGAAATGTGCAAAAAATATAAAAGGGGAAAAAATTTAATGTATGATTTTTTACACCATTGCAAATAGCTGTAACACAGTGTTTACCAGCTGTTATAACAACACTACAGTCCATGCAATACGTGGCCATTCTTGAAAACTCTAGAGCCATATCTGTTGTTGAGTCGGTTCCTACAAAGGGATGCTGTGGCCGGGAACTGTTGCTGCTGCCACTGATGGAGATGGTCCTCCAGATTCCTTCTGCTTGATAGGGAAGTTGGAGACGTTTTCTATGAGAACTTTTAAGATGATATAACATGAACGTTGTCCCACTTGTGTCCAAAACAAGTCTCCAGACAAAATCTACCACCTGCTCACAATAAACTTCTGGAAAAGGAGATTCAAGAACGAGGAGAGGGTGTATACTTCCTATTTATTTTACTGAACAGTATATTATCCAATGATATTCCTCACTTTCCTGGTCATGTGATGTTTTCAGATTGTGCATTACACTAGTTTGGCAACCGTTTTTAATTCCCCATGAGTTTGGGTAACAATGGGTAGTTTGATGGATGTATGGTATTTATGTTCTATTTGTAAGTTCAGATGTTGAGATATTTTTTGAAGCTGTTTTTTTTTTTACAAATGTGTTGTTAAAATGAAGTTACTAAAGAACTAGAATTATACTTTGCATAAAATATGTCTAAATATCTGTTTTTCACTTTGTTGTTTGTATTTGTGACTACTGGTGTTGCTGTGAAGAAGGAAAATGCAATACTGATTTATTTCGAAAAATGAATATAAAGGGTAAAATTAAATTAGACTCTAACTAAATAGCTACACTGAAACCTCATGTAAAATATATCTATATATGTGTTTTACACTTTGTTATAAACACCCGCTATTCACAGTCTGTCCTTGGCAATGGCACTCATAGAATCAAACAGGCACCACCTGTGCAATCATCAAGGAAGTCCTTTCTCCATCACTGTGCAAACGCGCCTCCTGACATAGTACTAGTTGGAAGATGAAGTGTTCTTGGCTATTGTGGTTATTTGGGGGTCACGTATCCCTGTTGTTACCTCCAGCAAGTTCCACACAGTTAGTTTGCTATGAGGTCTTCGGAGGCCACACCCCCTTTCTGCACCACTCTGCTAATGAGTCTATTGGCATACTACTGGTTGGGGAATAAAGTTGTCTTGGATGCTGAAGGACCTTGGGGACCAGGAAGCCCTCCTGGTACTTTCTATATGTACTACTCAGTGCGATTTCCGAGACCTGGTCAGAGGCCCCGCCCCTGTCCATACCATTCAGCAAAGACCATTGCTACTTAAAAAACCATGGAAATTCACTGAAAAAAAATCAAGGGTTACACGAAAGTTATAGTCAGGAATTAACAATTAAAAAACTTTAGAAATCCACTGGAAAAAACAAAGGTCACAGGACTGTTATAGTTAGGAAATAGGATTAAAAAACCTTAGATATTAACAGAAAAAACCAAAGGTTACAGGGACGTTATAGATAGGCTGATATTTCACTCGTACAAAACCCGAGAAATTCAGCAGTTATAATTAGCTGAGCTAACTCTCACTCGCGCCCCCGCAATGCACTGCTTTTGACCTCACATATTACATCACAAATGACATGGTCAGTAACATCTCTGATGACATCACTGATTACATCATTCACATAATCTTTCACGCAGTCACTCACATCCCCATGTAACCTTTCATACACCCACTCCAATTTTCACACTACCATTCTCGAAACCATTGACATACCCATACCAGTACTTACATACCCACTCACTGATTCATAGGTCTATGCACACATCCACTCACACCCACACAGCCACGCACACTGTCAGACACTCATAAAGCAGAGGGCATACCCCAGAAAAATTGTCAACAGAGCTCGTAAGAGGGCACATAACACCCCACGTGAAGCACTCTTGGAAAGGAATTCGAGGGAGAGCTCTGATTGTCTACCCATAGTGCTTACCTTTGACCCTCTTGCGACAAAAATTCGTCAGGCCATTAGAAAACATTGGTCCTTATTATCCACCAGCGACTGTAAAATGCCAGCACCTCGGTTTGCCTTCAGAAGAGCGCAGAACTTTAAAGACAGGCTTGTCCATACTAGGCCCCAATTACAAGTGACCAATACATCCATTCCCCCGGGACACTACCCGTGTGGAGGCTGTTCTGTCTGTGAACTAACTGAAAAAACAACTAGTGTTCAGCTGCAGGATGGACGGACTTGGCACTTAAACAAGTTCAGTAACTGCAATTCATCAAACACGATTTACAGGCTTACTTGCCCATGTGGGCTTCACTATATTGGCCTCACCACAAGAAAAATCAAGGTGAGGATACAAGAGCACCTCAGTACCATCAAGAACGGCAAATTAACCACAAAACTGGTTCAACACTATAAAGACCACCAGCACAACTATAAGGCTGTTAAATGGGTGGTGTTAGAAAGAGTGATGGGCCATGTAAATCAAATTGAGAATATGCTTGCAGTGAAGGAAGCTCGCTGGATTTATTCCGAAAAGGCTGACCAAGTTGGCCTGAATGATCAAATAGAGTGGAACAAGATTTCCAGACGATGATAACTGGGGTCACTGCTGTAGGTCCTGCAATTTGGTGGACATACTCCTGGCATGTACTGTGTGCCAGGTCTTGGTAAAAACATCTGTCCCCCTTGTGTCTTGACATATTCTTGTCTCAGTCTGTGGGATTATGATTCTCACCAGTGAGCATTGTTTGGCAAAATAAATAATAAAAAAGTTCTACTCTTCACCTCCTACTCCTCGATAAAAGTCTCATTAATAAAGAACTTAAAAATGATTCTACTCCGATCGCCTCATATTTGTAGACATTCTTTTGCTAGGGTAAATACTAAATGCACTGCTGATGCATCGAATGTGAATTGTGGCCACTACAAGATGGCCGCCTTGTTGGACGCTTTTGCGTAATGATCCGGGTCACCAGCTCGAACCCGGAAGTACTATTGTTGAGCCACCGGTTTAAATATCGGCCGCTCAGTCCCCGGGTTGTTCCGGGAATGAGTTACCGAGTGAGCTCTTCTACCGTACGGTGAGTTGGGGTTGGCCAGCACTAATATCGTAGGCGGGTTCAGAACGCGCGGCTAAAGTAATAGAGCAGTGGTGTATTTAGTTAACTGGGAAAACATGGGTGAACTTAGGTAAATAGAGTATCCCGACTACACGGTGATCCCTGGCAAATGTATTTATACAAGCAGAAGCGTACTGGGAAGTTTTTGTCAAAGAGTATGTGAACCATCATTTTGATAAAGTACTATTAGTCACGAGCTAATTAGGATATCTAGGATGGTGGGGTGAATTAGACGCTTGACAATCATCTTTGCTGAACAGAGTACGGGGTAGTGATAGGTTTTAATCAAAGACATAACTCAGTGTCACTAACAAGTTGGCATGAGCGTTGAAATAGGGGCTTCGCCTAAAGTATGTGATTTGTCTCGACAGATGACGGTCTAAGCACCACAAAATAACGGATGTGTGTGGGCATTAGGACCAATAGAGCAACAGACAGTGCTCATTCAATACACTGACTCCGTGAGAGCTGGTATATGGGCCCTTGGCTTTCACGAGGTAATGTTCCCTGTGAAAGGGTGTGTCATGTCGGCTTGTAGGGGGGTACATTGTGGTTCCTTCATGTTATTGCCAATCTGACATGTGCTTTTTATGTTCTCTGCATACACGCAGCGATTTCTGTTTGTCAACAGATTTATTCCAGGGAGGTGATTGCAGTCCCTTGACGCCCTGATGAATTTGCCGCCAAGTTAAGTAGGCAATGAAACATGTTGGCCATTCATAAATGTGGTTTTTGAACATGACCGTGTTTTTAACCTTGGGGTGACTCACAGAGTGGAATAAAACGGGTCAGAATATAGACGTGGGTCATACCTAATCTTATCTGTAAGACCACACGGGTCTTTTTTTTCAAGAATTTTTTCTTTTGGTTTTTTTGGGCTGCCTAATATACCTCTCTTGGTGTATAAATTCTTTTACACATTCCTTTTCATTTTTTTCATGAGAAAGTCATCGATGATGAGAAACTCGTGAGCACACTGGCGAGTACCAGCCAGCAGCTCCTCTGGTGTTGCGCACGTGAGATGCTTTCTCATTCTCCACACATTTTTTCTGACTTATGCTTTGGTTGGATTGTTCTGCACATGACGGGTTGTTTTAAATGTTAAACTTGAGCACTTGGGTTGGTATTGATAGTTCATGATACGAACTACTTTTGAGGGTATAATAATTGTTTATATTGCCCCTCTCCCAATCCCATATATTGTGATATAGTGCTTGATATCTCCAGGTCTTATAGTGTGTATTATTGATTGAGTGGAGGGTGGCCTGGGTGATTTTTCCCTCTTAAACTCCTCTTTTGAGTATATACATAGTACGGCGGATCAGCCGTGAGAGTTTTTAACTACATTGATCTATAACAGGTAGCTGAAGGTTCCACTAGTATCCCGTGCCTACATTACGATAGACACTTTCAGTGCGTTCGACTTTGCATCTGTTGAGACAAACTATCAGCCCCCCGTGTTGTCTTCCTCTTTGAGATGGATAAGAACTGCCTAGCCTTTACGGATGACCAAATCGCTGCGATCCTTTCAGGCCCCTCACTTCTTCCAGACTCCGGTTTTTCAAATACGGGCTCTATACGTGAAGAATGGGAGAAATTGAGTTTTACTAAAAAGAAGCAAGTGAGAGTTGCTTTACATGGGGCATTGATGACTGAATATTATCGAGCTGGCGCAGCCCCTTCTAGTCTGTTGGTGAGGATCGAACCTAGGATCTTTTTAGAGGATAAACAATTCAGAATTGATTGGAGTTTCATCGCAAATAAATGCACTAGAGATTGGCTGATTCTGATTATTCAGACAGCTAAACGATTGAGCGAGGAACTCCTTAAAGAGATCCTAGAACTAGAGGAGAGTATAAAATCAGACTCTAGTATTACAGACGCAAAGGAACAGCTGCAGAGAATTCAAGAGGATCTTAGTGAATATAGAAACTATATGATCAACCAGAAGATCAAGGGGTTGAAGAGAAATTTAGATAGATATTCACACGAGTGGGCATTCCCGTACACAGAGGATAAGTACTATCAACAGGATAGTGATCAGGCCCCACAGAACAGGTCCCAGAGGGGAGGCCGAGTACAAGCTAGGCGCACTCCCCAGAACTGGACATTCGACAATACCTCGAGTGAGGAAGAAGAGGGGACATCAGGTCCGGAACAAAGGGGAGTGAGATTCAACCCACAGGTTCAATCCAACCAGGACCTGGGTGGCCTTTTACGCTCTTTTTTAGTTCAGAGCCAGAGAGGAAACAGAGGGGGTGGGTCGAGAGGTCGAGGACGTCAGAATCAGTCCCAGACATGGCAGTCGTTCTCCCCCCGTGTAACCAGGAGCAGGGGCAGAATGCCCACATAAACAATATTGTGGTTAATTTGTCCGATTACCAAATTTCAAATGATGAACTGAGAGTGCTCAATAAAGGTTTGGGGTATGTTCCAACTCCCAGACATGACCCTTTCAAATGTAGAATGGAAGTACATGAGGCAATGAGGAAGATCAAATTAAAAAAGTTTTTCGCACTGAAGGACTCAGAACCTCCATCAGTGTTTACCACTAATTTACATCGTCCCTCTCATTTTTGCCCCCCCAGCCACACAGTAGGCCCTGAAGTTCTTGCCTTCGAAAGAAAGGTTCTTGATGAGATTAGGTTGCTTGAGGAGACAGAACAAAGAAATGCATTCAGCAACATGACCAAGAACGATTGGCATGCATTGACATCGTTGCAAAAGAATTCAGCCCTTACGATTAAATCGGCCGATAAGGGTGGGGCAATCGTCCTAATGAATACTGCTGACTATGAGAGAGAGGTCCGAAGGCTTTTGGATGATAGAAACAACTATCAACCGTTGATCAGGGATCCCACCGCTGAATTGTTGAATACCATCACCACGATGGTGGGACATGCGAGGGAAAGAAAGTGGATTACCACCAAGGAAGCTGACTTCCTAGTTAACAGCAAACCCAGGATTCCGGCATTTTACATCTTGCCGAAAATCCATAAGGCACAACGGCCCCCTCCAGGACGCCCGATAGTGTCGGGGATTTCCTCTGTACTGGAACCATTGTCCCAATTTGCCGACTTCTTTCTTAGGGAGTCGGTGGTTAAACAGCTGTCATATGTCCAGGATACCACCGACATCTTGAATACCATCAAAGATTTAAGGTTTGACGAATTGCAACAGATACTTGTTACTATCGATATTGAATCGTTATATACAAGTATCCCTCAAGACGCAACGCTTGTGGCAGCAGCACGTGCCCTTGAAAGCCAGGAGTGGTTTTATGATACCCCTCAAACCTTTGTTATGCAATGCATTGAGGTAGCACTCACTCGGAATTACTTTGCCTACAAGGATGATATGTTCCTACAAATATCTGGGACTTCTATGGGTGCTACCTTCGCACCGAGTCTGGCCTGCATCTACGTGGGCCAGTTCGAGGAACATCATCTATATCATCCATCCAATCCCTTCCAGGGGCATATCAGCCTCTGGAAGCGGTATATTGATGATGTTCTTTGCATATGGACTGGTACACGTAGCCATCTCGGTGAGTTTTTGGAATGGCTCAACAATCGGGACAGATGTTTGAAGTTCACATGGAACATCAGCACCGAGAAGGTTACATACCTAGACTTGGACATCACTGTGATTGGCGATAGGTTAACCTCTACTGTTCATCAGAAACCCACCAACAAAAATTCCCTCTTGCATTACCAATCTTTCCATCCTAGAGCGTTGAGGGATAATTTGCCAGTGGGACAGTTTCTGCGTTTCCGCAGAAACTGTTCCTCGACTGTTGACTTTTTGAAACAGTCTGAAGCCCTCACTGAGAAGCTGGTACAGAGGGCATACCCCAGAAAAATTGTCAACAGAGCTCGTAAGAGGGCACATAACACCCCACGTGAAGCACTCTTGGAAAGGAATTCGAGGGAGAGCTCTGATTGTCTACCCATAGTGCTTACCTTTGACCCTCTTGCGACAAAAATTCGTCAGGCCATTAGAAAACATTGGTCCTTATTATCCACCAGCGACTGTAAAATGCCAGCACCTCGGTTTGCCTTCAGAAGAGCGCAGAACTTTAAAGACAGGCTTGTCCATACTAGGCCCCAATTACAAGTGACCAATACATCCATTCCCCCGGGACACTACCCGTGTGGAGGCTGTTCTGTCTGTGAACTAACTGAAAAAACAACTAGTGTTCAGCTGCAGGATGGACGGACTTGGCACTTAAACAAGTTCAGTAACTGCAATTCATCAAACACGATTTACAGGCTTACTTGCCCATGTGGGCTTCACTATATTGGCCTCACCACAAGAAAAATCAAGGTGAGGATACAAGAGCACCTCAGTACCA
Source organism: Triturus cristatus (assembly GCF_964204655.1). NCBI lineage: Eukaryota > Metazoa > Chordata > Amphibia > Caudata > Salamandridae > Triturus > Triturus cristatus. The sequence continues at coordinate 639,433,738 of NC_140592.1, forward strand.
TCAAGAACGGCAAATTAACCACAAAACTGGTTCAACACTATAAAGACCACCAGCACAACTATAAGGCTGTTAAATGGGTGGTGTTAGAAAGAGTGATGGGCCATGTAAATCAAATTGAGAATATGCTTGCAGTGAAGGAAGCTCGCTGGATTTATTCCGAAAAGGCTGACCAAGTTGGCCTGAATGATCAAATAGAGTGGAACAAGATTTCCAGACGATGATAACTGGGGTCACTGCTGTAGGTCCTGCAATTTGGTGGACATACTCCTGGCATGTACTGTGTGCCAGGTCTTGGTAAAAACATCTGTCCCCCTTGTGTCTTGACATATTCTTGTCTCAGTCTGTGGGATTATGATTCTCACCAGTGAGCATTGTTTGGCAAAATAAATAATAAAAAAGTTCTACTCTTCACCTCCAACTCCTCGATAAAAGTCTCATTAATAAAGAACTTAAAAATGATTCTACTCCGATCGCCTCATATTTGTAGACATTCTTTTGCTAGGGTAAATACTAAATGCACTGCTGATGCATCGAATGTGAATTGTGGCCACTACAAGATGGCCGCCTTGTTGGACGCTTTTGCGTAATGATCCGGGTCACCAGCTCGAACCCGGAAGTACTATTGTTGAGCCACCGGTTTAAATATCGGCCGCTCAGTCCCCGGGTTGTTCCGGGAATGAGTTACCGAGTGAGCTCTTCTACCGTACGGTGAGTTGGGGTTGGCCAGCACTAATATCGTAGGCGGGTTCAGAACGCGCGGCTAAAGTAATAGAGCAGTGGTGTATTTAGTTAACTGGGAAAACATGGGTGAACTTAGGTAAATAGAGTATCCCGACTACACGGTGATCCCTGGCAAATGTATTTATACAAGCAGAAGCGTACTGGGAAGTTTTTGTCAAAGAGTATGTGAACCATCATTTTGATAAAGTACTATTAGTCACGAGCTAATTAGGATATCTAGGATGGTGGGGTGAATTAGACGCTTGACAATCATCTTTGCTGAACAGAGTACGGGGTAGTGATAGGTTTTAATCAAAGACATAACTCAGTGTCACTAACAAGTTGGCATGAGCGTTGAAATAGGGGCTTCGCCTAAAGTATGTGATTTGTCTCGACAGATGACGGTCTAAGCACCACAAAATAACGGATGTGTGTGGGCATTAGGACCAATAGAGCAACAGACAGTGCTCATTCAATACACTGACTCCGTGAGAGCTGGTATATGGGCCCTTGGCTTTCACGAGGTAATGTTCCCTGTGAAAGGGTGTGTCATGTCGGCTTGTAGGGGGGTACATTGTGGTTCCTTCATGTTATTGCCAATCTGACATGTGCTTTTTATGTTCTCTGCATACACGCAGCGATTTCTGTTTGTCAACAGATTTATTCCAGGGAGGTGATTGCAGTCCCTTGACGCCCTGATGAATTTGCCGCCAAGTTAAGTAGGCAATGAAACATGTTGGCCATTCATAAATGTGGTTTTTGAACATGACCGTGTTTTTAACCTTGGGGTGACTCACAGAGTGGAATAAAACGGGTCAGAATATAGACGTGGGTCATACCTAATCTTATCTGTAAGACCACACGGGTCTTTTTTTTCAAGAATTTTTTCTTTTGGTTTTTTTGGGCTGCCTAATATACCTCTCTTGGTGTATAAATTCTTTTACACATTCCTTTTCATTTTTTTCATGAGAAAGTCATCGATGATGAGAAACTCGTGAGCACACTGGCGAGTACCAGCCAGCAGCTCCTCTGGTGTTGCGCACGTGAGATGCTTTCTCATTCTCCACACATTTTTTCTGACTTATGCTTTGGTTGGATTGTTCTGCACATGACGGGTTGTTTTAAATGTTAAACTTGAGCACTTGGGTTGGTATTGATAGTTCATGATACGAACTACTTTTGAGGGTATAATAATTGTTTATATTGCCCCTCTCCCAATCCCATATATTGTGATATAGTGCTTGATATCTCCAGGTCTTATAGTGTGTATTATTGGATGCTGAAGGACCTTGGGGACCAGGAAGCCCTCCTGGTACTTTCTATATGTACTACTCAGTGCGATTTCCGAGACCTGGTCAGAGGCCCCGCCCCTGTCCATACCATTCAGCAAAGACCATTGCTACTTAAAAAACCATGGAAATTCACTGAAAAAAAATCAAGGGTTACACGAAAGTTATAGTCAGGAATTAACAATTAAAAAACTTTAGAAATCCACTGGAAAAAACAAAGGTCACAGGACTGTTATAGTTAGGAAATAGGATTAAAAAACCTTAGATATTAACAGAAAAAACCAAAGGTTACAGGGACGTTATAGATAGGCTGATATTTCACTCGTACAAAACCCGAGAAATTCAGCAGTTATAATTAGCTGAGCTAACTCTCACTCGCGCCCCCGCAATGCACTGCTTTTGACCTCACATATTACATCACACATGACATGGTCAGTAACATCTCTGATGACATCACTGATTACATCATTCACATAATCTTTCACGCAGTCACTCACATCCCCATGTAACCTTTCATACACCCACTCCAATTTTCACACTACCATTCTCGAAACCATTGACATACCCATACCAGTACTTACATACCCACTCACTGATTCATAGGTCTATGCACACATCCACTCACACCCACACAGCCACGCACACTGTCAGACACTCATAAAGCTACTCACACACCTACGCACTCACCCATAGTCAATCACCCTGCCACTTACTCACCTATAGTTATACACACATCGACTCACTTATTCATACAGATACTAACACATACCTACTCACCTATAGTCACTGACACAAACACACACTCACCCATACAGCCACTCTCACAATCACGCACTCACACATACTGGCACTTATAAACTCAAATACTCACGTATACTGCCTTTCACATATGTAGTTACTCACCCATATACTACTGACACATCCATTTGATCACCAACACAGCCATACGCACACTCACTCACCCATACAGCCCCTCTCAGATGCACTCATGAACCTATACAGCCAGTGATTCACCCACTGACTCATCCATGCAGGGAGTCACACACAACCTCATCCACCCACACAGACACTCATACACCCATACAGGTACGCAGACAACCAATCAATAACCCACATATGCACTCATTTACATACTCCCCAACCAATGCAGCTACTTACACACCAATTGACAGACTGATACAGGCATTCACAGAGATTAGTCACTCACCCATAAAATCAATGAGACACGTATAATCACTCACTTATACAGTCAGTCATACACCCACTAAATCCGCCATACAGGCAGTAATACACCAACTGATTTATCAATACACCTGGGTATATGTATATTTAACACCCAATCGTTTTAGAAACACTCTCTGCCCTTGGATGATGTCATTAGTTATGTCATTTGAGATGTCATCAGTAATGTAACTGACCATGTCATGAGTAATGTAATATTTCATAAGCAGTGCATTGTGGGGGCATGAGTTATAGTTTGCTCAGCTGACTCTAACTGCTGAATTTCTCTGGTTTTGTACGAGTGAAATATCAGCTTAACTATAACGTCCTTGTAACCTTTGTTTTTTTCAGTGAATATATAGATATATATAATTCTTCCGATTTTCATCTTCCTGCATTCCATAATATAAATATGCCATCAATGCATCTTGGCCATACCAGATGCATTTTGAAAATCCAGCAGTACTGGCTGTGCTGCCGCTGAGCAAACGATCTTATACTACCTGAGGAAGGTGGAAGCAGAACCGTGGTAGTGGAAATAATTTTTGCTCTCTGGTGAGTCTATCCATTTGAGTAATTTCTTTCTTGTCGATATATATATATATATATATATATATATACTCCACTTGTGCCTCGGTAAACCCACCACCGGCAAACCGAAGGGCGCGTCGGCGTTCCGGACCTCCGAGACTCGGTCCCAATATGCCACCAAATCCCACGAAAGGAGAGTCGACGCCGTGTCGTTCAGTTAATCCACTTTATTGTCAGCAGGTAATGTCAGACGCGTTTCGCCTGTCCCGCAGGCTTGCTCACTAACATTGCAGTAAAGTTTTTCTTTCAATTTAACTGAAAACTATGCCGTGTCACGTGAAAACTACAAAGCAATTGAGGGTGAAAACAGACTCGTAGTCTAAAATACAATTAAGGCATTTTTTCACATCGTAAAACTTTATGCATTTTCATTCAAAATTACGTTTGCAAGTGCAGTGAATGCAAATAGTAGGAAAATCCAAATTACCCCATATGTTACTATGCATTTTTATGCTTAATTTCAAACTTCATAGTTTTTCAAATTTATTTAACCATGAGCGAGCAGTTCAAGCTATGTAAATCATGATGATTATTGCATTGTCTTTCGAATCTAGCCCCAGTGGGCTAAAATTGTCTATACCTTAATTTCATTAGCAATATCCTGAAACGGTCAAGTGACCAAAGAACAAATATTAACACTTTCATTGCCGTGCCCAACATTTGGTTTAAATGAAAACAAACACTAAAATACATACAGCTACAGCCCCAGTGGGCTATTAACCCATTCACTATCGGGGAAAACAGAAAAAAGGAAAAAGAATTGTTTACGAAACAACTCACCACAATGCATGTTAATTGTTCATCGTTACCCTCTTGCTTATGGTGTAAACAAAATAAGACAGTTAAAAACATGGTCGTGAGGATAATTACAGATCTGTATGGAGATCTTCTTCCATATTCAACCCCATCGGGGTTTTTGTATTCAATTTGATAATGTAGCTGGATTCCAGCTTACGTAACATTTTTTGGCGATCACCTCCCCTACTGTTCACTGGTACAGCATCGATAACAAAGTATGACAACCCTTTAGTATCACTTCTGTGACAACTTGCAAAATGTCGAGCAACTGGATAAGTTTTATCCGCATTTTTAATAGCTCGTATGTGCTGTAACACTCGCTTGTGAACTTGAAGAATCGTGCTTCCTACGTACTTGAGGCCACAAGGGCACTGAAGCACGTAGACAGAAAATTCAGTTTTGCAGGAAAACTGACCTTTGATTTTCTGTTCTTTCTTAGTAAAACCCGGAACATAACTGGAGGTATTCTTTCCAAAGGTACACGCCTTACATTTAGTACATTTTAAGAACCCATCTTTTTCCACTAGCCATGATTTACTTGTTTTTGCCTGAGTTTTGTTGGTTAGCATATTGCTAACTAGAGCCTGCTTGAGAGATCGGGCTCTTCTGAAGGTAATGAGGGGCCTTCTTGGCACCAATTTTTTTAAAATTGGATCATTGTATATGATGTGCCAATGTTTCTGCAGGATGTGTCTTAGATCATTTTGCTGGTTGTTAAATGTCATAATCATCCTGCATTGTAAATTTTCATTCTTTTTGTTCTTATTTTTATTCTTATTAGGGTTAAAGAGTATTTCTTCCCTAGATTTCTGAGTAGCCTTCCTCATTGCTTCTTGAATGCACTCTTGAGAGTTTTACGATGTGAAAAAATGCCTTAATTGTATTTTAGACTACGAGTCTGTTTTCACCCTCAATTGCTTTGTAGTTTTCACGTGACACGGCATAGTTTTCAGTTAAATTGAAAGAAAAACTTTACTGCAATGTTAGTGAGCAAGCCTGCGGGACAGGCGAAACGCGTCTGACATTACCAGCTGACAATAAAGTGGATTAACTGAACGACACGGCGTCGACTCTCCTTTCGTGGGATTTGGTGGCATATATATATATATATATATATATATATATATATATATATATATATATATATATATATATATATATATATATATATATATATATATATATATATATATATATATATATATATATATATATATATATATATATATATATATATATATATATATATATATATATATATATATATATATATATATATATATTCCATCCACTCCTGGTTTCGTGAATAAGACACAGGCACCGACTCCATGGGATAACTTCAAAGAGATTCTTTATTCCAAAAGCTAAAGCCCTGACGCGTTTCAGCGGACAAGTCCGCCTTGCTCACTGTGTCCGGCATCAATCTACTAAATTCTTTTAAAGTTTTCAACACTCGTGAAAAAAAAAAAAAAAGGTCGCCTTGGCAACTGAAAGGTCAGTGAGAAACATAGAAGAGTTTTCAAAACAGTGCTTGTTCTGACCCACAATAATCAAGAAAACAGACCACTTGTCAATTTCTACCAGAGTTAAACAATACAAGATATAAATTGCATCATTACCACAATTGGATATCACAAATTGTGTTGAAAGCTCCCAAACCATTTTCAAAGGAAAATAAAACTTACAATGCAATACAATATCTATTTAAGATAAATAGCGAGTTACACATAAATTAGTCAATCGAATGCTACACATGTGCGTGGGATAATTGATGGACATAATGATGGGTTTAAATTGATTCACGCTAATCGATTCATGCCTTTAATTATGCTCTAGTGGGAAGTGGTTTGTTCGAGTTCTCACAAAAGAGGGGGGGGAATAGACCACTTGTCCTGTGTACCAGGGTCTTATTTAACGTGGATGGTTGTCGTTAAAAAACCCTCATATACGTACACAAGTCGCAGGCGGTATATGTTGGTTCTCCGCCTTCATGTGTCGTAATAGCATTATCATTGGTTTTTTTTTGTCCAAATGCTCGCCTCCCCATGGAGGAAGACCAACTGGTTCTGCAGTAGTGGTCAGAGAGATAAAAAAAGAGGGTGTGCTCGTGCTCAGTGAAAAGGTGATTCTGGAAATAAAAATCCTGCTGTCAAAACTCTTTTTCTTTATTCTTGAGATATTTGACTTGGGAGATTAAAATCGTGAACGTGCATGTGGAGACCTAGTTATTGGTCTGATGCACTGGTTATTGTCTATAAGAGGTCTGGTCTACATGTTTCAGCCTCGTGCAGAGTCTAGAGGCTTTCGTCAGGACCAAGGGGGATTAGGGAGAGCTATCTTCGGCTCACCTTGTGAATTCTGGGGGCGGTTGTAGTGTACTCACCACCCTTGATGTAAGGAGTCAGATCTTTTAGTACCTGTTCCTGTGAAAAAGAAATAGCGTGTATTATCACATCCTAACAACACATTAATTGCTAGTGTTCTCTCTCATGGATAATGCTAAAACGGATATTTTGAACAGACAGTCTTAGTGTACTGTAATCATTGCGCTTCACTGGCGCTTTGTCACACACAGATTTGGTGAAAGAAAGATTTACGGTCGAGTTAAAAACAGAGGTTAAGTAAACATCACATCGCTTTTCTTTGCTTGATTTGGTTGTATAGCATGTTAGCAGCATATGTATTCTCGGTTCATTGCTAATCTAAAAATAATGGGAAAGAAAAGAAATCGGTTTTCGCTGTTTGAACAGGCGCTTTTCTTTGCTTGATTTGATCGTATAGCATGTTGGCAGCATATGTATTCTCGGTTCATTGCTAATCTAAAAATAGTAGGAATGAAAAGAAATCGGCTTTCGCTGTTTGAACAAGCGCGTGGTTTCTAACTGAACTAATGGGAGTAATTCTCGTAAAAGGGGATTACCTTGTTTTGGAATTGTACATCTTGCTTCAGGATATTAGTCAGGTGGTAGAAAACCTGTTGCTGTTGGAGAGGGAGAAAGAGTTAGTTTTTTTACTCACTGTTTGGCGCTAATTTTTTGGAGACGGCTTCCGCGTCGCTTACCGGTTCCTCCGGCAGACCCACTTGTTCTGACTCTGACGTTATCCTGGGACAACGTGCATTCCGGTGGACTCGCGTTAAAAAGGCCGTAATTGCAAAAATCGAGGAAAGACTTCTCGGTTTGGTTGGCATTAGGTTGTTTTTAACTGATTGGCAATTTTGTATACAATAACACGCACAATGTTAGGAAAGTTTTTAAAAGGGGGGGAAAGTCAAATTAGATTTCAAAGTGTGGTGTTGCATTAAGGTGAATACTTCTGGTTAGCAATGTTATGTATGGGAAAATGGGAGTTGTGCCCATATTATGTTGATGATGTTTATCACTTCTAGATTCATAATGTTCATCAGAGTGGTCTTCCTTATGTTACGTGTTTACCTCCCTCTTCATGTAAAGTTAAGGAGGTGTTTGTCATCATTTACAGAGAGTGGACCAGGGTATGGAATCGTTCAGCCCCTCTTTATCTGTCTTTAGGCGATGGACCCAGCGTTGTTCCTTCTCGAAAAGTATTTGTTCAGCATTGTGGTTTTTGAACGTTAAGGTCTCCAATATTACCCAATTTAGATCTTCAGGGGTGTGGTTAGTGTCTATATAGTGCTTACTCATTTTTGTTGTTGCCCTTTTGCACGAAATGTTGCTGCGATGTTCGATGATACGTAGTTTGGCTTTTCGGCAGGTCATTCCTATGTATCTCAGGTTGCAAGGACAGACTATCATGTACACCACATGTGTGGTGTTGCAATTTGTGTGATTACGTAATTCCCATTTGAAGTTGGGAAGAAGTTGTAGAGATTTTGTTGTTTTAGTTAACTTGCAAACCGAGCAGGAGCCACACGGGTAGTGACCTACTACCGGACTCAAGTTCCAGGCTGTTGTTAAGGTTACTGTTGTGGTCATAGTCCTTGGTCTCGTGTGGACCAGGATGTCTTTAATGTTTTTAGTTCTCTTGTTGGCAAATCTTGGTTTTGGCCATTTCAGTGTGTTCGAGGTCAGTATTCTCCAGTTCTTATTAATGATTTTCTTGACTGTGTTAGATTCAGTGTTATATGTTGTGACACATGTCATTAAATCCTCAGGTTCTTCTCGTTGTATAGTAGATAATAGATTTTCTCTGGGTTGATTGCGTGCTCTCTTTTGACATTTCCTTATCGTTTTAATAGGGTAATCTCTTTTGGTGAGTCGATGTTCCAGATCTCTTGCTTGCTGTCTGTAATCTTCCAAATCACTGCAGTTTCGTTTCAAGCGAAGGAACTGACTGTAGGGTAGATTGTCTCTTAAAGGTCGAGGATGGAAACTCTTATAAGAGAGAATGCTGTTTCTGGCCGTCGGTTTATAGAAAGTTCTGGTGTGTAGTGACTCGTTCATGGAAAAGATGGTTACATCAAGGAAGTCCAGTTGATGTTTATCTGCTGTTAGTGTGAAATTGAGGCAGTCATCCCTCATATTGATCCACGTCAGGAAGTTCTTTAAGGCTTCTTGGCTGTCTTCCCATATCATAAACACGTCGTCTATGTACCGTCGCCAGAACCTGATTTTTTCGTAGAAAGGGTTGTTGGGGGTTTGTATGTGTTCATGTTCGAAGTTGCTCACATACAATCCTGCTACACTCGGAGCAAATGTACTGCCCATTGAAGTTCCGTGGCATTGTCCGAATAAGGTCCCTTCGAATTCAAAATAATTCTCTGTGAGGGCTAATCTGCAACATTCCAACACGAAATGTCTAGGTGTTCTGTAGGTCCAATCACAAGAGAATAGGATGTTTTCTAGAGTGTTCAAAGTCTTCTCTTGAGGTAAACTGGTGTAGAGACTCTCCACATCTAGACCTACTAGGAGCATGGTGTTTTCATTGTAGGTCTGGCCTTCTAGTAGGTTCAGGAGATCACGGGTATCCTTCAGATATGTCGGGGTCTTTTGTACCAGTGGTTTTAGGAATTGGTCAGCAAATTGGGAGAGTGGTTCTAATACAGACCCAATTCCTGATACTATAGGGCGTCCCGGTGGTGGAGTTTTATTTTTATGAATCTTTGGTAAAGAGTAAAAATAAGGAACTCTCGGTGTTTTGGTTTTTAGAAAATCCGCCTCTAGTTTAGAAATCCATTGGTTGATTTCGGCTTCGTCAACCATTAGCTCGACGGTCCTTTGTAATCTTTTGGTGGGGTCAGTCGTCAGTTTGGTGTAAAATCTTCTGTCAGAAAGAAGGTCAGTGCATTGTTGGTTGTAGCCCTGGTTGGTTAGGAGGACGATGGCTCCTCCTTTATCTGCTGGTTTTATGATCAGGTTGTCTTTTTTGCTTAGTTCATCCAGCGCTCTTTGTTCCTGTCTTGATAGGTTCATGTATGGTTTTCTGCTGTTGGTACTCAAGTTGTCCACTTCTTGCATGATAGCTTGTTCGAAAGCTTGGATTTCAACTGGTACAAGATGTGTTGGTGGATTGAATGTAGATTTGGGCCTCAGATTTGTATCGCTTTCTTTGGGTTGGATTTCTTTGTCTTTAAAGAATGTCTTCAGTTTAATTTTCCTACAAAATTCTGCTAGTTCACATTTCAGCTTGAAGATGTCGAGCGGTGGAGTTGGGACGAAGCCCAGACCCTTGTTGAGGACAATTTCCTGATCGTTGGTAAGGATGGTCTCCGTGAGATTGACTACCAGCGATTCGTCGAACTGGTTCCTGGTTGTTCTTTGGTCATGCTCCGGGTATGTATTTGTCCCTCCTGCTCGTTCCAAGTAACTGTTTTTCTTCTTGCCCTCTGGCGCCCGGGGCCTCTTCCTAAAAAAGGAGAGGGTGATGGTTGTGCATTCATCATTTGGCCCATTTGTGGGGGTCCCTGGAAGTAAGGATTCATCCATCCCTGGTAATTCGGCATGTAGGGTTGGAAAAAAGGGGGTGGTTGTTCGTAGTATCTCGGCATCTGCCAGTTGTTCCCTCTTTGGCGTCGGTTTCTCCTATTTTGGCCCCTGCCTCTTCTTATAGTCGTACCTTCATCACCACTCCAGTCAGAATTATTGTTGGAGCTCCCTGCTGAGGAATCGTCATCTTCTTTGTAGTCTGGAGAGACGTAGTCTTCCCTTGAGTAGGGGTGCATCTTTTCCATTGAAAACCTTTTGAGGTCTTTGTTCAATTTCTGGATCTTGTTTTGAGTAATGTACTCCTTTGTCTCGTTCATGTCTTTGTTTATCTCCTCGAGTTTTTTCTTAAAGACGGAGATTTGTACCATAGTTTTTAGTTTGGCTTCGCTGGTTTGTATACTGATTGTCAGTGTTTCAACCAAACGTGTTGCTGTTTTGATTATTAGGACTAAATAGTCTCGGGTACACTTCCATGAAATGGAAGACCAGTCTTTGCGGAAGAGTATATCCTTCAAAAAGATACGGGGGGCATTCTGTACCCATAGGCCTTTGGGTGCTGAGTTGGCACGTAAATATTCCTTCATGATTATGCCATGAATTGCTGTTCTGACTAGTTCTTTTTTTGTCTCCGTGAGTTCATCCCACTCATTCGTTTGTGTTAGCGTTTGTGCCAAATCTCTGTCTTGTAATAAAGAAGATTCTGACAGTATGGCGTTTACTTCTTCCTCTGTGTAGCTCAATCCTTGCATCTCAGCCATTATCACTTCTGTGGGTGGATTTAATGTCCGTATTTCACTCACTTATTTGGCTGTGAGAGGGGTTTTATTAGGGGAGACCGTGCTCCCTGAATTATATTTCAATGGAAAAGATGCACCCCTACTCAAGGGAAGACTACGTCTCTCCAGACTACAAAGAAGATGACGATTCCTCAGCAGGGAGCTCCAACAATAATTCTGACTGGAGTGGTGATGAAGGTACGACTATAAGAAGAGGCAGGGGCCAAAATAGGAGAAACCGACGCCAAAGAGGGAACAACTGGCAGATGCCGAGATACTACGAACAACCACCCCCTTTTTTCCAACCCTACATGCCGAATTACCAGGGATGGATGAATCCTTACTTCCAGGGACCCCCACAAATGGGCCAAATGATGAATGCACAACCATCACCCTCTCCTTTTTTAGGAAGAGGCCCCGGGCGCCAGAGGGCAAGAAGAAAAACAGTTACTTGGAACGAGCAGGAGGGACAAATACATACCCGGAGCATGACCAAAGAACAACCAGGAACCAGTTCGACGAATCGCTGGTAGTCAATCTCACGGAGACCATCCTTACCAACGATCAGGAAATTGTCCTCAACAAGGGTCTGGGCTTCGTCCCAACTCCACCGCTCGACATCTTCAAGCTGAAATGTGAACTAGCAGAATTTTGTAGGAAAATTAAACTGAAGACATTCTTTAAAGACAAAGAAATCCAACCCAAAGAAAGCGATACAAATCTGAGGCCCAAATCTACATTCAATCCACCAACACATCTTGTACCAGTTGAAATCCAAGCTTTCGAACAAGCTATCATGCAAGAAGTGGACAACTTGAGTACCAACAGCAGAAAACCATACATGAACCTATCAAGACAGGAACAAAGAGCGCTGGATGAACTAAGCAAAAAAGACAACCTGATCATAAAACCAGCAGATAAAGGAGGAGCCATCGTCCTCCTAACCAACCAGGGCTACAACCAACAATGCACTGACCTTCTTTCTGACAGAAGATTTTACACCAAACTGACGACTGACCCCACCAAAAGATTACAAAGGACCGTCGAGCTAATGGTTGACGAAGCCGAAATCAACCAATGGATTTCTAAACTAGAGGCGGATTTTCTAAAAACCAAAACACCGAGAGTTCCTTATTTTTACTCTTTACCAAAGATTCATAAAAATAAAACTCCACCACCGGGACGCCCTATAGTATCAGGAATTGGGTCTGTATTAGAACCACTCTCCCAATTTGCTGACCAATTCCTAAAACCACTGGTACAAAAGACCCCGACATATCTGAAGGATACCCGTGATCTCCTGAACCTACTAGAAGGCCAGACCTACAATGAAAACACCATGCTCCTAGTAGGTCTAGATGTGGAGAGTCTCTACACCAGTTTACCTCAAGAGAAGACTTTGAACACTCTAGAAAACATCCTATTCTCTTGTGATTGGACCTACAGAACACCTAGACATTTCGTGTTGGAATGTTGCAGATTAGCCCTCACAGAGAATTATTTTGAATTCGAAGGGACCTTATTCGGACAATGCCACGGAACTTCAATGGGCAGTACATTTGCTCCGAGTGTAGCAGGATTGTATGTGAGCAACTTCGAACATGAACACATACAAACCCCCAACAACCCTTTCTACGAAAAAATCAGGTTCTGGCGACGGTACATAGACGACGTGTTTATGATATGGGAAGACAGCCAAGAAGCCTTAAAGAACTTCCTGACGTGGATCAATATGAGGGATGACTGCCTCAATTTCACACTAACAGCAGATAAACATCAACTGGACTTCCTTGATGTAACCATCTTTTCCATGAACGAGTCACTACACACCAGAACTTTCTATAAACCGACGGCCAGAAACAGCATTCTCTCTTATAAGAGTTTCCATCCTCGACCTTTAAGAGACAATCTACCCTACAGTCAGTTCCTTCGCTTGAAACGAAACTGCAGTGATTTGGAAGATTACAGACAGCAAGCAAGAGATCTGGAACATCGACTCACCAAAAGAGATTACCCTATTAAAACGATAAGGAAATGTCAAAAGAGAGCACGCAATCAACCCAGAGAAAATCTATTATCTACTATACAACGAGAAGAACCTGAGGATTTAATGACATGTGTCACAACATATAACACTGAATCTAACACAGTCAAGAAAATCATTAATAAGAACTGGAGAATACTGACCTCGAACACACTGAAATGGCCAAAACCAAGATTTGCCAACAAGAGAACTAAAAACATTAAAGACATCCTGGTCCACACGAGACCAAGGACTATGACCACAACAGTAACCTTAACAACAGCCTGGAACTTGAGTCCGGTAGTAGGTCACTACCCGTGTGGCTCCTGCTCGGTTTGCAAGTTAACTAAAACAACAAAATCTCTACAACTTCTTCCCAACTTCAAATGGGAATTACGTAATCACACAAATTGCAACACCACACATGTGGTGTACATGATAGTCTGTCCTTGCAACCTGAGATACATAGGAATGACCTGCCGAAAAGCCAAACTACGTATCATCGAACATCGCAGCAACATTTCGTGCAAAAGGGCAACAACAAAAATGAGTAAGCACTATATAGACACTAACCACACCCCTGAAGATCTAAATTGGGTAATATTGGAGACCTTAACGTTCAAAAACCACAATGCTGAACAAATACTTTTCGAGAAGGAACAACGCTGGGTCCATCGCCTAAAGACAGATAAAGAGGGGCTGAACGATTCCATACCCTGGTCCACTCTCTGTAAATGATGACAAACACCTCCTTAACTTTACATGAAGAGGGAGGTAAACACGTAACATAAGGAAGACCACTCTGATGAACATTATGAATCTAGAAGTGATAAACATCATCAACATAATATGGGCACAACTCCCATTTTCCCATACATAACATTGCTAACCAGAAGTATTCACCTTAATGCAACACCACACTTTGAAATCTAATTTGACTTTCCCCCCCTTTTAAAAACTTTCCTAACATTGTGCGTGTTATTGTATACAAAATTGCCAATCAGTTAAAAACAACCTAATGCCAACCAAACCGAGAAGTCTTTCCTCGATTTTTGCAATTACGGCCTTTTTAACGCGAGTCCACCGGAATGCACGTTGTCCCAGGATAACGTCAGAGTCAGAACAAGTGGGTCTGCCGGAGGAACCGGTAAGCGACGCGGAAGCCGTCTCCAAAAAATTAGCGCCAAACAGTGAGTAAAAAAACTAACTCTTTCTCCCTCTCCAACAGCAACAGGTTTTCTACCACCTGACTAATATCCTGAAGCAAGATGTACAATTCCAAAACAAGGTAATCCCCTTTTACGAGAATTACTCCCATTAGTTCAGTTAGAAACCACGCGCTTGTTCAAACAGCGAAAGCCGATTTCTTTTCATTCCTACTATTTTTAGATTAGCAATGAACCGAGAATACATATGCTGCCAACATGCTATACGATCAAATCAAGCAAAGAAAAGCGCCTGTTCAAACAGCGAAAACCGATTTCTTTTCTTTCCCATTATTTTTAGATTAGCAATGAACCGAGAATACATATGCTGCTAACATGCTATACAACCAAATCAAGCAAAGAAAAGCGATGTGATGTTTACTTAACCTCTGTTTTTAACTCGACCGTAAATCTTTCTTTCACCAAATCTGTGTGTGACAAAGCGCCAGTGAAGCGCAATGATTACAGTACACTAAGACTGTCTGTTCAAAATATCCGTTTTAGCATTATCCATGAGAGAGAACACTAGCAATTAATGTGTTGTTAGGATGTGATAATACACGCTATTTCTTTTTCACAGGAACAGGTACTAAAAGATCTGACTCCTTACATCAAGGGTGGTGAGTACACTACAACCGCCCCCAGAATTCACAAGGTGAGCCGAAGATAGCTCTCCCTAATCCCCCTTGGTCCTGACGAAAGCCTCTAGACTCTGCACGAGGCTGAAACATGTAGACCAGACCTCTTATAGACAATAACCAGTGCATCAGACCAATAACTAGGTCTCCACATGCACGTTCACGATTTTAATCTCCCAAGTCAAATATCTCAAGAATAAAGAAAAAGAGTTTTGACAGCAGGATTTTTATTTCCAGAATCACCTTTTCACTGAGCACGAGCACACCCTCTTTTTTTATCTCTCTGACCACTACTGCAGAACCAGTTGGTCTTCCTCCATGGGGAGGCGAGCATTTGGACA
This sequence comes from Triturus cristatus, assembly GCF_964204655.1. Taxonomy (NCBI): domain Eukaryota; kingdom Metazoa; phylum Chordata; class Amphibia; order Caudata; family Salamandridae; genus Triturus; species Triturus cristatus. The sequence goes on from NC_140592.1 coordinate 639,449,243, forward strand.
AAAAAAACCCAATGATAATGCTATTACGACACATGAAGGCGGAGAACCAACATATACCGCCTGCGACTTGTGTACGTATATGAGGGTTTTTTAACGACAACCATCCACGTTAAATAAGACCCTGGTACACAGGACAAGTGGTCTATTCCCCCCCCTCTTTTGTACTAACCATTGGAAGCTGAATAGACCACCGCTTCTTTTCCCTCCCCCCCATTGATGATTTGTTGTTCGAGTTCTCATCAGATGATAGTATCATATCTTTAGTCAGTTACCTCAATAAAGTGAGCCTGTTGATATCAAGGGTAATATCAGGGTATAATTAAAAGGAAGAAAGGTTAGGGGGGGGGGTCCAAAACATAGAAAATAAAGACTGATAAATTAATATACATCAATTATGACGTTGAAAAACAATCAAAAAAAGAGTGAGTCAGAAAAGTAGGGGGAAAAAGCAGTTAGTGGATTGGTTCAAGGATCTCGAAGTGTGCAGTAACTTTACATTAATTCAGTGATTATTGATACACAATTATACAGTTTCTCTATAATGGCGGAAGATTAAAGGTGTACGCTCATTGTTTCATCAGCATTCATGCCATTTGGAATTTTGCAATCCAACAGAATTATGTATTTGGATTCCAGTCTCCGTAGTGCCAATTGTCTATTCCCTCCCCTGACATTCTTTTTCACACTGTCAATAACAAAATAAGTTAGATCCTCCGCTTTTCCGCCATGTACTTTATTTATATGGCGGGCCACAGGATATGTTGGGTCATCATTGCTGATGGCCCTTAGGTGTTGCAGTATCCTGACATGTACGGGATGAATAGTACTTCCCACGTACATTTTGTTACACGTACAGCGTAACACATATACTGCGAAATCAGTTTTACAAGTGTAGTTCTCTCTGATCTCGAGCGGAGTTTTTCTAAGGGGAGTGGAGACTGATTTGGTGTTTATTCCATGTTTACACCTGGTGCATTTGAAAAAACCTTTTTGAGACTTGAGCCAGCTGATACCCTTTGCATGCACAGGAGCACTAGATACTAGTTCCTGTTTCATAGATTTTGCTCTTTTGAAAGTTGTTGGGGAAGCTTGGCACAAGAGGGGCCTATGATGGGGTCACATCGGACTATCGGCAGGGTGTCTATATAGGATTTTTCTCAGGTTGGTGTGGTATGTATTATACCCTGTGATCAACCTGGGTGTTTGTTCTTCCGATTTCTTGTGACCCATCTTACCCTCGCTGTTTTAAAAAATCAAGTTTTCTCTAGTGGTGGCTGCACACTTTTGCTTTGCTTTTTCCAGAACTTGTGTCTTGTATCCTCTGTTGTTGAGTCTCATACACAGATTCTCTGTGGAATCTTGTAGACTCTCTTGAGAGCTGCAGTTGCGTTTCATCCGCAAACACTCAGCATAGGGAATACTTTCTATGAGGTTGATGGGGTGAAAACTTTGGGCATGAAGAATGGCATTCCCTGATGTTACCTTTCTAAATGTACGTGACTGAACTTTTTTGTTACTAATTACAGCTCTAAGTCAAGAAATACAATAGACTTTGTGCTAGTGGTACAGGTAAGATTTAAATCATTGTCATTAAGTTTGTCAGTGAAATCAATTGCTTTCTGTTCGGTGCCCTTCCACAGAATGAAAATGTCATCTATGTAGCGTTGCTATACTACTACATTTTCAGACATCTGTGCATTGAATTTCCTCATGAGTACTTGCTCCTCCCACCAGCCCATATGCAAATTGGCATAGCTGGGGGCGAAGCAAGTACCCATGGCTGTACCCTGTATCTGCTTGTACAGAAGTCTGTCAAACATAAAGATGCTGTTTTCTAAGCACCATTCAATCATGTGTAATAGCATGAGTGTATGTTGGTAAAGGCCTATATCTCTTGTGCTTAGGTAATGTTTCACCGCATTCAGGCCATCTCGATGCCTGATACTCGTGTATAAACTTTGTACATCTAATGTCACAAATACAAAATCTTCATGCCAATTACAATCAAAGATTTTTTTCAGAAAGTCCCCAGTGTCTTTTGTATATGCAGGTAAAGCTTGCACAAACGGTTGAAGAAAAAAGCCGATAAATTTGCTGGTATTTTCGAATAGGCTGCCAATGGTGGATATGATAGGCCTGCCTGGTGGACACTCTGCATTTTTATGAACTTTTGGGAGCAGATAAAGTTGCGGTGTCACAGGATAGTCATTTTTCATGAAGTCCAATTCCTGTCTCGTGATGAGACCCTCTCCTCTCCATTTGTATAGGCATCTGTGGTATCTTTCTTTTACATTGATGATGTTAGTAGCACTGATGCGACTGTAGCAATTTTTATCCAGTAGTTGAGTCGTGGCCTCTTTGTTGTACATTTCGATTGGCCAAAGCACAACATTGCCACCTTTATCCGACCACCGTACAACTATATCGGAACGTTCTTTGATTTTTTGCATAACTCTAGAGTATTTTGTTGTTTGATTATGTGTGGTGTTGTTGAAATTGTTGCTGCTGTCAATTGCCAATTCCTTGAGATCTTTAGTCACTTTCTCAGAAACAATATCGATATTATCTCTAGGCATTAGTGGATTAAAAACAGATTTTGGTCTAAATGGAGTGTGACTAGTTGTATATATGTTCAAGTCCGATCTACTTACTGCTTGACTAATACTCATTTCATCTGTTCCACCATTGGATTCCAGCTCCGCCATGTCTTTCAGAAAAGTCATATCAGCTACATCTAGAGCATTTGTTGTCGTAGCTAGTGTGTCTACATATTCTCCTTCATTGTTTTTTTCCTTCATATTGAAGAAGTGTTTCCGTAATTTCAATTTTCTTGTGAAGCGATGAAGGTCAATCCTAGTTTGTGTGTAATTAAAATTTGTTTCTTTGCAAAACGATAGGCCTAGGGCAAGGACTTGTTCCTCTTCTTGTGTTAGAGCCATAGTAGATAGATTTATAACTGTGTTGTTAGTCTCTTTGATGTCATTTATCTTCGTCTGTTCCGCCTGTTGTTGTTTTTGTTGTTTTTTGCATTCCGCTTGCCCCCTCTTCGGTTCTTTCTCCGTCTGTTCTTTGGTTTTAAGCCCGATTTGATGTGAACTCTTGTTGTTGAGGTCTTGGACGTAGGCTCATCAAGCGTTCTACGCGTAAAAAACCAAGCTCTTCTGCCGGTGTTGGTGCCTTACGGGTTTGAAACCCACTGCTTGTTGCTTCAGGATTAGATTCGATTTCCGAACTTAGTTCAGATTCACTGGGTTCAGGGTGTCCTTTGGTGCCGCTGCTCGTCATTGATAATTGTTGACGAAGAATATTGTCAAATTTCCTTGAGAAAGTATAGATTCTGCCATAGAGATAGTCATTCCTATCTCCTTGAAATATACTGGCTTTTCTTTCCTTGATCATTTGTTCATATTTTAGAACACGATTTTTAATGTCCAACAGACCTTTTTTCACTTCATCTTGATTAATTGCTTTGTCAAGCTCATTGCATATTTCATCTATTCGTATCAGTATTTTTTCTCTATCCGTTGTCGCAAATTCAATTAATATTTGTAGCATGTTCCTCGATGATTGGGCACTATTCTCAGCCCATTCCTGAAGCATAACAGGATCTGGATTTTCGTAGGTTGGAGCCACAAGAATCCGCAGTCCCCTCGGTATGCGAACCACATCTAAATATCTTTTTAAAGATGTGCACTCCCACCATTTGGCCACCTCGTGCCTTCGCAGTTTCTCCAGTTCACCCAATAGTTTAACACTGCTGCCTGCTACTGTCAGTTGCGTGGTTCCGCTCGTTACTTGTATTTCAACGCTGTTATCTTTATCACTGAAAATGTCAATCGCTGCCACTTCTCGCTCCCTGATCCAATCCTCAGCCATTTTTCGGAATATTATTTATCTTTGACACCCACTGTCTGTACGTTAGACAACTTACAGAACTATATATATATATTCACTGAAAAAACCACAGGTTTCAAGGACGTTATAGCTAGTTGGACATTTCACTCGTACAAAACCAAAGAAATGTGGCCGTTATATTTAGTTGAGCTAACTATAACTCGCGCCCCCGCAATGCACTGTTGATGACGTCACATATTACATCATTAATGACATGGTCAGTGACATCACTGATGACATCTCAAATGACATCATCGATGACATCACTGATTACATCATCTAATGATTGTGTGTTTTTGTAATGTTTAAATACGATTGATATATATATATATGCCAAGGTGTATTGAAGTATGATTGGGCATACGAGTGTCTGAATGAATGATTTAGTAGGTGCGTGACTGACTGTATAAGTGAGTGATTAAACGTGTCTTACTGAATGCATAGGTTAGTGAGTAAACTGTAAATGTCTGTATCAGTCTGTCAGCTGGTGTGTAAGCGGCTGCGTGGGTTGGAAAGTAGCTACATGAGTATCTATATGGGTTATTGATTGGTTGCCTGAGTATCTGTATGGGTGCCTGAGTGTCTGTGTGAGTGGGTGGGAGGGAGGGTTGTGCCTGTGCATAGATGTGTGAGTGGGTAATTCACTGGGTGTATGGGTTCAAGAGTGCATCTTTGAAGGGCTATATGGGTGGGTGAGTGTGTGTGTGGGTGTGGGTGTGTTGATGAGTGAATAGATGTCTCAGTGGTACATGTGTGAGTAACTAGAAATGTGAAAGGCAGTATATGTGAGTGTTGGAGTATATAAATCACTAAATGTGAGAGTGGCTGTATGGATGAGTGTGTGCTTGTATCAGTGATTGTATAAGAGAGTAAGTATGTGTTAGTATCTGTATGAATAAGTGAGGTAGTGTGTGTATAACAGTATAGGTGAGTATATGGGAGTGTGAATGATTCTTTGATGGATTGACTAGGTGTGTGAGTAAGTCTATGGATGAGTGGCGACGTGTGAGTGTCTGTACAGGTGTATGAGTGCAAATGATAGTGCTGTATTGATAAGTGATTGCATGTATGAGTGACTGTATGGGTGAATGAGTGGACGAGTGTGTAGACCTAGGAATCTGTGAGTGGGTATGTAGTGAATGGTATTGGTGAGTGTATGGTTTCAAAAATGGTAGTCTGTATTTTAGAGTGGGTGTATCAAAGGTTATATTAGGGTGTGAGGAGGTGCATCAGATTATCACGTGGATGATTTTATCAGTGATGTCACTGACCATGTCATGAATGATGTAATATGTGACGTCATCAGCAGTGCATTGCACGTGTGCGAGTTATAGTTAGCTCAACTAACTATGGGGCATATAATCAAGAAACGGAGTTAAAATTATCGCCGCTTTGGCGGCAGAAAACTGCCGCTAAAGCGGCGATAATGGGTTTGATAATATGCCCTTGTGAATTTCCATAGAAGCCCATGTTCTGGTGTCAACATAGGCTTCTATGGGAATTCTCTGCGGCATATTATCAAGCCCATTATCGCCGCTTTAGTGGCAGTTTTCTGCCGCTAAAGTGGCGATAATTTTAACTCCGTGCTTGATAATATGCCCCTATAACGGTCAAATTTCTCTGGTTTTGTACGAGGTAAATGTCCAAATGACTATAACGTCCCTGAAACCTGTGTTATTTTTCAGTAAATTTCTATTGCATTTTAAGTGCTAATTTCTAACTATAAAGTCCCTGAAACATATGGTTTTTTCAGTGAATTTCAAAGTTTTTTTTAAATGCTAATTTCTAACTATGCCTACAGAGGTAGGACATGTGATGAAAGAGGAAAAAACGTGTACAAAGAGAAATGCAGAAAGAGGCAACAAAAGTCCAGAAAGACAAAGAGTGCAAAATGAAGTAAGAGATATGCAGAAATAACCAACAGAGGTGCAGAAAGAGGCCTTGCTTCAAAGTCATCCTGTGCCCCCAACATTTTACTGACTGGTAGTGACTGACTAACCAGGCCTAGAGCCAGTGTTATGCTAAAAGACACTTAGAATACAGTGAAAACACCTACATACACTAGGGAACACTATGCGTTGAGGTACACCTGTGATTGGCATGACCTCCTCTGTAAGGCCCTAGTACATAATAGGGCAGGGGGATAAAAACTACCTCTAAGTCAGAGGTGCAGAAAGATACTTCTTTAAGTAGTAGTAATATTTGCAGAGTGGTAGGAAAAGGGTGCTGGGCTTCCGACCAGCGCCTAGGAATTCCGCTCCATAGGACTTACAGGAGGTACCAGGAGGTTTTTTTTTTTGTTTTTTTACAGAGTTTTATATATCGCAAACTTGACCCAAATCGGGTATCAGGGCGCTTTTCATAACACCAGTTGCATTACATGAGGACACATTCATTTTTTTGCTAGGCACGGGGAGATTAAGTGATTTGCCGAGAATCACAGGATGTTCAGCGTCATTGCCGAGACTCAAACCCAGATCCCCAGATTCGAGGTCGACCGCCCTAGCCGTTAGGCCAACTCCTCTCCCCCTCAGGAGCAATGTGGACTTCATCCCCCATCCCGTAGTCTGCCAGGAGGCGCGTTTGCAGAGTGGTGGAGAAAGGGGGACATGGCCTCCGAAGACTTCTTAGCAATCCCACTGTGCGGGACTTACTTGAGGTAACAAGCAGGGTACTTCGCACCCAAGGACATCCTTGGGGGCCACCTTCAACTCCTATTACCTCCAGTAAGTACCCCACAGCAAGATTGCTAAGTTCTCATAACAGGCCACACCCCCTTTGCCCACCATGGCTCACTGGGGCACTCTTGGATAGGGATTGAAGTCCCCTTCGCTGCTGGGGGTCATTTAGGGACCAAGCAGCCTACCTCTTACCTCCAGTAAGCCCCACACAGTGGGATTGCTAAGAGGTGGACACAGGCCACACCCACTTTCTCCACCACTCTGCAACTTAGAACGCGCCTCCTGGCGCGTTCTAAGTTGGGGGATTATGTCCTCTTGAATACTGAGGGTCCCTGGGGGCCAACTAGCCCACCAGGTACCTCCAGTAAGCGCCTCACAGCTGGATTGCAGAGAGGTGGTCCGTGGCCACGCCACCTTTTTACACCACTCTGCAAACCCCGATTTTATATTAATTTAAGCCCTAGGGAGGTGGTGGTCCTCAGGGCTGCGGGGGATCCACGTGCCCCGCACATAATTAAATAAAGCCCCTGGGGGGGTGGTGGTCCTCAGGGCTGCGGGGGAGCCACGTGCCCCCACACATAATTAAATAAAGCCCCTGGGGAGGTGGTGGTCCTCGGGGCTGCGGGGGAGCCACGTGCCCCCGCACATAATTAAATAAAGCCCCTGGGGAGGTGGTGGTCCTCGGGGCTGCGGGGGAGCCACGTGCCCCCGCACATAATTAAATAAAGCCCCTGGGGAGGTGGTGGCCCCCGCATATAATTACCATAGCCCCCGGAGGTGGTGGGCTGCGGGGGCCCCTGCTATTTAATTTTGGCATTGCCCCTGGTACCTGGCCCACCCAGGGGCTCATGCTTCATTTTTTTTTTCTGCAGGATACGCGCACCCAGAGCGAATTCTGCAAATTTGTTTTTTTTTAATGCTTTTTTTGTACCTGTGGGACCCCCTGAGCAGGCCTAGGGGATCAGGGTGTTTCTACCCTGCCCCCTTTTCTTGTTTTTCATCATTGTTTTCACCCTTACCGAGTCACAAGATGGCTGCCAACACTTCCTGGTTTGGAGTGTGGGTAGCCAATCAGAAGTCAGCTCATGCTCGGATATCAATATTTTTCTTTTTTTAACTTCTCAGGAACTACTGAACAGATTTACACCATTTAAAAAAAAAGGTCTCTTTCTAAACAAGGGCTACATTTTTGCCAAATTTGGTGTAATTCCGTTCAGCAGTTCGGGCTGTAACCTGTTTCAAAATTCCTATAGAAATTAACATGGGGACCCCCTATTTGTCTTGTGCCCCGCTTGACGAATCACCCCAACATTTTCAAGACAGGAGCTGACCGGAGCGGGCCATTAGTTTTGAAAATTTCGCGAAGATTTGTCAAACGGCACCAAAGATATTGGCAAAAGAAAAAACGCTTTTTGAATAGAAACAAGGTCCTAACTATAACTACCCACTGGTGACATATACACACACACATATATATATATATATATATATATATATATATATATATATATATATATATATATATATATATGTATATATATATATAAATGATTTTTTTTTTAACCGGGTACTCATTCAGGGACAATAATGCACTTGCACTTTATTGCTAATTATTGGGTTTTTATTTGGCTTAGCTGTGTGTTTATGTCATTTGTAATTATTCATTCATATTTCTTGTATTTTGCAAAGTTTGTGCACTTGCACTTTATTTATTGTACTTTGGGGAACGTGCAATATAGGTACATGATAACTTTTTTACATCTATTTAGTGAGAGGTTTTTTAACATCTATTTTATCATGAGATGTTTTAGACATGTTTTGTATCTATTATGTATACAGGCTTTTTTAGATTTGGCAATTATATCCATTGTGGTTTTAATTTTTAATACACTTTATATTCAATTAATGCCTCTTAGCCTGTATATTAAGATTAAGTACTTGTCAGACCTCTTTGAATCTTACCGGTTTCAACGTCAATCACTGTATTCTTGTGCCTAGGCAGTGATTTTTCATTAAGTATACGTCTGTTACCCATTTCCATTGCCCAGGGATGTGGTTACATGTTTAGTAATCAAGGGTGTGTTTTCAAATTCACTATTTAAATATATTGGTCTCGTAAGCACGTCATGTGATCAAGACCGTGGTAACGCGGTCGAAATGCGTCCTGCTGGGCACTGGCCAGTAATTGACTGTAATGCTGCTGGATTCTTTTCTGCAATAAAAGCACTGCATATTTAAATACAAGCTGTGGTCCGTGCCTCAATTCTCCATGTCGGTGGATATGGCGACGCAGGAGTTTGGAGAAATATATATATATATTCAGTGAAAAAACCATAGGTTTCACACACGTTATAGTTAGCTGGACATTTTACTCGTAAAAAACCATTGAAATTCCCCCGTTATAGTTAGTGCAGGCAACTATAACTCACGCGACCGCAATCCTCTGCTGATGCTAATACTGTATTTAGACACTTATTTGACCATGTCTTCTTCCATTAAATTTTAGCTATACATATATTACAAATATTTTTTTTTCATAAAGACACATATGTAATCAGCAGAGGATTGCGGTCGCGTGAGTTATAGTTGCCTGCACTAACTATAACGGGGGAATTTCAATGGTTTTTACGAGTAAAATGTCCAGCTAACTATAACGTGTGTGAAACCTATGGTTTTTTCACTGAATTTGCAAGGTTTTTTAAATGCGAATTCCTAACTATAAAGTGTGTGAAACCTATGGTTTTTTCAGTGAATTTGTACGGTTTTTTAAATGCTAAGTTACTTTACGCCGTTCGTGGCGTGCGCGCCCACTTAACGCAGTTCGTTCCGTGCGCGCACGGTGCGCGAAGCGCACCGTGCGCCTACTTTACGCAGTTAGTGCCGTGCACGCACGGTGGGCACACGGTGCGCTACGCGCACCACGTGCCCACGTTACGCTAGTTGGGCCATGTACGCACGATGCGCTTCGCGCACCGTCCGCACACGGAGGACATATTATGCGCTTCGTTGAGAACCTTAATCTATTAATTTTTCCTATAATATACATGCCATGCGCAAAAGGCGCCCTGCGGGCAACTTTTGCACACGGGGGGTGGGGGGGGGAAGTGGATATTTTTTTTTTAAATTAATTTTTACCGTACGCGTTCGGCAAGCATAATCGCGTTTTTCCGAAAAAAATTAAAATTGATTTTTTGGACTTGGGGGATCTAGTGGGGCACCTTAATCAATGCTAGGTGGTTAGGAGCTGTCTAACATGCTCCTTTACATATTTTCCACCTTTGTTTTTCCTCCCCCCCTCAGAGTGCGAGAGAGAAAATGGCGGCCGCCGCTTCCTGGTTTCGACCGATTCGAATGTTTACTAAGATCTAACAGCCAATCAGAATCGCGCTCGCGCACGTCACCGTACGCGTACGGTAAGCGCACCGTAAGCGCACCGTAAGCTGCCACAGATATATATATTGATTTAAAGGCTATTTTCTAAGGAACTACTGAACAGATTTACACCAGACCTACAAAAGGCACTTCCTTGACCTGAGGACTACCTCTGTGCCAAATTTCAAGTAACTCTGTTCAGCCGTTCGGGCTGTAGCTGTGTCTAAAGGTCCTATGGAAAAATGCATGGGAAAAACGCGTTTTGGGACCCCCCTTTTTTCTCAGCCCCCACTTGACGAATCCCCCCGAGACTTTCAGGGTAGGAGAGGAGCGTAGCGCCCCATTAGTTTTGAAAATTTCGCGAGGATTCGTCGACCGGCGCCAAAGTTATTCCAAATAGAATGTTGCGGTTTCCCTATGGAAACAGGGTCCTAACTATAACTACCTACTGGCGACTGCCAGTAGGTAATATATATATATATATATATATATATATATATATATATATATATATATATATATATATATATATATATATATATATCAACAAGACTCCGTCTCGCTCACAATCTTCTAAAGAATGGATATGGACCCGTTATGAGATTTATAGGTGCAGTCGCCATTACGCGTTTCAGCTTACTCGAAGCCTTGATCACATGACATGGAGCCGCATTACTTCGGTGCATTTAAAGTGACAGGTGCTAGGTGGTGTTTACCACGTGTGTAAAATTTGCAATAGACATAGACAACAGCTTTGGTTTAAAATTTGAATATACCCATAAACAAATATAAATATAAATGTGTTGCAGCAATGATCAGGTTAAATCCATAAATTTATATACATGTGTACCTTCGGTAAATTTCCACCTTAGGTTGAGACTTGCAAACAAATACGCGTTAATGTGCATAAATGTAATAGATACTGCGAATGTTTGAACAAGTTTAGAGTTCATGAGACTATCCCCTCCTCTCGTGCTTGGAGGCACCAAATCGATCACAAAATATCGGAGGTGTTGATTTCGAAATGTTGTAATGTCTGGGGCTAAATGGAGTTATATACGAAGTCGTATTAGTGCCCTGCTGGCAGGCTTTACACGATTTGCACTTGTAAAAGCCTTTATGAGTTTGTAGCCAGCTTGAGCCCTCCAATACCTCAGGACTGGTTTTTACTAGGCCATCTCGCTTGGAATGTCCTCTGCTGTATGTAATGGAGGGTCTCAGAGGTAGAGTTGGCCGAATGACCGGGTCATTAAGAATCAATGGCCAATTCTGACTAATAATCAACTGAAATTGGTTCTGTTGTTTAATATACTTCAAAATGATTCTGAATACATTGATTAAATTTGACTCACTGTCCCCTATCTGCTGTATATCATTTGCAGGGTTGACCAGTTTGGTCCCCAGTAGTACATGTCTATCCTGTTTCATGGATTTTAGGATAGCACTATTGATAATTTTATGGGGGTACCCTTGCTCCAAAAACCTGTCCTTACTCGCTTTTTGTGCGATATATATTGTAATTCTTACCATTGTTGAGTGTGGAGAGGAGACACAACTCACAAGAGTGGAAGTCTCTAGTGAGTCATGATGACCCTCCGCTCCCTCAAAGTGGGAATAAACAGCTTATTATACTGTTCGCATGTGCATACATGGTTTAGGCCCGCTGCTTTTTTTCTTGTGTATTTGTACGAAGGTATTTAACGAAATCCAGGATTCGAAGGATTACATTTTGTGCAGTGATGTAAAATCACAATTAAGAGGCCTCATGACTATTTGGACAGCTCTTTCCTATGTAAAGTATTTGTTGCATGAAATCTGTGAGGCAGTAAACAGTGGTTTTCTAATGTAAACTTAGCTGAATATGACCTTTGTACTGTTGTAATAAATGTCAAATACGTGTTTATCAGTACAGTGAACTAAAGAAGGTGTTATTGGGCTACATTTATTTTTGCTGCCATGGCATAAATATAAATATATATCATTAATGTGGTGAGAACTGCTAGGTAATATGCATGTTGGCCCTTCTTTTTTTCACAGAACACCTTTTAAATAATTCATCATCACAAACCTGAGGTACAGAAGAAAGTATCAGGTTCAGCCATTTCCAGAAGCGTGATGCCTTCAGAAACTCGAGATTCCATCACCTCTGGGGATGAGCAAGGTTCCAAGATGGTTTCTGGAAGAGTGAGTGATAAAGTTATCTCATGCTCTACTGCAGAGTCCAAAAGGGAAAATCTTGACAGATTGTGAGATTCTGGAAAGCAGTCCAGTAGCGTGATCCCAGGACACTGTGCATCAAACATGACTGATGTACTTCTGGAAGAAGGTGCAGCTATTTTGTTTTCTCCCACTCCATTTCCTTGTTGGCATAGAGTCCTTGAGCTTCGGCTTTCATGGAGTTTTCTTTTCTCTAAACACAAACAACGGCGTGACTTCTTTGGCACTCCTTTATAATCTGCAAAATTAAACGAAAGTTTAAAGACATAGGCAAAGACGTCTTGATAAAATCAAGTAGGTACCTGTGTGGTAAAGCACCTAATAGGGGAAGTGATTTTCAATTAAATTCAAGGTTATTTTGAATTTAAAAAATCCCTAAAAACACAACAGTACATATGTAAATATCCTTTTAAAATGACTGCAATGAAAAAATTAAAATACAATTAATCAATTAATATCTTGAAGACAATTTAAAAGCAAGCAATTCACATAAATAGAATTAATATCTACCTAAAAATAAACATATTCCTAGTAGTTAGATATCTGTAGTGTAGAACTGTGTTCACATTAATCTGAACAATGTTGAGAAATCTGGCCACATTATAAACTGAAGTCTCATCTGCGCTTGATCTTAGAATTTGTAAAGATTCCAAATCCTCCTAGCTCCCAATGAACAACAGTCATTAGTCAAATCCATGTATTTTGGGGATGCCAGCATACGCAGTACAGAACAAATAAAAAGTGTACCTCAGTTTAAGGCTCTTTTTTGCAAGCTGAACATAGGTCATCATCAGAGTGACCTTTAGCCAATTTTAGGCAGAATTTTGGTTGGCAAGAATTCATAACTAAATTTTACATACAGCTGCTTAGATCTATGGCAGGAGATGTCATCTAAGAATGCCTCAACAAACGTTAGACTTGTGATCTAAACATCTGTCTGTAACGATCCCATTCTTAAATTTCTGCACCTCATTTTCCCCTATAAAAATAATAGAATATTTTTTGAGAGTAGATTTTGTAGTCCCTCTTGCCTCGGCCTGCCTGTCCTATAGAATTGTCTTAGGCTAGATAGTGTCTTTTTTACATATGTTAACTACTGGATAGTGAGAAGATTTTTGTGCTGTATGAATTTCTTTCAGCACAAACCTATAAGGACAAGGTTCCTCTGTGAGCTGCATCCTCTGCCAATATAAAAGAAGTCTCAGTTTGACAATGTATGCAATAGGGCAGTGTCCAAAACCAATATGCTCAGCAGGAGAGGAGCACTTTGGGGCAAGCTCACAAGGGACCTGAGGAATTTATTTTCAGTCATGGCTAGCTTGGTCCTATAGACTTCCATGGCTGGAGAAATAGTGCGGATGTTGGTTCTGTTATATATTCCAAAAATAGCGGATAACCGATATTGAAGTTATAAACCACTCGCATCAATCTAGGATAAACACTTCATGTTTTGAAAAATCTTACACCAGAAATTGTCAGTGACCCACTACAGCCTTTCATTCTCAGCCTTTAGGCTAACTGTAGAGGATTGGTAAGGGTTGAGAGACATGCCCTTTATTTTGGCTGCATTCAGGTCCAGTCCATGTTGCTTCCAGAAATCCATTAAATGTTTAATTATGGCCTGTAGCCTATTGGGGTTTTAGAAAACAGAAGTGTATCAGCTGCATAAAGCAACGCTGGGATTTTCAAAGATCCACGTTTTGGAGCATCACTACCTGGAATATCCAGGTGGGCGACCGCATCCTTAATAAACAGACAGAAAAAGATTGGGGCTAGGTTACACCCCTAACTTTGTGACTGTTATTTCATCTGTCAATTATCCCATACTGCCACTTCTCCCCTGAGAAAAATTGTTATTATGAAGGGACTTGTTTACTATGAGAGAAATTCAGGCTTCCATTGGTTCAATTGTTCAAGAAAAAGCCCCAGGCCCTGATGGCATCCCTTGCGACCTCTTCCTATATAAAAGGGTTAAATGATCATGCTATATCCTTTTACTTCTTAACCCCTTCGGTGCAACGCCCTTTCCCCCTCCTGTGCCGGGCGTTTTCCACGCGGGTGGGTTTCATGACGAGATAGTCTCGTCATGGGCACAGCGCGACCGTGCTCCATGACGAGACTATCTCGTTATGGGCACAGAAGAGGTTAATGCCATAGAAGGGGGGGCCCCGATCCCAGGGTCCTGGAATGGTGCAGAGGTGATTTCCCTTTTTAAGAAAGGCGATAGGGACCAACTTTGTAACTACAGGCAAGTCAGTCTAATTAACTATAAGTGTTTTTGCCCGTCCTTTTTTTACAAGATAAGCAATAACAATATTTTAATACCCTACCAAGCTGGCTTTACACAGCAGATGGGGACATTAACTCAGGTGTTTCGTGTTTTTCTTTAATTTTGGAAAACGATGACCATTGGCCAGGGAAGCTTATACATTGCGTTTATTGATCTAAAGACAGCTATCGATCTTGTCCGGAGAAACAAGATGTCACATGTATTGAAATATATGGGATTGCCAAGTGTAATCCTAGCCCTGGTCATCTGCCTACACGAGGCCAACTATGCAAGAGTTGAGTGGGGCTCCCAAGGTCAGCTCACTGACCCAATTTATGTTAGTAGGGGAGTACGCCAAGGCTGCGTGTTGGCACCAACTCTTCCCTCCCTCTACATGAATAGTGTCATTCAGTTTTTACCACAGCATCCGGGCGATGCACCCATATGGGGTGGGGTGGGGGGGAGGGGGGTGCCCCTCCTATTTGCAGATGACACCTTGTTGGTGTCGAAAACCCTGGGGGCACCAGCTGCTTTTAAATAAATTCAAAGATTTCTGTGAGAGGTGAGGCCTACATAAACACGTCCAAAACTAAATTCATGATACTAAAGCAGCAACATTCTTTTAGGGGTAGACCTACCCTTGATGGTGCCCTTCTTGAGAGTGCTAGTACTTTTGATTATCTTGGCATAAAGCTATCTGAAAGCAAATCCTGAAAACAGCATGTGACCAAGATGATTTTGAGACACAAGCAGATAGTTGTGGCCTTTGGGAAGGAACATTGAACATCAACTAGTAAACCAGTAGCTGCCGTTATGCAGCTCCATGATTCAAATGCAGTGAGCTCTGCTCTTTATGGGGCTGAATTGTGGGAATTTGACAGAATGGACAACCTCTGCAGATCGGAACATTAATTTTTGAGGAGTTTGGTGTCCCTGCCCCAGAGTACCCCATTCCACCCACTAAAGGTGGACATGGGCAGGCAATCCATTGCTGACAAAGCTAAGCTCTGCCCATTGTTATTTTGCATGAGGATTAGGTCCACTCCAGAACTGTTCCTGTATGCTCATGGTCTCACAGAAGTCAGCGGTCTGGATAAATCTAACAAAATAAGTTGGTTGAACAATGTGAGGAGACTATTATACAACACTGGGTTATAGGAAATGTGGGAAAATACTGACCTCTCATCACTTCCCTCAAATACAAAGAAAACTCACTGTATTGGGTAGCAGATGCTGCACTTAGAAACATGTTAAAAACTGAATTTATGGATTACAAACTGGTTAGTTCTCTTGAGAATTACCTAGATATAATACAAGTTCCAAACAATAGGAAACTGTACATCCAGTTTAGGTTTGGTATACTCTCCCTGAATGTATTCACAAGCAGATAGCATTGTAACCTATCAACATCTTGGATTTGTTTTGGCTGCAAAGCATCCATTGAATCTGTTGCCCATGTAATGGTTGCTTGTCTGGCACATGCACTTCCAAGGGAAACTTGGCTAAATCCTATATGTAAGCAGTTGGGAACTGGCAACCATGTAGAAGCCCTGAGAGAAACATTGTCTTGCTTAGATGTCACCATTTTTACAAAAGACAACTGCCTGAAAACTAATACGTACTACAAACCATCTGCAGAAAACCTCCTTTCCTTTCACAGCTTTCCTCCCAGACCATTGTGGGGAACCTGACTTACAGCCAATTTCTACGCATACGACAAAACTGAAGTTACACAGAACATTACAAAAACCAAGCACTTGATCTAACCAACAAGTTAAGAGAAAGAGACTATCCAACAAAGATCATCCAAAAGTGTCAAAAGAGGGCGAGAGATCAAAACCGATACACACTTTTAAAAACAACAGAAAAAAACAAGAAAAATATATTCTAACATATGTCACAACATACAACACTATTATCACAGCTATAATGGTTCAGGAACAAATTACAATAGACTATTAGAAATTTACATACATAAAAACACAATTAAATCAGAAGACAATAGACAATAAAAAAATTAACAAAAAATCTTGAAAAGGTACCCAACACAAAAAAACTGCTGTTACTGCAAAAACATATTTTTTTACTAAAAAAAAGCAGTTTCCTGCACAACGACATGGAAAAAACCATTAAGAGAGTGTTTGTTACACACTTCCATATTAGTGCCAATCTCTTCCATGGTGAACCATTTACATTACAGTAGACAGATCAAATGATCACCCTCTCTCCGGCTTTAACATCCCTAACCAGAGCGCAGCATAAAACCATACCAGACTAGCAATGTACACGCTAAAACTCACTGCCATTAAGAGCGTAATGACCCTCCAACATGTTTTTGAATCACAACTTTGTCTGCTTTTACTAACATCGATCGACATATTGCAAACAAATGCACCTTCAAAACTTGATTGTACTAATGAGTATTATTTTTACGTTTCGACTGCCCAGAATGCTGTGTGGTTCCAATTTAATATGTATCGTTGCAAATATCTGTTTTTTACATTCAGCATAAAAAACTTTCTATGATCGTATTCTTTTATTACAAACTTTTCTCTTTTCTTAGGATTGCTTTTAGTTTTATTATCTACGTGAAATCTACCCATTACATACCAGTGCTGTATTAGGTCTAATTGTCTCGATTAGGGGCAGCGCTATAGTATTTAACCCCGACTTCCTCCTTCACCCTTCAGGACGAGGAAGTCTGCAGCAGTACCTGCAGAGACAATCGGCAGCAAGGTAAAAAGATCAATTCTGTGTGCTCGCTTTTCAAAACATCACGTCTAACCTGCATGCCCTCCTTAGCCTAGATACCATTTCTCTTAAGAAACTATTTTTTGGCAGGATCATCCATTTCCTTCTTGTCTCCCACGGAGGATTCCTAGCCTCTATCTGAAGGTAAACGTGAACCTTTTTATCAAGTTGTTATTCAATATGTTGATGCTGTCTTGTAAAAAATGTGTTAATGAGTCAATACAGTCACTAAGACAAGGGCGTACACTATGAGGCGCACACACACACACATATACATATATATATACATATATATATATATATATATATATATATATATATACACACACACACACACACTTTACTCCCACCACTAGCAGCTAAACACCCTGGTAGGAAACTGGGTCGGTATATACTATACCAAAAAGAGGTATAGTGTGTACAGAGTCCAGGGAGTCCCCAAAGGTATGGCAGAGGTATGGGTAGATAGATTTACTCTCAATGTAGTGATAGCAGGGCTGAGCAGTTAGGCTTATCAAAGGGTAGTGTTAAGTATTTGCTGTACACACATAGGCAAAAAATGGTGTCACACACTTAAAGACTGAATCCAGGCCAACTGTTTGTATAAAAAGTTTTTACTTTGTTCTTTTTATTACTAGAACCAAGAATCACTTAGTGCTGGTAAGGTATACAGTTTTTCACCGATTATACTTTTCAGGAATGCAGTATGATTTGTGTAAATGCAATAAACACTTTATAGTTTTAAGACAGCTTTCTGTACATTTCAATCAAATACAGTGTTAGACTTTGCAATGATGGGGATATGCAATTCAAAGTTATGATACAGTTCAATGTATTCCTATGGAGGAAAACAAGGTTAGAGTCTATAGGTAAGTACTTGGTTTTGTAGTTCAGTCTCGAGCTGGGAGCACTTACACTGGGCAGGGGTCAGGTAGGGAAAGAGAGTGCACCTTCAGCGGCACAGGGGCGCCCGGGTGCAGAGGTCAAAGGAAAGGTTGACCCCAATGTAGTGCTATGGAGATGGGGGGGGGGGGGGTACTCTGAAACGTCACAGGTAGGTACCTGCGATTTCTGGGTCAAGGCCTAGGGATCAAAGGTAGGTAAAAAGGGGGCCACAACTAGGCACCAAAAGCACACCACCAGCAGGGTGCAAAGTTGGCGTCAGATTCCCAATGCAAACCAATGGAGGATATCGGTCGGGAAGAAACGCTGCAGGCTTGGAACAGGAGGCTGGACTAGGGCGACCAACGGCTGGGCAGGTAAGTTGGATAGCTGGGTGACACCTGGGCACCGTCGGCTGAGCTCCCCAAAGTCAGGGGTGGAGGATGCAGGGATGCCTTTTGGTGTCGGGTTTCCTTAGCTGGGTCCAGGCAGGGGGGACCCCATGAAAAGAGGATGCAGGCATTGAGGGGGGAGTCTTGGAGAGGTCAGCCACCAGTGCAGACTAGGTCAGAATCACTGGGGAGACGTCTTATGGTAAGTGGTTCACTTGAACTTGGGCCGTGGGCATTGGGTACAGTGTCACAGATCTGCCTGGATCCAGAGACTGGGGTTGGTGGTCTTTGCTGGACAAATTCAGTGTCCATGGGAGACAGGAGTCTTTGTCGAAGACAGCACAGGTCCTCTGAGGTTCTTGAGGTTCCTGGCTGTGGATTACGGAGGTTTCTGGAAGCAGGGTTGCTGGAGGAAGAGACAGGTCATTAGGGGTAGGGCCAAGTCAATTGTCGTCTTCTCCACTGGTGCACGGCTCTTCAGTCCTTCTTCTTCTTAGTTTGTTGTATCGGAAGAGGCAAGATTGAGGAGTACCCTTCAATACTAGATTTAGGGACGTTCCAGGGGTGTGCAGGTCTGGATCAATGGTTCCCTTCCCTGGGGTGCCTACACCCTCCAGTGGGAGTGGGGCATAGGCCTCTTCCTGATTGGGTGAGTCCCCTCATCTTCAAGATGGAGGGGACTGAGATGTGTGCTTCACTTCGCCTCCCCGACTTGAGGGATGGAGTTGGGAAAGGTTGGCACAACTCCCTTCCTGGCTAGGTTTTCCCACCAATTCTCCCACCCAAAGTGGGGGTCAGAATCGGTGGAGGCCAGTTGCTGGAAGCAGCAAAAGGCTGGGGGTATCTAACAAAGGCAGAAGGCCTTTGAAGCTTCCCCTTTGTGGACCCTGCCCATCCTGGGGCAGGAGGCATGAAACCACTGACCAGGATGGGCTTTGTTTCGGGACCTAGACAGCGGAGGCTCTCTACCCAGGAGTCCGGAGACCTGTCTAGTGGTGGCGGATGGCTAGCAGTCACTAAATTCAGAGGGCTTCTCTAAGGTACCTCTGGGTGCATTTTACATTGAATCCCACACAGGCATCAGTGGAGGTCTAAGGTGCTGAGAAGTTTGGTACCAAAATACCCAGTTTTCAGTGGAGCCATTCGGAGGCTGCGGAGTTCGTAATGACAAACTCCCAGCCCCTATACCCAAAATGGCCTCACTGCACTTACAATGTCTGTGTATATGGCACAGACACTGTAGGGGCATATTGCCCATTCAGCTATGCCGTTACCAGTGGTATGGTGCAACCTGCCTTTAGGGTTATAAGGCCTGCTAAAAGGGTGACTTCTCCACACCACAGGCAGTGTTAGTGGGCATGGATGGGTGCCATGTTGACTCTTCAGTTTTGTCTGCACCAAAACACACAGCTTGCAATGGCGGTGTGTGGGTGTTCAGGTTAGAGGTCTCTGAGGGTGCGATAATACAGGCTGCAGCCCTCAGAAGCCCTCTCTGGTCACAAGGCCCTTGGTACCAGGGGTACCTTTTACAAGGGACTTACATGTGGCCCAGAAGTGTGCCAATTGAGGAGACAAAAGTACAGTTTTGGGCAAGAACACAGGCTCCTGGAAACTGACCCAGGGCACACTCAGTCAAGCTGGCATCAGCTATCTGGCAAAAAGTTAGGGGGTAACCATGCAAAAGGGAACACTTTCCTACACCCCCCCTTTCCGTTCCTTGGTATAACCTATTCCTGTTCTTGGTTATAATTACATTGTTGTATAAACAATACAACTATAAAATAAGTTTTCTGTATCGCCACCATTTTCTGGCACACATAATGAGATCAATATACAAAAGAACCTCGGAGCACTGCCTGAAGATATATTCTTTTTTCAAATACTGCTTGACAGCATAGCTTAAGAGCACAGCCCCTGGCTTTATGTTGTGTACAGCTCAGTTACACATTTCGTCAAGGGCTCGCGAAACTCGCAGCAATGTACATATACTGAATGTACCTACTACATTTGTTCATAACATCTACTGGGTACACACTAACAGTAATTATGTACTCTGTATAGATGTAGAGACTCACACACCCAATAGGGCCCAGCTGGTGCTAGCTTATACAACAAGCCATTCACTTAGTTTCCCTTGGTATGAACAGCACGTTTGCTCTTTTAGTATTAAATGGCATCACCCCCCACACTATTCCTTTCTAAATTAAAATCAGTAGTATCAATGAGGGCTATTTCAGGGAATGCTATACACTGTATAAATAATATTATTGATGATGATCCCTATATTGTTTTGTCTTCAGTCATAGGCAAAAGTCTGCACGGATGACACTGTCAACAACGAGCAAATGAGCTCACTGACAAAGAGTAGTAAGTGATTCAACTTATCCTTACTAAACACAGTGTTTTAATACTGAGACCACTCTCTTACACACCGGTCCGGAGGAAGGCCAACTGACCCAAATGGGAATCTTTTTTGCCTAATCATGTTGACCTCACATTAGGTGCAGTGGACCACCAATAACTAATCCACTTGAGCACTGCCATATCTTTTAACCATATCCCTTTTATGACCAATACACTCTTCCACAGAAAGGGAGATATTTTTAATAATTTTCATGATTGCCACTTTCCAAACAGTCATCCCCTGGGTGAAGGATGGTACATCACTTGGAGAACCGAACCCTCAAGTGATAAGACCCAGAGATGATACGATCCCCCTGATCACATGAGCGGAGAAAAAATATACTACATACTGCGCAACTGTGGTTGAGGGTCTCCCATCCAATTCTCTGGAGACTTTGGAATATTGACATAAGTGATTCATTCGCCTTTGATTACAAGATTGTTAACTGTGGAAGCCGAATGAATCTTTGCTTCCCTTTTCCCTCACTTTCTTGAGCATAAGGAGAAAAGCCCAGAAGTCTGGAGTGTGCCAATTTTAGTATATGTCAACTAATTGTATATTCTTGCATTTTCTCTTTTGAGTTTATCTATTCTTAGGATAGGTTCTTAACACATATATTTTTCTTTTTTTGTTCCATTGCCAAACTCCAGGGACACAAGGGGGGCAATAGGAGAAAAGCGCTAAGTCTGGAATATGTTCATTTTATTACGTCTTTAAACTATACATCTTTGCACTTTAACCTTTTTATGTTTAGGACATGTTCTTAAAGCTGTTAACCATGATAAAAACTTTTAACCATGATATACGCATTTATATTTTAATTGCCATGTGTTTTACTATTGTATGGACAACGAAGATCAGTGGTGGCTGGCACGGATCCGGGGTGGAGTGCAGGGGGGTAGTAAACTTGTTTTTCACTTACCTCCTTGCTGCCGAGTCTCTTCTCGTCGTCCCCCAGGCCGGAAGCAGGAAGCACCCAGGCCCCCTGAGCCAATAACAAAGCTGTGTTGCAGCGTTGAGATTAGTCTGAGCGCCGTGGTTCAGTGCTAAGCCAGGACCTAGAAGCCTGGGCATCTTCTCCACCCAGGCTGTAATGCAGCCTGCGTGGAGAACATGCAAAGTGCGCATGACGGTTTGGCCGGTTTGGATGTCTGTTATCCCCCCTGAGCACGCCCCCAAGACTCCGGGACACAAAATAAAATGATAAACCACGGTTTATTATCATTTTATTTTTATTTTCCTTACGCTGCTGGAAGGGGGGGCGACCACTAATGAAGATGTGAACACTTTTATGTCATGTAAGTTATTAGGAAGTGTTATCAAAATCGAAAGAATGTTCTCAGGGACTCCCATAAGGGTTAGCACGCTCCATAATTTGTAGCAAGGAACCAAGTCAAAAGTGGACTTCAGGTCAACAAACGCACTGTAAAGATGACTCTTATCTAACAGAGTTGTCTATATATAGTACAGAACCTAAAACACTGATCTACTGTGCTTGCCTTATTCCTGAAGCCAGATTTTAGGTTGGATAGTATTTTGTTTTCTTCTATCCATGTAAGTATTTTTCTTAATAGATGGCAACAGAAAATGTTTTGGGGGCAGTTAGTTGGAACTAATTAACTTATATATTGTTAGGGACTTCGCAGGCAACTTTTCTTTATAGATTGGCACGATTTCGAAACTACACCAAGACTGTGGTATTTCAGTACCTTCTAAATTACTCCTGATTAGTTTGTTTATGCAAGGACCCCAAATATATTGTTCAGAGTCAAACAAATTGGCTGGAATCTTGTCTGTTCCTGGTGCCTTGCCACAAACAGGGTTATGAATAGCTTCATAGGATTTGTCAGGCAAGATCACTGGTGGTTAAGTGGCTTCACAGAGGTATGTATCACTGAATCTGATTTAATTTGGGTTGCATTTTTACTATCAGTATATAGACGCTGAAGGTGGGCTGTCAAACCTTATGGCTGGTTATGAGAATCTACCTTGGGAATTATCTGACTACTACTGTTTGCAAAAATTTTCTGGTATCCCCACTTTTAACCACAACTAATAAAACATTTCATAGCTCCTTATCTTGAATAAGCGGGAAGTGATGACAATAATTGTGAAACATAGAGCTGGATTTGTAGGTAATGAGTAATACAAATCCAATCCACCGTTAAAATGAAACACCATACATGCCACCCACTGAAAAAGTGATTGAAGTGATGAGTTTTAAAAATTGTATAGCATAGATTACTGTAAACAAACACTAGGTAAAGTTGGTTCTATAATACAAAAGTTCCACTAGCGGTAGATCCGCAGTACGGTATCTTACTTGTAGATAAATCCAGCAGCAAAACAATGGTTGAGATGTCCATCTCAATATGTCAAGAACAAGTATCAATTGAAAAGGGGAGGAAGCAAAACAATATTATTATATGGTCCAATTAAGTTACCCTGCCTCTAGTCCAAGGACATACACAATGTGACTTACATGAATTCTTTTTTGTTCTGAGAGCCAAAATAATGTCAGATGCTGGTGTTAAGCCCAAATATACCAGCGCTGGTGTTTAGGGTAACTCCATAGCCATACGGTCTCCGCCTAAAACAGTCCCTTGGACACATTGACCATTACTCCGACAAACAATCTTTTTGGGTAAGGTACTTTTTTTGTTTTCTACTAAGGAAATATAATTCAATTGTTACATAAGGAAGAGAAATAACAAAGCGAGAAGGGAAGCAAGATGGAGGCTGCCTGAGGCTGTTGTAGCGGACCTGCCGCCTAACACCGTGAAATGGACATCAACTGATGAGGGGGGGGGGGGGGGGGTAAGGATTACAAGTTTTTACGTACCGGCAGGAGTTCAATGCTCCTTGATGCTGGAATCTCAAGTGCCATCACAGCCTACTAATCAGGGCTTGGAGGCTCCCTGGAAGAGCTGCTGCTGGAGTGCAGTGCCGTACTTGAACGGCTAACGAGGCTGGTTTTCGCCTACATGGGCTGTCAGTGCTGCCGTGTGATAGTGACCGCACTGATGGGCCCCATAACCATCAGCGCCACATGGGGGAAGCCAGCTGCACCCTCAAAGGCAACTGTAGACTCGACAGGCAGCAAGGGAAGACAAGGTCCAAGACGGACGCCTCTCTCAATGAGGCCAGCGCTGGAGAATGACACCGCAGCAGAGAAAGGAAGAGGCGGGGTTTCCTCAGGACAACGCCTCCCCGGTGCTACAGTGTTGGAGATGCTACACGCTCCTGGTGGAAAACAGGCTGTAGCAGAGGCAGAAGCAGAGGCACCAGGTTCTGCTGAAGGACTGGTGCAAAGGGACAGATTAGTGTCTACTGAAGATGCCATGCAGCACAACAACATAGTGGAAGAGATACATTTGGGGGCTGAGAGTGTAAGTACCTTAAAAGAAGGAGAGGTATTGAATTAAAGTAATGCTAAAATATTGTGTCAGCAGAAGGGTCCAGGACATATTATATTACCTTTAAATAAGGACAACATGAATGGGGGACCACAGCAGGAAGGGAGAGGAGCGCTAAGGGGACATTCATCTGGTAAAGGCCCCCAATTTTTGAAGCGGCTCAGCAAGAGGGTGCTATATGTCAGTCCCAAGCCCAGGATCAATGCACTTAACATACAAATCTTGAGGCTGATATAGACCCTAGTGATTGTTTCTTCTCTTTCTCTGACAGTCCAGAGTGGTCGGCTGACTGCTCAGGATCCTCTATAGCCTCAAGTGAAAATGACAGTGACCCAGATGCAGCTGGGGACTCTCTCTTCACGACAGCATGTACGGCCGGGGGTAAGAGAATCACAAATATCCAATGGAAACTAGAGGACCATGAAAATCGGCAGCGGCGTAATAACCTGAGGGTCCTGGGAATCCCAGAAGGGAATGAGGGAACGGACATCAGAAGCTATATGCTAGATCTCTTCCTGCAAGCATTTCTGGAGCTCTCGGACTGGAACTGGCAGCAAGAGGTCCAGCGAGTACACAGGACACCTTTTACCTTGAAATATCCGATCAGGGAGGAGGCCAAGCCAAGGGCCATCTTTGTTTTTTTGGGGAATTTTCTTTTAAAGCAAGTGGTATTCGAAAAAGCTAGATCTGAGGCCATGGGGAATGTTGGGGATGTCTCATTTTTTGTTAGACTGGATTAATGCCACACCACCATCGAGAGAAGGTGGCGACTCCGCCAGCTAATTAAAACCTTCCAGGATAAGGGTGCCAATGCCTTCCTGAACAATCCGGCATCCCTAAAAGTGGTCTGGCATGGCGTAACAAGTTTTTGTTTTACAGCAGAGATAAAAGCCAATACGTTTTTGATAGGGCTGAAGCCAGAGCATCACAACAGCCTAGAATAAAACCAGTTTAAGGGAAGTTAGGAGAGGTTTAGGATGGGATCTCGGTATTTCTATCTCCAGTCAGCATGGGGGCTACTTCCTGTTTTTCTTCTTTCTTTTGTTCCTAAAGTCTCTATTTTTTTCTATTCTTTCTCTTTTTTAGATTATTGAGATAATGCATGGGGCTGATCCCCCTTTCTAGGGTTATTAAAGCTTAATTTGCTTTATAATTCACGGTGTTGGCAATTCGCTCTTCATCTCCCAACAGACCGATGTGGGGTCTGAATTCTTCCCGAAGAGAGGGGGGGGGGGGTGGGATGAGAGGGGCAGGGGAGAGGGGGAGGTAAGGGGGAGGGAGCACAAGGGTTTCTTGTGGGTAGGGGGAGAAGCCGGGGGAAAAAGTGGAGGAAAAATCTCAGAGAGGAAACTAAGAACGTATCGAAACAGGGTTGTAAACTAACAAGGAAAATGACAGAAACTGGAACAAACTGTCCTCACCACGGCTGGGTGAAAAGGCTCGGAGTTACAACCAAGACGGATTACTCTTCAAGACCAGATGGGTAAGATTACCATTTGCTCTGTTTACATAGGGGGTTTAGTGGATAGGAACAAGAGGTCTAGGGTCATGGAGATGATAAAATCTATCGCCATGGATATTGTCTGTCTCCAAGAGATGCACATACCATGGGATAAAAGGGAACCAATCACGGCAAAGGGGTACTCTCTACTAGCATGTTCTTCTCAAAGCTCAAATATCAGAGGGGTGGCCATCTTAGCCAAGAATAAAATAGGATTGGCTAAACGGAGATTGGTTAATACCGGTGGAAGATGGGCCCTGGTAAAACTAGAGCAGGGAATAAACGATAAGTACGGTCTACGGTTCAAATCAGGATGCGTCAAAAGTTATTAGAAGATTTGGAACTCGAGCTCGCGTCCTGGCCCACCCCCCTCATTATGTGGGGGATTTTAATATTCACTTAAGAGTGGGGAGCTATCAAGGACGGAAGCCCAGAGTATACAGAGCTTTGTCATCACTTATGAGAAGTCATGGATTAACGGATGTATGGGACTCTAAGTTTCCTTTGGACCCCGGGTACACTTATTTTTTATGTCCCTATAAGAAATATGTCCATTTGGATACTTTTTTCTGTATTAAATCAGATTTTGGATGGGGCAGGGATAGAAATACTACTGAAAATAATGTTGGATCATAATCCCATGATTGTCGAGATAAAGGTCCCACAAATGCAGTTACAGCAGCACCAATGGACATTTGATCAGAAGCTGCTGGTAGGCCAGGACTTTGTTGGGCATTTCAAAAAGTGGATAACAGATTTTTTTAATATGAATAGATTTAGTGCTTCATGCAATATGGTGTGGGATGCGTTTAAGGCAGGGCTGAGGGGGGAGATGGTTAACTTTGTCTCGCACAAAAGACAGCAATAGGAGTTGAAGAGCAAGCTGCTGCGAGCCAAGCTCCGGGACTCAGAAAGAGAACATCTAGCTAAAATATTGCGGGGGGTGGCTACTACGTAGCTAGATATCACAGTGACTAAAGTGGATAGGTGCAAATTATTCCCAGAAAGCAGCAGAGTATCAGACCCACAGGGCTGAGAGGTATGAGTTTGGGGAAACAGTAGGGAGACTTCTTGCTCTAAAGACGAGACAAAAAGTGGAGAATAGTCCGATATCTTCAATAACAAGCGGGGGGATTACATATACAGATCCCGCAGATGTAGTTACCATGTTTCACAAATTTTATCAAGATTTCTACACCGAGGGAGAACAAGGCCCCCCAGAAAGTTTGCAGGGGAGGTCTCAATATGAAGAGGGTAGGAGGCTGGGTAGGGATGAGAGTAAAAAAGTGGAATCTGAATTGGTATTGGAGGAAGAGCAAATAGCAATTCAGCAGCTGGCCTCGGAAAAGGCTGAGGGCCTGGATAAGATTCCGTTGGAATTTTATAACATTTTTCAAGCAAAACTGGCTCCCTTATTGCTTGATCTATTTTTGGGGGTGCAATACTCTGGATGTCCGACGGACTCTTGGAGGGGCACTCATATTATTATCTTCCCAAAGAAAGATAAACCACCCAACATGCCTATCTCATACAGACCCATCTCTTTAATAAATGCGGATGCAAAAATCCATTAAAAAATCTTAGCAATTCGCCTTTGGGGGGGTCATAGCCAGTCTTGTTTCGCCTTGGCAGCATGGCTTTATACCCGGCAGAGACACAACAGATCATATAAGGTGTGCCGTGGCTATGTTTGATAAGGTAACTAACGGGAATCAGGCTATGATCCTTCTGGACTCTGAAAAGGTGTTTGATAGGGTGGCATGTGAATACTTATGGGGAGTTCTGGCTGCTAAGGGATTTGGCCCAGGGGCCATCACAGCAAATCAAGCAATGTATAGGGCGCCATATGCAAAACTTCAGCTGATGGGCAAAGAATCCGATTCCATAAGAGTAGGAAGGGGAACAAGGCAGAGATGCCCCTGCTCCCTAATCCTATTTGCTTTATACATTGACCCCTTCATTCAACAGATTATAGAGAATCAAGTCATTATTCCGGATTTAACCCAGGGGTGCGAAACCAAAGTGTTAGCCTATGCAGATGACATCGCAGAAATAACATCAAACCCAGAAATGGCTCCGCAGTTGTGAGTGGCATAAATCATCAGGAGGGGAACATGGCGGCCGTTAGTTAGTGCTGGTCGCGAGCTCCGTTGCCTGGGCAGCAGAATGGACGGAAACTTTACCTTTATCTGTTGAATGCAGTGCGCGGCTGTCTTCAGAGGGCTCCCTGATTCTGTCTGACTCTGTCTGAGGGGGTATTGCCATCATCGCGCACCCCGCGTTTTTTTCCCCACTAGTTGTGTCCACTCGAGCTCCCCTCACTAAAACAGCGTCTCAGCCGCGGTACGGCGTGTGGGCGGTGGCAGCGAGTCGGCTCAGCCAGGGCCGGCGTGCTGCTGCCAGCATAGGATTTCGACTAGCAAACAACAGGGTTATACCCTATTGACCCTATATATACCTGGGTAAAGAACAATCATATATAAACAAAAGGTGATATAAAGGAATAAATATACAAATTATTTTTAGATAGAGCACATTTAGTTACTCTGTCTCTAGTTTATTAATCTAGAAGGATTTTATCAGCACATTTTTACATTCTACATAGAGTAGGGCATATAATCAGGAAGGAAACAACAATACAAATATACACATAAATTGTACCTACACAAAATCCTAACATACAAAAGAAAGAAAACCAACTTGTGCATACAAACTAACCCCTATATAATCACAAAATGTTTCTACTAGTGTCCTCCTAATAGTTCTGGACGGACCACTGGGAGATAGTCCAAAGAGTACGCAGCAGCTCTGTCAGTTAGTGTGGACCATTCTCAGTGTACTAACATATAATATCCAATCATTGCTTTATTTCAGTGACTCCTCCTTCAGAAAAAAGACTTATCTAAAAATAATTTAGAATAGGATTTCGAAGCAGTGGGGGTGGAGGCTGCTGCTTTACCCGTACATCGGAGTGCAGTTTAACCTGCATTGGAGGATCCACGCGCCCCAGAGCTGGAGAAAACCAGAGGGGGAGGAAAATCAACAAGCCCTTCATAGAACCCCTGATGACTTCAGTAAGAGGGGGGAAGGGTCAAAAATCAAATGTTCTAGGTAAAGGCAAGGCTTTGAATGAAGTACCTACCAGTGCAACTAACAGTTCCACTGATAGATATACTTTGAGAAGTAGGGACTTAAAGGCTCAAAACTCTGAATCACTACTACCCACCCAGAACGGGCAGGGAAAAGGAGGACCCTGTTGCCCTCAGTTAGCCCCCCTAGACAAAGCGACAAAGGATTCCTCGATAGGTAGTCAGTTATCGGGACCGCGGTTGGGAGCTAGGAGGAAGCGATCTAAGGGAAACCCCGATTGTTTAAAAATTACACCCTCACTTCGCTCTTACTTCAAAGTTCAATCCCAAATTGTGTATTTGACCTCCCCCACCTCTACCTCAATATCTACATCTACATTTGCATCCTTAGCTTTGACACAAAACCGACTCCATAGCTTCCATAGAAAATATGGACGGCGCTAACAGCACAGAAACCATGGATAGTGCTTTGTGTCTGGAAAATAGGTTTAGCCCTTTAGCGGAAATAGCAGAAAGCGAATCTGGCGTACAAGTAGAGACTAGCTCAGCAAATATCATTAATGGGTCTACGGAAGCAACTTCTGCGTTGGTGAAAAAACCGGATCTGCTGGAACAGTCTGCTCAACCAGGTATAGAAAAACTAATATCTACCTTACTAATGGAAATTAAGAGAAACGTTTGCTGTCTCAGAGATAAACCAACAAAAGATTCAGCATACCCGTGAGACCCTAGAAGACAAGATTAATAGCTTGATGGACAGAGTCGGAGTAATTGAGAGTTCACTGGAAGAACTTTAAAAAAAAAAGTTGATCTAAATAAAAGTGAGATTGTTAAACTAAAGGACAACGGTAAAGAACTGTGGAATAAGCTGGAGGTCCTTGAAAACAATGCCAGGAGAAATAACAATAAAGATGTTAAATGTCCCAGAGGGATTGGAAGGGAAAGACATAAGGGGGTCACTGGCAAAAAATAAAATACAAACAAAAAGATGATTTAGTTATAGGCACAGGGTGGGGGAGCATAAGGGTTAAAAAAAGGAAAAAAATCTCATTAGTCAATATGATTCAATCAGACCATGGAACAGTTAAGCTCCTTTAAAGAGTTATAAACACTTGAAACATATTATACTCCACAAGTTATATGGTCAATTCAGATAGACCAAAAAAACTACAAATGTTATCATGGAACATTAACGGTCTTAGAGTAGTCTCCAGGAGGGAAAAGATTTTACAAGAATCTCAACTATTGAAAGACGAATGGGCCGAAATACTTAAAACACAAAAATGGGTAGAACACTGTGTGTGTACTACTCAAGCATGTCCGACAAAGGAAGTCGCGCTACTTTTTAAAAGATCTATTCAAGGTATTTTGGGGGAATACAGGGCTGACCCTCTTGGTAGATGGGCTATTGCTACAGCCAAAATACAGGGGGCTTGGTTGACTTTTGTGGGATATTACGGACCTAATACAGACGACCAGGCCCCACTACAGTCAATATTGCTTTATCTGATAGATATCAAAACTCCTATTATACTCGGTGGCAATTTTAATGTTGTTTTAGATCCAACCCAAGATACTACAACTAAAAGGAGTATGGTAACTCATGAGATGATAAGTATCGTAAAACAACTAATGACAGACATAGGCCTCGTAGATATATGGAGGTTGATGAGAGTACGGGTGGGGGGGGGGGGCCTTTAATTTTCACAATCAAAAGTATGGCCATCGATCGAGGATCGATTTTTATCTCGTGGACAACTATATTAGAAAAAACACGACCAAAGTAACACCTCTCCGACCATTCAGCAGTTATTGTAGAGGTTACGCTAAAAGCAAGGCTACTCTCTAGTAGATGGACTTTAAATAGATCCCTACTTTTATAGCACTGGAAAGTAGAGAAACTGAAAAACGCCACAAATGAATTTTTTTTGTTTAATATGGACTCGGCCCCACTTGATATTGTTTGGGACACATATAAGCCCTACATAAGAGGTATTGTAACGTCCCTATCGATTGAGCACAACAAAAAAGTTGAGTTTGAGATAAATAAACTGGAAAAAATAATCCAAAGTTTTCAAGCAGAAATTGAACTCAATTAGGGAAATTTAAATCTGATACAATTAAACAATAAGTTGCAAAATTTGAGTTAGCCGATTATCTTGAGGTAATTATAAGAAAAAAATGGGAAGGTAGCAAATTGTCGAATCCCAATTACGAAGAGGGGTGTGGTAAATTGCTAGCACGGAAAGCAAAAACTAACCAGACAAGAAATCAAATTAGGGACCTCAGACGTCAAACCTCTGGCGATATTATCTCCGATGAAGAAGAGATTGAGGATGCATTTGTTTCTTTTTTTCAAGACCTCTATAAAGAAGTCTCTAAAGTTGATGATAAAAAAATCGAAGACTTTCTTCAAGACATCGAACGTACCTCTTTGCAAGGACTGGAAAAAGAGAAACTAAGTAGTCCTTTTAGTCTTGAAGAAATTCTTTTTACAATTAGGGGCTTAAAAAAAGGGAAAGCCGCGGGTCCGGATGCTCTCCCAAGTGAGATCTATATTTTGCTTAAAGAGGAACTTGCCCCGATATTACTGCAGTTGTTTAACTCTAGTTTTTTGGATAGACAGAATCTCCCGTCGTATTGGGATATGGCCACTATAACTATACTTTTAAAACCAAATAAAAATCCGAGGGCTTGTGAATCATATAGGCAATTTCTCTCCTTAACAGCGACTACAACATTTTTACTCAGGTTTTAAAGAAAAGATTGGATAAGGTGATAGGATCCTTAATTCATACCAACCAAAAAGGTTATACAAGAGAGAGGCAACTCTATGAGTTAACTCATGAATTAATCGCGACCATAGACCTTGCGAAGGTGTGTGGGAACCCACTTACAGTGATGACGCTAGACGCCGCCAAAGCTTTCGACAAGGTTAGCTGGGCATTGTTGTATAAAATGATAGAATGCCTTAACCTTGGAGAATTATTTTTAACAGCAATTAAAGCAGTGTATACAAATCCATGGCAAAGGTGTTAGTAAACGTGAATCTCTCTAAATTAATAAAAGTTGATAGAGGGACTAGACAGGGTTGTCCCTTCCCCCCCTCCTTTTCATTATTTACATCGAGCCCTTGGCTTGTAAATTAAGGGCAAACCAAAATATCCAACCTTTTATTTGTAATGGATGGTCCAAAAGAATTGGTCTAGAAACCGATGATCTAAAGAACTTCACAGGTGATCTCACCAACTCTTTCTCGGCTATTTGGGAAACATTAGATCATTTTGCAAGCGTATCTAGATATTCTGTAAATCAACAAAAAACAGAATTGATGCAATGGAATACACAATACTGTAGTAACTTGATAAGGCAAGAAATAAAATACCTGGGAGTACAAATCGTTCATAATCTGGAAAAACTAGCTCAGATAAATTTTGAAAAATTAGTTACATCATTTAGAAAACAACTGCAGGGTTGGGGAGCGCTGCCATTTTCTTTTCTTGGCAGATCAAATCTTTTAAAGATGTCGGTGCTCCCAAAGTTTTCCTTTCTTTTTAACACCATCCCGCTAGAATTTAACAAAGCACGGCTTAAAAAAATATAAGGAGAGTTCACCAGTTTCATCTGGGGAAATAAATGTCCCAGAATTGCCCTAAAGAAATTACGCAAGAAGAAAGAGCAAGGTGGTATAGCGACCCCAGATTTATACCAATACTACAGAGCCTTCAACCTAAAGAACTTTCATCAGCTTTTAAAGGATAGCTCCAGCTTAGCCCCTTATTTAAAGGTTCTTGTAAAGGACACTCAAGTTCAATCAGAATATTTTCTCTTCAAATTTGGCCACCCTAAATAAAAAAAAAAAAAGTCAAACTAAAAATCCTTCAGAATGCAGCCAAGATTTGGTACTACATAAGACTTACTTTGCAAATACCATACTACTGTGATTCCGCTCCTATTTGGGACTCTCCGGGCACTCCGGCCTGTCTTTTGGACTCATTGGCAACCCTGCTACGAGAGAGTGGGATTAATTACTGGGGACAACTCCTGGAAAACTCTAAATTAATTTCATGGCAGAGATTGTCCGAGGTTTCCAGTAACTCTGTCTCCAAATTTAAATACTATCAATTAGCCAGCAGGGCAAATACACTGAACAAAAGGGGTGAGGGGAACTTTGAGGCTGAATCTAGGATAAATCTACGACCTAAGCTACGGAAAGAAATCGCAGAGTGGTATTGGCTGTTTATTCAAGCAGAAGAAGGGGCTCAAAATTTGTTGATGGAAAGCTGGAAGAGGGAACTGCCAGATAAGGATCATCAATTAGTATGGCAAGTATCTATGGCTTATTTATGGCGCTATGTGAGATCTGCCCCACTAAGAAAAAAACACTTCTTCACTGTCCATAAGGCATACTGGACACCTTGGAGGTTATCAAAGGTGGGAAGCCGGACAGTAAGAAAGTGCTCCAAATGTGGTGAAGAAAATGCGAACGAAGCACATATGTTCTGGCAATGTCCCTCGATCCAGTCCTTCTGGGAGAAAGTGGGTAAGATTGTATCAGAAGTTTTAGATCAAGAACTAAAGGTGAGACTGGATATTGTCATTTTTGGGGTTTTAACGGGAGTGGCAGATAATGGCAATTTTACTAAAATTTAAAAAACATTATTTTTGTCCTAATTCTGTTGACAAGAAGGGAATTGTGTATCAAATGGATACTTCCATGTTCCTCCACAGAGGTTGAATGGATCCACTCAGGACAAAGGGTGGCAACTCTTGATCGAGCTATTAAGCTAAGTGCAACATTTTCGGAATTATGGGACATATGGTTAGAAGCCTATAGAAATAGGATAAATCTCAGCCTTTTAACTTGATATACACTTATTATCTAGAATGTAATTCTGAACCACAGTTTTTTGTTGCTTTTCCGTTTTCTCCTTTTTTTTTTATTTATCTGGTCCTATGATTAGTAATATGCTTTACAGGTTTCGGCTTGTCTGTGTCAGAGCCATTATCTTATTTGCCTGTTTCAGTGAAGTTAGTCCTTTTGACCGGACGGGGAGGATATCACTCTTAAAAACCCGAGATGCTTATAACATCTCCTCTGTTCCAGTAAAAATGGACCCCTTTTCTGATATGGTCTTGCATATTGACAAATGAGGACTAATTAAAAAAAACAAAAAAACAGAAATGACAATAAATTAAATAGAAGCCATGGCTATCACATTTGGACAGGAGTCGGGGTACCTACTGAACAAAACTAAGACTCAAATATATGTACTGATGTAATCTTTCAGGATAATCTGTGAGTACCCACGGCTACTAACCTTGGGGTCAGGATTACTCCGAACGTAGGTCGGATCACACAAATTAATTTTCACCCAATGATCAATAAAATAGCATCACATCTCAGGCGGATAAATTCATTACATCTGACCATCATAGAGAGGATCAACGTCCTCAAGATGGTAATGCTTCCCAAGATATTATACTTATTTAGTGCACTTCCAGTGGAAGTTGAAGGGTCATTAATTAAAACACTAGATGCTATATTTAGCAACTTTATTTGGCAATATTGTAAGATTAGGAGATCCTTGAAACTCCTCGCTTTACCTCAAACAAGGAGTGGTTGGGCCGCTCCTAATCTCACTTTTTACCACTGGGCAGCGCTACTGCAAATCATGAATATACTTTTTTTTTTCAAAAGGATGGTAGAGAGAGAACTGCAGGGGCTCAGGATCTCCCAACAATCTATGAGTTGGGACTTGTGGAAGAGGCTAGAGCGCTGTTGCTTCGCCAGCTCAAACCTAGTTATTTTAAGAAGGTACAATTTAAAACCATTAGGAATGCCTAGAAAATTTAGGGAAAAATACAAAAATACTTGAGCATTGAAAACATTTACAAGGTATACACCTATTTGGCGATCGTCCTTCTTTCCCTCGGCTTTCTATGATGCAATCGGGAAACAATGGGAACAGTTTGCCTTGAGGATAGTGGGAGATATCCAGACAAACGGACAACTACATCTTTTTCCCGACTTGCAGAGAGAGTATGGAATCCATGACAGGCATTAATTTAAATATCTTCAAATTAATGGATTCTTTGGCAAACGGAGACAGGCGATCTCAATGGAAAAGATTCCATTGCTTGAGAGCCTGAGGGGATCTGTTTGTAAAATTAAACATTTATATGGTATTATGATGAAAGAAGACCCGATGACATGGAGAGGAAGTGGGCTAGCAGATTAGAGAACGAGGATATAGGCATAGATATGTCACTTGAGCTGGCCAAAAGAACGCTTCTATCAGCTAACCTAAAGACTCAACATTTCAAGACGATTTTGAACTTATATTATACCCCAGCCAAATTATTCACTTGAGGAAAAAGGGAGGATGATAAGTGCCCCAGGTGCGGGATCGGACCAGCAGAGGAGATACATATGTTTTATGGCTGCTCTAAATTAGACCTGTTAAAAAGGGAGTTGGGAAGCGTTTGGGAGAAGATACTAGGAAGAAGTGTTGGCCTAACTCCCTTGCTTATGATGATGGGCCATGATAACAGTGTTGGGCTGGACCGAGGCCAGATCGGTATCGTATTTATTTCAGTTATGGTTTTTAGGCTAATAGTTGCAACTAGATGGAGACTTGGAGCCCCCTGGGTTCCAAGAGTGGCTGGCTCGCTTAATTGTGATCTATACATTGGAACAAGCACTCTATGAATGTAAGGGTCTTCAGGCAAAAAAATGGGGGAAGAAACTTTGGCTCCCAATATCAAACTGGCTGCTTGGGGTAGGGTAAATGTACCAGGAATGTGAGAAACTGGATCCACAATGAATTTTGTATCTAAGCAAGAACTGGTATTATCTGATATTCTACTTATAAGAAGAAATGATTTATGATGTTAATGAAAGTAATTGACACTGTACAGTGAATAATCATTTGGTGTAATTATTTATGTTATACCTCTCTGAGATCAATAAAAAAAGGAAATATAATTATATTTATGTTTTATCTCACTAGTTCTTTTTGCTTTTTTTGCAGGTAGGAAAATTTGGAGTTCCCACCTGGTTCACAAAAACATAGTATATCCTAGACCGTATGAGCTTTCCACGCAGTCCTTTTGGTAAGAGGACCCATACTCATATGTTATCCGCAGTTCTCTCTAGACCAAATGTTTCCCAGGTCTTACTACATCTCTTACATGGTATGTTTACATTTTTATTGCACAGATACCTACTCACACATCACCGGTAAGACCGAGGCTCTGATTCAGGACTACTTGCTTCATCGTACCTTAACACAGGTAACTTGACAGGCATAGGGACTCTAATGTTTGTTTGATTGTGCCCTCTTTCCCTTTCTTTTCCTAAACCCATTAATTCTGACTTAACTACTCATAATGCACTAGAAGAATATTCTGGGTTCAACATTTTGAAATCCACAGTGAACATTGACAGTATTTTCATTGGCTCACAGTGAACATTGACAGCATTATCATTGGCATTGAACTTTTATAATTGGCATGATAAGTGAGGAACTATACAAGTAAAGCTGAGAAATCACAGACTCCGTCTTACATAAAGAAGAATCTATTTATAACAGTGAAACACAAATGCCAAACACCTGTCTATAGGTGTGATATCTAAACATCTTTGCTTCCACACAGGTAAGAGGCAGTAAAGAAGTATAATTCAAGAATTAACCACAGTTGTGAATTGTTTATAGAACCTGTTGATTGTGGTCCTAATCACTGTCCAATATTATTTCAGGTCTCCCTCCCCAAACACCCTTACCCTCATCTGGCCACTCAAACTCTGGTGTTTCTATCCACAGAGTCAGTGCTGCCAGAAGGTTGGCATTTGAGAGTACTGCTCCTGAGGAACACATATTTGACAGACTCACAAGCCTAAAATTAAAAAAAATGTTGTTCCTCCCGGAAAGTACAGTCACAATGTCCTCTTTAGAAGATGTTTGTAGGGTGTTGGCCGCATTACAAAAAGATCTTGCTGCAACTCGGCTTGAGACTGCAGGCTTAGCTAGTTAAGTAACCCAGTCACAGATCACATTAGGGATGTCACCATTACAACAGGCTAGAGTACCCACCACAAGCCCTGATATACCTGTTGTTTTGGTAACAGTCCCAACACCGGTTCCTTTGGGTCCACCTGAATGCTTCACAGGGAATCTCACAAAGGTCCAGACATTTCTAACGGAAGTACAACTCCATTTTATGGTGAAACCTACTTTGTTTCCGGATTCACAATCAAGAATACATTTGATTTGATGTAATAGCAGCCCCACAGTTTGGAATAATAATTGTGGGGAATCCATAGCTCACACTCCACAATCCTCAGATAGTTTGGGAAAAAGTACCATAACTTTCGACTCTGTGAGGTGCAATCAATCTTGTCTCTCATTCAAATCTACAACAACAAAACAACAAAAACCAAGTCACTTTGTCACCCATGCTGTCACGCAACACTGCTCAAATCACAGTAATATCATAGCCACGGCAGCAGAACAAAATATTGAATTCCCAAAAGTATACGCTGATCTTGAGGATGTCTTCAGTGCTATAAGTACAAAGACCCTACCTCCACATCTTATTTACGACTGCCAGATTGATCTTATACCTGGGTCAAAAATTTCCTTTAGCAGGATTTATGCCCTTACAGAGCAGGAAAACCAACACTTGTAGGAATATCTAGATAAAAGGAATATGCTACTTACCAGTATGCATCTGTTCTTGGCATGTAGAGCTGCAGAGCCACACACTTAGGATAAGATCGCCATCTGGTGTTGGGCTCGGATGATTGCAGGTTGTTGTTGTCTTCGGAAGAAGCCTTTCAGTCACGAGATAGGTGACTCCTCCTCTGGACAACAGTGCGCATGGGCATCCACTCCATCCTCAGATTGTTTTTCGCCATGATGGGAAATGATGGAGTGTATAAGAATAAAGAAAAAGCATGTCCATGTGTAATGTCTAATTAAGACAATGCCGGAACAGATACAGGTCCCGGGGAGGTGGGTGGGCGTGTGTGACTCTGCAGCTCTACATGCCAAGAACAGATGCATACTGGTAAGTAGCATATTCCGTTCGCGGCATATGAGCTGCAGATCACACACTTAGGATAGACTATATATAGCAGTGTCTCCCCTAGCGGTGGTCACCTGTATCTGTTGAAGCAGTTTGGAATAGAGTTTTTAGGACAGCTTGGCCTACGGAAGCTTGTTGTTTGGATTGCACATCAACACAGTAATGTTTAGTGAAGGTGTGTGTGGCTGCTTTGCAAATATCTTCTAAGGGTATGTTCCCTAAGAATGCCATGGAAGCCCCTATTTTGCGTGTGGAGTGCGCTCTAGGGGGAACTGTAAGAGTGCGTTTAGCTTTTTGGTAACATATTTGGATACATTGAACTATCCACCTGACTATACATGATTTTGAAATGGGGTTGCCTTTATGTGGTGGAGAGAAAGCAACAAACAGTTGTTTGGTTTTGCGAAAAGGTTTGGTTCTGACGATGTAATAAAGCAAGGCTCTTTTAACATCTAAGGTATGAAGAGCTCTCTCAGCTATTGAGTCTGGATTTGGGAAGAAGACTGGCAGCTTGACTGATTGGTTAAGATGGAAAGGGGAAATGACTTTTGGTAGGAATTTTGGGTTTGTCCTAAGAACCACTTTGTTACGATGTAGTTGTAGGAATGGTCCTGAATAGTTAAAGCCTGTATCTCACTTACCCTTCACAGGGATGTGATTGCAATAAGGAAAGCCACTTTCCATGTAAGGAATGGTAGTTCGCATTTATGCATAGGTTCTAATGGGGGGCCCATGAGCCTAGTTAGAAAAATATTTAGATTCCAGACTAGAGAAGGTGGTAATCTGGGAGGAATAATTATTTGAAGCTCTTCCATGAAGGCTTTGATCGCTGGTACTTTAAATAGTGACAAGTGTTGTCGATTTTGTAAGTAGGCTGCTAACGCCGCTAGGTGTAGACGTATGGATGAATACGCTAAATTGCATCTTTGCAAGTGTAGTAAATAGCAAATGATGCAGCATAACATGCCCTAGTAGTAGGTCTTCTAGCTTCTTTTATAATATTCATACAGTCCGGTGGTAGATTGAGGTAACCGAACTCTAAGACTTCAGGGGCCAGATCGCCAAGTTCAGTTGTGGAGGATCTGGGTGTCTGATTTCTCCATGTTTCTGGGTTAATAGGGCCGGGGAAAGGCGCAGTTTTTTGATGTGGAACTAGCGAGAGTTCCAGAAGTGTCGTGAACCAGGGTTGACGTGCCCAAGTGGGAGCTACTAGTATCAGTTTTAGAGACTGTTGTTTGAGCTTGCGTACCACAAATGGAATGAGTGGGAGAGGCGGAAAAGCGTACGCAAATCTGCCTGACCAGTTCATCCATATTGCATTGCCCTTCGACTGTGGGTGTGGAAACCTGGCAGCAAAGGTTGGGCATTTTGCGTTTTCGTGTGTGGCGAACAGGTCTATGTCTGGTTGGCCCCATTTTTGGAAGAAAGGGAGTAGGACTTTGGGGTGTAATTCCCATTCGTGGATTTGTTGGGTCTGTCAACTTAGGAGATCAGCAATCTGGTTGTGAACCCCTGGAAGGTATTCCGCTAGCAGGTAGATGTTTTGGGGAATTGCCCATCTCCAAATGTTCTGTGCGAGTTGGGACAGTTGGAGAGAATGTGTCCCCCTCTGTTTATGTATGTTCCTTAGATGTACTTGAAAAGATTTCAGTGCTAGGAACACCGCTAGAAGTTCTAGGTGATTGATATGGAGCTGTTTTTGTTGAGTGGTCCATTTGCCCTGAGTGGTGTGTTGTAGGAGATGGGCTCCCCACCCTGTGGGAGATGCGTCGGTTGTCAGCACTACTTGTGGAAGAGGCTCTAAGAACGGTCGCCCTTTGGACAGGTTGATGGTGTTCCACCATTTCAGTGAGCGAAGTGAGCGACTGTCCACCAACACCAGATCGGTAATGTGTCCGTGAGCCTGGTTCCACTGGTGCAATCACAGACCAGCGTCACTATTGAAAAGCAGACATTGGCGACGTAAAGCCGTTTGAACTTTGACCACGGAAGCGGAAAGAGCCTCATAACTCGCTGAGGGACGACTAAGGATATCGCATAATGAAACTGCGCCTGCAACATTAGATTGCATGCTGTTCCCCCTGACGACTGTGCCAGCCAAAACGCTATATCAGGTATGCACAAGATGTGAGTAGAAAATATAAGTAGTGGGGCATTGGATTTGTGACGCATTGCAGTGGTCCCTTTCACGAGTCGAGTATGATTGATATACGCATAACTTTACATCAAGGAATGCACAAAGTGCAAGTAGAAAATGGAAACAGTGGGGCAGTGTATTGAGGACTAATTGCAGTGGTCGCCTTGATAGGGTGAGACAGGTAGCTATAAGTCACGACAATCAGCATTCATTTTTAGGATGCACCTATAAAAGTAACTGAATTCAGGGAGTTTAACAATTTCCAACTCCACAGCTAGGGTTCCTTAAAGCCTTAAATGCCCTTGACATCGACATGCTGCAGCTGACCTCTAAGTGCACATATATATTTTACATCCCCATTCTAGATTCGGTTGCTGCACGATCTTATGGAATCACCACTTATACATCAGACCTCGGGGTACCAACAAACGGGCTTTTGATCGAGACGCGTTCTATACCAATAGTGAGTGCCGAACATACAATATCCTTTATTTCAATTGACTGATTACATTGATGTTAACATTTGGCATATATTATTCAGTATTAACACTAGTCGATTTCCCAATTTCAGAATTCATTGGGTTCACTGCTGGCTACTTCGCGGGAGGTTACGTGGCCTACTTCACCGTTTTTTCACAGACTTTGTATCCCATACTATTGGATAGGAGGCTAGCCATATTGAAATATGTGAGTACTGTATTGACCGCCATTACTATAAACTTGTAGCCCGAGCAGTAAAAGGTTCATGTATGATCCATTTATTTCACTTATACTATAGCTTGTTTTTTTCTTATCACATTTTAGGAGTTAAGAAATCATGGCCACCTGAGGAAGGCTGAACGCCGAAACGCACGTAGTGTGATTAAGTCTAGCCATGTTCAATTTATGAAATCTACTGCACTGTAATTGGTTGACTAAAGTGGAAGGATAATATGTTTATAATTCATGTCTATTGTATATATTTTTTCTTGTTTTTTTAGTTTTTCTCCCCATGTCTGTTGCAAAATATATGGGTACATGATCTAAATGAAATAGCTAATGTGTAAATCTATGCAAAACTTGTAGTGATTGACATAAGAATAATTAAATGTAAAATTTGGAAAAAACTGAGGTATAAGAAACAAATCGAATAAGATCTATTTACCCATCAGACAGTGAGTAAGCTGAATAGATACGCTGTTTATATTTGCACGAGATTATATATTTGTATCAATAATAAATAATAATGATTTGTATCACTTTGGGGTTGTGATATGTTTATATGACTAGTAATGCACTTTTATGTATGTATGAATAAGTCTACTTTGTCTAGATAAGTTTCCTATATTTTCACTCATAATAATCCACTGTTGTGCTAGACATTCTTGCAAGGGACGCATTTGAAGTCGCGCGTGAGGCACAATGGAGATGCATGACGCCATCATGCCTAACAGTTGCATGAACACTCTTGCTGGAAGAGAGTGTTGAGTTTGAAATTTTAAAAATGAGGTTTTGTATGTTGGCTGTGCTGGGATAAGCTATGGCCTTGGAGGTATTTATGGTGGCTCCCAGATATTGATGTATGTGGGAGGGTTGCAGTTGAGATTTGGGATAGTTGATGGTAAATCCCAAGTTGTGTAAGGTTTGAATAGTGTGGTGAATGTGGAGAACGCATTTGTCGAAGATATTGGCTTTTATGAGCCAATCGTCGAGATATGGAAAGACATGGATTTGTTGTCTCCTGAGATGTGCTGCTACTACTGCTAGGCATTTGGTGAATACCCTGGGTGCAGTTGTTACTACGAATGGGAGGACCGTAAACTGATAGTGCTGTCAGTCTACCACAAATCTTAGGTACTTCCTTTGAGCAGGATGCATGGGGATGTGAAAGTATGCGAACTTGAGGTCTAATGTGGCAAGGAAATCGTCTTGTTGAAGTAGTGGGAGCACTTGTTGAAGAGTGATCATATGGAAGTGATCTGAGTGTATGTACTGATTTAGGAGTCTGAGGTCGAGTATGGGTCTTAATGTCTCGTCCTTTTTGGGGATAAGGAAGTATAGAGAATATACTCCTGTACCCTGATGTTGGAGTGGAACTGGTTCTATTGCGTGTTTTTGAAGCAAGGACCAAATTTCTTGTTTGAGGAGTGTAAGATGGTGTGGGGACATTGGAC
Source organism: Triturus cristatus (assembly GCF_964204655.1). Taxonomy (NCBI): domain Eukaryota; kingdom Metazoa; phylum Chordata; class Amphibia; order Caudata; family Salamandridae; genus Triturus; species Triturus cristatus. The sequence goes on from NC_140592.1 coordinate 639,491,491, forward strand.
GGTGTTTGGGTGGTATGTGTGGGGGGGTGTTTGTGAGTTTGAGGCAGTAACCAAACTGGATAATTTGTCTTACCCACTTGTCTGTTGTAATGGATTACCAGACAGGTAGGAACTGTTGAAGTCTTCCCCCGACCGGGGTGGAATGGTCTGGGGGGAGTGGAGGCAAGTCACTGTTTAGTGGCTGGAGAGGTGCGGGTGTTGGTATTGCCCCGACCTCGGCCCTTGGTGTTGGTTCCCCTATATCCTCCTCTAAAATATCCTCTGTTGGGGGATGTTTGCGCGGAGGCTTTGAGAGTGGAGGAAGTGTCTATTCCATTATTTTTGGAGGCTCCCCTATAGAAGGAGCGTCAAAAGGAGCCTCGTGGGTGTGGAGACTGTAATGCTCCCATTGATTTAGCAGTCTCGTTATCTTTTTTCATCTTCTCAAGTGCAGTATCTACTGCGGGCCCGAATAGTTGCCCTTGATTGAATGGTTGGCCAAGTATTGTTGTTTGTACTTCTGGCTTAAAGCCTGCAATACGTAGCCATGCGTGGCGTCTAAGAAGTATGCTTGTGTTGACCGCCCTAGAAGCAGTGTCCGCGGCGTCTAGTGCACATTTAATTGATGCGTTAGATATGAGTTTTCCTTCTTGTATGAGGTCATTAGCCTGGGATTTGTACTGATCTGGTAGGTGTTGTAAAAGATCTTCTAACTGATAATAGTGAGCCCTATCATATCGGGCTAATAGGGCTTGTGTGTTGGCAATACGCCAATGGTTAGCAGCTTGTGCTGCAACTCTTTTGCCCGAGGCCTCTAATAGCTTGGACTCTTTGTCTGGGGGCGGTGTGTCTCCTGTTGTTTGGGAGTTAGCCCGCTTTCTTGCGTTTGAAACTACTAAAGAGTCTAGAGGGAGCTGTGCTTTAATGTAAGCGGGATCTTGTGGGGCAGGTCTATATTTTTTTTCAATTCGAGGGTTAAGAACCCTAGCTCTGACGGGGTCTTTAAAAACCTCTGTGGCGTGTTTTATGACTCCCTTAATCATGGGCAAGATTTGAACTGATTTTTGAGACTGTTCAAATGTGTCTAGAAGAAAGTCTTCTTCGGGTGTATCTGAATGCATGGTGACGCCAAGGAAAAGTGCTGCCCTGTTTATCAGCTGCCCAAACCCTAGGTGGTCATCTGAAGGGGAGGGTTTGGAGGGGTATGTAGTGGGATCAGGAATATCAGGTAAAGGGTAAGCCCTGTCGCCTAAGGGTACTGTATCCGGAAGTGTGAAAGGATCATTAGGATCATTAAGGTCATCCGGATCAACCCCTCTTCCTAAGCCATCATCATCATCATCCTGTGGAGGTGGTGTATGTGAAGGAGATGGTAGAGGAGAAGGAGGTGGGGGCAGTGGGGGTGGGGTGAGAGGTGGTATAGGAGAGGAAGGACGAATGGATGTGGTGGCTGAGTCCTTCTTCTTTATGGGAGCTGGAGAAGGTGTTGTGTCCAGCTTCCTTTTCTTATATGGCACAGCGGTGACATGTCCAGTTTTTGGATTGATATAAATCCTTTTTTGCGTGGAATCAGGGTGAAAAAGTTTTTCATTGTCCGAAAGTGGCTTTGGTGTCGAATTTTTCGGATCCGATCTATGCTTTGGATGATCGGTAGAGTCTTTTGGGACTTTGGACAGCTATTTCGGTACCGATGATGGTTTCGGTGCCGATGATGATTTCTGTGCCGAAGAACTTTTCGGTGCCGATGGAGATTTCGGTGCCGAAGAACGTTTCGGTGCCGGTGGAGATTTCGGTGCCGAGAGGGAATCTTTAAGCTTGATAGCTTTAGATGCCGGTTTATCAATCGGTCTCGATGGTTTCGGTATCGAGGGTATCGGAGCCTGCTTCGGTGCCGAGAAGTCTTGAGTCTTCGGTGCCGAAGGTACTGTGGGCACTATAACATGTGGTTTGCTCGAGCCCGAGCCACCTGTAAGCTTATATTTCTTCGGAGCCGAGCCCGAGGGCGGGGCTTCTGGAGACGGTTTTCGGTCGCGACTGGGGCTAGCTGGCAGAGTCTTGACCAATGCCTTTTTGGGGGGGGGGGGCACTGGTACTCACTCATTGCCCCGGAGTGATGGGGTCATCGGAGTCGTCCGCTTCGGATTTAATTTGGAATTCCTTGGAATCTTCTTCCGGGACATTGGGGCCCTGATCAAAGATGTCCTCTGGTTCTGGAGCCGGTCTGGCCATGATATGGCGTCGAGCTCTTCGGTCCCGGATGGTTTTCTTGGATCGGAATGCGGCGCAGGCTGGAAAGCTGGATTCGTTATGTTCCGGCGAGAGGCACAGGTTGCAGACCTCGTGATGGTCACTGTGGGGGAACTTTGCTCCACATCGGGGGCATTTTTTAAAGGGTGTCCTTTCCATGAGCCGTGTCCGGAACCGGTCCGATTGAATTTCAACGTCGAGTTGTAAAGGTTTTTCGCTTCGAAAGCTGGATTTTTAGAAGTTTTCAGCCGGAGTGGAAAAGTTCATCCGAACCCAATGGCGGAAAAAAACTATCTGAGGATGGAGTGGATGCCCATGCGCACTGTTGTCCAGAGGAGGAGTCACCTATCTCGTGACCAAAAGGCTTCTTCCAAAGACAACAACAACCTGCAATCATCCGAGCCCAACACCAGATGGCGATCTTATCCTAAGTGTGTGATCGGCAGCTCATATGCCTCGAACAAATGGTTTCATTCGACCATCTAAATCCTTCGCTGAATTGCCTAATTTTTTTGTGCCAAAGAGGAATGGCGAATTAAGGACCTACACAGATTACAGAGCATTGAACAACATCACAAAAAAAAAAAATACCTTTTACCACTTATTGCCGTCTTTCTTGATCAAGTCTGTTCAGCCAGTGTCTATACCAAGCTCGAACTACAAGGTACTTACCATCTGGTATGTATTAGACCTGGTGACGAATGGTAGACTGTATACTAGGTACGTTATGGGTTGTATGAATATTGTGTTATGCCCTTTGGTCTTTGTACCGACCCAGCAGCGTTCCAATTTTTTGTTAACGACGTCCTCCAAGAATATCTAGACAGATTCGTAATAGCGTATATCGATGATATACTGATCTGTTCTTCCTCATTAAAAGAACAAGTAGAACAGGTACGAATCATTCTTAGCACTTTGCATCATCATGGCCTCTTCAGTAAACTCAACAAATGTGACTTTAATGTCACAAGGGTTGAGCTTTTAAGTTTTATACTGAAGTCTCAAGGAATCACAATGGTGGAGAGGAAATTCCCGGCCATTAAAGACTGGCCAACTCCACAATCCGTGATAGAGACCTAACGATTTTTAGGCTTTGCCAATTTTTACAGATTTATAGAATGTGTTTCTGCAAAAGTGGCCCCTCTTACTAGATTACTGCAAAAAGGGATTCCAATCTGCTGGACTTCTGAGGTGAAACAAGCTTTTCAAGCACTCAAAACTGCCTTCATCACAGCCCAGTCTTATGACATCCTGACACCACTCGACCAGTCATCGTGGAAGCGGACGTTTTTGACGATGCTATAGGAGCTATTCTCTCAAAAAAATGTTGACACAGGTCAACTACATCTTGTTGCATATCTTTCCGAAAAGATGCTTTCAGCAGAAACAAACTACACCATCGCTCAGAAAGAATTGCCAGCAATCCGCTTGGCATTCAAATAATGGCGTCACAATCTCCTGTGCGCAAGTCATCCTATAATGGTATTTTCTGATCATCACAACTTGCAGTTCTTGCGATGTGCACAAGCTTTAACCCCCAGACAACGCCACTGGACTCATTTCTTTGCTGAATTCGATTATATTATCACCTACCGTCCTGGGAGTGACAACAGTAAGGCAGATGCCCTCTTGCGACAGGAACCAGTAATCACAAAAACTGAAAACCGTCTATTTGCAATAATTCCCCCAACACAAATCATAGGTGTTACTAGAACAGACAATTTTTTAACCAACATTAAGCAATACATGTCAAAGAGAGAACTGGATGCCTGGAAAGTCAACAAACCAACAAGCCAAATTAATAATAATAAAAATAATAATCTTTATTCGGTATATAAAAATAATACCATAAAAGCTACATATTTTAAAATACAACATCAGATCACTTAGTCTCCAGAGAGGTTTCCACATACAAGACAGGAATCAGATATATACACTAAAATAGTCGACTAGTACTTGTACAGCAGCAAATGTCGGTGCAAGATGTCCCAAATTAATCTTGGTTTCACACACCCCTCGTAGTTCCTAACTTTAAAGCAGATCTTAAAAAATTATATATATATATTGATGTATGTGTCAGAGATCTTTTTAGAATTGTAAATAACCGTAAAAATAAATAATACTGTGTGAGGGGTTCCGCACCCCCAACCAAGCCCCGTGGACCACGACCTCTCCGGGGCACATACATTGATTACATTTAAAAAACAATGCGGGGGAGGCCCTCAGCCACCCACCTCCCTAGGGCACAAATACAATAATGAAGGGAGTGCGCTGAAGACCGACGGCCCGGGCACCGGCACCTCCCAGGGCTTACTTAACAAAGGAGGGGGCCACGTGCTCCCCTTCGTGGAGTCCTACATGGCCCTGGGGACCGCCACACCCTAGAGCCAGCTCAAGCAATGTCCCAGTGTGCCCACCCCCGGGACATTGCAGTTTGTAATGGCTTGGCGGGAGCACGGCTCCTGCTAAGCCACAGCAAACAAGTGTTCTGCTTTTAGCAAGCGAGAACACAAAATGCTCTCGTTTGCTGAAAGCAGAGCATGCATCTGTATCCCTGCCCACTGTGAAGCGAGCGGGGAAACAGAAACATTGCTTTGGGATCCAGAGAGCCGCATGTTAGCAGCCCCCTGGATCTCAAAGCAATGACGGCTTCCGCAGGAGCTGGGGAGACAACAGGGACTGCGGGGGTCTTGAGGCTCCCCCGTGTTCCCCGTTTTTAAATGTGGGTGCCCTGGCTGGGACCAGGACACCCAGACTACAGGCTGGGCCCCGGGGGATGGGTTCCCTGGGGGCAAAATCGGCTTAGGAAGGTGGAAAGGTGGCCGCGCGGGGCCCTTCCTTCTTTTTCAAATCATTTTTTTTATAAAGAGGCAGGGTCCAGGGGATGCGGTCCCCAGGGCTTTCAATATCACAGGAAGGGGGCTGTCCGGCCCACCTCCTTTTAAATAAAAAATAAATTAAAAAACGAAAGGCCAAGCTCCAGAGGGTTGGGGTCCCAGTGGATGAAATCGGCCTAGGAGGGGCACCACACGGCCGTCCCTTTTTTTTAATTATCATTTTTCTTTAAAAAGGGGCAGGCCCCGGGGGAGGGGTTCCAAAACAGTCCAGGGAAGGGGAGCCAAGTGGACCCCCTTCCTAAAGAATAGAAAAAGATAAATAGAAAGGAAAAAGACAGCAACTCTCAGAGGCCCCGCCCCCTTTCTCAACTACTTTGCAAACGCACCTACTTTAAGTCCATTTGGCTGCTGAGGATCCTTAGGGGCCAACAAGACCTCCTGTTACCTCCAGTAAGCCCTAAACAGTGGGATTGCTGAGAGGTGATTGTAGGCCATGCCCCCTTTCTCCACCACTCTGTAAATGTGCCTCTTGGCACACTGCTGGTGGGGGGATGAGGTCCCCTTGCCTCCTGAGGGCCTGAAGACAAAACTAGACTACTACCCCCAAGCATCAGTGCGCAAGGAGGCGTGTGTGCAAAGTGGTGGAGTAAGGAGACATGGTCTCTTACGACCTCTCAACAATCCAGCTGTGTGGGTCTTCTTGGAGGCAACAGGAGGGCTAGTTGGCCCCCAAGAGCCAAGGGGACTTCATCCCCAACTAGTAGAGAGCCAGGAGGCGCGTTTGCAGAGTGGAGGAGAAAGGGGGCGTGGCCACCCAAATCCTCTCAGCAAACCCACAGTGTGGGACTTGCTAGAGGTAACAGGAGGGGTAGTTGGCCTGCAAGGACCCTCACTATCCAAAAGGACTTAATTATCCTACTAGTAGTGCACCAGGAGGCACGTTTGCAGAGTGGTGGAGAAAGGGGGCGAGGCCTCCTACCAGGTCTCTGCAATTTTTCTGTGTGGGACGTCTTAAAGGTAACAGGAGAAGTAGTTGGCCCCCAAGGATGTCCTTGGGGGCCAACTACCCCTGCTGTTACCTCCTGTAAGTCCCCCACAATGGAATTGCTGAGAGGTCTTCCGAGGCCACGCCCCCTTACTCCACCACTCTGCAAAAGCACCTCCTCTGCACAATACTGGTTGGGGGATGAAGGATTAGTTACTTACCTGTAATCCTAGTTCTCTTCCATGGGTATCCTTATCAAAGTCATAAGCACTAGAATATGCCCACCCATGCGCGGGACCCCGGAAACACAATCATATATGTGACAAACATATATGTATCTCCATATATATATATATATATATATACATTTATATATATAATAAAAAAGCAAATGCAGCCTTTCATAACCAGAGCTGAATAATGCTGTAAGGACTCCCTTGTATATCATAAACAATACATTAAAAACAGGGAAAAACAACAGCAAAGCATGTTTGAAAACTGTTTTAATGCTTAGCACTTAGCACAATCTCTCAGATAGGACTGAAAGCATTGACAGCTCACAGGCTGCATTGCAAAAAACATAGCCTAGAATAGGCTGAAAAGCTAACTCGTAGCAACATAGAAATAAACTGGCAAAGTGCCTTTAAGGCAGCCATGACCTCCAGCTTCCCATCATGCCTCAGTTGTTCTTGGCGGTGACTCAAAAGCCATGACACAAAGAGTTGACAATTCCTTAAAAAACAATGGTTCCTTTGCCCGGGGAGGCGGGAGGGTTGCTTATGACTTTGATGAGGATACCCCTGGAAGAGAACTAGGATTACAGGTAAGTAACTAATCCTTCTCTTCCAGGGGATCCTCATCAATAGTCATAAGCACTAGAATAGAATAGCAAACCTCACCTCTTCCACCTGCGGGCAAAGGAAAAAAATAATTAATAATCAAGCTCAGATAACTAAACTTGAAAACCCAGATATCTTATTATCTGAATAGATTCCTCAAGGAGGCTTGGCCTACTTGAGTATCTGTTCTGGAATCGGATTCAAGACAATAATGCCTTGTGCACGTGTGTACCGATCTCCAGGTTGCTGCCTTGCAAATCTCTGCCATTGGAACATCATGCAAGAAAGCTATTGTAGCCGCTTTCCCCCTAGTGGAGTGTGCTTTAGGTGACAACAATAGGGGTTTATTTGCCAACTGGTAAGTCAATTTTATACAGGACACTATCCATCTCGAAATGGATCTTTTGGAAGCTGGAAAGCCTGTCCTCATGGAACCATAATTTAGAAACAATTGATCTGATTTTCTTATGCCTTTCGTTCCTTCCAAATAGAACTTGAGCACTCTCTTAAGGTCTAAGGAGTAAGGAGTGGAGTGATCTCTCCGCAGGAGTTGCGGGATTGGGAAAAAAGGATGGTAGGGAGATTGACTGGTTAACATGAAAATCAGATACAAACTTTTGGTAGAAAAGCAGGGTGAGTCCTTAACACTACTCTGTTGTGGTGAAAAATAGTATATGGCTCTTTGGCAGACAGCGCTTGGATTTCACTTACTCTGCGCGCTGATGTTATCGCCACTAAGAAAGCGGTCTTCCATGTCAAATGCTGCAACGTGGCTTTATGGATGGGCTCAAAAGGAGGACCCTTCAATCTAGAGAGGACTAGATTCAACTCCCAAGGAGGAGAAGGAGGCCGAACAGGGGGATACACTTTCTTCAACCCCTGTAGGAAATCCTTGACCACCTGTAGATGAAAAAAGGAAGGCTGGTTTGGAGACTTTCTGTAGGCCGTAATGGTGGCTAAGTGTACCCTGATCGAGGAATACTTTTTTTTTTTTTTTTAAGAATTTTATTGAGTTTTTCCCAACCAGTGTACCAATAAACCAATATTACATACAATAGCATCATGTAAGAGACCCAACCATCATTGTACATGTCAGGAGAAACCAGTTCTTCAAAATTTTCTCCTTAACTCCCCCACCCACCACCCTCTCTACCCCCACCGCCCCCTGTCAGTGTGCCCGCGTCAACCCCCCTTCAGCTTAGGCATTTAGAACCCCGTGGTCCGAGAAAGCCTAACTCAAATCAATAGAAAAGACACTATCATTGTTCTCAAAGGACAGGAGGCTCCATGTTGCCACCCATATGCGCTCTATGCTCCCACCTTGACTATTCGACGATTCTCAATATGTTGTGCAGACGCTGATTCCTCACTGAGTGTAGATTCCTCACTGAGTGTACTTAAGTGGCCTCATCCTGAACAGTCTCCCCAGTAGTCCCAGAGGGCCCCACCCTAGGCTCCACACTCTGGTCCATGTCTACAGGAGCCCTGTCCCCCTCGTCAAGCTCCTCCGGAGAACGAAGCCCCTCTACTAAAGCTCCCCACGCCCTCTGTCATTAGAGGCACGCCTGGCCAATTGTAGACAAAGCGTCCCTTCACTCCCTGCCCAGGACAAGAAACTCGCCTTCCACCTCCGAAAGCTAGGTCCAGCCCTTGCCTTCCAATGCATGGTGAGCTCCCTCTTCGCTATTATCAGACCCAAATCATAAAATTTGCTCGTAATTTTAGTACTGGGGGTGTGCGGAAACCAAAGCAAAAGGCAAGTCCCCATCTCCACTTCCAGCTCGCGCTCAGTCACTCGATTCAAACACGCCACCACATCTGCCCAATAAGAGCCTAATCCCAGGCAGGACCAAAACATATGACCAAAATCTGCACCTTCGGCATTGCACCGGGGACACGGCGATTGGGATCCTCCAAAATACTGTAAAATTTTGACCGGAGTTAAGTAAGGCCTGTGGGAGAGTGTAAATTGGACCAATTGAAACGTGGCGTTGCATGTGCACTTCCAGGCCCGCCGCAACAACTGCGGCCACGTCGTCTCAGGAATGGGCCTATCAAGATCTTCCTCCCATTTACCCCGCAAGGTATCCAGGGGTGGAAGCCTCTCCGTGGACAGCCGCCTATATAGACAGGTGATGGCCTTGAATATACCCGCCGCCATAGTGACGTATTGACACCCCAATGAAGTTGGGGGTTCCGACAGTCCCATCTTCCATTGTTTCTGAATCCCCGACACCAAAGCGGCGTGTAAAAGATAATCCCCCCTCGGCAGATCGAAAGCCCTCTGCAAATCCTGGAATGGCAATAAGACACCATCCCTGTATAAGTCCCCAATCATGTGGACCCCACACTCTTCCCAGCCAGCCAACGCCAACCAATCCCCGCCATGAGGGAGGGCCGTGCACATGCCCAAAGGAATTTCCGGGGCATATGGGACCACGAAGCCTGCCCGTTTCTGACTGCGAGTCCAGCATAGCAGGAGTGTGCGCTCCTCGAGGGTGAGCTGGTCCAGCCTGATTTTTTGCCGAAGCACAATGAATGACAACACGTGTCGAGGGATGACCCTACCCTGTGGACCATCAGGGCCTCTAAACTCATGCGCCACGGCCTGTGTAAGCCATTGCAGCTGTGCCGCCAAGTAGTACCACTCAAAATCTGGGGCCGCCAGCCCCCCCTCCGCCCTCAGAGTGGCCAGTGCCACCCGCCGTCTGCCAGATCCCCAAATAAACCCTGTCATCAGTGCCCGAAGCGTCTTAAAAAAGGAGACCGGGATCAATATTGGCAAGGTACTGAAGAAGTAGAGCAACCTTGGCAGCGCTACCATCTTCAGCAGCGGTACACGCCCAGCTACCGAAAGAGGGAGAGTGCGCCAGAACGCCATACTACCCTTGAGCCCCCTCAGCGCCCAACCCACATTCCCCTCAAAAAGGTCGGTGGGAGCGTGAAATATGCGAACGCCCAGATACGGTAAGCAGGCAGGTTCCCACCTCAGGTCTTCAAGCGCCAAGGGCATCTGAACTTCAGGGGACAAAGGAAACAGGCAGGTCTTAGTCCAATTCACCTGCAACCCCGACAAGCGGCCAAACTCCCGGAGCAGGGCTCTGGCGCCCCGTAGGGAATCCCCCGCATCAGCCAGATACAACAGGAGGTCATCCGCGTACAGGGATATGTGATGGAGCTCCCCGCGCAGCGGAACACCCTCATAGAAACGCCCCTGTCGGGAATGCGCCGCAAGAGGTTCAATTGCCAGCGCAAACAAAAGTGGGGATAGAGAACAACTCTGGCGAGTGCTTCTCGCCACCTGGCAAGCCGCGGATATAGTGGGTCCAGTACGAACCCTAGCTGTGGCGGAGCTATATAACAAGCTGGTCCAACGCACAAAATGATCACCCAGGCCAAACCCCAACAACACCCGGAACAGATACGGCCACTCCACACTGTCGAATGCCTTTTCGATGTCCACCGACAGCACCACGGCCTCCGACGAACCTTCCCCTCTTTCCCCCAGGATCCGCACCAACCGCTGAATGCACGTCGCAGTATTCCTAGTGGGAATGAAACCCGATTTATCCAGGTGTACTAGGGTGCTCATGTGACCCAAGAGTCGCATGGTCAAGATCTTACTGAGGATCTTATAGTCAACCAAGAGCATGGAAAGCGGCCGGTATGCAGTCCTGGAGGTGAGGACCCCACCCTTCTTCAGCAGCGGCACTATGATCGCTTCTCTCGTAGTGAGCGGCAGCCTACCCAGGTCCCACGCCTCTCTGTACACCGACTGCAAACGCGGCGCCATAATGTCCAAATACGCTGCATAGAACTCCACCCGGAGTCCATCAGCCTCTGGAGTCTTTCTCCGGACCATGTGGTTAACCGCTGCCCTGATTTCTCCCAGGGAGATAGCTTCCCCCAATGTAGTGCCCTGTTCCGGGTCCAAGTGTGGCAACCCTGCAGCCTCTAAATAAGCGTCCAGACCATCGGGCAGATCCCTCATCCTACTCTGGTACAGCAGCGTATAATAATCCAGGAATAAGTCATTGACCTCCTTTTGCGAGTAGACCAGGCCCCCTGCTGGTGTAGACAGCGACACTTTTGGGGATCCCCGGACAGCCGGATTAGCCAGCCAGGCCAGTAACGACCCTACTTTGTCCCGTTCAGTGTGTGCCCGTACCATATATTCTTTATAGTCATAGCAGCGAAGCCGCTCAACCTGAGTGGCCACCTCTTCTTGCGCCGCCAACACCTCCTCCCGGGCGCCCCCATTCGTGTGGCCATCGAGTTTCGCCTGGCGCAGCCGAGCCTCAGCCTGGTCAATGTCCTGCAGAAGCACCTTACGCGTCCCAGCGACGAACAAGATGCACATCCCTCTCACCACCGCTTTAAGCGCGTCCCATTCATGAGCTCTGCTCGTCGCCGTCCCCGAGTTGTCTAAAAAGTAGCGCTCTACGCCCTCCCCTAGCTCTGCATTAAACACGGGATCTTTCAGCGTCACCGGATTCAAACGCCACGTCGGGATCACTTGCCGCTGCTGCGACCAGAGTATCGTTATCAAACAGGGGTTGTGGTCCGAGAGTGTCTTTGCCAGATACTCGCTATGGCGCGTGAGTTCCAGGGCTCCCGGGGTACATAAAAAGCCATCAAGCCGAACATGTAAGTCATGCGGCGCTGAGTAGAATGAATAGTCCCTGTCAAACGGATGTTGTACCCGCCAGGCATCCACAAGGCCCCAAGCTTCCTGCCAGTCCCTTCTCACCCTGGCCACTTTGCGTACCGCCGACTGAGCCAGCGGGGGGTGAGAACGATCCAACTCCACATCAGTGACAGAATTAAAGTCCCCCCCGAGGAACACCGTACCAACTAGAAACGACGCCAGCCTCCCAGAAAGCCGCGCAAAGAATGCGGTGTGGTCGGAATTCGGGGCACAGACACTGCAGAATGTCACATCTCTGCCATCTAGACGGCCGAACACCAACAAAAACCTCCCCTCCAGATGTACAAGCGTGTTCATGGGTTGGAAGGGAACCTCGGACCACACCCAAATTAACGTTCCTCTAGCAAATGCAGAAAAAATAGTGTAAAATAACTGTCCCCTCCATCTCCTCTGCAACGCCCACCCCTCAGCCTGGTCAATGTGTGTTTCCTGCAAAAAGGCCACCTGGATCCCCTGGGGACCAAATATGCATGCACTTTATAACGTTTTCTCATGGAATTAAGCCCTCGCACATTCCAAGTGACACATTTTAATTCAAGTCGGGTCGCCATATAGAAGGATACAACAGAACACAATCCAATGCAGCCTAGCGGGCACACTGACAAACCCCCCCATTGCAAAACATCACCAACAAACCCCCCTCCCTCCCTTCCCCAGAACAGGCTCTAAACCATAGTTACCCCTCCAAACACAGACCCAACGAAGGAAAATACCCTGGTAGCTACCAGAGTCTCACAGTAAGTGTGAGGTAGAGGGGGTGACCCAGCACCAACACGAGCCGGACAGCGATCTCACCAGCCCAGCCTGTAGGTCGGGCCTCAAATGTCGGATTCCCCTCCTCCTGGCAGTGTCCCGCCCCCAGCGACCCCCCCGGTTAGGACCCCCCCCCCAACCGCCCCCCGTCCGAGCAAGGAACCAGGCCACCCACTATCCTCAGCAGAACCATACCCACTCCCCACTTTGCCACAAAGCAGCTGCTGGCGCGCCTCCCCTTACTGTATACAGATTGAAGACAGGCATCGTCACTCGTCCAACAGGCCATCGGCAGTTCTTGGTGTAACCTCTGGTAGACGTCCGACGTCTTCCCCAGAACCCTCCGACCCCACCCCTTCAGACCCCCGCCGGGGTCCTGAATCCGCCAGCGAGGCCGCAGTCGCCGCTCCAGAAATGATGGAAACCGCCTGTAGAGCCGCTTGCCTCTCCAGCTCCGTCTGAGAGGTCGACGGTGACTGTCCACTCGCCACACGTTTCCTGTTTCAGCGGCCCCCGACGAGGTTTTGGCTGGGTCCCAACCTCCAGTTCCCGCTGTCCAGCGCCATCCCTACCCGCGCGGTACTGCTCTAGCCAGTGCCATGCGTCGTCTGGCGCATCAAAGAAAGTAGCAGTCCCGTCCACCATCACCTTCAAACGTGCCGGAAAGAACAGAGCATACTGTATCCCCTCTGCACGAAGGGCCTTCTTAATTGTCATAAAGGAAAAGCGGTGTAGGAGAGTAGGCTCTGCTTTCTATGTTCACCCCCACTTTTTGCTTTTGCTTCACTGGCTTTCGACTTAGATGTGGCTGTGGGCCTGCTAATCAGACCCCCAGTCCAGCTGTTCTCTCTCTAAATTCATACTATGTACCTTAGGTGCATAACCCAATTGGTAAGGATCACCTTATAGGTCCCTGTACAGTGTACCTTAGGTACCCAGGGCCTAGGTGTACCCTTGGCCTACCAGGGGCTGCAGCATGTATTATGCCACCCCTGGCTGGCCTTCCATTATGACACAACTGGCTGATCACTCAGCTGGGGCAAGGTCGTGTAATCACCCCTTGCTTAGGCATAGTATTCCTATGCGTACCTTATATATAGACACATGTGTACCTCTCAGCCACTCCTATGGCAGGCCTTAACAATCCTGAAGGCAGAGTGCTTGGTAACATGTGAGATGATGCTCTAGCATGAGCTGAGCCTGTCTGCGGCTTTCGGAACCATGTCTTTATAGCTGTTCTATGATATCTACCATATACTCTTAAAGTGCCTTATAATCCTCGCGGTTATGGTAACTATGGTTTGGCTTTATCGAAACATGTCGTGTAAGGTGTCCAACACTGTGGAATACTACCCCCACACCATTTCTGGTGGTGAGGATAGTATTCCCCCCTTCTAGAGGGAGAAGACTTGTTAAAATCCTACTACCCGGTTAAAGTTAACCAGAGCCCCAGCATCACAAAATGGATGCTGCTGCCACAGACACAAGTCTGACCTCCTGCTGCTGGGAGTCCTTCCAGCGAGGGAGGCTTGGACAATAGGTTTCCTGCCTTTGGAGGTGCTAGCACCACCCTAGACAGGACTTAGTGTATTGGGGCAGGGAGGGATGAATGAAATGAGACACTGCCTGGGGCACACAAGGTGTCCCATGCATAGTCCGGTTCAAACCGGCGCTGGGGCACTCCAGCCCAGTCCTGGCGCAAAACTGGACAAAGGGAAGGGGGTTTAACCACCCCCCTCCCTGGTCCCACCCATAGGAGGGACCTAGCAGGTAAACCAGCCCCCCAGATTAGTATAAGAGAGGGAGCTGGGTCCTTAGGACTTTAGATTATCCTGAACCTGCATCTTGAACAGAAACTCTGGACCTTCGGCATTCAACTACAGAAGAAGACTGAAAAATCTCCCTTGTGGCCAAGGAGTGACCACCCTGGGCAACCAGGCACCATCCAGCGACCGCTGCTTGCTTTGCGACTGATCCTACGAGGGACGACTGCAGAGACTGACCAGCGCCGTGACTTCCAGTCACCTCTGAACCAGATCCACATCTACAGCAAAGCTGAGACCCGTGGAGGCGACGAGGGACCTGGGACCGGCGACGTGGGAAAAGTGGCTAGTAACTGACTAGCGCGACTTCTGAGACCTCCTCGAGGCTGTGCTTGGGGAATTGAGAAGCCCCAATCCCGAGCACCATCTGCAAAGAAGATCAGCACCCCACACTTCACGTGGTCTGCGTGGGGCCCTTCTGCACCTGTTTTGCCTTGCTGGTCCGGCTCCTCCAGACTGGCACCCGCTCCCCTGTGAAAGGGAAGCAGCCCAGACCTTCCTGGTCTGCAACAGAAGCTTATTGACGGCCTGTCCAGGTCGTGAAGTAGCACCGCCACCGAATAACAGTGTGGACTGCTGATCGCGGATACACGGCGATCACTTGGCAGAGGAACAGGTCTGTGGCACATGAACCAAAGGCTTCGCTGGGGGCCCATTGGAGGGCATAAGAAAACTAAGATTGTGTCTGGCTGGCGGAACCAATTGCTGGTAAAAATTTCACGAGCACTACAAGTCCCAGAAGGCTTTCGGGACTAATTCATCAGAGGGAGGTACAAATACCATGACACCTGGTGCTCATTTCTGCCGCCACTGCACAGCCCGTGAACAAGAAGCATTGAAGCTTCGAAACGCGTAGGGCTACGAAAAGAATTCCCCGAGGACTCTGCTGGTTCAATCTGAATAAAGGTCTTGCAAGTGTGGCGAGGTCTGCCTGTTCTTGAGTGCACTTCGAATGTGGACGCTCTTTGGTATGAATATACATATATATATATATATATATATATATATACACACAGAGAGAGAGAGATATATATATGTTTGTCACATATATGATTGTGTTTCCGTGGTCCTCCGCATGGGCGGGAATATTCTAGTGCTTATGACTTTGATGAGGATCCCCTGAAAGAGAACTCAACTTTACACCTGAGAGACCTTGGGGGCCAAGAATCCCTCCTGGGACCTCCTGTAAGTCCTGCACAGCGGGATTCCTGAGAGCTAGTCAGATGTCTTGCCCCTTTCTCCACCACTCTGTAAACGCAAGTACTATTTTAAAAATCCATAGAAATTCACTGGAAAAAATCAAAGGTTACAGGGATGTTATAGTTGGGAATTAGCATTTAAAAAACCTTAGAAATTCACTGATAAAACCAAAGGTTACAGGGACGTTATGGTTAGGCTGACGTTTCACTCATACAAACCAGAGAAATTCAGCCATTATAGTTAGTAAGCTAACTATAACTCATGCCCCTGCAAGGTATTGCTTATGATCTCACATATTACATCACTCATACCATGGTCTGTGACATCACTGATGACATCTCAAATGATATCATCCACAGAATCTCTGACACACCAACTCACATCCCATATAATCTTTTATACACCCACTCCAACTTCCACACTACCATTCTCAAACCCACTCACACACCCATACCAATACTTACACAGCCACTCTCTGATTCATAGATCAACACATACATCCACTCGCCCCCCATACAGCCCCTCATATACCCACTGACTCATTAATACAGCCACTGGCATATCCAATCATTCACTTATATAGCCACTCACACACTGAGTCAGTCACCTGTAGAGCTACTCACACACCTACTCACATACCCATACAATCAATCACACAGCTACTTCCCCATACAATTACACACTCACTTACTCATACAGATACTAATACATACTCACTCACTTATACAGTCACTAACACAAGAACGCACTCACCCATACAGACTCTCATATTCACTCGCTCACCCATACAGTCTCTCACCTATACTGCCATTCACATACCCAGCTACTCACCCATATACCACTGACACATGCACTCACTCATCGACAGCCATACACACACAAACTTACTCATACAGCCCCTCACACAAGCACTCACTAATCCACACAGGCAGTCACACACACCCTCACCTACCCACACAGACACTCAGACACCCATATAGGTATGCAGATAACCAATCACTCACCTATACAGAATCTTACATACCCACTCACACACCCATAAAGCCACTTAGACACCAACTGACAGACAGAAACAGACATTCACAAAACCAGTCACTCGCCCGTACATTCACTGAGACACCTAATCACTCATTTATACAGTCAGTTACGCACCCACTGAATCCCTCATACATACACTTATACACCCACTGGTTCACCAATACACTTTGGTATATATATTTAACACTCATAAAATATTTAACAACACTCACAGTTACAAGATGATGTCATCAGTGAAGTCATCACTGATGTAATATGTGAGGTCATAAGCAGCGTATTGCGGGGGCGCATGGTATAGTTAGCTCACTAACTATAACGGCTGAATTAGAGTAAGTTGTAGTCTGTTGTTTATCTCTATTAGTTGCACTCAAAGTAATTAAAAGCACTAAGAAAATGGCTTTCCCACAGATCCGTGAGCAAAGCTACGGCCGAAACACGTCTGGGGCACCTGATAGAACCTTGGCTGCAGAATTGTTGGTGTACATAGTGTTTTCGTTTGCATAGCTAACAAATATAGCTTTGGTTTCATATTACGGGCATTACCAGCCCATCTGCTTGCCACTGTCGTAAGTGACGTCAGGGCAACTACTGGGAAAAAACAAGGAGGTTTAGAGAGTGAATCAATGGTTCATGACATCTGCCCAACTGAACGAAGCCATATAGCAAGGAGGACTGTTTCACTCGAGTCGGAGGACGCAAGGTTTCATCTGCAGCACTGATACAGGTGCCATCTAAACGTGCTGATGTCAGTTTTTTTTCACAAATTTCCAGGCCACAAGCAAGGAGCCATGAAGAACACTGATCGCTGGGGTGGAAAACTAGGACTCAGAAAGAGATTAGCTCTGACCCTAGAAATCCGTTTGCAGAGTTGGGAGGATGGGTGGGTCGGTAAGGAATCTGCAGCTAGACATAGTCTCTACCAAATAAGGCTCTACCAAAGGTAAGTAACTTGTTCACCTGATAGAGACTTCTAGCCGCAGATTCCTTACCTTTAAATAGATACCCAAGCAATACCTCCCATGAGGTTGGTCTCTGGACCAATTTCACACAAGGAAGTCCTGCAGGACCAAATGCGTGAGGTGCCCATCTCATTGGGCCTGATTGTACAGACAGTAATGTTTGGTGAACGTTTGCAGGGAAGTTCACATTGCTGAATGGCAGATGTTCTGGACAAGAGACTCGAAAGGAACACACATTAAAAAAGGCAAAACCAGATTAAGTTCCCCCTGAGGCATAACAAATGGTGATGGAGGGAAATGATGGCCAAGACCTTTTAGGAACCTATGTACAATACGGGACTTGCACAATGAGGGTTGGTCAGGCAGCGGTAGAAAGAGGAGGCAGATAGTGTTAAGAGTGTCCAGAGCCGAGCCCTAATGGGCAAGGGAAATAATAATGAGTAAGACTTCAGAAAGGGGGGCAGAAAGGGGATCAACATATTTTCCCTCAAACCAGGCCACAATTGTTTAGTAATAACAGGTGTATACTGTCTTGGTGGAGGGACGCCTAGCTGCCAATATGACATTACAGTTTTCCGGAGGAAGGTCGAAGGTTGTCAACTGCTACCGCTCAATCTCCACGCAAGAAGGCGGAGAGTGGACAGGTTCACGTGGAGAACCCTCCTACGCTGCTGCAACAGAAGATCCTCCTGCCCGATGAGGCAGCCTGATCAGAGGATCAATAGCCATGCTAAGTAGTTTGGGATACCAGGCTCTATGTGCCCAGTCAGGAGCCACAAGTATGACTTGGGCTTAGTCATTCCTAATCTTCTTGAGAACTCTGGGCACAAGTGCTATGGTAGGAAAGGCACACAGGAGGCCATAGTTCCACAAGATAAAAAGCGTCTCCAAGAGAGAGCCAGCATGCAAAACCAATGACATCGTGGATTCTAAATGGAAGCAAATAGATCTAACCAAGGCTCTGCCCATTGCTGAAAGAAACCTTGCGCCCACTCAGATTGGAGACACCATTCGTGATCCGCTAGGGATTGACGGCTGAGTCTGTCTGCTCTGGTGTTCAGAGAGCCCACCAGGTGTTGAACTACCAGGGATATGCCCTGCTATTCTAGCAATGTCCAGAGCTGCAGGGCCTCTTGACAAAGGGTACACAACCCCACCCTGTGTGTTGCAGTGCCACATGGGGTGTTGCTGTCCATGAAAACTTGCACCAACATTCCCTTGATAGAGGGTAGAAAGTCTGTCAATGCCGGTTGGATTGCACAGACCTCCAGAAGGTTGATGTGTAGTCCGGATTCCGCCAGAGACCAGAGTCCTCTGATCTCTACCTCTCCCAGATGGCCACCCCATCCCAGGAGTGATGCATCTGTCACTACTGTGAGATCTGGTTAGGGAAGGGAGAGTGGTCTGCCTCTGGCCCAATCGTGGTTTGACAACCACAACTGCAGATCTTTCGTCGTTCCCTCCGAGATCTGGACCATGTCGCAAAGATGTCCCAATGCTGCTCCCACTGGAACTTCTGGTCCCACTGCAGAGCCCGCATATGCCAGTAGGTATGTGTCGCAAGCAGGATGCAAGAGGCCATGATCATGCCCAGCAGCCTCAGAGTTAGTCTCACCAAAACCCAGGATAGAGGCTGAAACATCAGTATCATCGTTTGAATATCCTGGACTTGCTGCTCGGGAGAATAAGCCCAAAACTGCACTCTGTCCAGAACAGCTCTGAGGAAAGGGAGCGTCTGAGAGGGAGTCAGGTGTGACTTCAAATCAAATTTCAAAGCTTTATTCGACGGCATGTCATAAAAGCGAGTATACATCCTAACACAACACTATAAATGCTACAAAATGGAATTCATTTTTCTTTTTTTTTTAAAACTCATTAAACCATGGTGCTGTCGATTACAAAAATTAAAAAAATTTAAGCAACAGTGGATTAAAAGAATTCAGAAATAAACATAATTTTAAAAGTTAATCATACATTATTCGATGTCATAAAGTTCATTGGCTAGTTTCTGGAGGCTATAAAGTGCGGGTGCGTATAATCCAGGGCCACCCTAAAAATTTTGCGACAGCAATTGCCATACAGGGTGTGCAGTCTGATTTAAGTATTCTTAAAGCCTCTGTGTACCTACGTGTCCCCAGATTTATACACACTGGTTTTAGTCACTTGCGACGAGGGCTAGTGTACAGGGGACATACGAACAGCAGATGGCCTATATCCTCAGTCAGATCTTTACAACAGTGACACTTGATGTCCCGAGTAGATGACCATTTATGGGTGAACGCTTTTACAGGAAGAGTCCCAATGCTGAACTGGAAATACAGTTTTCTATCATGGAGCCTTTCTATGATATACCAATAAGCCTCACAAGATGGTAGGGGTTTAATGTCAAGAAAGCGATCAGTTAGCTTAGCATTTGAACCAAAACTATGGGCAGACATCAAGATCATATCCCAGTACATTTTTTTCAAAGTTAACTTTGATGGGAAACTTGAACCATTTGGGTCAACCCATAGGTGGTCTAGTTCCAACTTTGTTAACAAACCCCTAATTTCCTTAAGCCATAGAATGGAATGGAAACGATCTGCCCTGATGATATCCTTCAGGGCAGTAGCATAGTGGGCTAGTTCGGGAGTTGTCATAATCCGTCTCCAGTAAAGTAGGGGACGTATCCATGCTAAATCCTCTACTTTTTTCCTGCCAAGATCGTATGCAAGCGGAACGGTGGGGGTACTTTGGGGAACCCCAACTAAACAGCGTAAAAACTTGTGCTCTGCCAATGTTAATTGTTTCAAGTTAGTAAAACCCCACAGTTCCGAACCGTACAAAGAGGCACTTATGACCTTCATGTTGTAGATTTCTAGGGCAGGAGTAATAGGTTTGGTTAAAGAAGATTTATGCTTAGAAGCAATTACACCAGCCAACTGATGAAATTTTAAAACAGCCATATCAATGTGACTTTTCCAGCTCATGTTACTCTGGAGAGATATTCCGAAGTACGTGAATGCCTCAACCTGTTCCAATGGGGTACCATTAAAATTAATTACACCTTTGAATGTTTTCCGCTGATTCAGGAACATGAACTTGGTTTTGGAGGTGTTTATCTCAAGTCCACGCGTTTGACAGAAATCTACAAAAGCGTTTATTGCCTTCTGGAGCCCACTCGGAGTCCGGGATACTATCAGCGTGCCGTCCGTAAACATGAGGACTAGCACGCGAGCTCCTGCTAATACCGGGGCATCCGTGGGGGAACAACTAAGGTGATCTACTATGCCGTTGATATATAAAGAAAACAACGTGGGTGCCAAAACACACCCCTGTCGGACACCACGCTCGACAGGAAATGAGTCGGTCACCTCACCCTGTGCCCCCACCTGATTCTTGCGAAGTTGTTATCATGCAAGCGGACAAGAAGCGTTAACAGTTCGGCGCCATCCCTGCTTCAGCGAGAACCCTCCAAAGTTTGGAACGGGGGACTAAATCAAAGGCTGATTTCAGGTCTACAAAGACCGCATAAAGTGTCCCATTGGTCAAGGTCACGTTCCTCCAATAAAGTGCTAAAAAATAAAAAACCTGATCAACAGAACTAGTACAGGGTCGAAAACCAGCTTGATATGGGGACAAAATATCATTTTCTTCTACCCAAGATTGCAGTTTATTTTGCACTAGTCGACCTATGAGTTTTTGGGCTGAGTCTATAAGACTGATAGGTCTATAATTAATGGGTAGTGATTTGTCACCCTTTTTAAAAAACAGAATTATTTCCGCACCTTTCCATGAGGTGGGGATAGGCGCACCCTTAGCCACAGAATTAGCTAACCATTCAAAATACTGACACCAAGATAATCTATCACTTAAAAACACATCGGCTGGAATGCCATCCATTCCTGGGGCTCTACCCCCAGTCACGCAGTCTAGTGTTAGGTTGACATCTTTGGTCGTAAATAGCTGACTTTGATAGAAGATAGTGGGGGGAAGTGAACACTCTCCTTCAGATGGATTACAGGCGTATTGTGGTCTAAAAAAATCAACCCACTGGTGTATGGCAACATTATTTTGGGGCGGTTGAGCTATCCCTCCTCTGTCCCACTTGACTATGATGTCCCCCTGATGGCCGACCTTTGGTTTTTTTGATAGCAGGTACCTGAAAATTAAGGAACCCCAAACGATGTACTGGAACCAATGACCAGGATTCCTGAAAAAGGATGATGTCGAACTGGTCAACAAAACTACCCCATTCAGGAGACGTTAACTTATTGCCGATTCCAGCAAGGTTCCAGGAAAGAAAAGTCAAACCTGCCTCAACTGCTGAGAAACAAGAGGGATCTTGTATTGTTAACAAACTTTCAATCTCGCCCTCCGTCTCAGACTCATGCTCAACATTAGTAAATGAGCTGCCGAGTGGCTCTATTGTTAATACCTCAGATCCTAGACTATCACATTTATCCAAGGGGTTAGAGCAAATCGGTTGGGCTAGGTCAGTTTTCTCAGGCTGTCTCTCTAGGTAGTTGGACACTCCCTTCATTTCTGGTTGGGGGATAAGATCATCATTAAATGAGATTAATCTCTGCACTATAGGAGCACACAGTCTATCAAACTTGGCTTGGTTCTTTTTCTCCAGTCTACCTTCCCTTTCAAGTCAATCACAGTCATTCAGATCAGACAAGACCCCAAACCTATTTTCCAAGCTGATTCCCCAATCCCTATTTAAGTCACTCCTACCCCATTTGTTAGAGACAAGAATCCGCTTTGATCTTAATCTCATCTGATTCACTTCACTTCCTCCCTTACGATAGAAATATTCTAGCGTTAGTGGGATTATAGCGGTACCCCTTCGTTGTGGGGGGAATATATTTGCCAGGACGTTAGGGAGTACTCCTGAACTTGAGAAATTGAGAACTATGCAATCTCCCGCACATTTTTTCGGGTTATTCCCTAACCATGCTACTTTTCTTGCCATGATAATTTCCCCTGCTAATTGTTGTTTGCCCCAAGGAGACATCTTCATATTATTTAACATCCAATGCAACGATTTACTAATCAAGAGGATGTAGATTCCACTTTGCCAGGCGACAGGGTGGGTGCGTTAGCAAGGACTAATACGAGGGGGGAAGCCTCGACGATACATTGGAATGGGTCTCTCTCTTGATGCGATGCAGTAGATCTCAATGGGGGATCTTCTTTAACTACATTCTGACCATCCTTACCTACTATGGGTTGAATGAGGGTAGGGTTCAATGTCACATTTTCTTCAACCCCTGCCCCACACCTAGGGTGCTCCACATTTAGTGCGGCTCTACTTAACACCAGGGCTGATATACTACCCACCTCCTCCACTGTCTTATTTAGAAGAACACTCAGTCTTGTTACCTCTGCCATGAGCTGATCAATTTTGGCCACCAACGGTTTAATAATACACTTAACCTTTGAATCAATCATGCTAGCTATTTTTTTGATTTGCTCATCCTCGTTCTCCTTGTCACCATGTAACCCATTTGCCTCAACCTTTTCCAAGCTTTTGGGTACAGAGGTTGTCTTTTTACTACCCGAACGTGACCCACCACTTTTGCACTGGGCTTTTCTACACGCTCTGACTGCTCTAGTTACAGGCACGGGGACGGGAGGCGGGGATTTCTCTACTTCAATGTCTGCTTCAATGTCTGGATCTACGTCTACTTCGAGATTAATTTGCAGGTTGACGACAGAGGACGGACTTTGTTCGGAGATGTCACTAGCTAGAACCTCGACGTCAGGAACGACACTACTATTAACCTGCAATGAAGATTCTAGCGAGGGTTCTGACAAGGATCTCATCGTAGGGGAAATAGAAGAGCAACTCAACCCCAATGACGCCCTTCTCTCATTATTAATTTTGCTTACAACCTGCACCAGATAATTGTCCATGGTGTTAGACACAGAGGAAACCTTTTGTTTAGACATATCCCACGAAATTAACTAGCTAATGCCACACTTTTACTCTATGCTGTTTGTACCAACCAGTATGTGACAAATTTGGTTAAAAGAAGAAAAAAAAAAAAAGACTCAATGGGCGGAAATACCACTATTTGGAACACACAAAAGTACAACATGTACAATGATCAGGGTTACTGGCCCAGCACAGTCCCAACCTGTCCCGGACTGTCACAGACTGTCCGCCCTTTGTCCGGGCTTCGTCCGGCGCAGTCCGCGCGCGGTCCCGCGACGCGGGTAGGATGCGGGATTTAAAGCGCCTTCGGCCTCAGCTGATCGCGTGGGCGGCTCCTGCCGCTGGATACCCTGGGAGATGTAGTCCTCCACACAGCGAACGCGTCCTGATGAAGCTGCGGCGGCGGATGGACTACGGGAGTTTCAGCCCAAGTCCCGAGGAAGTGCCCAAGTAGTACAGCCAGCAAATGAAGAATGGAATGGAAACACCAGCTCCGCCGGAAGGACGCGGGATTTAAAGCGCCTTCGGCCTCAGCTGATCGCGTGGGCGGCTC
The DNA here is from genome assembly GCF_964204655.1 of Triturus cristatus. Lineage (NCBI taxonomy): Eukaryota > Metazoa > Chordata > Amphibia > Caudata > Salamandridae > Triturus > Triturus cristatus. Next base: position 639,515,335 of record NC_140592.1, read on the forward strand.
CTGCCGCTGGATACCCTGGGAGATGTAGTCCTCCACACAGCGACCGCGTCCTGATGAAGCTGCAGCGGCGGGTGGACTACGGGAGTTTCAGCCCAGGTCCCGAGGAAGTGCCCAAGTAGTACAGCCAGCAAATGAAGAATGGAATGGACTTCAACATGTCGATAGTGAACCCTAGCGAGTGCAGGAGGTTAACCGTAGTCTGGAGGTGGGAGACAACAGCCTAGTGTGAGCCCGCCTACAACAGACAAGCCTTGAGATATGGTAAGACTGGCACCCTTGATCTCCACAGATGAGATGCAACCACCACCATCACCTTGGTGAACATCCAAGGGGCGCTGGTAAGGCCAAAAGGGAGCACGGTGTACTGAACATTTTTGTGGCCTACTGATACACTGCAGATAGTGCCAGTGGGCAGGCAGGACGGGGATGTGGAATTAGGTGTCCTGGAAGTCCAGCACTACCATTCAGCCTCCTGGGTCCAGGGCAGACAATACCTGAAACATGAGCATTTAACATTTTACAAAATCCACTTGGTCGGATGTAATAAACTGCCACTGGGGGAGTGATGGTGAATCCTGCCACCAACTGGATTGTTCATGGTGGTAAGGGGGCAAATTAGGAGGGTTTGGAGGCTGTAGCTGCTGAGAGGGGAGGGGGGCAGGAGGGGTGTGGACTGACAAGACCACTGGCTACCTGACACATGAGGTCAGTGGGTACCATGCTCTGGGCCACGCAGAGGGTGGAGAGCATGCATAGCTCAGTGGCTGGGAGGGAATTGGCACGGTTGGAAGCCCCTTCCAGAGCTGTGAAAGGCATATGGGGGGGGCGAGGGGCCATAGAAAGGACTTGGCCCTTAGTCCAACTGTCTTGGAAGAGATCTAGCACCAAATCCGCCCTGCCGCCGAAGAGACGGGTGCCATCCAAGGGCAGGTCCATAAGAGATGTCTCGACATCCCCCGAAAAGCAAGTCGTCCTCAACCAGGCGTTGCATCTCAGGGCACTGTCAATGAAACTGCCCTGCCCAGTGAGACAGTCATGTCAAGGCCACAACCAGAGCCTCATTTGGGACCTATCACAGCCTTTGCAACCATCGTACCCACGTAGGGTGCAAAGCATACCAGTATCTCGAGAGGTATTTGGTCCTCTGACTTCACCCAGTTCCTCACACCAATTCATGCTAGGGTCTTCCCCATTATGGCTGGTATTTTCCAGGGTCCAGCAGCCCCTTCTACTTTTCCCCTCGAGTCCTAACCCAATGCAATATGGCTCAGGTTCTGTTCTAGGAGACAAGGCTCCTGCCAAACCCGGCTGCGAGTGACGCCCATCCGGCTCCGTATCGGAGTCGAGGATCAGAATGAAGATGGTGCCGGGAGCGTCTGCATCAGGACCAGCAATGGGGAAGATCGAGTTGGTACGACAGGCGCCAGTCTGGATCCAGGAATGGATCCATGGGTCTCGACTGCAGCTGGGGCCGAAACTGCTTGCGCGGAACCAGAGGGGGCCCTCTCCGAACCCGTAGGGCCTGAAGGAGCGCTAGCAGGGTCAGGCTGCCTGAAGATGAGGCGCATGGCCTTGTAAAATATTTTTAGTTAGGCAGGGGTCGCTCCGGTTCCTAGAAAATCAGAGAGGCGCGGAGACGGCCCAGGCGGTCGGCCTTGAATGGTGACGCTCCCTTGTCTGCCAATGGAACAAAGTCAAAGACCTCTTTAACTTCTTCTTGTTCCTTGACCTACCTGAATGTTCCAAGGACTTAGAGTGTGACAACGACCCCGAACTACTTGAGCGCTCCCGGGACCTATCTCAACTGGGACCTTAAAAGGCACCAAGTCGTACACATCGTCATGAGCTTGGAGAATCACTCCCCAAGGCCTTTGGATGGTTGTATGGCAGAGGCACACGTGGCTGAACCACATGTGTCTCTACAAGGAGGTCCTAACCACGAATGCATCTTACCATGCATTCCTTTACCACACATGCCTTTATGATGCAATTTCATTGTAAAGGCATAACTGGTAAAGGGATATGTGTGGTAGAGAAGACCCCCCTTCCCCATCTTAATTCATAAAATCCTATCCTCCTACCTTGCCTCCCCCCCCCACCCTGAGGCCTAAAACCTACCCGTCCCTGCCCTTAATTCTACCCCTTCCCATCCCCCGCCCTGGCGCCTAAAACCCTGTCCCTACCAAAAACCACCCAGAACCCAACTCCCTGCTCTGAGCCCTAAAACTTACCACTGCCCTAAAAACTACCCTATAACTTTCCCCGCCATGAGGCCTAAACCCTGCCCCTTTTAAAAAGACTGCCCAGACCCCCTCCCCACCCTGAACGCTAAAACCGACCGCACCCCTAAAAGCTACCCCCGGCAAACCCAGCCCCACTTACTTGTCCGCGTCCGGAGCTTCCTGTTCCGACGCTTCAAATTCTCTACCCTCCATTCCGGACACTAGAGCATTATCCGCCTTAACCACAGCAAATGCGTGGTTCAGGCAAGTGCGGTTATGCTTGCGGGGAATAGGCATGTGTGGCGCAACCTGGGTTGCAAAGGTTGTTGCCCCCTTTGGATTCATAACGCAGCATTGCAGCATGATTTTGGGTCGTGGTCACACTCCAGACACCACCGGCAGACAAGGTGCAGGTCAGTCACCGACATTTGCAAATGACAGACTTCGCAGGGCTTCAATCCTACTTTCTCAGATGACATCCTACACACCAGGAGGACAAACCTCAAAAGTACTCAACAAAACGTCAAAAAAATCCAGTCAGTCAGTGACTGAGGGGTAGCTCTTCTCCAGATCAGTGCTAGCTGGCGCAAATAGAACTGATGTCAGCATGCCTGGGTGGCACCTATATAGGTGCTGTGGACGTCACTTCCGGTGTGGATGACGCATGTGGAGCCAAACGCTGCCACCTACTGGCACGCAGATGTACTGCTCACAAACCATCTTTCAGAACCAGTTTGACACTTTGGAAATTCAAAGGTAAGGAATCTGCAGCTAGAAGTCTATATTAGATGCATTGTTTGTGTTGTAATATTGCACATTTCAAAATGCCAGCATTTATAACAGTGATTGTTAGACCATGTTGTAGTCTGTTCCTTATCTCAAATAGTTCCACTCAAAGTCTAAGTACTCAGGAAATGCCTTACCCACAGACCTGTGAGTAAGGCTATGGACGAAACACATAGGGGATAAACCTATTATCACAAAAAAATCATCATTGCTGTAGAATCGTTGGTGTATGCAATGTTTTAACAAAAAGGTTTTGTTTTATATTACATGGATTTCCGGCCGACTGCGTGCCACTGTAGTAATTGCCATCAGGAGAACTGCTGGGAGAAATAAGGAATTTCATATGGTGAATCAATGGTTCCAAACGCCCTCCAAATTAAACAAAGCTATATAGCAGGCGAGAAAGATGTGCAACTGTGTTTGCACTCGAGTCGGAAGACATGAGGTTTCGGTACCGGTAGGGAGTAAGTGACCAAACTGCAAGTAGTGCTTAAAGTGCACGGACGAGTATTGTTATGGTGCCAACATTTGGATTATATTTGGGCAGACTGGACTGACTACTCCAAAATTAAGGATAAGCACTGGTTCTTGTGGGTGGGAGCAATTGAGGATAACTGACAGTGCCAAGACTGTTGATATCACATTATAATCATTATGACAGCTAACAGAGAGGCAAGAAGACAGGAGGAAGCGTATACAATTTTCATGGATATGCATAAGATGCTGAGGCCAAAAGAAGCTAATAATCAAATGTCACTTACTAAGCAACAGAAATATGACAAACTTCAAAGATTTCATCAGAAAGCAATGGCTAAATGTTGTGAAGCGGTATCTCGACAAAAGTATTTAGACTGTGGACGTATACCACAAGGATTACGGTTTCCACCTATGAGAAACCAGATCCGGAAATGCTTCAGGATTGGTCCGAAAATTCCAAATTATGTTTAATAGGGATGCTGAGAATCTTGATAAAATATGCGTGGAAGCAACGAAATACAATTTTACAAGAAATTATGCACCTTTGCAATTAATTAAGGGAGTTGTATATCGAATAAAATTTTGAAGAGTTCAAAAAGGAGACGGAAATAAGGCTGGATACAATGGAGTAAGAACCTAAGAATAAAAAGGGAGGAAATTTATATGGGACTATAATGATTATAAATTGGGTCGAGTCCTGACATTCACCAAGAAATGTGATCACCTGCATTGAGAGGGTAGGATAATGAGCCTTGTTGGAACAAAGTAACATATCCAGTAAGAATGATCCAAAGATGGCAAGTGGAATTAATGATTTACAAAAGTAGAGGGTGCCCCAAGAAAGGGGAGAAAATCTAGTTGGCATGGCGGACATATCGAGGACTCTAAGAGGGAAGCAGGGTACCAATGTGTTCATCATTAACTTGGACCTAGATTTGTTAATAGTTAACTGTAAAACAGAGATCGATGATGCAATATAAATGCTCTTTGTATGTACAACAATTTTGTGGATTAATAAAAAGAGTTGAAAAAATTAAGAATGCACCAATTAATATGGAGATTGATAGAGATTCTTTTGATACCAGTGCATCAATATTATCAGATTCCTCAGGTACCAAGGATATGTTTTTATAGGAATTCAAAATCCTACAGAGTACAAATAAAATCTCAGGTTGAAATAAAGTGTCAGAAAGAAAAAGTTAAAAAAATGTTACAACAACACAAACGTAGAAGACAATGAGGAAGTATCAACCCCTATAGGACTGAGAACAAGGGGACAGAAACAGGCAAAATGAATGTCGTAAATCTGTCAAAACATATTCTAACTAGTACTGAGATTGATTTATTATCACTAGGATTGCTGTTTTGTCCAAATAGCAACTTTGATTACATTCAATGTGGAGTTAAGTTATTTCATTTTGTGAGAAATTTGAAATTGAAGAAATGGTTCCTTCACAAATAGGGTCCAGATAACCATAGTATTACTGAAATACCACAGCTTAGCATTTGCAGATTAGTAACAAAGATGTTCTACACACACTATCGGTTTTAGATCTAGAACCAAGGCAGAGTGATTGTCCAATAATTAACCTGGTTAATTTGACCATACCATTAGACTGTAGTAGTACAAGTAGTTTCAAACCGAAATCCATCTTTCTTCCCACACTTCCGCATTTAGCAGGAGATTTGTTTGAGAGAAGTAATCAAAGGCTTTAAAAACTGAGATACTCCAAACACCACAACAAGTATAATCTCACAGACAGCCCTACGAAGTTTATAGTAAGATCCAGAAATTTTCATTAGCCAATCTGACCAATGGGGCAATATTGTGGTGGGGGTCAAGGAACTTTATTTGGAAGAATGGTATAGGCAGCTGAGTAACACAATGTGTTATGAAGGGGCCAAACCAGAGAAACTCACAGGTGTCAACAGAGAATATTGGACAATGTTAGAAGAACTGAAGGATCAAGGTCTTATAGAGCGGGAGTAATACCAATTTTTGAAGTGCATGTACCCTAAAAGTCGAGTTCTCTATTTGTTTCCATACATTAATAAATATATGGCAAACCCACCTTTCAGGCCAATAGTATCACCAATAGGATCATCGCTTGAAAATACATCTAGGTACGTATATTTCTTTCTAAGACCATTTGTAGAAAGCCTGCCCTCCTTTAAACAGTACATGTGGGACTTTCTAAGAATTATAGAGGATGCTTCCTGTGAAGAATCAGATGTATTTCTCCCACTTGAAGTGGGCAGTTTAAATACCAGTATAGATGATGACTTTGGAGTGGAGACATGCAAGAATTTTTTGCGTGCACACTCATTACCTGTGATTATGCACAGACATTATCCTTGATATGGTGATGTTCTGCCCTAGGCATAATTTTTTTATGTTTGACAGTAAACATTATAGACAAATCCAGGGTACCACGATGAGTACCTGCTTTACTTCCATCCATGCAAATTTGTTAATGTGCTGGTGGGCGGAGCAGGAAGCCAATAAGATCTTGGAATACACTCTTGAGATCGGTACATCAAAGATTTAACGGAGATGATCCTTGATATGGTGATGTTCTGCCTTAGGCATAATTATTTTGTGTTTGACAGTAAATATGACAGACGAAACCCAGGGTACCACGATGGGTACCTGCTTCACTCCCAGCTATGCGAATATGTTCATGCGCTAGTGGGAGGAGCAGGAAGCTATTAACATTCTGGAACAATGTGGTATTCTGGGTTTCATACATTGTCATCTGAAATGGTCGGGAGGAGATTACTTGCAAATCTGAACACATTAAATTATAACAGCTATATTATACGGTTTACAGTAAAGGCCTACAGATCTGGATGTTAAGGTGGGGGTGCAACAGAAAGAATTGCATATATCTGTATACAGGAAATACATAGTGGGTAATACAGTACTACATGCTAATAGCACACATCTGCGTAATTTGATTAACAACATTCCATACAGGTAGTTATTAGGCACTATAAGAAACCTTAGTTTCCTTGTCAGCTACAATACAGAGAATGAAATAATGACAACATGATTCTTGGAAAGGGGCAACAGTTACCAGGCAATACAGGCAAACATCACAAAAGCTGACAAGGGATAAAGATCAAAGTTACTATTATCCACATTATAAAGAAACAAATACAAAGCACAGGAATCAAGCATGAGATTCATTACAACATTCAGCAACCAGACTGCTCAGATAAGGGGGAAATTGAGGAACTATTGACATGTTCTCCATACTTGTCGGCTGAACAGTCTCCTGGGGATATAGCGACTACATCCAAGGCACTACACAGGACCCAATCAGGTGCCCCTGCGAGAACTGAAAACCTAATATAAACAATATCTTATACCAAAAGACCCAAACACCACTACCCAACAAGTTCACTTGCTTTCTGCCTCAACGCCACACACCTCAATCTATCCACAACCCAACCTCTACTCGATTGGTTCACCCTGGCCAGATCCACACTTACACTACAGACATGAGCACCCCCCTAAATCTCCGGGCATTTGGAACTCAATCATTGCCCACCTGTTCTCACATATATAGAAGCCAGACTTAGCCTGATGGCACAGGACCTCCAACTACTTAAGGCAGGTCTAAAAAGACTCATAAAAATCACCTAAAAGTTGGCGAACAACAGAGGGAACAACATTACGCCTATGAGGATTAGACTCAATTTACACCCTATATTTTAATTACTGCACTATTCAGTATTCACCCCCCACAGACAACGGGATCTTAACTGTCTTGGCATACTCCCACCTGAAATGGCAAACAATACCCTACCCCAACGCCCATTCGCAGTCCCGCAGACTGCAGGATCCCCTTTCCAATAGGGACATTCACTTCCTACTCCTCTCATATGATCCTACTTACTCCGCTAACAGAGGTGGTGTGTCCCAAATCCGAACAGCCCCAACAGACCCACACAGAGATACAAAGCACAATCACAGAGCCAAAACAAGTTGAACCTTAAGCAAGTGCCAATCCTCTGCTGACTCAAAACCATACCTGAAAAGCATGCGGCAGACATTACGACCTTATCCTCACACATGAGCTAGACATACTAATCCTGACTGAAACATGGCTAAATGAGCCCTCTTCATCTAGCCTTGACCTTCTAATGCCACCTAATCACAACATCATTAGATTAGATAGACCCAGTGGAACTGGCGGAGGTATCGACTGCATACACAGAAACAATATTGCAGTGAAACATTCACAAAAATGGACATATCCTCATGCGAATACCTACGCATTGACATTTGGAGCAACAACAACCCATGGTGCAAACTGCACAGGATCTCTCACCCTCCAGGTGACAAGAACACTTTTATAGAACAAATGATTGAAACCATCTTAACAATTGCAGGACAACATAGCACCCACATCTTCCTCTGTGAGTTCAACCTGCATTGGAATGACCCTAATGACCAAGTCAACAGCCTGAAAATCTTCCTAGCTGACCTCAACCTGACTCAATTCTATGGAGGTCCTACCCATAACTTGGGTGTGATCGTGGACCTTATCATTCCCTAGTTACACCATCCAGCTGGAACCTATCATTCCTTGAGACTGGACAGATCATCACCGTTATCACCTTCATTATTACAGAATCAGTGAAGACAAAAAAGGGTAAACCAAAGAAACTCAAACAATGCAAAAGGAGCATGCATTATAAACTGGAACGATCTGACATCAATCAGCAACATCCTGACACCTCCCTTAGATAAGGTGGATGTCCATGACCTCACAAACCATTACAACAGCTCCCTGTTGAACATTATAGACTCAATAGCACCCCTACAGGTTAATAAAATGTCCACTAATTACTCCACACCTTGGTTCAATGGCAGCCTTAATACAGAAAGATGTAAGCTTAGACTAGGTGATCAAGCATAGAGAACACACCGTCCCTCGAAAACCCTAAAATCCTGAGAGCACAGAGGAGCATCTACAACAAACAAATAAGAAGTTCGAAAGCAAACTTCTTTAGTAGCCAATTAGACAATGCTAGAAAGCGTCCACAAAACTGCTCAAACCGGTCAAGCCACAATCCAATAAGCAACCCAATACTTCCCCCACAAGTTGTAAACCACAGCCAAATTGCGAGGATTATGCCTTCTTCTTCAGGGAAAAGACAAGAAAGATCAAAAATAACCTGCGGTCAGCTGGAGCACCTTCCTCTCACACTTCCTTGTAACCACCCCACCGATTGCAGAGATACCAGGTATCCCAGCACACGCCATCAAAAACAATGCTACTTGTAGCATATTCTAACCTTTGGATGAAAGTGCCATCCTCAAAATCCTTACAACACTAAAACCCTCAAACCACTTTAGTGACCCTCTACCAACTAACGTCTTTAGTGAGATCAAAAGGTCCTTACTCATTCTCTGGACTAAAATAGTCAACGCCTCGTTACTTCAAGGATCAGTACCTCACTGCCTTAAAGCTGGGCAGGTTACCTCATTTAAAAAAAATGATGGCGGACCTCTCGGAAATAAACAACTTCCGCCTAATCTCTACAATTTCCGCACTAGCAAAACTCCTCAAGAAATGGGCACATGTTCAACTGTGCAACCACATTGACCAATTCCGTCTATCAGATCAATTCCAATCAACACTACGCCATTGCCACAGCATTGAATCGACGCTCAAATTCGTTGATGATGCACAAAAAAATGTTGGATCAGAACAAATCCTGCCTTCTTATCCTCCATGACCTCTCGTCAGCCTTCGATACGATCGAACATGACAGCCTCCTGGATCTACTTAAAAGTAGGATGGGACTATCAGGGACTGTTCTTAACTGATTTGCCTCCTTTCTCCAGAACAGAACTCAAAAGAATCAAGGTCAAGATGTCCCTATTCAACCCCTCACAGGTCACTTTAGGGGTCCCTCAGGGATCTGCGATATCACCCACTATCTTTAATTAATTAATGGAACCTCTAACCGATTTGCTTAATTTATCTAAAATCTACTATTACATGTACACAGATGACCCCCAACTGTACTTAAAAATCTGTTCACCTGAAGATATTAGGTTTCTAAACTCAACCTTACAAAAAAACACAAAACTGGCTGACTGGTGACCACCTTAAACGGAACGCCCTCAAAACAGAATTCCTCCGAATTGCCCCACTCAAACGTTCTGCGGATATTGCAGAACGGATGAAACAACTAACAGCACTGGATTGTGTCCCACGCATTATAGAGTCAAAAAGATATCTAGGAATAACACTGAGCAAGAATCTGAACATGCAGGAGCACAACAGCTCTGCAACCAAAGGACCGAATTTCCACATGGGCATCTTAAGAAAAATAAAACTCTTCCTTCCCCCAGATGAACTCAAGTCTGCTATTCAAAGGGCGTGGCTTGCTGAGCTGCGGAATGGCCGCTTGCTAAGCGAGCGCCGCCGGCTGGGGATTAATCCTGTAGTTATCTGTGCAGGTGGAGAGCATCTACAGGGCAGTTCTTCACCCGGGGCGTTGCCAGGTGCCCGAAGCTCCGACTGATCGATTCGGGGCTCACGTTGCCCACCCAGCAGTGAAGGGCGAGGCTGATCTGTGGAGAGCGGACCAGGGGTCTCCTGTCCCCTGGAGGGCAGTGCGGCGGAGAGCGGAAATCGAGGCCCCCTCGTGCAGAAGGCCGCGATACTCGCATACGGAGCCGGAGCAAGATTTTGTGGTACGTGCGCTGCAGAGCAAGTCGAGCGACGAGGGGCATGGAGGTAGATAATCAGCTCTGGAACAGGGAGTAAGGCTCAGAGGCTTCAGTTTTCCCATGGGTAAGGACAAGCGCACTCACCAGGTGTAGAGGCTGCCGGAAAACAGCAGCCGCCACAGCGCCTCCTCGCCTCCCAGCCACACAGACACGGTGTCCCCTTCTGATCCATTCACTGACGCGGGGCTCCGGAGGCTTCGGCCTAGAGCGGGTGGAAGCGGTGAGGGGCGACAGTGCCGGCGACTCCGTTGACACCAAAGACGACTCGACAATCAGTGCGAGACTCATTCAGAGCTAGGGCGCCATTTTGGACACAAACAGGTGGGTCCAAGCCGCATGGATGGCGGAGAAGACCCGTGAATGGTGTTCCAAGGGCCACCTTAAAGCCGTGCGATTGACCACCAGCGCGGTGCGCAACTGCAAAGTTACACCTTGGCTCTTTGGAGTGGGGGCTGTGGAACTCTTCCTCTGGTCACGACTGGCAGCAACTATCGGACATGAGGCAGCACTAACATCATACACACCGCCCCTCTAGAACTTGGGATCACCAGAGGCGCTGGCGCACCAGTGACACACCTGGAAACCCCTAATATCCCCCCTGGCCTGGCCAAATGATACCTGGTGGCAGTGACTGCTTAGACAGAATGCCATGCTGACCGCGATAACCGAATAACAGCCGTTGGCGTGGGGGGCGCGGCGTGGTTGGCACACTGGTGCAAGATTTGTACAGTTGCGGTGCGTGTGGAACTAGGGCTGCTGCACTGAGTTGCTGACACTGAAGAGCCCGCGTGCGGCAGAACACAGTTGAGAGAAGTGAATGGACGGTATATCTGAACGCGTGGGCCCGTTGGCGTAATAGACACCTGAGAAGTGCGAACAAAGCCTAGCGTTCAGTCATGTCTTCACGCCCGAACAGATCGTGCATCTGGAGGTCTGTCTGTAGAGGGAAGCCTCTCTCGGGGTGTATAAGACATTCGTCCACAACGCGCGGAGCTTCCTGAGACGTCAGCGTCGGACCATTCCTACACCTGGCATACAGGGGCCTGTGAGCCTCGCAATGGGTAAACAAGATGCCAAGCCGCCTAAGCTGACCTTTGAGAACAAGAGATCTACGAGACTCATAGAATCAGACCCTGAGACCAACATGGGGAGATCGCCCGAAGCCCAGTCTGAGGACCAGGGAGAGGATCTACGAACCCTCATGTTAGAAATGCGGTCCAGTCTACGAAATATCGATACTAAATTGGACACATTCACGTCATAACTCGATGCGGTCAAGAAGCAGGTAGGAATGCATGAGACACGTCTGGACGTGTTGGTGAATCGCAATTCGGATTTCCATGAGTTTCAGGTGGAAACAAAAGAACAATTACTGCGCATGGACAGAGTGCTGGGTGTCATCTGTGCCAAAAACGAGGACCTGGAAGTGAGGTCCCGCAGAAACAACTTACGCATTACCGGGATTCTGGAAACAACTGCCATTTCCAAGATGGAGACCTGCGTCACAGACCTGCTACATGAACTCTTTGATCCCCACCTATCAACTGTCTTCGCGGTGGAAAGAGCTCACCGCTCCTTGGGTACAAAACCACCGGTTGGACCTACACCCAGGCCTATTCTTGCCAAAATCCTGAACTATCAAGATCGCGATCTCATCCTCCGCCTAGCCAGTGAAAAGGGTCAAATGCACAAAAAGGAAACAACATCTCCCTTTTATCCCGACTTTACGCTGGCCATACAAACGGCAAGGCGTGAGTTTCTGCCAGCCAAACGCATCCTACTCCAAGCACAGATTCCTTACTCACTGCTCTACCCCTGACGGTACAGCTCACCTCTTCACAAATGTGAAGTCGGCCTTGAAGTTTGCCAAACATGTTGGGTGGAAAGAGAAATAAGCAGACCCACAGACTGATCGTCTCAGCGATAACTACTGCCATGGGTATCGTACTATCACCAAGACTGCAACCTTAGCTACTAGAAGGGAGAGCTCAAGGCAAAATTGGGTCATTGCATTTTTGAATATTGTAAATACCGCATGATGGTTTGGGATTGGGTAACGTGATGCCTTAGCCTGCTGGGTCTGGTAATAGTAATAATTGTGGTGCCCTCCAAAGCACCCTCTGCCACCCTGTTCACTACAGGGTAGTTTGCCGGCAACACTACACCCTTATGGGAGAGCTCCCAAAAGAGACATTGACTGTTGTTGATTGTTTTATTTTGTTTTTCTGGGTGGGTTTTCTACAACCTGATTAGGGGGTTGGAGTGGGTGGTGGGCTGTGGGTGGGGTATGTTGTTCTGTTTTTCGTTAGTAAGTTCTTCTGTCGTTTGATTGTCTGCATTCAGCTAATCGAGGTTGTCATGTATTGCACTCAGCCACCACGCAGTTATTTAACATGGAACATTCGGGGACTATATGATGGCAGAAAGGCCAGGCTGGTCCACGCATACTTGCTGAGACATATTATCGATATATGTATGTTGCAGGAGACACATCTTAATGTCACACCCTCCCCCAGGCTCAGGCATAACCGTTGGGGTCAGATATACTCCTCCATATACTCCAATTATTTTCGTGGGATTGCTGTACTGATTAGACAGGGCTTGGACTGGAAGGAGGGGGAACTAAACGCTGATCTGGAGGGACGATTCATTATTCTACTGGGCACACTGAGGGGTACCTCGGTCGCAATTGTTGCATTATATGGACCGAATGTGGATTCTCCAAGCTTTTTTCAGGACATCTGGGCTAGAGCTAAAGCGACCGGCTGTGAAACCATCATATGGAGGGGGGGGGGGGGGGGGGGCATTTTAAAGCAGTATTAGATGACAACCTAGACAGAAAAGGAGCATCCTGAACCTTACTCCCCACTGCCAGTGCAGCTTTTAACGCCATAATCTCAGACGGTAATCTGGTTGATATTTGGAGATGCAGACAACCAAAGGTCTGTGAGGGCACTTGTATATCGGAGTATCATGGAGCCTGCTCACAATTGGACTTCTGGCTAGTGTTGCGCGATGTTGCCACCTGGGCCAAGGAAGTGTCGCACCTGCCTAGGTCCCTGTCTGATCATGCCCCATGTCTTCTGCGACTGGCTTTTACTGATGCTCCTCCACGTTTGTTCACATGGCGGTTACCACTGCATACACTTTTAGACGACGCATTTAAAGAAGAGATCAGACAAGATGTCACTGACTATTTCACCCTCAACTCAGGCTCGGTGGACACCTAAGTGTCCCTTTGAGAGGCCTTCAAGGTGTTCATTAGGGGTCAATGTATTGCTCGTCAGGCAGGGGTGTTGAAAGCTATTCGAGGTACACTCTCTACCCTAGAGACGCAAATCAGGGATCTAGAAACACAATATTACGCTTCTAACAACTCTGCCATATTGGCTCTTCTAAAAACCAAAGTTCTGGCCTTTGAGGAGGAGGCGCAACGTGAGGTCAAGTTTTTGGGTAAATACGCTGAGGCCAGACGATACGGAGAGGGAGATAGGCCGGGGGGACGCTGGCGGCAATGGTTCGTGCCCCACGTTCCACTGCCTATGTCCCTGAGCTGACTAGCGGACATAACACAGTTACTAGGGGCCAGACAGCTATTCGACGAATTCTCCTTGTTTTACTCCAATCTCCATACCGCCACCCAAACGACTTGCCCTGAAGGTATGCAATCCTTTCTTGACTCCCTCGAGCTCATATGGTTTAGTCAGAGAAACAGAGAGTACTTAAGACTTTCCATTCACAGTGGAGGATGTTGCTCAGGTGATTAGAGGCCTGCCATTGGATAAAGCTCACGGGTCGGACGGTCTAACCACCGCCTTGTGTAAAACCTATGCGGAGGAGCTGGCTCTGCACCTGTTGGCAGTGTATGAGGAAGCCCAGATTGACGGCATTTTACTGTCATCCATGCGGGAAGCAATAATTATCACTTTACTGAAACCCGGGAACCCTGAAACCGAGATAGACTCATATAAGCCGCTTTCCTTAATAAACGTGGACGTCAAGATCCTAGCTAAGCTGATTGCAAACAGGTTGCAACCCCTACTTCCATTAATCGCTCGGCCCGATCAATCAGGATTTATTCCTGGGCTGACCACCTCCCAAAACCTTCGGACTGTCTTTTCGGTATTGCACTGCTTACACCCGGATGTGCAGGCGTCTGCGTTTTTTCTCGACGCTAATAAAGCGTTCAACACGCTCGAATGGCCATACCTCTTTGCCATCCTTAGCCGCATGGGTTTTAGTCCGCTATTTATCAATCTAATCCGCATACTTTACATCCAACCGACAGCTCGGATCTGTGTGAATGGCCTTATGTCTGCGCCTTTCCCTATAACGCGTGGCACCCGGCAGGGTTGCCCTCTTGTCCCCCCTGCTTTTCGCGATTGCGATGGAGCTGCTGGCGGCACGCATAAGACAACACCACACGGCCAGGGGGATTGGGTTTAGTACCAGAAGCTTCCTTATATCGCTATATGCAGATGATGTCACATTGTACGTGACTGACGCTGCGGTCAACCTCGACCCCCTCCTCCTGGAATTTATCAGGTTCGGCAGCCTTTCTGGTATCTCTATCAATTGGGCTAAGTCAGTTATTTTCCTTTGATGGATAACACTGTCCCAGTCGTTTCCGAATTCCCTGTTAAATGGGCAGTGGACACAGTCAAACACCTAGGCATTTGGCTTAGTAGAAATCTACAGGAGGTGTGGAACTTAAACTATGGTTGTGCCATCACTTAGCTAGAGGTGAAGACTCCCTCTCTCACTGGTGGGAAAAATAGCCCTCGCTAAAATGATAGTCTTGCCTAAATTTCATTACTTGTTTGCCAATATCCCGATTTCCCTCACGCAAGCCTTCTTCCGTACTCTCTAAACGCTACGGATCTCGCTGGTATGGGCAGGTTCGAGTGTCCTGGGATCTCCTGACGCTCCCGCTGTGTCAGGGCAAAGTGGGTGCCCCGGATATGCAACTATATGCCTGGTGAACACAGGCCCAATTCCTTCACAATTGGGTACATGCAACCCCTTTTCAGCCCCATGTGGCCGTTGAGACCGACGCCGCAGCGCCTGTCCCACTGTGGGTGGCCCTGTATCAACCCTAGGGACGTCATAGACACCGTGAAAGCTCTACGTTGGGCGTGAAACAAATTGCGGAAGAAGGCGGGTGTTCCTGTTTTATATGTCCCATCTATACCACTAGCACATAACCCTTTACTGCCACATATTGGGGATAGCATTGATGGTACTGTGGCACAAAAATGTAATCTCTGTATTTTCGCCGAGCTCCACCCCAGTGGCTCTTCCCGCCCTCCACCAGCTGCAGACGAGGGACAATCAGTACCCTTTGCTGAACTATTTTTATACTATAAGCTCAGGGCTGACTGACGATCTTTACATGAACGCTTCCCATGCTTCCGACGCCCATGGCAGCTTTGGAAAACTTGTTGAAGTCACCTTTGCCCCGTAAACTTGTCACACGCTTATACACACATATGCAAAGAATGGCGCCTCTAACACAGTCAAGAGCACTGCAGGCGTGGAATAATGAACTCCAGGACACGCTCACCGAAGACCAGCGGTCGTACTGCTGTCGCCAGCTCACCGAGCTGTCCCCGAACTACAAACTCTGCCTCATACACTTTAAGTTCCTCCATCGCTATTACAGAACCCCCATAGGTCTGCACCGCATGGGACTATGGGATGATGGAGCCTGCTGGCGTTGCGGATTTAGTCCGGCCAATTTCCTCCATATGGCATGGGACAGTCCAAATCTGTCGACATTCTGGTCCACGGTGTTCACATTGATACACCAGATGACTGATGCACCTGCGACTCCAGCTCCCCTACTGGATCTGTTGAGCTATGGAAAAGATACCCCCGTCAAAGTTCGTAAACTACATGCTTTACTCCTTCTTTTTGCTAAACGCCTAGTTGCTGTACACTGGGGTAGAAAGAGGGTGCTTTCCCTTAAGGAATGGATCAGGGACATTACGTATGGACACTCCCAGTTAACCACCTTTTGGGAACTAATGCCTCCCACATCAAGACCTCGAGACATATGGGAACCATTTCTCACCTGGGCCCGGGAGAGACAGGCGACAGAGGAGAACACACCAGTTGCTTAGGGGGTGGCGGGGTGGATTGAGGGGTGGGATGGGGTTCTCCTTTCTCTAACAATTTGCTTGTTGGGCCTACTGCATTCGTTATTGTCCTGGACTTCATAAGTTGGACATCATATGTTCCACTCCCGGTTGGATTCGGCAATGGGAGCTCAAACGTTTAACTAAGATTTCATCAGTGAGCTGCATTCAAACTATGTGATTTCTATAAAATGTTGGGGGGCGGGGTGTGGGCAGAATGCAACTTGTACGGTATTGGAGATGCAGATTTAGCGTTGATTTTACTGGCTGTTTGTTGCTGATGTTGTTTTCTTTTTAAAAATGCAAATAAAAAAATATTTAAAAAATTACAAAAAATAAAAAGTCTGCTGTTCAAGCTCTAGTGACTTACAAGTTGGACTATGGGAGTGCAACCCTTTGTGGCCTACCCAGAGAAAAGCTGACACAACTAAGGGCCTCACTTAACCCTGCTGTTAGATTCATTACACAATCAAGGAACAAACACATCACTCCTGACCTGAAACCACTTAATTGGCTTCCTTATGAGGCTAGGATTCATTTGAAAATTGCCTGCATGATCCATAAAGCGCTACATTTCAACACTCTGAGATACCTTGAACAAAAACTAGAGCTGTCTGGTGGCGTCAGTAGAAGCACTAGTTTCCTACAGCTGAAACCACCAAAATATAATAAAAAGAAAACTTACAACCAAACCTTCTTAGGCATGGGGAAGAGAATCTGGAACGCCCTTCACCCGGAAATCAGAATGAATCACTCAACTGCTTCATTCAAGTGAGAAGTCAAAAAATACTGATGAACAGATCTATGGCGGTGAAAGCATGAACTATTCTCCAGAATATGATTTATCCCTGGCCTGCACGCATGCTTATTTCTCGCAAACTATGTTCTTACTCTGTTTTACTGGTTGCTGTGCGCCTTGAACCTGTAGCTTTCTCTCTAGATTCTCCCATTGTCTGTCCTTGATGATGTTATTTTTATTCATGTCGCCTTGAACATTGTAAAGTGCCCTGGTAACCATCAAGGGTCATGTTTACGCTATATAAATCTTTATCAATAAATAAATAAATATAGCAAGTCTATTAATAAAAATATCTGTTTATTAAAGTTTCAAAATCTGAAAAAATTGCAGTGCAAGACATATTATAGAGGCCATACTGTAAGCGGTTAGTACAATTAACTCAATTACATAACTAGAGGCCTCACAAAGCAAATTATTTCAACAGGAACCATTATATGGAGCATCATGCAGCAAAAACACAGAATACATAACAGAAGGCAAAAGAGGGGAGTAGGGGAGGGGAGTAGTCACACATGGAGAAGGGGTCGTGGGGGCTATCGTAGCAGCATCCCTTGCCCCCAAGACAAGGGGACTCGACTGGAAAGTGTCACGTCCCAACTCAGGCCTATCACAGCGGGGGCATTTAGTGTAAGGGAATATGACATGCGCACGTCGACCTAGTGTACGTCTGGAACATTGATCTCTTCTCCTCCAATGCACAGTCGCAAATACAATTCTAGAAGGTTCCAAAAATCTTTAGGGTGTGATCGGACAGGCATCAAGTCCCAATATGCCGTCAACTGGTCCTGGCAATAAGTGGCATTCCTGAGCCAGTCAGACAGACGAGGGACTGGGTGACGGCCCCAACTGATCACTACTCACATTTTACCCATGAGGAGAAGGAGGGCGGTCAGTTTCCACAGCTTAGGGAGGACCTCTTTAAGATAACCCAAAAACACTACCTGGGGAATGCACTCTAACTCCAGGCCCGTAATCTCATCAAAGGCGTCAAAAATTGACTGTCAGAACCTACTTACTCCAGGGCATATCCAAGCTAAGTGGAGAAAATCAGCACAGGGCTCCGAGCATCTGACACAGCGGGCATCTTCTATTATACCTATTCCATGCAGCCGTTTCATCAGAAATAGGACGCCCAAAAGATCTGCCCATGCCTGGCGTGCTCAAGGAACCCACACTGGTGCTGAATGCTGCATCCCTGCATATATTCTTGTAATAAGTCTACGTGGGGAGGGGTTTCCAAGAAATTCCTCAAGTACCTGGAACTTGGGGGGCGCTGTGGGGAATGAAGCATGACGTGCGTGCATTGCTGCCCTCAGCTGGTAGTAGGTAAACCTGTCTAAGGTAATCGCATCACGCTCCTGCAGGGCCTGGTGCTTTCAGGATGCTGCTCCCATAGTGGTGAGCTGTAGTCAACGCAGCCTGTTGTGTGTGCCAGCATTCTGTGTTATGGACAAGGCAGGGTGTCCAGTCAAGGGAATCGAGGAAGCAAACATATCATCCAGGCCAGCCATCCTTCGCATCTCACACATGCCCATACTGTGCAACCAACATGTCAAGCACTGCTCGTGGGCGCGGTGTGGTCTGATATTGCTTCTTGTGAAGGGGGCATGGGGCAGCATGATCATGCTTGGGTGCTGTATGAGCCATGAATTTTGTAGGGTACACCCAATAAAACGCAAAATGCGCCTGCGCACTAAAATAATAGAGATCCATGTCCGGTGCACCCTGCCCACCTTGCTCAACTAGGAGTGTGCGTACTTCCCAGTTGATACTTGGTTGTCGCCCTACCCACACAAGCGCCACCATGTGAGTTTTAAGTTGGCGCTGAAAGCACTGGGGGAGCGGGAGGATAACGAAAAACTATAAGAATTTGAGTAATACAATCATCTTCTCTATGGCTATTCTCCCAGCCATGGAGAGCTTTAATTTTGAGGAGGTCGCCACCTGTCCCTCCAGCCAGTCGATCATGTGGACATACTTAGACCTCCAGAGGTTGTTTGTGTTACAGCTCAGCCAGACCCCCAGGTATTTTATCAGTCTACTCGTCCAAGGTAGAGGGTACTCAGAGGTGAACTCTCCAGTCGACGTCATGAGTGGAAAAATCACAAAATTTGGCAAATTTAGGTTAATCCCAGATAGCCCACCAAATCTAATGAATTTCCATATTAGGCGGTCTAGATTGTCGTGGAGGATTTTAATGTATAAAGTGACATCGTCAGCATACATAGATACCAGCATAACTCGAGGTGTGAATGCCAGGTCGTGATGTTACCAGAGCCATGCCGCCAGGGGCTCCATCTGAATGGTAAAGAGGATGGATGACAGCGGGAATCCCTGCTGTGTACCTCAAGCGACTGAGATGGGGGGGGGGGGGGGGGGGGGGGGGGGGGAGGTAACAGAAGCGCGCCATTGGTTTCGAGTACAAAAAGCCAATTAATTTGATAACGTTGGGGTAGAGGCCTAGGCAGGACAGCAAGGCAAAAGGATATGGCCATTCAAGTGAATCGACTGCCTTAGTGGTATCCAGGAAAATCACAGCTGCACTAAGGGAG
The DNA here is from genome assembly GCF_964204655.1 of Triturus cristatus. NCBI lineage: Eukaryota > Metazoa > Chordata > Amphibia > Caudata > Salamandridae > Triturus > Triturus cristatus. Next base: position 639,535,062 of record NC_140592.1, read on the forward strand.
GGTACTTTGCAAAGAAAGTGCAAAGATCATGCGACGTGGCCCAGCAGGGAACACAGCCCGATTGGTAAGGGCATACAATGAGAGGGAGCAGAAGGAGCAATCGAGAGACAATCAATTTGGCGAAAATGTTATTATGCACATTAATCATGGATAACTCTCTGTATGACTTGCATCGCTGAGGGTCTTTGCTTAATTTTAAATTAGCTACTATTAGTGCCTCTCAAAGGGATGGAGGTAACTCACTTCGCTCAAGTGATTCCCAAACATGATTATAAGGTGCGGGCCAAGAGGGGTGCAAATTTTTTATAGAATACAGCCGTGAGGCCGTCTAGGCCTGGAGCCTTTTCTCTGTAGAGGGCCCTAATGACCTGCATAATCTCCTCCTCGAAAAGCTCATCTATGTATTTGGATTGGCCATCTTCGAGCCAGAGGGATAAGTAATTTACCTGTAATCCTAGTTCTCTTCCAGGGGTATCTTCATCAAGGTCATAAGCACTGAATATTCCCGCCCATGTGCGGGGACCCCGGAAATAATAAAAATTATATATGAAAAACATATATATATATACAGCTCTAAATATATATTATCTACTGGCGGTCGCCAGTAGATAGTTATAGTTAGGACCGTGTTTCCATAGGAAATCCGCAACATTCTATTTGGAATAACTTTGGCGCCGGTTGACGAATCCTCGCGAAATTTTCAAAATAGGTGGGGCGCTACGCTCCGCTCCTACCCTGAAAGTCTCGGGGGGATTCGTCAAGCGGGGGCTGAGAAAAAAGGGGGGTCCCAAAACGCGTTTTCCCCATGCATTTTCCCATAGGACCTTTAGTTCGAGCTACAGCCTGAACGGCTGAACAGAATTACTTGAAATTTAGCAGAGAGGTAGTCCTCAGGTCAGAGATGTGCCTTTTGCAGGTCTGGTGTAAATCTGTTCAGTAGGTCCTGAGAAAATAGCATTTAAATCAATATATATATCTGTAAGCGCGCTCCGTGCGCTTACGCTAAGCTTACCGTACGCGTACGGTGCCGTGCGCGAGCTCAATTCTGATTGGTGGTTACATGACTGTAAACATTCGAATCGGTCGAAATCAGAAAGTGTCGGCCGCCATTTTCTGTCTCTCGCACTGAAAAACAAAGGTGGATAACGTGAAAAGGGGGCAACGAAGAGAGTTGCAGACCCCCGAGCGTTTGTCAGGGGGTCCACGAAGGACCAAAAAGTACGAAAAACACATTTAATAATTTTTTTTAAAAATCGCGGAGTGCGCGTACGGTAAGCTTACCGTACGCGCACGGCAAAAAAAAAAAATACAAAAAAAAAACCGAAATAACAATCACATTTATTAAATAAATTGAAGGACCCGCAAGGGAGAAAAAAAAAATTGTTACTGTGTAAAAAAAGGCAGGGTGTGCGCACGGTGAAAAACCAGAAAAAAAAGGAAAAAATAAATACATAACTTAGCATTTAAAAAACCGTACAAATTCACTGAAAAAACCATAGGTTTCACACACGTTATAGTTAGGAATTAGCATTTAAAAAACCTTGCAAATTCACTTAAAAAACCATAGGTTTCACACATGTTATAGTTAGCTGTACATTTCACTCGTAAAAAAACCAATGAAATTCCACGTTATAGTTAGATCAGGTAACTATAACTTGCGCGACCGCAATCCACAATGTGTCATTTCAGATGTCATCATTGATGTGATGAGTGATGTCACTGACCATGTCATGAGTGATGTAATATGTGACGTCATCAGCAGTTTATTGTGGGCGCGCAAGTTATAGTTACCTGATCTAACTATAACGTGGAATTTCATTGGTTTTTTACGAGTGAAATGTACAGCTAACTATAACATGTGTGAAACCTATGGTTTTTTAAGTGAATATATATCTGATCAAGGCTCCACGGAGCCGAAACGCGTCATGGCTGACTTACCTCGAGTTTAAATAAACAAACTTTTGCATCCAGTGGTGGTCCGTGCTCCTTCTCTATGGATCTACAGGCGCTTTCCAGGATACAGGCGCAGGAGTTCTTTCGATATATATATATATATATATATATATATATATATATATATATATATATATATATATATTCACTTAAAAAACCATATGTTTCACACATGTTATAGTTAGCTGTACATTTCACTATAACTCACGCGCCCGCAATCCACTGCTCATAACGTCACATATTACATCACTCATGACCTGGTCAGTGGCATCACTCATGACATCACTGATGACATCATCCTTGTGATCGAGTGACGGTCGCGCGAGTTATAAAAATGAGTCCACAAACCTAGAAGTGTTTTCCAAACTACTCTCAATGGCCGAGATGATTGGTCTTCCTGGGGGATTATTTAGATCTTTGTGGACTTTTGGTATAAGATAAAAAACTGGAGTTACTGGATTTTTTATCTCTAAATATCGAAATTCATCATGTGATAACAAGCCTTGATCATACCACTGCTGAAGTTTGGTATTAAACACTAAATTACTGTTTAACATCAAAGCAGGAGGGACTCTAACATAGTTATTTCTGTTATTAAGTTGTTTGTATGCTTCATCCAGATACTTCTGTCTGCCCCATAGAACTATGTTCCCACCTTTATCAGCATTTTGAACAATACAGTCGTTATTTAAATACAGTTTCTTAATAAGATCCATACAATTTTTCTGTTGCTGTGACCATTTTTTATGTATAGCCCCTGTGCATTTCTCAAAATTCCTTAAATCATTGATTACCAATTCATGGAATATGTCCAACTTGCGCGCCCACAATGCACTGCTGATGACGTCACATATTACATCACTCATGACATGGTCAGTGACATCACTCATGACATCACTGATGACATCATCCTTGTGATAGAGTGGCGGTCGCACAAGTTATAGTTATCTGAACTAACTATAACGGGGGAATTTCATTGGATTTTTACGAGTGAAATATCCACCTAACTATAACATGTGGGAAACCTATGGTTTTTTAAGTGAATTTGCAAGGTTTTTTAAATGCTAATTCCGAACTATAACGTGTGTGAAACCTATGGTTTTAAAGTGAATTGTTATGTATGTATTAGTATATATTTATTTTACAATAAACTACCTATGTATATAGTTATAGATTGAGTGTATCCTGTAATATGGAATTGGCTTGTTTAAAATGTTTTTTTCACCCTTCGGGGTCCTTCGGGGACCCTCTGACAAAGGCTAGAGGGTCAGGAACTCTCTACCCTGCCCCCTTTTCACGTTCTCCACCTTTGTTTTTCTCTGTCGCACTGTAAACACACAAAATGGCGGCAGACACTTCCTGATTTCTACCGATTCGAATGTTGACTGACATGTAACCACCAATCAGAATTACGCTCGCGCACGTTAGGGTGCGCGCACGGTGCACGCCTATAGATATTTATATACTTTTATCTGCAATTTTCTCAGGAACTACTAAACAGATTGACACCATATATGCAAAAGGCACATGCCTGACCTGAGGACTACCCCTTTTTTCTCAGCCCCCGCTTGACGAATCTCCCCGAGACTTTCAGGGTAGGAGCTGAGCGGAGCGCCCCATTAGTTTTGAAAATTTCGCGAAGATTCGTCAACCGGCGCCAAAGTTATTCAAAATAGAATTTTGAGATTTCCTATGGAAACACGGTCCTAACTATAACTATATATATATATATATATATATATATATATATATATATATATATATATATATATATATATATATATATATATATATATATATATATATATATATATATATATATATATATATATATATATATACACATACATACACAACACTCCTCTCAAAACAAAAGGACACGACGCAATGTCTTTGACAAATCCAGCAAGGGTTTAATTTGTGGCTATGTCGGACGCGTTTCGCCTGAACCTGCAGGCTTGTTCACCAACAAAGTTTTGTCAAACAATTCCACCATTTATGCTGTGCACGTGATATGGTCATGTGAGGACTACAAAACAAATGTAAACGAAAAAAGACTCATAGTTTGCTGCCTGTTGCGGACAAATAGAACGAAATCAGGCTAAGTATCACACAAATTATACACAGTACATTAAAGTGTAGACTACATTGGCAAATCTACAATTACAATTTATGTTGTGGCATGACTTTATCAAACACGGTCCTTTTTTCGGGAAAAGCAACATACATCAAGTAACACTTATAGTAGTCAAAGCGCCCATATGGGCATAGAATACCAATTGACCAGTTACTCTAATTCAGCCCCAGTGGGCAAACTGATTGTGTTTTGCTCGTCCTATAACAAAATACCTCACATATTATAAAAAATTATATAGTGATTTGAATCAACTTATCAACTCCTTATTGACAAAACAAAAAAATCATAAAATAATAAATGATAAACTATGATGTTTTAAATTGTTTAAAAACAGAAACTCCAGGAAGGGTAATTTAAGCTCAATAAAGGGCCTATAAATGTGTATACAGGTCTTCTTCAATGTTAAGGCCAATTGGTGCTTTACTGTTTAGTTCTACAATGTACCGTGATTCCAGTTTTCTTAGATCTTTCTGTCTATCTCCACCCCTCACATTGGGTGGGATTGCATCAATGACAAAGTATGATAAACCCGTCACATCACTTCCATGACAAATTGCAAAATGTCGTGCCACCGGGTATGCTCTATCAACATTTTTGATGGCCCTTAGATGTTGAAGTATTCTCTTGTGGACAGGAAGAACTGTACTGCCCACGTACTGAAGTTTGCATGGGCAACTCAGCACGTACACAGCAAATTCCGTTTTGCAATTAAACTGCCCTCTGATATTATTCTCTATTCTCGAGCAGCCTGTTGTTACCTTCTTTGTGTTGATGCCATGCTGACATGCTTTACACTTCAAACATCTAATAAAACCATCTTGACGTTTTAACCATGATGTTTTGGGGGGCTGCTTCAAAGATTTAGGTGCCATATTACTCACCAACATTTGCTTGAATGATTTGGCTCTTCTAAACGCTATTAAGGGTTTATTTGATACTATTTGACCCAGAATGGAGTCATTACGTATCAAATGCCAATGTTTCAATAAAATACTGCGCACTTGCCCATGTTGTTTATTGAATGAAGTCACCAGTCTACACTCATTGGAATCTTGTAGTTGTTTCTGTTTCTGTTTGCTGGTTTCAGATGGTTGAAATAGAATTTCTTCTCTTGTTTTAGATTTGACTTTCCGAATTGCACTTTGGATGCACTCATCCCCATATCCTATGAATTTAAAGCGGGAACGTAAGGTCTGTAATTCTATTTCCCTCATGTTAGCTTCACTACAATTGCGTACTGTTCTTAAACATTCCCCGTAGGGAATGCTTCTGATGAGGTTGCTGGGATGGAAACTTGTCGCATGTAGCAACGTGTTTCCTGCTGTTGGTTTACGGAATATCTGTGTATGCAAGTGACTATTCTTCACATAAACCATAAGATCTAAAAAATTCACTTCATTCTTACTCACAGTACTTGTGAACTTCAGGTTGAGATTGTTAATCTGGAGTTTTTTGACAAAATTATTGGCTGATGTTTCCGTTCCCCTCCAAATGATAAATAGATCATCAATGAATCGACTCCGATGGAGGATGTTATTGTCCCATTCCTCCCGGCAGCACCGGCGGACCACCTGCTCCTCCCACCAGCCCATATGCAAATTTGCATAGCTGGGGGCGAAGCAGGTGCCCATCGCAGTGCTGCAGAGTTGGTGGAACAATTCCCCATTGAAGACAAAAAAATTATTCTTGAGGCAACATTCCACCATAGAGCATAACATTTGACTATGAGCCCATAGAGAGATTGGTCTTGTTCCCAAATAATGTTTGATGGCATTAAGGCAATCTTGAAGTTTTATGCTCGTATAGAGCGTAGTGACATCAATAGTCATTAGTAACATGTCATCTTCCCATGGTACATCATAAATGCTTTGTAGAAAATCGCCTGTATCTTGAATGAATGAAGGCAGTAATTTTACCATTGGACATAAAAATGAGTCCACAAACCTAGAAGTGTTTTCCAAACTACTCTCAATGGCCGAGATGATTGGTCTTCCTGGGGGATTATTTAGATCTTTGTGGACTTTTGGTATAAGATAAAAAACTGGAGTTACTGGATTTTTTATCTCTAAATATCGAAATTCATCATGTGATAACAAGCCTTGATCATACCACTGCTGAAGTTTGGTATTAAACACTAAATTACTGTTTAACATCAAAGCAGGAGGGACTCTAACATAGTTATTTCTGTTATTAAGTTGTTTGTATGCTTCATCCAGATACTTCTGTCTGCCCCATAGAACTATGTTCCCACCTTTATCAGCATTTTGAACAATACAGTCGTTATTTAAATACAGTTTCTTAATAAGATCCATACAATTTTTCTGTTGCTGTGACCATTTTTTATGTATAGCCCCTGTGCATTTCTCCAAATTCCTTAAATCATTGATTACCAATTCATGGAATATGTCCAACTCGCGCGCCCACAATGCACTGCTGATGACGTCACATATTACATCACTCATGACATGGTCAGTGACATCACTCATGACATCACTGATGACATCATCCTTGTGATAGAGTGGCGGTCGCACGAGTTATAGTTATCTGAACTAACTATAACGGGGGAATTTCATCGGATTTTTACGAGTGAAATATCCACCTAACTATAACATGTGGGAAACCTATGGTTTTTAAGTGAATTTGCAAGGTTTTTTAAATGCTAATTCCTAACTATAACGTGTATGAAACCTATGGTTTTTTCAGTGAATTTGTACGTTTTTTTAAATGCTAAGATATGTATGTATTATTATTTTTTTACATATTTATTTTACAATAAACTACGTATTAAAAAAATGTAAAAAATATATATTTTTTTTTTGGTTTTTCACCGTGCGCGCACGGTGCGCGCACCCCACTATTTAAAAAAATAAATAAATAAATGTTTTTTTCTTCCTTCGGGGTCCTTCAGGGACCCCCTGACAAAGGCTAGGGGGTCAGGAACTCTCTACCCTGACCCCTTTTCACGTTCGCCACCTTCCTTTTTCACTCTCGCACTGAAAACAAACAAAATGGCGTCCGACACGTCCTGATTTCGACCGATTCGAACATTGACTAACATGTAACCACCAATCAGAATTACGCCCGCGCACGTTAGGGTGCTCGTACGGTGCGCGGCTATAGATATGTATGTGCTTTTAACTGCAATTTTCTCAGGAACTACTGAACAGATTGACTCCATATATGCAAAAGGCACATCCCTGAGCTGAAGACGACCTCTCTGCCAAATTTCAAGTAATTCTGTTCAGCCGTTCGGGCTGTACCTTGGACTAAAGGTCCCTATGGAAAATTGCATGGGGAAAATGCGTTTTGGGACCCCCCTTTTTTCTCAGCCCCCGCTTGACGAATCCCCCCGAGACTTTCAGGGTAGGAGCGGAGCGCCCCACCTATTTGGAAATTTCGCGAGGATTCGTCAACCGGCGCCAAAGTTATTCCAAATAGAATGTTGCGGATTTCTTATGGAAACACGGTCCTAACTATAACTATCTACTGGCGACCCACAGTAGATAATACATATATATATATATGAACAAGGCGGTGTTTAGCTGTCGAAACGCGTAGATGTAAACATCACTAAAAATAAAGAAGTCCAATGACCGCTACCTCTTGGAGTGCTGGAAAATCATTGCTCAACGCGATAATTTTATGCTAACATATTATATATATATATATATATATATATATATATATATATATATATATATATATATATATATATATATATATATATATATATATATATATATATATATATTCACTGAAAAAAACATAGGTTTCAGGGGCGTTATAGTTAGCTGGACTTTTCACTCGTACAAAACCATTGAAATTCCCCCGTTATAGTTAGTTCAGCTAACTATAACTCGCGCGCCCGCAATGCACTGCTGATGACGTCACATATTACATCACTCATGACATGGTCAGTGACATCACTCATGACATCACTGATGACATCTCAAATGACATCACTGATGACATCATCCAGTGAATGTGTGTTTTTCTGAAAATTACATATGTTCTATATATGTATATCTCAAGGTCGATGGAAGAATAAATGGGTATATAAGTGACTAAGTATGTGTAAGTTTCTGTAGAAGTGTGGTGGTGTGTGTATAACTGTATATGCAAGTAAATGGATGTTTGATTCTTTATTAGCATGAGTGACTATGTGTGTGAGTAACTCTATGGATGAGTGGCATTGTGTAACAGGATGTATAGGTGTATGAGTACATATGATGAGTGAGTATATGTATGAGTGACTGTATAGGACTGTTGGTGAATGAGGGTATGTGTATGTGGATCTTAGAATTACTGAATAGGTTGTTGTAACTGGTATTGGTATGTCCATTGTTTTGAAAATTTTAGTTTCTATTTTTGAATGTGTGTATCAAAGGTTATATTAGGGGGAGAGGAGGTCTGCCACTCTATCACAAGGATGATGTCATCAGTGATGTCATTAGTGATGTCATTTGAGATGTCATCAGTGCTGTCATGAGTGATGTCACTGACCATGTCATGAGTGATGTAATATGTGACGTCATCAGCAGTGCATTGCAGGGGATTAAAACTACCTCTTAAAACGCACCACAGGGCGTGTTTGCACACGTCACCTCAGGCCCCGTCCCCTCCCTTCCCCACTGTGTAAACACGCCCTGTGTCCGTTTTAAGTTGGGAGATTAAGTCCCCTTGATTCCTGAGGGTCCCTAGGGTCCAACTAGCCCACTAGGTACCTCCAGTAAGCGCCACAGAGCAGCGTTGCAGAGAGGTGTAAAAAGTGCCACGGCCTGGACCACCTCTCTGCAACGCAGCTCAGTGGCGCTTACTGGAAGCACCTGGTGGGCTAGTTAGCCCCCAGGGGCCCTCAGGATTGAAGGGGAATTATTTCCCCAACTTAAAACGTGCCATAGGGCGTGTTTGCACACATCACCTCAGGCCCCGTCCCCTCCCTTCCCCACTATGTAAACACGCCCTGTGGCCGTTTTTTAAGTTGGGAGATTAAGCCCCCTTGAATCCTGAGGGTCCCTAGGGGCAAAATAGCCCACTAGGTAAGTAAGCGCCATTGCAGAGAGGTGTAAAAAGGGGCACGGTCTGCACCACCTCTCTGCAACACAGAGCAGTGGCGCTTACTGGAAGCACCTGGTGGGCTAGTTGGCCCCCAGGATTGAAAGGGAATTATTTCCCCAACTTAAAACGTGCCACAGGGCGTCTTTGCACACGTCACCTCAGGCCCCGTCCCCTCCCTTAACCACTGTGTAAACGCGCCCTGTGGCCGTTCTAAGTTGAGAGATTAAGTCCCCTTGAATCCTAAGGGTCCCTAGGGTCAAACTAGCCCACTAGGTACCTCCAGTAAGAGCCACAGAGCTGCATTGCATAGAAGTGTAAAAAGGGGCGTGGCCTCAGAACACCTGTCTGCAATGCAGCTCCCTGGCGCATACTGGAGATACCTGTTGGGATAGTTGGCCCTCAGGGACCCTTAGTATTGAAGGGGAATTAATTTCCTAACTTACAACTGGCCAGGGGGCGCGTTTGCAGAGTGCTCAAGGAGGGGGCGTGGCCTCCGGCGCGATGTCGGTCTTTTATTTATTTTATTTTTTAAGAAGGAGGGCTGTGTGGCCCCCCTTCTTTTTCTAATCACCATCCCCCGGGGCCTGCACCCTAATTTTTTTTGTTGAAAAAAATTAATTTGGCCCTCCCAAGGCCTTAATCGGCCCCGGAGACCCCAACCCCCGGGTCATGGGCTTTTTTTTTTATTATTCTTTAGGAGGGGGGCTGCGTTGCCCCCCTCCTCAGGCCACTTATGGCCCCGGGGACCCCATCCCCCGGGGCCGGCCTTTGTTTTTTATTATTTAAAAAATATATATATTTATAGAAACACCTAGGACATGCTGGACAAACCGTATGTACCTATCTTCATGACGATTTGCGTGATATTCATTAAAAGGCGACTATGCATACAATGAATCCACGTGGAATGTATTTACACCGCTAGTGAAGCTCTGACATGTCTGACGCCCTACCGTGCCTAATCCCGGAGCCCCCGCCGGTGGGTACTCTCCAAGTAGACACCCTTGTCGTTTATTTATACAAACATGGGTAGCTATTGATGGGCACATTTAATACACACGCACACCAAGCCATTCAAAGGGGATTCGACAAAAATTCGACCAAACTATGCAAGAAACCCCCCTCACGGTTAATAAAACACACATCCACTGCCGGATGTGTAATACTTTTTATTTTACCAGGTGTAACAAATAAGGGAGGATCTGTTCTGCAGGAGCGTCCACCGGGTGCACCTGGTTTGCTTCACACCAACAGCAAAACCATTTCCATTTCAGACGGTAAGTTTTTATCGTGCTGTGGGCTTGTGATTTCGTTAATATATCCCTACAGTCTTGAGGGATATCCAGGTCCTTAAATGCTAAGAAGTCAGGAGCCATGCGTGTAAATGTAGGGACTGAGGGTCTGGGTGGAGAACCTGACCTCTGTTCTGTGGAAATATGGATTTTTCTGGTCAGTTATGTCCCCTATCTTGGACCCCAACGGTTCTATGTGCATGTTACAAGTACATGTATGTTCCCTCCAGTTCCAGTTATGAAGACGCAAACACATGTGCGTCCACCGTCAACATGTCCTCTGTCAGATCCGCCATGAATAGGCCGGATATTCCATTCCTAAGTATGAAAGGCCACCGGTTTTATATGGTTCACTTATGCCATTTTTACAGTCCAGGCAAGTAGGCCCTGATTCTGTCATCAAACTCCTCTTGCCTTCTGCTTCTGAAAACTCCAGTCTGAGCCTGCATCTGTGACCATGAACTTTGTCTCATTCTCTGCGCGGCTCACGAAGCCTGACATCAGCCTATTCTCTGCCAAAAACTGTATTTCACCTTCGAAATTATCTGCTCCGTCCCTCAGCCGATGCATTCCTGTCTAGTAGTTTAAGTAAACATTCCTTCCAGCTACCGAGCAAAAGGCCCGGCTTCTCTGTCTTTATGCAAGTAATTCATAGTCCTGTTACCATGGAATATTCCTACCCCCTCGCATTTAGTATAGACACTTAGACGCTTGTACACGCACGCACAGTCAGTATAGAATAGATTCTGTCCGAGAGTCCTTCTTTTGTGGATAACATAGTTCTTTAAACATAGGATGTTAGATATGATTTGGGATTAGGTTGACTTGACCCCCCAGACTTTTCGTCTCCACATGTAGAGCTAAATGTCAAGTCCCCTTCACCCCCCTAGTTGCACGTCAATCACACGTCATGCTGCTGCGCGCGCATCTATGCCAAGTATTATCTTATAGATCCACCTATATATGACATCATAACCAATTATGTTCCTTTTTACTCCTTATTACGCCCATTTTCGGTTACGCATATGAATCGTCATTTTCCTTATCAATTGTTACGCCTGCCGCATTCGCTTCATTGTAATGTATGTTCTATAAAAATAATTTCTTGTCAATAAAGTATGTACTTCACTTCCTGAACCTCCGTGGTGATGGAACTTGGAGCAACCGATTATAATCGATCATTGGAATAAAGCCCATTCCGAACCTCTAATACCACGGATTCTGCCTCTTATTTTACTGAGCTATTTTATTATGTTTCTGTATCAAATTAAGTCCCGGTAATGAATTTTATTTACCACATGAATGGCGCCCGAACAGGGACACTTTCTCATCTCACGCGCCGGCGGTGAGTTGCAGGCCCGGTCTCCTGCCACAGCTGGACGGACCATAACGCGTACCAGCAGGATTTCCTGTATCTCCCTCCGGTCAAGCGGGGGCGACTGAGGCTGCGATCAACACCCAGACGAGGCGGTGAGAAGTGCGAAGTATCCCGACCAGAGCCTAGCTGAGAGAGCAAGATCCGAGGTATACAGAGGCCCACCAGTTCGAAGTCGAGTCCAGTTTCCGACGAGTCGAGTCGAGTCCAGTCCGGTCCAAGTTCAGTTTCCGAGGCCTTCCGTTTCCGAAGCTACCCGGTGAGTACCATTACTGGGGAGGCATTTCTGACGTGCACATAGGTTGTGCCGGTCAAGACGGGTTTGGGTACACAAATCCGGTCTGCACTGTTTTAGCAGTGTATATGTACTGTTTAGCAGTATATCAAGTATTCCGAAGTATCTAGTTATTGTCTAAGAATTATGCTTGGTGATTAGTTATGCAGACGATCATCATTGTTGGTTATTTTAAAGGTTAAAAAAAAAAAATGTTTAATGTTTAATGTTTGATGTGTTAAACGTCCTGCATATCGTGGTGTGAATGACTGTTCATTATTGTGCTTTTGTACTAAGTGTGTTCAAGATTAAGTATCGGATCAGTTGTCAATATGCCGCTCTTTTCGAAATTAAGACAAATAACTACAAGAAAAGGGGTACTCGAAGAAGCCGTTCCTATTCCTCCTAGGGACACTCCAGGGTACTTCATGTATCATAAACATGGCTTAGACGCTATATTATTTCTTGATTTATGGGTAGACTACACCAAGGAATTACCAGAAAGTCAGAGGTGGCCCACAGCGGGAACCTGGGATGCAGAGTGCATCATGAAAGTAGAAGAAGAGTTATGGAAAAGGAAAGTCAGACAGTCACAGAAAGACGCCATTGAGTTATGACGTAAAGAATCTCATAGACGTACAGAAAAAGCACTCCGACAGGAAGAAAAGAATAAAGAGAGTTCAAATAAAGTTCGAGAAAATTTATTAATTGAAGAAGGTATCCGAGTGAAATCAGAACAAGTAGACAGACAAAGAAATGCCCTTATGAATGGTATGTATCCCCTTCTGGCCGAAGGATTACCTAAAGCTACTCCAGAAATACCGAAAGACTTGCCGCCCCCATTATTCCCAATAAAGGTACATCCTAAGGGGCATCCTAGAACCGCAGAAGATGTCTTTCTCTCCTCATATTTAGACGACACAGCTCCCGAATATGCTAATTCCGCCCCACATAGACCGCATACCAGGGAGGTTCAACGCCAAGATCCAGTACCCGTATCCCTACAACAACAGATCGTGTCACAAGTTCCGGCAAGCGCATCTGTTTCTACATCTGTTCCTACAGCTGCTTCTATAGCTGTGTCCACACCTATAGTTGCTGTGTCACGTTCAACGAATCCTTTCACACCCGACACCCCAGATGGGGCTGCGGGAGGTGCTAGTAACATTTTTTCTACGCCACCCAGAATAAATAAACTTACTTTTCAAGAGTCAGCACATTCACGTACCCCTAAACTCATAAATGCCCGTACGCTTAAGGAACTTCTTATAGATTGTAGATATGACCCTGTGCCCGGCAAAGAGGACGAAATGATCATGGCATCATTGCGTATCAGACGAGCCGCGGTGTATTTAGGGAAGTTACCAGGAATGACTGCGCATCTAGATAAAATATATCATTTTGTCCAAACAGGGCGAGATCCAGAATGTATTAACAGAGCTATGGAATACCAGAAAGTGGAGATACAGGGGGAACTGTTACGTTTCATCATAAATTGTGTGATCAGAAATGAAGACCGACCGGGGGTAGACCCGGAAGCAATGCAAATTCTTACCAGATGGAGCCAGAATATATCAGAAGGCAGACATGATAAACAAAATTGTATAATAGCCATGTGCCGAAAGATCCGTAAAGAAATAGAACGCCTACACGAAGAAAGATTAGCGGTAGACGAGTTCGAACAAAACGAGGAGGAAGGGTCTGGACTGCCCGCAGGACAGTCAGACACCATAGCCTATGTAGGTAAAGGAAGATCTTGTAATAGTAATAGATGTCCTATTGACCCGATACGTCCGATATGTCCAGATAATAACAGGAATTTCCAAATACCTATAATTAACATCAGGTCTAACGAGCATTCGTTCCAAGCCGCCGACAAACTCCTCCGAGAACGAAGGGGTTATCATTTCCTCGATTCTATGGATGAACAAGATTTAGCTAGGGCAGCTGTCCATTGGGTGGACAGTCCCGGAAAATATAGTGATGATACAGTAGCACGCACATTTTTGAATCTCACCCCAGATGAACAGCGGTTAGCTGGGATTTATATGATTCAACAACTCATTATACTATATCAGAGTCAGCATTCGGACCCTGGTCCCTTACCTGACATATTGACTGAATTGCTTATGAATAGATGGAGAGGTTCAGGTACTAAATTAATTAAAGAAATTCTAGAGTCAAGAAAGCAGTATATTCTTTTTGTATGTTCAGACCGTGTCTCATTGCCCATCAAGGAAAGAACCACGTATTACATGGATAGACAGAATCCCTTACGAGAAGTGCACCCAATAAAGGGCGAGGACAACGAGTTTAAGCGCGTATTTGTATATACGCCCATATCGAAAATAGAATTGTTAGAAATGAAGAAAGTGGTACCCAGTCATGACAAAGATCCGGCGGGTTTTCACCGAGAAATTAAAGACATGTTACTCATGGGAGAGTATACCTATCCCGACATTATGACAATATTAAAGGTATTGATGCCTGCTGGCATTTATGAGAAACTCAGGGAAAAAGAGTGGGAGGTAGGAGACCAAAAGATAGAATGGTCAGTATTAGAAGCGGAAGAAAAGGCCCGAACTGCAGGAGCAGGACTTGGGGATAAAACTAAAGCACTACCAGGTTTATTAGTACAGGTACTGCCACGTTTATTAACTACGAAAAAGGAAGATTGGGGTACAATTTCAGCCTGTAAGCAGAAGCAAGATGAAGACACTAGTGATTACTATGCCCGATTTGAAAAATGTTTTGGTATAAATAGTGGCCTAAAAGCAAGTAGCGAATCATACCCACATCTGTTTGTAACAAAACTCGTAGAAAATGCCCTGCCCCAAGTAAAGAATAGAGTATTAAAATTCGAGAGTACCTGGCAAGGTAACACTCCATCACAAATGTTACAAATGTTACAGTACCATCACAATAGAATTAGAGAGGAACAAGAACATGAACACAGACGCATGAAAGACACGAAAATGAAAATGCTAGTTTCTCAGACAGTTCCAGCTGAAGGACATAAAAAGGGTATGACACATTCCGGTGATTCAGCAGGACCTGTAAAAGGGACATGCAAT
Source organism: Triturus cristatus (assembly GCF_964204655.1). NCBI lineage: Eukaryota > Metazoa > Chordata > Amphibia > Caudata > Salamandridae > Triturus > Triturus cristatus. The sequence goes on from NC_140592.1 coordinate 639,550,225, forward strand.
TATTGTAAAAAGCCAGGTCATTACGTACACGATTGTCCAGTTTTGAAACATAATATCAGCATAGGTAAAACACAAGAAAGACCACGGCCACCTAGACAGGACCAGAATGAACAAGGAGCTCCGCAGCATGCACAGTCCATGCCCGCTTCACAACAGTCTATACAGTTTGTGCCAGCTGCACCAGCGCTGCCTGTTGCTGCCACACAAACCACGACACGACAACTGTACCAGACCGCACAGTACGACTATCCTGATTATCAACGATACGCATGAACAAGCCTAGAGAGGGAAGTTGACTTACCCCTTATCGAGATCCCTGTAGATCAAGAAGGACCTTATGTACATAGTGAATTATTAGGCCAAGACAGAAAATTTTTACTCGATACAGGGGCAAGTCGAACAACCATAAAACGTAGTGAAGTTCCAGGGGCACCCCTCTCAGGCTCACAGAATGTTTCCCTTGGTTTTTCAGGAAAACCTATTGTTAATGAAGTGTCACAGCCTCTCCCACTTACGATAGGACCTTTGACCCGAACTACAGATTTATTGCTTACTAAATCATGTCCAGAAAATCTGTTAGGAATAAAAACACTGAAAGCTCTAGGAGCTATAATATGTTGTTCTCCGGAAGGAGTAAGGTTGTTTTTACGTGATTTTAAAGGTCACTATGTGTCTAGAGACATGGATCCCCGACTGCAGACTTTACCTACACATCTATGGGCACAAGGCCCTACTGATGTTGGATGCATGAATATTACACCATATCGAGTCACATTAAAGGCAGGAGTGGTGCTACCACGAATGCGACAATACAAGTTACCACCAGATGCTGTAGTGGCTTTACTACAAATCATTGACGAGCTCATTACCCAAGGAGTAGTTGTAGAAACAGACTCCAATGTATGTAATTCACCGATAATTCCGATTCTTAAACGAACAGATCCAAAGGCCCCGCCAGTATATCGATTGGTTATTGATCTGCGCGAATTAAACAAATGCATTGTGCCACAATTTCCTGTGGTCCCAGATATCTCGTCATTACTGACAGCTATTGATTCCGAAGCGACATTCTTTACTGTAATCGATCTCAAGAATGCCTTTTTCAGCGTCCCAATAGACCCGGAAAGCCAATATTTGTTCGGATTTAGTTTAAATGGGCGTAGCTTTAAATTCTCACGCGCACCTCAAGGATTTACAGAAAGCCCCAGCATCTATAGCCAAGCACTGAAACGAGAACTCGACAGTATCCACATGCCAGTTAACACTGCTCTGCTTCAATACGTCGATGATCTGCTGATCACCGCGAGAAGCGAACCGGAATGTGAAAAAGCATCACTGACAGTTTTACAATTTCTAGCCGAAAAGGGGCACAAGGTGTCCCCTTCTAAGCTGCAATTCTGTGTCCAGCGAGTTATTTATCTTGGACACTCGCTGTCCAAGGAGGGAAGGCAGCTTACACCCGATCGCATTCAGTTAATAGCTAACATGCCAATACCCAAGACACAAAAGGAGGTGCGGGCTTTCATAGGCCTCACGTCATATTGCAGGCAGTGGATCCCTCAGTACGCATTTCTAGCAAAACCACTCATTCAGTTGACAACACAGGAGGCAGCCACATCGACTGTTCTCCCTTGGACTCAGGAACATACACAAGCTTTTGAAAGCCTAAAGAAAGCTTTATGTCAAGCACCTGTTTTAGCAACGCCATGTTACAGAAAACAGTTTACACTCTTTGTTACAGAACGCGAAGGTACTGCCTTGTCAGTACTCACACAGGAACAAGCAGGAGCACACAAACCATGTGCTTATTTTTCTAGTACATTAGATCCCGTAGCTCAGGCTTTGCCTGCGTGCCTGAAATCAGTAGCAGCGACAGCTTTAGCAATAAGACAGAGCGACGCCATAGTGTTAGGACACCCATTGACAGTTCAAGTACCACATGCAGTAGAGGTTCTTGTAAATAGAACGCAAACACAACACTTGACTATAGCGCGACTTACAGGGTACGAACTTACATTGTTTCAGCCACATATAGAAATCAGACGCTGTAACACATTGAATCCTGCCACACTTTTGCCAGTAACCGGAACAGACCCACTAGCCCATGACTGTATTGAAGTTATTACAATAACGACGAAACCTAGACAAGACTTAACCGATGTCCCATTGCCAGACCCAGACCTGACATTGTATGTAGATGGTTCATGTATGAGAACAAATACAGGAGAGTTAGTGGCTGCTTACGCAGTCACAACAGATACTGAAGTCATTGAAACAAATCGTGTAAATACTTTGTCAGCTCAAGCCGCAGAGCTCATCGCTCTGACACAAGCCTGTATTCAAGCCACAAATAAAAAAGTCAACATATACACTGATTCACGTTATGCATTCGGAGTTGTACATGACTTCGGCGTGCTGTGGCGAGAGAGAGGTTATTTAACTTCCCACGGTGCCCACATTCAGCACGGACCCCTCATTCATGCCTTATTAGATGCAATACATCTACCCACTGCAATATCAATTATGAAATGTAAGGCTCATACGAAGGTTACTGATATTATTTCTCAAGGCAATGATCTAGCCGACAGAACAGCTAAACAGACTGCTCAAACTCAAACATCCGACATGACAAAGACAATAGTCCCGATGCCGACACATTGTATGACAGTTAAAGATCCTACCCTTGACGTAATTGACATACAGACACATGCTACATCAGACGAAATAAAGAAATGGACTGAATTAGGAGGGATCCAAACGGATCAAGGTTGGATGATGAAGGAAAAGTCTGTGTGGTTCCTTCCTGATTCAATGGTCCAAGTTATAGTTAACACTATACATAGTCCAGCACATCTAGGAGAAAAAGCTATGCTAGACAGCATTCAACACATTTGGTTCAACAAACATTTACGAGCAGCAGCCAAACAAAAGGTCCGTACCTGTATGATCTGTTGCCAGTTCAATCCAGGAAAAAGTGTTCCCGTAGAACAAGGTGGATTTCATCCTCCTAATCACCCTTTTGAAGTACTCCAGATGGATTATATCCAGATGGAACGATGTCGAGGATTCAAATATGTTCTCGTAGTTGTCTGCGCTCTGTCCCGTTGGACGGAGGCATACCCGGTTTCAGATTACACTGCCCCGACTACTGCCAAACAGTTAGTTCGAGAATTCTTCCCACGATACGGTTTACCACGTGTTGTTCACTCAGATAACGGCCAGCCGTTCTCATCCGAACTAATGAAACATGTTTCACTTCTGTTAGGTTATCAGTGGAAATTCCACTGTGTCCGACACCCCGAAGCAGCAGGTCTCGTAGAAAGACATAATCAGATACTGAAAATCAGATTGTCCAAAATATGCAGAGAGAAAGGTGTCGACTGGGTAGTAGCGTTACCAGTTGCACTCTTTTACATGAGAATGGTAGCACACTCTCGAACAGGGCTATCCCCGTATGAGGTGATCTTCGGCAGACCACCAAATATGTGGGGGACGCCTATACCACGCAAAATAACTGATATTGACTGTAATATGCTGACAGATTACTTGGCTTCCTTGATGTCTGCACTACAATCTTGTCGTTCACAGGTAGCTGCAGCCTTTCCCGACAACACTGAGGTGAAACCCCATGACGTAGTTCCGGGGGACCTTGTGCTTGTGAGAAATTTCGACCGAAAGACTCAGCTGGAGCCCAGGTGGAAGACACCCAAGTTGGTCTTGCTGACCACAAGGACAGCCGTGAAGATCGAGGGCAGGAAAGGATGGATTCATTCAAGTCATATCAAGAAATTTCATGGACTTCCTTCAGATGTAAACAGCCCACCTCGTGTGTCTTCACCAATTGACTCAAAACTACCTTTGGCTGAAGCCACCAGTAAGGAACTTTATAAACTAAAATTAAGGCCTAGACCGTCGGACGATTTGATTGTTTAAGTCCTCTCCTAGGTGAAGCGGTTGAATCTGTCTCCGACATGTATCGCCTAGACCTGAATCATGGACAGTCGCGAAAAATGATGAAACGACAGGCGTATTGTAAATCACTGCGTAGCCATTGCATAGTGACATTATTAATCTTGTTTTTCTTAAGTCTTTTAATAATTACTGCAAGTATATTGTTGCACATATATTACCCTATTGCCAGAAATGTTTACAATGTTACTGCCGAACATTCTTTTAGTGACTTACCCCCGCATGAATTGTCCTATAGACTTGCGCTGCGCAATAACACTTTCATTAGTATGTTACATCATTCCCATCAGACTAGTAATGCTACTAATTGTTGGGTGTGTGGCCGGCTCCCTCCCTATCAGAATTATGAAGGAGTCCTGCCTTTCTTCCCACATCCGTTTACACATAATGGCTCCTGTGGAGCATGGTTTAGTTTAATGAATTCCATAGACTCAGACACAGCAGTTTATCAAGACCAGTGGGTATGGGGAAATCTGAACCTAGTTTTATTCAAAGTCTGTTACCCTGACAAGGAGGGTCGCCCCAAAGGAACAGGAACTGATCTAGAAAATGAAGTATATGGATTAGGTAACTTTACACCTAATCTCATGATTCTAAATGTCGAATCCGAAGTTGAACTAGTTTTACCAACAATGTCAGTATTCCCAGCGAAGGGTGAATTGTGTGTAAGAAAGGTTGGTTCCATACATATGGGCCATAATAAATGCACTACTACAGTAGAATTCAGTGATCAAGGCAAATCTTCATTTAGAGCTGATCGCCACTCCTACTTTATATGTAGTCAGACCGCATATATGCGTCTACCTCTAGACTGGGATGGTACCTGCTACATTGCATTCCTTTTGCCACCTGTTTTCCTAGCTCCTCCTGATTATTATAGAAATATTCATTTAGTACACAACAGAGAACGGAGAGATCTCCCAATTGTCGATTATACTGAGACGGCATGGGACAAGTACGTAGATTTTAATAAAGGCATCTTTCCCTATATAGGTACTGTTACTAATAGTAAGCTGATACGTAGATTAACTAGAACCCTTGAAGCAGTAGTGAATGAAACTATTTCCGCCTTAGGCAATTTAACAGAAGAGCAGTCTGCTATGCGGATTGTTGTGCTTCAAAATCGTCTTGTCCTTGACGTCATCCTGGCTGATAGGGGCGGAGCTTGTAGGGTCATCGGATCAAGCTGCTGCGTATTCATACCAGAAAATTCGCCATCTGTATATAAAGCTATAACTCGCCTTCATAAGATTATAAGCCAGATACACCAGAACCCAGGCACTTGGACTTGGTCCAGTTGGTTTTGGAGTGTGATATCAGCCTGGGGATGGAGAGTTCTATCTTTCCTAGGTATTGGCCTTCTCATACTATTCAGTTGCTGTCTATGTCTACAATGTGGACCAGCGATCTGTGGCCTGTGTGCCACATCGTGTATTCCACCACCAAGATCTCATTCGTCACGGAAGAAGAAAGAAGAACAAATGATGTTATATGAACAGATCAATGGATTGATGAAGATTGATATCTCTTAACGGGCAAGTAGGGGACAAGGAGGGAATGTGGAAATATGGATTTTTCTGGTCAGTTATGTCCCCTATCTTGGACCCCAACGGTTCTATGTGCATGTTACAAGTACATGTATGTTCCCTCCAGTTCCAGTTATGAAGACGCAAACACATGTGCGTCCACCGTCAACATGTCCTCTGTCAGATCCGCCATGAATAGGCCGGATATTCCATTCCTAAGTATGAAAGGCCACCGGTTTTATATGGTTCACTTATGCCATTTTTACAGTCCAGGCAAGTAGGCCCTGATTCTGTCATCAAACTCCTCTTGCCTTCTGCTTCTGAAAACTCCAGTCTGAGCCTGCATCTGTGACCATGAACTTTGTCTCATTCTCTGCGCGGCTCACGAAGCCTGACATCAGCCTATTCTCTGCCAAAAACTGTATTTCACCTTCGAAATTATCTGCTCCGTCCCTCAGCCGATGCATTCCTGTCTAGTAGTTTAAGTAAACATTCCTTCCAGCTACCGAGCAAAAGGCCCGGCTTCTCTGTCTTTATGCAAGTAATTCATAGTCCTGTTACCATGGAATATTCCTACCCCCTCGCATTTAGTATAGACACTTAGACGCTTGTACACGCACGCACAGTCAGTATAGAATAGATTCTGTCCGAGAGTCCTTCTTTTGTGGATAACATAGTTCTTTAAACATAGGATGTTAGATATGATTTGGGATTAGGTTGACTTGACCCCCCAGACTTTTCGTCTCCACATGTAGAGCTAAATGTCAAGTCCCCTTCACCCCCCTAGTTGCACGTCAATCACACGTCATGCTGCTGCGCGCGCATCTATGCCAAGTATTATCTTATAGATCCACCTATATATGACATCATAACCAATTATGTTCCTTTTTACTCCTTATTACGCCCATTTTCGGTTACGCATATGAATCGTCATTTTCCTTATCAATTGTTACGCCTGCCGCATTCGCTTCATTGTAATGTATGTTCTATAAAAATCATTTCTTGTCAATAAAGTATGTACTTCACTTCCTGAACCTCCGTGGTGATGGAACTTGGAGCAACCGATTATAATCGATCATTGGAATAAAGCCCATTCCGAACCTCTAATACCACGGATTCTGCCTCTTATTTTACTGAGCTATTTTATTATGTTTCTGTATCAAATTAAGTCCCGGTAATGAATTTTATTTACCACAGTTCCTTGACAGAATTGTGGGCGTCGGGAGAAGACGGATCGGCTGGTCCTGGGATAGTAATAGAAGCTCCTGAAACCAGTATTGGCGTGGCCATCTGGGTGCAATCAAGATGAGACGACAGCCCTCCAACTTCACTTTGCGTATGACCCTCGGAATTAGAGGTATCGGGGGAAAAGCGTAAGCACAAATCCCTGACCATCGCATGGACAGGGCATTCCCCTTTGACCCCTGTTGAGGGTGTCTGCTGGCATAAAAGCGGCATTTCTTGTTCTCTTTTGTGGCGAACAAATCTAGTGGCGGTGTTCCCCAAGCTCTGAATACTCTGAGCACTTGAGCTTGCTCTAGCTCCCATTCGTGGCATCTGATTGGGATCTGCTGAGCGTGTCCGCTAATGTATTGCAGAGACCTCTGACATGTTCTGCTCTGAGGGTTATGTTGTGTAGTGTGACCCATTCCCACAACTCCTGAGCCTCTGTGGACAGAGTTGCTGATCTTGTCCCTCCTTGCTTGTTCACGTAAAACATGCTGGTGGTATTGTCGGTCCGAACCAGAACCAAAGAACCTGCAATCCTTGGAAGGAAAGCTTGCAGAGACAGGAAAATTGCTCGCAATTCCAGACTGTTGATGTGTTTGTTCTTGTACTCTAGAGACCACTTTCTCTGTATCTGTAAGTCTTGGAGATGACCTCCCCATCCTTCCATGGAAGCATCCGTAGTGAGGACAAAGTCTGGAATGTTCTGTATGAAAGTGAGTTCTTCTGCTAAATTGGGTATGTGGGACCACCAACGTAGAGCGCTCTTCATGCCTGAAGTGACTCTGAGGATGTCGTCGAAGGAACCCATCGCCTGCTGCCACTGAAGGTGTAACTCCTCCTGCAAGGGTCGCATCCGGAGCCGTGCCAGAGGGACGAGGTGTATTGCAGAGGAGCACATCCCTAGGAGCGACGCGAACATCCGGACAGAAACTGACTTTCTTTTGGAAATCAGGATTGCTAACTTTTGAAGACGAACCTGCCGTTCGTGAGATAAGAATTCCTTGCAGCGGACGGTATCCAACAGAGCTCCCAGAAAAGGAAGGATCTGCCTTGGGTGTAATTGAGATTTGCTCCAGTTGACCGTAAGCCCCAAAGAGTGGAACAGACGAAGAGATGTTGTCACGGCAGTCTTGACTGAGCTCTCCGAAGGACCTTTTATCAACCAGTCGTCTAAATACGGGAAGACTTGGATTACTTGGGATCGTAACGCTGCTGCCACTGGAGCTAGGCACTTCGTGAATATCCTTGGGGCAGATTTTAACCCAAACGGGAGCACTTTGAATTGGTAATGGGCGCCAGCCACTGTGAAGCGAAGATACTTGCGATGCTTCGGATGTATTGGGATGTGAAAGTAAGCGTCTTCCATATCTAAAGAAGCTAGAAAATCTCCCTCGTTGAGGCAACTTAGAATTTCAGCCAGAGTGACCATGCGAAATCCCTGCTTCTTGAGGAATCTGTTCAGATTGCGAAGGTCTAAGATTGGACGCCACTCCCCTGATTTCTTCTTGATGAGAAAAAAGCGGAAATAGAAACCCATCCCCTTCTGAAGTGCAGGAACCTTCTTGATTGCGTTCTTGAGGAGCATCGTTAAAGCTTCTTTGAATAGTAAGTGAAGACGAGGGGGAGGGGGTCCCTTGGGTGGTGTGTTGGATGGCTTGGTGACAAACTCTAAGGTATGACCGTTGAGAACCAGGTCCAGAACCCACTGGTCCCACGTAATTTCTTGCCACTTGCTCACAAAAGTTGAAATCTTCGCACCCACAGGTAGGGGAAAAGGAGTGGAAGGCGCCCTGCAGAAATCGTTGCTTCCTTGTGGTGTCTCTTCACTGATTCTGCGATGTTTTTCGTCAGCCTTGACGAGAGAAACCAGACGTGTTGGTTTGTCTGTAGGAAGATTGATATGATTGTCGATACTGAGGCTGGTACCTATTCTGTTGCGTGTGATAACCTCCTCTGGATGAAAATCCACGGCCTCTTTCTCCTCTGAAGGTACCTTGTTTGTACTGCAAGGAGCCCAATGATCTTGCGGTATCAGTATCGGTCTTTATTGCTTGGAGTGGGTCATCTATATGCTTTCCAAACAACGATTCGCCATCATAGGCCATATCCAATATTTTTGTCTGGACTTCTGGTCTGAACGTGGTGGCCTTCAGCCAACCCTGGCGTCTGAGAACAGCTGCCCCAGCCAACTGGCGAAAATTAGTATTTACAATATCCAGAGCGCAGTCGATAGTCTCTGATGCTGAACGCTCACCCTCCAACAAAATCTTCAGAGCGTCTTATCTGTTGTCCTCTGGGATGAGGTCAATAAAGCTTGCCATATCTGACCACATTTGGCGGTCATAACGCCCTATTATCGCCAACGAGTTGGCTGCCCTGATGGATGCAGCCGCCATAGTTGAAAATTGTTTGCCAATTAAATCCAGGCGTCGTCCTTCCTTATCCGGTGGTGTAGTGACAGGTGCTGCCGGATTCTTAGATTTTTTGTTGGGCTGCCTGTGAGATAACCAAGTCTGGCCGAGGTTGGCCAATGAGACAGGAAGGACTGTTGGCAGGAGACCTGTATTTTTTGTCAATCCGTGAAAGCACCGCTGGCACTGATGCTGGGTTTTTCATAATTTTAACTCCTTCCTACCAAATGTAGTCAATGATAGGGATAGCTCTTGTAACCTTTCTTGACTCCTCTTAAAAGTCATGAAGAAAACAGTCAGACTGCTCATTGGTAACCGGCAAGTGGAACCTGGTCGCAGCGCGCTGCATAAGGTTATGGAACCCCCCTATATCTTCTGGGGGCGAATCAGATGGTAGAGGGGTGGGTGGCGAAGGCATAGGGATTATATAAGAATCCCAAGGGTCTGCTGGGTCTGGTAGATCACCCTCTTCGAATTCCTCCTCCGAGGTTGAATCTTGACCTTGACGCGGGTCCTGTGGAGGATCAGGCAGTTGAGGCGTTGGGGCTGGATCTTCAGGCAAAGGCAATGGGTCCGGCCGCGGCACAGTCCGCGGAACCTGTGGAATGACTGGCTGCGGTGGAAAACGCTGATTATAATCTGCAAGCATGGCTTGCAGGTCTTGAATTAAAGTCGGAGGCAGATGTGACATCTCGCTCTGACGAGGTTGTCTGTAGCAAGGTCTATGATGCGGAACGACTATGTCTTCCTGATAGTAATGCCCCTGATAATTGTCCTCCTCCTCATCATCATCGTCATCTTGACACTTGATGTGCAGTTCCGAAGGATGGCGAGCGATCCCAAATGGCCCTTCGTCCTCGTCATCCTCATAATCATCATCCTCACCCTGCACATATGTTTCTAGGAGATGTGAGGGAGTAAGCGGTGATATGTCGCTACATTCCTGTCTTTGGAAAGTCTTTAGCTGGAAACTCCTGGTGGAAATAGGAGTGGAATGAGCGGGCGCCATTGCAAGTGTCGGAGACTGAACAGGTAAATCTCCAGGCATTGTAGTAGAAATGGATTCCTTTGATGTTAATAGGTTTTTAGTGTCCATCGTCGACGAGGTCGTCGTAAACGGGGCTATCGTCGACGGACTTGTCGATGGAATCGTCGTCGACGGGATCGTCATCGTCGACGGAATCGTCTTCGTCGACGGGATCATCGTCGTCGACGGGTTCTTCGTCGACGGGCTCGACGTCGACGGAGCCTTCGTCGACGGGGTCTTCGTCGATGGGATTTTCGTCGACGAGCTCTTCGTCGACGGGATCGTCGTCGACGGGACTTTCGACGACGAGATCTTCGTCAACACTTCTCTTATCGACCATGAAAGCTTCGTCGTTGATGCTGGCTTCGTCGATGAGGACTTCGTCGACGACACCTCAACGACGGGTTTTCTTGAGAGGATAGTAATCCTCTTTGACAGAATAGGAGAGGTAATGGCCGTTGTCGAGATGGTATCCGTCAATGAAGGAGCAGACGAGGTGACAGAAATCGTAGATGGAGAGAAAGCCAGAGATTTTGAAAGGCTTTTACTCACAGTTTGTGTCCTAGCCTTGACCGTAAAATCCTGAGGAGAGTGCGCTGATTCAGAGGAAATTTTGGGACTCCTCTGAACAGAACCAGAAGTAGAATGGTGAGATTTCTGGCGCTTCTTCCCCTCACTGGAAGAGCTGTCCTGCGATCTAGCTCTCTTGCTAGAAGTAGAGGCTCTGGCATCCTCCTCAGCGGAAGAGGATTTCAGCCACAAAAGCACTCTCGCCTCCCTATCCCTAAGAGTTTTGGTAGGGAAGGTGCGGCAAATCTTGCAATCCCTTGCCTCATGTTTAGGGTAGAGGCAGTAGATGCAGTCCAAATGTTGATCATCAACATGGACCCTCTTCTTGGCACAGGTCCTGCAGGATTTAAACAAGGCCTTCTTGTCAGACATGCTGTAGCAAGTTGAAAAACTGAGAGGCACTCAGGGAGACTCCCTTCCACACGACGTGCGGTGAAAATCTGAGGAGAACTGGCTCTGCTGAGAGGGTTCTAGAAGGGTGCTGGTGTCTGATTGGTTGTTACCAAATTCTTGGTTCTTTTGCATAATGAGGTAGATAGGCTCCTAAGATATAGGCTTTAGGCCTTTTCTTTGGGCCTACTACTACTACTAACATTTTGGCACTACTTTTTTATTTACCGGGGACTCCAGCCTCGGCGACGGGGAATGATTCAGGCATGTGAATCTATGAAAGATACCCCAATACTGGATAAAATAGTTTTCTCTCAAACATGATTCATGATATCACAGCAGAAGGGTTTTTCACATGGTAAAATCACCTTAGAACACACCACAATTCCTAAAATGAGTATGGTACCATCAACAAATGATTTATAATGTAACTAAAGTCTTAAAACCTTCTAATAAATGCAATGCTTTTTAATGAGGTGCTATCATGTATATTGGTCCCAAGATGGTTGCCAACACTTCTTGGATGAAGTAGTGACAGCCAATCAGATCTCACGATGAGATGTGTGGTTAGGCTCCGCCCAGATATAGCTATCTTGTTAGCTCTAATTTTCTCAGGAACTACTGAGCGGATTTACACCATTTAAGCAAAAGGCACGAGTCTGAAATGAGGACTACCTCTTTGCCAAATTTGGTGTAATTCCGTTGAGCAGTTCGGGCTGTAGCTGCCTCAACAGGTCCTATGGGTAAATGCATGGGGAAAAGGCGTTTTGGGACCCCCCTTTTTCTCGGCCCCCGCTTGACGAATCACCGTGAAATTTTCAGGATAGGAGCGGACCGGAGCTGGCCAAAAGTTTGGAAAATTTCGCGAAGATTCATCCATCGGCGCCAACGTTATTCCAAATAGAATGTTGCGGATTTCCTATGGAAAATAGGTCCGAACTATAACTACCTACTGGCGACTGCCAGTAGGTAATAGAGCTGTATATATATATTTTTCATAAATCATTTTCATTATTTCCGGGGTCCCCGCACATGGGCGGGAATATTCAGTGCTTATGACTATTGATGAGGATCCCTTGGAAGAGAACTGCTGTACCGAGTCGAAGAAGTCATCTCTTCTATATCCCTACCAAGCCCCCAGGGAGGTTGGGGTCCCCGGGGCTGCCTGCATTCATAATGGGAAGTGCCCCGAGGAGGTGGCGGGGTCTGATAAGCCAGTGGAGGGGGGCCCCGTGCACCCTTCTCCTACATTTATCATATGCCCCCCGGGATCTGGACCACCCGGGGATTATTCTAAAGCAAGCGCGGGAGTCCGCACTTGCTTTTAAAAAAGATTTTGCTGCAGATTCACAGATCCACCCAAAAGTCTGTCAGATTTTTAAAAAAATGCTTTTTACCCCCGGATGAGTCCCTGAGGGACAAAGCCCCCCCCCCCCCGACCCACCCCCCCCCCCCACAACCACCATATCTGGGGGGTCTGGGTCTTCCTACCCTGCCCCCCTTTTTTTATTTTCAGCTATTTTTCTGGGACTCGGCTTCAAACCGAGTCCCTAGATGGCTGCCAACACTTCCTGGTTGAAGTGTTGGTAGCCAATCAAATTTTAGTAGGATCTGCAAGTACACTGCAAGGAATCACGTCCCCAGATATTTATGTTTTTTAACAGAGATATTGCAAAAACTACTGAATGGATAGACACCAAAATACAAAAAGCACGCGTTCTGGACCAACATTTAGCGTTCTGCCAAAATTGGTGTAATTCTATTTAGCAGTTGGGGCTGTAGTCATGTTCAAAAAATGAGAACTGAAGCAGTGAGAACTAAAGCCTTGTTGTGGACAGCTTTCAAGAACCCCGTGAGACTGCCAGACCGTGGCAAATTGCCAGTAATCTCCCTTATAGTAGAGGAGCTACTTACCTGTAGTCTGCGGTCACCAAAAACGCAAAATCCGGTTACTGAGTTGTCATTCCCTAGCCAGCCCAAAGCAGTAGCCGCCTAGGAAGAGAACCCTGGGCTCCTGAAGGTCAGATTTGCCTCCCTCAACCAAGGGAGAGGACTTCAGGACCGATAGTAGCCACACAGGACCAATATCCAGGATACTGGACCCCTTGCAGCAAACAGTGCCTCTGAGAGTCCAATCCAGACTCCCTCTGTACTGAGACCGAGCAGCCGTCGAGGGTCGTCAGCACAGCAGAGACCCACTTCCAGAGTGGCCCAGCTGTCCTAATCTTCCACCCCTAAACAGCAAAGACTGCCAACAGCAAAGCCCTAGGATGCACAGAGTCTAGCAGACCTTTCTACTTTGCACCCGAGAGCCCCAGTCCAGGTACCGACAACACAGCTGTGCCCCCTTGTCCCCAGGACCATTGTGGCCGAGCCACCCCTATGGGAGCTCCTGGACTTGTCCCTAAGTCCTCCTCTGCAGCTTGTCTGTAGGTGCCCCCCCCCCCCTTCTTTCCACTGGTGTAGCACGGACAGCTACCAACCCAACCAAAAGATTCATATTTAAAAGGTAGTTACCTGATAGCGACTTTTTTGGTAGGTATCCGAATTTATATAAAATATAATTTATTTTTCTAAATTGGTCCCAGATTTATTCTTGAGTGTGGGTCTCATTGATTGCCTTTGTGAGTACAACACATGCTTAGCACTACCCTCTGTTTAGACCAACTGCTTGCCCACAGTACCACAAAAGAGAGCATGTGGGTTATCATTTGTGCCTCTGTAAACCAACTGGGGTTTGCCTTGACTCTTTACAAATTGTAACTAATTTTTTACCACTATAGAAAGAGCCAGCTACCTACATTTGTGGCAACGGTGGGATATAAGACTTTGCATTTGCTAATACTACTCGGTCAATAGGTGACTCAGCAAAGTATATCCACAATTGACCTTGGTTCAAAATATTTTTAGAAGTTTTCTTGATTTTTCCAAATTACTAAACATGAACTAAAAATGTTAGGGCCTTGGTTAAGTCCCCCAGTCCACGTGTATTAGATTTTTTAAAGTATTATATACAGTTAGGTTTTTAAAAAATATGGTCTGCTACATTTTTTCTAACTTTCTACAAAGATCCCAACTGATCTAATACCATGTCTGAGATAGAGGGTAATACCCTTGTGCTCTACCTGGGTCCTTACAAGAAACGTACGTTGGCCCAACTTAAGGATCTCTGCAAAGCATGGAACCTACCCATGGGGTCTAAACCTAACAAGGCTCATTTATAGACTATACATACTGAGCTTGATAGAGCAATGGCAATGGAAGAAATCCCTAATGATACAGAGGAGTCAGTGAGGATGATGAGTGCTTAAATATCCCTACTGGCAGCACCTCCACTGGAGTACTTCTGGTAGCACCCAAGAGGAAGTTGAGGAGAAGGATCCCAAACTTCAGAAACTCATTAGAACAACTCTGAAAGCTAAAATCATAGCCACTGAAAAAGAGAGATGAGATGGGCCTAGCAATCATCGCTGGTGGCATCACAATTTTAAATAGGAAGAAAAATGAAGCTTTGACCCTAAGATCCCCAAAGAGATTGTTCCCAAATATTTAGAGGGTGATTATGTCACCAAGTGGTTTACAGCCTTTGAGAGTGCTTGTAAGATGAGGCTCTGCCAAAAGTATTGGGGCTCTCTACTATGGGAGCTGTTTTCAGAAATGTGCAGGGATAGACTGAATGAGGCAAATGTAGATTCCTATGACCTCATGAAAAATACCTTGATTTAGGGCGATAGACTCATCATTGAGGAATACAGGATTAGTTTCAGGGAGATTCATAAAGTCTCGAGTCAGACCTGGGAACATTTTATTGACTTCTTAGTCAAAACACTAGGTGGCTGTTTAAAAGGTGCAATACTATGATGGACTTTATACTTTTATTATGAAAGAGCATCTGATAAGCAACATTGTTTCCAAAACATAGCATCAGCACTTGGTAGACCAAGCTACAGTCTCTCACCAAGAATTTGGAAAGAGGGCTGACTACTAGATCAAGTCTAGGATGTCCAAAAAGTCTGATGGTGGGGGTGACCAAAAGAAAGGGGTTACCAATCCCCCCAAGGGAAAGAGAGTGGACAACCAAAGGATGACAACAAAGAGTCTTCTAAAGGCCCCCAAACTCTGACCAGGAGGGTGGGCCCAAGTCAATACACAGACGAAGGGTGGATACCAGGGTAAGAACTGGGATCCCAAGAAGGCTTGGTGCTTTCATTGCAGAGCCAATGGGCACTAAACTAAAGACCCTGTATGTCCCAAAAAGGCTTCATCTAAAACTCCTCCAGTTAACACTGCGTTGGTGAGTTTCCTGATGGAAACCTTGGTGTGCCCCTACCAGGTCAGAGTTTACTCTGAAGCCACTTTAGTATCGAAGGGAAGGGGGGATGTAGATACCCTGGCTGTCTGGCCCAGTAATCTGAAAAATACAGACGAAAGCCTCATATTAATGGGATTAGAGCGCAAGCGCTAAGAGATACAGGTGCAAGTGTGAACACAGTGATTGAAAAACTGGTATCTCCAGAACAATATCTGACTGGACAAACGTATCCAGTCACCAATGCTGATAATGTGACCAAGGTTTATTCCATGGCTATGGTGTCCTTGGAGTGTTGAGGGATTATTGACTAGAAGCAGGTGGCCGGGTCCTCTGCAATTCCTGTTGAATATCTGCTAGGGAATGATCTTTAGTCCTCAGCATGGTCTGAAGTAGAGTTATTTTTTTAATATACAAGTTATTATTGATCTTTAAAACCAGTGGCACAGGTAAAACAGTAGAGCAAGGCACACAACATACAACATTGCAGTAGATTAGTAGTCCATACAGAGCAAAACATCCACTGAACGTTAGACAGTACATTTCTATAAAGCCCACCAGCAAAACGATACAACCAATTAAACAATCTGCCCAAGCCATTTACCCCACACCCTTACATGTTTTCGGGGGCAGCCACGCGCTTCATTGACCACCCGCTCTTGCTGCGCACACCAGTCGACACCTCTTCTCCATTTTGACAGATCGGGTGATCTAGAGACCATCCATTGAGAGGCAATATCACATTTCACCACCAGGAGCGCTACCTAGATAGGACCTCTCAGCTTGTGTATCCCCAGGACCAACGAACACCCAGAGGAGAACCAATATTGGAGATGGAGTAGTTTCTTTTCTGTAACTCCAGTTCTGTAGTAGGGGTATCTCTGTTATAGTCATAATCTAGTGAATAGTCCCGCCCATGTGTGCGGACCCCGGAGCAATAAAAATAATCTCTTAAATTGTCAAGTCATGCAGACCTGCATCCACACTTAAGAGAGAATTTCCAAAGACAGATAATACAGCCTATATCCACAGGCTACACTGTCCAGTACTTCAACTAGAAAGAATTCCACCAGCAACCAATAACAGCACTGCCTGTCCAGCTTTTTCCATAGAGAAAGAAACCTGCCTCTTCCAGCAAAAGCCTCTGGAATGATAGAGAGGAAGGAATGGACAGACACGCCCCATAGGCTGCCATTATGTGGCTCAGAACAGGATACTGTGCCTTTAAGAAAACTTTCCAGAACTTTTCCAGTATCCCAGAATGCACAGCAGGTCCCTTTTACTTTCAGTTCTTTTTGAAGGCGTAGCACGCCAGACCTGTAGCATTCCTTACATTAACATTCATCTCTCCACCGGGGAGGAGGGCGGGCGCTTATGACTATAACAGAGATACCCCTACTACAAAACTGGAGTTACAGAAAAGAAACTACTCCTTCTGTAGTAGGGGATCTCTGTGTATATTCATAATCTAGTGAATAGAATGGCAAGCCCATCTTCACACAAAAACGGCGGTGGAGAGGATTACAAAATAATACCACTACTGTGTGAACAAATTTCGCAGCGAAGCCTGCCCAACCTGAGCATCTGCCCTGGCTTCCGCGTCCAGACAGTAATGCGCAGCAAAGGTATGGACCAACTTCCAAGTGGCCGCTTGCAGATTTCTGCAATCGGAACATTACGCAGCAAAGCAGTCGTGGCAGCATTGCCCCTGGTGGAATGAGCCTTAGGTTTACCCCCTAAGGTCTTATTAGCCTTTTGGTAACACAACTGTATACAGGACACAATCCACCGAGAGATGGACTGTTTGGAGGTAGCAAGACCGGTCCTGACTGATCCATAATTGATGAACAATTGGTCTGACCTACGAATATCTTTGGTCTTATCAAGATAAAACTTCAACACCCTCCTCACGTCCAGGGAATGTAGAGACCGTTCCGCTGGAGAAGAAGGATTCTGAAAAAACGTAGGTAAAGTTATGGTCTGGTTGACATGAAAATCAGATATAACCTTAGGAAGAAATTTAGGGTGAGTACGCATAACAACCTTAGCAGCATGAAATACAGTATAAGATTCTCGGCAACACAACGCCTGAAGTTCACTCACCCTTCGGGCCGATGTAATGGCCACTAGGAACGCCGCCTTCCAGGACAGGTGCTGCAACGAAGCCTTGTGAATAGGTTCAAAAGGCTCCTTCATCAATCTGGACAGCAGCATATTCAATTCCCAGGAAGGCGAGGGAAGTCTGACCGGAGGGAACACCTTCTTCAAGCCTGCCAAAAAATCCTTGACCACAGGGATCTGAAAGAAGGAAGTCTGTGAAGGGCATTTCCTGTAAGCAGTCAAAGCAGCGAGATGAACCTTAATGGAGTGGAAATTAAGGCCAGACTGTGCCAAATGTAAAAGATATGGAAGAATGACATCTTCCTTACATGTTGTCGGGTCAAAGTTCTTGGATTTGCACCAGATGCAGAATCTCTTCCACTTGTAAGCATAGGAAGTCCTAGTGGAAGGACGTTTAGCCTCCTTCAGTATGCCCATACAATCTTCTGGTAGATTCAAATGGCCATATTGCACTATCCCAGGAGCCATGCCGCCAAACTCAAAGACGAGTGGTTGGGATGCACCATCCGCCCCCCGAACTTCGTGAGAAGGTCCGGCCTGCACGACAGCCGCATGTGAGGAAGGAGAGACCGGTGAAGCAGATCCGTGAACCACCCCTGCCTGGGCCATTCCGGGGCAATCAGGATCATCCACGCCCTGGACTTGGACAGTTTGATGAGCACTGCCGGAATCAGGGGAATGGGTGGAAAAGCGTACAGAAAGCTGTTCGACCAGTCGATCCATAGCGCATTCCCCAGCGTCCCCTTCTGGTAGTACCTGGATGCGAAGTCTCGGCATTTGCTGTTTTCGGCGGTGGCGAACAGATCTACGTCTGGAGTCCCCCACCTTGCGAAGACTTTTCCTAGTACCTCGTCGTTTATGACCCATTCGTGGTTCTCCTGAAGCAGCCTGCTCAGCGCGTCCGCCTGAACATTCTGCACCCCCGGCAGATGCGTGGCCGTGATCATCAATCCGCGGGCCAGAAGCCAGCGCCAGACCGCCTGCGCCTCCTGCGACAGAGTGCGCGATTGCGACCCCCCTTGCTTGTTGAGGTAATACATCGTGGTTGTATTGTCCGTCTGTATCAGCAACGAGGTGGTCTGGAAGGACGGATGAAAGGCCTTCAACGCCAGGTACACGGCTCTGAGTTCCAGGAAATTGATGTGGTACGTCGACTCCAACGGGGACCACTTTCCTTGTATCTGTAAGTCTCCGGAGTGCGCTCCCCAACCTTGGAGAGACGCATCCGTCACAATAGTCGTCTCGGGAATGTTCTTGTGGAAGGGAACCCCCCTGAGGAGATTCTCCGCCGAACACCACCATTTCAGAGACTGAAGAGCATGTAGAGACAGCCAGATCTTGTCGTCCCAAGAACCTGTTCTCTGATCCCATTGATCCTCCAAGCACTCCTGCAGTGGTCGCATGTGCAGCCGTGCGTGCGGCGTGAGGAAAATACAGGAGGCCATCGACCCCAGCAGCGAAGACACCTTCCTCACTGTCGTCGATGGAGCGGCCATGAGGTCCTGAGCCTTCGGAAGGAGCGATAACCGTCTCTCCTCTTAAGGAGACACGCTTGCTGACAGTGTATCGATGGAGACCCCCCAAGTACTGTATGCACTGGACTGGAGTCGGGACAGATTTGGACATGTTGACGTGTAACCCCAGCTTGTTCAAGAGAACGCACGTCCTCCGGAAGTGCGCCTGCGCTTCCGAAAAAGATGAGGCCTTGATCAACCAGTCGTCCAGGTACGGGTAGACAAACACCTTGTTCCTTCGTAGGTGGGCCGCTACCACTGCCATGCACTTCGAGAAGGTCCTTGGGGCAGACTTTAGCCCGAAGGGCAGTACTGTGTATTGATAATGATTGGCGCCGACTTGGAACCGCAGTAACTTCCTGTGTTTCCGTGCAATGGGCACATGGAAGTACGCATCCTGTAGGTCTATGGCAGAGAGCCAGTCTCCCTGTTGCAGCTGAGGGTAAATCTGATGCAACGACAGCATGTGAAACTTCTCTCTGCGAATCCATTTGTTTGCTTGCCGCAAATCCAGAATGGGCCTGAACTCGTTCTTGTCCTTCTTGCGAACCAGGAAGAAACTAGAGTACAGACCTCTTCCCCTTTGAGACAGAGGTACATCTTCCACCGCCTTTTTCCTTAACAGGATGTCTGCCTCCGCCTGGAGCTCTCGCAGTTGATACCGCGAGCTTACCGGCGGAATCGCTGGAGGTGGGCTGATGAATCGAAGACTGTATCCATTGCAAACAATATTCAGCACCCACTTGTCCTGAATTAATTTTTCTCCACTCTGCCGGAAAAAATTGAATGCTTCCCCCCACTGGAGTGGGTAACAGTTACAGGGGAAGTAAATGCTCAGGGCCGCGACCCGGTAGGGCCCTTGGTAGCCGGAGCGGACTGCTGGCCCCCTCTACCCTTCTGGCATTTCTGGAAGGGTTTACGGAACTGCTGCTGCTGGTGCTGTCCCGAGGCCTGCCCACGCCCTCTGCCCGCAGACCCGAACCGTCTCTGGAAAGGGCGTTTCTCCTTTTCTGGCTTCTCCAAACCGACAGCCGTCAGGGTCTCCGCCTCCGTCTTCATGCGGGCCATCTCGTCGTCCGCATGTTGCCCGAACAGGGTTTCCCCCGAGAAAGGCAGATTGGCCACTCTCTGCTGAGCCTCCGGCTTGAGCGAGGTGAGGCGAAGCCACGTGTGCCGCCGTTGGTGGACTCCATGACAGTACCCATGCGCCTCCAGCAGGGACACATCCGCTGCCGCACTGATCACCTGGTTGGAGACTAGCATCCCCTCGCGCAGAGTCTCCAAGAAGTCTTCCCTCTTGTCACGAGGTAGCAGCTCAGCATACTGCTGCAAAGACTCCCACAGGGCCCGGTCGTAACGCCCCAACAGGGCCCCGGCTCTTGCCGCCTTCATGGTGGTGGCAGCCGTACCACAAACCTTCCTGCCCGCCGAATCCAGCAAGCGGCTTTCCTTGTCGGGCGGAACTGTCAATGAGGGGGTGGTAGCATGCTGCTTCCTCGCCGCCGTCACAATGACTGAATCTGGCTTAGGGTCCGTCCTCAAAAAGGTCGGGTCCGAGTCCGGAGCCCGATACTTCTTCATAAGCCAGGAGGGTGCGGATTTCGTCACTGCCGGAGTGAGGAACAACTCCATAGCTGGCTCCACCAGTCCCGGCACGAGAGGCAGCAGGGGGCGAGACAGGTGCTTTTTGTGCAGCGTCTCGAATATCACGGACGTCGTAGGTGTCGGTACCATCACCGTGATTCCCAACTTGGCTGCACCCCTCAGCAGTACCTCCTGGAAGGAGACCAGATCGTCAACCGGCGACACCCTCGTCCCGGGTGTGTCCGACAGCGTCGGAGAGAAGTCCCTGGCCGATGATCGAGTGCGCGATCTGGATCTGCGCCTCCTGTGGCGCCGTCTCGATGTTGAGGACGAACGCCCACGGCTCCGCGATCTCCCTCTCCGTCCGGAGCGCGATCTTCTTGGCTTCGGTCTGTCCGCCGGCCTCGCCGGACCCGGCGACCGTGGCTTACCCTGGCGCCGTGGCTGAGGCGTCCCCTGCGGCGGATACCTGGGTAATGAGACCGATCGCGTCGGAACCGGTGGTGGGCCCGAAAGGCCTAATCGCAGGAGGAGGAGTAGGAGGAGGAGTTGGCGGTGGTGGTGGTGGCGGCGTCAGCGGCGGTGGTGGAGGAGGAGGCGGCGTATAGACCACTGAGTACCCCGATCCCGGGGACTCCGTCGAGGGACTCCTGGTGTCCGGGCGCCCCCTGCGCCTCCTCAACGTCGATGAACCCTTCTTCGACGTCGACCGTCTCCGTGACGGCGATCGTCTCCTCGACGTCGATCGCCTCCTCGACGTCGATCGCCTCCGTGACGTCGATCGTCTCCGTGATGTCGACCTCATCCCCGACGTCGACTGCCTCCGTGACGTCGATCGCCTCCGTGACGTCGATCGTCTCCTCGACGTCGACGGCGAACGCCTCGACGGCGTACGCCTCCTCTTCGCCGACAGTGACCTCCCCTCGACGGTGAGCGCCGACGCCGGGCCTGGTCTCGACGTCGAAGCCTCGACGGAGACGTTGACGGCGTCGACGCTGACGTCGACGGCGGTCCGGTCAGTTCCCTCGACGTCGCTTCTCCCCAGAGCCCTGGGGGGGACGGTGAACACACCGAGGTCATCCCTCTCGACGCCTTAGTCGACGTCATCGACGCCGGTGGAGAATGGGAGCGCTTGCCGGTCTTCCTGCCCCTGGGGAGCCCCCCAGAGGCCTCAGCATGGGCAGAATCAGCCACTCCAGACCCACCTTGTGCCTTCTGTCCTCCAGGACTTGGAGCCTGATCTTCATTCTTTCCCTCAGGGTCCTGGCTGAGAACTGTGAGAAGTTGGCCTGATGTATGATGTCACTAGTTCTAGTGTACACCTTATATCAGTCCAAACAACCCTTATGGTGATTGGTTGTAAAGTCAACCTTATAGACCAGCTATCCTAGTGGTAGCATGGACAAGAGCAGTCTTAGGCTAAACTCTGAATGGCATGAGAAGCCAGCTGTGATACCATATATAATCCCTTGAATACCAAATGAAAGGACACCACAACAGATATATATATAAAATAAAGTGTATTTATTCTAAGCAAACCCTCAGCACTCTTTATGAGATTAGAGGTAAGTACAACACAGTCTTATTAATGCATACAGTAAGTCACACAGGTAAGTAATACAGTTAGGCCCTAGGGGCCACGCAAACCATATAATAAGTAAGTGGTATAAGAACCACTGTCCCGGAAATAGAATAGGCCTAGGCCTAGGGAATCGCTGGGGCTACACTACACTAGCGTTAGTTAGGAAGTGGGAGGCCCACGGGATTCGTGTGCAGAGTGGAAACACTCACGCGTAATGCGTAAAAGTCAATAGCAATAGTACAGTTTAGGAAACGGTAGATTTAGGACACTTCCGGAGTAGCTAGGAAGTTGAGACTTGAAAACTAGACACTAGGATAGTCACTATCCTGATGAGCACCGGAGTACCCAAGTTACCTAGCCCACAGGCTGCGGGTGCATAGGGGTGAAGATGCGTCGTTTTCGTCGTCGACTCCTATGGATGCCTGAAGAAAGATGCTGACAGGCAGTCAGGGAAGAGTGTCCGGTGGATCCCAAGGCTGGGATCAAGAAGAGAAGGAACCTGCAAGCAGAAGGGACAGAGTCAAGGTCACTAGCCAGTGACCACGTGGAACCAGGAAGGAACCAGGCGATGTCGTGAAGAGTTGCAGGTGAAGGTGAAGCTTGTCGCTGCAGCCAGGAGGACCAGGAAGCGTCGAGGACGACCAGGACCAGGAGGCGAGCTGTCCCACGAAGGCTCTTGCTGTCGGCGGCGTCGAAGTTGGACTAGGACTCACCAAGCCTTGGCAAGCGGAACCCACGAAGAACAAAGGACTTGCTTCTGGTGCAGACCAGGAAGGTCTGGGGTGCTTCTTCTTTGCAGAGAAGCGGGAGCCAGTCTGGAGGAGCCAAACCAGCGCAGAAGATTTCAGGATGCGTCGTCACAGAGGCCACTAGCCAGCGGGCAAGCAACCGGACAGACGCGGCAAGCAGGAAAATGCTGAAGGGCCCCACGCAGGACTCGTGGAGTGTGGGGGGCTGGTCTTCGGTGCAGATGGTGCTTGGGGTTGGGGCTTCTCAATCCCCGGTGCACAACTTCGAGGGTACCTCAGAAGCTGCGCTGTAAGTTACTAGCCACTTTTCCCAGGTAGCCGGTCCCACGTCGCTCGTCGCCTCCACGGATCTCAGCTCTGCTGCAGATGTGGATGAGGGTCGGAGAAGTCTGGAAGTCAAGGCTCTGGTCGGGCTCTGCAGTCGGTTCCTCGTAGAACGGTCGCAAAGCAAACGGTAGTCTCTTGATGATGCCTGTTTGCACAGGGTAGCCACTCCTTGGCTACAAGGGAGATTCTTCAGTCTTCTTCTTTCGTCGAATGTCGAAGGTCCAGAGTTTCTGTTCAGTTTTGCAGGTTCAGGATAATCTAAAGTCTTGAGGCCCAACTCCCACTCTTATACTAATCTGGGGGGCTGGGATACCTGCTAGGTCACGCCTTATGGGTGGGACCTGGGAGGGGGTGGTTACACCCACTTCCCTTTGTCCAGTTTCGCGCCAGAGCTGGGGCTGGAGTGCCCCAGCGCCGGTTTGAACTGGACTATGCAAGGAACACCTTGTGTGCCCCAGGCATGTCTCATTCCTTTCAGCCCACCCTGCCCCAATACACTAAAGGCTGTCTGGGGAGGTGCTAGCACATTAGAAACATTAGAAATTTCAGCTTGGCTTTGTGAATTGTTTCAAAGGACTGCTTCATCAATTGCGCGAGGACCAAGTTGAGCCTCTATTCTGGTAGGGGTATGCTCGCACCGGAGGGAATACACAGAGGAGCCCTTTCATGAATTGCTTCACAAGACTCGAAGCACAGAGAGACAGAACTTGAGGAGATCTTCTGTACAGGGAAATCAAGGCGAGGTGCACCTTCACTGAATGAGAATGTGATACCTGATTTTGCTAAAGAGAGGAGATATGGCAAAATATGTTCCAGAGATGATTGCAACGGTTGTAACTTGTTTGTCTTGCGTTGTCCAGTCCCAGAGCTCCTGCGCTTCCTGTAATAGCGTGATGGACTTGGTTCCCCCTTGCTTGTTGACGCAATACATGCTGGTCATATTGTCCGTATGAACCAGCGCGGAGGAACCTGCTATCCTTGGCAAGAAAGCCCGAAGAGAAAGAAAAATGGCTTTGAGCTCTACCCTGTTGATATGCTGTACCCTTTTCACACTGGACCATTTGCCTTGAATTTGCAACTCCTGCAGATAGCCTCCCTAGCTTTACATGGAGGCGTCTGTCATTAAAATGAAATATGGGTTGGTTTGAAGATAATTAAGGCCCTTTGAAAGATTTGAGTATGGGCCTCTACATTCACTGGAGGAGGTCGATTGACTCCAGGATAGTGATGGACATCAAGCTATCGTAGGTCACCGGGCTTCCATAAATTCTGGGATGGTTAATTCTCTGGGATTGTTGGAAGAATTAGCTGTTAACGTGTATACTGTGCCTTGCGGCTTTGTCCCCAACACTTTGTAATTATGTAAATCAAGATGTCTGCAAGGGCTTACCAAGGATGGAACTGAAATTGAAAATGAAGCTTTTAATGAGTGTTAAGAGAGGTAGTACCCATTGTTGCACCTATGGCAGTAACCGTTGAAGGTCCCCCTGTTGCAGAAACACAGTTAGGGATGAGCTTAAGACAGGCAGACTGGGAACAGGCATTAAATCCACAAACCGAATCAGGTCAAGGGATGGTGAGAGTAATTTCCTGGAATATTTCTGGGCTCCTATCCAAGGTTAGTAACCAGATATGGGTAGATTTTATGAGGAACTTCGACATTCTTTGCCTCCAGGAAATGTGGCTGTTGAATGAACTACATATAGATGGCTTTAAGACCTTCCATATACTAGCACTGCGATCAGCTCATGGCAGGAATAAAGGGGGGATTTGCGTCTATATTTCAAATATGTTAAGGGTCATTAAGATTAAAATTTTTAAGTCATCTACCTATTACCAAATTGTTAATATTTATTTCTCTAAACAAATTGAGGTAGTGGTTTTTAATTTCTACAATAATATAGGCAAGGGAAATTTTACTAATGTCCTAAAAAATCTTAATGACGACATGTGTAATCTATCTGCACCTATAGGGAAGGACTTAATTACAATCTGGGGAGGGGACTTTAATACTGGTATTTGTTCCCAGGCGCATTGTGGGTTATGGGACAATGATGTAGATTGTAACACCTATACACCCCACTTTGTTCACTCTGATAGGGGTGAAAGTTATAATGAGGTAATGGCCGCTCATGACCTTGGTTTTGCCAATAAGCTTTGTTCCCCCCCAGCAGAGTTCGGTCCCACGTTTATTGGCAGAGGCCTTAGCTCTACGATAGATTTCATCATTATTCCAAATCGGTATGCAACTTGGATCAATAAATGTATTATTCAACGTAATGGGTTGAGTGATCACCTCCCGCTGAGCATTAAGATCACGCTCCCTATTAAGAGCACTGTTTCGGTGGTTGAAAGTTTGACATGGATACAAGATGGTGTAGTGGATCGCCAAAACGGATACTCTTTGAGATGGGGTGGAAAAGATCCCGAGGTCCTGAATCTAAAGATTATGTCCTAGGCTAGAGACCACATTTTAGAGTGCCTACGCGAAAGGATCGCGTATAAGGATATACTGACTGCGTATTCGCAGATTGTATTGGTGATACAAGAAACGCTGAGTCGTCCTCATAAGGCGTTACCCAATAATAAGAACGGCTGGTTTGATACAGCATGTACCAAGGCTTATTCTGCACTAAAGGCTGCTTTAATTAAAACAGACAGGGATTAGGAGCCTAGCGCGCATCCAAGATGGTCGCGTGAGCACAGGGCTCCCCGGACCCTTGCTGCTCCTCGGAATTTATCCTGAGAATATCCTGATTTGGTTTGTGGATTCTGGCAGATGAAGACCGGCTGAGCACGTATCTCCTTTCAGAACTCGAATCGGACCTGGGAATCCTGAGTTGTCGTTGTTCGAACTTTTGGGACCCACCCGACGGAGGTGCCCGGGGCGAAGGTGAACCGTGGAGCCGGGTCGTAATTGAACAACAGCGGCTGCAGCGCGGTGCCAGTGGCCGCTCTACCACTTTCGGTTTCACTTTCGGACTTCAGGGGGCTGGCCTGCGAGTGCAGTTGATGTGGCGGGGTGTTTCCTTGGCCTCTGTGCGAGGCCTTGTCACCACCGGCCACTAGAGTGCCCATCGCCTTGGGTCCCCCCGCACCGTTA
Source organism: Triturus cristatus (assembly GCF_964204655.1). Classification (NCBI taxonomy): domain Eukaryota; kingdom Metazoa; phylum Chordata; class Amphibia; order Caudata; family Salamandridae; genus Triturus; species Triturus cristatus. The sequence continues at coordinate 639,576,637 of NC_140592.1, forward strand.
TATTGTGGTCTCTGGTGAGGCGCTGGTCTGCGGTGCCGTTGCCCCTACGACTTTTGATCAGCGATCCCCTTCGGTGTCCGTGACCACATGGGGGGCAAGGGGGGCCCCGAGGGGCGTAAGACTAAGGCCTCCCTCCGCGGGGGACCGGTCCAGGCCAACAACATGGACCGCTATACTCAGGGCAGAGGGTCCCCTGGAGCGACCGGCCCCCCCCCGGACGCCGTCGGTGGTGGCACGACCGTCTCTCCGGAGCTTTCCCTGCAGGACATCATGGGCGCCATTGATGGCATCAGAGAAACCATCGCCACGCAATACGAGGCCCTGGCCCGTAAAATCGACACGGTGGCGATTGATGTCACCTTAATTCGGGCAGATCTCTCCAAAACAAATGAGAGGGTCCAGGCTCTCGATGTGCGGACCTCCACCCTTGGTACGGATGTGTCGGACCTGCAGGCCGCGCTTGGTGACATTAAGGCGGTCAACGACCAGATGGCCCGGCGGCTGGAGGACTTCGAGGGACGGGCCCGACGCAACAACATCCGTGTCATAGGCGTACCGGAGTCCTCCGATAGCCGCCCGGTTGACCTCCTGGTTGAGGAACTCATCCTCCAACAGTTGGCCCCTGCAGGCCTAAGTAAGTTCTTTGCCGTGGAGCGGGCACATCGAGTTCCGGGCGGTCGGCCACGGCCGGGGGCCCCCCCGAGGCCTATCGTGGCCAAACTGTTCCACTACAGAGACCGAGATGCGATTCTGCAGGCCTCACGGGTCCACGGCCCGGTGCGTCATGAGAACTCATCCATTAACTTTTATCCGGACTTTACCCAACTTGTTCAGAAACAGCGGATGGGATTCCAGGGGGTGAAGCGCCGTCTCCGTGAACTGGGCCTAAAGTACTCTATGCTCTACCCTGCAAAACTCCGGGTGGAACATGAGGATCGGACTGCCTTTTTTGACTCTCCTGTGGCCGTGAGTGACTGGCTGGACTCGTTGCCGGACAGAGGTGACCGTCCCGGGCCCTCTGCAGGCGCCGAAGGTGACGGGTCCCCTTTGGAGTGACTTTTGGTCCCTGATTTTGCCATTTTGCACTGTTCAGCTGGGTTTTACTTCTTTTGTTCATTTTGTCTCACTAGGACCTGTGTGGGGGGCGGGCGGGGACGGGTCCCTTTCCTCCTCCGGGGTCTTTTCGTAGAATGGGGTTAGTAGGGCGACAGGCACACTGCAAGTTTGGGGGGGTTTTCAGGCCCGCAGGGGTGCAGGGTGGGGGGAGTTGGATTTGGGGGGGGGTTGGGGGGAGGGAGGGGTTGTTTTGCTGTGTGTTTTTTGTTTACAGGGCGAGGTATTGATTTTTGTCCAGATACGGGAACTGTGCTACTGACTGGGGGGCCTTTGATCTATTGGAGGGGATGGGGGGGGACGGGTTGAGACTGATGTCATGGAACGTCAATGGGTTTGGGGATCGTATCAAACGGGGTATAGTACTGCAGTATTTGCGTCGTCTTACTCCTGATGTGGTGTTTATCCAGGAGACGCATCTGGTGGGCAATGTCTGTCATGCAATGAACAGGGGAGGATACCGCCTCGTGGCCCATTCTGGTTTCACAACTGGTTCCAGGGGGGCGGGCATTCTCCTGCGATCCTCACTTCCGTTGGATATCACTAGGGTAGTCTCGGATGACAGAGGGCGCTATGTGTGTCTTTCTGGGAGGTGGGAGGGGCAGCCCCTTTCCCTGGTCTCAGTTTACGTCCCCCCGGGCCTCCAGAACTCCACCTTCGCGGACTTGGGTCGAATGCTGCTTGAACTTCCGGATGGCCTTTTGCTTATGGGCGGGGATTTTAATTCGGTGGTTTCGGGTGACCTGGATCGTCACCCACCCAGGGCCCTCCCCGCTGCCCAGGCATGGCTTGGTGGCCTGCTGGAGACCTTCGGCCTGGTAGATAGCTGGAGATTAATGCATCCAACCCAATGTCAGTACACCTTTCACTCTGGGGCGCATGGGAGTCTTTCTAGGTTAGACTATTTCCTTATGCCCGCGGCACAGACTGGTCGGATTCGGGAGGTTAGGCACCTGGCGCAGGGTATTTCCGATCACTCCCCGCTTTGGCTGCTCTTTGACACCGAGACGCGGTCTGCAGGGCGGATTGCTCCCATTAACCCGTGGTACCTGCGAGACCCTATGACTCGCGACAGCCTGGTTAAGGCTATGGACCAATACTTCCTTGACAACGAGGGGTCGGTGTCGTCCGCAATGTCCCTGTGGGAAGCCTTTAAAACCGTGATCCGCGGACACGCCCTCTCCCAGATAGTGGTGGCTAAGAAACTCAAGAGTGAGGCAGTGGTGAAGCTGGAGACTGACATTTCGGGGCTGGAGTCGGCCTTGGAGGCGGGTGTCACTCCGGACGGGCTCCATGCCCTCAGCCTGAAACAGTTTGAATACAGGTCTCTTGTCACTGACGCCGCCAAAACGTTGTATAGGGAACAGCAGGGTCGATTGTATGATGCCGGGGACAAGGCGGGAAAGTTGATTGCGTGGCTGGATAGGAAGGAGAGAGTGAACCGTGTGGTCCCGGAGCTGTGTGTCTCGGATGGAGTGTGTGTGACTGAGCCTGGTGAGATTGTGGAATGTTTCGCTGACCACCTCCGGGCCGTATACTCCCCGGTGACTGATAGGGATGAAGAAGACTCTCGCCTTCTGCTGAGGGATATTGCTTTGCCCGGCCTGTCTGTCGAAGACCGTGAGCAGCTGGACGCCCCCTTGTCTGTAGATGAAATTGCAACGGCAATTCGGTCCCTTCGTTCGGGCAAGGCGATGGGCCCCAACGGGCTGCCTATTGAATTATATAAGTTACGCCCGGATAAACTCGCGCCCTTCCTCCGTCGTATGTTTCAGGAGTCCCTTGAGGCAGGCTCCCTTCCTGATGACCAACGTCTGGCAACGATAGTCGTGATCCCCAAGGACGGTAAGCCACGAGACCGCTGTGCCTCCTACAGGCCTATTTCGCTGCTAAATGCAGAGCCTAAAATCCTGGCGAAAGTCCTTGCCAACCGTTTGTTGAGCGTCATCTGCGATTTGATTCATCCTGATCAATGCGGCTTCATCCCTCACCGTAGCACCGCTCTTAACTTGCGGCGTCTTCACGGCGCCCTCACCAGGGCGGAGTATCTCTCCGAACCAGCCGTGCTGGTTTCTTTAGACGCCACGATGGCCTTTGACACCATCGAGTGGCCATTTCTCTGGGCTGTCTTGACCAAATTCGGCTTTGGGGAGGGATTTCTTGGCTGGGTGAAGCTTCTTTACACGGGACCCATGGCTCAGGTGGTGGTTAATGGGCGGGTCTCTCGGCCCTTCGCTCTCGGTAGGGGTACGAGGCAGGGGTGCCCGTTGTCCCCTCTGCTCTTTGCTCTTGCCTTGGAGCCGCTCGCTGCTTGGCTCCGCTGGGAGCCCTCGATAAGAGGGATCCGTTGGGCCCCGGGCTTCGAGGATCGGGTCTCGTTGTATGCGGACGATATTCTCCTGTATCTCACCTCGCCGCGGCAGTCGCTTAATGTTCTCTTTGATGTTCTGACTTCCTTTGGGAGAAATTCGGGTCTAACGATCAACTGGTCTAAATCCTGTGTCTATCCTATCTCCGGTGACCCTCCTCTCTTGCCGCCTCGGCTTCCGATCCAGTTATCTCTGTCCGGCTTTAAATACCTGGGAATATACGTCTCGATGGACCCGGTGGCTCGCTATGAGCAGAATCTCCTGCTTCCACTTCGGCGTTTGAGGGAGGACACGGCTCGGTGGTGTAAGCTGCCCTTGTCCCCGCTGGGTCGGGCAGCACTGTTTAAAATGATGTCTCTTCCCAGATTTCTCTATGCACTTCAGAACTCCTTCGATGTTATTCCTGTGTCCTACTTTCGGGAGGTGGAGAGCCTGCAGAGGAGATTGGTGTGGGACGGACGGGCGCGTATCGCTCTGGCAAAGCTTACTGTCCCCTGGTACGACGGGGGCATCGCGCTTCCCGACATTCGCAGGTATTATTGGGCCTCACAGCTGTCGGCCATTAACCATGCCACGTATGCGCCTGGCTTGAATCCGGCGTATGAGATGGATAAATTCCTGCTTCCCGGCGGCAACTATGACAGGGCACTTTACTCCAGCTCGGCTGGACGGACCCTTACGGGCCCTACTAAGATTGCGGTACGGATCTGGAAGGCGGCCAATGTAGCCTTGGGCTGGAGTGAGCGTTTAACATGTGCTACTCCTCTGTTTGCCTCCGACCGCCTGGGAAGCCTTTGGACAACGAAGGGGTTTGAACGTTGGGACACGATTGGTATTAGTAGAGTGGGAGACTTATGGATTAAGGGTGCTGTTAAAACATTCGCGGCGCTCCAGAGCGAATACGAACTTACGGAAAGGGAGTTCTTCCGCTACGCCCAGATTCGGCATGCCCTGCTCTCTGTTTTTGGGGAGGGGACCAATATCCCGGCTTCTTCGCCCCTCGAGGACCGCATACTCGACGGTCATGTCCCCGACAGTACTATTTCATTAATTTATAAAAAACTTATCAATAATCGGGCTGACCTCTTGGTGCGCCTCCGGGAGGCGTGGACGGGAGATGGGGTGGAACTGGACGACGAGGACTGGCAGTCCGCACTGTCGTCCCCCAAGGAAGTGGCCATTCCAGCCCGTCTCCGCCTGGTCCAACTTAAGATTCTCCACCGGGTGTATGTGACGGGTCCCCGTCTGGTCTCGATGGGATTTTCTGAAGACGGGCTCTGTAAGCGGGGATGTGGACTCAGAGCCACCTTTCTCCATATCCTTTGGGAGTGTCGCGAGGTGGCGGAATACTGGCGTCGGGTCCATGTGGTCATGGGACAAGTCACCGGGGTAGTGCTGCTGCCGGAGGTGCGTCGCTGTGTCCTGAATGTGTGGGAGCCCAATGATTATAACGCGGCTCAGACTCGGTGGGCGGCCCTGGGGAACATGATTGCCAAGAGAGATATAGCGCAGCTTTGGGGTTCCCAGCGGCCTCCCACCGTGTCCGTATGGAAGGAGAACATGGACTGGTGCATGTTCAGGGAGAAGACCGTGTATGTGGCTCGTGGCAAACCGGGGGCATGGGGTAGAATCTGGGGGCAATGGAACGCGTATCGTGGGGGTATCTGTGTTCCCCCCCTAGTGGCCACCGATATTGCCTTGTCCCCCTGACCCTTGATGGTTCCCTGCGACTTTTGGGATAATCGAATATAGACGTTCCTCTCCCGTGACCCCCCCCCCGACCTATCATTACTCCTTCCTTTTAGTAGCTATTTGAAGGTCAGAAGTAGAGTCCCCCGGATGTAGCCACATTTTTTGCGCTTACGCCTCGCCTTTTGTTTTTATTTGTTATTTATGTTAAACCTATGTATCCTGCTTCCCTAGGACTATCCGGGGTCATGTGCGGGGCTGGACCCCGGGAGTCGACTACTGCCTTAACCTCTGTATGATCCTTTCCGAATCTAGCGGCCGGCCCTGGTGGTTGTAGGCCCATGCTTGTAATTGATTTATTGTTCAATAAAAATTTTCAAAAAAAAAAAAAAAAAAACAGACCGGGATTATGAGGAAATCAGGGGGTATAGAAAGGCATATAATTGTGCAAGGAACAAAAGAAAGAAGGAAATTAAATATCAGGCTTGGCAGAATCTCTACGAAGCCTCTCTTCGCAGGGATTGCTCTTATTTTTGGCAGGCAGTAAAGGCACCGTTCTTTGCTAACAATGAGGGAGCTAGAGTAGAGGTTGCAATTAGTGAGAACTCCTGGGTAGACTTTTTCTCCCAGGTTTACGGTAAAGAGCGTAAAAACGCTATAATTTCACAAGACCTATTAACATCGGATATTGTTATCCCCTTTCTCCCGATTGATATTCACTTCACTCATGGTGAAGTTTTGATGGCCATAAATGAGAGCAAAGGTAGAAAGGCCCCGGGCTCTGATGGGACTCCGATAGATCTGTATAAATTTACAACGGAAGTTTGGTCTCAATTGCTAACCCGAGTGCTTGCAGCCTGTTGTGCCGAGGGCTTTTTTTAAACGTGGTCGGAGTCCGTTATTATACCAATTTTTAAAAAGGGGATAGGGAAAACCCTGCTTGTTACCAGCCTATATCCCTCCTAGACTCATTTATGAAAGTTGCTGGAAGGGTCATTCTTAATAGACTCCAACAGTGGGCCGAGGACAATAATATCTTAAGTCCAGTTCAATATGGATTTAGGGAGGGTAGGGGGAAATGTTGAACAAGTTTTAAATTTTTCTATATTACAGGGGAAATACACTCATGCAAAAGAGGGGAAATTGTTTGTGGTATTTGTTGATCTTACCGCAGCTTTCGATTGTGTTGTCCATAGCAGGTTATGGTAAATTTTGGAGGGCCTGAAGTTTGAGTCCTCCCTGGTGTTATTTTTAAGGCAATTATACGCAGGAGCCACAGCCAGGGTGAGGTACGGCCTAAAGGGAGAATGTACCAAGCTGTTCCGCGTGGAGAGGGGTGTTAAACAAGGTTGTGTACTGGCCCCGTTCCTCTTCTCATTATATACTAACGCCTTGGAAGAGGAACTGGTGGCTAGGGCGAGAGATTCTCCACTGTAGGTTAATAACAAACAGATTGTCTCCCTTCTCTACGCGGACGACGCGGTCTTGATGTCAAGAACCCAACTTGGCTTACAAAGGGCCCTTACCACCTACATTGACTTTAGGGATAACAGGGGTTTGAAACTTAATGCTAAGAAGACCTTTGTAATGTCTTATGGTAACGGAAGGAATAAACAGTGTAGCCTAATAGTAGAAAGTGGTAAAATTGAATCTACTAAAACATTTTCTTATTCAGGTATCCTGTTAAGAGGATACGGGATCTTGGAGATCTGCGATTAAGAATAGGACCCTCCTTTTTAAGAGAGCAACTGCGGCTGTGATACTTTTCGCGAAGAAAATGGGTAAAAGGCCTCCGGGGATCCTATTAAAAATGTATCAAGCTAAATGTTTAAGTATAGCTACGTATGGGGCGGAAATCTGGGGGTTTTATGATGTTCCCTCTATTCAGGTAATAGAAAACGCTTTTTAAAGATTTATATAAGCTATCCCTCAAAGTTCGTCGGTTTTTAACTGTCACAGCGAACTGGGGATTTCCCATGTTGCCGATGTGATTAAAATGCAGCCCATGTTACTTTGGCACAGAGTCTGGACGTCACAATATTTAGTGTTAAATAGAGACATTATAAAAGACTCCTTGGGAATAGAACAATCTGAAAAAATTCCCTGGTTGAATTATATAAGAAAGTTGTCTAATGATGTAGGGCGATCAGATTTGTATACTAACCCGGATTCAATGTGCACAATATCTAGAAATGAGCTCAAAGCTTTTTCTTTAAATCACTTTGAGTCTCTAAGAATTGGGCTGGAAATCAATAAATGCACAGTGCTTCAGCATCAAATGACATTGTAGTTAAAAAGATTTTTCTCTTTGGACTAGTATAGAGACATTGGCCTGTAGCTCTATTCAACCATACTTAGTATGGTGCCTAGGTGGTTACGATAGATATGTCCAGACCAGGTTCAGGTTCGACTGTTTTCATCGTCTAGTATCTTTTCCAGCCACAAATGATTGGTCTAGGCAGCTCTACCCATGTCCGTGTGATAACCTATCTTCTCAAAATACAATGCATGTGATTCTTTTTTGTAAATGTTATGCCAATGAACGTGCAAGATGGATTATCCCTTTTTTAAAGCAAGGAGCATGGCTGCAGTGTCGTCCGGCCTTTTTATTCTTGAAAATACTGGAAAATGAGTATGTTATTGGAATCACGACTGGTTTTTTAAAATGTATATTAAGAAAAAGGAAAAGCATACATTTTTAACTGTTTTAATAATTGTAACAATTTGTGATTCACGGGGGCAGCTGGTTTTTGTAATGCACTTTTAAAAGATATAATGTACATATGAATTGTTTCTGGTATCTTCGGCTTTTATGATTTTATCTAGTACTTAAAATTGAATAAAGCATTTTCTGAATCTGAGAGATTTGGTCTGTGAAACCACCTGTGTGAGGCTGGCTTAGTATATGGTGCACACTTATTTAAGTGAATCCATGAGAGTCCTGGCCCTCTGCATTAAGTTGTGATAGAACAGCTCATACCCCTATGTCAGAAGCATCTGTCTGGACAATGAAGGTTTTGGAGTAATCAGGACTTTGCAGAAAGAACACGTTACTTACCTTCGGTAACGATTTATCTGTAAGAAACATTAGTTAGATTTAGATTCCTTACCTAAGAATTACCCCCAGGCATCGGACTGGATCCGGAAAGTTTTTCTGTCAGCGGTACCTCTGCACGTCATAAGGTGGCGTCGGTTGGCTCCGCATCCGTCGTCGCCGGGATGATGTCGCAGCAGCTACTTAGACACCGCACTCGCGCACTGACGTCAGTTCTGTACACGTCTTTCCACGCCAGAAACGCAGAGCCATGCAAGACACTGACCACTGGTGCACAAAACTAAGGCCCTGAAAGGATGTCCTTAACCCTAGAATTCAGTTCACAGAACGGGGAGGATGGGTGGGGCGGTAAGGAATCTTTAACTAACTAATGTTTCTTACAGATATATCATTACCGAAAGTAAGTAACTTGTTCATCTGGAAGAAACACGTTAGTTATAGATTCCTTACCTTAGAATAGATACCCCAGCAATATCAACCCCGATGGTGGGTCTGCGAACCGAAATCGCACCAAAAAATCCTGGAGAACAGAACGGCCAAAAAAGCCGTCTCTCCAGACTTGGCTTTCCAGGCAGTAGTATTTTGTAAAACGTGTGCAGCGATGCCCACGAGGCCGCCTGACAGATGCCATACAGAGGAAGTCCTCTTCCCAAGGCAGTAGTGGCTGCCGTCACCCTGGTGGAATGGCCGCGTAGCCCGACTGGAGGCTCATTTTAAGCCAGAGAGTAACATGCCTTAATATACAAAACGACCCATCGAGAAATGGTGCGTTTGCGTACGGCCCCACCTTTCTTTGCGCCCACATAGCCAACAGAGAGTTGGTCGTCCACCCGGAACTGTTTTGTGCGATCCAGATAGAAGGAGAGTGCACGTTTTGGGTCCTGACAGTGGAGCCTCTCTTCCTCCTTCAAAGGATGCTTAGGCGGAAAGAAGGTGGGCAAAGAAATGGTCTGCCCGATGTGGAAAGCAGTGACCACCTTAGGAAGGATGTATGGACGGGTCCTGAAAACCACCTTGTCCGGATGGACAGACAGGAAAGGAGGTTTGGAAGAAAGGGCCTGGAGCTCACAAACCCTTCTAGCCGAAGTGATGGCTACCAGGAAAGCAGTCTTAAGAGTAAAGAGTCTTAAGGGACAGTTATGAAGCGGTCCACAGGGAGCGCACATTAAATAGGTTGAAACAAGATTAAAGTCCCACTGAGGTACAACGAAGGGAATTAGAGGTAAAAGATGCGTTAAGCCTTTTAAGAAACGGTTAACTACCGGGGACTTGAAAAGAGAAGGTTGATCTGGCAGCCGAAAAAAGGCAGAGATGGCTGAAAGATAGCCCTTGATGGTGCCCAGAGCAGAACCCTGCTGGGCTAAAGAAAGAAGGAACAAGCTAACTTCAGAAAATGGGGCAGAAAGGGGATCCACAACCTTTGCTGTGCACCATGCCACAAACTTGTTCCACCGGCAGGCGTATACCATCTTAGTGGAGGGACGCCTGGCAGCCAAGATAACGTCACAGACTTCAGGAGGCAGGTGGAAAGACGTTAACTGCCGCCGCTCAATATTCACGCAAGGAGGTAGAGACTGGACAGGTTCGGGTGGAGGACCGTCTCCTGCTACTGCGACAGAAGATCCTCCCGAAGAGGCAGTCTGATAGGAGGATCGAAGGCCATGTTGAGCAGCTCGGGATACCAGACTCTTCGTGCTCAATCCGGAGGCACAAGGTTGACTTGTGCCCGGTCAGGCCTGATCTTTTTCAGCACTCTGGCCAGAAATGGTATAGGCTGAAAGGCGTACAACAGACTGCAACTCCACTCTGCAACGAAAAGCGTTGCCTAGCGAGTGCCACCTTGGAAATTGGAGGCTGAAAGATCAGAATCATAGCCCTAATATCCCAGACTCGCTGTTCGGGAGGACAGATCCGAAACTGAATCGTGTCCAGAACAGCTCCGATGAAGAGGAGCTTCTGAGAGGGAATCAGGTGCAACTTCGGCACATTGATGGAGAACCCCAGCATATGCAGGAGGTCGGCCGTAGTCTGGAGGTGGGAGACGACTGCCTGGGGAAAGTCTGCCTTTAACAGCCAGTCGTCGAGATAGGGGAAGACTGAAACCCCTGATCTGCGCAGATGAGCTGCGACCACTGCCATCACTTTCGTGAACATCTGAGGGGCGCTGGTAAGGCCAAAGGGGAACATGGTGAACTGAAACTGCTTGTGGCCTACCGTGAACCGCAGGTAACGCCGGAGGGCCAGCAGGACGGGGATGTGAAAATAAGCGCCCTGCAAGTCCAACGCTCCCATACAATCTTGTGGGTCGAGGGCAGACAAGACCTGAACAAGCATCAACATCTTCAACTTCTCCTTCCGGAGGAAGCGATTGACGTCCCTGAGGTCCTAGATAGGATGCAGACCCTTGTACTTCTTGGGAACCAGAAAGTAGTGAGAGTAACAACCACAACCTACTTCTGGGACAGGAGCGCGCTGATGGCTCCCTTGGCCAAGAGAGCTGAAACTTACTGCTGGAGAAGGGCCAGGTGATCCTCCGACATGCAGTGGTATCACAGTGGCATGGTTGTAGGGGTAGTCTCGAAGGGAGGGAGTAGCCCCTTCGGACTATTTGCAAAACCCACTTGTCCGAAGTGGTGGTGTGCCAGTGGTGGAGGTGATGGCGAATCCTGCCACCCACTGGCATTTGATGGGCCTGATAGGTCGGACTAGAAGGGTTTGGAGGCTGCTGCAGAAGGGGAGTTGGTGGACTGGCCGGTCTGCTGGCCCCCTGAACGACGGCGTTGGTTCCCACGTCCCCACCAGCGTGAAGGTTGGCCAGTGTGGCCCTGAGTGGGACGTAGCGGGGCACACTTCCATAACCACAAAAGGGGCGAAAAGCAGTCTTCGACGGGCAGGTGGAGAGGCCCAAGGACTTTGCCGTAGCCCGTGAGTCCTTGAAGCACTCCAGGGCGTTGTCTGCTTTGTCACCAAAAAGGCGACAGCCATCAAAGGGCATGTCCATCAAGTGTTCTGGACATCAACCTCATCCAGGCGTAGCGATGAAGCACTACAGACGTTGAAATGGTCCTGCCCAGAGAGTCGTGGTGTCAAGCCCACAACGTATTGCAAACTTTGCTGCATCCCTCCCGGTGGCGACAGCCTGGGAGGGCACTGCCCAGGCCTCCTCCGGACACTGAGGCAGCACTTGCGCCACTGTATCTCACACCGAGTGGGAATAACGGCCTGAGAGACATGCGGTGTTTACGGACCACAGTCTTAAGCTGTCGGGAGAGAACATTTTCTTCCCAAGATGGTCCAGCTTCTTGGATTCCCTTTCCGGTGGAGCGGTAGGGAAGGCGCTCTTGGAAGTGGAGGGTGGACCACAAGCTCTCCGGGGTGGGGTGTTGGGAAAGGAAAGTGGGGTTGTCCAGAGCCGGGTGGTGGCAACGGGCAATCATCCTGTCCACGGGAGCCCCCGTCTTGGGCCTGGACCACATGCCCAAAACGAAGTCGGTGAGGGCCTCATTAAACATTAGCCAGGGCTCCGAAGAGCTCGCAGCCGGTTGAAGCACCTCTATCAGTAGGTTAGTCCTGACCGCCACCGTAGGAAGCTCGAAATTAAGAGCCTTGTCCGCCCTACGCAACACCACTGCGTACGACGCTCCCTCCTCCGTAGCCACGGTAGGAGGAGACAACAAGTCAAGGTCAGGCGACTTGTCCAAACCGCTGGCATTCCCCAGTTCCTCTTTCCAGTCCTGCTCACTCTCCTGGTCAGCTACAGGGTCGCCTGACCCCTCTCAGTCCTCCTCCTCAGTATCTGGGTGCCATTCTGGTTGAAAAGGGGCCCCAGGAGTTGACAGCGGCATAAAAAAAAATCCTCGGCTCCTGATACAGCGTCGGAAGCCGCCGCCCCGGCTCCACGTCGGGATGGAGGCCATGGTCGACGCTGGCCGGGGGGCCAACCGGCGTCGAACGAGGAAGTGGTGTCGGAGGAAGCAGCGCCGGTGGAGGCGTAATAAGGTCAACCGGCACTGATCCAGATCCAGGCCTGGATCCAACGGGGCCCAGCAGAGAAGGCCTAGGACCCCCAACAAAGTCTGCGGGGGGCGAAGACTCGCCGGCGGGTTTGGGCTGCCCAAAGATGGCATGCATCACTTTGTAGAATGTACGAAGCTGGGCGGGAGTTGCTTCGGGTCCCGAAAAGGGAGGGAGACGTGGAGCCAACTCTTCAGGCTCCGCACGCCGATCCTCAGGAGGGGCACCACACATGGGCCTCGTCGGGTCGGCCGACCGACGAGGAGAAGTCGAAGAGCAACGATGCTTTTAAAAGTGCCACGGTGTTGTTCCCCACGCAGGCACTTTTAAAAGGGACTGGCAGAAGGCAGCACACTGAAAGGTACTTTGTAACAGGAGAAATGTTTCGTTTTTTCTATATGCAATAGTGAAATCTTGCATTGTCTATCAGTGACTTTATGAACTTGATGTCTTTTAAAAACGAAGTCAGCACCATCTGAATTTAAGATACACACGAAGATATGGCTGCCAGAATATCGCCAATCAAAGTATGAACTTTGCCAGTCCTTTGTTGCTGTCAACTCATTTGAGCACCCCCAATGAAATCACCTGAAAAGTATTTAAATCTGTAACTTAATCATGTGGTTTGATGGCGCTTTTGAACGTGAGCACTGAGGAAGGCGAAAGCCGAAATGCATTTGCTCGTAATAAAATCAACTTGAGTCCCGTGAGTGCTGAGCCTGCTTTTTGGAGCTGTTATATGAAACGTGACTCACCCTTCACGTCTGCATATATATATATATATCTCTCTCTCTCTCTCTCTCTCTCTAGCGGTCGCCAGTGGGTAGTTATAGTTAGGACCTAGTTTCCATAGGAAAAGTGTTTTTTCTTTTCCTAATAACTTTGGCGCTGGTTGATGAATCTTCGCATAATTTTCAAAACAAGGGGGCCGCGCCAGGTCAGCTTCTGTCCTGAAAGTTTCGGGGTGATTCGTCAAGCAGGGGCTGAGAAAAAAGGGGGGCCCAAAACGCATTTTCCCCATGTAAACTTCCATAGGAAAATTTACACAAAGCTACAGCCCAAACTGCTTAACGGAATTACACCAAATTTGGCAAAAAGGTAGGTCTTGGTTCACAAAAAACCCTTTTTTTTAAATGATGTAAATCCGTTCAGTAGTTCCTAAGAAATTAGAAAAAGAAAAGGTTTGATATCTGTCCTCCATAGGAAACTTTAGACAAAGCTACAGCCCGATCTGCTGAACGGAATTACACCAAACTTGGCAAAAAGGTAGTTCTTGGTTCAGACAGAGCCCTGTTTTTTTAAATGGTGTAAATCCGTTCAGTAGTTCCTGAGAAATTAGAAAAAGAAAGTTTCGATATCTGAGCACCGAGGAGGGTTTGCACACCCTCCCGGGCACAAGCTTCACTCTGATTGGCTGCCAACACTCCAAACCAGGAAGTGTTGGCAGCCATCTTGTGACTTGGTTGAACCGAGTCACAAGAAAACAGTAAAACAAATATTTAAAAAACAAGAAAAGGGGGCAGGGTATCAACACCCTGACCCCCTAGGCCTGCTCAGGGGGGTCCCACAAGGCCCCCCCCAGGGCCAAAAAAGCATTTTCTTTTATAATTTCAGCGGAATCCACGTTGGGGTTGCGAATCCTGTCAAAAAACATAAAGCACGGGCTCCTGCGCTTGCTTTTAATGAGGCCCCCAGGTGGGCCAGGACCCGGGGGGATTGTCAATAAATAATAGTGGGGACATCATCAGTGATGTCACCAGTGATGTCATTTGAGATGTCATCAGCGATTTCACTGACCATGTAATGAGTGATGTAAAATGTGACGTCATCAGCAGTGCATTGCGGGGGCGTGAGTTATAGTTAGCTCAACTAACTATAGCGGACACATTTCTATGGTTTTTTTCAGTGAATCTCTAAGGTTTTTTAAATGCTAATATCTAACTATGTTTTTTTTTGTGAATATATATATATTATATATATTATTTATCTACTGGCGGTCGCCAGTAGATAGTTATAGTTAGGACCGTGTTTCCATAGGAAATCTCAAAATTCTATTTTGAATAACTTTGGCACAGGTTGAAGAATCCTCGCGAAATTTTCAAAACTAATGGGGCAGTCTCGGGGTGATTCGTCAAGCGGGGGCCGAGAAAAAAGGGGGGTCCCAAAACGCATTTTCCCCATGCATTTTCCCATAGGACCTTTAGCCGAAGGTACAGCCCGAACGGCTGAACAGAATTACTTGAAATTTGGCAGAGAGGTAGTCCTCAGGTCAAGCATGTGCCTTTTGCATGTATGGAGTCAATCTGTTCTCTATTTCCTGAGAAAATTGCAGTTAAAAGCACATAAATATCTATAAGCGTGCACCGTGCGCGCACCCTAACGTGCGCGAGTGTAATTCTGATTGGTGGTTACATTTTGTTTGTTTTGTGTGCGACAGGGAAAAAGGAAGGTGGCGCACGTGAAAAGGGGGCAGGGTAGAGAGTTTCTGACCCCCTAGCCTTTGTCAGGGGGTCCCTGAAGGACCCGGAAGGCTGAAAAAAAAAATTACTTTTTTTTTTTTAAATCGCGGGGTGCGCGCACGGTGGAAAACATTTATAAAAACAAAAAAAACTTTTTAAACGAGCCATTCCATATTACAGGATACAGTCAATCTATAACTATATACATAGGTAGTTTATTATAAAATAAATATAGAAAAAATATAATAATACATACATAACTTAGCATTTAAAAAACCGTACAAATTCCCTTAAAAAACCATAGGTTTCACACACGTTATAGTTAGGAATTAGCATTTAAAAAACCTTACAAATTCATTTAAAAAACCATAGGTTTCACATATGTTATAGTTAGCGGACATTTCACTCGTAAAAAACCAATGAAATTCCCCCGTTATAGTTAGTTCAGATAACTATAACTCGCGCGACCGCCACTCTATCACAAGGATGATGTCATGAGTGATGCCACAGACCATGTCATGAGTGATGTAATATGTGACGTCATCAGCAGTGGATTGCGGGCACGCGAGTTATAGTTATCTGAACTAACTATAACGGGGGAATTTCATTGGTTTTTTACGAGTGAAATGTCCAGCTAACTATAACATGTGGCAAACCTATGGTTCTTTAAGTGAATATATATATATATATATATATATATATATATATATATATATATATATATATATATATATATATATATATATATATATATATATATATATATATATATATTACCTACTGGCGGTCGCCAGTAGGTAGTTATAGTTAGGACCGTGTTTCCATAGGAAATCTCAAAATTCTATTTTGAATAACTTTGGCGCCGGTTGACGAATCCTCGCGAAATTTTCAAAACTAATGGGGCGCTCCGCTCACCTCCTACCCTGACAATTTCGGGGTGATTCGTCAAGCGGGGGCCGAGAAAAAGTGGGGGTCCCAAAACGCGTTTTCCCCATGGATTTTTCCATAGGGACTTTAGTCGCAGCTACAGCCCGAACGGCTGAACAGAATTATGTGAAATTTGGCAGAGAGGTAGCCATAAGGTCCATGAAGTGCCTTTTGCAGGTTTGGTGTAAATCTGTTCAGTATTTCCTGAGAAATTAGCATTTAAATCAATATATATATCTGTACGCGCGCAGCGTGCGCGCACTGAGCAAGTCCTGTGCGCGCACCCTGCCGTGCGCGAGTGCACTTCTGATTGGTTGTTAGATGTCAGTAAACATTCGAATCGGTGGAAATCAGGAAGCGGCGGCCGCCATTTTGTCTCTCGCATAAAGAGGGGGTGATAAACAAAGGGGGAGAACGTGAAAAGGGGGCAGAGTGGGGAGATATTGACCCACTAGGCATTGTAAGGGGGTCACAGTAGGACCTTGTAGGGAAAAAAAAAAAGATTTATATTTTGAAAGCAAATATCGCCGAGTGCGCGCAGCCGAAAAATTTTTTAAAACCAAAAAATAATAAAAATTCGCATTTAAGTGAAAAGATATAAGGTGGCTCTAAAAAGAGCCCTTGTGTTTATTGTGTGTTTTTTGGTACCTACAAGTAAGTACCGATGCAGAGTCTAAAGTTCAAGAGGAAGACTCTGTTGCCTTCATCAGTGAAGTGTACACCATCTCCTCTATAAATGTCTTGCATGTTGTAACGCAAGTTGTTGTGGTATATAGAACCCATACCATAGTCTCTGAGGAAAGCAGAAATAGATTTGTTGACGTGCTTCCTTGCTTTGTCAATCTGCGGACAAAATTGGTTGGACCAGTTCCACTTTTGCCTTTGGCATATGTTAGAATATACAAAGGCAGTTTGTGGAAAAAGCGACATCAATTGCACAAAGGTGTCCTTAATAAGCATTTCCAGACCTACCCCAGTTAAAGTGCCTAGGTCATTACTACCACAGTGCAAAATAATAAGGTTAGGCTGTGGGAGATGTAGAAAGGTTTTCACCAAAGGCATTAATTGGTGTCACTTTAACCCTCTCTGACCAATCCATTTAATGTCTACATTTGGCAAAGCAAGGTCTCTCACCATACCTCTTTTTTCTGCAAATTTTTCACTCCAGAAGACATAGCTGTGACCTACAATCCACACTGTGAACATCTTCCAAGGAGATCTGGATGCACTCAGGGGGTGTCTTTCAGTAGAAAGGCAATATGAAATGAAAGACAGTTGAAAAATAAAGGCACACATAGTTTTTTTTATAAAAAGAACTCATTGGCTGTTTCAAACCATTCTACACTAAAAACTAGGCTGTATGTTTAAATTTTTAAAAGCATGTTTTGTATTGGTTCAGAAAAATGTGTTACCACAGAACATTACTATGGATTTGCAGTTAGGTTTGAAAAGTCAAGCACTCTTGCTCTTTGGATATGAAACATTGTCTGCTGAACTTCTGACCTCTCTCCGCACAGCAGTGTTCCATGACCTGTTGCTATGGTAGCAGGCAGGAGACAAGTTGGGGGAAGGGTACATTTGGAAAGGGGTTGAAGTTTTCAACCAATAGAAATGTGTGATTTCATTTGAAAAAAAGTGGGAAGCACTGAGATTTGAAATTAACATGTATATGTGTGAAAAAAGAGAGGGAAACATTGCCATTTACTGGTTCTGGAGAGAGGAGAGAGGTGTGGAGCTCTGATATTCTGACTCTGATAGTCTGCTGTTTGAGTGGCACATTTCTTTCTCAACTAACTATTTTAAAAGGTGAGTTATGAGTTTGAGAGGGGATGTATGTGGTGTATTTTGATATAATAATAGAAATTTGTTTCTTTTTTTAAAATTGTGTTTTACATTTTATGTTTTGGAAGATATTTAACTGCCTTGAATACCTACAACCTAAGAAGAAAAGAAGAGTCAAAATATATAAATGACTACAACCCAGTCATTTTATCCATGTGGAATGCTAACATGGATATACAGTATGTGGCTGACAATTCTATTGCTGTTGCTCGCTATGTCACATCTTACATCACTAAATCAGAGAAAATGGAATTGAAGGAAATGTGGGAAGAAATTTCTCACAAGAAAACTGTCAGTAAGAAGCTGTACAGTTTCAGTTTAAAGATGTTATCGCATCGAGAAATTGGATCCTACGAATGTTCAGATAGGTTATCATCTGCAAGTCTATACTCGAAATCCAGAAGAATAATTTGGGTCAGTTTAGGCCTTGCAGGAATGCGAAATCGGGTACTGAAATCTGTTGGAGAAATTGAATATTTGGCCGAGAACGACCCAGAAAGTACAGATATTTTGAAAACAAACATGTTGGACACATATTACCCACAAAGAAGTCGTCATCTTGAGAACATGTGTCTCTATGAAGTGCTGCAGAACTACATTTTTTCACGGAAAGCCACAGAAGACATCAACAATGGAAAATATAAAGTCATTGGTGAGGAAGGATGTTTGGTGAAGCAAACAAAAGGAAGTTTGATAAATCACAGGAAGCTGAGTTGCGACACTACTGACAAAAAGGAATTTTACTACTTGGCTCTTTTACAGCTGTTTAAACCATGGCGTTCAGAGGACGAACTACTGGGAGAATTTCAAAGCTATGAAGATTCTTTTAATGCTAGCAAAGATAGCATAGAATGCAGTACTTTCACAACTTATGTCCAAATGTTAAATGAAGAAAATGAACAGGAAGCAAAAATTGCAGCTGAAGTAGCTAGAGACAGTTCTCAAGACAGCCAAAGTTCAGGAACACTTAGTCAAGATCCCCTAGGACAACCAATCATAGAAAATGAAGCTGCAGTAGCCATGACTGAAGTAGAAACGGCTATGAATCAAGCACAGGAAGATTCAATCGACTTACTAAATCTGGAACAACAACTGAATGAAGAACAAAAACAAATTTATGAAGAAGTCACCAAAAAAATTGATCATGGATTACTACATGAAAAAAAACAGTGCTCATGCACATCATTTGAACCAATCAGGATGTATG
The DNA here is from genome assembly GCF_964204655.1 of Triturus cristatus. Lineage (NCBI taxonomy): Eukaryota > Metazoa > Chordata > Amphibia > Caudata > Salamandridae > Triturus > Triturus cristatus. The sequence goes on from NC_140592.1 coordinate 639,595,312, forward strand.
TGAGCGGACAAGCTGGAACTGGTAAAAGTGTTTTAATAAAAGTCATCAGAAGCTACCTAGAGCAAAAAACAGCTTCAAATTTGTCTTGTGTGGTAACTGCTCCAACTGGGTTAGCAGCCTATAACATAAAAGGAATTACCTTACATCGCTTGCTAATGTTACCAGTGGAGCATGAGAACAAAATAGAATACCACATGCTTCGAAGTTTCAAGAGTGTTGAAGAAATGCAAGTTCTCATTATTGATGAGGTGAGCATGGTTTCAAACTTAATGCTTGCCTTTGTGCATTTAAGAATGCAACAAATTCTTAAGAGAGACTATGACGTGTTATTTGGAGGTAAACACGTCATAGTTTTTGGAGATCTTTTACAGCTCACTCCAGTTAAAGGACAACCAGTGTTTAATACTGTGACACATGAAGACACGAAGAAGTCATTAGGAAGCATTGGTAATGCGAATATTTGGTCGTTCTTTGAGTACAAAGAACTCACTACCAATATGAGACAAGCAAACGACGAAGATTATGCAAGTATTCTGAAAGATATCAGAATTGGACTACTCACAGAAGTTGGCAAAAAAGCATTACAGAGTAGGATGCTACATAATTTATTTCCAAATGAAGAAATAGTTGCAGAGAAAATATACAAGAACATTGCTGAAAAAAATACTGTAATCTGCTTAATGCCAACACTACGTGAGTGCTCAATATTCAACGAGGAACTTTTGAAATTGGAAAAGGAAGAGATTAAGAAAATGGAAGCAGAGGACAAAATTCAGCATGAAAGAATTACTTTTACATTAACAGGCAAACTGAAAAATAAATTGGATTCACTAGAGAAGAACATTTCCAAAACAGCTGGATTAGAAAAAAATCTATATGTTTGCATGAATTGTCGAGTGATTTTAAGGAGAAATTTGGATGTAGAAAAAGGTTTAGTGAATGGAGCTATGGGAAGAGTTGTGGGTTTTAGTAATTATCAGAAAAAAGATGGAATTGAACGTTTAAAAATAAAATGTGATCAGATAGAAGAAGTTAAAGACATTTGTCGTTGTTCAGTTCGTTTCATGCTTGTGAAAGACTTATCTGTGCGTAGAAAGCAGTTTCCATTTTCTCTAGCATATGCTGTAACTATTCACAAGTCTCAAGGATTGACTGTAGATAGTGCTTTTGTAAACATTGGTTCTACTGTGTTCAAAGAAGGTATGGCATATGTTGCTCTGTCACGAGTAAAAACATTATCTGGTTTATTTATGATAGACTTTGATGACTCAAAAGTTAGTGCTGATACAAACTGTGTAAAGGAGTATAATAGTTTAAGAAGAACCTATGCTCTTCATTTAGGACAGTATCCTGTGATTGAAAAACATGTTGTCTCTCGGAAAAGGAGATTTGAAAATATCTGTAATGTGGATGAACGGAACAAAAAAAAAAAGGACAGTGATGTGATAGCAAGGAAAAAGAAAAAGGACAGTGTTGAAGAGGTTGTTGGTTGCCATTTTGAAAATAGCTCTGGTGTCAACTGCTATGCAAATGTAGTGCTGAATGTTGTATTTTATCTTGAAAAGTTGCTAGAACAGATAACAGTAAATCATGGAAAAAGATTGTGTTCTCTGCTGAGTCTCCTTTATGAGAAGCTGAGTACTGATAAAACTAAAATAGAAAGTGCTACTGATGTTAGAAATCTTTTAGATGTATGTTGTGGTTCTACACAGTTTAAAGAAAATGTCCAGCAAGATGCACAGGAATTCTTAATATATATTTTGAGCGTACTTGAAGATGAAGGAGTAGAAGTAGAACACTTATTTGGTGTCTCTTACAAATAGGAACATTGCTGTGAAAACTGTATGAACACATGTAGTAGTAATGTTGATTCAGAAAGGTTCATATTTTTACCATTACCACAAAGTAAATCAGTGACTTTTAGTAAATTAGTTAAAGATGTCAATCACAACATGGAATGTTCTGAATGTAAATCTGACATGTTTTCCACATTATTTTTACAGAAATATGGTCAGTATGTAATTTTAATGATGCAACGTTGTAGAGCTGATGGTTCAAAATTGGATACTTTAATAAAGAAGTTTACAGGACAACAATTATCAATTTCTGGAAAAACTTTTGTTACAGTTGCAATAATTTTTCATGAAGGACCTACTGTAACTTCTGGACATTACACAGTTTATCTTAAATGTGAAAAAGGCTGGACACTGTGTAATGATTCCCAATTGATTTTCAAGCAACGTTTGCCTTATGATTTACCCAATTCTTACTTAATTTTTCTGAAACCTAAATTTTGAAAACTAAAAACTGCATCTGAAGAAAGCATTTTTTGTAATTTTAAAGGATTATAATTGAAGATTTCACTTAAAAAGAATTTTGAAATTACTATTTGGCCTAAAGGAAAAGTAATAAAAACAATTGTGGACTCCTTTGACAGAAATTATTTTGGCATGTGTGCTTTTGCGACAAGGTTTAAAGACGGTTTATCTAGAAAAATGTTATTCATCTAGAAAAGTACTTGTAATATATATGTAATATTTCTAACAAGGTATATTTTAGTGAGGATAGTTTTTGGGCTTTTTTTAAACAATCTTTTAGATTGTTTTTTTTTGCCCGCTGTTAAATGATGAATACAATTGTTTTCACTATTTTAAGTGAAAATTAAAAAATTCTGAAAACAGCAAAAAAAGGGCAAAAAATTGCTTTGTAAAATATGTAAAAACATGTAATGCTTTTTGAAATGTATGATTGAATATTAATACTTTTTTTCTTTTTTTGCAGAACTAGAAAGAAAAAATAAAAAACGAAATTCTGTTCCCTTGCAAAATACAAAAAATTATTTTTTTCCAAATAAGTTATTTTTTTAAAAAAATAAGCGAAAAATATTTGTATTTCTCAATCCTCCCTTTTCATGCTTCCATTTCTTCACCTCTCTTTGTACTTTAAATTAAAAAAAAAAAAAAAAAAAATCACCCAAGTGGCTTGAGTTAATGGAGGGAAACAGGAAGAGAAAAACGAAAAAAAAGAAAAAACATATATGGTCTACTGCACTCATGCGCATCAAATTTTCTCTGAATGAGATCAAGACTGGTCTCACCCACAGAAATAAGTCGGCCGCAATCAGTGCAGCGTGTGGACAACCTCGCCAAACAAGGTGGTCCAAAAAGAGGTGTGGAAGAAGGCAAAGGCACCACTGCAGAAGAAGTGCTCGCCTGTGCTGCCGAAGATGTGCTCGGCTGAGCTGCTGCAGATGTCGTCGGTTGAGCAGGTGGAGGGTTTGCTCCAGAAGCTCGACGAAAAGTCACTGGATGCATTTTGTCAACATGCCTCAACATAGTGTGAATGCTAAAAGAATACTTCTTGTTAGCATTCCCACGTGACAAGACTTTTTGACACAATGTAAAAGTAACTTTAGGTGCATTTACCTTTTTTTGTCCCTCTGGAAAAGTGAAAAACTGCCATATAAAGCTGTCTTTCTACTTCCTGTTCCTCTGCCTCTCAAGAGTGTCCTGGTCAGTGTCTGAAGATGGTTGCTGTTCAGCCATTGTCTCAACAGAATAGCTCCTTCTCCAAAGGAATCAGAACTAATAATGACGGGAGTAGGTGTGGTTTGGGAAGAATCTGGAACTGAAAGTACTTCAAACCAATCAAAAGTGATGATTCATGATCACATGACTTGCCATGAGGGGATTGGGTGTGGTGTTGAAACAATCAGTAACTGAAAGTAATGATAACCAATTAGAAGTGTTGTTTTATTAAGCATATAACCCGAGGTGCGCGCACTGCGCAAGCTCCGAGCACGCACCTTGTGATTACGCATGCGCGAACGCGTAGGAGCGCATGTGCATACGTCATATGCGCGTACGTAACGCGCATACGTTGAACACGCGTATACGTGAACGTTAATGCGCGTAATTTAAGCGTATGTGGAAGTGAACCGCGTGGAGCTCCCAGCACGCACTATAACGTATGTATGCGTACGTAAATAACGTACGACGGTATTCATAAAAAACTTACGAAAACGTACTAGGTGCGCGCTCAGAGCGCGCACCCCAAGAATTTATATAAAAAAAAAAGTGGAGAAAAACTAATTGCAAAAATAAAATAAACTGTTCAACTTTATCCTAATTGAAAGTTAAAAAAAAGAGCAAAAACAAATAAAAGGATACAGATAATATATAAATGAATACATAGGATTTTTTTAAAAAAAATATATATATATATATTTAATTTAATAATTCAAAAATTAGCACGTTATAGTTAGCTGGACATTTCTCTCATACAAAACCAATGAAATTCCCCCGTTATAGTTAGTACAGCTAACTATAACTCGCGCGACCGCAATCCATTGCTGATGACGTCACATATTACATCACTCATGACATGGTCAGTGAAATCACTCATGACATCACTGATGACATCTCAAATGACATCACTGACGATGTCACTGTTCAAGACATCAATGTGATAAATTACCACACCTTCTCACACCCTTATAAAACCATTCATATACCAACTGAAAATTACACAGTTCCATTCTCAAATCCACAAATAATGCAATACTAATAACTGCATACCTAAAAAAAAACTTTAAGACCTTCGTTCACCTCCACACACTCACCTGTACAGTCACTCATAGTTACATTGAGTCCATAAAAAAGTATCATATAAATTTATACATATATCTATATAGACATTCACACACTAACAATCATCCATAGAGGTACTCTCACACCTAGTCATTCAAACAATTAATCACACTGCCATTTACTCATTAATGCAGTTATACACACTCAAGTTCACTCACTCACAAAAATAGTATCATATTCTTATGCTCAATTAGAATCATTGACACAAGCACACATTCATCCATACAGACACTGTCACAATTACACACTCACACATCTAATCACTTATATACTCTTACACACATATATTATGCCTTTTTCATATTTAGTTAGTCACAAATGTACCACTGAGACATACATTCAAACCATAATACAGCCATACATACACTCACTCAACCATACAGTAATTCAGAGATGCACTTTTAATAACATCCAGTCATAGAATCACACACTCACTCATCTATGCACACTCACACACCTCTGCTGATGATGTCAAATATTACATCACTGATGACATATGTGTCTTTATGAAAAATAAATATTTGTAATATATGTATAGCTAAAGATACAGTATTAGCATCAACAGAGGATTGCGGTCGCGTGAGTTATAGTTGCCTGCACTAACTATAACGGGGGAATTTCATTGGTTTTTTACGAGTGAAATGTCCAGCTAACTATAACATGTGTGAAACCTATGGTTTTTTCAGTGAATTTGCAAGGTTTTTTAAATGCTAATTCCTAACTATAACGTGTGTGAAACCTATGGTTTTTTCAGTGAATTTGTACGGTTTTTTAAATGCAAATTTTTTTTTGAGATTTTTGGTAAACCTATGTATAAAATATTATATGTACTATATCCTGCATTATGGAATGGTTAATTTTTTTTTATGCATTTTTTACCGTGCGCGTACGGTAAGCTGACGCTACCCGCTCCGTACGTCATAAGTACGGTGCGCTTACGTGATACGATGCGCGTACGGTAAGCTGACGCTACGCGCTCCGTACGTCATAAGTACAGTGCGCTTACGTGATACGTACGTGACGTACGTGTACACGCATGTGCGTTGCGCGGAAGCAACGTCGCGGTTACGCAGGGGCGTGTAATGCGCATGCGCGAGTGCGTCTTACGTACGCGCTCCGTAAGCATCATGTTTGCGCATGCGTACTTGTTTACGAGCGCGTACCGTAAGCTTACGGAGCGCGCACGGTAGGTCATGTGATCCACAAAGAACACTTTTCATTGGTTGAAACTACTTTCAGTTCCAGAAACTTCCCACACCACACCAATTCCCCTCATTACTGCTTGAGATCCCCTAGGAGAAGGAGCTGAATTGACATTGAGATACAATGGCAGAGCAGCAGACCTCTTCTGACAGTGAGCCTAGCAGCACCATCATCAGACAGAGAAGGAGGAAACAAAATGATTCTTTTGTGTGGGAGTATTTTACTTTTCCAGAGGGGCAGAAAAAGGTCAATGCTCCATTGGTCACTTGCACACTTTGTGACCGTGTTTTATCTAGAGGAGATCCAAGGAAGAAGTATTCCTTTGGAAATCACTCTATGATGAGACACATTAGGGATAAACATCCCAGGACCTTTGCTCGACATACTGAAGAAAACTCTTCAGTAAGTCACCGGAGCCCAACCTCAGAAGCTCAGCCGAGTACATCATCGGCAGCTCAGCTGAGCCCTTCCTCTGAGGTGGGAGCATCACCTTCTTCTGCTCCTCTGGACATTAACCCTCAAATTCGGAGGGTTTCAATGAGGTGTACAACGTGTTGTGGTCTTATTGTTTTTGGGGAGACCAGTGTTTCCCTTATTAACAATAAGATAGACCAGCACGTTTGTAGACGCTCATAATATTCCCATTCTTTCTTTCCTCCATCCCTGTATTAACCCAACGGCACTTTTAAGAGCCAACCTTACCTCACAATTTTTTTAATTTTTTTTTAAGCTTTCCTTTTTGAAAAATTTGTTTTGCCATGCGCGCACGGTACGCGTAATTACGCGAAGATTGCAGAATTTCTCCGTTTACGCCGTGCGCGTACGCTACGCGCATTCGGCGATTTTTTAAAAAAAAATTAAAATTAATTTTTGCCCTTGGGGGTCCTTCTGGGACCCCCTGACAAAGGCTAAGGGGTCAGGAACTGTCCACCCTGCCCCCTTTTCACGTTCTCCACCTTTGTTTTTCACCCCCTCAGACTGCGAGAGACAAAATGGCGGCCGACACTTCCTGGTTTCGACCGATTCGAATGTTTACTGAGATCTAACAACCAATCAGAATTGCGCTCGTGCACGGCGGCGTGCGCGTACGGTAAGCTTACGGTACGCGCTCGGAGCGCGCCTATAGATATATATTTTGATTTAAATGCTATTTTCTCAGGAAATACTGAACAGATTTACACGAGACCTTCAAAAGGCACATCCCTGACCTGACGGCTACCTCTCTGCCAAATTTCAAGTAATTCTGTTCAGCCGTTCGGGCTGTAGCTCGGACTAAAGGTCCTATGGAAAAATGCATGGGGAAAACACGTTTTGGGACCCCCCCTTTTTCTCAGCCCCCGCTTGACGAATCCCCCCGAGACTTTCAGGGTAGGAGCGGAGCGGAGCGCCCCACCTATTTTGAGAATTTCGCGAGGATTCGTCAATCGGCGCCAAAGTTATTCCAAATAGAATGTTGCGGATTTCCTATGGAAACACGGTCCTAACTATAACTATCTACTGGCGACCGCCAGTAGATGATTATATATATATATATATATATATATATATATATATATATATATATATATATATATATATATATACACGCGTGCAACATTTGAGTCTTTGCAGGTTTTGATGTGACTATGCCACAATGTTTCAATTGTTTTAGATAATGCCTCTTATTTTATTTTATTGAAAGCACAGTGTTCTTTTTGTTACAATTTTCAATCAATGTTGCGTTAATGTCGCCATTTTAACACAGACTTAAATGTAAAAATACTTTCTATGTCCATGAACTGTGTTGCTGTGACAACCATGGAGGACGGTGCCTTGCCTCTTGTATTTAAGTAGACACTATAGAGGGACCTGATGTAGTGAAGAAGACGGTTGTATCCGTCGAAACGCGTCAGGGCATCCTTTGGAAATAAATATTTCTTTGGTTTATCATCCCACGGTGTCAGCGCCTGTCTTCGTATGCCTGCAGCACAGGACTGGTTCAAATATTGAGAGACTTTCCGGAATCTCCACGCTGACCCGCCTCGTTCTGGTGCTCCTCGCTGCCGGAATCCGTTTGGTGTATCTTTTCTCAAGGAAAACGAAGAACCCCCCGCAGCCGACATCCCGGGACCGGAGCGCGTTACAAGCCAGCCAACAGTGAGTGTCCTGCCTCTCGGGGCCGCCGGAGGGCGGTCTGAGTTCCAGGTAAGCTCTCTTGTTTGTTGTGCCTAATAGCGTCTTTTCGTGTCCATTAAGGTGGCTGATGGGAGAGGTAGTCCCGTAAGTGTTCAATACGGGCTGTGGGAACCAAAGAGACTCATTATTTCCGAGGATGGCCGAGGATTGGATAAGGGAGCGAGAGGCTGCAGCGGTGGACATTTTTAGTGATACATCTAGCACTACAACACAGTCTAACGCAAGCGGCGTACCGACAGCTCCGACAGGCAGCGATTTAAAACGACTCACAGCTGAACTTGAAAAACTACGGAAACACGAGGTTTCTAAGTGGTGGGAATGTACATCTCTGAAACGTTACCTCGATGTGGGCCGTATCCCCAGGGGGCTGAGGATCCTAGTAGCACCCACTTATGAGAATCCAGACCCGGCAATGCTACAGGAATGGGCAGAGAATAACGCGCAATCCTCAAGGAACATGTTACAAATCTTAATTAAATATGCCACCACCGACAGAGAGAAAATAATGGTCAGAATTGAAGAAATTTTAAATGAATTGAAGAAACTGGACCAGGAGGAAGTTAATAAAAATCTTGAAGAAATTAAAACAAGAGTAATGAAACATGAACAAGTCATTAAAGAACGCAAAGCCGTGAAGTTTCAACGCGACAGAAATGATTATCTGCAGGGAAGGATTTATACTTTCTCGAGAAAGTTTGATAATATTCGCCGTCAACAAATGTCATCAGCCAGCACTAGTACAACAAGACCAGTGGTTCCCAGTGAATCTGAATTAAGCTCAGAACTAGAGTCGGACACTGAAGCAATGAGCAATATCTCCAATACCGGCAACGCACCAACACCTGTAGAGGAATTTGGTTTTTTACGTATGGAGCGCATAATGAGTCTACGACCCAGACCTATGCGCCAAGATCAAATAACGAGAACACAAAGCCAAAAAGGAGACGAAGGAAAGACAGGAGATGGGGCAAGCGCTCCGCAAAGAACAAACAAACCATCATTCAGGAGGAACAGACGCAGATAGACATGAACAGCGACAACCGGAGTACAGTTATCAATCTTACTAATATGACATTAACGAAAGAAGAAGAAAATATCCTTTCCCTTGGCTTGTCATTTTGCACTGACACTAACTTTGATTATACACAAACCAGGATTGATCTATACAACTTCACACGGTCATTAAAATTACGTAAATATTTCTTCAGCTCCAGCACCACCATTGAAGCACCAGATGAGACATCCACCACTTCACGTTCTGAAGGACTGAATGTAGCTGACATGACCCTTCTCAAGGACATTACAGAATTGGCATCAGAACGTGATGCTTGCCCCATTACTACAACACAGGTGGCAATCAGCTCTGACTTAAACATTTACGAATCTGCTCCGACACCTTTCAAACCCAAGTCTGTATTTACGCCACTTATGCCTAAGGATGGCATTGATATCTTTGCCGAGAGGGTAATCAAAGATCTAAAAGATTTGGCTTTAATGAGCAGCAGTGATTTTATCAAAAAGAAACACAATTCCAGGATTGAATACTCCAATGTCATGAAAAAAATCCAAGACAGAACTGATATTGTTGTACGTTGTTCCGATAAAGGGGGAAACGTGGTTCTCTGGCCCATAGAAATGTACAATAAGGAGGCACTATCTCAATTACATGATAAGGAATGCTATACTCGTATTAGTACTACAGGTATAATCAGTGTAAAAGAGAAATACCATAAGTGTTTATATGATTGGAGATGTAGCGGTCTTATTTCAAAAGTGGAATTTGATTTTTTAAAGAATGATTATCCTGTTACGCCCCAATTATACCTCCTTCCCAAGATCCACAAGGACCCTCAGACCCCCCCAGGCAGGCCGATTATATCTGCAATTGGCAGCCTATTTGAAAACACCAGCAGATTTATAGACCATTTTTTGCAACCTTTTGTTAGAGAACTTCCTGCTTATATTCAGGATACGGGCGATTTCCTAGCAAAAATTTACGACCTAGCCTGGCATGATGATTATGTCCTTATGACTCTCGATGTACAAAGTTTGTACACGAGTATCAGACACAGAGATGGCCTGAATGCACTAAACCATTATTTAGGCACCCGACCCATAGGGTTACATCACCATACACTCATGCTTTTACATATGGCTGAGTGGTGTCTGGATAACAATATATTCATTTTTGACAGGCTTCTATACAAACAAGTCCAGGGAACTGCCATGGGTACCTGCTTCGCCCCCAGCTACGCTAATTTGCATATGGGCTGGTGGGAGGAGCAGGTACTCAGGAAAAACCATCATACTATTTTCCAGAATAATGTCATTCTATACAAAAGATACATAGATGACATTTTTATTTTATGGAAAGGCACCGAACAGAGTGCCATTGATTTTGTGTCTGAAATTAATGAGAATTCATTAAATCTGAAGTTTACCAGTGCCACTAGCAAGGAGTCCATCTGTTTTTTAGACTTGGAATTGTATATAGAAAATCAACACATACAATCACGAACATTTAGGAAACCCACCTCTGGCAATGCCATCCTTCATGCCAGCAGTTTTCACCCACGTAATCTTATTAACAGCATCCCTTATGCTGAATGCCTAAGGATGAAACGTAACTGCAGCACCCCAGGCAGTCTTAAGAATTCCACAGACAGTCTGTTTCAACGCCTAAAAGACAGAGGTTACGACACCACAACACTTAGCTCAGCAAAACACAAGTGTGACAAATTCCAAAGGGAAGATTTGATCTTCAGGGACAGTGAACAACCTACACACAAGGTAGCTGAGAACACCCCTCGACTTGTCACTGGTTATAACACTTACCACATGAATGTGAGAAAGATCCTTTACAGACACTGGCCTCTAGTACGCGGTGACCCTACAATAGGCCCCACGTGCCAAAACTTTCCTCAATTGACCTTTAGAAGAGCCAAAAGTATGCAACAGGAATTGGTCACTAATGCACCCATATTCATCAAGGGAGGTACGTGGCTTAAACCACAGAGAGGCTTTCAGAAATGTACTAAATGTAAAGCCTGTAAGCACGGAGTTAACACCAGATCTGTTTCTCTTCCTTTCAGAAAAACTCCTTTTGAAATTAGAGGCAGTTTTTCTTGTAAAACTGATTTTGCTGTATATGTCCTTCGCTGCACCTGCAAAAAAACATATGTAGGAAGCACTATACATCCCGTACATGTCCGGATATTGCAACATCTAAGGGCAATCACTAATGATGACCAGTCATATCCGGTAGCGAGGCACATTAACTCACAGCATGATGGCAAAATAGATGATTTATCCTATTTTGTCATTGACAGCATTCCCAAAAATATAAGGGGAGGAAACAGACAATTACGTCTCAGACGATTAGAATCCAGATATATCATACTTCTGGATAGTAAGATTCCCAACGGTATGAACGCTGATGAAGCGTTGAATGTACATCTCTAGTATAATCACTATGAATGTCCACCAGCTGTGTATGTATATCGCTCCTGCACTCCGATCCGTCACATTGGTTCTTTCTTTTTGTTATAATCTTCCTTTATCTTCAAGGCACCCATAATTGTTAATTTATTGTTTACATTTCTTGGAACACTCTGTACGTCGGCCCACTTGGGCACAAGTAACGACCATGTTAAAAACAAGGCATTCTACATTTTTGAACGAACTATTTTATTGTCAACCTGCAACAATGCAATTACTTTCATAATTGTATGCGATAACTTTATTTGTATAGACGCACACACACGCGTGCAACATTTGAGTCTTTGCAGGTTTTGATGTGACTATGCCACAATGTTTCAATTGTTTTAGATAATGCCTCTTATTTTATTTTATTGAAAGCACAGTGTTCTTTTTGTTACAATTTTCAATCAATGTTGCGTTAATGTCGCCATTTTAACACAGACTTAAATGTAAAAATACTTTCTATGTCCATGAACTGTGTTGCTGTGACAACCATGGAGGACGGTGCCTTGCCTCTTGTATTTAAGTAGACACTATAGAGGGACCTTGATGTAGTGAAGAAGACGGTTGTATCCGTCGAAACGCGTCAGGGCATCCTTTGGAAATAAATATTTCTTTGGTTTATCATCCCACGGTGTCAGCGCCTGTCTTCGTATGCCTGCAGCACAGGACTGGTTCAAATATATATATATATATATATATATATATATATATATATATATATATATATATATATATATATATATATATATATATATATATATATATATATATATATATATATATATATATATATATATATATATATATATATATATATATATATATATATATATATATATATATATATATATATATATATATATATATATATATATATATTCACTGAAAAAAAAATAGGTTTCAGTCAGGGTTATGGTTAGAAATGAGCATTTAAAAAACATAGAAATTAACTGAAAAAAACAGAGGTTTCAGGCACGTTATAGTTAGTTGGACATTTCACTGGTACAAAACCATAGAAATTCCGGCGTTATAGTTAGTTCACCTAACTATAACTCGCGCCCCAGCAATGCACTACTGATGACGTCACATTTTACATCATTCATGACATAGTCAGTGACATCTCAAATGACATCACTGATGACATCACTGATGACATCATCCAGTGACTGTGTGTTTCTGTAAAGTTTAATTTTGTTTTATATATATGCCAAGCTGAATTGAGGAATGAGTGGGCGTATAAGTGTCTGTATGGAGGATTTAGTAGGTACGTGACTGACTGTATAAGTGAGTGATTAAATGTGTCTTACTGAATGCATGTGTTAGTGACTAAACTGTGTGAAAGTCTGTATCAGTCTGTCTGTTGTTGTGTAAGCTGCTGCATGGGTTGGTGAGTAGCTGCATGAGTGTCTATATGGGTTATTGATTGCTTGCCTGAGTATTTGTATGGCTGCCTGAGTGTGTGTGTGTGTGTGGGAGGTTTGTGACTCTGTGCATAGATGTGAGTGTGTGATTCACTGGGTGTATGGGTTCAAGAGTGCATGTGGATACAGCTGGGTGGGTGAGTGTGTATATGGGTGTGTTGGTGAGTGAATGGATGTCTCAGTGGTACATGCGCAAGTAACTACATATGTAAAAGGCAGTATATGTTGTGGTACTGAAAATTCTGGACCCGTGTTATAAACATCGTCGTATCATGACGATTTTGGTATCAGCAGACCGAGAATGATTAGAATACTATGCACAAGCATTTTCGCCATATTCGGGTGACGAAATCACCCGAAAATCAGAGTTTCCGTCCTGAACCCTCGGTTTCCATTGAACGGCAGCCATTTTGTGATTGCCCTCACATAGGCCAATGACTAGGCCAAAAACGAGTCTGAAGGACACATACACCTTTGCTGACTCCTCTCTGACCTGGGCAAGCTGACTCCACTGCCTGAAGCCATAACCTGTTCGGCCAGTTCCTTTCCCAGTGGCCGAATGAGATTAGTATCAAGGCACAACATATCATAAAACCTTTCATCACACACAAACCATGCCTAATCTTGCACACACACCTGTCCCTGTTTCTTTTCTTATGACTTGCTTTACGAGGAGGAGGTGCCCGTTTTTATTGGGGGTCCGTCGATATCTGATGAAAGTACTGAGCCTTGCCGGGTAATTGATTGAGGGCTGAACAAACTGAAATATGGGCTTGTCATCATGACTCTGCTTTTTCTTTGTAGTGAAAATATGTGAATAGTCAACTGTAAAATAAGGAATGTTTGCCTAAAGCATAATATTTTGTATAAAAAGAGAATGCTGGCTTTGTAAGGTTGAGCAGTCTCCTGAGAATATACACCGTGTTGTACTTCTAGGATACCTGTTACTGGTTGCAGCCAATAAATACGATCTTTGACTTCACCAAGAAGACTCTGGGTTTCTGTAGTCTGAAACAGGAAGGACTCAAAGTCTTAGGGTGTGTTCCCTGGCACCGCTGGGTTCTGAAAAACCCAGTACTTCAATGTGAGTGATGGTGTATATAAATAACTATATGTGAGAGTCAGTAAAAAACTAGTTACTTACCTGTACACTATGGTTCTCCAGTATTATCTTTCATAGATTCACATGCTTGTATCTTCCCCGTCGTCATGGTGGGAGTCTCACGGTAACAGAATGACCACAGCAGTATAAGAAAAACAGCATAGCAAAATCCCATAGGGAATCATCTTATTTGGTAACCAAACCTCATCATTATGTGGTCCAAGACTCAGCCAATCGGCTGCTAGCCCTGACATCACACTCCCCAGCAGAGCCTTCCTGCCTCAGATTTCCAGCCCCGAGTGCGAGACTAAAGTACACCTAGAGACAAAGAGGTTCTGCCTGAGAAATGGGGAGGTGGGCGGGCCGCATGTGAATCTATGAAAGAAAATACTGGAGAACTATAGTGTACAGGTAAGTAACTAGTTTTTTCTCCAGTATTGAATCTTTCATAGATTCACATGCTTGTATCAGAATAGCGAGCAGTACTTATCCAAAATTGCATTTCCAGGCTAGAACCCCCAATAAACAGTGGGTTCTGCTCTTTTGCATAGAATGTTAACATACATTACAGTATTCCAAATATTTGTTTAAATATACATAAATCTGTACATACATACATCCCAATAATCCATGATAAATACCTTAATGAAACAGATGCCGTAGAACCGCTTGTCCCACTGCTGCATCCTTTTTCCATGCCGTGTCCAGACAATAATGTCTAGTAAAGGTGTGTGCATTCTTCCATGTCGCAGCTCTACAAATGTCTGGCAATGACACCCCTGCGAATAGAGCCGTAGAAGTTGCCATCTTCCTTGTGGAATGCGCACGTATTTTGGCTTGTAAAGGCTCACCAGCTTTAACATGACACAAGGATATTGCTGAAGATATCCACCTCGAGATACTAGATCTAGAAAGTGCCACACCTTTCTTGGGGCCAGCAAAGGCTACGAAGAGTTGATTTGTCTTTCTGAACGATTTCGTCTTATCGATGTAAAATTTCAGACATCGTTTAATGTCTAAAGAGTGCAAAGCTCTTTCTGCCGCTGTTGACGGGTCTTTGAAAAATGTAGGCAAAACCACCGGTTTATTCAGAAGAAAGCTGGAGGGGACTTTAGGAATGAATTTGGGGTTCGTCCACAGAATTACTCTGTCCTGCCTCAATTGGAGGAATGGTTCTGCAATTGAGAAAGCTTGGATCTCACTGACCCTTCTTGCCGACGTCAGTGCTAATAGCAACGCTGTCTTCCATGAGATAAATTGCAATTCCGCCTTATGTATTGGCTCAAATGGTGGTTTCATTAGCTGTGCAAGAACCGTATTAAGTTGCCAAGGAACTACTGGACTTCGAACTGGGGAGAACATTCTGAAGAGCCCTCTGAGAAATTCTTTAATAACTCTTTGGGACCAAAGAGATGGTCGGTCAGGAACTCTTGTGTACCTTTAAATAGCGGCTAGGTGTACTTTTATCGACATATGAGAGAGTCCAGATTTGGCCAACGTTAACAGATATGGAAGAATCTGTTCAGAAGAGAATCGAAATGGATGTAAATCGTTAGATGCACACCAGTGACAAAATCTTTTCCATTTAGCCGAATATGTTTTGTTTGTGGAGATTGCCCGAGATCGTGACAGAATCTCTCTGCACTCCTGAGGGCTCTTTAACAGTTGGAACTCATGTTCGTGAGGTTCCATGCTGACAAGCTCAGCGATTTTAAATTTGGATGCAGTATCTGTCCGTCGTTCATAGTTATCAGATCCTGCACTAATGGGAACTGAATCCTGGGTGACACTGAGAGTCTGAGAAGTTCCGAGAACCACGCTTGTCTCGGCCACGCTGGGGCAATCAGAATCAGATGGCACGTGTGAGAAGTTGGCCTGATATATGATGTCACTAATTCTAGTGTACACCTTGTATCAGTCCAAACAGCCCTTATGGTGATTGGTTGTAAAGTCAACCTTATAGACCAGCTATCCTAGTGGTAGCATGGACAAGAGCAGTCTTAGGCTAAACTCTGTATGGCATGTGAAGCCAGCTGTTATACCATATGTAATCCTTTGACTACCAAATGAAAGGACACCACAACAGATATATATGAAAATAGAATGTATTTATTCTAGGCAAACCCTCAGCACTCTTTATGAGATTCGAGGTAAGTACAACACAGTCTTATTTAAGCATACATTAAGTCACACAGGTAAGTAATACAGTTAGGCCCTAGGGGCCACGCAAACCATATACTAAGTAAGTGGTATAAGGACCACTGTGACGAACACAGGATAGGCCTGGGCCTAGGGAATCGCTGGGGCTACACTATACTACCAATTAAATAAATGAAAGGTCTCCCTATTTAAATTGAGGCCCTAGAGGAGGGAGGAAACACAAAAATATCAAGTAGAAACCTCTAAACCGGCCTATACACTTATTCAATTGATCTACAAAGATTCTGCATTTCCCAATCAAAATGTCAAAGATACATTATATTTCATATTATAACATTATTTTCATAGATTCAGTCCATTAAAGTTTTATAAACAAGAAATGTTTTTTATTATTTCCTTTTTTTGTGTTTGTGATTTACACATGATTTAAAACAGAAGAAAACATTTTTTTGGTTTTACACTTGTAATTTTTGGTGCAGACATATTACATATTTAATGTAAGAAAGAACATCCTAGACATCTGTAGTGTAAAAAAGCATTTGCTAATCATTCATACTTGCATTCATACAATGAGGAATAGAAAAGAAAATTTAAAAAGAAAAGAAAAACTAGAACTCTTAGATTGGTCAGATTTCTCAGGTTGACAAAATGAAAAGATGTTAGCTTTCAATGTCTCTGATGTTAACAGTGTCGCGGTCAACACGCGTTTCAGTGGGAAACCACCTTCTTCAAGACCAACTGCCAAGTATTAACGGATGAAATACATATAAAAGATGTCTGGGTGTCTGTTATGTTGCCATTAATATTGTCATTCCTTCACCAAGCCAGCAAAGCCAATATTGCAATACTGTGTAAAAGCTTGATATCTAATTTATGTAATGCTTTGCTTCAAACCGCCTCAGAAAAAACTTACAGAACTAAGTTGTAAATGTGATAAAACTGTGTAACCTGAAGTGAAATACAATAATGGAAAATCAATAAAAAAACTTCAAACAAACAAAAAAAAAGGCTCAATTCACGCAGTTATATAAGAACATATTTTTTAAAAGTGCTAAGTATAACCCTGTGTGCCAGAAACTAGAGATTTGGCTCTTTTATGGTGAATGCTTGAATTTCGCCGATACGCCTTGCTGACGTAATGGCCAAGGGAAAAGCCACCTTCCAAGAAAGACATTTGAAATCACATTTGTGCACTGGTTCAAATGGAAATCGCATTAGCTGCGACAGAGCCATATTTAGTTGCCCCAGTACTGGAGGAGTTTAAACAGGTGGATATGCCCTAATGAGACCTTTCATAAATTCTTTGATGAGTCTACGAGACCACAAGAAAGATTGATCCAAACGTCTTCTATATCTGGATATTGACGCAAGGTGAACCCTTATGGAAAAGTGCAAGAGCCATGCTTTGGCTAGGTACAAGAGATAGGGCAATACTTGCTCCAGTGAATCTGAAAGCGGATGCAATGAATGAGCAATACACCATGCACAAATTTGCAGTGTAGCAATTGAGTGTGGAAAGATCTTGAGAGTTTTGCAATATTGCTTTGCAGTCTTCAGGTATGTTCAAATTCCCAAATTCAGCGAAGTGAGGAGCCAAGCCGACAAATGAAGAGAGAGAATTTGAGGATGGACCATTTGGCCCTTGTCCATGCAGAGAAGGTCCTCCCACGGAGGAAAGAGAATCGGAGCGCACTCTGAAAGGTGATGCAGCGTGGTGTACCATAATTGCCTTGCCCACCTGGGGGCAATGGTAATGAGCCGGGCTGGTTCGTGCTTCATTTTCTGAAGGGCTCGAGGAATGAGGTGAAAAGGAGGGAAGGCGCAGGCGAATTTCCGTGCCCATGAAAACAGAAAAGCGCCTCCTCACGACTCCGGCTAAGGAGTCCTGCTTGTGTAAAAGGTGCACTTTTTGTTGATGTATGGAGCTAAAAGATCTAATATGGGATTGCCCCCGGTTTTGAAGTCCTCCTGCAACTGCTGGTTGTTCAGTTCCCATTCATGGCATTGCTTGGACACTCTGTCGAGAGTCGGCCCGCTGGTTGTGGACTCCTGGCACGTATTCCACTCGTAATATTAAAATAATAATACGATCATTTATAAAGTGCATAAATACACCGGATGGTGTGTCTGCGCGATAGACTCAGAGTACTCATAGAATTTGAACAGTAGAGATTCAAAGAATCAAGTTTGTAAGGTTGTTACTAAAAATCAATGTTTTCAGTTTCTTTCTAAAATCAGTTTCCGAAGTGGAGTCTCTGAGAACCCTTGGAAGAGAGTTCCATAGTTTAGGCGCTAAATAGGCAAAGGATTTTGCTCCCATTCCGGCCCTCCCGACCTCAGGCACCCTTGCTAAGTTAGCATCAGTGGAACTGAGATTGCGATTAGGGGCATATTTTTGCACTAAATAGTGAAGGTAGCTAGGGCCCTGTTTCTTTAAGATTCGTCGGCAAATGCATAAGGCTTTGGAGTGGATTCTTATCGTAACTGGGAGCCAATATAGCAGATTAAGGGTGTTAAAAGCTTGCGATATTTCTGAGAGATTTAAGACCAGTCTAGCTGCTGCATTCTGAACTTGTTGCAGCAGTTTGAGACTCCCTTTGGGGGCACCTAGATAAAGTACATTCCCATAGTCCAGCTGTGAGGCGATGAGTGCATGAACTATGGTTTTCCTAGATCTGATGGGAATTAGATCGAGGATTTTTCTTAGAACCTTCAGGGTGCATAAGCATTTCCCTATCGTTTTCCTGATTTGGCCTTCAAAGGTTAATTTTGAATCGAAGATTAACCCAAGTTCTTGGCCTTAGGAACTGGGGGTTCCCCCATAGACACTGGCCACCAAGCTGATGTCCAGATAAAGGGAGTTCTACCAACTAGTAAGATCTGTGTTTTGTTGGAGTTCAGTTTTAGGCAATTGTCGGTCATCCACCTTGCAACCTCTGATAGGCAGGCCTTAAACCCATCAGCCTTGATGGCACGGAGGTCCGACATTTTTACTATTAGTTGGGTGTTGTCGGCATACGACACCACTTGAACCATATGACTTTTAATGATGTCAGCCAGGGGTTTCATATATATATATATATTAAATAGGGTGGGGGATCAGAATAGAGCCCCACCCTAAGGTACCGTGAGGAGCTGTGGTTGCCAAGAAGCCACTCCCAAATCTGTTGAGCTTGGAGGGAAAGCGCTTGAGATCTTGTGCCGCCTTGCTTTTAGAGATAGAACATGGAGGTAGTATTGTCCGTCTGGACAAGAACTGAAGATCCCTGGATCCGAGGCAAGACAGCTTTCAGGCCTAAGAATAGTGCCCTAAGCTCCAGAAGATTTATGTGGCATTTCAACTCCTGCTTGGACCATATGCCGTGTACATCCCTCCATTGATGCATCCGAGGTCATCACAAACAGAGGCACAGTGTGAATTAAGGAGAAGCCTTGTGTAATGTTTTCCCTGGTCCTCCACCAAGATTTCGTAGTCTTTGTAACAGCTGAGATGCGAATCATGTCAGTGAACGACCTTTGGGATTGAAACCATTGTACATTCAGCTGCTTCTGCAGCGGTCGTATACAGGAAAGGCAATTGGGAATCAGTAGCATGCACGAGGACATCATTTTCCCACAGAAACTTACCTTTTTGATGAAAGAAGCAGTGTTATCTCTTGCAAACGTAATACTCTTTCGTGAGTGGGAAAGACTTTGCCAAGTTCCGTGTCGAGGCATGCCCCCAGGAAAGTCAGAGATTTGGAAGGAATGAGAGACAAGTTTCCTAGACGGAGGTGAAGGCCTAGAGATTGAAAGAGATCGCGGCAGGCTTGATTTAAAGTTCTGGCCGCCTGAAACGTAGAACCCTTTATTAGCCAGTCGTCCAGTTAGGGAAACACCAGGAGACCTAAACATCTTTAAAAGCCGCTATCGGGGTTATACATTTGGTGAAATCCCTAGGAGACAAATTTAAACTGAAGGGAGGCACCCTGAATTCATAATGGCAAACTATCACCTCGAACCTGAGAAACCTTCGATGCTTGGGATGATAAATAAACGTCGAGGAGATCGAGAGAAGACAGATAGTCCCCTTTTTTCATGAGACTAAGGATTTCCTGTAGAGAGAGCATCCTGAAGCACAGTTTTTTGATTAACTTGTTCAGCAACTGGAGGTCCATGACCTGCTTCTATTTTCCTGTTTTCTTCTTGATGAGGAAGAAATGAGAATAAAACCCCTGATTGCGTTGTTTGAAGGGTACCTTCTCTATGGCATGCTTCGAAAGGAGTGATCTAATTTCCTTTTTGAGATCTGTTAGATGACGAAGCGGTACCTTCCGTTGTGGGGCATTTGGAGGATGCTGAATGGTCTAACACCCATTTGTCCAATGAGATGGACTTCCATTTTGCTAGAGTTTTTAGAAGGTTGGACTGAAACATTGTGGAATTGCAGTGGCAGGGGGCTGGTGAATTTTCTTTTCTTCTTTTAGAGTCTTGTGATCTTTCGGCAGATTGCTGCCTCTTACGTCCTGTAGGTCTTGAGGTGAGCAGTCTATATATCGACTTTTTAATATCGAGGGACATAAATATCGAGTCAAAAATATCTAAAGTACAAAATATCGAAATAGATAATATCGATGTGAAAAATATCGTTTTTTTTTAATTATATGTCGATGTAAGTAATATCGTTAGTAATAATATCGACATGTTAAAATATCGTTATTGAATGTTTAGTAAATATTTTGAAGTTGTTTGTATAAATAGTTAAAATGTATATAATATGAGTAATATTTATATTCTTTTAGGGGCGGGATGTTGGGTTATAGGGGATAAGGGTGGGGAGTGTTTTACAAATATTTATTAATTTTGTAACATATTTTTAAATTTAAATAGAAAATTTGAAATAAATTTGGCATTTTATGTTTAATTTTAGGAGCGGGATGTTGGGTTATAGGGGATAAGGGTGGGGAGTGTTTTAAAAAAGTTAAATTTTGTTGTAATATATTGTAAAATTTAATTAGTAAATGTTATTTCAAATTTGAAATGTATATTTAATTTTAGGAGCGGGATGTTGGGTTACAGGGGATAAGGGTGGGAAGTGTTTTCAAAATGTTTATATATTTTAGAATTAAAAAAAAAATTACTTAGAAATTTTAAATTTAATATAGAATTTTAAAATTAATTTTAGGAGCGGGATGTTGGGTTATAGGGGATAAGGGTGGGAAGTGTTTTAAAAATGTTTATATATTTTAGAATTTAAAAAAAAAATTATTTAGAAATTTAAAATTTAATTTAGAATTTTAAAATTAATTTTAGGAGCGGGATGTTGGGTTATAGGGGATAAGGGTGGGAAGTGTTTTAAAATGTTTACATATTTTAGAATGTTTTTTAAAATAAATTTATAATTTTAAATGTAATTTAGAATGTTATATTTAATTTTCGGAGTGGGATGTTGGGTTACAGGGGATAAGGGTGGGAAGTGTTGTAAAATTTTGATTTTAATTTGGAATATTTAATAAATTTAATTTGAAATTTGGAATAAAAATATATTTTTGATATTGTCTTTTAGGAGTGGGATGTTGGGTTATAGGGGATGAGGGTGGGGAGTGTTTTAAAAATTTTGATTTATGTAGGAATAATTTGTATAAAAATTTTTAGAAAATTAGAATAAAATGTCGAATGTTATATTTAATTTTAGGAGTGGGATGTTGTGTTATGGGGATAATGGTGTGGAGTTTTATAAAAATGTGTAAAATGTTGGTAAAATTGTATAAAAAGTATTTATAAATTTTGATTTAGATTGTACAATTTAAAAAAATTTGGGGATTGGGATGTTGGCTTATAGGGGATAAGGGTGGGGAGTGTTTTAAAAATTTATTTTAAATTAGTAATATTGAGTAATTTATATTAAAAAAATATATATTATAATATAATATTTTGGGATACATTTTAGATTGGGGAGTTGGATTTGTAGAGGATAAGTGTGGGTATTGTTTTATGTAAAAATTTTAATAATGATTAAAACAAATCTTTTTTTTATATATTAATATTTATATATTTGTATTGCAATTACTGTAATTAAATACATATTGGAGTGGGAATATAAAATTAATTAAGATCAGTATACATGATTTAGTGTAATTAAATATATTTATGAGTGGGAATACTAAATTAATGAAGTTTAGTGTTTGGCACCTACAATAATTAAATATAGATTTGAGTGAGAATAGTAAATTTATTAAGTTCAGTGTCCAGCACCTACCCTAATTAAATATATTTTGGAGTGGGAATAGTAAATTAATTCAGTTCAGTGTCCAGCACTTATCTTAATTAAATATAGACTGGAGAGAGAAAAGTAAATTAATTCAGTTCAGTGTCCAGCACCTACTCTAATTAAATATAAATTGGAGTGAGAATAGTAAATTAATTAAGTTCAGTGTCCAGCACTTATCTTAATTAAATATAGACTGGAGTGGGAATAGTAAATTAATTAAGTTCAGTGTCCAGCACTTATCTTAATTAAATATAGACTGGAGTGGGAATAGTAAATTAATTAAGTTCAGCGTCCAGCACCTACTCTAATTTAATATAGGTTGGAGTGAGAATAGTACATTAATTAAGTTCAGTGTCCAGCACTTATCTTAATTAAATATAGACTGGAGTGGGAATAGTAAATTAATTCAGTTCAGTGTCCAGCACCTACTCTAATTAAATATAGGTTGGAGTGAGAATAGTAAATTAATTAAGATCAGTGTCCAGCACTTATCTTAATTTAATATAGACTGGAGTGGGAATAGTAAATTAATTAAGTTCAGTGTCCAGCACCTACTCTAATTTAATATAGGTTGCAGTGAGAATAGTAAATTAATTAAGTTCAGTGTCCAGCACTTATCTTAATTAAATATAGACTGGAGTGGGAATAGTAAATTAATTAAGTTCAGTGTCCAGCACATACTCTAATTAAATATAGGTTGGAGTGAGAATAGTAAATTTATTAAGTTCAGTGTCCAGCACTTATCTTAATTTAATATAGACTGGAGTGGGAATAGTAAATTAATTAAGTTCAGTGTCCAGCACCTACCCTAATTTAATATAGGTTGGAGTGAGAATAGTAATTTTATTAAGTTCAGTGTCCAGCACTTATCTTAATTAAATATAGACTGGAGTGGGAATAGTAAATTAATTAAGTTCTGTGTCCAGCACCTACTCTAATTAAATATAGGTTGGAGTGAGAATAGTAAATTTATTAAGATCAGTGTCCAGCACTTATATTAATTAAATATAGACTGGAGTGGGAATAGTAAATTAATTAAGTTCAATGTGCAGCACCTACTCTAATTAAATATAGGTTGGAGTGAGAATAGTAAATTAATTAAGTTCAGTGTCCAGCACATACTCTAATTAAATATAGGTTGGAGTGAGAATAGTAAATTAATTATAGGTTGGAGTGAGAATAGTAAATTAATTAAGTTCAGTGTCCAGCACATACTCTAATTAAATATAGGTTGGAGTGAGAATAGTAAATTAATTAAGTTCAGTTTCCAGCACTTATCTTAATTAAATATAGACTGGAGTGGGAATAGTAAATTAATTAAGTTCACTGTCCAACACCTACTCTAATTTAATATAGGTTGGAGTGAGAATAGTAAATTAATTAAGTTCAGTGTCCAGCACTTATCTTAATTAAATATAGACTGGAGAGGGAATAGTAAATTAATTAAGTTCTGTGTCCAGCACCTACTCTAATTAAATATAGGTTGGAGTGAGAATAGTAGATTAATTAAGTTCAGTGTCCAGCACCTACTCTAATTTAATATATGTTGGAGTGAGAATAGTAAATTTATTAAGTTCAGTGTCCAGCACCTACCCTAATTAAATATATTTTGGAGTGGGAATAGTAAATTAATTCAGTTCAGTGTCCAGCACTTATCTTAATTAAATATAGACTGGAGTGAGAATAGTAAATTAATTCAGTTCAGTGTCCAGCACCTACTCTAATTAAATATAAATTGGAGTGAGAATAGTAAATTAATTAAGTTCAGTGTCCAGCACTTATCTTAATTAAATATAGACTGGAGTGGGAATAGTAAATGAATTAAGTTCAGTGTCCAGCACCTACCCTAATTTAATATAGGTTGGAGTGAGAATAGTAAATTAATTAAGTTCAGTGTCCAGCACTTATCTTAATTAAATATAGACTGGAGTGGGAATAGTAAATGAATTAAGTTCAGTGTCCAGCACCTACTCTAATTTAATATAGGTTGCAGTGAGAATAGTAAATTAATTAAGTTCAGTGTCCAGCACTTATCTTAATTAAATATAGACTGGAGTGGGAATAGTAAATTAATTAAGTTCAGTGTCCAGCACATACTCTAATTAAATATAGGTTGGAGTGAGAATAGTAAATTTATTAAGTTCAGTGTCCAGCACTTATCTTAATTTAATATAGACTGGAGTGGGAATAGTAAATTAATTAAGTTCAGTGTCCAGCACCTACCCTAATTTAATATAGGTTGGAGTGAGAATAGTAATTTTATTAAGTTCAGTGTCCAGCACTTATCTTAATTAAATATAGACTGGAGTGGGAATAGTAAATTAATTAAGTTCTGTGTCCAGCACCTACTCTAATTAAATATAGGTTGGAGTGAGAATAGTACATTTATTAAGTTCAGTGTCCAGCACTTATATTAATTAAATATAGACTGGAGTGGGAATAGTAAATTAATTAAGTTCAATGTGCAGCACCTACTCTAATTAAATATAGGTTGGAGTGAGAATAGTAAATTAATTAAGTTCAGTGTCCAGCACATACTCTAATTAAATATAGGTTGGAGTGAGAATAGTAAATTAATTATAGGTTGGAGTGAGAATAGTAAATTAATTAAGTTCAGTGTCAAGCACATACTCTAATTAAATATAGGTTGGAGTGAGAATAGTAAATTAATTAAGTTCAGTTTCCAGCACTTATCTTAATTAAATATAGACTGGAGTGGGAATAGTAAATTAATTAAGTTCAGTGTCCAGCACATACTCTAATTAAATATAGGTTGGAGTGAGAATAGTAAATTTATTAAGTTCAGTGTCCAGCACTTATCTTAATTTAATATAGACTGGAGTGGGAATAGTAAATTAATTAAGTTCAGTGTCCAGCACCTACCCTAATTTAATATAGGTTGGAGTGAGAATAGTAATTTTATTAAGTTCAGTGTCCAGCACTTATCTTAATTAAATATAGACTGGAGAGGGAATAATAAATTAATTAAGTTCTGTGTCCAGCACCTACTCTAATTAAATATAGGTTGGAGTGAGAATAGTAAATTAATTAAGTTCAGTGTCCAGCACCTACTCTAATTTAATATATGTTGGAGTGAGAATAGTACATTTATTAAGTTCAGTGTCCAGCACCTACCCTAATTAAATATATTTTGGAGTGGGAATAGTAAATTAATTCATTTCAGTGTCCAGCACTTATCTTAATTAAATATAGACTGGAGTGAGAATAGTAAATTAATTAAGTTCAGTGTCCAGCACCTACCCTAATTTAATATAGGTTGCAGTGAGAATAGTAAATTAATTAAGTTCAGTGTCCAGCACTTATCTTAATTAAATATAGACTGGAGTGGGAATAGTAAATTAATTAAGTTCAGTGTCCAGCACCTACCCTAATTTAATATAGGTTGGAGTGAGAATAGTAAATTAATTAAGTTCAGTGTCCAGCACTTATCTTAATTAAATATAGACTGGAGTGGGAATAGTAAATTAATTAAGTTCAGTGTCCAGCACCTACCCTAATTAAGTATAGATTGGAGTGAGAATAGTAAATTAATTAAGTTCAGTGTCCAGCACTTATCTTAATTAAATATAGACTGGAGTGGGAATAGTAAATTAATTAAGTTCAGTGTCCAGCACATACTCTAATTAAATATAGGTTGGAGTGAGAATAGTAAATTAATTAAGTTCAGTGTCCAGCACTTATCTCAATTAAATATAGACTGGAGTGGGAATAGTAAATTAATTAAGTTCAGTGTCCAGCACCTACTCTAATTTAATATAGGTTGGAGTGAGAATAGTACATTAATTAAGTTCAGTGTCCAGCACTTATCTTAATTAAATATAGACTGGAGTGGGAATAGTAAATTAATTCAGGTCAGTGTCCAGCACCTACTCTAATTAAATATAGGTTGGAGTGAGAATAGTAAATTAATTAAGATCAGTGTCCAGCACTTATCTTAATTTAATATAGACTGGAGTGGGAATAGTAAATTAATTAAGTTCAGTGTCCAGCACATACTCTAATTAAATATAGGTTGGAGTGAGAATAGTAAATTTATTAAGTTCAGTGTCCAGCACTTATCTTAATTTAATATAGACTGGAGTGGGAATAGTAAATTAATTAAGTTCAGTGTCCAGCACCTACCCTAATTTAATATAGGTTGGAGTGAGAATAGTAATTTTATTAAGTTCAGTGTCCAGCACTTATCTTAATTAAATATAGACTGGAGTGGGAATAGTAAATTAATTAAGTTCTGTGTCCAGCACCTACTCTAATTAAATATAGGTTGGAGTGAGAATAGTAAATTTATTAAGATCAGTGTCCAGCACTTATATTAATTAAATATAGACTGGAGTGGGAATAGTAAATTAATTAAGTTCAATGTGCAGCACCTACTCTAATTAAATATAGGTTGGAGTGAGAATAGTAAATTAATTAAGTTCAGTGTCCAGCACATACTCTAATTAAATATAGGTTGGAGTGAGAATAGTAAATTAATTATAGGTTGGAGTGAGAATAGTAAATTAATTAAGTTCAGTGTCCAGCACATACTCTAATTAAATATAGGTTGGAGTGGGAATAGTAAATTAATTAAGTTCAGTTTCCAGCACTTATCTTAATTAAATATAGACTGGAGTGGGAATAGTAAATTAATTAAGTTCACTGTCCAACACCTACTCTAATTTAATATAGGTTGGAGTGAGAATAGTAAATTAATTAAGTTCAGTGTCCAGCACTTATCTTAATTAAATATAGACTGGAGAGGGAATAGTAAATTAATTAAGTTCTGTGTCCAGCACCTACTCTAATTAAATATAGGTTGGAGTGAGAATAGTAGATTAATTAAGTTCAGTGTCCAGCACCTACTCTAATTTAATATATGTTGGAGTGAGAATAGTAAATTTATTAAGTTCAGTGTCCAGCACCTACCCTAATTAAATATATTTTGGAGTGGGAATAGTAAATTAATTCAGTTCAGTGTCCAGCACTTATCTTAATTAAATATAGACTGGAGTGAGAATAGTAAATTAATTCAGTTCAGTGTCCAGCACCTACTCTAATTAAATATAAATTGGAGTGAGAATAGTAAATTAATTAAGTTCAGTGTCCAGCACTTATCTTAATTAAATATAGACTGGAGTGAGAATAGTAAATGAATTAAGTTCAGTGTCCAGCACCTACCCTAATTTAATATAGGTTGGAGTGAGAATAGTAAATTAATTAAGTTCAGTGTCCAGCACTTATCTTAATTAAATATAGACTGGAGTGGGAATAGTAAATTAATTAAGTTCAGTGTCCAGCACCTACTCTAATTTAATATAGGTTGCAGTGAGAATAGTAAATTAATTAAGTTCAGTGTCCAGCACTTATCTTAATTAAATATAGACTGGAGTGGGAATAGTAAATTAATTAAGTTCAGTGTCCAGCACATACTCTAATTAAATATAGGTTGGAGTGAGAATAGTAAATTTATTAAGTTCAGTGTCCAGCACTTATCTTAATTTAATATAGACTGGAGTGGGAATAGTAAATTAATTAAGTTCAGTGTCCAGCACCTACCCTAATTTAATATAGGTTGGAGTGAAAATAGTAATTTTATTAAGTTCAGTGTCCAGCACTTATCTTAATTAAATATAGACTGGAGTGGGAATAGTAAATTAATTAAGTTCTGTGTCCAGCACCTACTCTAATTAAATATAGGTTGGAGTGAGAATAGTAAATTTATTAAGTTCAGTGTCCAGCACTTATATTAATTAAATATAGACTGGAGTGGGAATAGTAAATTAATTAAGTTCAATGTGCAGCACCTACTCTAATTAAATATAGGTTGGAGTGAGAATAGTAAATTAATTAAGTTCAGTGTCCAGCACATACTCTAATTAAATATAGGTTGGAGTGAGAATAGTAAATTAATTATAGGTTGGAGTGAGAATAGTAAATTAATTAAGTTCAGTGTCAAGCACATACTCTAATTAAATATAGGTTGGAGTGAGAATAGTAAATTAATTAAGTTCAGTTTCCAGCACTTATCTTAATTAAATATAGACTGGAGTGGGAATAGTAAATTAATTAAGTTCACTGTCCAACACCTACTCTAATTTAATATAGGTTGGAGTGAGAATAGTAAATTAATTAAGTTCAGTGTCCAGCACTTATCTTAATTAAATATAGACTGGAGAGGGAATAATAAATTAATTAAGTTCTGTGTCCAGCACCTACTCTAATTAAATATAGGTTGGAGTGAGAATAGTAAATTAATTAAGTTCAGTGTCCAGCACCTACTCTAATTTAATATATGTTGGAGTGAGAATAGTAAATTAATTAAGTTCAGTGTCCAGCACTTATCTTAATTAAATATAGACTGGAGTGGGAATAGTAAATTAATTAAGTTCAGTGTCCAGCACCTACCCTAATTTAATATAGGTTGGAGTGAGAATAGTAAATTAATTAAGTTCAGTGTCCAGCACTTATCTTAATTAAATATAGACTGGAGTGGGAATAGTAAATTAATTAAGTTCAGTGTCCAGCACCTACCCTAATTAAGTATAGATTGGAGTGAGAATAGTAAATTAATTAAGTTCAGTGTCCAGCACTTGTCTTAATTAAATATAGACTGGAGTGGGAATAGTAAATTAATTAAGTTCAGTGTCCAGCACATACTCTAATTAAATATAGGTTGGAGTGAGTGCTGCCTTTGACACTGTGAGTCATCAAGTGCTCCTCCAACGTCTGTCAGAGGTAGGTGTCTCAGGGACGGCCCTGAAATGGTTGGGATCTTTTCTATCTGACCGTTTCTACCAAGTCTGGGAGGGGTCAGAGCAATCTGCCCTAATCCCTCTTCAATGTGGAGTCCCGCAGGGCTCATCGCTGAGCCCTACTTTATTTAATATATATATGACTCCACTTGAAAGAGTGGTCGCCCCCTCGGGGGTGAAGATCATCAGCTATGCTGATGATACTCAGCTGGTGGTCGGCCTCACTCAGCTGGCGGAACAACCTGAGGTTTTACACGACTGCCTCGCCAATGTTTATCGTTGGATGTCCACCTCTGCCTTAAAGCTTAATGGAGGTAAAACCGAGCTGATGCTCCTGGGCAATCCCAGTCCCTCCATTATTGCGACCTGTTGGCCCCGGTCTCTTGGTGATCCACCATCCCCCAAGAAGGAGATCAAGTCCTTGGGAGTATGGTTGGAAGAAGATCTGTCCTTCAGGACTCATGCCAGGAAGACCGCAGGGGTTTGCTTTGGCTTACTGAAATCAGCCCGAAAGGTGCTACCTTTGCTTCCTGATCCAGCAAGGAAGCTGTTGATACGTGGCCTAATTCTATCGAGGCTCGATTATGGGAATGCGCTGTTTCTCGGTGCCCCCGAAGCGACCTTCAAAACTCTCCAACAGGTGCAAAACGCAGCTGCGAGAATCCTTATGGATGTTCCCAGAAGGCAGTCTGCTGCTCCCGCCCTTAGAGCGCTTCACTGGCTCCCCGTGAAGGAGCGGGTGAAATTTAAAGCGCTATGTACTGCCCACAAAATTCTACATGGCAAAGGCCCCCCTATCCTTGCGAATATGGCCCGTCCCTATAAACCTCCACGTCTGCTGCGCTCGGACCAAAAACACCTTTTGCAGTCAGCCAGAGTAAGAAAAGCTCGTTCTGGGGGTAGGCGTTTCTCGGTGCAGGTGGCTTCTCTTTGGAACTCTCTGCCCCTCAGGATTCGCTCAGAGCCCAAGATCCTACCATTTAGGAAACTTCTTAAGACCTACTTGTTTCCACAGTAGTGACTAGCTGAGTCTCCCCTTCTGGTCTGTTGCGCCGGGACGCCCCTGGGTAAGCTGAGCGCATTACAAATTTCATATTATTATTATTATTATTATTAGTGAGAATAGTAAATTAATTAAGTTCAGTGTCCAGCACTTATCTCAATTAAATATAGACTGGAGTGGGAATAGTAAATTAATTAAGTTCAGTGTCCAGCACCTACTCTAATTTAATATAGGTTGGAGTGAGAATAGTACATTAATTAAGTTCAGTGTCCAGCACTTATCTTAATTAAATATAGACTGGAGTGGGAATAGTAAATTAATTCAGGTCAGTGTCCAGCACCTACTCTAATTAAATATAGGTTGGAGTGAGAATAGTAAATTAATTAAGATCAGTGTCCAGCACTTATCTTAATTTAATATAGACTGGAGTGGGAATAGTAAATTAATTAAGTTCAGTGTCCAGCACATACTCTAATTAAATATAGGTTGGAGTGAGAATAGTAAATTTATTAAGTTCAGTGTCCAGCACTTATCTTAATTTAATATAGACTGGAGTGGGAATAGTAAATTAATTAAGTTCAGTGTCCAGCACCTACCCTAATTTAATATAGGTTGGAGTGAGAATAGTAATTTTATTAAGTTCAGTGTCCAGCACTTATCTTAATTAAATATAGACTGGAGTGGGAATAGTAAATTAATTAAGTTCTGTGTCCAGCACCTACTCTAATTAAATATAGGTTGGAGTGAGAATAGTAAATTTATTAAGTTCAGTGTCCAGCACTTATATTAATTAAATATAGACTGGAGTGGGAATAGTAAATTAATTAAGTTCAATGTGCAGCACCTACTCTAATTAAATATAGGTTGGAGTGAGAATAGTAAATTTATTAAGTTCAGTGTCCAGCACTTATATTAATTAAATATAGACTGGAGTGGGAATAGTAAATTAATTAAGTTCAATGTGCAGCACCTACTCTAATTAAATATAGGTTGGAGTGAGAATAGTAAATTAATTCAGTTCAGTGTCCAGCACCTACTTTAATTAAATATAGGTTGGAGTGAGAATAGTAAATTAATTATAGGTTGGAGTGAGAATAGTAAATTAATTAAGTTCAGTGTCCAGCACATACTCTAATTAAATATAGGTTGGAGTGAGAATAGTAAACTAATTAAGTTCAGTGTCCAGCACTTATCTTAATTAAATATAGACTGGAGTGGGAATAGTAAATTAATTAAGTTCAGTGTCCAACACCTACTCTAATTTAATGTAGGTTGGAGTGAGAATAGTAAATTAATTAAGTTCAGTGTCCAGCACTTATCTTAATTAAATATAGACTGGAGAGGGAATAGTAAATTAATTAAGTTCTGTGTCCAGCACCTACTCTAATTAAATATAGGTTGGAGTGAGAATAGTTAATTAATTAAGTTCAGTGTCCAGCACCTACCCTAATTAAATATATTTTGGAGTGGGAATAGTAAATTAATTCAGTTCAGTGTCCAGCACTTATCTTAATTAAATATAGACTGGAGTGAGAATAGTAAATTAATTCAGTTCAGTGTCCAGCACCTACTCTAATTAAATATAAATTGGAGTGAGAATAGTAAATTAATTAAGTTCAGTGTCCAGCACTTATCTTAATTAAATATAGACTGGAGTGGGAATAGTAAATTAATTAAGTTCAGTGTCCAGCACCTACCCTAATTTAATATAGGTTGGAGTGAGAATAGTAAATTAATTAAGTTCAGTGTCCAGCACTTATCTTAATTAAATATAGACTGGAGTGGGAATAGTAAATTAATTAAGTTCAGTGTCCAGCACCTACCCTAATTAAATATAGATTGGAGTGAGAATAGTAAATTAATTAAGTTCAGTGTCCAGCACTTATCTTAATTAAATATAGACTGGAGTGGGAATAGTAAATTAATTCAGTTCAGTGTCCAGCACCTACTTTAATTAAATATAGGTTGGAGTGAGAATAGTAAATTAATTAAGATCAGTGTCCAGCACTTATCTTAATTTAATATAGACTGGAGTGGGAATAGTAAATTAATTAAGTTCAGTGTCCAGCACCTACTCTAATTTAATATAGGTTGCAGTGAGAATAGTAAATTAATTAAGTTCAGTGTCCAGCACTTATCTTAATTAAATATAGACTGGAGTGGGAATAGTAAATTAATTAAGTTCAGTGTCCAGCACATACTCTAATTAAATATAGGTTGGAGTGAGAATAGTAAATTTATTAAGTTCAGTGTCCAGCACTTATCTTAATTTAATATAGACTGGAGTGGGAATAGTAAATTAATTAAGTTCAGTGTCCAGCACCTACCCTAATTTAATATAAGTTGGAGTGAGAATAGTAATTTTATTAAGTTCAGTGTCCAGCACTTATCTTAATTAAATATAGACTGGAGTGGGAATAGTAAATTAATTAAGTTCAATGTGCAGCACCTACTCTAATTCAATATAGGTTGGAGTGAGAATAGTAAATTAATTAAGTTCAGTGTCCAGCACATACTCTAATTAAATATAGGTTGGAGTGAGAATAGTAAATTAATTATAGGTTGGAGTGAGAATAGTAAATTAATTAAGTTCAGTGTCCAGCACATACTCTAATTAAATATAGGTTGGAGTGAGAATAGTAAATTAATTAAGTTCAGTGTCCAGCACTTATCTCAATTAAATATAGACTGGAGTGGGAATAGTAAATTAATTAAGTTCAGTGTCCAACACCTACTCTAATTTAATATAGGTTGGAGTGAGAATAGTAAATTAATTAAGTTCAGTGTCCAGCACTTATCTTAATTAAATATAGACTGGAGAGGGAATAGTAAATTAATTAAGTTCTGTGTCCAGCACCTACTCTAATTAAATATAGGTTGGAGTGAGAATAGTAAATTAATTAAGTTCAGTGTCCAGCACCTACTCTAATTTAATATAGGTTGGAGTGAGAATAGTAAATTTATTAAGTTCAGTGTCCAGCACCTACCCTAAATAAATATATTTTGGAGTGGGAATAGTAAATTAATTCAGTTCAGTGTCCAGCACTTATCTTAATTAAATATAGACTGGAGTGAGAATAGTAAATTAATTCAGTTCAGTGTCCAGCACCTACTCTAATTAAATATAGGTTGGAGTGAGAATAGTAAATTAATTAAGATCAGTGTCCAGCACTTATCTTAATTTAATATAGACTGGAGTGGGAATAGTAAATTAATTAAGTTCAGTGTCCAGCACCTACTCTAATTTAATATAGGTTGAAGTGAGAATAGTAAATTAATTAAGTTCAGTGTCCAGCACTTATCTTAATTAAATATAGACTGGAGTGGGAATAGTAAATTAATTAAGTTCAGTGTCCAGCACATACTCTAATTAAATATAGGTTGGAGTGAGAATAGTAAATTTATTAAGTTCAGTGTCCAGCACTTATCTTAATTTAATATAGACTGGAGTGGGAATAGTAAATTAATTAAGTTCAGTGTCCAGCACCTACCCTAATTTAATATAGGTTGGAGTGAGAATAGTAAATTTATTAAGTTCAGTGCCCAGCACTTATCTTAATTAAATATAGACTGGAGTGGGAATAGTAAATTAATTAAGTTCTGTGTCCAGCACCTACTCTAATTAAATATAGGTTGGAGTGAGAATAGTAAATTTATTAAGTTCAGTTTCCAGCACTTATATTAATTAAATATAGACTGGAGTGGGAATAGTAAATTAATTAAGTTCAATGTGCAGCACCTACTCTAATTAAATATAGGTTGGAGTGAGAATAGTAAATTAATTAAGTTCAGTGTCCAGCACATACTCTAATTAAATATAGGTTGGAGTGAGAATAGTAAATTAATTATAGGTTGGAGTGAGAATAGTAAATTAATTAAGTTCAGTGTCCAGCACATACTCTAATTAAATATAGGTTGGAGTGAGAATAGTAAATTAATTAAGTTCAGTGTCCAGCACTTATCTTAATTAAATATAGACTGGAGTGGGAATAGTAAATTAATTAAGTTCAGTGTCCAGCACCTACTCTAATTTAATATAGGTTGGAGTGAGAATAGTAAATTAATTAAGTTCAGTGTCCAGCACTTATCTTAATTAAATATAGACTGGAGAGGGAATAGTAAATTAATTAAGTTCTGTGTCCAGCACCTACTCTAATTAAATATAGGTTGGAGTGAGAATAGTAAATTAATTAAGTTCAGTGTCCAGCACCTACTCTAATTTAATATAGGTTGGAGTGAGAATAGTAAATTAATTAAGTTCAGTGTCCAGCACCTACCCTAATTAAATATATTTTGGAGTGAGAATAGTAAATTAATTAAGTTCAGTCTGTAGTGGGAGTAGTATATTAATTAAGTTTGTTAAATAGCAATTATTATTAGGAAGCGCGGTGTTGTCTCCTGAATGTCTGGGGGCCCACCGATCATAATGCGGCGCAGACCCA
Source organism: Triturus cristatus (assembly GCF_964204655.1). Taxonomy (NCBI): domain Eukaryota; kingdom Metazoa; phylum Chordata; class Amphibia; order Caudata; family Salamandridae; genus Triturus; species Triturus cristatus. The sequence continues at coordinate 639,629,955 of NC_140592.1, forward strand.
ATGGGTGACTCTGGGTAACATGGTCGCCAAGAGAGATATAGCGCGATTGTGGGGATCCGTGGGGCCCCCCACATTGACCGCGTGGAAAGAAAATATGGACTGGAGTATGCTAAGGGAGAAGACGGTATATTGCGCTAGAGGCCGCCCTCGGAAGTGGCACGCCATCTGGGGGCGGTGGAATCAATACAGGGGGGGAATTTGTCTTGCCCCTGATTTGGATCCCCCCGAGGAACAGCTTTCCTCCTAACCTTCTTTCCAGCTCAGTATGGTTAATGGACTTCTCTGGCCTCTGCTGTCCCCCTTCTTCCTCTTTTCACAGTACTGTAAATGGTAGATGATTGGGGTCCTGCCTCCCCTGGGGGGCTATCACCATGGGCATTCAGTGTTCTTGCCTTGCTGGGGGTTGCTGTGTGTTTTGTGTTTATTTAAAAAATGGAATCTTTGCACTCCTCCTTCACTGTACTGTGGACGCGTCTTTGTTCCTCTTTATCGAAGCTGCCGAACCTCCGGGTTGTCGGCTGAATAGCTGTGTCCAGACTTTTGAAAATAAAGGTTTTTATAAAAAAATAAATAAAAAAAAATAGCAATTATTATAATTAAATATAGAGTTGAATAGGAACAGTTAAATTACTTTGTTTTAATTTACAATAAATCTCTAGATTTTAGTTTTGGTTGGATAAAAGATAGAAGTTATATCAGAATGCAAATTTTTGTATAAAAGAGTTGTTGGAATGTATATTAATTACAGAGAAAATATTGTTTATTATTACGCATATTATAATAATTAAATCATTGAAATAAACATGTAATAGAATAATTAATATTTAACATTTGTATTATTGTAATAATTTCTTTATAATGGATATATATTTTTGTAATGTATATTTTGGACATTAATATATGGACAGACAAAATAATAATAAAAAAAAAAATCTGATTTTTATAGCTGTTTAATATTTTTACATTTATATTGTGTACTCTCAATATTTTTAGACTTTATTTGAATTTATAAGAAATTGTATGTTTTGAAATATATGATTAATATATTTTAATCATTAATATTAATATTAGATAATTAATATTGAAAATGTTTACATTTTAGAATAGTTCTTTTTATTTTTAGTTTTGGTATGTTGTAGATACAATATATTAATTATATCATGTTTATACATTTTGTTTGGTAATATATACATTTTTATATTATATTAGTAAATATATTTTTTTAATATATTTATTATTATAAGTTAAATAATTGTCACATATATAAAGAAAATAGGTATTATTTTTGAGTATTTAGTTCTAATGTTTTACTAATTTTTAAAGTAATGTGTAATGTTAAATAAATAGTTAGGGCATTTATTGGTATTTTTTTAGTTGTTATGTTTGTTTGGGTCTTTTATTTTGTAACCGCTCGCTGTTGATTTGGGTTATTTTGGTAGAATCCAGGTCGCGGCCGGGAGCTGTTTCGCGTTTGAGAAGGTAAGAGTTATTTTCTTTATTATTAAATAGTTTTAAGTGTTTTGTGGAAGTAGTAATGTTGTAATAAGTGTGTATGGATTGATGTTTTAGAAGTTAGGGTGTTAGTAATAGTTTGTATACGGTTTTATAATTTACGTTGTGTTCCGTGTTTGCGGCTTTGTTAGTGTTTTGTTATTTAGGTGTGTTAAAGTTTTATAGTCTTTGAATAATGTTTGTAGTGATGTTTTTAGGTGCATTATGTGTGTTTGTGTGTGGGTGGGAATGTTTCTCTTTTGTAGGTTTTACGGAGAAGATATTTTCGTCTCTTTCAAACACCGTTTTTTTTTAAAAAGGAAGTGTGTATTAGTTGTGTTTACTAATATTTATTTTACACTTCCTTTATTGTTCGGGTTTCCAGGAGCGGTTATTTATCTTTTTAATATTTTTCGGGATTTTTATGGTTAATGCATTGTCGTTTTTTGGCGTAGACGTTTTTTACGAAAAACAGTTGTATTTTTCCATTTTATTTGGATTCATTTTTGATACCTATGGATTTTGAACTACCTGGATTTATTTGGAAGGAATGTTAGTATCCTATTGGAGCAACTAGACACGTAAGTTCATTTAAATATTTTAATTGTGGGTGGGCAAATCTTATATATTTAATATTGTTGTTGTGTACTTGTTTTGTTTAATTATGTTGTCTAAATATATGTAGATATAAATTATTTATATATTTTAGACCACATAATTAAATATGTGATATAATAAAGTGGTTTCTTTATGTTGTGATAGTTGTTTTAGTAGAATTGTGGGTTTATATTTTTGAAAGGGTTTAGAAGAGAGTTTGTCCTATTATATTTAAGTACTCAAGTCCTCTTGTGGATGGGTATAGCTGTACCTGTTGTTGTAGGTAATTATACATTTGAGTAGTTTGTCCAGATTGTTTTGGTTTTAATTGTAGGACAGATTGATGCATTCTTAATTCTTGGAAACTTTGTTTCTTTTGTATGGCAATTAGTAGTTTTTGTAGTGTTGGAGTTGTTCTCCCAGTAGAAGTTAGGAATGCATTATGCCAGCCCTCGACTGCGTTGTTAGTTTTGGCTTGTTGGTTGAGTGTACTTGCATATACATTCCACCAAGATATTTGGAACTTGGGCTGACGTCTATGGCCTGATATGTGTAGTCTCCCCACCCAGGTATCCTCAAAATAATCTAAGAGGGGAGATAACTTTACTTCATTTTGTTTGTAGAATGGACTTTCTAATAAAAGATTGTAATGTTCTGCAACATCTGTGGTTGGTACATAAGCTAGGGCTGTTAGAAGTTTTATTTGATGTGCAAAAGTTATGTTTGTGGCATATTCTACACTTAGTGAAGATTTTTGTAAATGTCTCCATATACATTGGTTTAGATGGAAGTAACATCCTTGGATAGCTGTATGGGGGTACAGTTTTAGAATGCAATTTATCATGGCTTGCTCAAAGTCTATGATAATTTTTTCAGGGGAAAAATCATTTGATTCTTGTTTTAGTTTTCCTAGCATTTCATTATATGTTGTGTTTTGTTTGTTAGGTAATAGTGCATAGATTAAAGGCATGGAAGTGTTGTGATATTGACCGTGTATTGTGTAAAGCTGGTAGAATGGTTTTGGGCATATTGTAAAGGTGCCATCCATCATCCATGTTTGGCATTGTTGGAGTTTAGTTATATTGTTTGCAGTAGCAAACATTATGATTCTTTTTTCTGTACTTTTGTTATCAAAAAAAATAAAAGGTTCATTATTGTGGGTGATAGTTAATATGGTGGAATGATGATATCTTGAAAAGTTTTAGGGGATGGTATTGTTGTTGTGGTTGATTTTTTGGTCCTAGCAATTGTTCTTTTTATAGAAGAAATTGATGGTAATTGGCCTCTTGCTTCTTTGGGCACTCTAGGTAATAGTTCTTTTAGGATTACACTTGTAGCAGTTTGTGAACCAGTGCTTAATTCTTTTATATTTTCAAGGGTTGATCTGACTTCTATTTCAGAGAGATTGGGTGGATGGTTATGCTCTCTTGTATATAGTACAGTTGTTTCTCTTGTTGTTGCTCGTCCGTAGCATTTGTTAGAATAATATTTAGAACACTTCCAGTTCACTTTTCGTTCCGTCTGCTTTTCTTGGGTGTATGTGTAACCCATGTAACACAATAGGAATTTTCCTTTCTGCGATGTTATAAATTGGGCTTCTTCTGTCATTATGATGTGTTAGAAATCTGGAAAAAATGTATATGAAAATATATGCAATAGTACTTTATATATTTCTATGCAAATAGGAAACAAAAAAACTTTTTTATATATACTTACCAAGTGTTTTTGGTTGTATTTGAATGAAGATGTTCTTTGTAGACACAATGCTGTTTAGTTGAGTAGTCTCTGAAAGTTAAAGAACATATATTGTTTTGGTTGTTTTAGTTTTTTTAAGTGGGGTGGTATTGCTGTTTGGTATAGACTATATTTTTTTTGTTGAAACGTTTTTTATTGTTTTCCAAATCAACAACTCAACAAACATCCTCCCGCCTCCACCCGTCCAGGAAGTACCACACATTTATCATCAAGACCAATTATCCAGGAGAAGGAACAACCTTCCCACCCAGTCCCCTACCCCCCCCCTCCCCCACCCCATGTCAGTGTGCCCCCGTCCCCTACCCCTCTTCCGATGTGCCCCTCCTCCCTAATAAATAAGATACAGGAGCCCAACCTCTCCCTAAGCAAACAGAGCCTTCCCTCATGCCGAGTGGTATAGACTATAGGTGTTAATTTATACAGGTTTTTAAAAACTTAAAAAAGAGAACATGGATTTGTTTAGGGGTTTAGGATGTTTTGGGGTTTGAGTAGGATTTAATTAATATTTTAGAAAGTATTTTGATAGTATACTTACTTTTTTAGTGAGTCCTTTCTGGCAATGTTCAATCTTTTCTTTAGCTGTTTTGAGTAATATCTGTAGTGGAAACATAAAGAGATGGAATATATAAGTTAGTTATTTATTTGAGTAAAGATAAATTAGTGTTTTAGTTTAATTTGGCAGTTTAGTTAGAAAAGATAATTAACTTACGTTTTTAGAATAGTAGTAGGATGTAGGTTTCTTCTGTTTAGCAGAGTTTCTTCTTCGTTCAATGCTTTGGTTTAAGGCACAGTAGAAGACTTGTTTTAATTGGCTTATATAGTGTTTTAAATTGTTTCTTGAATGTTATTGGTTGTTTTCTGTATGTGGCCTTTCTATTGGATGTTTTGATTTTTTTTTATTTAATTGGTTTCCTTTCATGGAAAATGCTACGTAAGAGTATATTTAGTTTTAAAGGAGGAGAGTTTTAAATAATTATATAGAAAAAGATTGTTTATAATGTGTTTTAATTTTTTTGAATGTGTTCGAAATGCCTATGTGATAATTATGTTTTTGTATTATGTTGTTAAATATTTATATAGTTATAAATGTTGTGTTTATGTTTAAGTAGAATATAATTGGAAAATGTATGTTTTAGGAAAATATTGTATTTATGTTGTTTAAAGTATTGGTTTTATTAGTATTAGAATTGTCGATATATTTAAAAAAAAACGATATTATTGATGTCTATATTTTGGTTATCGATATTTGTTACATGTGTTATATTTATTTATTTATGTCGATATTTAGTATTGCGATATTGATGTGTGCGATTTTTGTGTGATCGATATAATTGTATTACGATATTGTAGTGTCGATATTAGTGTAGTTTTTTAATTAAGTATACAATGTCGATAATTTTGATGTCGATATTTTTGTTGCGATATTTGTGTAGTTCGATAATGTGTCTTTCGATAATATGTCAGAGATCCAGGTCTTGAATAGGACAGAGCAGTGTTGGATCTGAAGGACTGATTGTACGGTTGGTAGGTATTTTGCGAATAATGTTGGAACCACGGTTGGAATTGCGATTAAAATGTATATTGCCCCTGAACTCTGCCTCGAAAGGACTGAAAGCGGTGTTGCTGAAGAATGGCTAAAGATTTAGCAGTGTCTGTGTCAGATTTTATGAACTGCAGTGCCTCGTCTATGTGCTTGCTGGACAAACACTCGCCATCGAAAGACATATCCAGAACTTTGGCCTGTACCTCGGAACGGAAGGCGGTTGCTTTAACTAACCCTGATGACCAGCACCGCTGCTCCTGCCATCTGACGAAAGGCAGTAGAAGAGAAATTCGTGGCGATCTCAATAAGTTCAGCAGAAGCTCTTTATCCTTCTGATAGAATGTCTTTCGCCTCCTTCCTCTTCTCCTCCAGAAAGGTCCGACCACATCTGCGGTTCATATCTACTCAACATGGCCATGGCATTGGAAGCTCTAATAGAAAGATCTGCCCGAGCAGAAAACCTTTTCTCAATGTTGTCGAGCCAGTGACCTTCCTTATCAGGGGGAGCACAACAGTGGGACGCTGGGTATTTGGCCCTTCTCTGTGCTGCCTGCATAATTACAGGGTCCTGCCTAGAATGACTAATGAGACACATGGGTGAGTTGCCAGGGCCTTGTATTTTTTGTCCTGCTTTGGTATTACCATTGGAATGGAAGCTGGTGTCTTCATTAGTTTGAGGCCTTGCTGCCACAAATAAACCACTATGGGGATAGCTCTAATGGAATGCTGACTGCCTAGTTTGAAGTCGTACAAAAAACATTCAGTCTGTTTGGCCATCATAGGCATATCAAAGTGTTCGGATGCATGCTCCAGCAGATCATGAAAGCCACAATGTCTGCAGGTGGAGAATCTGCAGAAGGTGGGATAGGAGATGGTGGTATGGGAGCTAAATAATCATCCCATCCATCCCAAGTATCCACGTCAGCATGGATTTCTCCTTCCTCTAGCTGTTGCTGATCCACAATCTGTGTTTCCTCCGTGATGACAATCGGTGGAGGTAAAAGTTTTTTCCTGGTGGATTAAGGTGTGCTTTGTCCTGCTAGATCAACAGGAGACTGCTGAGGAGGCAGAGGACGTTGACGAGCATTCGCCTCTGGAAAACGTCTATAATAATCATTGATCATATGACGCAAGTCCGACACCAATGAAGCAAGGACATTTACAGGAGGTTCCCTAAAGTGACAAGGATCTTCGTCTCTGTCATCATAGGGGTAAGGTTCCTGAAAGGATTCTGGCTGTTGAACAGAATAAGTATGTGTATCTGTGAACAAATATTCTCCTGCCACGTAAGAGGATGGGTCACTGTCCTCAATGTCCTCTTCATCGGAGTCCTGACATTTAACCCTAACTAAGAAGGATTATAGGCAGTGCCAAACATACCTTTAATTCTCAGACTCTTGAAAGTCCAATAGGCGCACTAGAGGTAAAGGAGAAATTTTTTAGAAATAGTGCATTTGTTTGCTGATGCCACCAACTGCGGCACTGTCGCTGCGTGTATGACCTTCGTCGGCATAATCGTCGTCAGTGCCGTTGACGGGAGATGGTAGATGAAGAAATCCTCATCAACGGAGAATGTCCCGTCGACGGTGAAGGTCTTGTCGATAATGACGTCGTCATCAATGTTAGTTGCGGGTCCATCGACGGTGCTGTCATCAATGTTTTGACCGCCGTAGCCGTCACTGATGAGACTGTCGACGGTGTAGAAACATCATCTGTTTTTCCAGTAGTGATAGCCCTTGACAACAAAGCCGGTAACAGACGAGATGACTGATCCCTGACAGGAGTCAAGAAATCAGAAACTGGCGCTGAGGACAAATTTGAGGCCACCCTCTGAGGTTTTTTGCAGTGCTTTACCTCAGATTTTTCTCGCTCCAGGGACTTAGATCTTTTTGCATCCCCATGATGCGAAGTGGAGGTGTCTTCCTTTCTTTATCTAGAGGAAGAATGAGCTCTTTCCTCAGGTTCAGATCCAGAGTCTGAAGTAACCTTCTTCTTCTGAAATCAGAGGAGCAGCCTACCCTCTCTGTTCTTAAGGATCTTGGCCGAAAACGTTCGGCAAAATTTGCATTCCCTGAGTTTGTGAACAGGGTAGAGGCAATAAAGACACGGTTTTCCCACAGGTCTTACAGGGTCTGAACAACCCTTTTTTATGCTCTGGCATTTTGAAAAGACACAACACCAAAGTATCTTGAATGTAGCTGGAGGTCAAAAGTTGAAGAGAAAAGGTGTCAATGAGCAGAGTGAAGAGAAACTTCCATTTATACGACGTGCGGTAAGAAATTTGAGGTATGGTGGCTCTGTGGGAAAGGTTACTTTGAGGTCCCTGCTGTGATTGGCTGAGCTTTGGATCTTATAAAAGGAGGTTGAAAGGTTGCTAAATTGAGTTTTCTTTTTTATGGAGGTCTATGGTAAATGTATTCAGTACTGCTATTTCTACTGTTACCGTGGGACTCCCACGATGACGACGGGGAAGATTCAAGCATGTGAATCTATAAATGATACAATACTGGAGAATGGGAGAAGAGCACATGGCCTGCTTCAGGTCATCAAATGCCTTTTGACAGCGAACTGTCCACTGATCTTTCTTAGGCATCCTTTTGGAGGTGAGATCATTAAGGGGAGTCACTATGGACTCATATCCCTTCACAAACCTCCTGTAGTTCCCAGTCAGGCCTAACAAAGCTCTGACCTGAGTCTGGGTAGTGGGAGCAACCCGGTCAAGTATGGTCTGGATTTTGCTCTCCAATGGCTAAACTTGGATCCACTTACCAGGTGACCCAAGTACACAACCTTGCTCTGCCCTATCTGGCACTATGGGGCCTTAATAGTGAGGCCTGCCTTTCGCAGGGCCTCCAGAACATTCCCGAGGTGGACCAGGTGATCCTCCCAGGTGGAACTAAAGACAGCAATATCAACTAGATACGCTGCACCGTAGGCTTCCAGATCTGTGAGGACTTTGTTCACCAACCTCTGAAATGTGGCAGGTGCATTTTTCAAGGCAAAAGGCATTACAATAAAATACAATAAATTGATAATGTCCATTTTTGGCTTGGTATCCTTGTAAAGTCGGATTTGCTAGTACCCAGCAGGCAGGTCAATGTACTAAGATACTTGCCTGAGGCCAGAGTATCAATTAGCTAATCTTACCTGGGAATTGGATGGGCATCAGTCCTAGTGACTGCATTAAGGTCTCTGTAGTGTACACAAAACCTCATCTCTCTCTTACCATTTTGGGTGCGAGGTTTTGGTAGAAGGACTACTGGACTAGCCCAAGTGATATTTGAAGGCACAATGATCCCCAACTCCAGCATCTTTTGGACCTCAGTCCTGATGCAATCTCTGACATGGTCAGACTGTCTGTAGATTTTATTCTTCATAGGCAGACTATCACCTGTGTCCCCTTCATGGGAACACCAGGTGGTTTAACTTGGAGTCAGAGAAAGCCAGTGGGTGAACTGATTGAGGACTTTCCTGCAATCAGCTTGTTGTTGGTCAATGAGGCTGCATGCCAAGGCTAATCCATCTACTGGTACATCAACAGGGTCCTGAGAGAGGAGATCAGGGACAGGGTCACTCTCTTCCTTCTGTCCTTCATCAGTGGCCATGAGGAAGCTCATGTCAGCCCTGTCAATAAAAGGCTTTAGGCGGTTCACATGAAGTACCCGGTGGGGACTTCTAGGAGTACCCAGGTCAACCAAGTAGGTGACCTCACCTTTCTTCTCAAAGATGGCCACTCCACTTGTCCTGGAGAACTGTTGGGACCACAGGCTCCAATACCCACACCTGTCCTGGCTGGTAAACAGTCAGTACAGCCTTTTGGTGCAAAGCTTTCTAAAGCTCCCGGCTGGCCTTGAGGTTTTTGCTGGCCTTCTTCATGTACTCAGCCATACGTGAATGCAGGCCAAGGACATAGTCCACAATATCTTGTTTAGGAGGGTTGAGAGGCTGCTCCCAGCTCTCCTTAACCAGACACAAGGGAACTACTAATTGGATGTCCAAACAGAAGTTCAAATGGGATGTAGCCAACCCTCTTCTGAGGAAACTCTCTGTAGTCTAAGAGAAGGCAGGGTAGCAAGAAATCCCGGCCTAAGCTTTTCTGAGAGTACCATGATCACACCCTTAAGGGTCTTGTTGAAACTCTCAAAAAGCCCTCTGCACTGTGGATGGTAGGTTGTGGTAAACTTGTAGTTAACACCAAACTATTTCCACATGGAAGTAGTGTAATTAGACATGAGGTTTGTACCTCTTTCTGTCAAGAAGACCTCCTTAGGAAACCCCACTCTGGAAAAGACTCCCAAGCAGGGCCCTAGCCACAACAGGGGCTATAGCCGTCCTAAGTGGAATAGCCTCTGGACACCTAGTGTCATGGTCCACCACCACTAGGATGTTACAGTGTCCAGACGCTGTTGAAGGGTTTAAGGGACCAACAATGTCTATCGTACTCTCTCAAAGAAAACCCCAACCACTGGAAGAGGAATCAAGGGGGTCTTTGTAGTGTCACATGACTAACCACTGGCTTGGCAAGTGACACAGGAGCGACAAAATTCCTTGGTGTCTTCAGACATGTGAGGCCTGCAAAAATTATAGACAAACCTGTTCCAAGTCTCGCTTTGCACAAGATGTCCTACAGGGGTATGTCATGTGCTAGGGTAAGAAGAAAACCCCTGAACTTCTGAGGTATTACCAACCTCCTGGTGGCACCAGGTCTGGGGTCTCTATACTGAGAGAACAGAAACTCATCTTCTAAATAGATCCTATGGGACTCACTGACACTCCCTGCCTCCTCGGCAGCAGCTTGCTGTCTAAGCTGTTCAAGAGAGGGGCAGGATTTCAGCTCAAAACTCAAGTCTGCCCTGGAAGGGCCTCCTGCGCCCATGTTCCTCTAGGACAGTTCCTTTACAGGGGCTGAGGTCATCTCCCTCAGGAGACTGACTCACTGGGAGTTTGGGAGGAAGATAATCATCACCCTTCCTGCTCCTTCTCTATTCTTCCAGAATCCACTGATCCTTCACTGCCTAGATATTTGGCCTGAACCCTGTGATAGCAAATGCACTGGCAGAGAATCCCATCATCTCTGCATGTGTCCCGAACTCCACTTCAGACCAGGCTGAAGGTTCCAAATAATTGCCCAACAGACAATCTATAGGTAGGCCTGGGGAAACCCCAACTCTTTTAGGGCCAGTTACCCCTCCCCAGCTGAGACTCACAACTGCCAAGGAGTTATCAGTCCTGACACGGCTGGTGTTGGTCACTTGGTAAAGTTGACCACGCATGATTTGTTCAGGGGACACAAGATTCTCTGTCACCACTGTGACACTGGCCTCTGTGTTCCTGTAAGCCATAGCTTCTTGACCATTCATCAAAGGCTGTCTGTACTTGTCCAAGTTAGTTGGAGTTACAAGTAAAGTGTCAGGGTCCATGCCACTAAAGCAAACACAAGGAGGTGATGGACGGAGTGCTGAAACTTTTCAAACACTCAACCCCAGTTACAGATCTGGGTTGAATCCATCATCATTCTTTAGCTCACTTGCCACCCAAGTTTAGACACAGCTATAGACAAATCAGTCTTGACCCTGTGCCTCATGGGAACAGTCCAGCCCGAACTGCCAAGCCATGTCTACCGTGGACCGGAAACAAGCATCCTGGGACCGGTTTCGGGCTAACAGCCCTCATCAGCCAGGCTAGCTTGAATCCAGTGTCAAAATGAGCAAGAGACCCACGTCTGGGCATACCCTGCCATTTTGGGCCAACAAAGCAAACACAAGGAGATGATGGACGGAGTGCTGAAACCTTTCAAACACTCAAACCCAGTCACAGATCTGGGTTGAATCCATCATCATTCTTTAGTTCACATTGCCACCCCAGTTCAGACACAGCTATATGCAAATCAGTCTTGACCCAGTGCCTCATGGGAACAGTCCAGCCCAAACTGCCAAGCCATGTCTTCCCTGGACCGGAAACAAGCACCCTGAGACTGGTTTTGGGCTAACAGCCATCATCAGCCAGGCTAGCTTGAATCCAGTGGCAAAGTGAGCAAAGGACCCACGTCTGAGCATAGCCTGCCAACTTGGGCCAACTAAGCAAACACAAGGAGATGATGGACGGAATGCTGAAACTTTTCAAACACTCACCCCTAGTCACAGATCTGGGTTAAATCCATCATCATTCTTTAGCTCCCTTTGCCACCCCAGTTCAGACACAGCTATATGTAAATAAGTCTTGACCCTGTGCCTCAAGGGTCCATGCCACTGTCACAGACAAGGACAGCCTGAGTGGGTGTCCTGAGTATGCCAGAACCCACTTCAGACCCACAATTAACCCTACTAATCCATTGGGGGCTGTACTACTACTTGTACTGGTGCTAGGGGGGTTAGTTGCCTTAGGGGCAGTAGTATTAGCTTCCTTGGTGTTGGCCTTAGGACAACTGGCATCCCTTGGCCTATGGCCTTTCTCCTTACACAGGTAACAGCAAGGTTTCTTGCCAGAGGTAGAGGAAGATTGGGACCCACCCCCAGAGGCAGGTTTTTGGGGACCTTGTGGAGACTCCTTTTGTCTTTACCTTTCTCCCCACCTTTTTCCTGGGCTTCAGAAGACTATTGCTTCTTCTGGTTGTAGGAAAGTAGGATTAGCGTTTATGGTAACCCCCACATTTTGTCTGGTGCTATGCTATTTCTGACTAGTCTGACTGGGATCCTGCTAACCAGGACCCCAGTCTCTGTGCTTTCACCCTTAAATTGGTTATGATGAGTACTTAAGTACATCCTGGATTGGCTACTGGTGTATTATTATAAGTCCCTAGTATATGGTACTGAGGTACCAGGGCATAGGTACACCAGGGGTCTCCCATGAGCTGCAGCATGTATTATGCCACCCACGAGAGACCACTCAAATTGTGACTATGGGCCTGCCCTTGCAGCCTGTGTAAGCCAGTGCTAGCACCACTTACGACAGATATAGGTTTCCCTAAATCGGAGGTCACTGCACTTAAATCCTATAAGTCACCCCTAAGGCAGGCCTTTCAATCCTGAAGGCAGGGTGCTCGGTTCTAAGTGTGAGGGGTACCTCTGCATGAGCAGAACACCACTACAACGTTCGGAGTCCATTCTCCCGGGATGTAAGTGCATCAGCCATAATGATACATAGAGTGGTCATGCGTCATTACGCGATGACCATCTCTAAACTGGCTGTAACGAACCCTGTTGTATTTGGTATCAAACATGTGGGAATTATACCCCCACACCTTCAACTGTGTGGGAGGTATGATTCCATGCACTGTAAAGATCCTCCAGGAGGCCCTCAGTGCTCCCAGTACCAGTCTTCTAGACCCGGACAGCACAACATTGCAGCTGTCGTCCAGAGACACAATTCTGCCCTCATGCTGCTGAGCCAAGCTTGAGCATGGGAAGGCAGAACAATAGGTATCTTGTCAAAGAGAGGTGTGACCACCTTCCAGACAGGGTTTAGTGTATTGGGGTCAGGTGGGAGCGCTTGCCAGCGCCACTTTGTCTGCTTGAGGCGCACATTTGGTTCCCTCCTTGCATAGTCCAGTTCAAACCAGCTCAGGGAGCCATTAGGCTCCGCTCTGGCGCAAAACTGGACAAAGGACATATGAGTATCTTCCCCACTGTCCCAATCCCTCCCCTGGGAGGGAACCCTGAATCATGCTAACCCTTTCCTTAGGGTACTTAAGGGATTACCTGTGGGTGGGTCCCTAGATTCGTCGTGGGACAAGATTCATATCAAGACACCACTTCTTTTTTGACCGTCTGGGCACTCAGGACTTTGCTCTGGGTTTCGAGGCTGCAACTAGCGACATTTTCCAGAGTGCTTCTGCACCGGTGTAAACTAACATACCATCATGTTATAAGTATCAGGAAAGGAAGAAAGAAATTCTTGAGTCCTGAAGAAGGTGGCCTAATCATTACTGCTCCACCAAACGCGTCGACGCTGAGTGCCCTTGTTAAATCCAAGCGAAAGTCAGCAGTTATACAAGGACTGGGAAGCGATCCCCCTGCAGTGTGCTGGCTATTATTGACTATGGTTAACAAATTATATGACACATTTTATTGTCTTCCTATTGATTATGTTTTATTATATTTCATACATTGTATTGTACAGCTATAAATGGTGACATATAATTTTTAATTGTTTAAATAGTTTTATACAGAAAGAATTTTTTTGTAAAATTCATTAAACACGTGTATAAGTGCATATACATTTTGAGTGGAGTATTAACTGTGAGTGCATATGTGAGTTGAGAGTTGGGTACACTTGCCAAGAGTGGTATATCAGTGTATCAGGATCTCCAAAGGGAAAATGTGTGTTTAACTCTTGAGTTTCTGGATGCTCTGTCTCTTTGGATCTGTAGAGCCCCTCTCCTCGTTTTCAAGATCTTCCTGAAGTCCTCCATTTAATTTGACGGCGGTTTCCGAAGCTACTTCGCACCTATGCACCCAGCTTCTCTGGTGTAGTTTTCCTGGTTCCTAGGGTATCTACGGGTGGGGTGGCTTTCCAACCTTCTATCTTTCACAGGGTTTCTTCAGGGTCCACTGGGAAGGGTATTTTTTCTTTAAAATTGCAACCGCGACTTACACATTGACTTGAACTGAGTCGCGGTCGTGTTCCCACTTTGCACACGGCCTCTGTGGGGTTCCTGGTTACTTATCTTGGGTGGTTTCTTGGGTCACAGTCATTTCTACGTCCTCTGGGTATAGTCTTCACTTGAGTAGTGGTTTGCATCCCACTATTTAAGCATATGGTTTGGTCCCCTCCTGGTTACCACTGTGTGATACGTGCTTCTTATCTGTTTAAGTATTGTGTGCATTTCGTATATCTCCGGGTAGGAGATATTTGTATGTGTTAGTGTCTTATAATAAATACATATTTTTATAAATACACTGTATGGATCTTTTTTACCTAATCTATACCAATAGGATCACGCTATGGTAAAACAAGCTGCTTTTCACTCCATCTGGACTAAGCCAGAAGGCTGCTCTCCACAGCTACCACTTAGAGAGCTTTCGAAGGTTGTCTAAGACCACTAAAATCACCATAAGGGTTGTCTGGATATGTGCAGGGTGCTACACTTACATAAATGAGCACCATATACTAAGCCAGCTTCTCACACTGCTCACCACCACCATGAGCTTTCTGCTTAACCCTGGTTTGGACCCATCATGCTTCTTTCCCAAATCTTGGGGAGAGGTCAAATCAGAATACACCAGGTACTGGTGCAGTTGCTGATTTTGACAATTATTAAGGATGTGCTCTCTCATCAACAAATTGGACAATCCCTCATAGTCATGCACCTTGCTTCCATGAAGCCAGCCTTCCAGAGACTTAACAGCATTGTCTACAAAATCAACCCATTCTTGGGTGTGTGTCTTCTGTGTGTCCCTAAACGTAACCCTGTTTTGCTGAGTGGTTAAACCAACCCCATCTACGAGGGCACTCTTCAAGCCTGGATAGTTGTCTGCCTCTTCCTTTCTGATAGAGAGACGTTCATCTCTATCTGTCTTTTTAGCACAGGAGAGCCACAGGATAGCTGCCAACAGCCCTCGGGGGACCTTGTGATCTTGCAACACCCCTCCAAAGCAGTCATCCATTTATGGATATCGTCCCCTCCTGCTAAGCAGGGACTATCCTGCTCAGGTTCCTAGTATCAAAGGAAGTTTCCCTGGCTCAAAGTACACTTGTGCTGCCACCATGGAACTCTAGTTCAAGATTTTTCCATCTTTACCAGTGTCTTTACTGTCACCAGGGTTCAGGCCAAACAGCTCCTCACTGAAACGTGGAAAAATTGACCAGGTGCCTCCCGAGAGAAGGAGCAAGAAGGGTAAAACTTTATCCTCTTCACAAACTCCCAGTGAAGATCAGCCTCCTGAGGGAGATGATCTCAGCCCCTGTGAAGGTACTGTCCCAGAGGAACTTGGGCCTGACCAGGCAGAGTTCTTGGGGGCACGGTGCCCTTCCAGGGCAGACTTGATTTTGGAGCAGCAGACCTGCCCCTCTCTTGAACCCCTCAGACAGCAAGCTGCTACTGAGGAAGCATGGAATATCAGTGGGCCCCATAGGATCTATTGGGTAAGATGGGCTTCTGTACTCTGACAGTAGAGACCCCAAGCCTGATACCACCAGGAAGTTGGTAGTACCCCAGAGGTTCAGAGGGTTCCTCCTCTCCCTAGCACATGATATTTCTCTTGCACGACACTTAGGGCAAAGCAAGACTTGGGACGGGCTTGTCCCTCACTTTCACTGGCCCCATATGTCTGAAAACACCAAGGAGTTTTGTCGCTCCTATGCCACTTGCCAAGCCAGTGGTAAGTCACCACATAGGCCCCTTAATTCCACTTCTAGTGGTTGGTGTCCCCTTTAGAAGGTAGGGGTTGATATTGTTGGCCCCTTGTACCCTCCAACAGTATCTAGGCACAGTTACATCCTAGTGGTGGTGGACCATACCACTAGGGCTCAGCTGGGGGTGACAACTTCCGGAGAGGTTAGCGGTCTAGTGTTTTCCCTAGGCTGACCTATTTAGCAGGCACGCTGACGTGCCCGCACAGCGGACGCGCGCAGCGGGAGCGCCGCTGGCACGCTGAAGGCGTGCCTAAGGCAAGCTCGTCTGCGCCCGTCCGCGCTCAGGCCGGGCGCAGGGCCCGATCCCCTGGATGGTTTGTCCCTAATAGATAGCACTATACAAGTAAGGAATTGCATTTAATTAATCAGAGAGATAAGCTTCCTCAATGTCCCAGGCTGTCTATGGACAATTTTTATGACACTAAGGGCTCTCTGTGCACCAGTTGTCAGTTACCTCTTCTGGTTATATTGAATTTGCCAATTAATAGCCGGAGAACTATACTGGATACCAAGATGGGCTATGGAAGCGGAGTTCCTTTGAAATGCATTTTATTTAATGCCAGATCGTTAGTGAAGCACAGTATGGAATGCGCCCTCCTACTGGAGCATAACAATGTAAAACTGGCTTTTATCACTGAGATGTGGTCAGATAGTTCCTCTGGCCCAGACTTGGTTAAGGCAACACCGCCTGGTTTTCATTGTTACACACTCGACCGGCCACAAAAAAAAGGGGGAGGGCTTGCGATTATCTATCATGGGCCTGACAATTTTGAATGGGAACACAAATGGGGATAAATCCAAAACAACTTTTTTAAGCAGTAAACGGCGATCAACTATAGAATTTAAAATAATAAGCAATAACCTGCTACCAAAGGTAAACGCATTTGATGTTGAGCAAAGGACAGAAAGTGACCACTTTCCTTTAATTACCAAAATCATAATGCCAGTAAATAAATCTCAAAAAATAAAAACAGTTATTCAAAACACGGAAAAATTCAATTTACGGAAACTGAAATGGGGCGGTAAAGATATTAAACCAGTAATGGAGAAATTAAAAAATCTATTGTTAATACAATCAATTGAAGATAAAAAAAACCCTATAAAAGCTTGGGAAAATTTATGTGACTCCATAACCAGAGACCCCCCAGTTCAAAAATTAAAAAATGGAAGAATAGATAGTGGAATGAAGCCATGGTTCAATCTTACGCTCCGGGAGGAAAAAAAGAAAATTTCCCGTGAAGTTCGGAAGCAGGTAATAATGATGAAAAACAGAAGGAATCCAGATAAGGTAAAACTAAGAACAATGCGAAATAAATACAAGATAATGCTGAGTAAAGCAAAAAAAGTATATCAAGAAGAAATCTGGACTAAATTATTAATTGCTGGAAAGAATAAAAATGGCCGGTCATTTTGGGGTAAAATTAACAAATTAACAAAGGGTAACCAACTAAAACAAGAGGCAGGAATCGGAGAAGATAAATGGATCAAGCACGTTAAAAATATGTTCGCTGGTGGGAAGAGCGTACAAAAGTGTCATAATAATAAAGAGTATGAAATATTTTCCAATGAATCAGAGCAAAAAAAACCTTTGCTCAAAACACAGGAGCAGCAACTGGAGGACAAAAGGATGTCAAACACGGGCAAAAAGAACCGACTTAGTAATAACACTGGAAAAGTTATCACAAGCGTATTTAAAGCGTTAGAAGCTAATATCCTGGACCTAGACACCCTTGTGACAGCTAAACAGCTAAAAGGAATAATAAAACATTTAAAAACAGAGGGTGCAGCAGGACCAAATGGACTCCCAAACGCTCTTTTCAAACACTTTCCTGAGTTTTGGGCCGAATATTTAACTCCATTATTTAATTGGATTTATACCCAGAATAAAACGCCCAAGTCCTGGAAAGGAAGTATAATACACCCTATTTTTAAAAAGGGCGATCATAACGAGCCTGGATATTACAGGCTGATATCTTTGACAGATGTGGATGCAAAACTATATGGATCATGTTTGCTGCAGCACCTTCAAGATTGGATGGAGGAAACAAAAATAATACCTATGTTTCAAACAGGTTTTAGGCAAAAAATGGGTACCTTAACAAATTTAACAACCTTGGCACTCCTAAAAGGAAAAGCAGAAAAAAAGAAGACCAGATTATTTGCATGTTTCATTGATTTACGAGCAGCATTCGACAGAGTGAATCGAAACAGACTATGGAAAAAATTAAATCTATGGGGAATACCAAAGAGCCTGTTGGATGCAATAAAAAATCTGTATAGCGACACGTGGGCAAGAGTCAAATTGGGAGACGGCAGTAGTACTACTGGCGAAATTATTACGCAACAGGGCCTAAAACAAGGATGCGTCCTCGCCCCAAGCTTATTTAATCTTCATATGGCGGACATCTCACAGCATATGAAGATAGCAGAAGGCCACCCGCCGAAGTTGGCAAACATCCCAATCCCCCTTCTGCAATACGCGGACGACATTGTTGTTCTGAGCCAAACCCCAATAGGACTCCAAAGATTGATTAATGATTTGGTAATCTATCTGGAGCACGAAAGTCTGGAATTAAATAAAGAAAAGTCTAAAGTGGTCCGTTAGTTGATACAAAAAAACAGATATTTAAATGGTTCGCAAACAAAATACAAATAAAGGAAGAACCATCATATAAATATCTAGGTCTAAAAATAGAAAGAGGTTCATCGAACAAAGAACTCAAAATAGACCTAAAGGCAAAAACCCACTCTTTGATTTATGCACACCGGATACTACAAAAAAAGTTGAGTTGCCCAGATTATACCCACCAGTTAAACGTGATGAAATCACAGATTTTGCCAACCTTGTCATATGCTTTGGTAACCTGGTGCGGTAAAGAGGCGGGGCTGTTAAATAACCTTCAAATGAGGGCATATAAAGCAGTTTTAAATCTTCCAAAATCAGCCTCACCGGCCCAGGTTCGCTTAGAATTTGGTCTTCTGAACCAGAAGTTCTGTAGCAGGGGCACTTTTGTAAACTTTTGTCACAAATTACGCCTATCCGAAGAAGGAACATTGGATAGTCTATGCTGGAAGGAAATAAGAAACCAGCTGAGTAAAGACACGCAAGGCAGTTGGGGAAATTATTTGGCTCAATCTTTGAAGGTCCTTGAAATTCAACCATTATGGGACTCTAATCCAGATAGACCGACTTTTAATAAAATAATAAACAATGCTGTCAAACGGATGTCGTTTTTGGAAGATCAATCATTAATCACGAAGCGACGACATGGGTGGACAGTAATAAACTCATATTCCGGGATAAAGCCGCAGTCTTATCTAAGAAGTCATTTTAACGTGACATTAAAACAGAGATACATTGAATATCGGTTGGGCTTACATTTTTCAAAAGATTTGTTATTAACTTATAAAGGCAGCTATATGGATTCCTGTTGTCGCTTATGCGGCTATAAAAATGAAACACTACCCCACTTGCTATGCGCTTCCCCAGCATTATTGGACATAAGGAGACAATTTTTAAAAAACATCTTTAACAAACTGAATATTCGCACATGCAGGCAAGCTGTTATTCAATGGTTAGATGGAACATCTCCCATGTTGGCCTGTAGGGGGGTTAAATATATGAGACAGGTACAATCCCTTCTACAACAAGTGGAACAGAGGGGGATAAAAGAGCCCGAAAAACTCAAAACTAACATTATATAGATACATGTTCAAATAACTTATGGACAAGTTGATTTTAAACCAACACTACATAGATAAATGTATAAATAAATTTATGGACAATTTGATTTTATAGCGGTATAAATAAGATTATTTTAATGAATGTATCTTATTGTATTTTGTAATAGTTTTTAATAACTGGAAACAATAAACTGACTTGACTTGACTTGACTATCATGAGTCACTCACCCCGAACTTTGTTCCAGTTTCTAATCAGGTTTGTGAGGCTCTAACTTTCAATATATATTCTGCTTCCTATAAACCCTTCAAAGGTACATTAATCTTCTGGCCACCAGGTTCCAAAAGTGGTTTCTTAGACTCCCTGAGTTCGTTGTTAGAAGAAGGGCTGTGTTTACAGTCCTTCACGATGCTGGGA
This sequence comes from Triturus cristatus, assembly GCF_964204655.1. Taxonomy (NCBI): domain Eukaryota; kingdom Metazoa; phylum Chordata; class Amphibia; order Caudata; family Salamandridae; genus Triturus; species Triturus cristatus. Next base: position 639,649,793 of record NC_140592.1, read on the forward strand.
GACTTTAATTTCCATTTGGAAAAATTTAGTGATTCTGACACGTCTAGACTCGAACAAATCATGGGTATAGGAGGCCTTAAACAATTGGTGATCCCTCCTATACACGTAAAAGGTCATATCCTTGACGGTATATATTCCAACAATACTTATTTAGCTGATGTCTCAGTTTTCCCGATCGCGTGGTCTGATCACTGCGTGATCACGTTTGAACTAAACAGCTTTCTTGCTCATTCCTCTGGTTTGAGACAGACCAAGCAGATAATTACTAGAGCATGGGGCAAATTGGATGTCAAAAGTCTTGAATCCACTCTCAAAACCTCAATGTATCAGCTCCTGCTGGACATAGAGGAGGCAACGACTCTTCATAATAAATGGCTTGCTAAGGCATGTGATCAATTAGTTCCTCATGAAAAATGGACACCTAAACACATTTCTCCCACTGCTCCCTGGTACTCAGAAAAGCTTAAGGCTAAGAAACTGATATGTAAACACGCTGAAAGGAAATGGCATAAACATTATGCAGAATCTGATACGGTAGAGTACAAAACCGTTATTTCCAATTATAAGCAATCTCTTTTGGAAGCAAAGAAAGAGTATTTCTCACTATAAATAACTAAGGCTGAATCCAATTCTAAAGAACTTTTCAAAACCGTCATTAAATTGTCCAATCCCGATACGTCCAAGTATCACGATGCTCCTGATTTCTGCAACAAAATTACAGAATGTTTTAAGTTGAAAATTGAAACTATATTTTCATTGCTGATTGGTTTGATCAACAAAAACCAGACCGACCCCAATATAAAAGAATTGGAATGTTCATGTCCCCCAGAGGTGACACTTGACCATTTTAGCCCCCTGGAGAGGTTAGATACACTGAAACTGCTGAACTGCATCAAATCTGGTGCTCCCAGTGACCCATGTCCAGTTTGGATTATTAAGCAAATCCCCGATATTATTGGTTCCGCACTTACTCCCTTGCTTAATGCTGTTTTTTCATCCGGAATTTTTTCCAAAAATATAGAAAAAAGCTTCCGTTCTTCCATTATTGAAGAAACAGTCATTGGATCCCAAGGACGCCAATAACTATCGACAGATCTCTAGACTTCCCCTGCCAGCCAAATTACTGGAAAAAGAAATGAATAGCCAACTCAGTGATTTTCTTCTTTTTAACAACTCTTTGGATCCATCGCAACATGGGTTCAGAGGCTTTCATAGCACTGAGTTGGCTCTGTTAAAATCCACGGAGGAAATTAGAGAGGCCGTGGATAGGGGAGGGAATGTTATGCTGATCCTATTAGACCTATCCGCGGCCTTTGATACGGTTCACCACATGGTACTGCTCAACCGGCTATCTGAAATAGGTATAAGTGGTTCGGCCTGGAAACGGTAAAAATTGTTCCTGACGGACAGCTCACAAACTGTAGACCTAGATGGTAACATCTCAGAACCTTTTCCACTGCCGCGTGGAGTGCCACAGGGCTCAGCTCTTAGCCCCACACTTTTTAATATCTATGTGGCACCCCTGGCTGGTATCATTAGGTCCTTTGGGTTCCAGCTCACCTCTTATGCTGACGACACACAAATTGTGTTGTCGCTGACGGAGGGAGCGGAAAAGGAGGCAGACGATCGCTTCCATGACTGTATGGGATCCATCTCAACCTGGATGTCTACCAATTGTCTAAAGCTAAACTCGGCTAAGACCGAGGTTTTAAAATTTGGCGATAATCCACGGGTGTGGACACCAAAGTGGTGGCCGGAGGATCTGGGCTTGTGTCCTGTACCATTAAGAAAAGCCAAGAATCTTGGTATTGTGGGGGATAATAAACTCACTATGGGGGACCAAGTGAGCATGGTGACTTCTGCATGCTTCATGGTCCTCAGAATAATCAAGAAAATTTGGTTCTTCCTGTCTGAGAGGAGCCTTAGGACTGTGGTGACGGCACTCATAATGTCGCGTCTCGACTATTGCAAAAGCTTATATCTCTTTTTTTTTTTCTTTTTTTTTTTTTTTTGATTAGCATTCCTTTATACAGACCCTTCAGATATCCTCCAGGTTTTTAAGAATTTTTATCAAAAACTATATACAGAGACTACATTAAATGAACCCTGGACAGAGGAGATTGTCGATAATGGCCCTCGTTTAGGGGATACTGCTAGAGAAGAGATAGAGAAGGATATTTCCGGGAGGGATATAGCGGAAGCCCTGCAGGAGTCAGCCATCGGCAAGGCAGCAGGCCCTGATGGAATACCTTTAGAGGTCTATCGATGTTTTGAGGCAGAGATTACCCCGCTTCTTAGTGATCTTTTTAATGGGGTAATGGGTACAGGAGTGGTCCCGGAATCATGGAAAGAAACAAAACTTGTGGTTTTCCATAAGAAAGGGAAACCAAGGGAAAAACCAGGCTCCTATCGCCCAATCTCGCTAATAAATTCAGACACGAAGCTATATTCTAAAATTTGGGCTAAAAGGCTGGGCAGGGTCATTGGTGATCTCGTCTCCCCATGGCAGCATGGATTTGTACCTGGGCGTGGTACTACAGACCATATTAGGAGGGCAATAGCTTTATTTGATATTCAGTCTGCAATGGGAGGAGAGATGGCCATGATCCTGCTCGATGCTGAGAAAGCCTTTGACCGTGTGGGGTGGAATTTTCTTTGGCGGATTTTAATCGGTAGGGGCTTTGGCAAGAATTGTATTACAGCTCTGCGGGCAATGTATTGTGATCCAGTTGCCCGGATTGTGGTCATGGGTGAGTGTTCTGAGAAAATTTATATAACGAGAGGTACGCGACAAGGCTGTCCGTGTTCCCCTATCCTCTTTGCTCTTTATATCGACCCTCTCATCCGGGAGATCTTAGCTAGCCCCCTGATAGAACCAGTGATACATAATGGATTTGAAAATAAAATTATGGCATATGCCGATGATTTGGCTGTGATCACAACAAACCCGCAACAGGCATTTGGGGTTTTGGTTCAGATGGCTAACATTTTTGGCAATAAGTCTGGGTATTTGTTAAACGAATCTAAAACTCAAATTATCTGCACAGCAAATATAGATAAAGCCGACTCTAGATATATGGATTCAGCAATCTATTTGGGAGTTAGAATTAACGCAGCAGTCAATAGGATTACAGCAGAGAACTTTATCCCACTTGGGAAAATGATAGAAGCAGATCTCAAAAGAATCGATGTTTTACATCTTTCATTGATAGGCAGGGTCAACGTTCTCAAGATGACAATGTTTCCAAGAATTTTATATCTCTTTCGAGCTATACCTTTGTTAGTAGAGGAAAAAACTATTAAGTGGCTAGAGTCAATATTCATAAGATTTGTTTGGCAATACGGGAAAATCAGACGTTCCACAAACCTTTTGTCACTCCCGTGGGATAGGGGGGGGCTCACCTTACCTAACTTAAGATTGTATCACTGGTCCTGCCTGCTGGCGGAAATGTTTATTCTTTTTCAATCTACTCAACCCAATGTTTCAGGGCAGGGAGATTTACAGACCCCACCATCTATATATGAGCTATTAGTTGGAAGTAAAGCATATGGTCTCCTGATGTGTGAGGTTGAACGTAGGTACTATAAAAGACCACGTTTTAAGATATTGGAAGGAGTATGGGGACTCTGGAGAGTTATATCTTGCTTCTTTAAAATTCCCAAAATTCATGCGCATCTCCACCTTAGTAATTCGAGCTTATTTCGGGGGAGAGGTCTTGAGAGGAATTTCCGGATTTGGCAGGAGCATGGAATTAGCACATTAGGAGATATAGTGGGGGCAGAAGGGTTGATCGGCTTCGAAGCACTTCAGAGTAGAGCTGCTATCCCTTCAAGTCATTGGCTCTCTTATGTTCAGTTGGCTAGTGTCATTAAAGCTTCAAGAATCAGATGGCCAATAGCTTCAAAAGTTCCTCTGATCGATATGCTGGTAACAGGGGGTATAAGAATTAAAACTGTCTATCTGTCTTTGCTGGATGAACTACAAAGCGATATCGAGAAAATGGAGAATATTCTTGTACGGAAGCTGGATAACCCCGATGTGGATCTAGATATGGCACTTTATTTGAATAAAAAAATCTTCCGTTCTACGAACTTGAGGGCCCAGCATTATAAAACCATGTTTGATCTATATTTTACTCCAGCAAAGCTTTTTATGTGGGGGGTTAAAGCTGATGACCGGTGCCCCAGATGTAATTCGGCTCAAGCAGATCTGATGCATATGTTTTATAACTGTAGCTCGTTATCAGCTATTCAGGGAGAGATAGCGAAATTCTGGGTGGAGATACTTGGTCGAAGGATTGAATGGTCCTCTTCTCTGATGATATTGGGTATAGATAATAGATTAAAACTTGGGAAATCTGAGGAAGCCTTGGTCTTTTTAACTGTAGCAGTACTTCGGATATTAATCACCTCAGGGTGGAAAGATATAAATGCCCCCTCTTTCCAGCTACGGTTATCTAGATTATTGGGTATATATAACATCGAAATATCCTTATATGCTCAGAAAGGGAGGAAAAAACAGGACTTCGGTAAAAAGATATGGTCTCCAATCGCTGACTGGATTGTCGGAAGACCAAGAGATTGATGTATATTGTATTGTATTGTCGAATGTATGTACATAATGCCTCCCTGTTTCATGTTCTGATATGTTTCTACTTGGCTTTGGTTGCTTTGAAGATTTAGCATATGTCTATTTGTTGGTAATATATGTTTCTGTCTAATGTAATATGTAACATCTAAGTGCATCAATAAAAAAAAAAAAGCAAAAGCTTATATCTCAATGTTCAAAAACAACATCTGAAGAGGTTGCAAGTGGTCCAGAATGCGGCAGCCAGATTGCTGACCGGAACACCCAGGTTCGTCTCAGTTAAGGGAGAACTTAAGAAATTGCATTGGCTTCCAGTACCATTAAGATCTCGCTTTAAAGCTCTTTGTATTGTCTTTAAAGCTGTGAATGGAACAGGTCCTGAGTTCCTTAAATCCAAATTCTCATGGTATATCCCAAACAGAACACTAAGGTCAACTGGGTCTAAAGGAGTAATAGCCCCCCCTTTTAAGAAAACGAACTGGGGAGGCAGAAGTTTTGTTCACTGCGCCTCTAAGGCTTGGAATGAACTGCCTTTCCAACTGAGAAATGCCCTAGATCTTACTTCTTTTCGGAAGGGTTTGAAGACATGGTTCTTTTCTTACCTCTAGGCCTTATGCTCCTTAGGTAATCAGTGCTTAGCGCCAGGACACCCTAGGGTAACCGTGCGCTCTATAAGCATAAATAACATAACATAACAGGTACCCAGAAGCTATTCCCCTTAGAACCACTACAGCTCCTGTAGTGGCCAGGGCCCTCCTGGGAATCTTCCCGAGGGCGGGATTTCCTAAGGAGGTCTTAACAGACAGAGAAGCAAACTTCATGTCTAGTTACATCACTGCCTTGTGGAAAGAGTGTGAAGTAAACTACAATCTGAAAGGTTCAACAAGACCCTAAAGGGTATGATTATGGGACCCCCAGAAAAGCTTAGGCGCAAATTGGGATGTCTTACTACCCTCCCTGCTCTTTGCCTACAGAGAGGTTCCTCAGAAGGGGGTTGGCTACAGCCGATTTGAACTTCTGTTTGGACATTCAGTTAGGGGTCCATTGTGTCTAGTGAAGGAAGGCTGGGAGCAAACTCTCAAACTTCCTAAACAGGACATTCTGGACTATGTCCTTGGCCTGCGCTCATGCATGGCTTAGTACATGAAGAAGGCCAGCAAAAACCTGGAGGCCAGCCAAGAACTTCAAAAAGCTTGGCATGCCCAAAAGGATGTCCTATATGTTTATCTGCCAGGGCAAAACGTGTGGATGTTGGAGCCTGTGGCTCCAACAGCTCTACAAGACAATTGGAGTGGCCCCCACACTATCCCTGAACAAAAAGGTGAGGTCAACTACTTGGTCGACCTAGGTACTCCAAGAAGTCCCCATAGGGTACTTCATATGAACTGCCTGACACCTTCTGTGGAAAGAGCTGACATGGGCTTGCTCATACCAACTGATATGGGGCAGGAGGAAGAGAGTGACCCTCTTCCTGATCTCCTCTATCAGAACCCTGATGATGGGTCAGTGGATGGAGTAGACTTGGCAGGCAGCCTCACTGACCAAAACCAAGCTGATTGTAGGCAAGTCCTCAATCAACAAAGACACATGTTCTCCTTGCCACCCAGTCAGATCACCTGGTGTACCCTTGAAGTCGACACTGGTGACAGTCTGCCTGTCAAGAGTAAAATCTACAGACAGCCTGACCATGTCAGGGATTGCATCACAACAGAGGTCCAAAAGATGCTAGAATTGGGGGTCATTAAGCCTCCAGATAGTCCCTGGGCTAGTCCAGTACTCCTTGTGCTAAAAACCTCACACCAAGGGTGGAAAAAGAGAGATGAGGGTTTTGTTGAGTACAGAGGTCTCAATGCAGTCACTAGGACTGAGGCCCATCCTATTTCAAGGACAGATGAACCTATAGATACTTTGGCCTCAGCCAGGTTTCTGAATACATTTCACCTGACTGCTGACTACTGGCAAATCAGACTAGCTGAGGATGATGCCTAGCCAAAAACAACTTTTCCAACCCCTAGTGGCATTATCAATTCATTGTAATGCCATTTGGTCTGAATACTGCACTTGCCACATTTCAGAGGATGGTGAAAAAAGTTCTCACAGGCCTGGAACACTATAGTGCAGCATGCCTAGATGATATAGCTGTCTTTAGCACCACCTGGTCCACCTCAAAAATGTTCTGGAGGCCATGCAAAAAACAGGTCTCACTATCAAGCCCACCAAGTGCCAGAGCAAGGTTGTGTACTTGGGCCACCTGGTAGGTGGAGGCCAGGTTCAACCATTGGAGAGCAAAATCCAGACCATTGTGGACTGAATTGCTCCCTCTACCTAGACTCAGGTCAGAGCCTTCTTGGGCCTGACTGCGTATTACAGAAGATTTGTCAAGGGATATGGGTCCATAGTGACTCCCCTGAATGATCTGACATCTAAGAAAATGCCCAAGAAAGTTCAGTGGACAGTAAGCTGTCAAAAGGCATTTGATAACTTAAAGCAGGCTATGTGCCCTGTTCCCATCCTGCAAAGTCCTGACTACTCAATAACTTTAATTGTCCAGACAGATGCACCTGAGATAGAGGTGGGGGATGTGTTATCATAAATAAATGCAGAGGGCCAGGATCAACCAGTAAGTCAACTAGTGGATGACCATAGTGAGACTGAGTAGTAAGATTGTCTAAACCGAGAAATGGCCGCCAGATGAACTCTGATGGAGGAATGAGCCAAACCTGAACTTTCCAAGTGTAGCAGGTAAAGTAATACCTGCTCTGATGAGGAAGAGAATAGGCTGAATTCTCTGCTGTTGGCACCATAAACAAAATCTCTTTCATTTATAAGAGCAGGTCCTGTTAGTGCTGAAATCTCTAGCCTTAGAAAGTATGTCCCTGCAATCTGTAGGAATGTTCAGATGGGAAAACTCATTGTGCTCAGGAGCCATGCTGATAAGTGTAGAGATTGAGGGTTGCGATGCAGGACCTGACCCTGATTCAAGGTTAAGAGGTAGGAAGAGATGGTCAATGATATGTGGGGTCTCTCTAAAAGTAGGAGAAGCTCTGTAAACCAGTGCTGACGAGGCCATATCGGGGCTATAAGAATCAATCTGCGTAGTAAAGGTAAAATACCCAGGGGAATGGTTGGAGAGCGTAAGCAAAGATTCCATACTATCAAAAATGCATTCGAGCTTCATCCCCGATGGTGATGACAGCTTGCGAAGTATCGGCATTTGGGTTTTGTGAGTTTCCAAAAAGGTTGAGATTTGGAGTTCCCCACTGGGAGAATATGTGGTCTACCATTTCATGATATAGCTTCCATTAGCGGCAGGCTGATTTAAATATGCTGAACATGTCCACTATCTGGTTTTGTTTTCCTGGGACATGTACTGATCGTAGGTGAACCTCTATGCTGGATGGCCCAATTCCAAATGGTCTGTGCTTCTTTTGAAAGGAGATGAGTCCTGGTACCGCCCTGCTTGTTTAAGTAGTGCATTGTTGTTGTATTGTCTGTTCCTATGAGGACCAGTGAATTGGTTATCTTGGGGAGGAAAGCTTGCATGGCTAGATGAACTGCCTTCAGCACCAGAAGATTGATGTGAGAACTCCGAGGGTCTTGTTGCCTCTTGCCAAAAACCTGTAGGTCTTGAAGATATGCATCCCATCCTTCCAATGAATAATTGGTGGTTATGACCAGCGGAGATGGTTGAGGAAGAAAGGGGAGGCCCATTGAGAGGTATTTTTTTGGAGTCCACCAAGCTAGGGCTTTGACCATAACCAGAGTTACGGTGATGAGATCTTCAAAGTTCCCTGTGTCCTATGTCCATCAGAGGTTTATTTGCTCCTGGAGCTGATGCATTCGTAGTCTGCAGACTGGGGCTTGCAGAATGCATGAGGAAATCAGCCCTAATAATGATTTGTAAAGGTGTACAGAAAGAGACTCTTTTCTCTGAATGGCTTTGGCTAATACCATAAGCTTTAGCAGCCTTTCTACGGTGGGACAGGCTATGTTGGCTATTGTGTTCAGGTTTGCGCCTAAAAATAGGTGGTGGCGTTTGACAGTTGTGGACTTGATATTTTCCAAATTAACTTGTGACCCAGATCCTTGAAGAGGGTTATACTGACTTGTTGTTTCCCAAACATTTCGTAACTTATTCTCCTTCCTCTATCATATTTGTCATTATGTTTGTATTTGACTGAACGTAAACAATCATGCAAATGCCATAACTATATGTAATGTTCCTCCGCTAATGCCAACCTGCCCTCTTTCTACTTTCTATTTATCTCTCTCCCTCACCATCTAAATGATCCTAATACCGCTGTCACATCCACCCCTCTTTCCACACCACCAAACCGTTCCTTGCATGACCACCCCAATCACTTACGTTGACCCCCACATAATATCTATCCTCCATTGACCCACACATATACTTCTCCTTGCAACTACACCTTAATTTCCGGTAACAACCCTTGCCCTTCTCTCATATTGTAACTCTGTTCTCTTCCCCCTTTCTTTTCACTGGTCTCCTTCAACAACTTTTCACTTCCTCACCCCTCCTCCTCTATTCCCACCTAACAAACCCTCATATACTAACTATATGTCCCACTTGACTGGGTGCTATGAATTCTTATGGCGATTTTATCCCTGCTCAGCCCTGAAGAAGCCCTAGGCCTGATGGCCGTTTAGAGGGCGAAACACGTGTTGGCTGTGCCATCCTTGTTCTTTTCTGACAAACAAATAAAAGCACAAACTTCTCACCAGTATCACTTGATATATTTGCGTCAATTGGATATTTTATCATAATCAACCACAAAATCCAGACTCTTGCCCGGACACACTAGGACTCAAAATTGGTAGTGGCTGCCGGCTACTGAGAACCTGAGGAATTTCCTGTGGGAAGGATGGATGGGGATGTGAAAATACACATCTTGGAGATAAAGGGTTGACAAAATCTAAGGGGTTGTGACGTAGGAGAATATCCTGTAATGTAATCATACAGAATAATTGCTTTTTGAGATAGATGTTAAGATCTCGAAGGTCAAGGATAGGCCGCCATTCTTGCGAAGAAACGGTACAGAATTCTGTTTCTTGTTGCGATAGAGGGACTTTCTCAATTGCCCTTGTTAGCAACATGTTTCTTACCTCTAATTTAAGTTGCTGTAGATGCCTGGGAATAGATTGGGGTGGAGGGTTGAGAGGAGGAATATGGATGAATTCTAGGATGTGGCGGAATTGTACAAGGTCTAGGACCCAGTGATTGGATGTTATGTCCCTCCAATGATTTAGGAATTTGGATAGCTTGCCCCCTAGTCTGAGAGGTGACAGGATCGGGGAAGCCGGAGCCTGGGACCAGTCACTGGCGGTGATTAGCTTCTGTTCCTTGACAGGCAGCTCTTCCTTTGGGCGGAGGTCTATTGAACACCGCTTGAGGGGGTTGTCTTAGGATGTACTTCGGATGACACTGGTGGGAGGCCAAGTAGTAGGAGGGATATCTGTATTGTTGATATCCCCCCTATATGCAAGCATACCTCATCCCCTGCGTCCACGAAATGAAGCCTTTGCAGTGTTCCAAGTGACTTTGCACTGTCCATATCCTGTATTATGGCCCTTTAGGGCCCCATCTACATGTTTGTAAATAAATCTTCCCCATTGTAGGGGATGTCTAAGATCTTATTCCGTTCTTCAGGACAAAAAGAAGTAGCCTTAAGCCGGCCATGTCTTCTAAGTACTGCTGAACCTGTAAGAAGGTGAAATGCAGTGGTGGCAATATCCATGGCGCAGTCAATAATTTCTGCTGATGCCCTCTGTCCCTCCTGCAAAACCTTTTTTGCTTTTAGTTTGGCCTCTTCAGGAAGCTGGTCTATGTATGGGGCGATGTCCAACCATAACTGTCTATCATATCAACCCAGTACAGCCAGGGAATTAGCTGCTCTCACTGTCAAACCTCACAGGATGAAAATCTTTTCCCAATGTCTAAACGTTTGCCCTCCTTGTCGGGAGGAGCAGAAATTGTGGTGGAGGGGTTTTTGACCGCCTTTGAGCTGCCCGAGTGATTACTGAATCCGGCTTGGGATAGCCAGTTAGTCAGGTCGGAGCATCCTCTGGGGCCTTATTTTTCTTATCAAGGCGTGGAGGAACTGCCCTGACTATAGCTGGCTTCTTATTACTTTTAGACCTTATTTCCAAATTTAGTCCACAATAGGCATGGAGTGTACACTCTTTTGGAATGGTTCCTTGAAGTTGTATAAATAGCAAACTTGTCGTTTGGATGGCATGGAAGGAACGCGTTACTTACCTGTAACTGCGGTTATCCAGTATTGGTATCTTTCATAGATTCACATGCCTGAATCATTCCCCGTCGTCAGGAATGGGAGTCACCGGTAAATAACAAAGTAATGTCCAGAAGACATAAGACAGCCATGGGCCTCAGAGGCCTTAGCTTAGTAAGCTATCCACGTCCTTATGTAAAAAAGGACCACATTTTGGCCAGAGCCAATCAGCTAACACCACCCTCTAGAACCTTCCTGGTAGGAGCTCTAGTCCCTCAGATTTTCGTGAGCACAGTGCTAAGCAGCTGTATACTGAGAGATCCGAGAGAGCCCTTCCAGGGGAGGCGGGTGGGTTGCATGTGAATCTATGAAAGATACCAATACTGGATAACCGCAGTTACAGGTAAGTAACACGTTCCTTATCCAGTATTAGGGTATCTTTCATAGATTCACATGCCTGAATCAGAGTAGCAAGCAGTGAAAAAAGCACATTTCGAAAGATATGGATAACATACAGGTATTAGATAACCACATCTATCTGAGATAAACAACAGTGCTACTGTAAAGCAATGAATAAGTAATGCATACATTATAGTGCGAAATGTGCATAAACTCAGGATGGTGGGATGAAAGAAAGGGCTCACCTCTATTTAAAAAGATGACGTAGTACCGCTTGACCCACTCACGCATCCTTCATGATCTCCGCATCCAGGCAGTAATGCTTGGTGAAGGTATGCGGCGTCTTCCATGTGGCCGCTCTACAAATGTCCACAATGGGCACCCCAGCAAAAAGAGCCATGGAAGTAGACATGGCCCTTGTGGAGTGGGCACGGACCGTTGTTCTCAATGGACGTCCTGCCTGTTGGTGACAGAGGGAAATGGCCGAAGAAATCCAGCGGGAAATGCTCTGTTTTGTGAGCGGAAGCCCTCTTCGAGGTCTGCTGTAGGCTATGAATAGCTGATTTGATTTACGAAAAGATTTCGTTCTCTCAATGTAAAATTTCAAGCAACGTTGAATGTCTAGTGAATGTAGAGTTCGTTCCGCCACTGTTTGTGGATTTGGGAAGAATGATTGTAAAACAATAGGTTCGTTGAGGTGGAAGTGAGATGGAACCTTGGGAATGAAAGCTGGATTTGTGCGGAGAAGGACTCTATCCTTTTTGAATTGCAGGAATGGGTCCTGGATAGAGAACGCTTGGAGCTCCCCCACTCGCCTTGCCGAGGTAAGAGCTAGTAGAAGTGCCACCTTCCAGGAAACAAATTTAAGGTCAGCTCTGTGGATGGGCTCAAACGGGTGCTTCATTAGTTGAGCTAGAACTATGTTAAGGTGGCAAGCCGGTGGAACAGGCTTTACTGGAGGGAATGTGCGAAACAGTCCTTTCATGAATTGCTTTATGAGTCTATGAGACCATAAAGAGGGGCCGGAAGAAGATCTTCTGAAACGTGAGATTGCAGCTAGGTGAACTTTAATGGAGGCATGAGCAAGACCAGATTCTGCCAGATGTAAAAGGTAGGGTAAGACTTGTCCTGGGGTGGAAGAGAAAGGATGCAACTTATTCGTACTTACACCAGATACAGAATCTTTTCCACTTGAGTGAGTAGGTCTTGTTGGTACTATCTGCTCGAGCCCGAGCTAGAATTCGTCTGCAGTCTGGAGGAATGTCTAGGCCCCGAAACTCTCTGAACTCAGGAGCCAAGCTGATAACCTGAGAGAGGCTAGATCCGGATGTTGAATCTGCTGATCGCTGAGCGTCAGAAGAGATGGAAACGTTTTCAGCCTGATCGGAGGTTCCTGGGAGAGGAGGTGAAGTTCCGAGAACCAGTGTTGGCGTGGCCAAGCTGGGGCTATCAATATCAAAGTGCAAGGTTCCGCCTTCATCTTCCGTAGTACCCTGGGGATCAGGGGAAATGGCGGAAAGGCGTATGCAAAGACGTTGCACCATGCTATCGAAAAGGCATTCCCCAGGGATCCTGGTTGGGGATGCCAGCTTGCAAAGTGTTGGCATTTGGCGTTGTGTTGGGTGGCGAATAGGTCCAGCCGAGGTGTGCCCCATTGGGCGAAGATATTGTTGAGGACCTGCTGATCCAGTTCCCACTCGTGGCACGCTGCCTGCCTCCTGCTTAGATAATCTGCCAACACATTGTGGGTGCCTGGAACATAATCTTCTCTGAGAGAGATGTTGTGGTGGAGCAGCCAGTTCCAGATTTTCTGCGATTCGCGCGAAAGCGTCAGTGAACGAGTCCCTCCCTGCTTGTTCAGGTAGTGCATTGTCGTAGTGTTGTCTGTCCGGACAAGCACTACTGAGTTCTTTATCCTCGGGAGGAAAGCCACTAGAGCTAGGTAGACTGCTCGGAGCTCTAAAAGATTGATATGAAGCATTTTCTCCAAAGGGGACCACTTTCCGCTTATCTGTAGCTCCTGAAGGAAAGCTCCCCAGCCTTCTAAGGAAGCGTCCGTGGTGATAATATGAGGAGTAGCAGGAAGCAAGAAAGGCAAGCCTTGCGAAAGGTTCTTGGGGCAAACCCACCATTGCAGAGCCTGTTTGATCGCCGGGGTTACTTGGATGACGTCGTCGAAAGACCCTGTACACTGGATCCACTGGTTCGACAGAGCCTCTTGTAGGGGTCGCATCCGTAAGCGGCAATGTGGGATTAATAGAATGCAGGAGGACATCATCCCAAGGAGGGATTTGAAGAGGCGCACCAACAGCGTCTTTCTTGTCATTACCTGGAGTGCCAGAGATAGAAGTTTGTCCTGGCGTTCCTGTGACGGGAATGCTTTCCTGTGGATGGTGTCTAGTGTAGCTCCCAAAAATTGCATGCATTGGGATGGTTGCAGGACCGATTTGTCGTGGTTGAGAGTGAGCCCTAGTGACTCGAAGAGTGTCAGACAAGCGTTGGAAGATCTTATCACGCCTTCTTGAGATGGGGACTTGATAAGCCAGTCGTCTAAATACGGGAAGACTTGGTGGTGGAAACGGCGTAGGTACGCCGCCACTGGTGCTAGGCATTTGGTGAAAATGCGTGGTGCCGATTTGAGTCCAAATGGCAGAACTCGAAACTGGTAATGCCTGCCCGCCACCATGAAACGCAGGAACTTCTTGTGGTTGCGGTGTATTGGGACATGAAAATAGGCGTCTTGAAGGTCCACCGACACCATGTAGTCGTTTGCGTTGAGTAGATGCAAAACCTCCTGTATGGTAATCATTCGAAATGACTGTTTTTTCAGAAATTTGTTCAGATTTCTGAGGTCCAATATGGGTCTCCGTTTTTTCTCTTTCTTTCGGATGAGAAAGAAATGGGAGTAGAACCCTCTCCCTCGTTGGCTTAGGGGAACTTTCTCTATAGCTCCCTTTAGAAGCATAATCTTTATTTCTTGGAGTAATGGGCGTAGGTTTTTGTGAGCCCTTTGGCGGGGAGGAGTTTGAGGAGGAATTTGTATGAATTCCAGGGAATGGCCGAATTGTATTAATTGGAGGACCCATCGGTCCGTAGTTATCGTTTGCCAATTTTTGAGAAAATGGGAGATTTTTCCGCCAATCTTGTAGGGTGGAGACAAGTTTGAGACCGGCTGCATCTGGAAGTCATTGCCGCCGCGCGGCACCCTTTTGTCTTCCTCCTCTGTTTCGAAATGAAGTTTTGTGGTAAGACGACTGTTGTCGCTGCTGAGATTGTGGACGGTACTGCTGGGAAGAGGAGAAAGAGGAACGCTGTTGAAAGTCTCCTCTGGAGGAAGTCTGACCTCTTCCTCTTGACCCACGAAAGGAAGGGTTCCGAGATTGCAGAGACCCCAGGGCTCTGGCAGTATCTGTATCTTTTTTGATACCTTGCAATGCCTCGTCAATAAGAGAACCGAATAGAAGCTGGCCATCATAAGGCATGTCCAGGACTTTTGTCTGGACCTCCGGCCTGAAAGAAGTTGCCTTGAGCCAACCCTGGCGCCGGAGAACAGCCGCACCAGCCAGCTGTCTAAAACCTGTGGAAGCAATATCCATTGCACAGTCTATCAGTTCCGTGGCAGATCGTTCACCCTCCAACAGAATCTTCCTTGCCTCTTCTTTTAAGTCAGAAGGCAAATCCGCTAGATATGGGGCAATGTCCGCCCACATTTGTCGGTTGTACCGTCCCAATAGTGCAGTAGCGTTGGAGGCACGCAGTGTCATGGCTGACATAGAGGAGAAACGTTTCCCTATGTTATCCATACGTCGCCCTTCTTTATCCGGCGGAGCTGTCAACAGCGCAGCTGGGTTGTTTGACCTCCTCTGCGCAGCCTGAGTGATAACCGAGTCCGGCTTTGGATGGCCTGTAAGACAAACCGGAGCAGTGTCCGGAGCTTTATATTTCTTGTCCAGGCGTGGTAGAACCGGTGGTACTGATGAAGGGTTCTGCATTATCTTTATGCCCTGGTCCCAAATATAATCAATTATCGGAATTGCCCGGACGGACTTCTTGAAGGGTTCCTTAAAGTCATATAAGAAACAGTCTTGTTGATGCGAAGGCATCGGGATCTGGAAGCGCTAGGCCGCTCTTTCAATGATGTTGTGGAAACCGCCGATGTCGTCGGGCGGTGAAGCGGCTGTGGTAGGGACAGGCTAAACAGGAGCCGGAAGGATGTAATCGTCCCATTCATCTTGTTGGGATTGGACGTCCTGGAGTTCTCCTTCCTCAGGTTCCTCCTCCTCCTCCTCGTCGTCCGTGGTGGGCCGAGGCGGAGGTGCCGTCCTCTCCAAAAGCAGTGGAGGCGGTCGTGGCCGTGGAGTGGAAGGCCCCGCAGGCATCGGTGGAGGTGCCAGAGTCGGAAAACGCTGCTTATAGTCCGTTATTAAGAACTGAAGGTCTGTGACCAAGGATGCCGGTAGACACACCATAGAAGGTGGAGGCGGCATGTATTCTTCATGAGGAACCTCCTCATAATCCTGGGGATTGTCTTCGTAATCCGAGACATCCTGGTACTTTACATGGAGCTGTGATGGACTAGTCGCCGCAGGAAAGAGACTAGCGTCGTCCGAATCCTCCTCTTCAAAGAGGCGAGTGGGAGGCAAGGTTGGGACCTTACTGGGCGAAGTGAGGGCCGGAGTTAATGCACGATTGGTTATTTGTACATGCACAAATGTACTCTGGTCGTCCGTGTCCATACCCCTCAAGGGGCTCGATGGTATAGCTGTAACCGACGTTACAGGTATCAATGTCGTCGACGGGATCGTCGTCGGGGTCGTCGTCAGCGACGAGGACGATGAAGACGGTTTCCTCGTCGACGATGACGTCAACGATGGCGTCGACGATTGCGCCGACGACGGCGATATTCTCGTCGACAGTACCCATGTCGTCGACGGTGTCTTCGTCGTTGGCAGCTTGCTTTTATGGCTAACGTCGACGGGATTGTCTTGCCTGCCGTCGACGATGGAGTTGTCGTCGTCGAGGACATGGAATGGGATGTCATCGTCGATAGAGTCGTCGTCGACGATGTAACTGAAATCGCTGTCGAAGGAGATTTTCTCGTCGACGCTACTGTCGACATTGTTGTCGTCGACGAGGTGGCAATAGGCTTTTTGAAGGTGTGGGGCATCACCTTAGGAGACGAGCTCCCTGGAACAGGCGAATCCTGGACCTCTGAAGACTTTTTCTGCGTCTTCTTTTGAGGTGGCTGCGACGAAGGGCCCGGCGATGCCAACCTTGGTCTTTTACATGAAGAGTGAGACGCAACTGAGGAACTCTCACTCTCCTCAGAGGACACCACAGCCTCCTTGTCCTTTAGCCTTTGCAGCCAGATTAAAAGGCGCCCCTCTCGGTCTTTCAAGGTCTTAGAAGAGAAAGTCCGACATACCTTGCAGTCCTTAGAACTGTGACTGGGATAGAGGCAATACAAGCAGTCCTTGTGTTGGTCGTCGATATGTAGCCTCTTCTTTCCGCAAGAGGCGCAGGGCCTGAATAAACCCTTCTTAGGTGTATCAGCCATGCTGAAAATCCAGAAAGTTGAGAAGAAATACTGTTAAATCCAAGGAAATGAGCAGAGCTCAGTGGAGACTCCCTTAGCACGACGTGCGGTAGAAAATCTGAGGGACTAGAGCTCCTACCAGGAAGGTTCTAGAGGGTGGTGTTAGCTGATTGGCTCTGGCCAAAATTTGGTCCTTTTTTACATAAGGACGTGGATAGCTTACTAAGCTAAGGCCTCTGAGGCCTATGGCTGTCTTATGTCTTCTGGACATTACTTTGTTATTTACCGGTGACTCCCATTCCCGACGACGGGGAATGATTCAGGCATGTGAATCTATGAAAGATACCCTAATACTGGATAAAGCACAAATCTTTTGGCTGCTCTCTTGAATAAATTGTGAAAGCCTCCAATATCTTTTGGAGGTGACTCTGCTGCCAAGGGAGAAGATGATGATGCGGTTGGGATTATATAATTATAGCATTCTGAATCGGGTTCTTGAAGTTCACCATCCTCTTGTTTGTCATCTGAAGAATCTGGGCTGTGAAGTAGAGTAGTATCTGGTGAATTGGATCCTGGAAGAGGCAAAGATGTAGGTCTTTGTAAAGGCATAGATTGCTGCAGTGGAGGGGACCTGGTAGGAGTGGATGGATGGATAGCCGTTGAAGTAGGAGGTGGAAACCCTTTCCTATAATCCAAAAGCATAGATTGCAAGTCAGAGATCAAAGAACTGGGCATACAAACTATGTCCTTGTGAAATGGTTGTTCTTGAGTGGCATAATACTGTTGATAATAGTATTGATCATACTAATCATTCTCCTCCTGGCATTTGAAATGTAAATGAGATGAACTGTTTGCCACTCAAAAGGGATCATCATCATCAGAATCCCCTGCCTGTTCCAAAAGGTGAGTAGGTATAAGGGGTGTCACTTTGCTAGGAGAGGTGTACTCCAAGGTCGCCAGTAGTGATTTTCTATGTTTCAGCCTTTTTCCTTTGTCGAGGGTGTCATTGACGAGGTCAGCAACGAGACTGTCGACAGCATTAAAGATTTAGTCATCAGTGGAGCCGCCATCCGTGGAGGTGTTGCCAGCGGGGCTTTTGTTGAAGGAGCCGTCGTCGGTGGAGCCATAGTCGGCCCGGAGATTAGTGTTGATGGAAAAGATAACATTCCAGCTGTTGACGAGGAGACAATGCTCAATGATGACAGTCTCGCGGCTGATGTAATCGGCGATGATGCCATGGTGGAGATGGAGGATGATGTAAACAGCAAAGAGACCAATGACGCTACCTTCGTCAACGATGCTGTTGCATACGTCTTCGTCCGCGAGGCTTGCCCTGTCTGTCCTTTAAAGTTTTGGAAGAAAAAGTATGATATACCTTAAAATCTTTTGCCGACTGATCCAAATACAAACTGTAAATACACTTCTGATGAGGGTCTTCAGAATGTAATCTTTTCTTGCCAAAAACATGACAGGGTCTGAAGAGAGAAATAAAGACTGAGGACTAGTATCTTAAGAGAAAGCTGAGCAGAGCTCAAAGGAGACTACCTGGCTCGACGTGCAGTAGAACATCTGAGGTACCTGAGCTTCTCTCAGGAGTGCTGCAGCCTGATTGGCTGAAAGGTAAGTTTGGTCTCTTTTTTAGAGTGACTATAATAGACTACAAAAGTAAAAGGCCTAGGGCCTTTTGCCTTCATAGTGATCACTTTACTACTGTTATATAGGCCCGGGGACTCCCATCACTACAACGGGGAATGAATTAAGCATGTGAATCAAAAGACCAGAAAAGCTTGCAGATGAGATAACTAATGGAAAAGCTAAGATGATAAGTGTCTTGAATATAGTTTGTTTCAAACACCTGTAGTGAGCCAAGAGTTCAAGGATAATCACAGAGAACAAGAGAGGGAGTGACGTATAAAGCGAGAAATGTGCTGTGATGGTTGTTGAGAATGATTTTCAGGTCTCTTTTGAACAGCTAGATGGAGGAGGAAGCAGCTAGCAGGAGGAACCAAGTTCCAGGTCTTTGTAGAACAGCTTTAAAAAGACTGATTAAAAGCCCTTCATTGCTGCTGCTAGCACTCTGCACTTTCTTGGAGGATCAAAGCCCCCACAAGACAACGTGGCAGGTGCCGCCCACGACCTTCCTTTGCTCCAGGAGGTGCTCAAAGGCTGCTTGGGGCTCCCACAGCGCAGAAGCCCGTCATTGCTGCTGCTAGCACTCTGCTCTTTCATGGAGGACCACAGCCCCCACCAGGCATCACGACAGGTGCCGCCCACGACCTTCCGTTGCTCCAGGAGGCGCTCAAAGGCTGCTTGGGGCTCCCACAGCGCAGAAGCCCGTCATTGCTGCTGCTAGCACTCTGCATTTTCTTGGAGGACCACAGCCCCCACCAGGCATCACGGCAGGCGCCGCCCATGACCTTCCTTCGCGCCAGGAGGTGCTCAAAAGGTGATCAGAGCCCGGAAGAGGCTGGGCTGGACCCCACCTCTAACATTTACGTACCCTATCTACTGAACTACAATGGGGAAGAAAAGACTTAAGCAACTGAGGAGGTAACCGTGACTACTTTAGATACCTTTTTGGCTAGAGCAACCTCGGTATTGGAGAAAGAAATTGCGCTCACAGAAAGGAAACTCTCGTTGGGCTTAGGGGTGGGTCAATTATCTACCTTACTTGTTCAACCAATTCAGGGGGATGGAACTATTACAGATGGGGCCGGCGGCTGCTAGATCACCCACGGATTGTACAGAGTCTGTACAATCTGGTTAGGGAATCCAATAGCCCCTACCTCTGTAAAAGAGAAACGAAAAAGAGGCAACGTGATATTACCTCCTAAATGTCCAGCTAAAAAGATCAGAAAGGTCGCCATGGGTCCGAGTTTATCCTGCTTGAATGGTCAGCAACCCTTAGACCTTGCTCCTCCCCTAAACTGGACTGCACTCTTGGAACTTATTTATGCTTGTTTAGATTCCATAGATTTTTCAAAGTTTATCTCAGACCAAGTTGGTACAACAAGTGGGGGTAGACCCTGGAGCTAATTTAGCTACCTCCACTGTTCTGCCCAAACTTCTGGTTACTTCTGAAGCGTTTACAACCTCCAACAACAATAAATGTGAAATTAATAATCTGAGTTCCGAATGTAGAACTACTACTCATAGCTGTGTGCAAGCTAATTCTATGTCAGGAGCGGAGGCGAGGATTATGCTATCCTTTCTTCACTTTATTAATAGCAGCCATTCAAAGTCAAAACAAACTACCATTCCCATGAACCATAGGGAATAAACATTAAAACTGTAGAGTGTCCACGGATAGAATGTCCTCTTCAATGCACCAATCAGGAGTCCCCAGGGTATTTACAGTCCTCTGTTTGTGACTATAATTCCTCTTTCTTCGCTGCTTGCAGCCAAGATAAGTCCCCTTTGCTCTATTTGCTTACTGTTTGTAATATAATCTGCTGTTTTGTTTATGCGCTTATTTGCCTTTATCGCTTAGATGTGCGCTCATTACCTGGGTAATATGCTGTATGTGGGAGGGCGGGCCGAATAAACAGACGAGGAGGCTGTATATAGGGCGCCCGTCGGCGATATTTATTGAAGGTTTAGGGCTCGAGGGGGTGGGTGACTACTTGGCGTCCTCTGGGTTCTTTTCTTTCTCCGGGGAGGCGTCGTCTTCAGTAGGACCCTCACCTGTCTGGTCTTCTTCTCTTGTTGGGGTTCTCCCACGGAGGCTCATGAGCGTAAAAAAAGAAAAGAGGAGCCGTCAGTCTTCTAGTGTATATGCCCGTTTGCTAGGATAGTCCCTTCACCATACCCAGGTGGTGGATCTCCACGTCTCTATGGCCGGGTAGTGTTACTCGTGAGGATAGGGAATTTAGATATATGAGTGAATAGGGGGAGGAAGAGTATACAGTGGATTATCGTGCTACCGGCTTCTCTTTTAGGCTGCCCTACTCACATTAGTGGTCTATTTACAGGGAGGGGGTAGTGCATGTGGGGTTGGTGCTTTTGGTGACAATCAAACATGCCCGCGTTGTTACTCTCAGTCCCTATTCCCCTCCTCCCCCCCTTTTTCTACTCGACCCTCTCCTTCCCGGTCCCAAATCACTCACCGGCTCCGCCGCAACTCTCCCAAGTTGCGGCCGCTCCCCAGCCTCCTCCTGTGGTGACCACCAGTCTTCACACCACATCTCGTCTTCGTCTCCGTTTTCACGTCTTCCTTGGACTCCCCGTCTTCCTCCTCCACCGCCTCGTCGTTCGCTAGCTTCCTCCTCCTTCCGGCTTCTTCGCACTGGTCTTCCGTGGATTGGTCAGTTTTCTTCTCTATCCCCCAACTACTTCCGGGGTTCCTTCCGCCTTCTCTCGCGACGTCCTGCACAAGCGGTTCCTGTAGGGGCGGAACACGGAAGGAGGTGTTTATTTTCCCGAAGGGCGCCTGGTGTATAGCAGGACTCTGGGTCCTAGCGCCGGCAGGTGGGTGTTCGTGGTTACGATATATGGGCCGAGGATGGGAAATGCTCGGCACTTCCCCAATAGATGACTACGAGCCATGTATACAACTTTTCCACGAAAGGGACCGGGAACCAGTAATTGGGGTACTGTGTTGGCCTCCGCCTTTCGGTACAATAGTCCATTGTTGATAAAAAAATAGGGACATACATGTAAAGGGTCTTCGTTTGGCAGGGCC
Organism: Triturus cristatus; assembly: GCF_964204655.1. Lineage (NCBI taxonomy): Eukaryota > Metazoa > Chordata > Amphibia > Caudata > Salamandridae > Triturus > Triturus cristatus. The sequence continues at coordinate 639,671,248 of NC_140592.1, forward strand.
TGATTCCAGGCTTCTTGTAAGACGGGGCCTTCTCTTTGTGCCGCAAGAAAGTTCCTGTCATCTTCCCATGGGCAGTCTTCTGTTTGGACTGGCAGTGCTGTGGCGGGCTTTCTTTTGTCATTTTCGCCTTTGGTTTTTGGTTTTCCTAGGCTTGGAAGGGGGCCATTCATGGTGGTCATCCTGGGAGAAAGGGGCGTCGGCCCACCAGTCTTTACCGTCCGGCTTTGCATTATTGAGCAATTGAGATAGTTGTGGGTAGTCATTTCCCAATATGACCTGTTCTGGTAGCCTTGAAATGAGACCGACTTTTAGTTGTGATCCAGGATCGGTGACATGTTGTATATGTACATATGCAGTGGGATACTGCTTTGTGTTCCCATGGACACACCGTATATTCACGATTCCCTCAGATTCACCTAGCTCAGGTCCCAAATCCTGGGGACGTATCACACTCTGTCGACATCCAGTGTCTGCTAAAGCTTTCATGGGTCGCCCATTCACAGTTATACCACAAGGATAGGGCGGGGACTGATCAGTCTGTGACAGGCAACAGAAGTTTCTTACCACCCCTATTTCCATGGGTTCTTCTTTTTGTGGACAGGAACGTGCAATGTGTCCTAACACCCCGCAATTAAACATTGTGGTCCAGGCATAGGGGCTCTTAGTACAGGAGGACCTTGACCTCTGAACACTAGGGGTCCAGGAACAATAGCAGCAGGCTCTGGTTTTCGAACCAAGGGGGGTCGAGATGGACGATGTAGCCCGCTGACCCCGGCTTTCCAGGGGGTTTCCTCCCGCCCTTTTTGTACTTCTTAGGCTCTACTATAGGCGCTTGCGATCTCCACTGCGGTTTCCAGGGTGAGATGGGCGTGTTGTCTTACCCACTTCTGAATGGGTGGATGGAGCGAGGACAGATACTGTTCCAAATATATTTTGGCCATGATCTCTTCTTTGGTGGCGGTGGCGGGCTTCAACAACCAATCAGCCATATCTTTTATTCAGAAATACAAGGCCCTGGGAGTTTCTTGGGGACCCTCTTTAATTTGTCTGAACCGCATCCTATATGTTTTGTCGTCTACGCCTAACCTTTCTAGGATACATCGTTTAATTTCGGCGTATGGGGTGATTCCTTTGATGTTGGCTGCTTGGTAGGACGCTTGAAGTTCTCCTGACAGTAAAGGTCCTAGGTATTGACCCCATTTATCCAATGGCCAGGCTGCTGCAAGCGCCATGCTCTCAAAATTGTTAAAAAAAATAATCTGGATCTTCTCCTGTCACGTATTTTTGTGGGATGACCGGCGGTAGGGTGCTCGGGGCCCTCTATTGACAGATAGCGTCCGTGAGTTTTCCCATGGCAGTGTCATGTGATTGTCCTTGTTCAGACAATACCTGTTGCAACTTTCTTCTGTCCTCTTCTACCACCAACAGAAACTTCTCCATTGCTTTTTCCAGGCTCTCTTGGTTTTCAGCCGTCTTGACGTGTACAGCCTCCATGTCTTCAGTCAATCCCACTTCTGGCACCACTTGTGGGAGGGCGGGCCGAATAAACAGACGAGGAGGCTGTATATAGGGAGCCCGTCGGCGATTTTTATTGAAGGTTTCGGTTAAAGGGCTCGAGGGGGTTGGTGACTCCTTGGCGTCCTCGGGGTTCTTTTCTTTCTCCGGGGAGGCTTCGCCTTCAGTAGGACCCTCACCTGTCTGGTCTTCTTCTCTTGTTGGGGTTCTCCCACGGAGGCACATGAGTGTAAAAAAAGAAAAGAGGAGCCGTCAGTCTTCTAGTGTATATGCCCGTTTGCTAGGATAGTCCCTTCACCATACCCAGGTGGTGGATCTCCACGTCTCTATGGCCGGGTAGTGTTACTCGTGAGGATAGGAAATTTAGATATATGGGTGAATAGGGGGAGGAAGAGTATACAGTGGATTATCGTGCTACCGGCTTTTTAGGCTGCCCTACTCACATTAGTGGTCTATTTACAGGGAGGGGGTAGTGTATGTGGGGTTGGTGCTTTTGGTGACAATCAAACGTGCCCGCGTTGTTACTCTCAGTCCCTACTCACCTCCTCCCCCCTTTTTTTCTACTCGACCCTCTCCTTCACTTGCCGGTCCCGAATCACTCACCGGCTCTGCCGCAGCTTTCCCGAGTTGCGGCCGCTCCCCAGCCTCCTCCTGTGGTGACCACCAGTCTTCACACCACCTCTCGTCTTCGTTTTCACATCTTCCTCGGACTCCGCGTCTTCCTCCTCCACCATCTCGTCGTTCGCTAGCTTCCTCCTTCTTCCGGCTTCTTCGCGCTGGTCTTCCGTGGATTGGTCCGTTTTCTTCTCTATCCCCCAACTACTTCCGGGGTTCCTCAAGCCTTCTCTCGCAACGTCCTGCGCGAGTGGTGCCTGTAGGGGCGGAACACGGAAGGAGGTGTTTATTTTCCCGAAGGGTGCCTAGTGTATAGCAGGACTCTGGGTCCTAGCGCCGGCAGGTGGGTGTTCGTGGTTACGACATATGGGCCAGGGATGGGACATGCTCGGCACTTCCCCACACTGTAGTACGGCTTTTTCGTGCGCGAAATACCGCGGTTTCCGTTTCCCTCACAGAGCGGTTGTGTCGAGCGCGTGCGCCAAATTCATCGGCGCGCTCTCCTCATTTTTCTCGTTGTTTACTTTGCGTCTTCTCTGTGCTGTGCGGTTTCGAGCGAACCGCCGCTACTCGGCGCTTCGCTTTGACCACGGGAGTCTTTCAGCTCCCTAGCGGCTGTTGTTGGTGCGAGCTTGCGGTGGCTTCACGACGACACCAGAGGGCACCTAACGACGTCCTCTGATGCGGCGGGCACGCTTGGGATTCCGATCATTCCTGAAGCGTCGGAACCCAGCGCTGCACCGCCGCTAGCGAGCCTTGTCTGTTGTCTGCCTTGCACGCCCCTGACAAGGGTCTGTACCTTGCCATTAGGCATCTTTTAAATATTTAACGCCCCGTGAACGCTCGAGTCTGTATCTGCCATTAGGCAGCACTACAGAGTTTTCTGCTTGGGGGTCAGTATATTTAGGCCAACAACGCTTTGTTCGATGTAGAGTCAGTAGCGCAGTTATACTGCAAGGACCCTTTTTAGGCAGACTGCCCATAATAATACATTCGGCACCAGGGCTGTTTGGGTCCTAGGCTTCAAGCCTTTTCCCTGCGAACACTGCCCGCCCATATTTTGGCTGATTCCCAGCCACCCTTAGTTAAGGATAGCCTCCTTTACAAGTTTATTGGCCATTTGTCTGTTTCCCTTATACTATGGAGACCTCCCATGGTGACACCGTCTACGATGAGCAGTGGGAAGAGGACCCCCTGGCGGCTCTTCCCTGGGGAGACGATTTCTATGATGCTGTTGATGAATCCATCCATAAAGCGGTGGAATTGGCCATGACTCCTTTGGAGGAGCGGTTATCCCGCAAAATTGACCAAGCCTGTGAAAAACTGGCCAGGGCCGCGCAATCCTCAGCCTCAGGCCTTCCTCCCAATGACCCTGCCTCAGATGCTCATTCCCCTCCGCCTAAACGGGCTAGGGATGCGGGGCGAGTTCCGACGCTTTTGCCCGCCTTAAGCAGGCTTTCCCATCTAGTTGTGCTCCCTCTGCAACCCCCTCTTCTGTACCTCCACCTATACCTTCTACCTCCTCGGGCGGGAATCCGGATGACCAAGGGGACGCGGATGCCTCTCCTGAGCGGTCCCGTCTGTGGCTCCCTTCCAAGCTGCCTGGGGCTGACACAAACTTGTGTGCTGACATGCTGGATCCAGATGATGTTTTACACCCGCGCTCCTCTGACTGGGCCCCCTCTGGCAAGGTCGCCCAATATGTGGCCAGCAGGATTCGCCATCTGCTGGAACCTGCTACTCGGAATTGCCTTAGGGCAGAGTGTCCCCGCCCTTCTTTAGAGGGGAAGGTAGCTGCTACTCCGGAAATTGATCCCAGAATGGCTATCTTACTGCAAAAATGTGTTAAAGACCCTAAAAAGGGTATAGACAGGTCCTGGCAAACCTGTCAAGATAAATTGTTGGATATCTTGGGGCCTATTACCAAAATGTTGGATATGGCAGTGGAAGCCAAGGTTTCGGGCTCACTAATTTCTCGGGAGCATCTCTCCTCATGGGCCCAACGGGTGGTGGTGTTCCTTGGAAACGCCAACTGCGCGCTTTCCACAGAAAGACGCAGGTCTCTTCTTATTAAAGTCGATCCCAAGCTCGGGGGCCTGGCGGACACTGAGGCGGGCCCTGTGGCTCAGGGTGGCCTTTTTGGTGAACCCTTTATCAAGGAGCTGGGGAGGTTCGTTAACACCTTCACCTCCCTAGATAGGGCTCAAATTTCCATCTGGAAAGTGTTTTGCCCTCGTGTTTTCAGGGGGGCCGGACGAGGTAGGGGCCGCTCGTCCAGCCGTCCAAACTAGACCAGAGGACAAGGCTCCAACCAGGGACAATATCAAGATCAAGGCCGCTTTGGAAACATCTACCCCACCAGGGGCAGACGAGGCAAGAACAGAGGCGGCAGAGGAGGAGGCGGCTCCATTTCTTCCGGTGAGTGTTCTCCCTTCTTCCCTTCTAAAAGTGGGGGGCCATCTGGCGCATTTTTTCCCAATGTGGACTTTTATCACAGGGGACGCTTGGGTCCTACAGACAGTAAGGGGGTTTCATATCGAGTTTCAGGGAACCCCAGTGCAGGTAGTGCCTCCCAGACCACTTTGTTTTTCAGAGGTAGACGCGTGTTTGATCGACCAGGAGGTCCATGCCTTTCTGACCAAAGGTGCAATAGAAGAAACCGTGCTGCATCCAAGAGGTTTTCTCAGAAACCTCTTTCTTGTAGACAAAGTCGATGGGGGTCAACGTCCGGTTATCAACTTGCGAGAAATCAACGAGTGGCTGGTTTACCGCCACTTCAAGATGGAGGGAATCAATCTTCTACGAGACATCCTGCGTCCTGAGACTGGATGGCGCGTCTCGATCTCAAGGACGCTTATTTAGTGGTGCCCGTCTTCCCTCCTCATTGCAGATTCCTTCAGTTTCAGTGGCGCAACAAAACCTACGAGTTCACCACCCTTCCCTTTGGTCTGTCCTCCGCCCCCTGGTGTTTCACCAAGGTCTTGAGGCCAGCAGTGGAGCGACTGCGAGCGTCAGGCATGAGACTCATTGTCTATTTAGACATTCTGCTGATGGCGCAGGATCTGAACACCCTGTCTCGACACCTGCAAACCGCGGTAGATCTTCTCCAGAATTTGGGGTTCGTGATAAATGAGAACAAATCTACTCTGGTTCCCTCCCAAAGAGTGGTTTTCCTCGGGTTCCTGAAAGACTCAGTGGAGTCCACTCTCAGCCTTCCTGCGAGCAAACTGACGAAGATTCGCCACGAACTTCGGAGAGCTTTAACGCTGGCTCGGATCTCCCTCCGACAAGTCGGGTTTCTGTCAGCCTCCATTCAGGCCATCTTTCCCGGCCCGCTTCATTACAGAGCTTTACAGCGCCTCAAAGTTTTACATCTCCACAAGGGTCACCCTTATTCACTCAAGGTGGGCCTGACAACAGAAACCAAGGAGGCGCTTCAATGGTGGCTCTCCCACATGGAAGCCTGGAATGGGTGTGCCATCTTCGGTTCCGCGCCCGATATCGTTATTGAGTCCGACGCGAGCAGATCCGAATGGGGCGCGAAGTGTGGCGACTTCACCACGGGGGTGTATGGTCTCCTTCGGAACAGCAGTTGCACATCAACTGTCTGGCGCTTTTGGTGGGTTCATTCGCCATCAAGTGTTCGTTCCTGCATCCTTCTCAAAATGGACAGTATCTCATCAGTCCGGTATATTAATCATCTTGGAGGCACTCGCGAGCGAGCGCTTTCGGACTTGGCGGCGAACCTTTGGCAGTATTGCCTGGATCTCGGTCACGGCAGAATATCTGCCCGGCCAGGATAACCAGGTGGCGGACTTTCACTCCCGCCACTTCCATGATCTGAGTCTCTGGAAGCTACATCCAAGGGTGTTTGCAGATCTTCAGAGTCTTTGGGGTCCCTTCTCGGTCGACCTCTTCGCCTCCCGGCTGGATTACCAACTTCCCCGGTTTTACAGTTGGAGGCCGGACCCTCTGGCGGAACAGACGGATGCTTTCCTCCAGGACTGGCAGACCGAAGCGGGCTACGCCTTTCCCCCATTTGCAATGATAACCCGGGTTTCGGTTCAGGTTCGCCGACAGTGAGCGTCCATTGTTCTCATCTCGCCGATCTGGAGGTCTCAAGTCTGGTTTCCAGTTCTACTGGAACTATCCTAGGATTCTCCGATCCCACTCCCCCAGTTTCCTGCTCTTCTTCTGAGTCCGGACGGATGTCCTCACCCATTGATCGAACAAGGCTCCCTGACTCCAATGGCGTGGCGGATTACAGGGGACGATGGGCGGTCCGGGCCTTTCGGGAGCGGCTGAGACTTTCCTGTCCAAGGCCTGGGCAGACAGCACTCTCAAGCGTTATCAATCCACATGGAGACGGTGGTGTCGCTGGTGTCTATGACGGAATTTCAATCCCGTGGCAGCTGATGTGACTGCCATCTTGAATTTTTTGGCCTCCCTAGCAGAGGATGGTCTCGCATATAGGACCATCAACACCTTCAGGTCCGCCATTTCTGCTGGTCACGCTTTGGTTGATGGTTCACCTGTCGGAGAGCACCCCTTGGTTTGTCGACTCCTCAGGGGTATACGTCTGTCACTTCCCCCGGAGCCTCGGTATTCCCAGTTATGGGATGTTAACAGAGTGTTGAACCTCTTTCAGTCTTTGCAACCGAATAGGTTTCTGTCCAGGAAAGAACTTTCGGCTAAGATGGCCATGCTTCTGTACCTGATTGCTTGCAGACAGGTCTCTGATGTCAAAGCTTTGGATGTGTCTGGTAGGATCTTCTCTCCCATCGGTGTCACGTTTACCATTCGTAGACGCACCAAGTGTGGGACGACTACTGTCTCTTACCCTGCTTTCCCTGACTCTCCCAAACTCTGTGTAGTGGCCTGTCTCAAGGCCTACGAGGAGATGACGGAGGAGTTGAGACCCCCTGGGGAACGCCAATTGCTCATTGTGCTTAAGAAGCCTCATAAGGCGGTTTCTTCTTCCACGATTGCCCGTTGGGTTCGCTGGATTATGCAGGAGGCAGGCATAGATTTGCGACCTTTTGGTGCTCATTCTACAAGAGGAGCTATGGCCTCCAAGTCCTTTACCCTGGGAGCTCGTCTGGAAGACATCCTGAATGTAGCGGATTGGTCTTCAGACTCAACCTTTTTAAGCAGTTTTATTTTAAACCGGTATTGACATGGCTCATTTGGTTGTGAGCAAGCTTTAAACAAGCATAATCCTCGCCTCCAGTCCTGACATAGAATGAAAATGTTCCTAGCTAACGTAACGGAAAGTTTCAATTCTATTAAGGACTCGGAGGCGAGGATTATCCCACCCAGGGTACAACTTGGTTGTTTTCCCTCCCTCGTATTGGGGTAAGTAAAATGTTTATGTGACATTCTGGTATTCTGATCTTGTATATGCTTTGTCCCATTCTCTCCTTAGGGCTAAGCCTTAGCCACGGCTGTCGCTTACGCCTTCTTTTAATTTTCCAGGGGACTCGACTAAACAAGACTCCTGATGTGAATTTGTTGGCTGACTGAGCGACGAAAGAGGAAGTATAGTCACAAACTGAGGACTGTCAATACCCTGGGGACTCCTGATTGGTGCATTGAAGAGGACATTCTATCTGTGGACACTCTATAGTTTTAATGTTTATTCCCTATGGTTCATGGGAATGGTAGTTTGTTTTGACTTTGAATGGCTGCTATCAATAAAGTGAAGAAAGGATAGCATAATCCTCGCCTCCGAGTCCTTAATAGAATTGAAACTTTCCGTTATGTTAGCTAGGAAATTTTTCATTCTTGGCATATCCCTAGTTCGACGGGCCATCTCGGTTCAATTAACAAAATGTCTTCTAGTAGGGCTATCTATGCAAGTCTTGATCCCAGGTGCTGTCTCCTGCAGGTGACTACACAAGACTCATGGAATAAAGAGCAATTACAAGATACACTAAGATCACAGGTTAAGGCAAATCGAACATCTATGCAGATACAAAACAGCCTAAACCAACAACATATGCATCTTCCTCCAGCTGCTTGCCCTTTTTTTGTAATCTTAGTAAATGTGACTTTATTGCGTCCACATCTAAATGAATCGTCAAATCAATTGATGGCCAAGGCTCGACACTGGCTGAAACAAAACTCAGAAAAAGGGCACTTGATTCAGAACCACTTGATAAAGGCCAGAAGCGCACACTGGATAAGCTTGGATATAAAAACAATTAATAATAACTATGTAATGTTAAATTTTGGTAATGAATGCTTGACCAGAGATTTATTAGGAAGTTTACCAGCCCCCCCCCCCCTTTACATTCTCAGATCTATGCATTATCTATTGGCTTTTTCTACAGGCCCGTATCAGTACACGCTAATCAGGGTTATCATCCAGCGAGACCCGGACTTAAGCACCCAAAGGTGGTTCCCGCTCCGCTTGCCCTATTTAACAGGTACTCAATGTTTGAAGATATGGAGGCTTGTGATTGACTGTCCTCTGATCAAATGGTTTCTGGACTGGTATCTGTAGAGCGTGCTCGATTGGCTGGTCACAATTTAATAAATAGCATCGCCCCTATACCTATTGCCGATATTCTACCACCCTCCACGGCACTGACGGTGCATCAACCACAAGATTCCAGCAGTGACAAAGTTTTTAACATGGAATATAGCGGGATACAAATCCAAAAAAGACAATACAAATTGGCATAAACTGTTCTTAACCTCAGATATTATCTGTTTTCAGGAAACTTGGTCAGAACAACCTGTTTATGTTGATGGTTATCATTCCTATGTTACCCCAGCAGGCCCGTCAATTGCTGGCAGATCCAAGGGGTGGTTCCTTACCCTTATTGCAGACACGATCACGCTAGGCAAGGTGAAGGTCATTAATAACTCACCTCATTTTCATGAAATTTTGGCTGAAGCCCCTGGGAGAATTGATCTGTTATTGATTAATTTTTATAACAATAATTTTAAGCATCCTATTCATGTGACAGATGATTTAGGGGAAATTTTGGAAGCTCTATCAACACATCATCAACAAACGCTTTCACATCATCAACAAACGCTTTTTAAAATCTGGGTTGGGGATTTTAATACACATTGTTGCCTTAAATCGGATCAGCGCATTTGTGGTGTAATTGAATCCAAGGATTTGCTGCTTATCCATTTTGTGCATCAAAATTATGGCAACATTTTAAATAGTTTTTTTATTAGCCTGGGATTTAAAAATAATAAATCTGTGTCACCAAATGACAGGTCAACCCCTCCCCACTTTTCAATGCAACAGAGTAACATCGACAATTGATTTTATAATCACTCAGTCCAACAATATGAATAGTATTAAGTCTTCTAAGGTAGAGCTGACAGAGTTTTAGTGATCATTCCTTCCATGCCTTTAATTTTGTTTGGTATTTTCCTGCTAAGCCAAGACCTCTATGTACCCCACAACTGACACTAAGTAAGAAAAATGGATTTACACTTAAATGGTAGAAAATTGATTTGACTCACTTCCTCCCAAAGGTTGTAAAGGAGGTTTTACCCAAGATTGAAGCTTGTCTAGACTTTAACACTAACAATGACGAGGTAGGGACATCATTTAATAAAATCTTAATGGTCTATAAAATCTAATCTCATATGTCCATCAACGAGAAACACTACTTCTATGAAAAGGTGGTTTGAGTCAAACTGTTTGAAAGCCTCCAGAGCTCTTTGTACAGGTCATTGTGAGTTGATTATAAGACAGCTAGAATGGTGAGGAAAAAGGAGCTATGGGATAAAGCTTGGGAAAAATTGGGAGAGGCTTCGAGAAGTAAAGACAGCAAGGCATTTTGGTGGGTAGTAAATGCCCCAATCCAACAGGAAGAGGGGGGACCCTCTCTTGACACCGACACAGACGTCCTCCTGACTCTTCCATTTTCAGAGTATTTTTAACGTAGAGCAAGATAGAGCTATAACTCATCTGGTTGACTCAACGATCGTCCACCGGGGGATGGAATTTTCCATAGAGGAAATTGATCTTGCACTCTCCCAATAGCCAGCCTTATAGGCTGTAGGGCCGGATGGTGTCCTTCTTGATATCTTTTTTATACACAAAAATGTATGGATCCCGCTTATAACACAAGTTTTTAATGCACTTTCTACAGTGGGACCTTTAGTATCCTGGAAATAATCAGTGATCATTCTGATATATAAGAAATGAGATCCCATGAATCCAGAAAATGATCACCCAATTTCCCTGCTGGATAGCACTGCCAAAATATTGGGCAGACTGTTCCTAAATAGGTTGGAGGAATGGGCATCCACCAACAATATTTTAGTAGAGACTCAATATGGGTTCAGAAAGGTGAGGGAAACTAATGACCAAAGGCTTAATCTGGCCTTATTTGCAGCAAAGTATGTCCGTGCGAAAAGGGGCCAGTTTTATATGGCTTTTGTGGATCTGTCCACGGCCTTCGACTGCGTGGACCATTCAAACTGATGGGTTCCTTTGGAGCCGATGGGCGTGGATAGATCTATAATTCTGTTTATCAGGGAACTCTACAGAGAGGCCGGGGCAGTATTTATAATTGGAAAAAGGGGAATGTAAAGACACATTTAGAATCGAAAAGGGGGTGCTACAGGGTTGCGTTCTTACCTCCTTTCTGTTCTCCCTGTATACCAACAACTGTAACAAAGTCCTGTCCGCACAGTGTTTGGATATTCCACCAGCAGGCAGCTTATCGCTGCCAGCTCTTTTTGACGATGCAGTTTTGATGGTCAGGAGACCTATGGCCCTACAGCGCCTGATTAATTCCTATTCATCTTTTATGGCTGAATTGGGTTTGTTGGTTAACAGATCGAAAACATTTATATTAACAGCAGAAATGGGAAGGAAAAGGTCTATTTCATTTAACTTAGATGGGGCTGTCTGGAACGAGTAGAGTCCTTTATGTATCTAGGCCTCTTTTTTTACTCTAAACTTAACTGGTTGCAAATAGAATAAATATGTTGCAAAAAAGCATAGTTGCTCTGTGAATATTCGCCTGCAAATAAGTTAAAAAATCAATTATTGAAATGGTAGAAATGTACCAGGGAAAAGCTGTTGCCATAGCTACCTTTGTCGCAGAAATCAGGGGTACAGCTGAAGAGGGGGCTTTGCAGAAAGTGAAGGATAAGTTCGCTAAAAAGTTGCTCTCAGTTAATCCAGGCTGCTCAAAACTGATCGCACACATTGAACTAGGCCTCCCTTACATTAATGATGTAGTTTAACTAGCCCCGATTCTTCTATGGTTGCGCATATGGAAAAGGGACTAGGTTGGGTTGAACCAAGCTGTAATTAAAGATATTACTAACCTCGACCGAGCCAATAGTATTCCCTGTCTTTTACAGATCTGGGTTTGGGTTTCTTGTACACATCACCCAGTGAGTGCATGTTCTTTACCAAGAATAAGTTAAAAGACACCTTTTTCACCACATGTGAGTCAGAAAGATGGCAACGGAAACAAAGCAAACTTACTGTTATACATTACCATACGCTGCCCAGAGTGGGCACGGTTCATGATTCTTATCTTTCGCTTCTGACCAACATTATGCACCGATATTTACTAACAAGGATGAGGTTAAAAATGTTTCCCCTCATGGCAGGATACCCAGCTTATAAATATTTATTAAGCAACTTAATACCATGTCCCTGTGATGGCCTGTCTACCCAATCAATACCACACATCTTATTCTTTTGTGGCTTTTATAGGGCAGAAGGAAACAGTACATCCTCCCTCTGATAAAAAAAACTGAGTCTACATTCTTATTCCTCAGCTCTTACAGTTCTGTATTCCTTGGAAAGCACCTATATTCGTTTTATGTTAGCACATTTTTTATACTCAGTCCTTCGGACTAGGAGAAGATCTACAGGTAGGGGTGTTGTTTTATGTGATTATTTGTATTATTCGTCATCAACTGTTAATATTTCTTTTAATTAAACTCCTACTAGATATTTAACACGTTCAATAGAATCTGTCAAAGAAAAAGGAAATGTCCACTTGAGGGTGATACTATCGTAAATTGATCACCGTAAATGATCCTCTTATAATGTATAGCTGCTAGCTCTACAAATGTGGATGCATTTAAAATGTTGATATTTTTAAAAGGAAAGTGTATAAAATCAATTTTTAACTGTTTTGAATTATTCTTCTATATAATTATCTTTACTCTTAAGCATTTACTAAATACGAATAAAGTTATTTGATTGATTGATTGACTGATTAAAAGTGTATCACTTATTGAAGATCACAGTTAAAAGTAGAAGAGTGTCTGTACTCTGGAGATACAGTGAACCACCGAATAATGTTTTTGCTAGGCAAGGTAGTGTGGTGTTTCAAGGTGGAATCTTGTGTGAATGAAGCAGGTATCCGCATCTTCGCTCAATGGGAAGCGACTGAATATATTTAAGTACAAGTTCTTGCGGGCAAATCTTCTACTTCCTCATACCAGTCATGCAGAAGCAAGAATGGAAGCTTTAAATGAAGCTAAATTAATTTTGGTATTTCTGCAAAGAATAGTACTGATGTAGTCCAAACTATAGAGGCCCAGTAACTGTAGTATATGTTTAAGGTCTTGCTTTGGTAGAGAGAATGATATCTCCCACAAGTTAGCAAGTGGCATTTTGGCAATAATATGTTTTTGAGAATAGAGATTCGTATCTTGAGTGACTGAGGTACTTGATTTTATTGATAACATTAATTTGGCCATTGAATCTTCATTTCATCTAATCAAAATTGCTCTGGAATGCTTGTAGCTAGATGTTTAATATCCTTGGTAAAGAGATCTTCAGGTAAAGGTACATGTTATTGTTGTACTGGTGGCATTACACACCATAATTTCTTGAAACCACTGAAAAACACTCCCAGGATTTCTACCAAAAGACTAAAAAGACCTGCCCCTAATGCCAAGCCATGAAGGGCACCACTTTAGAGGGGAAAAGCATCCGAGAGGATGCCTCTTATCTTGATTTTTCTGGGATCTGTTTTATAAGTAGGATGTAAACAACTTCAGTACAATTTCATCAAAACTGACGTGGTCTGTACATCAGAATACACAGAAAGCCACTGGAACAATATACAATTTTTTTGGACACTTTTCTTCATTAGTTTTTGCAAGACATCAGAAACAGGTACAGTATAAGGTCTACAGATACGTAGACATAGTAACAAAAACAGTAAGATCCAGAGAACATACACCCTTGATTCTTCTCAAGTCTTGGTAAGAGTTTGAGACAGTTGAAAAGTGTCATTAAAATATCTTCTAGAGACACTCACCTATTTTTTGAGGATGTTTGTTCTTCCGGGGTTTCTTGCAGACCCCCAGCAGCCCTGCTTTCTTTATTCTAGGAGGTGTGCAAGGAGGTGATACATTAGGCCCTTTGTTATAGGTTGTGGTTTCTAGCTCCATATAGCGGCCAACTTTCTTCATACACAATGCTGAATGACAAAAAGGTGAGTAAAAAATATAAGCTTACAAAAGGCCATAAGAAAAATAATTCTGTTTGACATACCATTTAAACAGTAGAGGACATTCTCTGCCAAATTATATTTCTACAATGGAGCAAAAAAGCACGAAAGAGCTCTGTAAGTAGTAGTCTTGAAGTAAGAATAAAAACTTGTGAAAGCCCACAGTCCTACAGGCATTATATTTTCCCCTGATTAGCCTAAGTAATGTTTCAAAGGAAGTGGAGGCCACTGGACGCACTCTTAAATAATATGCTTTCTGTCAAATAAATGCTTAAAATATAGCTATTATTGAAAAGAATATTGAAAATGATTTCATAACCTCAGGCACCTTCATCAACAATGTAATATGTTAATATGGGCTAAAATCAACTGCAATTTACTAAAGCACCTATCCCGGCTTCTTCAATGGAGGCTACAGTGTTCCCAGTGTTTAAAAAAGGTAACAAGTGTGACTCTTCCTGCTATAGGCCAATGTCCCTTATTGATGCCACAGCAAAATAGTTGGGAGGGGTTGTCCTTGCTAGATTAGAAACCTAGGCGACAGACACAGGGGTGACTGCAAGATCACAGTATGGCTTCAGGAGGGGTATGGGTACTGTCGAACAGGGCCTCAACTTGTCCCTGATTATGGGCAGGTACATGAAGACCAGGAGGGGTTCTATTCATCTGGCCTTCATGGACTTGTCCAGTGCTTTTGATACTGTTAATCGGGACAAGCTGTGGGCGCTGATGGTGAAAATGGGAGTTGAGGAACCTTTAGTTTCTCTTCTCCGCAGGATCCACACCTCCACATCTGTAAGCATTAGATATGGTGCCAATGGTGAAAAAGCTAGGCCTATCACATCGACAAAAGGTGTCCGGTATGGATGCATCTTAGCTCCTTTTCTTTTTATAATTTACACTAATGGCCTTGATGCTCTCCTGTCAGAAAAAGATTTTGACTGTCCACTTATTGGGGGCACCCGGGTCCTGCTTCTTTCCTACGTGGATGATACTGTCCTAATGACCCTAACAGCAAATGGCCTACAAAAATCTCTTGGTGCATTTTCTGATTTTATGTTATCACTGGATCTAAAGGTTCATTTTTATGAAATCTTATGTTATGGTCTGTGGGCTTAAAACGACTAAAACTAGAAACTATGCCGTTGGCCCAAAGAGGATTGATAAAATGTATCATTTTAATTATTTGGGGAACAGTTTAATAATAAACTGGATTGGGGTTAACTTGTCACCACAAGGACGCACAACGCAGGAAGGGTGGTTGAGGGACTTTTAAGTTTTGCATCCAAACCAGGGCACAAACCGGTGACCGAACTGGTTACACTTTATAAAGCGAAATGCGTTCCTGTGGTAACATATGGTGCAGGTGTCTGGGGGTATCATAACAGTCGCCAGTTGCAAATCATGGAAAATAAATTCATCTAAAGATTACTGATGGTTCCAAATAGTGCCCCCACAAGCTTTTGTCATTGCAAGGTGGGTCTTGACTTTGTAGAACATTGTATAAACATTGCCCCCTTATTTTTATGGGCCAAAATGTGGTTATCTGATGAGTTGGCATTCACCAGAGAGATTATTAAAGATTGCCTTAACCTTGAGAGCGCATTAACTATCCCCTGGCTACGATTTGTCAGGGATAACTTTCATAGTTCGGCCTGGGACAATTTTTTTGATTGCCCAGTCAGTATCCATGAGAATGCGAAAAAGATCATAAAAGAGGTGCACTCTGCAAGGGCAAACATGCACCGCTTTCAACCTGAGGTAGCAGGCCCTCTTTGTTTATTCCCTGCTCTACAGCAATTTTAATTAACGTTTACCACAAATACCCAGACACGTTTTTATTTAACAAGATTCCATTTATTGACCCTGCATTTTCTAGTGGCTTTCCAGAAACAAGCGGGGTGGGTGGACAACTTGGATCCCTGCCCTTGCAATAATTAGGCAGCTCAAAGCACATCGCACTTCATGCTGTTTTGCGCCCTTTATAAAGAGCCTAGGAAAAAAACTTTAGTCCTGATCGTAAAAGAAATTAGGCCACGTTTTTATATTGACGGTTTTAATTATTTGCATTCTCTGGCCACAAGTGATATATGCACTGGGGTTTCTAATTTTATTAAAGTTGCATTTGCTATTAGGAAACGGTATTAGTAGTTGTAACCGAACCAGATTAACTAGAATTATTATTGTTATTTTTAAGTGTCCAGTTCAAGATTGAATCTTAAGGATTGTACCCTTTCATCCTATTTTTATCCTTTTCTTAATAATTTAATTGTATGAATTGCTTCCAATGTTGCTTGCAAACAGGTAATGCTAATTATAAACTGCACTGTTGATTTTATGTAATTTTATGGTTTTCCTTCTGAAACCGAATAACATTACTTTGACTGGACTACTAAAGCTCCATTATCTATCTTTCACTTTGAACCTCATTACCTGCCCCATAAATCAGGATGAAGCTTAACATGTGTTTTGAGACTATCACTATTTTGTTATATTTTTTGGAACAAGACAAATTAAGATATATCATTGGATCCCTTTGTTTTTATTGTCCAGAAAAATCCTGGCTAGCTGCTCTAGAGATTCCATATTCGTCAAAAGAAAATGTCCAAAAGTTATTAAGACTTATTTAGAACAGGAAAATAGCACTGGCCAAAATGGTCATATTGCCGAAGTTCCTTTATTTATTTGTCAACGTGCCAATCCCTCTTACGCAACATTTTTTTACCACCCTTAGATCGCAGCTGATCTCCCTGGTTTGGGCCGGAAGACAAGCCAGAGTTTCTTGGGATCTCCTGACTCTCCCGCTACGGCAAGGGGTCCTGGGTGCTCCAGACATGCACTTATATGCTTTGTGTGCTCAAGACCAATTTTTACATTTTTGCGTCCACCCGACGCCGTACCAGCCCCATGTGGCAGTTGAGATTGATCTGGCAGCCCCTGTCCCGCTCAGGGTTGCGCTCTATCAGACTTCACAGCCTCCCAGAGGAGATGTGGATATGGCGGGAACCCTACGTTGGGCGTGGGGTGAGCTGCGGAAGAGGGCGGACATCCCTTTGCTTAATGCTCCTACCATATCGCTGCCGCGAAATCCCATGCTTCCCTGTATTCAGGATGGGGTCAGCAAGACCCTCGCTAATGTTATGAAACTGCACACATTTGCAGACTTATATCCTAATGGTGCGTTTAGGCCTCCCCCTGTGCGGACTGCAGATCAGGCTATACCCTTTGCAGAGCTCTTCTTATACCATAAGCTGCGTGCGGCATACCGTGCTCTATGGGACGGATTTCCTGCGGCTCCTCCATCACTGCCTGCCTTAGAGAATATATTGAAATCCTCCTCCCCCGCAAACTTGTTACATGTCAATATACCCAAATGCAAAACACTAACCCGGTGGTGAAGCCCAAGTCCCTTCAGTGGTGGAATAGCGAGCTCTCCACCCCGCTGACAGAAGAGCAATGGGAATTCTGCTGTGGACAGCTCACTGAACTTTCCCCAAACTATAGGCTTCGCCCGATTCATTTAAAATATTTGCATAGATATTACAGGACGCCTATAGGTCTGTACTGTATAAAGCTTATGGAGGACTAGGGCTGCTGGCGCTGCAGATATACTCCTGCCTCTTTTTTACATGTTGCTTGAGAATGCCCACAGATTGCTGAATTTTGGCTAAAGTTTTTTTTCACTGCAGTGAACCAAATTATTGGCAGAACGGATGTCCCCTCCCCGACTCTGGACCTCCTGGGGTATGTGAAAGACACACCACCAAAGCATTGTAAGTTGCATGCACTCCTCTTACTTTATGCTAAAAGACAGGTTGCTATTCGTTGGGGACGGAAGAGGGTACCCTCATTCAAAGATTGGTTGAATGATGTCACTTATGGACACACACAGCTGAGCAATTTTTGGGAACTTATGCCCTCGACTTCGAGGCCCCGCAACATATGGGAACCGTTCCTCGATTGGGCCCGGAGCCAGCCTGTGTCTCCTGAACCTGTTCCCACCAAAGACGATTAGTAGTGTGATATGCCCCTGTACTGTTCTAACCTGCTTAAGCTATTATATATTTTTCTGGAACTTATAATGTCGGTATGATGGGCCTGTTTATACCTTTTAGGCTATGCACCCCCTATGGTTTTTATAATAATCATGTTTAAAAATTGTAGTCTTGGTATCTATACACTGTCTGCGGGAATGTATGCGTTGGTCACCCGATGTCATTCACTATGCTTTGTAATCCACTGTATTGAACTGATATATTGTTTATACTGCTGTACTGTCATGCTGGCTTTTTTTGTGTTGGGACTGCCGGTTCCTGTTTTCTTCTTTGAAAATTTAAATGAAATTTTAAAAAAAGACTTATTTAGAACTGTCATGATTAGGCCATTTTTCACATGCCATTTTTGTTTTTGCATGCAACAGCTTGTTAACACTAGCACAAAAGTACATCCTGATGTGGCTTCTTACTAGCCAAATCACACTTCTGCACCCTTCCAACAGCTCAGAGGTCTCCAACCTTTTAAAAAAAGAGGGCCTGTTACATTTTTCCTCAGCTTTGGGGCCAGCAATAACAGCACAGGAAATGGTGTAACATCAGGACGTGATGACACATGACCTGTGCACCTCCTCTCAATAGACTTCATGTTTTTTTAAATTCTTTTTATTGAGTTTCATTTAAGAACATAAACAATAAACAAATGACCGCTTTTACATTGAGAGTCTACTGATACAAGTACTTGCCTGGAGGGCCACCACACCCGCTGGGCAGCACATACGAGCTAGTTAACAGAGTGAAACAGTGATCTATAGCTGCGGTGGGACACATACAGGAGAAAAATATTTGGCAATACAATATCACAAAACCCCACAAGTCATTGGGTACTTTAACCTTGCAGCCCATGGGTACTCTTTCTTTGTACTGGTAGAGTCATGGATCATCTGCAGCAGCGGAACATAGCCAATGTGTAAATGGAGACCATATGTCCTTTGGGAAAGACTGTCTGTAGAAGTTCCCAATAGCAGGGTAATTGGTCTCTGCAATATGTAACGTCTTTTACCCAAGATTTTACAGGTGAGGGGAGGGGAGGTAGCACCTCAATGCAAGGCCACCTGTCTTTTCGCCAACAGCACTAGCATTGCAGTGAGCCGCCTAGCCGATGGCAGAGTACCCGGAATATTCCGCAACAGCACCACCAGTGGGGTTCGAGGCAAGTCCTGTCCAGTGGTTTTTCTTGGTGTGGTGCAATATTTTCGTCCAGAAGTTAGCTATTGTCCGACACTGCCATGCCATGTGCAAGAAAGTGGCTTGGGGGGACCCGCACCTCCTGCAGCTCAAGTCCGCCCTCAACCCCATTCGCTGTAGTTGTGTCGGGGTTCAGTAACAGCGATGTATGTATTTGAAGTGGATAAGTCTCAAGCGATAATTAGGAGACAATTGTTCCAGTTGCCTGCAGCAGAAGTCCCATTGGGCATCTGTGAGATCCTCCTCTATTTCCATGTGTCATGCCCTGCATGATTGTGGCACGGTGATTGGAGAGTTTTTTTGTGTGCTAGTATAAATACGAGTTACCAGCTTGCGACCCAATTCCACTACTATCATGTTTTCTAATGCCGGCAGTGTCGGAGGAGCGCTTGGAAATGAGCTGAACCTACTTCTACACGATGCACGTAACTGGTAGAACAAGAGCGTATCTAGCGCTGTGGGAGGTGTTGAGCTGCACATTTGATGGAGCATTGTAAAGGTTCCCTCTAGGAACAAGTCACTGACTATAAGAAGTTTGTGTGAATGAGCGCGCGCCTGTGCCCTACTATCCATGAGTGGCGGAAACAGAGGATTGTTTGCCAGCGGTATTGATGGAGCACATAGTGTGTCTATACCTGCCCGTCTGCAGAGCCCGCCCCAGGCCCAACGTATGGTTTCAGTAGTGTCAATGCCTTGTCTCTGACGTTTATATTTCTGATATAGTGCCGTATTCAAGGGGAGTGGTGCCACCATGTCCATTTCGACTGCCACATGTGGCTGGAATGCTATAGGATGCAACCAAAACTGTAGGAATTGCGCCTGAGCGCAATATGCATAAAGAGCAAAGTCAGGCGCACTAAGCCCTCGATGTGTCACCGGCAAAGTAAGTGTCTCCCAAGATATCCGGGACTGTCTCCCCCCCCACACCAGCTCGATCATTAATGATCTAAGTCGATTAAAAAATTATGTCATGAGGGGCATAGGGATATTCACGAACAGATACAATCATTTTGGCAGGGTAATCATTTTTGTTATGGCGATGCGACCTGCCAGAGACAGAGGCAATGTCTTCCATCTTCTAACCCGGTCTTCTATCCAGTCCACTGCTCTGCCATAGTTGGCCGTCCAGATCTCGTGCAGGTTCCCACTGATCCAGACACCCAAGTATCACCTTTGGCCGGGCGCCTATGCTATTGGATGTTCAGTGTCAAAGGCATGTGTACCTGACGTTAATGGAATAATGGTGGATTTCTCCCACTTTACCTCTATCCCAACAGGCCCCCGTAGTGCACTAGTTCTCTCGTCATGGGTCCAAAGTTTTCTCCTGGATTTGTCATGTAAAGGGTGAGGTGATCTGCATACATTGATACAGTTAGGTCCCTGGTTGTGATCCCTATCTCACGGCTTGCGTGGTGTTGTCTGAGTCTGGCCGACAGCGGCTCTGTTGCTATCGCAAATAGTAGGGGTGACAGAGGGCACCCCTGGCGAGTTCCTCTGGTGATGTGTATAGGCTCTGAGATTAGCCCGTTTACTTCGATTCTGGCAGTGGGCAGGGTGTATAAAAGCTGAACTTGCTGAATAAACAAGGGGCTGAATCCCAATCTACGGAGAAGACTGAACAAAAACTTCCACTCCAGAGAGTCGAAAGCCTTCGTGGCATTGAGTGATGCTGCTATCGCCGAGACATGGGGGGCAAGGTAATGTAATAAACCTCAAATTATGTGACGTCGACCTACCCGGCACGAATCCTGATTGGTCCGGCCGGACGATCAATGGGAGTAGCAGCTGCATTTTATTAGCCAGTAATTTGGCAAAGATCTTAGCGTCGAGGTTGATTAATGAGAGCGGTTCATACAAGTCGCCTCTCGAGGGATCTTTGTCTGATATTAGCAGTGTTATGATAATGGCCTCACGCATGGATTTTGGTAACACCCCAGTTTGTGAGGCTTCTTGATATACCGCTCGTAAATGAGGGGCCATCAGCTCTGAATATTATTTATAGAATTTGGACATTAGTCTATCGGACCCAGGTGCCTTCTCAGCCGGTAAGCTATTGTTGGACTTGGCCCTTTTCCCTGATTTTTTTCGCTTTTTTGGGAAACCCCAGGTTATGTAAATGCAAATATTGAATGCTGTGCGATGGTGTACGCAGACTGAGTTTCCCCATTTTAAACATGTAACTTTTAAAATGGATGCCATGGCTGTATGGTTGTGCCGTCTGACTGAGCTGGGTTAACAGTCTAGTGGTTATTTCCCAGCAACCCCAGCTTTTGGAGGGAAGCCTGGCACCCAGGGTGCTCTACCCCTCCCCCTAGGCCAGTTAGAACCAGTTTCACCAGACGCTTCTAGAACCTTCTGGCACTGTCTGGTAGGTGGGGTGAGGGGCGTATAAAGGGCGGAGCTGGGCTGCCATGTGCTCAGTCAGAGGGTGGACCTGAGAGAGAGGGGACCTGCTGCCAGGGGTTATCGCCACTTGGGCCTGTGTGCTGGGCCCTGAGCTTACCTACACCCCTCTACTGTCCACAGGGCGAGGGAAAGCTATAGTTGGGGCGACGCAGACCTGGGGGAGCCTACGCAGGAGACCTAGGCAGTAGGGCTTAGCCAGGGACCTATACCACTGGGAGTGACAGGGCTTAGGTGCTGCCTTCTAAGTTGAGTGAGGAACACTGGACTAGCCCACTGATCTGGCCCGGCGGGAGGAGAACCCAGGGACGACCTGCAGAGACTGATTAGTCTGCCTCCAGCCGCCAACTCAACCCCCCCCCCCCGTTAAGAAACCCTCAACCAAGGGCGCAGGAACCAGCAAGCGCCTCGTGGGACCCTGACCGCCAGCTGCCTGCGGAAGGAGAGCGCTATATTCAGTGGGCGCTGCATTTGAATTGACTGTGCTCTGTTGGTGAGTGCTGTCATCCCAGCTGCTTGCTCCCTAGGGTCTGTTGGGCGCTGCATTCCGCTTTTCCCGTGCTGTAGCGGTATTTTTGGTATATGGAAGCCAGCGGGAGCCCACCCCATGGTTCTGGCACCTGGGAGATTATTTAGATCAGAGCGGGAGCCCACCCCGCGTGATGCCGCCTCTAGCGGGTGCCTACCCCACTTTATGAGTGTGGAAATAGCGGGAGCCCACCCCGTGTGTGTGCCACCTTAGGATGTTTAGAACCGGCAGGAGCCTACCCCGCACTTCAGAGCCGCTAACATCACCGCCGCAGTCCGGGGCCAACGGAAAGAGAAGAGCCGTCGCGCTGCCCGCGGCGACCCGGAAGATGTGTAGACTGCCTGGCGTGGGCGGGGCCTAGGCAGGAAGTACTAGCGTTGCTGTGTGGGGCTCCCGTGAGTCCGGGAGAGCCCAGGCGCAGCCGGAAGCCGACCGGAGGAAGAAACCAGGCGGGAGGCTACCCCGCGCTGGACGGCGGCCAGAGGACGTCAGCACTCCCGCAGGGCTCCCATGCAGTGAGGGGAGCCCCGCGCAACGGCCCAGAGAAGTCCCGGGTCCCAGGAGGGGGCCCGGGTGAAGTCCTTCAGAGAGCCGGTGAGAGGGGCTGGCCAGCAAAGCGCTTCTGGAGGCGGGGTGCGTAGGAGGGGCAGAGAACGCCGCCTGCTGCCGGGCCTGAAGCCCGCGAGGAAGCGGGAGCGTTGTCCAAGTCCCGGGTCCCAGGAGGGGGCCCGGGTGAAGCCCAGCCCGGAGTCGATGTTGGCGGGGCTCCCCGTGAGCAGGGGACAGCCCCGCGCGAAGCACGCGCCGCCCAGAGCCTTGCAGGCTCCAGATCGAAGTCCCGGGTCCCAGGAGGGGGCCCGGGTGAAGCCAGGTGTGCCGACATTTGCGGGGCTTCACGTGGAGCGTGGGAGAGCCCCACGTGTACCCGCACCGGCTGCCAGAGGAAGAGGAAGCCGGCCAGAATTCTGGAGGAGCAGGGGACTGTCGAGGCACATATCGGTGCCTGTCCCCTGCAAGAAGGAGTCCCTCAGTGAGCACGGTGAGTGGGGCTCAGCTTATTGATGGTTGGTGGGGGTGAAGTCGGAGTACACAGTCGGTGCCCGCCCCTGGTACCTGCACAAAGGGCCCCGGGGGACCGTACTTGTTTGGGGACAGTTCCTCCTTGGGCCTGACACAGCTGCATCGCTGAAGCGGCAGCTGCAACGATGGGGCATTCCTGATTTCAGAGCCCCAGAGAGAGGGGGGCTCCAGCTTGCCCAGTGTTCTTTTGGGGGCTCTTATGTTGTGTGGTAGAGGGGTGTGTCGGGACACATTGCCGGTGCCCGCCCCCGGTGCCTGGATTGATCCTCCCCGCTGCCCCGTCTGACAGCGGGCAGCGGCAACGAAGTAGGAGGCATTTTGCGCCCAGGAGTCCCAGAGTGAGGCCCCAGAGGCAACCGCAAGTGCCACTGACTTAGTTAGACACAACTGCCCCGCTGGACAGTGGGCAGTTGCAGCGTTGGGGGCACTTCTGATATGCGCAGCTGCTCTCTATCGCATCTATGTTGATGGCTTAGTGCCGCCTGCATTCCTGCTAATCTGATTGCACCTAGTGGCCGTCCTGCTATAACTATGACCCGTTGTTAATGTGGGGTATGCTAATGTGATGATGCGATGTTCGTTAATCAACAGCAGCTCCTGGCTGTAATGTATTTAGGATTGGTGGTTCTGCATCTACTGTTTATGCCTAATGTGTGGGAACGCTAAGGATATGGTTTTCATGCCCTAAGCCACTGCGTTTATAGGCCATGTTGGTGCCTAGCGCCTAGGTGTCTGCCTCCTGTGTTTAGCCCGCCAGGAGAGGAGCAGGACATACGTGGTTATACCTACTGCATAGGCTGTGTAATGCCCTAGGCTAATGGTAACTTTTATCCCCTAGGGCTACAGCGTTGGTGTTCTGCATGACGTGTTCCTCATGTGAAGTAGGCCAAAGGTTTACATGTTTATGCCACAGGTGATTGCCTAATGTTTCCCCTTTCAGCTTTTCTGCCTCAGGGGTTATTCATGTCGTTTGCACTTATGGTGATGTCATGAGGTTTCCATTGCAGGTGTTCCGGCCTAATGCCTAATGTTGCGCCCTGATGTTTTTATTGCAGGACTGAGGCTGATGGACTTATCTTTATTGTGTTTTACGTCACAATGTTTCTGGCAGCGGCCCGATTGGCCCTGCCATGTATATAATCCCCCCTCCCCTGTAAATATTGACTTGGCGCCAGCGGGCGCAGTGTAGAGATTACTGTGTTTACTACCCTGTGTTTCTACAATACAGAAGTTATTCTTACACACACTTGTGTAGTGTCTCTTTTTGGAGTGTGCCTGGTGTGTCGCCTGTGTGTACTGCGTGGATGCTTTACACATTTCCTCCAGAGTTTGGCCCACCCGCTCTGCACCACGCTACCTGTTTCCAACAGCTATTAATTACTTTCCTTACATCCTCCATTGTGAGTGGGACGTCAAAGTACTCCCAATGTGCATTACTTAACCATAAGAGTTCTATTGAATCAAAGTATTCTAGCAGGTCGGATTCTGATGGGTCTGTCTTAGAAGTGTATAACTGTGAGTAAAAATCGCGCAATGTGTCTAAAATTGCTGATGGTGAATGCGCCATTTCGGTTGTGGAGAGTTCTGTTATGAATGTGGAACTTTGGGCGGTTGCAGAAGCTTCGCTAGCATCTTACTGGGTCTATCGCCCTCCCCAAACAGACGCGCCAGCTCGTGTTTGTGTAAAATTCTAGTCTCCCTTTCCGCCTCTTCCTGAAAAGCAGTGAGTTTACCCTGCATTTGTCCAAGCGTCGAAGACAAGAGGGGGCAAAAGCACTGCAATTCCAAAGTGCGGATTTCCTCTTCCAATCTGGCCAGACTGCCACGGATGTCTCTGAGCACTCCCGATTGTAAGGCTATGCAGGATCCCCAAATCACCACTTTGAAGGCCTCCTATGTCGTTCCAATGGACGCAACCGAACCCATATTATGTTCAGAGTATTCTGTGATGTGCTTCCTGATCTCTTCCCTAAACACTGTATCAAGCAGCGCATGTGGGGGAAGTCGCCAAGTAAATGGTTGAATGTAAGGTTTTGGTACTGAGAGTTTGATCATGACTGGAGCATGATCAGACAGCGTACGGGGCGGTGTACGACCTCTGAAACCCACGAGTGTAGGTCTTCAGAGGTTAACCAGAAATCTAGCCGGGACCAGGCCAGGTGTTGTTGAGTTATACATGTACCTTCACGGGCCGTGGGGTGGAATATGCGCCATGTGTCCACCAGTTGATGATCTTGCATTATTCCCTTCAGGGCAGCAGCTACCTGTGGGTGGTGCGTTCGAGAGAAGCCCGTTCTATCTGCAGTAGGCGATAACACAAAATTAAAGTCACTTCCCCACAGTATTGCTGCATACCCTATTGTCTGTACCTTATGCCAAACATGATAGAAAAAGTGATGATCTGTTGATCGTAGATTACCCCTCTTAGCACTATAAAGCGACCCTCAGGGTCTGTAACCACCGTCTGCTTTTTCCAATGGATCCTGTTTTTTATCAAAATTGGCACCCTGCGAGCATGGCTTGAATAATTGGACATATATATATCTCACCCCATCTGCTTGAAGCTAGTCTGGCACGGGCAGTTCTTTCAAATGCGTTTCCTGTAATGGGCATATACCAATATCTTGTCTCCTTAAGTAGGACTGCACCAGTCTGGATTTCCTATGGTCATTCAGACCGCACACTTTCCAAGTAATACATTTTAATGATGACATTTATGCCCATGAGACACAAACTCTGGGATCTGTGCGAAGGGTGTAGATGTACCGCACCGCCCGCACCACATCACGCTGTGGCCTGATAGCTGGGTGTTCCACATGACTTTCACTCCACTCTTGTGCATTACAGGGAACTCTCCATATACCTGTTTGCAATGCCATTAACAGTGGGACACTCTGCGGTAGCAAACTATAAACATGAACATTCCCCACCCTCCCACACCAACCCCCCAAATAGTTTGTGTTTTCATTCCCATTTAACGACCCCAGATATGACGATCACCCTGTGCAACTTAGGGCTGTTGAGAATTATCCCAAAGGAGGGCGTGAGCTCGCCAGCATGCAGCCCTGTTAGAGACAACAGGGTGGCCGAGCTCGTATTTTAGTCCTGCAATTCCAGGAGCAGGCTTAAACAGTGTATTAACTACTTTAGAAAGGAGACAGTATGCACCGTATACATATGGTAGGGTGTCCACTTCTTGTAAGTACCATCTTGTTAACCCCCTGTAATCTATTATCATCTCAAGAGCTACAAAAATAAACATATCACACGGCCATTACACATTACTCTTCAATCATTGTCATTTAGTGGTGACAACTCTTTCTCTCCACGCGGACTTTGATGTTTCCGAGCCGCTTGCTTTGCAAACTTGAACGCTGCGCCAGGATCTGTGACTATTAAAGGCTTACTTCCGGTAGGCACTCGCAGTTTGGCAGGATATTTCTGCAGGATTTTTGGGGACAGGACAAACGCCTGGGGTGCCGCCTGAACAGCTTGGGTAAAGTCTGGAAACAAGGCTATGGAGTTGCCCTGATATTGGGTTGCTCCCTGCTAGTGGGCCATTTTGAGGATGGTATTTCTGTCTCTGTAATTCAAGAAGCGAGCAAGGATCGGGCGAGGTTGCGCTCCGGTTGGCAGTCTGGGGCCCAGCGTACGGTAGGCGCGTTCGACCAGGAACATGTCTGATAGATCCTTGCTGAACAATTCTTGCAGCATGGCTTTAACATATTTCTCCTTGTTCGTGATGTTTGTGGACTCCGGGATACCTGTGATGCGAACATTGTTTCTCCTCAATCTCGCTTCAAGGTCTTCGTTCTTTGCTCTAATTAAGTTGAGGACTTTATCAATGCGGAAAAATTGTTTGTGTGTTTCGGTCTGGCGGTCATCGGTGTCTGAAACCTTAGTTTCAAGTGTGTCTATTCTTGCCTCTTATTTGTCCACCTTTTGGGTTACTTGGTCCATCCTTGCCGCCATGGAATCCAGTTTATCGTCAATCGCCCGCAGACTGACCTTGACTTCACGTAACATGGATCTGATGTCGTCCTCCTGGTCGGAGACCATTTGTGTTTCTGGCACTACATTGGAAGGCACGGGTCCGCTCTCTTGCTGACTTGTCGACCTTTTTTCAAAGTTTAATTTCGGCTGCCTGATGTCTGATTTTCCCATAGTTTCCTATTCTTTACACCGGTCCAGCCGAACACAGCTTCCGTACCAGCCACCCAGGTCGCGCGCCCACCAGTGCGCCCCAACCACACAGCGTGGCTTTGTCGTGCGACTAACTAAGCAGCGCAAATCCCAGAGCACCCACGGCTCTTTCACAAACACGCACCTAGGGGGTTACAGCTCCTTTCTCCCTTCGCTCACTGGGCCAGTCAGGGCGATGTACTGTCCTAACTAGCTGAGTTCAAATCCAATTCCTGCCTTGCACACAGTTCCACACCTCTCCGAGGCCTGTCAGTAGTTGGAGCTGCTGCAGCCTGCCCTCCGCCTGCACTATTACTCGTGGCATATCCTTGGCTGTGCTTATGGGTCTGCGTGTTGTGTTGTGCTTCTCCTCCCAGATTCTGTTTGCGCAGGACTTATTTAGTTATATCCCCCAATATGTCGCTCAGTCTGCTGGGAAATCCTGCCAGTGCTCCTCGGAACTCCACGTTCCCTGGCCTGTAACACCCAGTTCATCTGCCTCCGCGGGCCCCCAGCAGGGTCATCCAGTAAGTTCCTCTGTGCCCCGGGGGTGCACGGGCAGCGATGTGTAGGCCACCGAGTGGAATGTTGCAGGGGCCCCTAGCCACTCCAGTGACAATCACCGGCACGTCCGCCAGCCACCCCGCCAGCACCCATACTTCACCCCGCAGCGGCAGTGACAGCCGATGCCCGAGCCGCCCGGCAGGACTCACCAGGTAACTGCCATTGTCCTTGGTCTGTTGCTGTGTCTCTCCAGTGCCCAATCAGGCCGATCCGGGCCGCCCTCCACTGCCACAGCACTCGGCACCAGCGGCTCCGCAACAACACCCAGGTAAAACGGCAAGGGTGTCTGGTGAGCCGCAATCACGAATGCGCCAACGGGCAACCACAAGGGCGCTCTTTCCTGGCCGTAGGACCACAAGGCCGGGCAAGTAGGCAATCCACGGCTCCGCGCCTTCAAAATTCCAGAATTGGATGCCCGCTGCTAGTCCTTAAACATACACTCCCAAACTGGGTCGAGATCGCGGTGATGAGTTGGATATTTTTCAGATAATTTGAGCTCGGCCGGCCGAGCCCCTTCACGCAGCGGCCATTTTGCAGCTCTGCTCGGCACGGCGACGCCCCTCAATGGACTTTATTTTAGGGTAGGTCAGCCTTGTACCTCTTTTGTCACTAGTCTGATTTGTACTGAAGTACACGTTTTAAAAAACATATTTTTTGCTGTCAATTGGTAGGTTTGGTATTCCTTAATACCAATCTAACAAAATGCACACCTTCCTGAGCATATAATTTAAGACATTGCTTATCAATGCCTCGTGAATTTGACTCTTGCATGTTGCCGCCAACCTATTCTAGTTGGATGGAGTGGAGCAAGCTCTCTTCTTTAAATGTGCTCATTGAATATTATCTGCATCCTACCTAGATCAATTAGACTCCAGCTTATCCAATTAAATGAAATCAGGCACTGAAGACCGAAAAAACCCAGGCTATCATAAGCAGCCATGGCTACTCAGAAATCGAGCTTACAAACTGCAACTACAAATACATACTCCCTTATACATATAGAGCTACATGAAAAATGTTGTCTCACTCTCCCTTCCCCTCTACTTTTTCTCAAGCTATACTTCACCCTCTTTTGCTCTCATCCCTCTCACCCTTTCGCTCAACCCGTTCAACTCTTTCTTTCTCTCCATCCAAATGTCTTCTGAACACCCTCTCCCTGTTTCTCACCCATTCAGTCTTCTTTTACCTGCTGTGTCTCCCCTTCTTTGACTTCCATTTTGTGCTTCTCTCTCATTAGCAATTAACTGAAACTGTGCCTTGCTACCTAATAGCTTTCTCTTTTGGCTCTCTTCACTGTCAAACGTGCAACAATCAGAACTTTTGTTTTAACATCGTAAACCCCACATATAAGTAATAAAAGAAAACAAGGAGGGGCGTGGCGAGCAGCCAAGCAAAATGGCTGCAGCCTAGTGGAGCTCCGTGAGTGAGGAAGCCCTCACCGTCCATCCTGAAACGAATCCTGAAAGCAGAACGGCCCAGCGAGTGGGAAAAGGCATCGGAAGCCGAGCGCTACCGTTAGAGGCGTCCCGGGGCGGCCGGTGACTTGTGAAGCCGGAGAAACAGCGGTGAAGTCTTGGCGGCCTGCGGAGCACGGGGGCGCCGCGGCCTGGATTGTGCCGGTTCCCCGGGTGACGTGGGTGCCTGAGGCGCGGGTGTGCGGGCTGGGGTCCGCGAAGACGGCCGAGGAAGCCCATGAGCCCCGACATTGCTCCGATCATCGGAAGGGCGGTGTGTGGTGCGGTGACACTCCGGTGGGGGCCCGGCGAAACTGGGTGAGACGCCGAGAGCCCCACACGCAAAGCGGGACTGTGCCAGCCGGACCCGTCTATAGTGCCTGCCTGTGTCGCTGGGGCTCTCTGAGAGCAAACGGCTGCAGTGACTGCTCCTGGCTGGGTACCTCTGACCACGGCAGCCCCTCAACAGCACTGAAGAGGAAAACTTACTGGGCTTTGGTAGCGGTGTGAGCGGCGACAACAGACGCAAGGCCCCCTGGTGGGGTTTGACCTACATCCACGACCCAGCACATAACAGAGGTACCAAGATTGCCTCCGCTGACGGCTGTACGCCTGGGCTCCGTTGCCAATGCCGGCCCCCGCTTGCCCAGCGTGAATTGTTGGTTACCTGGGGGCCCGACGGACCCGGGTTAGGGGCGAGAAACCCGAAAGGCAGCGCGTCACACATGAAAACGCGGCAGGCAGCGGTGAGTACCGGCCCCCCTCTACAATCTAGAAAGCGGACAGTGGGCCAAGATGGCGGGACGCGGCCCACGTGGCGGCTCGGCTGGGAAGCTCGATAAATTTGCATACGCCAAAGTCCAGGGAGACAAGCAACAGGACACACCAGCCCAGGATGAGACTCTAGCGCAGCGGGGTCCGGACGCAGTCACACTTGTGGACATCATGGCTGCCCTGCAGCAGGTTCACTCCTCAATAGGCACGATTTCCACGGACATTTCCTTAATCCGTGCCGATTTCGCGAAGCTCTCTGGGAGACTAACTGAAGTAGAATCCACGGCGCAGGTACTCGTGAATGACACAACAACGCGTCAGCGTCAGGTGCGTCAACTGGAACTGGACAATAAGCAAATACTGGCCAAGCTGGACGATCAGGAAGGCACAACAACATACGTATAGTGGGCGTGCCGGAAACTGCTGGCAGTCCAGCCTTCGACCTCTTCGTCAAGGACCTTGTGAAGACCCACTTACAACCACGCGGCCTGTCGAGTTTTTTCTCGGTGGAGAGAGCGCATCGAGTACCCGGTGGAAAGCCCAGGCCGGGAGCTCCCCCAAAACCAATCCTGGCGCATATATTTAATTTCCGAGATCCAGACGCTATCCTGCAGGCGGCCCGGATCGCCCAGCCGATTCGAATAGACAACCAGGTGGTCACGATGTACCCAGACTATACCGCTACATTGAGGAAGCAGCGCCGAGACTTCCTGGATGTAAAAAAGGAACTACGCGCCAGAGAAATAAAATACTCAATGCTCTTCCCAGCAAGGCTGAGAGTGAAGGTAGAGCCTGGTTTTTACTGACGCCTGAGGAAGCTCGGGACTGGCTGGAGGGATGGCGCCCCGCGGCGAGGCCCGCCAAGATCAAGAACCAGCGGCAGCACAAACGACAAGAGTCGCAGGGATCGGGATCTACAGAACCAGGGGACACGGTAGAGTGAGCGACTCCGAACAGCGAGATAGACCCGTGAACAGCCCCGGAGGGGCGCTGGACGTCCAAAGTGCCCACCCTCCGCCCTGATGGTATACTTGCAGTGAGAACCGTGAGATGTCGGACTGAGGCAAGTGGCAATGCGACTGGATTCCGTGCTACTGTGATTCAGGACTTTCCAGAGCTCTACAGGCAGCTGCAACCCACATCTCCGGGGGCGCACGAAACCTCCCACTGACCCAAGACCGGCAAAAGTGCTGCCGGAGTGGAAGTATCTTGCATCCGTAGGTGAAGGCCGCCTCCGGAACGAGACAGACGCCGTAGCTGCATCGTATGCTAGGGGGGCATCGGACACTCTCGGACAGATGCTCTCCCCCACGCAAGTACTATTCAGGGATCCAAGAACTCTGCTCAGTTGGGGAGGCAGGTTAGTTGGGTTCCGCCGGGCAGGGAGGCAGGAAGGGGGGTGAGGATGATGGGGGAACGTTTTTGGTTTCATGTTTTGGTTCTTGTTTGTATTTACAAAGGCATTTACATCGACAGGATAAGGTTGGCAATGCATGTAGTCAGGGTCACCACTACAGGTAGATATGTGAATGGCACAAACCGACTCACTCCGGCCCCCCCCTAACGGTGCTTTCCTGGAACGTAAACGGACTGGGACATAAGATTAGAAGGGGGCTAGTCCTTCAGTATATCAAGCGTAAGGGTCCAGTCATAGTCTTGGTACAAGAGACGCACTTAACGGGCTCGGCCATCGAAGCCCTAGACAGATGGAGTTATACTATGATGGTTCACTCAGAATTCACCTCGGGCTCCCGCGCCGTTGGGGTTTTAATGAATAAATGCTTCCCGATTATTCCCATTGACTCTAAAACAGATGATCAAGGGCGCTTTGCAGCACTAACATGCCAATGGGAAGGGAGGCCATGTAACCTAGTCTCTGTGTATATGCCCCCTGCGGGCGACACTATCATAGGGGGGGACTTTAATGCGGTAATGGATGGCTCTCTGGACAAACAACCTCCCAGGGACCCCCGCAGTGCCCACGTTCAATTTTCAGACTTTGTTGAGGCCATGGGCTTGTTGGATGTGTGGAGGAAGATCCACCCTGAGGATAGGCAATACACATACCATTCAGGTGTTCATAACAGCCTCTCCAGAATTGATTACATATTTACGGCTGGACTGGACCGCATAACGGAGATCCAGCACCTGCCACGCGGGATATCAAAACCCTCGCCAATATACATGTCACTCTCCTCCTAACAAGTGGTACGCCGGAGGGTGTTCCCCATATACCCAGGATACCTTCAAAATCACATCATAAGTAAGAAACAACGCACAACCACAAAACTGTCATGCTCCTCCCCCCCGAACATCGTATGTACCTGGTAGCCCGCTGAACTCACCGAGAGGTGGTGGGGGCATCCATCTGGAATCAAAAACAAAAGCCCTTTGGGGGTGGCTAACAGAGTGGTGGGGAGCGACTCGAGGAAACTACGGAGACAGGAGACCGGACGGGAACCGGCGCCACTTAGCCAAACTACAGTTCCCAGGCCCTCCGTAATTGACGCCGATCACGTGGGCGTCACCCGGAAGCAGCTCCAGTTCAAAACGCTGCTTGGTGTTTTACTCACCGCTGGTTATTCTTTGAAGGAGCCGAGGAGTTCAGAGCAGCCATTGATTTCCTGATGTCCAGTCCGCCCGTGTAGGGTAAGGGTGCACTTGCACCAGTGGGAACCTTGTGAGCCATCCGGCTCTTGACAATAGACGCGGAGTACCGCGTTTGCTTTTGCCATCCATACGCTTCAAGCGTGTTCTTGTACAGTGAAACTTCCGAACCTTGCTCAACCGTTTTGCTTTACCCATGCTCGCCTCAAAGGGGTTAGGTGATTAGGAAACCAGTCCCGGCAGAGGCATCGTGACATTATTGACAACTGCATAGTTCTTAGAGTTGAAAGACGTATTTTAACTCTCCTTCCATTGTGTGTCTTAACAGGGGGTTTAAGAGGCGGCAGTCTGCTCTTTCCCTGTGACGTGAAGCAAGGCATTAATACTGGTGTGTAAGGATACCGAATGAGGCTGAGAGTTGTTGCATGGTTGTTGTGTGAAGTGAGCAAGTATTCATAACGCCTCCCTTTTCTCCATAGAAGCCCTAGTGGCAAACAGAACAGATTGTTGCTTGTGTGAAGTCCAGGATGTTTACCCCTGGAGAACAAGAGTTTTATTGATATACAGGTGCGTTAGATACGATACCACCACAGGCTGGAGTTAACTTCACAGTGTTCATATGAGGCTAATGTATTAGTGTTTTTTTTTTTCCTTTTCAGATCTCCCTCCATGCTGTTCCCATCCTTTCCTTCCCCCGCTTGACCATCCCGCTCTCCTGTGCTTTTACAGCATTCAGGGTTGGGGCTGTCGAGAGGTGGACCCCTTTTGGCATCGATCCGCTCCCGAGGAATCTTCGAGGCAACAAAAACATTACTTTAATGACAATGCACATTCAGTGTCCTCCCCAGTAACACTCTGGGAGGCATATAAGACAGGCGATATCACTGATTGCCGGGCACGAAAAAACACAGAGACAACAGCTGGAGAGCCTTGAACAGGAGGTGGTAATCGCCGAGGCGAACCACGCGCAGGAGTTGACCCTTGCCACTTCACTTGCGCAGAACATGGCACAGCAGGAATACAAAGCGTACGCGTGGGAGGCGGCGAAAGCCAAACTCACGGTGACTAGGCACACTACTTATGAAGCAGGCGACAAGGCAGGCAAACTACTGGCCTGGCTTGCCAAACAAGACAAAGCCAGTAGGTGGAAAGCTCAACTCCATCTGGGGACCGGCGATATAACAGGAGACCCGAAGCAAATAGCAGACTCCCTTGTGTCGTATTATGAGAAGGTATATACGCCGACGGCCACTAACACCCTGGAAGACAACCTCGCCTTTCTTAAGGATATTCGCATGCCCTCACTGTCTGAAGAGGACGTCTTGGCGCTCGAGGCTGAATTAAGCTCTGCTATTGCAGCACTCCAACCAGGGAAAGCACTGGGCCCAAATGGCATACCAGTGGAACTCTACAATAAGATGACTACGCACCTCACGCCCCATTTGCTCGAGATGTACAAGGCTAGCCTAGAGAAGGGTGAACTCCCAGAGGACCAGCGACTATCATCGCGATCCACAAGATAGGAAAGCCGCCGCAAGACTGTACTTCCTACAGGCCAATTTCCCTTATAAATGCCGAAGCTAAGATTTTGGCCAAAACCCTGGCGCTTCGCCTCCAGCCATATCTCGTCACATTGATCCACCCCGATCCATCGGGCTTCATGCCCCACAGGAATACGGCCCTGAACCTTCGTAGGCTCCAGGGAGTCATAGCTCGTAGGTCCATAATCGCGGAAGATGCAGTCATCCTTTCGCTTGACGTCCGTATGGCGTTTGATATGGTGGAATGGCCTTTTCTCTTCGCGGTCCTCCAACACATGGGATTTGGCCCCAAGTTCTGCGCCTGGGTACGGCTTTTGTACACTAAGCCTATGGCACATGTTGTGGCGAATGGCCGCATCTCGCAGAATTTACCCCTAGGTAAAGGTACGAGGCAGGGATGTCCACTCTCCCCTCTCCTGTTAGCGATGCTATTGGAACCACTTGCGGCGTGGATTCTCCAGGACCCAGTTATAGTGGGACTCAGGTGGACAATGGGGTGGGAGGACCGAATATCACTTTATGCAGACAACATTCTACTATATATGACATCTCCCGCCAGATCACTAAACAGTTTTTTAGATATCTTTGCGGCCTACGGTAGAGCCTCGGGTTACACCATCAATTGGTCGAAGTCTCTGCTATACATTCTCCATGCCCCCCCCCCCCCCCAAACTACCTCATAACTGTGAGATACAGATAGCGGAATGGGGTTTTAAATGCCTCGGAATCTATATCACCCCTCAGATGGCACACTTTGTTGAAGAAAATCTCATGCAACCATTGGCCCGCTTCCGCCGTGACGTTAAGCACTGGCGCTCTCTCCCGCTGACGTTGCTGGGTAGAGCAGCGCTTTTCAAAATGATGGCACTGCCCAGATTTTTATATGTCCTGCAAAATACCCCCTTTCACATTCCCGCCTCCTTTTTTGCCCAGATAAATACTGAAGTCACCAAACTCCTTTGGGACGGCGGGACAGCTCGAATCGTTATGAAAAAACTAACCATGGGGGTGGTACAACGGTGGAATCGCCCTAATGCATATACAGACCTATTACTGGGCAGCGCAACTCACTGCAATAAATCAACGGCTACACATACCTCAGGAGGAACCGGCATTCCGAATGGATCGCTATCTTTTGGGTGCAGAAGGGATAATGGGAGTATTATATAATAACATAAAGAAATCACAATACACAGGCCCTACGGCCCACACACTCCAAATCTGGCACGAGGCGCAGAGGGCGCTGGGGTGGGAAGGGAAGGGAAGCTCACACAGGTGACACCATTATGGGATATTCGGCAACTGGGAAAACTGAAAAGCACCAAGGGTTTTCGACAGTGGGACCTTATCGGGATCTCCAGGGTGGGGGACCTGTGGCAGAAAGGGAGAATGGTGCCATTTGCTCAGTTGCAAAGCACATACAAATTGGCGCTAACCGAAACATATAGATATGCCCAAGTCAGTCACGCCTTGAGGGCAGTGATTTCAGCGGAAACGCAATTTCTCGAGTCTTCCCCACTAGAAAACAGATTACTTACTGACCACCTCCAGGCGAAAGCCATTTCATTGACGTATCGTAAAATAATAAATAATCAACAGGATCCTACAGTAGCCCTTAAAAGTAAGTGGGAGATAGAGCTGGGCGACCTAGATGAAAGCGAGTGGCAGACAGCATTGATGTCCCCGCGGGAAGTAGCAATTCCCTCCACCCTCCGATTACTCCAATTAAAAATCTTGCACCGCATCTATTATACGAGGTCCCTGCTACACAGAATAGGCAGGGAAAACACTCCATTCTGCCTCCGACAATGTGGTGTGGAGGGTACTTTATGGCACACTCTCTGGGAATGTCCACGGATCGTTTCCTACTGGACCTCGATCATACGCACTATGTCACAGGTTACTAACGTGGTCATTCCGCTTGCTCCAAAATGTTGTCTACTTAATATTTGGGAGCCCACAGACTTCACGCATGCAGATCAGGACTGGGTAACGCTGGGGATGATATTAGCTAAACAAAACATATCACAGCGGTGGGGTTCGGATCAATCCCCAACGCCTCAGCAGTGGTGTCACGATAAGGACTACACAATGGTGGCAAAGAAATCTGTCTACGCCCACAGAGGATGCCCTAAAAAATGGACGCGAATTTAGAGCAAATGGAACCATTATCGGGGCGACATCTGCGAACCTCCCCCACAAGAGAATATATCGGACGATAGTGACTAATCTAAACACATGGAAGATTCAAGACCGGCTGCGTTGGACTATACCCAGGGGATGCGGGGGGATTGATCGAATTCGTGTTCTACAATGTGAAATTAAGCCATGTTTAACGGGTACCCAGATTATTAATGTATGCCACTGATTATCCAGCACTGTTTTGTAAATCTGTCGATGTGAGTCAACATTCAATAAAAAAATATTTTTAAAAGTAAATAAAAGAAAACAAGCTATGGCCTTACCCCACATATTTGTAATAAAAGAAAGCAAGCATTATCCAAACACCAATAGGGTTAACCTTTCAAATATGAGCACTCTGCTACTGTTTTTTCCCAGGTAGCCTACATGCGTGTGCATGTTGATCATGTTGGAATACTTGTTTATGGCTTGAAAAAACACATTCCAGGATGCTTAACAGTGCAATTTCATAGATGCGAACACACAATAGCCATCTTAGAATGTTTTTTCCCAAGAAATATACCACTAATCATTCTGGGAGTGCCACCTGTGTGGGCCCTCATGCATGTTCACACAGAGCAGCCATGTTTTAAATAATTTTTCTTTTAAACTTTACTTTCAATTTACCATTCTAAGATGACAGCTGGCCTCTCCAAAAAAGTAAATTAAGAAATAAAGCATGCATGGGGACGCCTGTCAATAAGACAGAAGCGAGTGTCCCTATAGACATGTGCAGCTGCCTGGCACTCTCACAATCAATTGGCTTTGTCACTGCTTTTTCCCCCAGGTGACCCTTATGTGAGTGCAAGGCGGCCATACTGTAATACATTAGGCTGAAAAAAACATAATCCAGGCAATTCACCTGTGAGGCCACACATGCGCACACATTACATCCATCTTGGCATGCTTTTTTCATCACAATGTAACAAAATTATTTCAAGATGGCATCCGATGCGTCAGCATACTCACAACGGCCATCTTGTAAGAATTTTTGTGTTACATTTTCTCCTTAATTTACCAAGATGACTATGACGAAGTAAATGAAGAAATAAAGCATGCTGGTCAAAAATTCAATGGAGTTATATAGCAATGGGGTAACCCGAAAGGCCACTGGAACCAGGTAACTAGTAGTACAAAAAGATAA
Source organism: Triturus cristatus (assembly GCF_964204655.1). Classification (NCBI taxonomy): domain Eukaryota; kingdom Metazoa; phylum Chordata; class Amphibia; order Caudata; family Salamandridae; genus Triturus; species Triturus cristatus. Next base: position 639,708,542 of record NC_140592.1, read on the forward strand.
TGTCACAGTGGAAAAAGTCACAATTACATATAAAGCAAGAAAGGATCATTATTATTTTGATCAAAATTAGACACCACCGACTAAGCCATTAGCCATAATCGGTTGTGATTTTATTTCATCCCAGTGTTGGATTGTATCCAAATTATAGATCACAATGTATGCCAAAATTGAACATTTTTAGAAAACGGTGCAGAGGGGAAGGGTCCATGAGGAGAATTGTGAAAGTGATGTGCAAAAAGGAAGGTAGTGTGCGATATAGACATCGACAACCAGTATTTACAACCTGTCCAGCCAGATGTCTGGCATATACAAAAATGCTAAATCATAACATAATAAGAAGCAGATAATAAATCTCTGTCATCTATGTCTGAACACAAGAAAAAACAGAGTCGACGTTTCGACCCCTAAATAAAAAAGCAACATTTCAGCCTTTAGAGTGGGGTCTTCATAAGGACTGGGTTGAGGGAGGTTAAAAGCACCTATGAGAATAGAATGCAAGTATTGCGGTGGGATGACAGCATAAGGACAATTAATTCAGACAAAACTTGAAAGTGGTTTACCGAAAGGATCAGCAAGAAGGCTTCAGGCTGAGAAATGGACCAATGGGCCTTGTAGGCTTCTAGGAGGGAAATGGTAAAGACAGAGACGGTAACACTAGGAACAGGATTCAAACTAGTGAAAAAGGAGGAGGAAGTATAAATCAAAGCACAAGGCTCTGTGACACTTACTCAGAGAGTTCACGTATGTGTCTTGATTAGCAAAGTTTCGTCGAGGTTCGTCAGTAACCTCTGACTGTAAACAAAGAATGTGTAAGCATCAGGTGATTATGCAATGCAAAGTGCATTAATACATAGGAGAGTCGCGCGGCACAAATTATCAAGATAAGTGTTGTATATCTTAACATGTTTTTCTTCCTCGCGCATTGGGGGTTTTACTCTGTTCCCATTGGTTGTCTTCCCTCCACGTCATTTAGAATGTTCTATTGTTATTTAACCTACGTCACTTAGAGGCACGGCATTCGGCTTGCTGACGGGCTCCTGCTGGTCCCGACTTCTTATCAGCTGTATGTGGGTCTTATATATAGAAATAAATACTTAATTCATACTGACATTTTCGTTGGTATTTCTTTGCGATTTGATGACACTTCAATTGGCGACGAGAGTGGGATGCGAATGTCAAGTGAAGACCCGCGTGGCTGAAATACTTTTCGTGTCTACAATGTTCGAGGACTTCAACAGTTTTTAAACAGGCAAGTTATTGCTGTTTTCTGCTTACTTCTGGTTAACCACTTAATAATTTGCTGTGTATTTCTTAATTCTATGCCGTAGTTCTTTGTGGAGCCAACTGACGCATAGAAGCTATGTCAAGTGACGACCGCATCGAGTTTTATTTTAAGGCAAGTTGCTACGTTATTTTCACGGCATGAAAAGTTAATTTTTTACTAATTGCCGTGCATGGTACACGTTTTTCTGTCATACTTTAGTTGCTGAGGAGTTTCGTTGATCGTTGGTATACAGTTAACGGCAATTCTGCTCAGCTGAAACGGTTATTTTCTCAACGCTCAGCTGTAACTGTCATTGGAGGTGACGCATTGATATACGCTAGCACGCATGCCTGCGCACAGCTGTAACGGCTTTTCCTCAACGTTCTGATGTAACTGTCAGTTGTTGTGACGTATTGTTCTACGCCCACACGTACGTATCTACGTTGCGTGACTCCATTTTGTGATGAAAAATTTTCCAAGTAAGTTACATTAGCTGTGCATTCTATTTGGTGTTGTGACTTTGCCTGCAACTATTTTTCTTCAGCGTTTTCATAGTAGATGTTAACAGGAAAAGAACTCTACGTTGATAGTATTACACAAATAGGAAATTTATTGAGTTTTGTTCAAGTAACATTTTCAAGTATTAAGTAATTATCTAAGGTTTTACTATTGACCACTGGAAGACTATATTTTTGCACAGCATATTTCTTTGAATTGACATTCTTCAAACTGTTTCCAAAATTGCTATTGAAATTAAAAAAGAGGATTTGTTGATTCCACCTACAAAACTAAGAAAACATCTAGTTCAGTTAGCTCATAATTCCCATTTGGGGTCAACCATGACAAAAAAATTATTAAAACAATATTATTGGTGGCCTGGATTGGACTCTGATGTAAATGAATTTGTGGATAAATGTTCCATATGTTTGAAGTCAGATAAACATTGGAAGCCTAGAGTGCAAGAAATGCAGTTAGTTGATATTCCTAATTCATCGTGGATCAAACTTGCTATTGATTTTGCAGGTCCATTCAGTTTGTTGGAACATAATTCAAGATTTATAGTTGTATTATGTGATTATTATAGCAAATGGATATATGTCAAATTTGTATCAACTATAGACTCCAAATGTGTAATAGAATTCTTGGAGTCATGTTTTTCTTTGGAAGGTTTCCCGCAGGTATTGGTTTCGGACAATGGAAAACAGCTTACCTCTGAATTAATGATCACATTTTTAAAGAGAAGTGGAATACGTCAAGAAAAGACTCCATGTTACTCGCCTAAATCCAATGGACAAGTGGAAAGAGTTAATCGTTTCCTTAAAGATGGTATTCAGATGGCACTTTCTGCAGGTTTTCCAGTAGTTGAATTCACTCGCGAAAGAGTTGATATGTACAACAACACAATTAACAGTGTAACAGGGTATACTCCTTTTTTCCTCATGAGAGGACGGCAATGTAACACTGCTATTACTCCAAAGTTTTCTATCCTTCAAGAACGAATTCAGGAAGTAACAAAGTTGGATGACTCTAACCTTAAAGTGAGAGATAAGATTGTAAAGCAACAAATTAAGTCAAAAGAATACCATGACAAGATTCATAGAGCCATTGTTAAAGATATCTGCAAAGGTGATTGGGTAATTGTCAAAAAACCTTTTGTCAGGCATAAAGGAGAGCCCAAATACTACGAACCTAGTGAAGTGATGGATGTCTCGAGTGGTTCTGTTCAACTCCATAAATTGGGGTGGAGAAACAAAAGTGATGTCATCAAGCTCAAAGGTGGGCAGAGAGAACTCATGACATGTCCACTTAATGAGAGTGTAGATTCCGATCAGAGTAATTGTTGGTTTGACTTGAGTCTAAATAAAAATGGAGGTGTTTCCACCAATCCCCAATCAAACATAAATGAACCAACTAGGGAATGCCCTATTCCAAAGGAAACATCAGGGATACCTATGCATGTTGTTATTGAAAAAGAAATGCTACATAACAGTGAAACTCTGGGTGCATCAACTGATCAAGAGGAACAATTGTTACTTACCTGTAAACAGGTGGTTCTCCAGTATTGGTGTCTTTCATAGATTCACATGCTTGAATATTCCCAGTCGTCGGAGTGGGAGTCCCACGGTAAATAATATAGCAATATATACAGCCATAATATATATATATATATATATATATATATACATATACATAAGTAATCATATAAAACAGAGATATAAGTAAGTAATAACATCAAGAATGTCCCTATATGAAATTTCCATAGAGATACATGGAAAGAGAAAAAAAGACATTCGTAGTCTATCTCTGTCATTATGTTAGTCCGAACTCCGGCCAATCAGGTGCCAGCTCCTCTCTAGAACCTTCTCCTCAGAGCTCCTCACCTCAGATTTTCGTAGCACCATAGTCACTCAGAGTGTATGAGGAGAAGTGAGCCTCTGAAGGGAGGAGGGAGGGTCGCATGTGAATCTATGAAAGACACCAATACTGGAGAACCACCTGTTTACAGGTAAGTAACAATTGTTCTTCTCCAGTATTGGGGTGTCTTTCATAGATTCACATGCTTGAATATAGAATAGCTAGCAGTAACAATATCATTGTTTCCATGATCACACAGCTTCGAAATTGTAATGACAATCAATCTTCTTATGCATATGACAGTACTGAATAACTGTAACAGTATAAATGCATCATTATGTCAATTATAAATGGAAACAATATGGAGGAGGGAAGGAAGAGGCTCATCTTATTTAAAAAAGATTGCGAAGCACTGCCTGCCCAACTGCAGCATCCTCCTCGTTTAAAGTTGTCAAGCAATAGTGTCTTGTAAACGAGTGTCTGCTCGACCACGTAGCTGCTCTGCAGCTCTGATGCAAAGGCACTCCAGCAAATAAAGCAGTTGAGGAAGACATTGCTCTGGTGGAGTGAGCCCTCACTGGTGACTGCAATGGCTTGTTTGCCTATTGATGGCAGAAGACGATGGCAGCTGAAACTTAACGTGCAATAGTTGGTTTCGTCACTGGACGACCCTTGTGAAAGCGTCCATAAGCTATGAATAGTTGATCAGTCCTTCGTAAAGCAGCCGTTCTGCTGATGTAGAATGTTAAACCTGGTTTCACATCCAGGGAATGTAATCTCTGCTCCGCAGGAGTTTGCGGATAGCAAAGAAAGTTATTAAAATCACTGGTTCGTTAATATGACAGTCTGAAGGCACCTTCAGCAAGAAAATTGGATTTGTACGCAATACTACCGAATCTGGTTTGAACTGTAGGAAAAAGGTGGATTTATTGTAAATGCATGAATGTCACGGACGCGACGTGAAGATGTTAGCGCCCAAAGAAAAGCCACCTTCCATGTTAGATACTACAACTCGACCTTGTGAATCGGTTCGTACGGTGGTCTCATTAGTTGAGCCAATACGATGTTCAGATGCCACAATGGAGGAGGGCGTCTAACAGGAGGAAATTTGCAAAATAACCCCTAGACGAATTGATGGATAATCCTTGAAGAACAAAGGGAAGTTGAACCCTCCTGACGGAAACGGAAAATTGCCGCCAGAAAAAACCCCTAAAGGTTGCATGAGAGAACCCGGAGTTAGCTAAATGCAAGAAGAACGGTAACAATTGTTCTGGTGTGGAGTGAAAACGGGTGCACCCCATTAGATGCACACCAGTGGAGAACCCTTTTCCACTTTAATTTGTACGTTTTCACCGTAGAAGGAGCCCTCGCCTGAGCTAAAATGTCTCTACAGTCCTGTGGAATATCCAAATGGGCAAATTCACAGTGCTCAGGTTCCAAGCTGATAAGCTCAGTGAGGAGGGATTTGGATGACAAATTTTCCCCTTGTCCATCGTGAGTAGATCTGCACGAGGATGTAGAATGATTGGTTCGCATTGAGACAGTAGGAGTAGTTCTGGGAGAACCATGCCTGCCGAGGCCAACGGGGGGCTATAGAAGTAGATGGCAAGGTTGCCTCCGCATCTTCCACGGGAAACTCGAGGTACGAGTGGGATTGGGGGAAGAAAAAAACGTAGTCAAACAGACCGTACCAGTCCATCAAAAGGCATTGCCCAGAGATCTTTTGTGGGGATGCCAGCTTGCATAATCTCGGCATTTCCGGTTCTCTAGTGTGGCAAAGAGATCCAGCTGTGGGCGACCCCATCGTTGAAATATCCTCTCTAGAGTTGGTTGATGCAACTCCCATTCGTGGGTCGATGAGGAGGACCTGCTCAGGGAATCCGCCAGGATATTGGATACCCCCGGTCGATTAACTGCTGCATATCGTGATGCGATGGTTGACAGACCAAACCCAAATCGACTGAGCTAGTCGAGACCGTTTCGGAGATTTTATCCTGCCCTGCTTGTTTATATAGTGCATGCAGGTTGTATAGTCTGTCTGTATCAGGACTGATTCTCCTTGGATTAAAGGATGAAAAGCTTTGAGAGCCAGCAATATATAGCCATGAGATCCAACCTGTAGAAGTGCCAGGTTTTTTGACATATTGACCATTTTCCTTTTATTGATAAAACCTCCAAATGAGCACCCCATCCTTCCAGAGAGGCGTCTGTTATTGTCATGTCTGGTACCATTGTCAGAAAAGAAATGCCTTCCGTTAGATTTAACGGTTGCGTCCACCACCTTTGCGCCAACTTCATCCGATCTGTGACGTTTACAACATCATTTAAAGAACCTGTAACCTGGCGTTCTTGGACATCCAGTACTCCTTGGATGGGGCGTGTCTGTAATCTGTAATGAGGGATCAATGCAATGCATGATGACGCCATTTTCAGAAAGGACTTCAATATTCTTACAGAAACGGGTCTTTTTGATCTGATAAGGGTTACCAGTCGGAGAACTTTTTTTTTTTTTTTGACGACGGTCTTGGGAGAGAAGTGCCCTTGCTGACACTGTCTAAAGTTGCTCCCAGAAAATCCGTGCGATGAGAAGGCAGTAGATGGGACTTTGTGGTATTTATGGAGAGCCCTAAGGCGCGAAAACACCTCCTGTCAATGATGTGTGTGTTGTAGAAGTTGAACTTTCGATTGTGATTTTAGGAGATAGTCGTCCAGAAATGGAAAGATCTGAACACCCTGGAACGTAGGACGCTACCACAGGGGCTAGCACCCTTGTAAACACTCGAGGGGCCGAGCGTAGTCCGAATGGTAAACTTTGAACTGGAAAATCCCCTCGATCCACTCGAAAACGAAGAAATTTCCGATGTTGTCGTAGTATGGAGATATGTAAATATGCATCTTGGAGGTCGATTGTTTCCATGAAATCTCCTTGTGAAAATAATCGCAAGATCTCTACATGCGTTCGCCTACAAAAAGAATGTTTCTTTAGATACCTGCTGAGAGCCCTCAGATCTAGAATGGGCTTCCATTCCCCCTGTAGGAGAGTAGGGTCTGCTTTCTATGTTCACCCCCACTTTTTGCTTTTGCTTTACTGGTTTTCGACTTAGATGTGGCTGTGGGCCTGCTAATCAGACCCACAGCCCTGCTGTTCTCTCTCTAAATTAATACTATGTACTTTAGGTGCATAACCCATTTGGATAGGATCACCTTATTTGCCCCTGTACAGTGTACCCTAGGTACCCAGGGCATAGGTGTACCCTAGGCCTACCAGGGGCTGCAGCATGTATTATGCCACCCCTGGCCTGGCCTTCCATTCTGACACAACTGGCTGATCACTCAGCTGGGGCAAGGTCGTGTAATCACCCCTTGCTTAGGTGTAGTATTCCTATACCTAACTTACATATAGACACATGTGTACCTATCAGTCACTCCTATGCCAAGCCTTAACAATCCTGGAGGCAGAGTGCTTGGTAACATGTGAGATGGTGCTCTAGCATGAGCTGAGCCTGTCTGCAGCTTTCGGAACTAAGTCCTTATAGCTGTTCTATGATATAGCCTACCATATACTCTTAAAGTGCCTTATAATCTTAGACGGTTATGGTAACTATGGTTTGGCTTTATCGAAACATGTCGTGTAAGGTGTCTAACACTTTGGAATAATACCCCCATACCATTTCTGGTGAAGAGGATATTATTCCTCCCTTCTATAGGGAGAGACATGTTAAAATCATACTTCAACTGTTAGCCTCTGACCAAAGCCTCAGCATCACAAAATGGATGCTGCTGCCACGACACAAGTCTGACCTCCTGCAGCTGGGAGTGATCCCAGCCAGGGAGGCCTGGACAATAGGTTTCCTGCTTGGGGAGGTGCTAGCACCTCCCCAGACAGCCTTTAGTGTATTGGGGCAGGGTGGGCTGAAAGGAATGAGACATGCCTGGGGCACACAAGGTGTTCCTTGCATAGTCCAGTTCAAACCGGCGCTGGGGCACTCCAGCCCCAGCTCTGGCGCGAAACTGGACAAAGGGAAGTGGGTGTAACCACCCCCTCCCAGGTCCCACCCATAAGGCGTGACCTAGCAGGTATCCCAGCCCCCCAGATTAGTATAAGAGTGGGAGTTGGGCCTCAAGACTTTAGATTATCCTGAACCTGCAAAACTGAACAGAAACTCTGGACCTTCGACATTCGACGAAAGAAGAAGACTGAAGAATCTCCTTTGTAGCCAAGGAGTGGCTACCCTGTGCAAACAGGCACCATCAAGAGACTACCCTTTGCTTTGCCACGTTCTACGAGGAACCGACTGCAGAGCCCGACCAGAGCCTTGACTTCCAGACTTCTCCGACCCTGATCCACATCGACAGCAAAGCTGAGATCCGTGGAGGCGACGAGCGACGTGGGACCGGCTACCTGGAAAAAGTGGCTAGTAACTTAAAGCGCAGCTTCTGAGGCACCCTCGAAGTTGTGCACCGGGGATTGAGAAGCCCCAACCCCAAGCACCATCTGCACCGAAGATCAGCCCCCCACACTCCACGAGTCCTGCGTGGGGCCCTTCTGCATTTTCCTGCTTGCCGCGTCTGTCCGGTTGCTTGCCCGCTGGCTAGTGGCCTTTGTGACGACGCACCCTGAAATCTTCTGCGCTGGTTTGGCTCCTCCAGACTGGCTCCCGCTTCTCTGCAAAGAAGAAGCACCCCAGACCTTCCTGGTCTGCACCAGAAGCAAGTCCTCCGTTCTTCGTGGGTTCCGCTTGCCAAGGCTTGGTGAGTCCTAGTCCAACTTCGACGCCGCCGACAGCAAGAGCCTTCGTGGGACAGCTCGCCTCCTGGTCCTGGTCGTCCTCGACGCTTCCTGGTCCTCCTGGCTGCAGCGACAAGCTTCACCTTCACCTGCAATCTTCACGACATCGCCTGGTTCCTTCCTGGTTCCACATGGTCACTGGCTAGTGACCTTGACTCTGTCCCTTCTGCTTGCAGGTTTCCTCTCTTCTTGATCCCAGCCTTGGGATCCACCGGACACTCTTCACTGACTGCCTGTCAGCATCTTTCTTCAGGCATCCATAGGAGTCGACGACGAAAACGACGTATCTTCACCCCTATGCACCCGCAGCCTGTGGGCTAGGTAACTTGGGTACTCCGGTGCTCATCAGGATAGTGACTATCCTAGTGTCTAGTTTTCAAGTCTCAACTTCCTAGCTACTCCGGAAGTGTCCTAAATCTACCGTTTTCTAAACTGTACTATTGCTATTGACTTTTACGCATGAGTGTTTCCACTCTGCACACGAATCCCGTGGGCCTCCCACTTCCTAACTAACGCTAGTGTAGTGTAGCCCCAGCGATTCCCTAGGCCTAGGCCTATTCTATTTCCGTGACAGTGGTTCTTATACCACTTACTTAGTATATGGTTTGCGTGGCCCCTAGGGCCTAACTGTATTACTTACCTGTGTGACTAAATGTATGCTTAAATAAGACTGTGTTGTACTTACCTCTAATCTCATAAAGAGTGCTGAGGGTTTGACTAGAATAAATACACTTTATTTTATATATATATCTGTTGTGGTGTCCTTTCATTTGGTATTCAAGGGATTATATATGGTATCACAGCTGGCTTCACATGCCATTCAGAGTTTAGCCTAAGACTGCTCTTGTCCATGCTACCACTAGGATAGCTGGTCTATAAGGTTGACTTTACAACCAATCACCATAAGGGTATTTGGACTGATATAAGGTGTACACTAGAACTAGTGACATCATACATCAGGCCAACTTCTCACACCCCCTTCCTTTTGGTGATAAGGAAGAATCGTGAATAAATCCTTTCCCTCTTTTGAAATCTTGGTACTACTCCTATGGCTCCCTTGTGTTATAGAAATTGAACTTGTTGTAACAGTTCTTTGATATGAGCCGGTGGCAGTCCGGTAGGTGGTGTGGGTGGAGGGAATTCGATGAACTCCAAAGTGTGACCTCTTTCTATAATTTCCAAAACCTAACGGTTCCTTGTATGGAGGACCATTGAAAATAGTACCGATAGATTCGATCTCCAATTTTCTGGGACTGATGGAAGTCATGTCTCTTAGGAGTGTAACCCTTGTAAGAGGATTTTCCTCTGTAAGTCTTGGAAGACTGCTGTCGAGAAGTTTGCTGTTGGTTAGAGGAATATCGGTTTGAACCCTGGTTATAAGGTCGATATTGATTGATTCCTCTTCGAAAATTAGAGGAGGTGCCGCGTCCGCGTGCACCCCGAAAGGGTTGTTATCAAAATTGCAATGTGCCCAGAGAGCGAGCAGTATCTGTATCTTTCTTTATCGATTGGAGAGCTTCATCCACCTGATCTCCGAATAAAACCTCTTCTTCTTCGTCATATGCCATGGTCTTTGATGGTTCCGGCAGTTGCTCAACTAGTGTTGACATATCCGCCCATACTCGACGGTCCTAACGACCCAGGATGGCCAAAGCATTAGCCGCTCTCACCATGGTGGAAGCCATCGAAGAGAATTTTCACCCTATGGCTTCCAAACGACATCCACCACGATCAGGTGGTGCAGTGATCGTAGATGCAGGGTTTCTAGCCCGGCGTTGCGCTGCCTGTGTGACTACAGAATCTGGCTTCGCTTGACCAGTGAGGCACGCTGGTGCTCCTAATGGTGATTTGTACTTTTTCTCCAATCTAGGCACCCGTGCTGGAAGACTATGAGGCCTCCATAATCTGTTTTGCCTTCCTCCCCAATAAATTCGATTATAGGGATTGTATGTGTTTGTTTAACAGGCTGATCTTTGAAATCGTACAGGAAATAATCCTTCGTTAATTTGAACGTTAGTGCTGTCCTATCCCTTAACTGGTGGAACTTGCATATCAACAGGTGGTGAGTCACCAGGTAGCATCGGAGAGGGAGATGGTGTTTGGGCATGATAGTTATCCCACTCCGCCATACCATCATCATCATCAGCAGCATCATCGAGAATCTCACCATCCTCCCTGTCCTGAGGAATTTTTTCTTCTTCTTCAGTATCATGAGGAGGTATTGTCCGAGTTGAAGAATGTCTCAGCGGTACTGTAGGTATTACCACAGAAAGTATTGGAGCCGGTACCGGTTCCGATATAGTTGTTGTCACCACTGGAGTAAGCGGAACCACAGACACTTGTGGTGATAAAGGAAAAACCGCCGATTATAGTTGTCACAACCGATTCAGCTAAACTTTCTTCTGAATCTTGATCTGAGTCAGTGGTAAAACAATGGTGAAGGAAGGCGGGAATCCTCCACCGATATAACCTCACCCGACATATCTTGTCAAGTACTCGGTGGTAATGGTAATAAAGGAACAGCAGCAAAGGACGAAGTAGTCGCTTTATATGTCGAAGAGATTTGGATTTTTAATGACCTCTGTGCAGAAGTCGTCTTTTTTTTTTTTTTTTTTTTTTACCGATGAGACTGCAGTCGACGGGCTCTGAGGCATAGAAGGCTATTGAAGAGATCTTTGTAGACGGAATCGTCGACGGAACCACCATCGAAAGATTCATTGCCGACGGAACCATCGTCGACGGAACCATCGTCGACGGAATCATCGTAGACGGAACCACCGTAGACGGAACCACCGTAGACGGAACCACCGTAGACGGAACCACCGTAGACGGAATCACCGTAGACGGAATCACCGTCGATGGAATCACCGTCGATGGAATCACCGTCGACGGAGCCATCGTCGACGGAGCCACCGTCGACGGAGCCACCGTCGACGGAGCCACCGTCGACGGAGCCATCGGAGCCATCGTAGACGGAATCACCGTAGACGGAACCACCGTAGACGGAATCATCGTCGACGGAGCCATCGTCGACGGAGCCATCGTCGACGGAGCCATCGTCGACGGAGCCACCGTAGACGGAGCCACCGTAGACGGAGCCATCGTAGACGGAGCCATCATAGACGGAGCCATCGTAGACGGAGCCATCGTAGTAGACGGAGCCATCGTAGACGGAGCCATCGTAGACGATGAAGCCATCTTTGAAAAAACTGGAAAGTTGAAAAACCTCACTAGCCTGAGAACTATGTCTCGTGAGCGACACAGCAGTATTCAAAGAAGAAGAAGTGGCAGATGTCATAGTCAGAGACATTTTCTTCTTTTTAAGGAAAGGAGTAGGTAACTGCTGTACACTACTGCGTTTTGAGGCTGTGTGGGAACGGCCAGAAGTAAAGTTTTCTACCTCAGAAAATTACTTCATCTTTATCCTTAAGTCTCTGGAGCCACAACAAGAGACGGCCTTCCCTGTGTTTCAGAGTTTTTGTAGAAAAAAAATTCTACAGAATTTACATTCACCCACTTCAAGGTAGGGTAAAGACAGTAAATACACTTACTGTGTGGATCTTCTGAGAATAACGCAGCTTTCCACAAAAGAACAAGGTCTAAACAAAGACTTCTTACTTGAAGTCATCCTGAAGAGAAAAAACTGAGCAGAGCTCAGGGAGACTCCCTTTCACACGACGTGCGGTAGAAAATCTGAGGTGAGGAGCTCTGAGGAGAAGGTTCTAGAGAGGAGCTGGCGCCTGATTGGCCGGAGTTCGGACTAACATAATGACAGAGATAGACTACGAATGTCTTTTTTTCTCTTTCCATGTATCTCTATGGAAATTTCATATAGGGACATTCTTGATGTTATTACTTACTTATATCTCTGTTTTATATGATTACTTATGTATATGTATATATATATATATTCACTGAAAAAACCATAGGTTTCACACATGTTATAGTTAGTGGAAATTTTACTGATAAAAAACCAATGAAATTGCCCCGTTATAGTTAGCGCAGGCAACTATAACTCACGCGACCACAATCCTCTGCTGATGCTAATACTGTATTTAGACACTTATTTGCCCATGTCTTCTTCCATACATTTTTAGCTATACATATATTACAAATATTTTTTTTTCATAAAGACACATATGTCATCAGCAGAGGATTGCGGTCGCGTGAGTTATAGTTGCCTGCGCTAACTATAACGGGGCAATTTCATTGGTTTTTTATCAGTAAAATTTCCACTAACTATAACATGTGTGAAACCTATGGTTTTTTCAGTGAATTTGCAAGGTTTTTTAAATGCTAATTCCTAACTATAACGTGTGTGAAACCTATGGTTTTTTCAGTGAATTAGTACGGTTTTTTAAATGCTAAGTTTTTTTCCCTTATAATAAGCCCTGTACATTTGGTGGCCTACGGCCACCAAAAGCACAGGGGGTGGGGTAAGTGTGGATAGTGTTTTTTTCCATTGTAATAAGCCCAGCACATTTGGTGGCCTTCGGCCACCAAAAGCACAGGGGGTGGGGTAAGTGTGGATAGTGTTTTTTTTATTTTTATTTTTTTACCGTACGCTTACCGTAAGCGTACGGTAAGCGTACCCCGCGAAATTGCCGAAAAAAAAATAAAACCGTTTTTGCACTTGGGGGATGTTTGGGGACTCCCTCAACATGACTATGTGGGAGGGAGTTGTCAAAACAGCCCCTTTACATGTTTTTGGGCTTCCGATTTTAAAAATCTCTCTCAGTGCGAGAGACAAAATGGCGGCCGCCGCTTCCTGGTTTCGGCCGATTCGAATGTTTACTAAGATCTAAGAGCCAATCAGAATCGCGCTCGCGCACGCCACCGTACGCTTACCGTAAGCGTACGGTAAGCGTACCGTAAGCTGGCTCAGATATATATATTGATTTAAAGGCTATTTTCTCAGAATCTACTGAACAGATTTACACCAAACCTACAAAAGGCACTTCCTTGACCTAGGGACTACCTCTCTGCCAAATTTTGAGTAATTCTGTTCAGCCATTCGGGCTGTAGCTCGTTCTAAAGGTCCTATGGAAAAATGCATGGGAAAAACGCGTTTTGGGACCCCCCTTTTATCTCAGCCCCCGCTTGACGAATCCCCCCGAGACTTTCAGGGTAGGAGCGGAGCGTAGCGCCCCACCTATTTTGAGAAATTCGCGAGGATTCGTCGACCGGCGGCAAAGTTATTCAAAATAGAATGTTGAGGTTTTCCTATGGAAACGTGGTCCTAACTATAACTACCTACTGGCTATCGCCAGTAGGTAATATTATGGCTGTATATATTGCTATATTATTTACCGTGGGACTCCCACTCGACGACGGGGAATATTCAAGCATGTGAATCTATGAAAGACACCCCAATACTGGACAAATGCAAGTACCAAGGGTAGTAGCTACAGATGGAACTGTTTGTGTTAACAACGATTTGTTTGCTTCGAATCTCTGTGAAGGGTCTTGTACTGGTTCGGGAAGATTAACACGTGTTCCAAACAGGTTTAGAGACTTTATAATGTATTAAGGTTTGTTTGTGTGAGAAAGGGAGATGTTGTATATCTTAACATGTTTTTCTTCCTCGCGCATTGGGGGTTTTACTCTGTTCCCATTGGTTGTCTTCCCTCCACGTCATTTAGAATGTTCTATTGTTATTTAACCTACGTCACTTAGAGGCACGGCATTCGGCTTGCTGACGGGCTCCTGCTGGTCCCGACTTCTTATCAGCTGTATGCGGGTCTTATATATAGAAATAAATACTTAATTCATACTGACATTTTCGTTGGTATTTCTTTGCGATTTGATGACACTTCAATAAGCTTGCAATGTGATGGCTGGCAGCGCGTCGCCCGGGCAGGTTTAAAAGCTCTGTGAACAGAGGGTGTATCGCACTTGAGTACAGGAGTGACTACTAGATCCACGAGCCGCATGGGGTCACAAACTTAAAAAGTGTGCTTTAACAGTGGACGGAAGCGGTCATTTTACGGGTCTGTGAGAAAGCGTGAAACGCTTGTGGATCACCATTGTGTTAGAGCGTAAAATCGGGGCCGCGAAATTAAAATGAAACGAACAGTGATGTATAATACTGTGCCAATGTCACGGGATATTCTTCTAAAGTTATAAGTGGCTGCTAGATGCAGGGCATAAATTGACAAAAAATATATATATGGTGATATCTAAAAGTGAGAGCTTCTTTAGAGGATTAAACTCACGGCCGTTGGTGACCCGTGAGAAGAGACTCGAGCGAGTCTGCAAAAAAAGGGTTTGCTTCTTGGGATCAACTGTAACACAAGCTTGTGTCCTGAAAATAGCGTGTGCCATCAGCCGAGGCAACAGTGAGAGAGGCGGATTGGAGACATACCTGTGGCTGCCGGAGAGGTCTGCGAGGTCCACTAACAGTGTCTCAGGGCCAAAAATGAGGGCCACAAATGATATTTAAATGCCCGGGACAGAGCGTGCACGTCGTGCACGTCGGTCGGTGGTTTTAGGACCTGTGTCATAACGGAGGATGACACAGTATTTGGAAAGGAATGAAAGACAGTTTGGCAGAGCAATTTGTTAACTATGCGTGGAACAATAACATAAGCAACAAACTGCTAAAATAATAGTTCATATATTTCTAGTATCACAGTTAAAACGCTATCTGCAAACGGAGCATACATTCTATTTGGGGGAATTTTTAGAAAACAAATGAAAGACTGTCTAATAAAATAGCACGCATTATACTTGGCCCATAGAAGTGTGTTGCTGCTGGTCTTTTTAAAAGTAATTTAAACAAAATAAAAAAACACCAATGAAGCAGGGGGGAGTGAAGCAATAGATGAAGGGGGAGCTGAGAGAGCGAGTAAAACCATGAACTCCTACAGAGTGCTATAGACCAAATTAATAAATAGTTCCTTGATGTCAGCAGTGGCAGGATACAACACTATCTAATCAAGAGGATGGTAAAGAATACTTGTAAATAGTTAGATGTCCAGGTTTAGCAGCGATATACGAAGAGAAGAGCTAAATAGTTGGTAATCTTTCCCTTTAGAGATTGGACTTTCGTCTGTTGCCTTTGAACCCTTAATTTATTGGCTAACAGTCGCCCTGATTTGTCCCTCCCTAAATAGAACTGTTTTAAGCAGAGGGCAGTGTATTCTGCCCTGTCCAGGTCAAGCCCCGCTAATTGAGCACGCGCCATTCGTTGTGGTGTCAGATTCTGGGTGCCCCTGTGCGACTGTGTATTCGTTCAATTTCCCTAACTTGGGCTGTCAATTGGTCCCGCTCCTTCCTGCGTTCTTTGTTATCTGCTGCTATCACTATCAGTTCCCCTCTAACCACAGCCTTCATAGCCTCCCATAGTGTGGAGATACCGATATCAGGAGTGTCGCTCTGCTCAAGGTAGTTGGGTATGGCTACTGTGAGCTGCTGTATTACTGCAGGTCTTTGAAGGAGGATCTGCCTAAGATGCCAGTTTCCATGGTCGTGCTTCTGAGGTGGGAATTCCAATGTGAGGGTCACTGCGTCATGATTCGATAGTGCCGCCGACTCTATCTCTATATTCCTCATAATATGATGGACATCTCTGGTCCCTAGCAGATAATCAAGATGTGCGCACGTTTTGTGGGCATGTGAGAAGAATGTGTATTGGGTAGAATGGGGGTGAGCTTTCCTTCAGAGATCCATTAATTCCACGTCTTATAACCACTTACCTCCCACCCTTTGGCAACGCCTCCTCCTGATCAGACCGACTACCTGACCTATCTTTATCGGTATTAAATACGAGATTCGGGTCTTCCCTCACTAGAGTGATACGTTCCGGTGTGGTCATCACCTCCGAGACTGCTGTCTGAAGGAACAACTCCTGGCTTGTGCAAGGAGCATATATCTATCCCACTACCAGCGAGTGTCCTCCAATATGGATGGTGTAAGCAAGGAGTCTACCATTAACCTCTGCCCTTGAACTGTCTAGCTATAAGGATGGCTATGCCTGCTTTTTCGTCAGGGGTGGATGAGAAAAATTGGAGTGGGATTGGGCACATTCTAAGGCTGTTGCAGGGATTCTGCTCATGCACAGAACTATGCGCAGGAAACCAGGACCTCAGTGAATTGCGGTGTACCAAAAACTCACCTCAATACCCAGAACCCCTATCCGACTAGCATCAGTGTCTCATTCGTTCTCCGTATCATTTCAAAGCTACCAATGATTAGACAACCCAGAACAAGAGACTTAGAGTATTCTCAGGAATGGTGGGAATCAGAAATACCTTTTCGTTGTTATTCTCATATCAGTCCACAACAAGAGTAATCAGCGACACAGTAAAGTTTAAAATGTTTATTTTTTAACTATGTGCCATAAGATGCAGTACTTTGGCTATAATAAGCAGACAAATGATTAAAAACAAAACCATCAGCATTGTTACAATACCATAAAAAATGAAGGGAGAAATCATGTTATAAATGATAGTGGATTACGGTCACCCTCCCTTCACAAGAAAGCTAGTATTATTAAACTAATAGAAGGTCTCTAGGTTTTAATGGGGAACCCCAAACCGTAAATATCAGCTTAGGTGAATCACATCACAGGATCAGCTCTATGTCTGGAAAAGGTCTTCTCCAAAGTGTCTGAATCATACATGCAGAATGCAATATTAAAGGCCCTAAAGTTTCAGACATTTGCAGCTGTGTGCGTGTTATGGCTAGAGCATGGGCCGATCAACAAGAATTCAAAAGCATACATTGTTATTTGACCGTGACGGCTTCTACACACAGTGTTCAGACTATGGTCGCGATGCACGTCTACGGATGGGAACAACAGACAGTTCTCATTTGAAGAAAAAGCAAGCAAGCAGTTTTTCTTATAATAACAGCTACCTGCAGTGTCGTGTGCAAAAGCAGCAAAAGTGGCAAGATGGTGTTTTAAATCTAAGACGCTTATGCTAACATAGCAATGTGTGTACATGGAACTCCGTCTCCACTACACCCTCCCTTGATCGGACCAAGAACAAATAGGGAAGCAAAGAACGCAGAGTTCAAGTTCGATAGAGACAGAACCAAGTTCATGTATTGCCAATCCATATAATTGGTAGTGACAGTTCGAAAAACCCGTTAGAAAAAGGAAAAAATATAACATCTCGCAAAGGCGTTACAGAGCCTAGTGTGGAGTAAAAATGAAGAAAGAAGAAGAAGAAAAATAAAAATAAATCGGGGTCGGATTATTGGAAGATGGACAACTCCCAAGTTTATCCATCAGCGTGTAAGCACAATAAGTAGCAACAGCCTCCAAGAGGAAGTCATTATAATGTTCTGTAAAAGAATCCACCATCCAGTGTAGCAAAGTAAATGAACATACATGTTCTTCGATAACTGGAGCCTCTAGTACAATCAGAGGACAACTTGCGTGTTCTTCAAGATAACTTCTAGCCAAGAAGTCATACGCTGCCGTAGATATATCTAAATTCCCTGGGACTCCATGTGCCGCTCCACAGGCCATAATCCCGATTCCAGAACAGTCCAACTCATGAGGCACTAAGGGACTCATTAGTTGATCATAATCCGGTGCAGGAGACACCGAGTTCGACAGGCACAAATCCAGAGCCCATTCGAAAGGACAATCTAGGCTATCAAAAACAGGTTGCATGCAAGTAAAGTAGGAGAACCGGAAGGACAATCCATAAGCCATGCTCAAAGTGGCCAGTGGCAACGTTCCATAGTATTTAAGCACCCGGTTACGAAGTTGAAGCAGCCGGGACAGGCTGTCGTGTGATACATATCGTGCAGCCATTGCGCAGCAAGCAGACCAACAGGAGCAGACCAGCCGTGAGGGCGAGAATCAACGGAAGCCCGCCGAACACACTGGAAAAAATAGAATAAAAAATGCCGGTATCACACCAAACATTGTTTGGAAGGAGGTCAAGAGACCGGAGCCCACAATTTTGAAAGAATGCACCAAGCCAGTTGTTGACGAGGCATTGAAAATAGTATGAATCAGAGCACCGAAATGAAGCGGGAGATCAGTATTTAGCAGCGCATGCACCTCGGTGCGGGTGTTAGCTACGTGAAGGACGAATGTTTCACGGGAGGAAGTCAGTGCGACTTCTTTTTGGTACAATAGAGCCCTTATTCTGCTCATCTTGTTGAACTCTGCTTTCAAGGTTGGGATGGAAGGCCAGATGGATACATCCAGTCTCCCATGCGGGGGCGGGAAAAGGACATTTTTACAGCATACTACGCGTTGCGAGACAGTTACAATGTACGGGATTCCTATTAGCATCCCGCAGCATGCCTAATTATTTAAAAGCAAATAACTACCGTTAGCTAATAATCTAAAAGTGGGCGTAATTGCTGGCACAGGATTTCCCTTTAGAATGCAAGCTAAATTCGGTGCCTGAACGTTGCATGCGCCATGTAATTGAATGTGCCTACAAACTACTGAGTAATCAGGTGTAGAAGTGCATTCTTCTCCTTTCAAATAAACTTCTTTACCCTCTCTCATTCACCTGTATGTTAACGGAAGTGACCAAACTTCATGCAGGAAAGCAGTACCTAATGTTTCATGTCTGCCTAGGGCATAATGTTTCATACACAAACTGAACTTAAACAATGGAAACAGCAAGGTGATTAAACCATGGATAAGCCACACAGCTGAGTTCGATTCGGCCACAGAGAAAGGTAAAGGTTCTAACTTCTCAATATGCAGTAATGAGTATGTTGCATATTTCATGGACATGAATTGTTGTTTTGCAGTTAGATTAAACGGGAGGAATAACGATGACGTATTCATGTAGTCCCAGGGAACTTTCCCAACCTTCAATGTTTGTAAAGTCCATGCAAACTGCATAATAGAACACAATTGATTTTGACCATGATATAGAACAGATACATCATCCTGTACAATATCCACAACAGATGAAACAATATTATCTAATGTATAAATCCTGGAAGAAAGGGTATTAATGCAGTTATCAATGACAGCTAGCACTTTTTCCAAATTAGCTTGATCAATCTGGAAGCAGCTTCAATTTGAGATAATTTCCAAACTTCGTTGTAAATAGCATACACCCACCTTTTGGATCTGCCACCCACAGGACCCTTAACGAAATCATTCAAATCTATTCTGTCATTTAATTTCGATAAATGAATTTTAACAGATGCTAAGGTGGAATGTTGCAGCCAATTCTGACATAATTTCCCGATAGAATAGGTAGTAACAGAATGAGGAGATGTAAATCTGGGGTCCACCCTAACCTGTGTATAGCCAGGATATAGACCCAGAAAACGATGTTGACAGGAATCTGAGCTCGTCTGCTATATCAACCATCATTCAGGAACTAAGTTGGAAATGTTGAAGGATGTATTAGAAATATAGGACTGCAACGCATCGATGGACAGATTTGTGTGATTATTCCATTGCGGATAAGCACCCAGATTAGGAACAGAGGGTGAATTAATCTTTTTAGAAGTAGCCAATCCAAAGCAGGTGGTTTGAAAAATGGTAGAATTCAAAAACAAAATGTGGCTTGGGATAAGACAAGCACGATGCAGAGCCTCTGTACCCTGTACCTGCAATGTTTTAGAACCCCAAACTGATTTAAGATCAATGGTATCTTTCCACAGCTCATAGCCCCCTATGGCCAATTCATCCATAAAGGACTTGGAATATAATAATTTAGTGTGGGTCAGTCTAATCTTTGAAGCTGACTCTGCAGCCATTTTAAAATAAAATGCTTCAGGTTCAGATACACTGAAATCAGTAAAATAGGTAAATTTTTTCACTAAAGTTTTAGAGCTGCCTTCAATGGGCGCAGGGCAATGTTCCCATTGTGTGTAATTGACAAAATTTCTAAATGTATTCGCTTTATGCAGGAAATGATTGCCATAGTGTTGGTAGCAAAACAACTCCCCATAGTTAGCCGTGTCCAAATACAAATCTTCAGCATCAAAAGCAGCATAATATTTCAAATCAGAAAAAAGTTCCTCTATGTCTTGGATGTCCCAATCATCAGAGCGGGTGTTTTGTTTCACAACAAAACAATATGAAATTTAACAGCATCACATACAATCCCATCCAACACAGGCCAGGCAGTAATATTCACAAAAGTCTGGTCCCTTTTTATGATGTGCGATGAGGAGTGGGGGGCCAAAGTTCCATCAATTACTCTAATTGCAGATCTTTCGGTGAGAGAGTGTCCATTTATAAGACAAAAAAATACCACCATAAAACCAATGGACATAAACAAAAAAATACTTATGAGCAATAGCCAAATGTAAGTCCAGGGGGGAATTAAAAAATGTCTTTTAAACGAAGCAGCAAAAATAGAAACTTTCGATGGGGGATTGGATGTCATTGAGTTAGTGTCAAATGAAACATGTGACTGGTCAACTGCAGTTGATAGTAAACCAGACAACGACACATCTGTGGGATAAGTATACTCAGTATCTTTAGCTGGTGGCGGCAACAAAGGATTAGTAACTGTATGCATCTCGAAGGCAATGTAAGGCCTGGTGGTAGACGCCGGAGCCAAAACAGAATTTCTCTGCATCGCTGGACAAGAGACCGCTGGATTCATACTAAGAAAAATCAGCCACTTGCTGTAATTTGACATTGTCCATGGAGATGTACCTGTTATCCTTGCGACCAGGAAGTGGAGGTAAAATGACTGTTCTTGAACCCTGCACACCAAGCACTGGTACCGGAGCATGATAAGAGGGGCTGAACTCCTTCTTGTTCTCCACCTTCTCACAGACCAGGTCACCAACTTGAGGTAGCCAGCCGACTACCGGAATCTGAAGCGCAGCATCAGTCGTGGAGGGCAAGTGTTCCTTTGCAAGACCGTCTCTGGTCTCTTGTAGATTCTGTAATACAGCACAGTGATCATCTACCTCAAAGGGCGCGGCTGACGCCGCCATGTCTAGCCCATCAAGGTCCGGAACAAACATCTTTATGCCAAATAGCATTTCGTATGGGGTCCGCCCACCCAGAGACCTTCTAGGGAGATTATTAAGTGCACGTTGAATGCTATACAGATAGGCTAACCAGTTCCTGCCAGTGCCTAAAACCCTAGCAGTCAGGGATTGCTTTAAGTCACGGTTCATTCACTCCACAACACTATTGCCCTCAGGCCGGTACGGAGACGAAAGTTTGACTTGGACCCTAAAAGATCTCATGGCTTCTTTGTACGCCTTGGAGGCGATCGCAGGACCCTGGTCAGAATGAAGGGTACCACATGCGAAAATTCCCACAAAGACACGCAAATCCCTGATGACAGTTCGAGCATCAGCACTTCGTTGTAGCCATACCCAAAGAAAACGTGTGCACGAATCCACTGCAACTCAGATGTACTTATACGCAGTATCAGAGGAGAAAGGACCAAAGTGGTCTAAATAAACACACCCAAGTGGTTTATTAGATATGTACAACTGTGTTTGTGGTGGGCACGCAGCAGTCGAAGGTTTAATCTGCTGGCAGATGTCACAATTAAGAACATAAGCACAAGTCTGTTTATACAATCCACGCCACCAGTAACGTTGTTGTAAGAGAGTAACAGTCGCTGAAACGCCGGCATGCGCAGAAGCCATACCTTCGTGAGCCGCTGTTTCAAGTAAAGTCTGCAGTCCGCGTTGGTAATCAATCTGTCACCAACGTCGTTAATTCTCACATAGGGAACTTTATCAGGACTTAAATGATAAGAGTATTTAGAAGGGAAACCTCTAGGGTAATTACTTCTTTTCTCCGTTGCAGCTTTTGGATCTTGAAACTACTACTAGATATGTTGCCACTGCTGTTTTCGCTGCCTCGTCAGCTAAGCTGTTTCCGACAGCGTGGACACCAACTAGCTGGTGCCCAAGAGTATGAATTACATTCACGAGAGGCAGATTCTGTTTAAGTTCTGCAACTCGAACCCAAAGCATTTTATGTTTGATTGTGCTACCCTTGGAATCACGATATTCATTTTGAGACCAAAAGAATAAATTGTCGTTAAAAGACTGAACACAGTACAATGAGTTACTCACTATTAGAGTTGTAACTCGTGGATCAGCAAACTCCAGTGCGAGCACCAGAGCCAGTAGCTCTGCCAACTGGGCGGTACAATCATCCAATGACTGCAAATGCACGACATCAGACTTGAATTCACCATTCACGAAAGTACCAGCCATAATTGCGCAGGCCGCTAATTATGCATGCTTAGATTCCGTCGCCGGTTGCGCCGAACCGTTAGTGTAAATGACACAATGGTAATCCTCAAGCGGGCGCAAAGGCAGAGGAGCTGGATGAACGAATTCATACTGCAAATACTCCTGAGTCTGCAATGAGGCATCAAAGATGTAGGTGACATCCGGCGATGTCAAGGAAGTGACCCATTGTATCCAACGTGGATGCAAAGCTTTATAATTAGGTACACTGGCTTTCGTCACTGCCTATAGAGCAGGATACGGTGTAACAACCAACATGCGTTTCCCTTGTGACAGTGCTCTCTCTTTCAGAATCGCCATCTGCACTGCAGTAAAAACTTTCTCGACAGTGGAAAAGCGCATTTCAGTCGAAGTGTACAAGTGTGATTTGTAAGCAATGGGGATTGTGCCGCACTCATTGAACGTTAAGTACTTGAAACCCACTGCACCAGGCACAATTCATATCACCAAGTTAGTGTGGTTATCACGTGTAAGTAAGTACTTTAAAGCGAGAAGATCAGCCTGCAAAGATTGCAAGATAGCTGAATGCTCTGGCAGCCAGCTCGATTTGGAAAAAGTAGGCTGTACCAAGGCTTATAGCGGCTTGATACGCTGGGCATAATCGGGAATGTAAGTACGCCCGAAATTTAGAAAACCCAGCAAAGATTGTAGTTTTTTCAGCGTTGTCGGAGCACTCAAACATGCGTACTTCTCCAGGAAGTGAGGGGCTAATCCACGACCTTCATTGTTGAGTTCATAGCCCAAAAACAACACTGTAAACTTTGTAATGTGTGACTTTGCAAAGTTGAATTTGTAACCGAAGTCCGCAAACATGACAATGATGCGGTCAACGTGACACAGATGCGGCCATATATCGTCATCCGTGAGATAGATATCATCAACATACGAGTACGCATCAGGGTCAATGCTCTCCAACAGAGAGACTGCACATGCGGCAAAGACACCTGGACTGTTTTTATAGCCCATGGCTAATCTTTTAAACTGTTTCTGTTTGCCGCCTGAAGTACAGGCTGTCCATTGACTTCTAATAGAGGACAGATTATGGCTATAAAAGCCATTGGATATGTCAAGTGTGGTCTTAAACCTCTTTCTCACGAGACTATCAACGAGGGCAGAACTGTGGGTATTCTGTACAGCACAAGTCCGACAATGAGAGTTCA
The DNA here is from genome assembly GCF_964204655.1 of Triturus cristatus. Lineage (NCBI taxonomy): Eukaryota > Metazoa > Chordata > Amphibia > Caudata > Salamandridae > Triturus > Triturus cristatus. Next base: position 639,732,288 of record NC_140592.1, read on the forward strand.
AATGTCGGTAATCCAAAACTAGGCGGTACGACCCATCAGGTTTAGTTACAGTGAATAGAGGATTATTCATGGGTGACACATATGTCTCAATAACACATTGATATTCCAATTGTTCAAGGATTTCTGCGCCGTGAGATCTAGCTTTGCGGCGCTTGGGATATTGGGGTTGTGGCTGGGGCATAGATCGTAAAGGAATCTCGTGGCTTGGTGACAATTTATTCCACCCAACCTGAGTACGGTATAAAGCCTGAGCAAGCACCTGAGCACACTCTTCTGCAAAGTTCTGAGCCTGATCCTTTGGCACAGTGTGCGCGAAGGATGAGAGAATTACATCCTCCCCTCTAGGAGCGGCCAAAACGAAAGCTGGGGGCCAGTCCGCCTCTGCCAACAGAATGTCATATGTAGAGGTCAGATTCTCCCAAAAAATCCCTTTTATGGTACGTTGTATGTCACCTTCTATTAAAAGGACTATGTCATATAGTCTGTCAGGGGGAGAAACTCTAGTATCTGCAGTTTCTACAGTAATGAATGTGTCAGTTGCTGTCGCCTCCAGATATGTACGCAGTGCTTGCCGCACTACTGTAACATCCGCTGCGCTGTCGAGCAGCGTTAGTGTCCATGTCAGGTTCCGAAGCTGCGTTCTCACTATCTGTGGCATACCTCGCTGTTAATGCAGCAACTTTCTTCTTCTGAAACGGGGGTCGTTGGCGTGCAAATTCGGCCTGCTTGCCATTACTGTCAGTCTGACGGGGCTGCTCACGTCCTTGTTGGGCACCCCGACCTTTGCCACGTTCTCCTCCACCGGACTGTGAGACCGATGTTTCCTGTGACGAACAAGGAGAACGTTGTTCAGTAACCTGAAATCTATCAGGTGATCTATTCCTAGTGCGATTGCGCAAGTCATATGTGCGCTCGCCAGTCGCCTGTACAGGCGACGCGGGACGAGACCCCTGTTTCTGTTGCTGCTTTCCTTGTTTCTTAGCTTTCCAATTTTGTTTGGGAAAAGCTGGACGTTTGTCTTTAAAAGACGAACCCATCTTAGTTTGCTGTTGTGCAACTGTTGTCTGCACAGAAGGCTTAACCCCTAAACTACTGCGGCCCATGGTCCTATACGCATCCGCAATAATTTTAGGCAACTCCCGGGGTTTATCGACGTCATCGTCGAGGCGCAGAGCATTCGACACTTGAAAGTGAACCGCATCTCCCTTGACGTTACCAAGGATGAGAGTGGCAACTACGTCGAACACACCGACAAGCCTCATCCCCAACTCGACCGCCGCCTCCGGACCGTGTTGATCTTGAACACGTTTGATTACGGAGGGCAGTACAGCCATAGACGGGGTGCCGAAGCACTTCGAGTAAACCGCCGCAAAAACTCTACCCCAGTTATCACAATCACCCACCTCTGGGACTAAGTCTTTCTGCAAACTAATGGTGAGTATCCTGTGTTTTTCCACAGGAGTAGAATTCGGAAATACTGCTTCCAGCTGGTCAAATTTCTCTGCAAGCCAATAAGGCAAATCGTCCTTATTCTGGGGGCGCTTGCCCATTACCGAATTAACCATGACAGGACTAATAGTAATCCCGGCCGGGCAAGCTGGTTGCCTCGCAACTACAGGTGCCCCTACCTGCACATTGTGTGAAACGTATTGCACCAAAGCCCGATGTACTCTAATCAGGGCTGTATGGAGTTGACATAACTCATCCACGTGGCATGTAAATAACGAGGATGAGGTGTAAATCTGGCCAGTACTGGCCAAGTGGCCCCTGGAATGGACAAAGGGCCCAAACGAACCGGTGTAACCGTGTGGGGGAGGGCGCCATTAAACAAAATACGATGCTGCCAAGCGGAAACAGGAATCTCCTGCGTCCTATATGGCGTATAATTCGCTGTGACTGCCGTAGGAGTGTAAGAGTGAAACGTACTATCGTCAGCATTCACCGCCGGCAAGGTTACCCAAGAGTAAAACAACTCATAGGGATATGATGCATCGGCACTCACTACAAAGATAATAGACATCCCATCGTCAGGCACCTCGAACTGCGTCAAATGACACCGGAGAGGTGCGCGGCTATGCACCGCAATAGCGACTTCAGCCATAAGGACACAGAGTGATCATGGCCAAGTCTTGATACAATGTTGGGGTGTACCCTTGGAATGTCAGAGATTGCCTCTCTCGTGCCTTTCGTAAAATCAGTTCCTTTAGCTGGAAGTCCAGGAGATAAGCCGTATGTCCGTGGGGTGGAGGTGAAGATTGCTGCGGGAGACCCACTCTACGTGCCCAGTCTATTTTAATCTCATTTTCTTGGGGGGGCGCTTTAGGATATAGTTGAAAAGGTCACTCAGGTATTGGGACATATCCGAGCCCTCTGCTTGGGTTGGTACGCCTTTGATGCGAATATTGTTGCACCTAGACTGGTTCTCGAGATCTTCAGCATGGGCTTGATCTATCTGTAGCTCTTGTAAGCGGATTACCTCTTGCTGCAGCATCTCCACTTCCTCATGATCTTCCACGTTAGCCACGTGTTCCCCAAGTGAGTCTACGTCTCTCCGGATTTCTTTGATGTCGCTAGAGAGATCCCCTCAGAGGGATTGCAGGTCCTCTCGCAACGAAGCAAACATGGACTCTAAGAAAGAACAGGTACTGGTTCCTCTGTTTTTCCTGGCTCTTGATCAGGCTGGCTACTCAACTGCGCCCATCCGGCGCAGAGGGGAGTGTGGTCAGCATGTCTTTCAATTAACTTTTTTTTTTCTCCCTTGCGGCACCATGGTTGAGGAGAGATTTGTTTGATCCCTGAGGTTATGTTCCTCGCTCGGTGATGGGCCGCAGCTATCTGATGGGGACTATCTGCGCTGGAGTGGAAATGCCGGATGGCGAGGGTATGGCCACCCCAGATGATCGGTCGGTCTCTCTCCTGGCTCATCTTCTGTGGAGCGCCACCTGTTGCTCTCTCTTCACCAGGCCTCCCCATCTTCGCTGGCCCTGGTCTAGCGTAAGTTCCGGGACAGTGCCATGTATTGTATTTTAGACAATAGGTATTCAACTAACTGTATGAATGTGAGACCTAAAGCACTTTGAGTGGATTGGTCTGGTGTTCTTGGGGCTGGATAGAGACCTTACCACTGCCACCCTTCACTGAATCAATCTCTGCTTTGGAAGTCATTTGTACATCAGTGCTGCCCCAACTTTGAATGGACCTTTAAGTGGTGCAAATCAACTGTGTGCCTTTGTTGCTCCTCCTCCGCCCTCAAGTAGAAATGATCTATTTCAAAGTAGAGGTTCACACCCCCAAACACCAGCCCAATGACAATCATACATTCACACCAGAATTGTCAGATAGCCAGCAATGACAACTGTGTCTCAAAGGGCGGATAAAACAAAGTGGTTGGCCGCATGTTGCCCCGCAGGCCAGGCACTGAACAAACATGCTTTACATAGTTTAAGTAACACTGACAGCAACTGGTGGCTAATGTATACTTATATAACCTCTAAAACGTTACTGGTCAATCCAAAGGCCGCAGTTAGGTAGAAGTAATATCTTAACACAACTAACGTTTTACAGTGTCCAGCCCAGCTGCTGCAGAAATCTGTAACCAACACCGGGAGACAGTTTCACTGCCATGAGTAGATGGTTCCTTATCTCAACAGGAAATTGTCTCTTGAATGGATGTGAGCAAGTAATTTCTTCCAGACTACCAGTAAGTGGGCCCAAACAAATGCAATTTAAGTAACAGGAGCTGCCCTTAAACCAGTAGGAACCTGTGCTTAAAATACATACACAGTGCTTGCTAGCGTGGTCAAATGGTCTGACAGAGACTGTCACTGTAATCTCATTCAATCGCACTAGCTAGTGCCTACTAGCTAATGTGATCAGATGGGCTGACCGTAACAGTGTACTGCAGCCCGCGCTTCGAGTCTGCCTCTCGGATGGCAATTATATCACCTGCGTAAGTAATTACTATTAGTATTTCATCACCAATGTGTGGTCTGGGTAACTTGCACTTTAAGAAACTGGAAACATCCCTCATCCTGTGTGTTTTGTTATCAGGTGTTCCTTCATACTTGACTGTCCTAAAGAGAACTCAATAATTCAAACGGTTGCCGACACCTTAGCACCTGACTGATGTTGGCATAAATAGTTACATTTTCATACATGCCGATCATATGTGTGCTGCAGAACACATATTTGAAAGTGAGATTTTCAATTCACGTGTGTGTGTTTCTTCACTTTGGGACAAACAGTACAATTTCTGTTGTTTTTGTGACTATTTATGTACATGTAATTTTTCTAAGTTTTGTCATTAATAATTACATGTTGAGCTTGATTGATATAAAATCACTATCGGAGCCATAGTATGGTTGCTGTGTTCTCATTAACTCCTTGCAATTCATCTGTGTTTGCATTTTGTAGAAGATTATAAATGAATTCCAGGTGAATTCCAGGTGAACCCTGGTTTTGTTAATTTCCCACATAGCCGCCCACTATATATTGCGCCATTATCTCCGCCAGACACTGTGCCGAACAAGGTTTTAAATTTTATTAATTGGAGAAAAGAATCAGAATTTTCCCATTCTTCACACGCAGGAATAAAAGTCCAACAACTGGGAAAAGCCCTATTCATGAGAATTCAGTATATTGGAAAACCAAAATGAGGCAAGAGCTGCTATGCCCTGTTTTCAGAACTAACTACATATATAGGCACAATGTAACAGTTTACCAATTACTGCTGCAACGTTTGAAAAAATAACGTATGGCCAAGCTGCAGAATACTCTCTCTTTGAGATACCAGATAGAAATTGAGAATTACGCAAATGGTCAACTGCACTCATTTGGCAGTACTCAAATGTTCTAAAGATGTAGACACTATCTTCTAGTCAGGACTGGAAGGTACATGTAGCCTTCAAATTTGCAATTTCGATTTTCATCACTACTACTGGGAGAAATATCAATGAATAATCCCCAAACAAGTTTCACATTCTTTAGTAAACATGGGAGGAGCTAAAAATCTACGGACCCGATTCACAAAAGTAATCTGAGACAAAATCCTAACTTCACGACATTCTGTATTCACAAAAGGCATTTAGGAGTAGTAAAGTTAGGATTCCTAACTTTACTACTCCTAAATCGAGAAAAATTCTAACTTTACGACTTTCAGTATTCACAAAAGGCATTTAGGAGTAGGAAAGTTAGGATTTCTAAATGTATTACTTCTAAACTGAGAAAAATCCTAACTTTATGACTGTCGGTATTCACAAAAGGCATTTAGGAGTCGTAAAGTTAGGATTCCTAACTTTACTGCTCCTAAATGCCTTTTGTGAATACTGAAAGTCGTAAAGTTAGGATTTTGTCTCTGATTACTTTTTGGATTCGGGCCCTACAGTTTTTATAAATATGTTTATTTGTATTTATCATTGATTTATACAGAAAACTAAATGGTTCATTTCTACAAGAACTAATGGTCATAATTGTTCACTAAAGATCTGTATTATTAGAGGAGCACAAGTAAGGGGAAAGATATGAGTTTAAAGGTAACATGTGCATTAATAATTTAGTTTTTCAGGGGTGAAGTGTGTTGAATGGGGGTAATTACTTGCAATGTGTCACAGAGTTGTGTGGATGAAATGAAATATGAAAACACGGGGCAACAGCAAACATCAGTAGAAAGCGTTACCAAGCTATATGCGGTAAAAGAGAAGTGCAGGCCAAAAACTCATGCTGATGAGAAAGAGGTGATGAGTTTGCTTGATAACAGAGTGCATGCCCTGGAAGGTCACAGTTAAAGGAAAACTTGTGTTTATCAAGCCTAAAGGAATTTATGGCCTAAGCACACAGACATACCAACATTAATTCTGTGTTTTCTATAGCCTGGGAAAATGATTAGACAATGAGAGCAGGAGGTTGAATCAGGTAAGAACACAAGGAATCTGGTCTTAGGAGCACGATGATAAAGTGCACACACAAATGTACATGCATTCAATCCAAATACATATGAATTAAAAAGTAGAAGAATACTTAGCTAGCTAAGCACTGTTAGAACTGCAATGAAGGATGTGTAGAGAATTAGGTTAAAGACAAGTGTCACAAGTGATTTCATGTTTCTTAATCATCAATGTGTACTATTACGTAACTGCCTAGTAATTCATTGTTTGACCTTTTGTAACCATCATTGTCTATCTGCATAAAAATAGCTGCCTGTGAAGGGGACAGTTGAGACTGGCTATTTACTCATGTGGACTTGCCACTCTCCTTCCGCAACAGTAAAGAGCAGTTTTTACATTGCCAAGAGAAGTCAGTATTTTTCTTCATTCTTAAGTTACCCTGCAACAAGAATGTCTCCGAGGTTTAGTGTTGGGTGTGAGTATCATGTATTGTATTGTATTGTATAAATATTTATATAGCGCACTGTGACCCTTCGGGTATCCAAGCACTCCAACCAAACAAGATGTTTTAATGCTAAGGGGGGCAGAGTAGGGGGCATCATGCTACTGGGAAGAGCCAGGTCTTAAGGCTCCTCCTGAATTCCATCAGTGATTGCAACTGTCTGAGTTCAGGTGAAAGTTCGTTCCAGCTTCGGGCTCCGACCACACTGAAGGCCCTCCCCCCCAATCTTGCCCGTTTGAACATGAGCTGGGCCAGCAAGCTGGCATTGGATGACCGCAACTGTCTTGCGGGGGAGTACCTTGAGAATCTCTCCTGGAGTGGGACCGGCCCTGTTCCATGAATTGCCTTATGAACCAGGCAGAGGGACTTAAAGAGGACCCTCTCTCTAACAGGCAACCAGTGAAGGTCCCTAAGTGCCTGAGTAGAGGAAGAGTCAAACCTGCGACCCAGTGCCAGCTTAGCAGCGGCTGACTGTACTCTCTGTAGCCCCTGCAAGATGTATTGGGGGGCTCCTAGATACAGCGAGTTACAGTAGTCCAATCTGCTAAGTATTGTGCTCCTAACAATCATGCTGCGGGAGTCAACAGGCAGCAGCGGAAGAATCCGACGTAAAAGACGCAGCAATCCATAGCAGGTACTGGATGTTTTATTTGCCTGTGAGTCCAACTGGAGGTTATCATCGAATAGCACCCCGAGATTCCGTACTGTGCCAGCTGGGACCAGTGGGGCCGCGTCCGGAGCGAGCCTATAATAAAAGTAATAAAGTGTTGTTAAAAGAAAATAATTGTGTTTTTCCTTAATTGAAAGATTAGATCTCAAAAGCTACACAAACTGTTGTTAAATGTATCAGTATACACCATGCTTCATGGGCCCTCATTACGAATGGAGGAATTCCACCTGAAGTGATAGCTACGTATGGAATTCCACCACCTGCAATTACAGGTTTTTCTGGCCCTGGCATTACTGCGGACGCAAACTCCAGGCCCGATTATTCAGGGCCAGAGAAAACGGGCCCATCATTGCTGCTGAAGGTGCTACGGGCAGCACAGTCCAGACCCAGGCCAATGCCAGGCAGACTGAATTTTGCCTTAAACACTCCCCAGTCCCACCCCTCATTGTCCACCTTGGTCACACTTTCTACCTGCTCTTAGTGGAATGTGTCAGCGGTTTTCTACCTGAAATGCAGAACAAAAGTATATAAAAGGACCAATTATTTCCTGGTCCAAGCAGTTATGCCCCCTTCTAGAAGAAAATTTGTGATTGCCAGAATTGGTGCAAGCATACCAGTCAGAATTCAAGATTCCTAACTGGTAGAATTAATGCACAAAATGTTGGCAATCGATTATGAAGCAGCATGTCAGCATGTCAACATATCTTGACCTGGGTACATTTCACTTGTCTTGACTGATTAGTAGAGACAGTCAAACATGTTTCGATTATTGATTTATATCATCCACAGTGACAGCACTAAAAAGATAAAAATGTGACGTTTACGACAACATGCACCAGAAAGCACTGCAAGTCACATTAGTGCAAACGCCAGTTGAAGGAAATTAGTCTTTCCTGCATGGTCAGCCCAGATGTTTTGCCTTTTGCTGGAGCTTTGTTTTGGCCTGCTTCAGAACTTCTGTGTACTTTACTCTTGTTTATCAGGAGTAGAGTGCTTCCGCTCTACCTTTAAACATGTTTATATTGGCCTAGTCCTAATTGGCACATTAAACTTGCCTGCAAGGCCCTAGTATATGGTGTACACAGTGTACCCAGGGCCTGGAAGTTAAATGTAACTTGTGGACTGCAGCACCTATTGTGCCATCCACTATAGTGGCAGTACAAAAATGGCTTCAAGCCCTTCCCTATGTAGCCTGAGTACTGCGATGTATAACCTGCAGTGTGACCTGTAAAAGTTATCCTTTTGGACAGTTTACCTTCACCACCTCTTCTAAATATTAAGAAATGCACACGTATACGCTTTGTAGTCCACATGGTAGGGTGCACGACATTTAAAAGTGGATTATTCAGAAAATTAACAGTTCTAAGTGACTACAGTGAGTCCAAAAAGCTATTTTCACTGGGGCAGGCCTACATATCCCATGTACAAAACCAGAGTACATATTAAAATACTAACATGGTATCTCGGGAAAGGGACCAGCTAGAAAAATAATGGAACCGCTATTTTGAAAGGTTATTAAAAATCAAATTCAATGGAAAATGCAAATTTTTACTAAATATTAAGAAAATGTAATTTTCAGAAAGTTACATTTTTCTTGCTTGGAGCTCCGGAAGTCTAATGTACATTAGCTCTCCAACAGTAGCCCAGCAGGAGAATAGCCTTGAATAGGTGAGAAAGTGTTAAATGCCTCCTAGGAGCAGACAATAGGTAAACCTGATTAGACAGAGACAAGTTCTCTCAGCTCTACAGAATTTTCAGAGTGGGGGCTGTTGGCATCCTTTGACACCACTCTGTCAAATCCTGCTTCACAGGTCTGTTGAGCCACATGTAACACTTGAAATAGAGAGAACTGGATTCCAAAACAAGTCTTGTGTATTATTGTCTGGTTGCTGAAGGGCCTGTTTTTGTGCTACCAGACTTCTGTATCTGGGATTATTGTCGGTACAGTGCTTGCTTCAAACTGGAATTTTAGCATAAGATGTGGGAGGACACTGTTGATTTTTAATTGCACTCCCAAGCACAACAACAGCCTTCAGAGACCACGTTTAGTGTGGCCAAAAACCTTTGACTTCTTGACATTTCCCTGAAACTGTCATATGCTCAGAACATGGTCCATTGTATTTTTCCCTATGGCAGACTAACTGTGCACGATACAGGGCGCATTTACTTTGCGCACATTACATATATAAATACGCATATTTTTGTGCCACTTTGTATTTTGCCACAAAACCTGCAGCTGTTTTTGTGTTCTCTTCTTTCCTGGGATTTAGTCATAACACAGCAGACAAGGTCAAACAACAATGTCTCTTGTTATTTCGTTCTGGTCAGGACCTAGGACCTAGTACCTAGTACCTAGCACAACACGCAAGTGCATCTGTTGTTTGTGAGTCGCAAATTATTTGCAACTCGCAAAATAGGAATAGCAAGTCGCTATTAGAAAGGGGCGTTCCGACGTTGTCCCTATCCTAATAACGAGTCTTCCAGGTATATATGACTCTTTTGCGACTGCAATTGCGGTCGCAAAACCGTCGCAGTTTACCACCCTTCTCAGAAGGGTGGTAAATCACTTGCAAATGAGAAGGGGTCCCCAGGGGACCTCTTCCCCTTTGGGAATGCAGGGGAAAATATTTTTGGAGGGCAGGCAGTGATCCCAGGGACGGTGCCCACTTGGTCTCCTACTTATATAACTTGGCCCTAACGCTACAACCACCAATGGGAATGGGAGAGATTGGGAGGAGGATCTGGGACACCCACTATCGGATGAGACATGGACAATTTGCTGTGAACATACCAGCTTAATCTCTGGAAATCACAGACATAAGCTTCTTAATTTTAAATACTTACACAGAGCATATATTAAGAGCAAAGTGGTCACAAAAATGGACCCCACCAAACCCCATACCTGCTCTAGGTGTGCAACGGAACAGGCCACTTCTCTCACTTTGCATGGAACTGTGCGCCAATACTGAGATACTGGGAGGAGGTTTTTCGACACATTGCTTTAATGATCGACACAGATCTAAGCTCATTCCCGCTGCTCACCTTATTGGGTTATGTTAAGCCACAGAGTTCTGGGATCCATCGTTTTACTGCCATTGTCTTGCTTCTTGCCAAGAGGCAGATTTCCATACACTGGGGTGCCTCCACGGTCCCCACAATCAAAGTCTGGATACGGGATCTGATATACTGTGAGAAAACTAGTGATATTTATGCTACAATGCAGCCACCTTCTTCCAGACCTAAAAACATCTGGCAACCACTCCGCTCCTATTTGTTGATTCACCCAGAAGTGACGGAGTGAGGGGGGACTCACTGGGACTGATGTGTTGGGCTGAGTGTCCTAACTGCCAGAGACCATGGAGGATAGGCAAAGATTTGGACTGTAATATCTGTATTGCCTGGTATGATTTTGGTCTGTTTCCACCCCCCTCACCCTACTGGACTTGTTAGAATATTGACCATAGTGCACTCTCAATGGTAATAATGCTTTAACGGATCCCTCATTGTGCTACTATTAATCATGCAAACACTACATAATGTGTCTTCTCCTGTGTATTGTTTGTTTTGTTTGGCATTTGACGAAAATGACAATAACCGCAGTATCCTATTAGACGTGATGCCAAGGCATCCGTTAAAGACATTCTTACCCAGTTAGAGAATCAGGGAGTAATTGAAGCTTATGTATCTCACATGAATAATCCTCTGTTTCTGGTTTTGAAACGTGATCACTCCTATCTTATTGTGTTAGATTACAGATATTTGAATAATCATACACACACGTTTGTGGTGCAGAATACACATAGTACGGCCTTGATTATTAATATTGTTTGTAAAAAAATGTAAAACAACACTGTATATTTCCAACAGTTTTATCAGTCACAATTTGGCTCCAGAGAGCCGTGATTGGTCCGAGTTTTCAGCCCTCGGATCTCAGAGGCGCTACGCCCGTTCACCTATGGGCTACAAAAACAGGCCAGAAGAAAATATGTTTTCCTTCCACTGAAAAAGGCTCAAGGTAGATGCATTATGCTAGTTTCTCCTGTGCCCGCCTTGGAGGCTGTCATGAAAGCTAATGTCGCTAATTCTTGAGCCCTTCATCCATGATGGATTCAATGGGCTACTCCCTTAACAGCTGTTGATGTTGACTTAATCTTTGACCCATCTCTATAGACGCAAGAATGCTTACAATATAAACACGTTTATGCAATGCGCTCTTCAGTTCTTCCACTTGATGACTACAAGTGTATTATTTACCTTGATGGCTCAGCACAACGGGCTATTGGTTCTAAATAGCAATATTCTGCAGCATGCGCCATTGTTTTACGCACTATGTTAAATGGCATTTCTCACCCTACTCTTACTCGCACACAGTCTCTGAGAGATTGTACTGCACAGTTGGCTGAACTGAAGTCTTTGCTTCTTACACTTGTACATACAAATCCCGATTTCCCCACAATCATAGTGTGTGATTTGTTTCACTGTTTACAGTTATTTAGTATTTTTGGCAACAACATGATTTCAAGAATTCCAAGGGTAGTACAATTAAGACCAAAATGCTTTGGTTACTTGCTAAGGTTCAAGTCTCCCCGTCCACAAGTGCCCCCGCAATTGAAGCGCCTTCCTCAACTTGAAAGTCAGCTTTTACAGAACAATGTATCTATCCTCCTATCCGTGAGAGCCATAGAGGAGGTCCCCCTCTCCAAAGAAACCAGGGGGTATACTCCCACTACTTCCTAGTCCAAAAGCGAGGAGTAGCCAAAGAGTACAGACCTATCCTCGACCTGCGCCTGCTGAACAGGTGTATCAGAAAGGAAAAATTCAGAATGCTAGCCCTGCATCACATCTTTCCGCACCTTCACCAGGGAGACAGGATGTGTGCCATCGACCTGCAGGACGCCTACTTCCACATTCCTGTCTCAGTGAAACATCGCAAATTCCTCAGGTTTCAGGTCTCTCGTCACCACTTCCAGTATCGAGTGCTTCCGTTCGGCCTCAGATCCGCCCCACGGACATTCTCCAAGTGCATGGCTGCCTTCCTCCGCAGGCGGAAGATCTTCGTCTATCCTTACCTAGAGGACTGGCTCCTGAAAAGCTCCACACCTGTGCTACTCCAGAGCCATCTCTCATACTGCCTCAACCTGCTGCATTTCTTGGGGTTGCGAGTCAACTACAAGAAGTCGGTCATCAACCCCACTCAACGGATACACTATCTAGGCGCCTCCCTGGACTCCGCAGAGGCCAGCGTGTGTCCTTCGTAGGTGAGGTTGTCATCAATGCTTCTCAAGTGCCACACTGTTCGACACTGCACTTCCCACAGCCAGGCAAGTGTCTTCGCCACTGGGGTCGATGGCCTTGTACATCTACATTGTACCCAATGCACGCCTTCACATGCGGCCTCTACAACAAGCACTCGAAGATCAATGGTCTCAGAGGTCAGGTCGCTGGGAAGATCGTGTCTCTCTCCACCAAGCTGCCAGGGACTCCATCAGATGGTGGATGAAACGTTCTCACCTGCTGCAAGGGGTCCCTTTTCATCAAACGCCTCCAACACAGACAGTGGTAACAGATGCCTCAATGCAAGGCTGGGGTGCTCATATGGGCCACATTCAGGTGTAAGGTCTCTGGTCCGACACAGAAAGAAGTTATCACATCAACTTCTTGGAGCTACGAGCGGTCCATCTGGCGCTCAAATCCCTGTATCCGTCTCTTCAGTCCAGCCACATTCAGATTCAGACAGACAACACAACAACTATGTTCTATCTGAACAAGCAAGGAGGCACCAGGTCACGAGTCCTGTCTCTGGAAGCCCAATCCATTTGGCAGTGACTGCTGGCGAGAGGTCTCTCAATCGTCGCAGACACCTTCCAGGAACCCTGAACGTGCAGGCAGACGGGCTCAGCAGAGACTTCGTAGAAGCGCAGGACTGGGTGTTCAACGATGACGTCGCTCAGAAGGTCTTCCGGCAATGGGGAGTGCCAGACATCGATCTGTTCGCTGACGCGGCAAACACGAAATGCCCCGTCTTCGTATCCAGAATCCCCCAGCAGGGATCACAGGGGAATGCACTTTTGATCAGCTGGTCGCAGACATTGCTGTACGCTTTTCCTCCGCTCCCTCTAATCCCGGCGGTCATACAGAAGTTCTACAGGACCAACACCAGAATGATCCTGATAGTGCCGGAGTGGCCATGCCAGTGGTGGTACCCGGATCTCCTCCAACTGTCAGAGGTTCCACACCAAAGGCTGCCCTGCTGCCCGGACTTACTGACCAAGAACGAGGGGAGATTGTTCCACACCAACCTCTCCTCCCTCCGGTTGACTGCATGGCTCCTGAAGTCATCCAGTACTGACATCTAGACCTTTCGGATGACTGTATGGACATTCTTAGAGAAGCAAAGAGGCCCTCCACTAGAAAGTCTTATGCTTTCGAGTGGAAGAGATTTTGCCTTTGGTGTAGGGACAACGCTCTTGATCCAAGTCAAGAGCAAGTGATTCTTCCATACTTACTGCACTTGGCAAGCTCAGGCCTGAAGAACCCCTCCATCAGGGTCCACTTAGCTGCTATCACAGCTTATAGAAAGTCTCCTACCCAGACCTCATTCTTTCAACTGCCTGTGGTCAAAGATTTCCTAGAGGGGCTTAAGAAAGTGTTTCCACCAGTGAGGTCCCCTTCGCTTCCCTGGTAGCTTAACATTGTCCTCACCGAATTGATGGGTGCTCCTTTTGAGCCTATTCATAAGACATCTTTGCAGCATTTGACCTAGAAGGCTGCTTTCTTAGTAGCCATCACTTCAGCACGCAGGGTAAGTGAGATTCAGGCCGTATGCTGCAAGGAGCCTTACACTGTTTTCCACGCCAATAGAGTGGTGCTGCGGACTCATCCGAGTTTCCTGCCCAAGGTGGTCTCGGATTTTCACATCAATCAGATTTTCACGTTGCCCACTTTCTTTCCTCAGCCAAACACTCCCCTGGAGAGAGCTTTACATTCTCTAGACCTCCGGAGGTTATTGAAGTTTTACCTTGATAAAACCCTTTCACTTAGGGAGTCTGACCGGCTCTTTGTCAATTATGGTTCAACAAATTCCGGGCTGGCTGCTTCCAAAAGATCTATTTCTAGATGGATCGTCTCCTGTATAGCCTTGTCTTACCAACTAGCCAACAAGGTTCTGCAGGGCAGACCACGAGCACACTCTACCAGAGGGAAAGCTTCTACTACAGCTCTCCTTCGCAACATTCCTATATCTGAGATTTGCAAGGCGGCTACATGGCGCTCGATACATACATTTACACTGCCTAGATTCAGATGCACAGGCCGATGCCCGGGTGGGGCAGGCCTCTTTGAGGAATTTATTTGCATACCTGCTGTTTGAATGTGATGTTACTTCATGTTCTATATGCTCTGTTGCTCGTCCTTGAGACTTTGGGTATGGGCTTGCTACTCTATTCATAGATTATGACTATTGATGAGTACCCCCTGGATGAAAAGAATTAGTTACTTACCTGTAATCCTAGTTCTCATCCAGGGGTATACTCGTCAAAGTCATAAGCGACCCACCCACCTCCCCGGACGAGCATTCTCTTCAAGTTATTGTTTATTGATTGCAGATCTACTCAGGTGCATAAGCACCGTCAACCTGTGGTGCATCATGGGAGCAAGGGGTCTACTGCAGGTCTTAAAGGCACGGTACCCCTACTCTAATGCCTTAAAGGCAAGGTGTCAGTTTTCTTTGTTTCTTAGTACTCTGCTGAAGCCTACAGGCAAATGTCTGCAATTACAAGTTATGGCAATAAAGCATTATTGGATGACAATTGTTTAGTGCTTCCTTTTTTCCTTATGGGTTGGGGGTACTACTATGCAAACCTATGTAATTTGAGCATTTTTGCCATGTTTAAAACATTTTAGGCTGCATGTATATGTTTTCACATATGCATGTATATATATGTATTTTCTATATGCCCTGGGATCCCGCACATGGGCGGGGATTATTCATAGATTATGACTTTGATGAGTATCCCCTGGATGAGAATACTGAGGTTACAGTAAGACGATTTGGATGCTGACACTGTGATTTCAATGCTTTCTGAATTAGAGTATTATACTTGTTTGAATCAGAAGATGTATATCTTAATTCTGCTAATTACGCTGAGATGTTCTGCTTCCACCATGATGGACATCATTTTCAACATAGGGCAGGTGGACAGCATCCCCATTGTAATTATACACAATGGGAACATTGTCCAACTCCTGCAAAAGGTAGCTCAAAAACACAGACAGAAAAGTACACATATTTCATAAGCAATGACGTTTCAGACCTGAAGTCATACTATTTCAAATTGATTACCAACCTGCCAAAAAATATATGCTTACTCAAACCAAGCTGATACATTCGGCTTCGTTTGTCGACCAGCTGGCCTTTAAAGGTTATGGTTATTGCAAAGACAAAATTGACCTTAAATTAACTTGGGGAACAAGAGCCTGGCAGGTACAGGCCACAGATTCTTTATTTCAAGGATGTCTAATTCCCACACAAATTATTTTCTTAAATGACACAATCCAACAGACTACTTGTCTGGGTTTGGCTAAAATTCAAGAAATGAATTCCCCCGACCATTCCTTCAATTGCCCATTTTAATGATTGTCTGTCTTATATAAACTATACTCTAACCCAGTAAAAATATATGATACAAAATGGTGCCTTTAGCTCGTCATTTTTTAATCATGGTGGGTGGTTATTGTGGCCAGTGGACACAAACAGGGGTCATGCTTGCTTTCTAAACTCCACAATAGGGTTCAAATCCAGTAGACCTGATCCACAGTATTCACAGTTAAACCATTCGAACACTATTACCACCTATTCAGTGGGAAAGCTATGCCAGCAATGGTTAGAACATTCTACGTGATCTGCAGTGAAACAACATCTTTTTCTTTTGTCCGAGGACATGAATCTATCTTAGTGGATCCTAAGTCCCCTTGCACTCAAATATTTATATATGCTTCTTATAATGAAATTATCACTAATGGAAGCTGCCATACGTCTGAGATAAATTGATCAAGGTAATTTGGAAAAAGTGCTTGCTGTAGTAGACAAACGTATTAACACATTGTCATCCTGTATTTATAATTTGAATCACATTGTGTCGTCTGTTATTAATATTGTGCAATGTGATATGTCAACATTGTATCATGGTCAAAATCAGCTCTGATAAATTATGCAGTTTAGTTGGATGTTTTAACCACTCAAAAATGGACGTGTTCCTTGGCATTAACTTAACTGTACTGCTTTGTTTCTAACGTTCAATTTAACACATAAACAACAAACAATAGCTATGAAAGACGCAGCTTACACCATGCTTCATTTAGAGAATTCACAATAACCAAAATGTCTTCAGCAGTATGGTTAATACTCAGTGTTATTTCATTACCCATTTCAACCTTTCAGTTTACAGCTTGCATGAAGCATTTTTTAATAGGTAGATATGAATCCTTTGGGAGCAGCTACATACATGAGTTATGGTACCTGCCCTTTACCTATTGCTGTGAACGTGCTTATAGGGACGTTTTTCGTACGGGAGAGGAGTGAGACACTACTGCCAGACATTCATTTGCTTGTCAACATGTTAAAATTCACAGTGCATGTAATGCTCCAGCACCCAATTTGGCTTGTTTTTCAAAGGGAACTCTGATTCTTGCAATTCTTTCCTTCATTGCAGTACTTTCAAATGGAAGCTACCTAATACTTATTAATCGAGACTTTTGTGGTATGGGGGCAGGAGTCCCGAATATTGTATCTGTTTCCCAGTTAGTCACTTGTTGCAACAATGTCTTGTTTCCCCCTTCGCATGTAGATAGCTACCTGTGGCCTTCCATTCTCAATTTTAAAGCAGAGTTTAACAAGCTAAGCAGCCTCAAAGAATTATTGTTCCAACAAGAAATGGCTTGTACATCTGCCCGCGAGACCTTCGAATTGAAGGTGACTAGAACATCCAGTGAAATACAATCATTGTTAAATGCAAATCTTCCCCTGCATTTTGGAGAATTGAGACATCAAATATTCAATGCCTCTGATACTGTGGGCCTAGCCCACTCTTTTTTAAACTTGTAGGTTCAGGCCTCGTGACATCTTTCCAAACTATATTTGGAGTCATTCCGACTTTTATACACTCCATTTTTTCCAGCGTGTTTGGTGGGTTCCCGTTGCTGTTATTCCTCACTGGCAGCATTCTCGTTCTATTGCTGCTGCTCTGTAATGGATGCTCTTTCTGTGGACCCCGGGAGCTGGCATCGCTCCAACATTACCATGAGCGCATGCTTCAGATCTTTAGGATACTTATGCTGCAATATGCTTATTTCACCTGCAAGCAATCTGCGTTTCACTGCATCCAGTGCCCCTTTTAATGGGCACTGGACATATGCCTGGCTTTGCAGACACCCACTGCCCTGCATTTGGAACTGTTGATGAGTCTCTTATTGGCCCATTATCAGGAATGTTACTTGAGTTCTCAACATCTACGTCATCCAACTCTTGAGCCAATAGCCAATGAGGATTCCTGTGCAACGGCACAGTGATTACTGGATAAAGGTTTCATCGAAATCAATGCAGTTTGCCAGGTGACTGTCTCTGCATTAGCTGAGACTTAAAATCATGTAGGATCTTTGGAACTTCTGAAAGGGACACTGACCCTATCCTCCTATGCGGAGTCAGACTCTGTCATAGAGTCCTCTGCCTTTGCAATGGCTGATTGCATACTGGATATCTCCGAAACGCATTGAATGGATACTTATCAAATTGGCTTTATATGCCTTTCTTGATAACTAGTTCTTAGGAAGTGCTTTGAGTTTGTTTATCTTCCAAATTTTGGTATCTATTTTCGTGCTACCTTCCTGACCAAGGCAAGGGAGTCATGTGTTCAATGCATGGCCTACTGTAGTTTTCCCTATGTTGTCTAACTGTGCACGATACAGGCCGCATTTGCTTTGTGCATGCTGCTATATAAACAGGCTTAGTTTTGTGCCACATTGTATTTTCATACAGAACCTGCAGCTGTTTTCGTGTTCTGTTCTTTCCTGAATTTAGTTAACACAGCAAACAAGGTCAATTACCAACTGGTCAGGCACTAGTACCTAGACACAACATTTGAGAGCAGCTATTGTTTGTGAGCATATAACCCTTGTCATATACGTATTCACAGTAATGTAACACAGAGAGAGAGAGAAAGAGGGAGAGACAGATTTTCTGAGAGGAGATCATGGCAGTACATGAGATGTAGAACATCCACCTGTGTATGCTAAAATACGGGGTCCGCAACTAATTCCAAAGTTCTTTGTTATATAATCATTCTGCTTCTGTAGAAGGGGAATGGGCTACGCTAATCTGTCTTACAATATGACTGGGCGTTTCATAATGTATGATTTACTGACTATGCTGACTGTATTTTTGTAAGGCATTTGCTTTCTAATTGTGACTCGAACACTGCATTCTAGATCACAATACTTTGAATAAATATTTCAAACTTCTTCTGTGTTTCTGGTATAACTTATTGTGGATGAGCACAAGTGTGAGAGCGAAAGAGGATGTCCTGTTACTGCGATCCCTGAGAGGGTCGGGAGTGTTGTGTTCTGGGGATCAATTCGCTTGTTTCTCTGGATATGGTTAGAAATGCAACTGAGACACTATAGCTAGTTGGACTCGGGCTCATGGGTAATGAGGTGGTATGGTGACTCAGTTCCCACCTACTGACATACTAAGGTCCAATAGTTCTGTTCCTGAGCAGAATCCATGCCACAACACATGGCATTTTGGACCTGTTTGTATTAAGGTAAATAGGAACTACTGAAAAAGTGAGAAGGGTTGGCCCGCAGGAATGTTAACCTCATTGTTTAGGTAGCGCCCAGGAGTCACACCACCCACTAACTGGTGCCAGGGATAAATGTTGTACGGTCATGGCTATAGGGATGCAACACACTGCTAGAGGCCCTTTTCCTTGTGTGCTCAGATGAACAGTACCAAATGGACACAAACTGGACCTAATTGGTAGCCTCTATTGTAGTGAGTCCTGGTCTCGAGAAGTTCCCCTGAGGTCCAGAGAGCCTTGGATATGGCTCACATGAGGTGCTCCAGAAACCCTTAAAAAATAGGACTAAAAAGACTAAGTCAGAAAATCTTTCATCGCAACAAACTCATTAGGTGTATTTGACCCAGGCTCCATTGCGGTCATCCTGAAATTGCACCTTGGTCCCGGTCTAGCACGAACATTGACTATTATTGGTGCTTTATTTTTCTTGTCATTATTTCTACTTAAAACGTAAAAAGTTCGTATCTCCAGTTCCCCTTTTTAATATTTGTCATTTTGTTGTCATTGTGTTGTTTTTTGTTTCAGAAGTTAATATTTGCAACTCAAGTATCAGTCATCGATAAACATCAGGGACAATGCAATAAACCTTGCAATACAACATAATCATTGGTTAAAGAAGCAATAACATCGTAACCTAGACAGAGCATATAACTATTCTTGGTGAAAGTGCAAAATGCAGCCTAGCCATTATAGAGCTGAAACATAAGATTCACATAGGCTATAGCTTGCACCACCATATATGACAAATAGTAATTGTTTATGTTATAATCTAGAAAAAAATGAGTAGATATAGGAAGAGAGGAGTAAAAGTACAGAAATACCGAGGAAGGTAGACATATAAGGAGAATGGAGCTGGTATTCATGGAGGGCTGCAATGTGATTGAGTAAACTGTTCTTAAGGTAGAGAACAGAGGCAAAGAGGGATGCGTTTACGAGAAGTTAGATGTCAGCATCTAAAAGTGCATTATGCAGGTTTATTTTTCTGAAAAACAAACATCAATATAATCTTATCAGTTTCTATGTGATGTATGAGTGTGGGGTTTTCAAAAGCATAAAAAATTGCCACTTCTAATAAGGCATAACGAATTCGTAAAGTGTGAAAGGACATATTAGCCGCCGTTTTCCATTTCCATAGAATAAGCTTTGTGGCCATGGACAACATTAGGTTAATAAGTAAGAGGTCAGTAAGATTAAGAGGAGGGATATCTATTGTTGCAAATGTACCTAGTGAGGCTGCTGTTTGAACAATATTCAGCTGAATATTGAACATAATATTAATGACATTTTGAATTTGAACCAACAGAGGGAAGAGTGTTTACAGTTAAAGAGCAAAGGTGTCATGTCAATGTGTACTAATTTGCATTCCAACATAAATTTGATGCAATGAGGCCTAGCTTGGGAAGTTTCAAAGCAGTCCAGAAGACATTGTGCATGGACCACAATCTTGCTTGAGCAAGTACCAAAGTAATTTTGCCTTTAAAGGGGGAAATTCCGATTTTAGACCATGCAGATTAATCTGTTTGTTCCCTGTGTAAGTTGTTCCACTGGTGTTTTTGCGAGAATGTCTTTGGTTGCTGTCATGTATATAGCCTTTTTTTATTTCATATCGAGGAAGCATTTAGTTTGTTTGTTATATTTTAACTGGTTAGGAAGAATAGGTCTTCTTTTCTTCCTAGGTTTTCTTTTTTCCAATTGACCTCTCCACCTTTTCCTGAGATACTCATTTACCTGCTTTTTCACTTAGAATTTCATTGATTTGGTATTTAAGTTTTTTAAAAAATTCTTGTAGGACCCATGATCCTCTAACATGACTAAGTTAACATTCAAGATTTTTAATTTTAGTTCCTAACTTGTTTAAACGTTTGTAATAATTGTTTTTTAAAAAGGCTATAAGGTTTAGATCCTCTTACGGATTTTTAAGGACACTGCAGAAGAGTTCTTGATGAGTAGCTTCCATATCATTTGCGCTAATGTAGCAATTGATGTATTTTTGTATGGTCATTTTAAAATCCTTCTTTTCCACGATCATATCCTTCATCCTTCACTGTTTCATCACAGGTGTGGGGTTCAACAAATGTAATGTAAAAAAAGAGGCAGACATGATCAGAGGTCACAGTCAGCTCTATTTTAGGGCCAGAGGATAGCAGTAAGTGTCTATCATCAATTAGGAGTTAGTCAATTTGTGATGGAGAGCTGCATGGGTAGGATAAAAAGTGTAGTCACTGCCCGTTGGACTATGAATCTGCCAAATATCGAAAAGGTTATGTGATTTACATAGATGGAATAGTTGGGCACAGGCTTTATTTGGTTTTAAATTTCACATTTGAAATTCCATCTAGGTTCCCATCCAGCGTTAAGTTCTAGTCATATTCGAGGATTACACAGCTGTTTAGGGGTATTTCTGAAACAGATCTGATTAGAGAGGACCAACATTGATGGTCATCACTATTGAGGGCGTAGACATTTATAATGAAGCATTCAGAATTATCTTTTTTCAGTAAGATAATTAACCATTGACCAAGGTCATTATGTTTCTGGGAGGTGACCGTTAAGTTGATTTCTTCAAAATCAGGCACATAACCCCATTTTTCTTATGCTGTGCTGGAGAGCAAAAACAGTCTGCATGTTACAGTGGATTGGAATTATTATTTTTAAACTCTGAGAAATATGAATATAAATTGAATAAATATATTTTCATTTAATTATTTAATACACATTTAATGTAATGAGTTAATGTGTGGTATCATTTTATTGTAATAGTTCTAGATTTATAATATGCTAAATTCATTTACATTTATATTTCATTATAAAATATTTGCTTTTTTTGTAGAATAATGATTCCCTATATGTTCGCACAGGAAGATCTCACCCATGGTGGATGAGATCCCCCATGTGTGAAAAGTTGGAAGTAGCACTAGCTAGTAGGGTGGAGGCAGGTAAGTCTACACTTATGTAAATCTACGCTTCGAAATCCAGATTATAACACAATTTTTCTTATGCTGT
Organism: Triturus cristatus; assembly: GCF_964204655.1. Taxonomy (NCBI): domain Eukaryota; kingdom Metazoa; phylum Chordata; class Amphibia; order Caudata; family Salamandridae; genus Triturus; species Triturus cristatus. Next base: position 639,754,197 of record NC_140592.1, read on the forward strand.
GCCGGACAGCAGGAGGCGTTTGCCTGTTTCCTGTAATAGGATGATGTTACCTCTGGGTTTTTCTGCAATAGTCAACTATTTTCGTCCTTTTTACTGGGTGATTTAACTCTTTCGTGTTTAGTAAGGCAATTTTTAGTTTCTAATTAACTGAAGCGTTCATATGATAACAATTTACTAAGTAGCATGTGTAAATGTTACCGTTACTCAACTTTGAAAAGGATAAGCATATTGTGTTTATACCAGGACACTGTGTCAACTATCTCCAGAAGGGCAGAGTAGAGAAAAGAAGAGGAAAAGAAGAGAAAGCAAGAGATACAAATAATTACACAAATAACTTAGTTCTCATCCTAGTCCCCCCAAACAACAGGCAAGATCTGGTTCTGACTAAACATTAACAAGAGAGAGTGAGAGCCACGAGTGAACCTCCCAGAGCATTTATAACATGTAGAAATGAACAACTTATTGGACAAAACGAGGCATCAAGATGTAGCTCTGTAATGGGCTGTTACCAAGCAACTTAAGCCGATTGCAGTAAACTTTATGAGGGCAAGGCCCTAAATGAATAACACTCAGTTGTGAATTTCTCTTATGATTGCGGAGTAAGGAATGGTGAGCTGGCAATATGATGACTATACTGTTTACTACTACATCAAGTATCAGATAAGCTCATAAACAAAAGGCATATTCTATCTACTGAAGGTGGAAAGGGTAGTTGAGTATTGTCTGTTACAAGCATCTAGCCCCTTATAAATGAAACTCCACCTGGGTGATCCCCAAACCACCCAACACCTCCAACCTTAATCCACCTACTAATTAGAGATTGTAAAATATCAAAGAATGGATTCTCCCGACTAGGATGCTGCATGGAATGTTTATAGAAAGTCTTGAAAGGAGAGTGCAGAAGCCAGCAATAGATCAGGTACGGTGATTATTGATCAATGACATTATGGTTTACACTGACAAGAAATATTTTCAGATCCTCCAGATTATCAAACATTCAGACTTTACCACTAAAGATGATTTTAAAGTATGATTGGCCAATGAAGAAGAAGGGCATAGAACAGTCGCAAAGATTTTTCAGAAGAGCTAAGAATTAGCATAGTCCTAACCTATACCAATCTTATCTCCTTCCCAAGTTATGTTTTGCTTATTTTTCATATGATTAAGGAATTGCTAAACACGTCTAAATTGCAGGGGCTTAAATATCACCACTTTTGGGTGTTTGAGGGCCTTGAAAGACTCAGGAGAAAGTGTGCCTGATGGAATTTTATCAGTTTTCTCAGTATCAAAGTGTCATGTGAAGGAGAGAGCAAATGCTGGAGAATCCGAGAGTTCAAAAACTCAGAACAAGAGTTAGCTGCATCATCTGTTCCCTCCGGGAGGCCAGAAATTCTTAAGTTACCTCTACGACTCTGATCCTCCAACTTTGTGATTTCCGAAGTGAGGCCCGTCATTTTGGAGCACATAGCACCAGTAGCCCGCACTTTTTTGACTTTCTCATCCTCTAACCGGCTGATACATGTTTCAGCTCCGCTGTTTGTGCTAGCTAGATCTTTGAAGTCTTTACGAAGGCCCTGGATGTCAGCCAGCATTATATCAATATTAGATGTAGGTCCTTGAGCAAGTTCATGATCTGAAGAGAGTATTTGTAAAATAATCTTCATAATGGCAGACTGGACCAATTTGGCTTTTTAATAGGTGACTTTGGTATTGGCTATATAGCTTTCATCCATTTTTGATCTACTTTAATTTTTTTGGTGACTTTCATGTCTTTCTCTTTATTGTTGGCCATATTTTAAACTGTCAGAATTTTAAGATTTTTAGTAGCTGTACTTTAGTTTAGGGAAAACATGAACCCTGTAGACATCTCCGTAGGGAAGATTTCAATTAGATCAAGTTGAGCAGGAAGCGTGAAGCAATTGAGATCCTGTATATCGAGGTAAAAGCGCAGAGCCTTATTATCCAACTTGTGGAGCTATGATTATGACCTTCAGAGATAACAAAGAAAGCGTAGCTGTGCACACCACAAAATTCAAAGTTGTGAGCACAGTAGATCTTCGGCAGAAGTAGGGCTGGGCAAGATGAATGAAAATTTCCTCTAGTACTGCACAGTCCCCTTTGACAATTAGTGAAGTGCACAGGGCCCGATCAGGATTGTGTAGACTATGAGACAAGATAGATTGAGGCACCCTTCAACTCCAGTAGTGTAAATATATTTAGATAACCAGAAGAATAGAAAAATACGCTTGATCAGACCTACCATTGGATTGTGTGCTGCCTACTATGCACACAATATTAGTCCCAGTGCTACCCTGAGATATGATCAACTTTGAGCACAGCAAAATGCCATAACATGTTGGAAAAGCTTGAGCCAAAGTATGAACTAGAAGCACTGACCGGCAAGCAGGACCCATATTGTCATGCCCCGCGGTTAAGCCCCTACAGGCAGCGAGTATTTAAAGGGCGAAGGGCGTGTAAACACCGCTTCGCGTTCTAGCTTTGAGCCCCATTTCCGTCCCGAGAGTTCTTGCCTGACTTCCTGTTGCTGTAGTTCCGGTTTCCTGTTGCGAGTCGCGGACAAGTCGCGGCTCCGGTGTTGGTTACGTTGTGGATCCTGGTGGAGCGTGGCGCTGGCGGTGTTCTCTCTCTCCAGGAGCTATTGCGAGGGTTACGCCCGCTCCCTCTGGTTGTGGTACCAGTCAAGTAAGGTCTGCTGGGTGCTAAGTTGTGCGGGAGTTTCCTGTCTCGCGTCGCTCCTTACCTGGGAGTTAGAAGGGGATAGGCGGAGCGTGAACCCCCTTGCCAGCGCTTCCTGTCTTGGTGACTTCAGACCAGCGCCACATTTCTTAGAGAGTTCAAACTGAAGCCTTATCAGGCGTGTGTGTAGTTGTGTTCTTGCCTGCTGTTAAGGCGACTCCAAGGTTGTGCATAATTGGAGTCTTTCTTTTGTGTCTGTATCACGCCCCCCAGTATCATTTACTTCCGTTTACGTTCACCCAGTATATATCCTTTGGCTTCATATCCATCCCCTACGTCCTCCTGAGCTGATATCAGGAATCCGGTGGTGATTACTGCGAGGACCATTGAGCAGGGGGTTAGGTTTCCCATACTTCTTCACAAAAAGCACGGTACTTGTTCTTCCTAATCTTCTTCTATGAAACAGTGGCATAATCCACCTCCTGTGTTTACGATCTCTGCATACCTACTCTCCGCAGCTGCCCGCAAAGGAACTACTTACCTAGAGAAATACCTGCATGTTCCCGCAGACTAATACCCAAGCAGCTGACGATACTCCTGGTAGGTGTTGGGGAAGTAAAGATTAGAAAGAGCATAGGTGGCGGTACAGAGATATCCCTATAACCATCTTTGTATTACAGCTGGGAGGCCCTCTTATTCTTCCTGCCAAGATCCATCACGTTCCTGCTGTTCCTCCTGCCAGAATCACCCATCAAGACCTACCGGTTCCCCCCAACTATCCTTGTTTTGTTTCCCTGTTTTCCCCAGTGGGTTCTCCGCACTCTAGAGTTTGATAGAGTCGGAGGAACGCGGGGGACGACTGTGGACTTTCTTCACGACTCCAGACGCTCCTGCAGAACATCCGCGATCCTTACAGAACGCGAAGCCTCTAATAGAATATTCTGCCCGAGCGTCATGGAACTAGGTGTGGTTACGCTTGCGGATGTCGCCGGCATGCTCGGCAACTTGCAAGCGGAAACCCAGGCATTATCTGCCAGAATTGGTACCCTCCAGCAACGACAGGAGACGGGGGCTGCGGGAGGGAGAGTTGATACAACCAACCCGGTGATACAGGTCACCACCCCTACGTCCATCCCGTTAGCTCCTCCAGAAAGGTTCTCAGGGGATGCTTCACGGTGCGCCTCCTTTCTGAGCCACTGCCAGCTGCATTTCTCTTGTAAAGCCACCTGCTTCCCCACAGATCAGGCCCGGGTTGCATTTATGGTTTCATACCTTAGTGGGGCGGCCGCAGACTGGGCCATACCTTTAGTAGACCGGGATGACCCTTTATTGTATAATTACATGGCTTTTAAGAGAGAGTTCCGCAAGCTTTTCGATAGGCACACATATACACACTCTGCAGACTCTGAGTTATTGGCCTTGAAACAAGGCAATCAAGACCTGGTTTCTTATATCACTACATTTCAGAGACTGGTAGTTGAATCTAACTGGCCCGAAGAAAAGCGTGGTACACTGTTTTACAGAGGGCTACGCGATGATTTAAAAGAAGCCCTTTCACAGATAGTGGACCTTCCTGCAGCCTGTCCTGAGTTGATAGACCTTGTGGTTAAGATTGAACACCGTATTCAGGAACGGAAGCAGGAAAAAGGGAAGGGAGATCCACGATATGTTCCCACCAAGGCAAAAGGTGTTGAGGTGGTTAAAGGTCCCGATGATAGTGAACCTATGCAAATAGGTATAGTGAGAGGGCCATTAACTCCTGAAGAAAGACAAAGGCGACGAACCAACAGACTCTGCCTCTACTGCGGGAAGGCCGGTCACTTCCTGCGGTCATGCCCTGTTAAACCAGTACCTCCTAAGAGTTCGGGAAACTAGAAAGCCTGGGATGCGTGGAGACAGGACTCCTGGGCAATTCTGACCTTACAGTCTCCCCCTCTGACCCTAAATCCAGATCAGTCACTCATCTCTATGTGTCAGCTTACCTCTCGGTAGAACAGCTATGTGGCCATCATGATCGATTCTGGGGCCTCTGGTAATTTTATGGATGAGAAGTGGGCAAAAGACAATGTAATTCCCTGCATCAAAAAAGAGGTGCCCAATGCGGTCATTACGATTGATGGCCGTTCTCTCGTTTCAGGCCCAGTGACCCACAGGACATGCAGTCTCCACATGCATATAGACCCAGACCATCACGAAACTATTGAATTTGACTTGATCCGCTCACCTCAGATACCGGTGCTCTTAGGCATCCCTTGGTTGCAGACACACAACCCAATCATTGACTGGCAGGCAGCCACACTCCGGTTTCGTCATGTTGCTCCTCTTGATACTAGTGTAACAGTAGCCCTTGCGACCTCCATGGTAGACCGGACTGAACCCGTACCTGAGCTGCCCGACTGTTATAGTGATTTGAGCGCAGTATTCGATCCCAAGGAGGCGGACGTCCTTCCCCCACATAGGGTGTACGACTGCCGCATAGATTTAGAGGTGGGAGCTCGAATCCCGTGCAGTAGGGTGTACGCCCTAACCGAGAAGGAAAATACATACCTCCGAGAATACCTGGACTTTATGTTAGAGAAAGGGTTTATCAGGCCTTCCAGATCCCCTGCCTCCTCATCGCTGTTTTTTATTCCTAAGCGTGAGGGGGGTCTTCGTTGTTGCATCGATTATAGGAGATTGAACGAGGTCACTATTAAAAACAGGTATCCCTTGCCTTTGATTTCCTCTCTCCTTGACAGAGTACGCAATGCTAACTTTTTCACCAAATTAGACTTGCGGGGCGCCTACCATCTAGTGCGTGTCAAGGAGGGAGATGAATGGAAGACTGCTTTCTGTACGAAATACGGATTGTTTGAATATTTAGTAATGCCCTTTGGGCTTTGTAACGCTCCAGCTGCGTTCCAGTTCTTCATCAATGAAGTCCTCTGGGATATGCTGGACCTCCATGTCATCGCCTATATTGATGATTTACTAATATTCTCCTCATCCATGGCCGAACATGTGGGCCACGTCCGACGAGTGTTGGAACGCTTACGTGCACATAATTTGTATTGTAAGCTGGAAAAATGCACTTTCCATACACGTGAAGTGCCTTTTTTGGGCTTTATTGTTTCCCCACTCGGACTTCGTATGGATCCTGTTAAGGTCGAGGCAGTCCTCGCCTGGCCATCCCGGAATACCGTGAAGGACCTGCAGAAATTCTTGGGGTTTGCCAATTTTTATCGGCGTTTTATTCAAGGGTACTCGGAGTTGGCACATCCCCTTACAATCCTATTGCGAAAAGGGGTTCCGTATGTTTGGTCGGCTGCTGCTGACACGTCTTTTCGGAGTTTGAAGGAGGCCTTCACGCGCGCTCCGGTCTTGCGACATCCGGATCCGGCCTTGCCCTATGTGGTCGAGGTGGACGCCTCTCAGGTGGCAGTGGGAGGGGTGTTGAGTCAAGCCGATCCAGACACCGGGGTGTGCCATCCCATAGCTTACTTTTCCCACAAATTCAATCCCGCGGAATACAACTATGCAGTGGGGGACAAAGAACTCCTAGCGATCAAGAAGGCCTTTGATGAGTGGCGGCAATACCTCTTAGGTGCGCGTTTTCCGGTGGTTGTATACACCGATCATCGCAATCTCCAGTACCTTAAGTCCACCAAAGCCCTGTCCATGAGACAACTCAGATGGACCCAGTTCTTCTGTGAATATGACTTCACTATTAGGTTCCGCCCTGGGAGGAGGAATGGCAAGGCCGATGCCCTGTCCCGTTGGGATTTCAACTTCCCGATGTACCTGACGTCGCGCCCCCTGTCATCCCTGAAGGGCGCGTCATAGGGGGGGTGTTCGGGGAGGAGGACTTCAGGGCTCGGATTCGGCAAAGTCAACTATCGATGGACATGCCTGTCTTTGTGGGGTCTGAGGAGTGGGTCAGTACAGATGGTTTGGTGTGTGTCCGAGGGGGGGTGGTGTTGCCCACTTCTGATTTACAAACACATGTCTTGGATTGGTATCACTCGCACCCTTTGTCGGGACATCCGGGTATGAAGAAAACTACCAAGGTTATAAGAGAGCATTTCTGGTGGCCCACTATGTTGAGGGACATAGAACAGTATTTGAAGTCATGTCATGTCTGTGCGCAAACCAAGAGTTCCCATCAGAACCCGGTGGGCCTACTGCTCCCACTTGCTTCACCTCCTGGCCCGTGGCACACAGTATCAATTGACTTCATAGTGGAACTACCAGTCACCAAACGATTGAATAACACCTTGCTTGTGGTGGTGGATCATTTTACAAAGACAGCCCATTTCGTTCCTTTGACGGGGTTACCCACAGCAGCAGCGTTAGCCTCTATATTTCTGCAACATGTTGTACGGCTCCATGGCCTTCCCTCGGTCTTGATTTCTGATAGGGGGGCCCAGTTTGTGTCTCGGTTTTGGAAATGCCTCTGTGCCATGCTGCAGATTGACGTTAGACTCTCTTCCAGTCATCACTCACAGTCAAATGGCCAAACCGAGAGGGTTAATCAGTGCTTCGAACAATATGTAAGGAACCAAGCCCTACACTCAGCAGCGGAGTGGGATGACTGGGTGTGGGTGGCAGAGATATCATATAACAACAGCCCACATTCTTCCACCCTCCATACTCCTTTCTTTTGTTCACAAGGTTTTCACCCCAAGCTGTTGCCTATAGGGATTCCCATTAGCAGCCCAACTCCTGCCGCCAATGATCTAGTACAGATGTTACACGACATACATAAACAGACGTTGGTAAACCTTGATTTGGCTAAAGTGAGATACAAGGAGGGGGCAGATTTACACCGGAGGTTGGAACCCATATATGCTCCTGGGGATGAGGTGTGGCTTTCCACGAAACACATAAGACTCAGTGGTCCTCGCAAGTTCATTACCAAGTACATCGGACCTTACAAGGTGGTGAGGCTGGTCAATCCGGTGGCGGTGAAGATCGAACTGCCTGCATCCCTTAGAATCCATCCTGTATTCCACATATCATTGCTCAAACCTGTTGAACCTGGTACACGACTCCCTAAGAGACCCACGCCGGTTACCATACAAGATGCTGAAGAATATGAAGTGGAAACCATTATAGACTCCCGCTTCGCTGGTAACACACTTCAGTATCTACTACATTGGAAAGGCTATGGGGTGGAGGAACGTTCTTGTGTGTCTGCTTGTGACGTGCATGCTCCCCGGTTGGTAAGGTTGTTTCATCGGAGGTACCCCCATAATCCTAAGCCAGGGGGAGGGCGTTGTGAGGGGAGAGTGCTGTCATGCCCCGCGGTTAAGACCCTACAGGCAGCGAGTATTTAAAGGGCGAAGGGCGTGTAAACGCCGCTTCGCGTTCTAGCTTTGAGCCCCATTTCCCTCCCGAGAGTTCTTGCCTGACTTCCTGTTGCTGTAGTTCCGGTTTCCTGTTGCGAGTCGCGGACGAGTCCCGGCTCCGGTGTTGGTTACGTTGTGGATCCTGGTGGAGCGTGGCGCTGGCGGTGTTCTCTCTCTCCAGGAGCTATTGCGAGGGTTACGCCCGCTCCCTCTGGTTGTGGTACCAGTCAAGTAAGGTCTGCTGGGTGCTAAGTTGTGCGGGGGTTTCCTGTCTCGCGTCGCTCCTTACCTGGGAGTTAGAAGGGGATAGGCGGAGCGTGAACCCCCTTGCCAGCGCTTCCTGTCTTGGTGACTTCAGACCAGCGCCACATTTCTTAGAGAGTTCAAACTGAAGCCTTATCAGGCGTGTGTGTAGTTGTGTTCTTGCCTGCTGTTAAGGCGACTCCAAGGTTGTGCATAATTGGAGTCTTTCTTTTGTGTCTGTATCACGCCCCCCAGTATCATTTACTTCCCTTTACGTTCACCCAGTATATATCCTTTGGCTTCATATCCATCCCCTACGTCCTCCTGAGCTGATATCAGGAATCCGGTGGTGATTACTGCGAGGACCATTGAGCAGGGGGTTAGGTTTCCCATACTTCTTCACAAAAAGCACGGTACTTGTTCTTCCTAATCTTCTTCTATGAAACAGTGGCATAATCTACCTCCTGTGTTTACGATCTCTGCATACCTACTCTCCACAGATGCCCGCAAAGGAACTACTTACCTAGAGAAATACCTGCATGTTCCCGCAGACTAATACCCAAGCAGCTGACGATACTCCTGGTAGGTGTTGGGGAAGTAAAGATTAGAAAGAGCATAGGTGGCGGTACAGAGATATCCCTATAACCATCTTTGTATTGCAGCTGGGAGGCCCTCTTATTCTTCCTGCCAAGATCCATCACGTTCCTGCTGTTCCTCCTGCCAGAATCACCCATCAAGACCTACCGGTTCCCCCCAACTATCCTTGTTTTGTTTCCCTGTTTTCCCCAGTGGGTTCTCCGCACTCTAGAGTTTGATAGAGTCGGAGGAACGCGGGGGACGACTGTGGACTTTCTTCACGACTCCAGACGCTCCTGCAGAACATCCGCGATCCTTACACATATAATGGAAGGGTAATTACATACCGGTGATGCCGGCCATTTTGGAATTTGCCTGACCTTCTTGGCAGAGACACAGATGTAGATGCCACGACACTCCACTCTTTTTGACCTTGAGCTTTACAAACAGCTCTGGTGAATAAATACTGAATCAGAGGTCTGCCTTACAGATCTTTTATGTTAATATGTCTCTTTTAATAAGCAGATACTGTTTCATGGGCATTTTGAGAATAGTCTGACCTCTGATACTGTCTGTTGAAAACCTTGTCATATTGTAACCACCATCAGCCATCATCTCTCCACCTTCATGCCGTTCTCCGTTTTGATCAGCTAAAAAACTCACAAATTATGATTTACTCTTGAGATGTTGCGTCCATATACAATGCTGGATAGAAACCCACTGCTCAGGTTACGGGACACAGCAAAATTCTTCTTGTGTTGGGAAAAGGAGCGCTCGATGGCATGGAGCAAACGTTTTATGCTTGCTTGTGAGCTAACACCTTATATCTTTGGTGCCCTTTTGTTTATTTAATTTTACTCTATTTTTCTAAACTGCCATTGGATTTTTATTGTTTGGCATTTTGACTTTATTATGTTATGTTATGTAAATAAAACTTGATAAAGCGCAAACAATCATACCCAGAGGTAGATCCTGGCACTCAGCCAGCACAGAACCAAAAATTATAACAGCCATGTTTTCAACATTTTCCTGAACTTGGCGAAATCAGCACAAAATCAAAGATGGAGAGGTGGTTGGGTCCAGGCAGTAGGGGCCATGAAGGAGACAGTGCAGACATGGGGAACAGTCAAGAGCTCCTTATAGCTAGATCTTACGATACAAGAAGGCTGATTGTGGTTCAGTTTATCCTTTAGATAGGAAGGGGCATTAACTGCCATTAAGAGCACATTGCTGTAATCTAGGTGGCTTATAACCCATACCTGGGCGAGTGTTTTTATGGCAGAAGAAGGTAGCCAAGGGAAAACCTGCATTAGAAGTCTCATTGTCGCAAAGCAAAACCCACAAGTTACAACAATGTGATTCTTCATGGAAAGTTTCTGGTCCAGTTGTGCGCCCACATTTTTTGCCGCATGACAAGGCACAGGAGCAGCTCCCAGCTCCGCAGGTCTGGAGTCCAAAAGAACTGAGCTTTACCGAACAATAAGATTTCAGTTTTTTCACTGTTCAACTGGAGACAGTTGGCAGTCATCCAGGCTGCAATTTTCCTCAGACAGTCTTGAAAGCAATGTGCCTTGTCAATTGTCCTGCCCCGGTAAAATGATCGGCTGAGTGTCACCCGCATAAGAGACACATAGATGTTAAATAAAGTCGAGATCAAAGATTAACCTTGAGGCACCCCCTTGTTGATGGAAATAGTGTATGATTTAAAAGAGCACGGCATGACCGTTTGCGTGGGGCTTTCTAAAAAGTCTGTGAGCCATAGGAGAGCCTTGTCCCCAACACTGATTACCTGCAGCCTGCTGAACTAAACTTGATGGGAAATGGTGTTGAAGGCCGCTGACAGGTCTAGCAGCCCATACATAGCAGGGAGCCCCACATTCAGAGTGCAGTGTATGTAATCCATAACTGACACCAGAGCAGGTTCGTGCTGTGAGCGGCTCTGCACCGTGATTGGGAGGCAGCCAGAATCTTATGGCCCTCCAAGAATGCCATGAGCTGTTTTTAACCACAGATTTCAAACAGTTTTGCCAATCAGATAGAAGAGATAGGGGGCATTCGTTTTTTTTCAGTATAGGAGAAACCAGAGCACCTTTCCAAGATAGTGAAATTTTGGCTGATTCTAACGAGAGATTAAAAAGTGAAAGAATGGCAGGGGCAATCACAGTAACAGGATTCACAGACACTCTCAAGGGACAAAGGTCCAATGGTGAACCTGATTTGGCCTTAATCAGTAATTCCTGAATTTGGGCCAAGGTACATGGTTGGAATCTGATGGATTTGGAACCGCACAAATACTTTACAGATTGCCCTTCAGTTAAGTTTGTATGTTCTGTGCCACAGCTACCAGGGTATTGATCTCAGGCTAATTTGGTGACTTGTACACTGTGTATTGTTCTTTATTGCTTGATTATTAAACCTTTGCAATACAAAAATAAATACAGTATCAAATATAAAAGCATACATTTTTTAGGAATTTGGCATCTCGTCATGAACAGGGAAGCGGGGGAAGGAGGTGAGCAGAAAAAACTCCAACAAGCCAATAAGAACAACCACATTCCGTATTAAACTCTTCCAGCCACAAAACAGTGCACATTTGCCTAGCACCTAATTATAATGAGCCTAGAAAGCAGGTGAGCAAATAAAATAAAGGGTTGATGTTAAAAGGTTACATATACCAAAAGGTCCAGAAAACTGGAAACCTTTGCTAATTACTGGACCTAAGCAAATCAATATGGGAGAAACTTAAGCAGTAAAGTGCAGAGAGCTTAGACTGAAATACTTTAAATTCTTAAACTATTGACACTAAAACTCAAATGCTATTAGTTCTAAATAGCCAAAGGTTCTAGCCAGGTAATTAGTCTGCGTGCACCTGTTAAACTTACACCACAGTACATGAATTATAGCTTCCTTGTATTGTTTACATATCAACACTTTGAATATTCCTCACCTCTTTTCCATGCTGGGTAACAAATTGGGATCGGAATTACCCCCGACCTGAGTTTCATAAACTATGCTTTTAACCAATCGCAATAGAGATCACTTAGATAACACTGCGGTTTCGAACACTTATAGGTGTGCAGCGTAAACCAGCAGTGTTTACGTTGAGGGAAGCAGGCTTTGTCCTCCAGTAGTGAGAGCTGTTTAGTGCTAATTTTTGCCACCCTTTTTAATTCCTGAAGGCTGATGCTTGAATCCCATGCTTTCGATAAACCAAGCTTACTCAGAACCTGGGACAGGTAAGACCTTGCTAAAGACTTTGGCTTCATTTTTAATTCTAACCAAAGACAGTGGGCCAGTGAATCTTCCTTTGCTGACCCAATGTTATGACAGCATATTGCAAAGGCCGCCTTCCATGTCACAGCCTGCCTACAGATCCCAAACTCCAGCCTTACTTGAGCTGGGAAAGTGTGGGAAGGAACAGTAAAAGATGTTCTGTAGGTCCTATAGAGCATCCTGTCCAGAATTGCGGTATCCTTTCCCTTGAGGGCCTCGCTTCCATAAGCTGAGATTGGAAGAATCATTGCTTGGGCTAACTGATGGATGGGCGTAAACGTAGGGCCTTTTAGTTTTGTATAAAGAGGCCTAAGGGCAAAGGATAGTGCAATGCCCCTCTTCCTGATTGCATTCAATTGGTCACTGTATCTCCCATTGTTATTGAAGTGGGCTCCAAGGTATTTGAAACGATTGGTTGATTCGAGCCTTTCGTGATCCAGAAACAGTGTCTTTTTTTTTTGTTTTATTGCCTTCTACCATGAGGATCTTACTTTTCTTTTTGCTGACTGTCCGGCCATTCCTGGTTGAGAAAGCAAAGGTGGCATCCAGAAGGCTTTGAAAGCCAACCTTGGTTTTACTTCTAAGCACTAGATCATCCACGTACAGCAGGTTTTACAGGTTCAGTTTGGGAGGATGGGAATTAAAGTAAGTTCAGAGCTGGGGTCAAGTTAGATAAAAAACAGATTAAATAGTGTTGGTGCAAGGACACAGCCCTGCTTAAGGCCTTGTGAGGTGTTAATTGGCCCAGACAAGCGTGATTCGTCTCCAAGTTTTTTTCTGACCCATGCTTCTTGATGCAACATTTGCAAGGCCCTAAGCAGGCCACCCGGGATGTTGAGATGAGTCAGTTTCTGCCAAAGCTTCCCCATGTCGGCCCTATCAAAGGCAGATTTATAGTAAATAAAACCCAAGAATACTGGTTGACTATTAGATTCTGCCTGATCAATTAAAAGAGAGCGTGTCAGAAGTCCCTGTGTGCTTGATGACTCCGGTTTGGTTTGGCTGGATGATCTTTTTGTACAGCTGCAGCACGTCTAGTAGCACACCTGCAAAATATTTAGCACCGTTATGAATTAGTGCTACCAAGCAGTAGTTCCCATGGGGTCTCTTGTCAGCATGTATATTAGAGCGAGTATTGAGCCGCACCATGAAGGGGGAATACATTTTTGCTGCAGTATTATCAAGAAGAGTGGGGTCAGTTGAGCGGTCCAGAATGTTGGATCCTCCTTGTATATTACTGGTGGTATTGCACCTGGGCCCTCTCTGCGACCCTTCCCAATTTGTTTCTGGACGGAAACTTCAGTAATAGGGCAAACATTTTTTCCAGATCACTGCAATTAAAGACAAGTTTCTGGGGTAGGCTGACTTCCAGGCCCTCCTCTGTACAGGAAGCCAATCCAATTGGGCCGTTATGTGAGGGTTTAACCAACCTATTCAAACAGATGTTACATATAAGTACTTGAGTTTCAAATATTTTCAGACAATTATTTTTGAATTATTACTTCCTATAATGTAAACGGTGGGTATAGTTTCATTTTTACAACAAATTTGCTCATTTTTACAAAAAGTCTGCTCAATACATTTCTCAAAGGGGCTAATATAAATCCTGCAACAATAACTACGGAAAAATTACCCTGAATATATAGACACTGGCAAGACCAAACATATGTACGTTTTCCTATATATAGTATGCACAATTAATTAGGCAAGGCAGTCGCAGGAAGAAAATGTGATAGAAAAAAAAGTTCCTTACTTCTAGTTGTAGGAGAGTAGGATCTGCCTCTTATGGTTACCCCCACTTTTAGCTGATGTATCACTGTTTTCGACTTAGTCTGACTGTGATACTGCTATTCAGAACCCCAGTCTATCTGCTTTCTCCTGTAAATTGATTGCATGTACTTTAGGTACACTCCAGATTAGATTCTGGGGTACCCTTATCAGTCGCTAGTATATGTTACACCATGTACCCAGGGCATAGGTACCCCGGAGGCCTCCCAGGAGCTGAAGCATGTATTGTGCCACTCCTGAGAGGCCATTCAAAATGACATCACAGGTCTGCTACTGCAGCCTGTGTAGGGAGGTGCATGCACCCCTTACTTATATATAGGTTCCCTAGATCTGTTCTAAATCACTACACATATAAACCTATCAGTCACCTCTATGGAAGGCCTTAACAATCCTGAAGGCAGGGTGCTGGGTTTTGTGTGAGAGGGTGCCCCTACATGAGTAGGGCCCCGCTGCAGCCTTCGGAACCTATTCTCTGGGGTTGTCTGTGATGCATCCAACCATATATACTTAAATGCATTATAACCTCGCGGTTAATGCTAACTTTAAAACGGCTGCTTAGAAACAAGTCGTGTTTGGTGTCAAATGCCTTGGAATCATACCTCCCCACCAGTAACTGGCCAGGGAGGTATTATTTCCCCCTCCTAGAGGGACCTATGTGGATCACCGGTATACCCGGTACCAGCTTTCTCGACCTGGGCATCACAAAATGGATGCTGCAAGCCACAGACACGAGTCTGCCATCCTGCTGCCAAGCTCGAGCAGAGGAAGGCCTGACAATAGGTTTCCTGTCACAGGGAGGTGTAACCACCTCCCAAACAGGCTTTAGGGTATTAGGGCTGGGTGGGTGCACTCTGAGAGTGCCAGAAAGTCTGCACTAGGGGCACATTTGGTGTCCCCATGCATAGTCCAGCTCAATCCAGTTCCAGGAGCCATTTGCTCCTGCTCTTGCGCGAAACTGGCCAAAGGACATGGGTTTAGCCACCCCTCTGTCCGGCCCCTACCTTAGGAGGGTCCCCCAAGTCAGTCCAACCCCTTCCCTGGGTATAAAGTGGGACATCTGATTCCAGGACTTTCGATTTAACCTGGACTAAACTCTGCAACAAAAACCAAGTACTTCCGACTACACTTCGCTGGACGACAGAAGAATCTCCCATGGAGTAAAAAAGTTACTCCCCTGCAGCGGCAGGCACCTAGACGCATCTGACCGGTTTGCATCTCCTGAGCTCCTGAGGACTCAGAAGATTTCTGCAACACAGGAGGTGGGTTCCCGAGCATTCCTGAGGTCGATCTGCCCTCTCAGCAATCCTGAGACCAGTATCCCTCATGGGGACAATGCAACACGAACCCCTGTGCACTGTGTACTTTTGCAGCCGCATATGCTTTTTGACAATCCCTGAGGCTGTGCTTTGGACTACGTGTAGTCCTGACCCTGAGCAGCATTTCTACGGAAGATCTCCGGCCTCCACTCCACGAGTGCTCTGTGGGCTGGTGCTTTGTGAATCCGCTCGAGGTCCCCTCGCGATCCCTGGTCCGTTGGCCTCTGGGTCCTGGCGAGGGTCACTTTGTTTTTCCTTGGGCTTCCCTGGTTGCTCCAGACGTGCCCTGACTCCCCATAGCTTGGAGAGTCTCCTGGACCTTGCTGGTTCTCACCGTAACCTGTTTCCTCTGCCCACGTGGGTTGCCTTTGCCAAGGCGTGTTGGTGTTCAATCCGGACACTGACCCCTCATCACTCGACATCCTTTGTGGGACAGATCACCTCCGGACTTTGGTCGTCGTCGACATATCCTGGTCCCCGTTGCTGCAGAGTCAAGCATCCTATCTTCACACCTGAAGCACCCGAGATCGGTGGGCATTCGTCTATCGAGCCCCTGGTCACCCTGAAGTGACCCAGAGTCTGTCCCCTCTGATTTCAGGTTCTTTTCATCTCAGATCCAGGCTTGGATTCCACCAGACACTTTTCATCTTCCCGGCAGCAGCACTTCTTCGCATCACGCCATTGAAAATGACAAGGGTTTCCAACACCACTTGACCTGTATGCACCTGGCTCCTCTGGAATGGGTAACACGAGTACCTCGGTACTCTCAATGATGCGGACCTTAGAACCGTCTATGTTCCAAAGGGTTTGCTTGAAGTCCTCTCCGAAGTGTCCTTAAACTGTAATTTTCCAACCGCGACTTTCCCACTGACTTGTACGGAGCACGCGTCTGTGTTCCCACCCTGCACCCGTCCTCCGTGGGTTGCCTGTGTCACTCCTTTTGGTGGTTCCTAGGCCCTTTGTCTATTGAAGTAGTTGTTGTTATACCATTTGTTTAGTATATGGTTCGGTCTCCCCCTGGAGCCCGCTGTGTATTGTGCTATTTACTGAAGTTCTATTGATTAAGTATTTGTGCTATATGTTCTAATATAATATAGAGATTAGTAGAGAGTGTTTAGTAATAAATACATATTTTTTATATAACACCTGTGTGGTTCTCCTTTCATTTGATCACTCAGGGGGTTTTGTTCTCGTAAAACAAGCTGCTTTACATTCCTTCAAGACTTAGCCTGAATGCTGCTCCCCATAGCTACCACTAGGATAGCTTTCCACAAAGGTTATCTTTGACCTAATCACTATAAGGGTCGTTTGGACTGGTGCAAGGTGCCCACTTTAATTAGTTGGCAGCATATACCAGGCCAACTTCTCTTGTAGTATGGGTTAACCACTCCCTATGTACAACGCTAAGTTAGCATAACCTCGTCGGCTGTTAGAAAGCCAGCTTGCCGCTTCTGCTGCTTTTGCACGCGACACTGTTGTTACATGTTATTCATTCGAGAACTGCTGACTCGACTTTGCTTCACATGAGAACAGTCTGTTGTTTAACATCCTTAACAGTGAGCAGTGACCTTGGTCTGTACACCGTGTAAAGAACGAGTCTGGGTCACTAGACGGTGCAGGTTGTTGTGTTCAGGTTAATCGTACCACTTCTTAGCCATAACATACATACAGCTGCCAATACCTGAAAGACGAGTCCTTTAATATTGCAGAGCAGCATGTTTTTCTGCTACATTAGAAACGAAGAGCTGTTGCAGGAGAGAGCCTTGCTGATCCTGTGATTCCACTAAGCTGATCTATAAGGTATGGGGTCCCCCATGCAAGCCTAAGAGACCTTCTTTTAGTCTAATAATAACTTATTAGTTGTTAGAGAAAGGAGGGTGGTCGCTTTCCACTGTCATTATTATTATGATTGCTCCATTCATTTTCTATGGTATTGTAACAATGCTGATGGTTCTGATCTTGACCATTTGTCTGCTTGTGTTAGCCAAAGTACTGCATCTTAGGACGCGAGGTTTATAAAATAAACTCTTCAAACTTTACCGTGTCTTTGTCATTCTGTTGTGGACTGATATATAGCTACCAACGGGTATTTCGGATTCCCACCACTCCTGAGAGTATGTAAGTCGCTTGTTCTGGGTTGTCTATACATTGGGACCGCCGAGCTAAATCTCGGATAACGAATGTGACACTAAGCTAGTCGGATAGGGGTTCTTGGTTCTGAGGGGAGTTTCTGGTACACCACAATTCTCTGAGGTCCTGGTTTCCTGCGCATAGTTCTGTGCATAAGCAGAATCCCTGCAACATGGCGCACCTAACGTTTGGTCTTTTGATCTGAAACGCCTTAGTAGTGCTTTTATTAGTCCACAACGCCCTCACTCTGGTTTCCGGACAACGGGAGTGACGGCTTAACCTACCTAGGTTTCGACTAAAGGTTCTTTCAAGCTTGATAATTAAAAAGGTTTTCTTTTTCTGAACCCCAGTGCTACTGTAGAGCTTGTTGTTGTTCTTCTGTGTGTTCCGATGGCGGTCAATGTTGCCGCGCATAGTCGGGTTCCCCTGACCGCACATTTGCGGGTCTATGGGGTTCCTGATGATGGGTTGGCTGTTATTTTTGTGGTAGGGGCTGATGCGGCGTTCCCATATGAGTTGTTTTACTCTTGGGTGACGTTTGATGCAGTGGATGCAAACGACAATTTGTTCCACGAATATACTCCTACAGCGATGTCTGCAGCCTATGCCCCTTATCGGACACTTGAAATTCCTCTCACTGCCTGGCAGCATACTATTTGGTTTAATGGCGCCCTTCCCCATGCGGTAGTACCGGCGAGAATGGGCCCTTTGTCTATTGCAGGGGCCACATGGCCGGTGCTGGCCGGGTATACACCCCATCCCCGCTACATGACTGTGGCGGTGGCGGAGTTACGTGTGCTACACACTGCCCTGATTACGGTCCATAGGGCGTTAGTGCAGTACGTGTCTCACAATGTACAGGTGGGGGCACCTGAGGTTGCGGGCCACACGACTGACCATCACGCGGTGGTCATCAGTCCAGTTATGGTTAATGCGGTTGTCGGCAAGCGCTCCCAGAATAAGAA
The DNA here is from genome assembly GCF_964204655.1 of Triturus cristatus. Taxonomy (NCBI): domain Eukaryota; kingdom Metazoa; phylum Chordata; class Amphibia; order Caudata; family Salamandridae; genus Triturus; species Triturus cristatus. The sequence goes on from NC_140592.1 coordinate 639,772,512, forward strand.
TGAATTTCCTTACTGGCTTGCTGAGAAGTTTGATCAATTAGAAGCCGTGTTTCCGCATACTTCTCCTGTGGATAAACACAGGATACTCACTATTACTTTGCCAAAGGACCTGGTCCCGGATATTGTCGACTGTGACAATTGTGGCAAGGTCTTTGCTGCGACCTATGCGAAGTGCTATGACACTCTGTCTATATCCATACTACCCTCTGTCATAAAGAAGGTCCAAGACAATCATGGTGCAGAGGCAGCCATTGAGTTGGGAATGAGGCTTGTCGACAGCTTCGATGTGGTGTGTTCCATGGTAATGGGCAACCTCAAAGGAGATGCCATGCAATTCCAAATGTGCAATATGTTGGCACTTGTGGATCCGGCCGACAGGCCAAAGGAATTCGCTAAAATTATAGCGAAAGCCTACAGAATGGTGGGTCGTAGCGCCTTGGGTGTGAAGCCCACCGTGATCATTCCTATTGTAGTACAGCAACCTAAAGTGAGTTCGTCTACCAAAGAGGAAAAGCCCAACTTTCCAAAACAAAGTTGGCGAGCCAAAAAACAGGGGAAGCAGCAAGAGAAACGGAGGTCTCGTTCTACGTCGCCGGTGCAGATACAAAGTGAACGCACTTATGATTTGCGCGATCGTTCTAATATTAAGTCACCTGATAGGTTTCAGGTTCCTGAACAACGCTCTCCTCGTTCTTCACAGGAAACATCGGCTTTTCAATCCGGTGGCGGAGATCGTGGGAAAGGAAGGGGTGCTCAAGGTCGTGAGCAGCCCCGTCAGACTGATGGTAAAGGCAAGCAGGACAAATCTGCACGACAAAGACCCCCGTTTCAGAAGAAAAAAGTTGCTGCTTTAACTGCGAGATATGCCTCAGATGGTACGGACACAGCTTCTGAACCAGACATGGGCACTAACGCTGCTAGACAGCGCGGCGGAAGTTACAGTAGTGCGACAAGCGCTGCGTCCATTTCTGGCGGCGACAGCAACTGATAAATTTGTAAGTGTTGAAACTGCAGATGCTCGCGTTTCCCCCCCTGAATGGATGTTTGAAATTGTCCTTATAATTGAGGGTGACATACAACGTAAAATTTAAAGTGGTATTTTGGGATAATCTAAACTCCACCTATGATATCCTTTTGGCGGAGGCAGATTGGCCCCCGGCTTTCGTTTTAGATGCTCCTAGAGGGGAGGTAGTGATCCTCCCGTCCTTTGGGCACACAGTGCCGCTGGAACATTCTAACAGGTTAGCCGAGGAGTGGGAGCAGGTGCTCGCGCCTGCGTTGTACCGTACTCAGGTAGGCTGGGACAAATTTTCTCAAAACCATACGATTCCGTTGCGGTCGGAACCCCAGCCTCAACCCCAATATCCCATGCGTCGTGAGGCTAGGTCTCACGTCGCGTCTATCCTTGAACAATTGGAATATCAGGGAGTAATTGAAACATGTGTGTCACCCATGAATAATCCCTTATTCACTGTGACGAAGCCTGACGGATCGTACCGCCTAGTTTTGGATTACCGGCACTTAAACTCGCACTGCCGGACATGCGCGGTACAAAATACACACAGTTCGGCTCTCGTCGATAGTCTCGTGAGAAAACGATTTAAAACCACTGTTGACATCTCCAATGGCTTTTATAGCCATAATCTGTCCCCTCATAGCTACGAGTGGACGGCGTTTACCTCGGGTGGCAAACAAAAGAAGTTTAAGAGGCTCCCGATGGGCTATAAAAATAGCCCCGGGGTCTTTGCTGCTCGTGTGGTCTCTCTCTTGGAGATGGTTGACCCGGAAGCATATTCGTGTGTAGATGACATCTACCTAACGGACGACGAGTTGCTTCCACGCCTCGCTCGCGTGGATAACATAATTACTATGTTTGCTGACTTCGGTTACAAGTTCAACTTTGCGAAGTCCCACATTGGCGAGTTCACAGTGTTGTTCTTGGGGTACGAACTCAATAACGAGGGTCGAGGCTTGGCTCCGCAGTTCCTTGAGAAATGCGCACGCCTTAGTGCTCCTACGACACTGAAGAAATTACAATCTTTGCTGGGTTTTCTGAATTTCGGTCGTACCTACATTCCTGATTATGCCCAGCGTATCAAGTCGCTTTATGCCTTGGTACAACCTACTTTTACCAAATCTTGCTGGCTGCCTGAGCATTCTGCTGCATTGCAATCTTTGCAGTATGATCTTCTTGCTTCGAAATACTTACAAACTCGTGATAACCACACTAACCTGGTCATTAGAATTGTACCGGGTGCAGTGGGTTTCACCTACTTGACGTTCAATGAGGGCGACACCGTCCCCATTGCCTACAAATCTCATCTGTACACTTCGGCTGAGCTGCGCTTTTCCGCTGTCGAAAAAGTACTGGCAGCAGTTCAGATGGCGATCCTGAAAGAGCGAGCGCTATCACAGGGAAAGCACATGCTGGTGGTAACACAGTACCCTGCCCTTGAGGCGGTCACAAAAGCCAGTGTACCAAATTATAAGGCTTTGCATCCAAGGTGAATACAATGGGCAACCTCCTTGACCTCGCCTGACGTCACATATATCTTTGACGCGGCATTACAGACACAGGAGTTCTTGGAGTATGAATTTGTTCATCCAGCTCCTCTGACTTTGCGCCCGCTCGAGGAGTACCATTGTGTCATTTACACTGATGGGTCTGCGCAACCCGCGACTGGATCAAAGCACGCCTATTCAGCGGCCTGCGCAATTATGGTGGGTACTTTCGTGAACGGTGAGTTCCAATCTGATGTCGTGCATACGCAGTCATTGGGTGATTGTACCGCGCAGTTAGCAGAACTGAGGGCTCTGGTGCTTGCACTGGAGTTTGCTGATCCTCGAGTCACTACTCTTATAGTGAGTGACTCGTACTATTTTGTTCAATCATACAACAAGAATCTACACTTTTGGTGTCACAATGAATTTCGTGATTCGAAAGGTAGCACAGTAAAGCACAAAACGCTTTGGGTTCGAGTGGCAGAACTTAAAGAAGGTTTGCCCCTCGTGAATGTAATTCACTCTCTTGGTCACCAACGGGTTGGTGTCCATGCTGTCGGTAACAGTTTGGCTGACGAGGCAGCAAAAACTGCAGCGGCGACATATTTAGTAGCAGCAGTTACAAGATCCAAAACTAAGATTGATGATGACATCTTGGCAGCTATTGCTGCATCCGAGACAGGGACTGGCTTTCCAAAAGGTTTCCCTTCTCGCTACCATTATCATTAAGTCCTGATAACGTCCCGTTAGTGAGGATTAACGACGTTGGTGACAGATTGATTCCCAACGCGGACTGCAGACCATCTCTGATTTCAGCTGCCCACGAAGGTGTTTAGGCTACTGTATCTCTTTTGTAGGAACGTTACTGGTGGTACGGTTTGTACAAACAGGCGCGGGCTTATGTCCTTTTATGTGACATTTGCCAGCAGATTAAACCCTCTTCTGCCGCGCGTCCACCACAAACGCAGCTGTATATATCTAATCAACCACTTGCGTGTGTTTATTTAGATCACTGTGGTCCTTTTTCCTCTGATACTGCGTACAAGTACATCTTAGTTGCAGTAGATTCGTGCACACATTTTCTGTGGGTGTGGCCGCAAAGGAGTACTGATGCCCGGACTGCCATCAAGAATTTACGCGTCTTTGTTGGGAGTTTTGCATGTGGTACCTTTTATTCTGACCAGGGCCCTGCGTTTGCCTCTAGGGCGTACAAAGAAGCCATGAGAAGTTTGGGGGTCCAAGTCAAATTTCGTCTCCATACCGGCCTGAGGGCAATAGTGTTGTGGAGCAAATGAACCGTGACCTAATGCAATCTTTGACAGCAAGGGTTTTAGGTACAGGCCGAAGCTGGCTAACCCACTTGTATGACGTGCAACGTGCACTTAATAATCTCCCTAGAAGGTCTCTGGGTGGGCGGACCCCATACATGATGCTCTTTGGAGTACGAATGTTTGTTCCGGACCTTGAGGGTCTAGACATGGCGGCGGCTGCCGCGCCTTTTGACCTAGATGTTCACTGTGCTGTATTGCAGAATCTTCAAGAAGCCAGAGACACTCTAGCAAAGGAACACGTACCCTCTACATCCGAAGCTGAGCTCCAGATTCCGGTAGTCGTCTGGCTACCTCGAGTTGGTGACCTGGTCCGTGAGAAGGTGGAGAACAAGAAGGAGTTTGGCCCCTCTTATCAGGCACCGGTCCCGGTGCTTGGAGTCCAGGGTACACGTACAGTTATTTTACCACCACTTCCTGGTCGCAAGGATAACAGGTACATCTCGATTGACAATGTCAAGCTACAGCGGGTCGCCAATTCTCCATAGTATGACACCTTCAGTTTCTTGCCCTTCCATTCTGCGAAATTCTGTTGTGATGCCGCCCTCGAACATCATGCCTGAGGTTGCTGCATGCAGTTACTGCTCCTTCTATGCCGCCTACTGCTGGTGGTTTGCCTGATGATCCTGAGTATGCTTATCCTGCAGGTGTCCCGCTGCCTCTATTACATTCAACAGCGATTAACCAGTCACGTTCTTCCTTTGACACTGAATCAATGACTTCCACTGCCCCTTCCAAAATTTCTACATTTTTTGCCTGGTTCAAGAGACATTTTTTGGTGGCACCATGGACTTACATCTGGCTGGTGCTAATATGTATTTTTTTGTTCATGACAATTGGCTTTGTGGTAGTGTTTTTTAAACTTATCAATGGACACTACCTGGCTGAGCGATCTGCGATTAGGTTAATTGATGGAACTTTGGCCCCACATTCTTCATCACACATTATGAAAAGGGACCAGACTTTTGTGAACATTACTGCCTGGCCTGTGCGTGATGGGATCGCTTGGGATGCTGTTAAATTTCAAATTCATGGACCTACAGAAGTGATTAATGTGCCTAATGTCTTTCGTGTTTCTATGGGTGATGTAGTTAAACAGAATATCCGATCTGATGATTGGGATGTACAAGCAATAGAAGCACTATTTTCTGATCTAAAATATTATGCTGCATTTGATGCTGAAGATTTGTATTTAAATTCTGCAAATTATGGTGAACAATTTTGTTATCAACATTATGGCATACATTTCTTACATAGAGCAAATACCTTTCGTAATTTTGTTAATTACACACAATGGGAACACTGTCCGGCCCCTTATTATGGCAGTTCTGCCACATTAGTGAACAAGTTCACATATTTTTCGGATGTTAGTGTGTCTAGTCCGACCTCTTTTAATTTCAAGGTGGCGGCTGAGACCGCCTCTAAGGTTAGGTTGACACATACCAAATTGTTATATTCCAAGTCCTTTTTGGACGACTTGGCTGTTGGAGGCTATGAGCTCTGGAAAGCTACTATCGATCTTAAATCGGTTTGGGGTACTAAACCATGGCAGGTTCAGGGAACAGAAGCTTTGCATCGCGCTTGTCTTATCCCAAACCACATTTTGTTTTTGAATTCGTCTATTTTTCAGACTACCTGTTTTGGATTGGCCACATCTAAAAAATTGAATTCCCCCTCGATCCCAGATCTGGGTACTTATCCCGGTTGGGGTAATCACACAGATCTTTCCCTTCTATGTTGCAGTCCCTCGTTCCCAAAGCCACCTTTAATGTTTCGGCATTTAATCCTGATGGGTGGTTGGTATGGCAAACTGATTCAGATTCCTGTCAAAGTAGATTTCTAGCCTTAGCACCTGGGTATACTCAAGTCAGGGTGGATCCTCGTTTTGAATCATCACACACCTACTCTGTGGGTAAGTTATGCCAGTCATGGCTGCAACATTCCACATTAGCATCTGTTAAACTTCATTTGTCACGTTTAAACGACAAAATTGATCTGAATGATTTTATTAAGGGTCCTGCGACAGGCAGGTCCAAACGATGGGTTTATGCTGTTTACAACGAAGTTTGGAAAATGTCGCAGATTGAGGCTGCGTCCAGATTACGTGCTATTGACCAGGCCAATATGGAAAACGTGTTGGCTGTGATTTATAATAGTATAAACACCTTGTCTTCTAGAATTTACACTTTAGATAATATTGTTTCATCTGTCGTAGACATTGTGCAGGATGATTTGTCTGTGTTGTATCATGGCCAGGATCAGTTGCGTTCTATTATGCAGTTTGCATGGATTTTACAAACGTTAAAGGCTGGGAAGGTCCCATGAGATTACATGAATGTGTCCTCTTTGTTCCTCCCTTTTAATTTAACTGCAAAACAACAGTTTATGTCCATGAAGGATGCTACTTATTCATTACTGCACATTGAGAAACTAGAACCGTTACCTTTCTCTATTGCTGAGTTAAATTCGGCCGTGTGGCTTATCCACGGCGTGATCACTTTACCTTTTCCGCTTTTTAAGTTTAGTTCGTGCATGAAACATTATGCTCTTGGCAGATATGAACACCTTGGTACTGCATTCCTGCACGAAGTTTGGTCGCTCCCGTTCACATATAGATGCATGCGGGAGGGAAAAGAGGTTTATTTGAAGGGTGAGGAATGCACTTCTGCCCTCGATCATTCTGTAGTGTGTAGACACATACAATTGCATGGTGCTTGCAATATACACGCTCCTAATTTGGCTTGCATCCTGAAAGGTATACCGGTGCCGGTTATAACCCCTTCATTTACGCTGCTTGCTAACGGTAGTTATTTGCTTTTAAATAATGAGGATTGCTGCGGGATGCTAGAGGGAATACCTTACATAGTAACTGTTTCACGGCATGTTGTTTGCTGTAATAATGTCCTTTTCCCACCCCCGCATAGCCGGCTCGATGTTTCTATCTGGCCTTCGATTCCAACCTTGAGCGCAGAGTTCAACCAGATGAGCAGAATAAGGGCTCTTTTGTCTCAAAGGGAGGTCGCTTTGACTTCGTCCCGTGAAACCTTTCTTCTTCACGTGGCAAACACCCGCACAGAGGTGCAAGCGCTTTTGAATACTGACCTCCCCTTCCATTTTGGAACATTGATACAAACTATCTTTAATGCCTCGTCTACGACTGGCATAGTTCATTTTTTTAAACTTGTGGGCTCCGGCCTCGTGACCTCCTTTCAGACTATTTTCGGTGTGATTCCCGCATTTTTTCATTCTATTTTTCCAGCGTCTTCGGAGGTCTCCCGTTGCTTCTCGCCCTTATAGCTGGAATACTTCTATTGGTTTGCGTGCTACGCAATGGCTGCGCAACTTGCGTACCGAGACAACATGCCCCGGCTGGTGCAACTCCGTAACCGGATGCTTGACTACTATGGCACCTTACCCCTGGCGACCTAAAGTGTCGCATATGGATTGTCCTTCCGGTTTCCTTTCTTTACTTGTGTGCAACCAGTCTTTCACTGCCTGGATTGTCCGTTCCAATGGGCTCTGGATTTATGCCTGTCAAACTCGGTGTCACCTGTCCCGGATTTTGGTCAACTAATGGGCCCCTTAACGGCTCATGAGTTTGAATGTTCTGGTGTCGGGTTTATGGCCTTGGGTGCGGCACATGGAGTCCTTGGAAATTGGGCCATTGAAGAGGCTGCGATTGACTTACTGGAACGCAGTTACATCGAGGAACCTTCCTGTTGTCCTCGTGTGGTGCTGGAAGATCCAATTGTGAGTGAACACGTGTGTTCCTTTCTCTTGCTGGATTAAATGGCGGATAATTTTGCGGAACGCTCCAATGATTTCCTCTTGGAGGCTGTTGCAACTTATTGTGCCTATACCTTGATGGATTGACTCTTTGTCTTGGTCAACTCATGGTGCTTCCATCAATGTCATTTTTCTCCATTTTTTCATGTTTTTTTTCTCGGACGACATCATTTTTCTATTTTTTGACACTTTTTTCTTTTCGAACTTACACTTACCTTATGTGGACTTATAGTTCATGCCCTTGGTTCCGTTCTTTCTAACTTGAACTCTGCGTTCTTGATAAGTGCGCCCCTAGTGGTTAGTAGTCCGATCAAGGGGGGGTGTAGTATGGGTTAACCATTCCCTATGTACAACGCTAAGTTAGCATAACCTCGTCGGCTGTTAGAAAGCCAGCTTGCCGCTTCTGCTGCTTTTGCACGCGACACTGTTGTTACATGTTATTCATTCGAGAACTGCTGACTCGACTTTGCTTCACATGAGAACTGTCTGTTGTTTAACATCCTTAACAGTGAGCAGTGACCTTGGTCTGTACACCGTGTAAAGAACGAGTCTGGGTCACTAGACGGTGCAGGTTGTTGTGTTCAGGTTGATCGTACCACTTCTTAGCCATAACATACATACAGCTGCCAATACCTGAAAGACGAGTCCTTTAATATTGCAGAGCAGCATGTTTTTCTGTTACATTCGAAACAAAGAGCTGTTGCAGGAGAGAGCCTTGCTGATCCTGTGATGTGATTCCACTAAGCTGATCTATAAGGTATGGGGTCCCCCATGCAAGCCTAAGAGACCTTCTTTTAGTCTAATAATAACTTATTAGTTGTTAGAGAAAGGAGGGTGGTCGCTTTCCACTGTCATTATTATTATGATTGCTCCTTTCATTTTCTATGGTATTGTAACAATGCTGATGGTTCTGATCTTGACCATTTGTCTGCTTGTGTTAGCCAAAGTACTGCATCTTAGGACGCAAGGTTTATAAAATAAACTCTTCAAACTTTACCGTGTCTTTGTTATTCTGTTGTGGACTGATATATAGCTACCAACGGGTATTTCGGATTCCCACCACTCCTGAGAGTATCTAAGTCGCTTGTTCTGGGTTGTCTATACATTGGGACCGCCGAGCTAAATCTCGGATAACGAATGTGACACTAAGCTAGTCGGATAGGGGTTCTTGGTTCTGAGGGGTGTTTCTGGTACACCACAATTCTCTGAGGTCCTGGTTTCCTGCGCATAGTTCTGTGCATAAGCAGAATCCCTGCAACAATCTCACTAGTCATAGGTTCTACAACGTAGGAACCTCCATTGAAATCATGTTAGAATATTAACCCCCTTGTGTGCGTACCCCAGAGCATATTTCATAGATGTATTGTCCACTGATATGTCACACAGAGTGTCACTGTCATTCTGTCCTTATGATAAATGGCACGTGTCACAACACATCAAATGTAAGGCCCTGTGTCTGGCTTATAAAGCACTGAACCACACAGGTCCTTCTTTTCTTCAAAACCTTTTTGTCTGGTATGAACCAGCCAGACAACTCCGTTCTACAGGTGTCAGACTCTTGATAGTACCTAGAATCTGAACATCTCACTGGGGCGGCCGCAGATTTCTCTATGGCACCTCCAAACTCTGAAATACTCTTCTGAGTGAGCTTAGAAGTGCTGGCTCCCTCACCATCTTCAGGAAAGGACTACAAACCTGGTTATTCCAGAATTAGACGCTTGATCGGGCTTACTGTGTTCTCAGCACCAAGACACCCCCGGTATTTGTGCGCATTATAAAATCCCATTAACATTTTGTCCTACAGATAAACTGATGAACCCCAAATGAGCAGTTTAAAGTTTGCACTGCAGCATCAGATGTGCAAGAAATGTGTGAAAGTGTATGAAAATGAAGGGAGAATGCAACCTGATAGGTTTACACAGAAAGGTGAGAAAAAGTGTCCTGTCTCTTTAAGAGCCCATGATCTACTCTATTGGCAGTTGCTTCACAGAGTCAGTTTTCTTTTGGAAAAATAGGTGATATTTAAATTCATATTTGTGTTCCAATGGCCAACAGTCTATGTCTATCATTAACAAGATTTGATCTTGCTCCAGTACCTATTAATTGGAAGATAATCCCAATTTAGGTGATTTAAAATCTGATTTTGAGACATGGCATCTCTTACAGTGGAATCTTCCACTATGCCACAGTTTGTTAATTTAAGGGGAGTACCATAAACTCAATCTAAAAAATTTAAGTGTATTAGACTCACCCGAACAGACAGGGCTAGTATACTAGCATGGGCGCATCTGTAGGACCATTCTTTATCTGAGAAGGTGCAAGGAAGGCATTTTCCCATGGTGATCTGGCCTTAGATGCTGTAATAGATTGCATGGTGTTATAAAGTTTCAATGATGTGCTTGTTGGAGGAGAGGATGTTAATGACAAAGTGTTTTGCAGTTCACAGGTTCCTGGGGAAACCAGGAGTCGAATAACTAACAGAGTGCCGAAAGTCGGTCGTAGACTAGAATATCTAATATTTAATGATCAGGCAAACAGACTAGCTAACATCAGTGGAGGATCTGGGCTGGGGAGAGGATACCAGGGCAATTTTGCAGCTGTGTGGGCCTAGAGCGGACTCCTCGGACCTTAGGAACTGAAGGTTTTTCATTATGACTAACAGTCTGGAACAGGCCGATACTGCTGCATGTAATTTTGTTTTATGCACCTGTGTCGCAGCGACCTATCGAGGGGTGGGGGGTGATGGGTTATCTATTATCTATATCGTTGTTTGCAAGAAAGGTCAATAAAAAGTAAAAAATATATATATATCTAACATCGGATGATAAGGCATACTCATTATGAATGAGTGTTCAATGAAGAATTTGGCGAGAAATATATCACAAATCTAATCACTTCTTTACTATGCAGTCTACTGGTTACCACTACTTCACTTGAGCTGATGTAGTTGATGCTGATCAAGTGATTGTTCTGGGGCATAGAGAACAGAGCGAGGCCTTCTCTTATAAAGTCTGCCCCAAGTAATTCATGGGCAGGCTACTACATAATTTGTAGGGATCTTCACTAATAGTCATAAACATTAGAATAGAGTAGTAGGCTAGTTTTATCTACCAGAAGGCGGCCATTGGGCAGCAGGACGAAAACAGCAGATACCAGCCCTACATGTAGAGGTTATAGCTTGACAAAATAAAGTTTCTCTATTTAAAGAGCTTCTCAGGGTGTATTGGGCACTTCTAGCACTCACCATAAGCTTTCCAGCTAGACATTTGTTCGCCACTTGGTAGCTTGACTTGGATACAGGCTACTATCTACCCAGCAACAGATTGTTTGGATGTAACTAGACCCTGCCTAATTTGAACACAGTTAACTAATTGTGACTTCATTTTTTCTCAGGTCCTTTGTTTTCTCTATGTGGGGGATTCCTCTAATATTCAGTAAATGGTTGGCACGTTCTGCAGCTGAGGAAGGATTGGGAAAGAAACTAGACAGAGTAGTAGTTTGATTAATATAAAATTAAAAGGAGGATGTGTTCTAATAACCATCATAGTACAGTGGAAACCAGTGTTGTGCCCAACTTCTGAAAAAGCCTGAAACATGCTCACTTGTCAAGCAGAGGTGATGGCAACTAGGAAAGCTCTCTTACAGGAGAGATGCTGCAATCTAGTCTTGTATACTGGCTCAAAATGAGAGTCCATCAGCTTTGACAGAACAATGTTCAGCTCCCAAGATGGAGGAGGAGGTCTAATAAGAGAGCACTGAATCAATAATAGCTGGTTTGGAGATTTTCTTTAGGCTGTAACAGTGGCCAGATGATGGCAATTGATTTGATTTGAAATTTGGCTTGGGCTAAATGAAGAAGATATAGTAAAATAATGTCCTCCTGACAGGTGAGTGGATTATGCGAAATTAGCCTGACATATTCAGAATAATTTCCATATCATGGAATAGCAAAATATTCTGACGGGATGTTTTGCTTCTTCCAAGAGCGCCATACAGGCCAGTGAAAGACTCAAAGGGCCATATTGCCATACCTCAGGAGCCTCGCTGTCAAATTCAATGATGTTAAAGTCAAGTTTTGAATTTGCTCCTAAAGTCTGGTCAGTAGATGCAGCTTGCACGGAAGTCTACAGTGTGGTTGAAAGGACAGCTGCAGACGTTCCGGATGGCCTCACTGCCTTGTCCAATTCAGTGGTTTTATTTTCATTGAATATCTCCATTTTCAGTATTAATAAAAGGATGAGTCAGATCAACAGAAACACGTAAAGAATTGGCGTTGACAAGTTGATCAAAGGGGCATTCCTAGAGACCACAGTTCTAGCAGCCTGGACGCTAAGTCTCTCTATTTTCTGTTTTTTTGCCATTGCGAAGAGGCTATGGATGGTGTTCCCACTCTTTGAAGATTTTGTTTACAACTTTGTTGTCCAAGACACAATTGTGAGGCTACAGATTTGACTGAGAATGTATGCTTGATGATTCATTGTCCCTGGAATGTGCACTGCTTTTAGCTAGTTCCCTGGCCAGGGCTCAGTGCCAAATTTTCTGTGCTTCTATGGAAATCGGTCTCAACCTGGTGCCTTCTTGTCTGTTATGTAATGTATGACGGTGGTATTGTCTGTTTGAATCTGTATTGTTGATCTCTTTTTCAGGAATGGTAGAAAAGTATTTAGGGACTGATGGAGCGCTCTAAGTTCTAGATTATTTATGTAGAACAAGACTTCTTTGAATGTCCTCTGTACCTGCATCATCAAACATTGTAAATGGGCTACCCACCCTCAGAGAGAAGCATCTCTCATTCCAACCTACGGCGGAAGCTCCTTCTGAAAGGGAACACCTTTGAGCAAGATTTGTGTCTTGTACCATTATGCTAGAGATTGTCTCGGTGTAGAGGTTAGGATCAATTTCTCATCCCAATTCATCCCATTCAGTCACCATTGGCCATCTAGTTATTGCTGCACGGTCCTTATGTGCAATCTTGCATCCAGGAAAGTATAAATATTGGATGCCATAAAACCTAGAAGTAGGCGATTTCTCTGACTGTTAGATTTGAGGTTTTCGCCAGAAAATAGCATTTGCACATTATAAATGAGACTCTCTCTTCCAGAGAAACCACTCTTTTTTATATGGTATCCAAATTATCCCCCAGTGTTTAGATCAATTTTTGATGGCTGATCTGAAGGCCCAGCCTTAGGAAAAGATTCAAAGTTGTCCCAAAATACTGCTTCACCTTTGTCCGAGTCTCAGGGGCCGATTCACAGAACGAACTTAAGACAAAATCCTAAACTTACTACTTTTGGTATTCACAGAAGTTAGGATTTTGTCTTAAGTGTGTCTCAAGACAAACTTAAGACAGACTTAAGACAAACTTAAGACAAACTTAAGACAAACTTAAGACAAACTTAAGACAGACTTAAGACAGACTTAAGACAAACTTAAGACAAACTTAAGACAAAATCCTAACTTCTGTGAATACGAAAAGTAGTAAGTTTAGGATTTTGTCTTAAGTTAGTTCTGTGAATCGGGCCCTAAGCGTTTAGCAGCCAGCCATCTAGATAAAAATAGATGAAGATTTCTTTCCTCAGTAGTTGAGCTGCTATTACTGTTATAGATTTTGAGAATGTGCGAGGAGCAGACTTGAGGCCAGAAGACAGAACTGTGTACTTATAGGGATAGTTCCCTTCAACGAACTGGAGAAATCTTCTATGGCGCTTTGCTTCTGGGAGGTAAAAATATGCAACTTGCAGATGTATTGGACACATTAATTCCTCATGGGATAGATGGGTAGATTTGATGTTGGGCAAGCATCCAGAATTTTTCTTTCTCGATAAACCTGTTTGTGAATTGTAGGGCTAATTAATATCTGTGTATATTCCTGTTTAGGCCTCTTATTCTGAACCAGGAAATACATGAAGTAAACTCCTCAGCCTTCTTGTTAAGATGAAACTGGCTCAATTGCACATTTCCATATTAGGATCAATGTTTGTTTCCTGAGGATGGATGTCGGATGCTGGTTTAGGGAAAACTGAAAGTAGAATGGCCTTGAAGCATAGGAAGTATCCACAAGCTACACCATTTAGAACCAGTTTCTACCAGGCTCCACTGGCAACGGGCAATATCAACCAGTAAGACAATCCAGCTCATGTCCAGAAGTAGTCACATCGAGGGCCTCCCATGCGGGTTTGGTTGGACGCAGGACAATGACAAACTTTCTGTCCCCGTCAACAATTATTTAGCCCAGGTCACGAATGACACCTTCTGAATGACAATTACGAGGACCAGGTGATCCCAAGCCCTCAATCGTAACCAACTCATGTTATCAAGTCCTCCTTGCCTGGCCTGCAGGAGGGGGACCTCCAGGAATGTTCATTGGTGCCATACTTCACCCAGGAGGCCCAAGATTCACAGAGGAGACTTGGCCCTCCAAAGCAAGTAACCTCGCAACTCTCAAGTGCTAAACTGCTGTGTATCCCAGAATACCACTCGCAAGGTCCCCATGACATTTTAAATAGGGGAAACATCTTAAGGTTACGGAAGGCAGCCCCCGCGCTGAGTTGACTGGAGTCACACGACATTGCGTTACTTGAATTTCTGCCCTCCAGTTGCTCCCAAATCTCAGAAGCCACACTGGCAACTTTCCTTTCGCTGACTCTAGCACAGTTAATTCTATCCAGATCTGAGGCATTTAACACATGGGGCCTCAAGATCAGTCCCTTTAAAGTAACCGGCTATCCAGTGATCCAGGCAAAACCCCAGGCTCCCCCAGAGCCACCCATGAAGGAGCATTATTCAATTCTAAAAAATGCCCTGGGTCGCACTATCACAACCACCACCAAACGAGTGGCAACTAACGACCCCTCAAGAACTGATTGAAATTGGCTCCCATCAGCCCTGTCCGGCAGATGTTCTGACTGAATCGATCCCATGGTGCTCCCACGCTCTGAGCCATTATCACTATCATTGTGCTCCTGGAACATCAACGGCCTCTCCCAGTAATCACAGTTCCTCGATCTAATAGTTTTCTTGAATGGCTTCGAGATCATCACCTTGCAGGAAACATAGGTTGAGCTGAGTTGTCAGTTAACGGGCTTCATTGAGCACAGGATGCCGGCCTCCAGAACATCATTCAACAAACCAGGCCGATGGGCTGCCCACGAAGTTAGTTAGGGGAACTTCTGGTCCTGCAACTTAGCAGTATAGACCTTAAAGTACCGAATGGCCAGCTCCCACAGAATATTCCACCAAACTGGTAAGGAACCAATGGACAAACCTGCAACTATCTTGACTACACTATATGCAACGCGGAAATGTTATCTTCAGTACAAAGCTACTGTATTGTCCTGTGCACTGAGAGCGACCACCATCCCCAGTCTATTAGAATACATTCCAAGTTGTCCTACCATGCCCCAGCCGGTATTATGTGCAAAGGCATACACACCGATAAACTCAGGTGCCTCAAATGGAGTGATACCGTCAGTGGCAACATCAAGCTGAATGCATAAAATCTACTTCACAAGCGGACCTGGGCGAAGTGTCACTGAACAAGTGGGCAAACCGCAACACACAACTCCTTGCTAAATGTTCACAATAAGCCCAGTCGCACAGTCTCACCAAGCCAGTTATCGCCTCGACAATGATTCATCGTCTAAGGAAAATCTGCAACAATGCTATGAGGGGTATTCGTAAGAACCCCAGGACAAAAGAGCTGATCAACTCTTTTAAATTGGCGCATAAAAACGGCAGGCAAGCAGTTCACGCAGAGAAGTTACGATGCCAACACCATTACTTGGCGATCCACTTATATGAGAGTAAGAAAGCTAACTCAAGGAACTTTTGGGCCTTGATGAATAGGCAAATGAACGGAGCTAGTACGCCTGGCTGCACAAACATTTCTGAACTGGAACGGGCATCTTTCCTCTCCAGGCACTTTTTGTCAAGTGGGGATGTAGATTGCACATCGGACGGGGACCACCCGAGCCCAAACGCAAATGCCATCTTAACCCCGTCCCTAAATCAAGATTGTTCGCCCTCCCCCGTAACGGACTTGCCTCCCCAGACGAGCCAGCTGGAAAGTGAAATGTTGAAGGAAAGGACGAATGGGGCCCAGGGCCCAACAACCTCCCCCAGTCCCTCTTCAAACAGGACATTGCTTTCTGGGCAAGTAGGCTTCCAAGGCTCTTTGACGACTCCCTGAGGAGCTTGACAATACCTTAAACATGGCACGGGTCCATAATACACCCTATCCACAAAGGGAGCTCTAGATCAGATCTGAGAAACTACAGACTAATTGCGCTTTTTGATAACAAATCCAAATTCTATGCCAGTCCACTCCTGAAGAACCTACACCTGTGGGTGGAGTCGAAGGGGCTCAACCGTGTACCAATGAGGGCATCCAGGTTCAAATTAATTAAATGGGGTATGCCTCAAAGCTTTTGGAGCCAATATCTAAGCTGCACTCCAACACATGGATCCGCATCAAATTAGGGGACAGTGCCTGCGTGTCTAGAAAAATCCCTACCACGCAGGCTGTAAAGCAGAGGTGCATGTTAGTCCCCCTTCTCTTCAACTTGTTTACTACCGACCTATCACAATCCCTCCACTCCATCGACAGTCAACCCCCAAAGATTGGTAGTGAACAGATCAGTAACCTGTTATATGCTCACAACCTCCCACAATAGAGGTCAATTTGAAGAAAACTAAAGTAGAAACATTCGGAAAGAAATCCTACTGGGAGGGCAGCTGGTTCTATAAAGGCAACAGGATTACGCAAGACCAATCATATAAGTATTTAGGGATCTATATCAATGCAAGGCAA
The DNA here is from genome assembly GCF_964204655.1 of Triturus cristatus. Lineage (NCBI taxonomy): Eukaryota > Metazoa > Chordata > Amphibia > Caudata > Salamandridae > Triturus > Triturus cristatus. Next base: position 639,788,937 of record NC_140592.1, read on the forward strand.
CAGAAGGAAGTCGAGGGTCATGGCCCTCCTGGTGAATTTATCCAAACTATGAAAGTCGCTGCAGGGCCCAAACCTTTCTCCTCTCCTGGAAGTTATGAGGGCTAAAATATCTCCATCATTGTCGTATGGCAGCAACATTTTACTGGGTAAAGACAGTAGCTTGCTGAACAAACTTGGTATTAGGATATACAAATGTGTCCCCCGCCTGCCAAGGTCCTCTTTTGCCGCCCAAATCAGGATTGATTTTGGCCTCCCAGACCTTCGGGCAGTCAGTGCTGGCACCTACCTCAACTTGAGCCTTAAACTACAGGAGGTCAGGGGTGGCTGCCTAGAGGCGTTAATATGGGCTGAAATTTCCCCCAGTGGCCCAAGACAATCGCACCATCATATCTTTGAGGATTGCCAGTGCACCTTGGATGTGAATGTTCTTTGGGCTACCAACTTGCCTTTAAACTAGGTATCAAAAAATGTGTACGCCTCTGTTCATACTATCTGAAGACAACATTCATGACTCTCAGGCTCGGACAGTGGCCGTTCTTGAAACGCCTCGCCAGTTGGAGTCGACCCATGGATGGAACAACCTGCAGGAGCTTTGGCTAGTGTGAGAAATTACTTGAACACATTGGCTCCCTCTGCACAACTCTGTTGGATAAGCGTAAAACCAAACTAAAATGAGAGTGGAACAATCTGGAAATCCGTTTGTGTCGGCAAGCCGTCATTGCCTCCCTTAACCCAGATAATACCTCTTTAAACATTCTGCTGACCAAATTTGTCTCCCCCACCATCAACAAACTCAGCCACCCAGGGTACCACCGGAAGGTTCCGATGTCTCCTCCGGCCCTCCCTCACCAGGCTTGGCCCAGCCAGGAGGGTCTTCTGGCATGTAGAGTCACTTGTACGCTCTTTCTAGTCTGGAGCTCTAGTGGGCCCATTAACATGAATCTCGATCCCTATTGCTTCGGCCGCTGTAAGATTGTACTCCATGCCTGATGAATAGTTGTCATTTTTAGGCTTTAGTATATTCACTAGTACGAGTGTATGCCCTCTGTGCATTGAACACTGTGAGATTGCATTTCTTGGCCGTGCTGCTACTATCCAGCCCTTGCCATCAACAAGAGGTATTGACTCTTCTGTTATCAAATACTGCAAGATAGTTTCTCTCATTGAAGAACTGCTGTCATTTATTGAATTCTGTGTATTCTTCAATATGTGTCAATGATTCTTTTATTATGTAAACTTGTTAGACTGCACTTTTTATCCCACAAACCGCTGCTAATACCTGGTTTTGCACTAGCACTTTGCCGCGGACCCAGTTGTCTTCTTGTCATTGTCACCTTTTAATCAGACAATCATTTTATTTGCTTGAGAAGTATTTATATTATTATGGTTGTCTTATCTCACCAGTTTGCCTAGCTACCTCAGCTGAATAGCTCTGTTTGATTGTGATATTGATGCTTATTTGGGTTTAGCACTAGCACTTTGATTTATCATGCCAATTTGACATAGTACCAAAACGGTTGACCAAAGTCAGATTTTTTACTGCATGTGGTACTCACACACACTGGCCCACAAGCCTAAAGGTCACATAGGCCCATCCTTTTATAAAATCTATGGGTTTTTTTTTACATGCCGTTGCTTACAGGAGACGTTGTAACCTGTGTGTGTTTTTCTCTATAACTTGAGACTGTTTTATCATGTATGTGTTTTTGCAAATAATTGTAATGGTTTTAATTTACCAAACACAATAAATAAAATATATACCAGACTGTAGTACTCATATGTCTCTTATAATCAAAAATCACTCTGCCAGATGCAATAATACTGCTCCTCCAACTTCAGTGGGAAACCCAGATTTTAGGGGGTGTTATGAGATAGTCACTGTCTTCTACCAGAGGATTGCCATCCTCTGGAAGTAGACGGTTTCGTCCATGATGATTTGGATTTCGACGACTATCTCTGGTAAATGTATCTTTATCTTTGAGGTCACCGCTTTTGAAGTTGAAAAGAGCAGCTTCGAGACGGAATCCTGCATTGGAAATACCTCCAATCTTTTGCTTTGAATTCTTGTCTTAAGAACTTACTTCTTGCTTCAATGCCTGCTGCCTTCCCCCCGATCTTCATCTTTAGCACCTGTTCGTCAGTGTGTAATCCGAACAAGTCAGTCACTGAAATGGGAGGTTAATAAGTTTCAGTTGTGCCTCCCGTGATAAGGCAGAGCCAGGAGTATCTGCAGGCCGATACCTCATGACAGTATTCTGTAGCTGCCAATTCCGCTGATTTAACAGCTGCACTTATAACTTGGCTGCAAACCAGTGAATGTTCATGCAGCATTTCTGCGAAATGTTGCTGTCAATGTTTCAGCAGAGCTAAAGCAGTGCAAGCCCTCATAGATTTTCCTCTATCTTCCAAGGACAGCTATCATGCTGATGTTTTTTAAATGAGAAGCAGCTTTATCCTTTCCCACAGTAGCATCTAGTCGCTTGTTTTCTTGCTCTGGCAGAGCTGTAGTTTCTGGAGCTGAGGCATATGTACTCTCATCAAAGGCACTACAACTTAATCAGGCTACGCTTCAGCCATTATGAATTCTAGATCTTGTTGTGGGACCCAAAATTCTTTCAATAGGCATGAAGTCAGAGATAAGAAATTTTTCTTCTGCAATATCAAGTACATCAGGTACGAAAGGCAGCAAAGATTGTGCAGCTGATGTTAGCATAATGCTTCTAAAATCACGAATACAGCCAGCTGTGGAGATTCCTGAAGCACGTTCAACTTAGTCACTACCCTGGCTATGACATTGTGAAGGGTTGTAGTGTCGTCAACATGAGAGATATGAGAGGGATACGCAGATGGTAATCTCAGTGTATAATATGCATGAGTATCATCCAAGCCTGAAATAAGAGTCCTGGATGTGAACAGAGATGTGTGTCTTTCTCCTCTCTGGAGTACAATAGGAAAATGCTGGAGATATGTAAGGAGGCATCAGAGCTGGTCTCCTTTTCTGTAGTGGAGACATAGATGTTGGCCTTGATACCATCCTGAGATGCAGCAGCTGTAAAGGTAGTAATGAATCCTTAACTGGGTCCTCAAAAGAGAATATTGGCCTTAGTGGTCTAAAAAGAAGGGGATGCGGATGAAAAAGCATGGTATCACGTCAGGAGACGGTAGTGGCGACACTGAGGCAAGAGACAATAAACTGTTACGTAGCAGAAGTCATAGAACTAACGTCATAGGTGATGGTGCAGTCAGTCTTTTCAACATTGATGCTAACTTTGACGGAGTCCAATAGCATCTATTGTGAGAGGTTCTAATCGTTGGTCTGTCTTCGACATCAGTATTAAGCTTCATACCAATCAGACAAGCGGTTTGTCTCACTTTTTACTAAGTTAATGAACTGTATTTTTTTCTACATTTTCATACACACTCACATTTTTCTGTCACATCAGATATTGCAATGCAGACTTGAAACTACTCACTAGGCGTTGATCAGTTAATTTCCAGTGAAAAACTATTTCAGGATGCTGTTCATCTTAAGGAAAGATGGACACTGAAACCCCAAATTACATTTGAATGGACAATACAGTTATGAAAAGCATGCAGGGGTCCAGAGACGCAGCAGGGAATTTATTCTAACATTTATGACTTCAACAAAAATTCCTATCTTGCAGAAACCACCTTTAATGGAGCACAGCTCGTTTGATGATATAACAAATTCATGACTATATCAAAAGTAAAAAAAAAAAATATTTTCTAATTCTGAGAACTCTATTGGTTGAAGTCAGTTCTTCTTTGCCCTAAAAGACTGGCCATGATAATGAGTTCAACATGATGTTTGTGAGCTTTTCAGCCATTTTTACCAAAACAATGCAATTTGCACATAGGTACGCATCCTTGCCCAGATTTAACCCACAGCTGTGTTCGTGTTCCCCTGTGCATCAACATCGTGCGTTTCCAATGTGTTTCGGCTGCCAACAAGCAATAAACTGGCTGCAGTGCATTCAGAAAATGTTTAAAGTAGCCAAGATCTGTGCTCACTGGAACCAAGATGCATCTGACTGAATAGGGCCAGATAAGATGAAACCACTCTTGGGTTGCTGGTGGTCCAGTTCAGAGAAAGACCTGGCTCGGCAGTTTAGACTGAACGGTTTGTATTGGATTCAAGCTTGCCTGGATGATGAGGGGTGTTACCCCGAAACCGGTCCCAGGATGCTTGTGTCCGGTCCAGGGAAGACCTAGCTTGGCATTTGGTGCTGGCCTGTTCCCATAAGAAACAGGGTCAAGACTGATTTTCATACAGCTCGGTCTGAACTGGGGTGGCGAAGTGAGCTAAAGAACGATGATGGATTCAACCCAGATCTGTGATTGGGGGTGATTGTCTGAAAGTTTCAGCGCTCCGCACATTATCTCCTTGTGTTTACTTTGGAGCAGAGGCAAGGCTGATTTGCATTTGGCTGGGTCTAATCTGAGGTGGGATGGTAGGCGAAAAAAAGATGGACAGGGATATGGCCCCAAGTAATTACTACTGGATTAGATTAATTCACACATTCCATCTATAATTTTTTTGTATTCTTCAGTTTAAGGTACCTGTCTTTTGATTGCTGATATGACCACTGACTGTAAGGAAACTGTCACACACCAGAAAGGATGCAGGGTCAGGGGATCGATAGAACACTGTTTTATTAATTAAGCACAGCTCGTTGTCTCTGGGTTTGTTCGTGTCTTTGGTCTTCGGGGTCTTGGCTTAGGATTCCTATTGTCGCACCAAGGTTCTTCGGTGTCTCTGGGGAGGGTTCTGCTGTCAGGGTCCCCGCCTCGGGAAAATAAGAAGGGGTATAGGCCATTAGGAATCCTATACATGCAATCTCTGACTCTCACCCATTTGGTGAAAACGAAAACTAAAGAGGAAGAGGAACTCCTGTCTTGGATACAGGGTTACCTCACCCAGCCGTTTGCAAGACGTGCAGACCAAGAGGAGGCTATGTACCCGCGTGTTCCAAAGAGAAGAAAAGTAAATAATGGAAAAAAAAAGGAAGGAGATTTCGTGAGGGAACCCGCCCGTGTAGGAAGGGAGAAAGGGCCAAGAGTTCTATCTCCACTCAAGGCCTCTGTGTGCCGCCCTACGCAAGCGCCACTTAGCTGCCTTGTTTTATCGTTCTTACTATCTCCGGGTTATAAGCGTTACCCGGTCCCGCACCTCAATACCCCAGGAAGGCAACCCGGTGAACCGCCCAGCTTTGCCAGACCCTCCCTGTCCCTCTCGGCACTTGCCTTGTACCGTAACCCGGCAACGGGGTCACGGCTGCCTCGTCCTCTGCGCCTTCCCGAGGGGTATCTCCCTGGAGCTCCTCGCCGCCGCTGGCTGCTGGTTCTGGCTCCGCTTCATCGCTGCTCCTCTCGCTCTTGTCCGTTTCGGATCCTTCTCCCCTTCCGGTGCTGTCTTCGTCCATATCGCCGTATTTGTTCCCGGGGTCCGATGCTCCGTCTTCATCCACCGTCTCTCAACCCGCCGTTGGTTCTGTCTCTTCTCCTTTTCTTCTTCCGCCCGGGTTGAGGGCTGGCTTTCCGGATGGCGGGAGTGCGTTCCTGACGGTGCCCACGGGGTGCTGTGGGTCCGCCCCCGTCGCAGCTCTGTCACAGAAACCTACTTCAAGTATATATTTTCAAGATATACACATCCCAAGGCCTCAATACCAAGGTTCCAGACTTCCCTCGCCCGACTATCTGGCCTGGAGATCCGGTCAAACATGAAAAATAACAGTTTTACAGCAATTAATTTTCCCAAAACATGGATGTTCCCTTAAATCTTCTTCGTGCAGCAACTTATAACTAGGGTGTTTTAAATGGGGGTATCAGATATTTTGGGGTGTTCAATGGGTATCAGCAAGGAGGATTGGTGACAAAATGTGCATAATTTGGGCTGAGCAGAACCACTTCCAGTGAAACCTACCAACCCTAACATTTGTGAAAACTAGAGAGGGATTCAGGGTTTGTGCCTTGTGTGATTCCCATAATGTGTTATTATCCAAAATCCCCGGCAAAACTCAAAGTATGGCTAAAAAAGCAATTCTCCAATTTTCTGTGACAGAGGAAATTGTTACTTACCTGTTACTTACCGTAGTTCTCCAGCATTGGTATCGCGCATATTCATATGTATGAATCGTTCCTCAACGTCAGGCTGGGAATCCCCATTATCTTTACATAGCAGTGAAGTGTCAACGTTTTAAAATGGCTATAGACCTTGTTTATTAGCACATCCACTTTAATTAAAGCAACCCAATCTTCAGCCAGAGGTAGAAGTGCTGAGCTCCCTTACTCCCCAAGAGGAAACTATAACCCAGATTTCACAGCATAAGTGTGTAACTGAAAAGTCATTGACCTTAGAACTTGGTTTTCCAGAATCTACAGGCATAACACCAGTGGCAAACAGGTCTAATGAAGACAAATCCCATCAGTGGAAGATGTAATCAACTTGGTCTTGCTGGAGCTCCCATTCGTGGCAGTATGAGAGCTTGGATCGGGTATCTTCATTGCAACTGAAAATTGTAGGTATTGCCTGTGGTTTCAACTTATGCACATGTTAAAATATGCCTACTAAAGCTCCAGGGAGGGAAGTTATCTTCCTTCCTGAGGCATGGGATGGGCTTCTTTGAGAATTACTATCTGAAAGCTTTATTTTTCCAGGAACTTGTTTAATTCTCTTCAGTTTTCTCCTTTCACAAAAAGAACCTGGAGTTCAACCTCTGACGTCTTTAGGATTTCAGGACCCCTCTATTAGACCTTTCAGGAGGAGGAGAATCTCCTTTTGCAGCTCTCAGAAGTGTAGACGATGCTGAAGCTTGGGTGAATGGGTTGGTGGTTTTTGTACGAATTCAAGGGAGTGTCCAAAATGCACAAAGCAATCTGATATTTTCAACTCCCGGGCGGCGGTATAAAGGGAAATTTTCCCCCTGCCCACAGGAGTTTGGGGTGGCAGAGCAGACAGCTTGGAAGAGCCAAGCTCTCTTCTGGTTGGTCTTTGTGCATCGTTGGGAAGCACCCTTCTTTCTAGAGGTTCTGCTACAGCCTTGTTTATAATCTATGTTGGCTGCACTGCTCAGTCTGAGAGGACAATAGATGAATATGTGATGTTACAACGCGTGGTGTTACCACGCGGTAGGTAACAACACGGTTGTTACATCGTCCGCGTTGTTACCACGCATGGCATTACATCGCAAGTCGTTTCAACGACTTGCACTAGATGGCGAGCTGGACTTAGGAATAGTATAAATTACTATTCCTACTCCAGTTAGCGCAACAGCAGGGAAGGAGTAGTTTCTTACCTGTAACTCCAGTTCTGTAGTAGGGGTATCTCTGTTATAGTCATAATCTATGAATAGTCCCGCCCATGTGCGGGGACCCCGGAGCAATCAAAATATCTCTTAAGCTGTCCTGCATTTGCAAACCTGCAAAGACACTTAAGAGACAGACAAAATAATACAGCCTAATAACAATATGGCTGCACTGGCCAGCACTTCCTCTGAAGTGAACACAAAAGCCAAAATAAAGTTTAAATGTCATTTTTATTCACATCTGACATGTTCCTTCATTGTATCACACTCCCTTCACCAAAATCCCTTTAAACAATAGAGAGGAAGGGGTGGACAGACAAGCCCTATAGGCTGTCATTATGTGTCTGCTAAAGGGATACCGTGCCTTTAAGAAACTCTCCAGAGACCCCCGGTATCCCAGGATGCACAGCCAAAGCAAGTTACTTTCAGTTCTTTTTGAAGGTGTATAACAACAGGCCTGATGCTGCCAGTTTTACTCCACCGGGGAGGAGGGAGGGTCGCTTATGACTATAACAGAGATACCCCTACTACAGAACTGGAGTTACAGGTAAGAAACTACTCCTTCTGTAGTAGGGGATCTCTGTGTATAGTCATAATCTATGAATAGAATGGCAAGCCCATCCCAACCAACAAACAGCGGTGGAGTAAAAACCAAACACCAACAAACTACTGTGCAAACAAATTCCTCAGCGAAGCCTGTCCAACCTGCGCATCTGCCCTAGCATCAGAATCCAGGCAGTAATGCTTTGTAAACGTATGGACCGACTTCCAGGTGGCAGCCTTACAAATGTCAGCAATCGGAACATTCCTAAGCAAAGCTGTAGTCGCTGCTTTGCCCCTAGTGGAATGCGCTGTAGGCTTACCCCCTAACGTCTTATTAGCTTTCTGATAACAAAGCTGAATACAGGACACAATCCATCTGGAGATGGACTGTTTTGAGGTAGCTAGACCAGTTCTTACTGAACCATAATTCACAAACAGTTGATCCGACCTGCGGATGTCTTTTGTCTTATCTAGATAGAATTTCAACACCATACGCACATCTAAGGAATGCAGAGACATCTCCGCCGGACAGGAGGGATGCTGAAAAAATGTAGGCAAAGTTATCATTTGATTTACATGGAAATCAGATATCACTTTAGGTAAAAACTTAGGATGAGTACGCATCACCACTTTAGAAGCATGGAATACAGTATACGGCTCTTGACAACACAGAGCCTGAATCTCACTTACTCTCCTGGCCGATGTAATGGCCAAAAGGAAAGCGACCTTCCAGGACAAATGCTGCAGAGAAGCCTTATGAATAGGCTCAAAAAGCTCCCTCATTAATCTGGACAACACCACGTTCAATTCCCATGGTGGAGAAGGTCGTCTAACAGGGGGAAACACCTTACGCAAACCCTCCAAAAAAATCTTTAATCAAAGGGATTTGAAAAAATGAAGTTTGGGAAGGGCCCTTTCTATACGCAGTCAAAGCTGCGAGATGAACTTTAATAGACTGAAAATTAAGCCCAGATTGAGCTAACTGCAGCAGATAAGGCAAAATAACATCTTCTTTACAGGATGTAGGGTCAATGTCCTTCGCCTTGCACCATAAGCAGAATCTCTTCCACTTATAGGCGTAAGAAGTCCTCGTAGACGGTCTCTTCGCCTCTTTCAAGATCTCCATACAGTCCTGAGGCAGGTTCAAGTGTCCATACTGCACTAGCTCAGGAGCCATGCTGCCAAACTCAAGGACGAGAGATTGGGGTGAACCATCTGTCCTCCGAACTTCGTGAGAAGGTCCGGCCGACACGGCAGTCGCCGGTGTGGCTGAACAGACCGGTGAAGAAGGTCGGTGAACCACCATTTCCTCGGCCACTCCGGAGCAATCAGGATCATCCTGGCTCTGGATTGCAACAGCTTGATCAGCACCGCCGGAATCAGGGGAATGGGTGGAAAGGCGTAGAGAAAGCTGTTGGACCAGCTGATCCATAGGGCATTCCCCAGTGTCCCTGGTTGGTAGTACCTGGACGCGAAGTCGCGGCATTTGCTGTTTTCTGCCGTAGCGAGCAGATCGATGTCCGGAGAGCCCCACTCTGCGAAGACGTCTCCTAGCACGTCGTCGTTTAGCACCCACTCGTGATTTTCTTGAACGAGCCTGCTGAGCGCATCGGCTTGGGCATTCTGCACTCCCGGCAGATGGGTTGCCGTGATCGTTAGGTTCCTGGCCACCAGCCAATTCCAGATCGTCTGTGCCTCCAGAGACAGCGTGCGTGAACGGGAGCCCCCCTGCTTGTTGAGGTAATACATGGTAGTAGTATTGTCCGTCTAAACTAGCAGGGAGTTCGTCGTGAAGGAGGGATGGAACGCCTTCAGGGCCAAGTGTACTGCTCTGAGTTCCAAAAAGTTAATGTGATAAGTCATCTCCGTCTGCGACCACATCCCCTGAATCTGAAGAGGGCCCGAATGCGCTCCCCAGCCCTGGAGAGACGCATCGGTCACTATGGTCTGGACCGGAATATCCTTGTGAAAAGGAGTCCCCTTGCAAACATTCTCTGAGGAGCACCTCCATTTCAGAGATTGTAGAGCGTGTTGGGACAGATGAATCGTGTCCTCCCAACGCCCCCGCCTCTGGTCCCATTGGTCCTCCAGACACTCCTGCAGGGGCCGCATATGCAGACGAGCATTGGGGGTGAGAAAGATGCAGGAAGCCATCGACCCCAGTAACGAGGACACCGTCCTCACTGTAGGAGAGTGGGCTGAGAGGAGGCGCAGGGCCTTCCCACGGATCGATAAGCGTCTCTCCTCCGAAGGACACACGCTTGCGTTCAAGGTATTGACTGAGGCCCCCAAGTACTGGAGACACTGCACAGGGATCGGCACTGACTTCGACATGTCGATGTGCAGCCCCAGGCGATGAAGCAAGGCAGCGGTCCTGTTGAAATGACACTGGACTCCCTGGTACGTGGAAGCTTTGATCAGCCAATCGTCCAGGTAGGGATACACAAACACCTTGTTCTTCCGTAAGTGTGCTGCCACCACTGCCATGCACTTGGAGAACGTCCTTGGTGCAGACTTCAGACCAAACGGGAGTACTGTATACTGGTAATGGTTGTTGCCTACCAGAAACCTCAGGAACTTGCGATGCTTTTGTGCGATCGGCACATGAAAGTAAGCGTCCTGCAGATCTATGGCGCACAGCCAGTCTCCTCGATGCAACTGAGGGTAAATCTGATGCAGGGACAACATACGGAACTTTTCTCTGCGGATCCACTTGTTTGCTTGACGCAGATCTAGAATAGGCCTGAACTCGTTCTTGTCCTTTTTTCTGACGAGAAAGAACCTTGAGTAAAGACCTTTTCCTTGTTGCCTCAAAGGAACAGTCTCTATCGCCTTCTTCTTTAACAGAATGTCCGCCTCCCACTGGAGCTCTCGCACCATGTAGGGAGAACGCACTGGTGGAATCTGTGGAGGCGGGCTGGTGAAACGAAGACTGTACCCATTGCAAACAATATTCAGCACCCACTTGTCCTGAGTTATTGTCCTCCACTCTGCCAGGTAGTATTGAATACTTCCCCCCCACCGGAGCGGGTAACGGAAGAGGGGGAAGTGACCCTTCAGGGCTTCGACCCGGCCGGGCCTTTGTTCCCCGACGAGGATTGATGCTGGCCTCTGCCCCTCTGGCGCTTCTGAAAGGACTGCCTCAGGAACTGTTGTTGTTGCTGGTGCTGCTGCTGGTGACCAGACTGACGCCCTTGACCGCGTTGCTTAGAATAACGCCTGCCATAGGAACGGAATGACTTCTTCTGCTCCTTAGGTTTTTCCAACCCCACGGCCTTCAGGGTTTCTGCTTCGGCCTTCATGCGGGCCATCTCGTCATCCGCATGAGACCCGAACAACGTCGAGCCAGAGAAAGGCAAGTTAGCAATCTTTTGCTGCGCTTCAGGTTTTAGAGAGGTAAGCCGCAGCCAGGAATGTCTCCTCATGTGTACTCCATGACAGTACCCATGGGCCGCCAGCAACGATACATCCCCCGCCGCATTGATGATCTGGTTGGAGACCATCATGCCCTCGTTCAGCACCTCCTGGAAGTCCTCCCTTTTGTCCCTAGGCAGGGAGGCAGCAAACTGTTGCAGAGAGTCCCAAAGCGATCGGTCATAGCGACACAGCAGGGCGGAGGCGCTAGCAGCCTTCATAGTCGTGGCCGACGTAGAGCACATTCTCCTCCCCAAGGAGTACATCTTGCGACTCTCCTTATCCGGAGGAGCCGTGGAAGAGGGCGTCGTGGAGTGTTGTTTACGAGCCGCAACCACAATGACGGAGTCCGGGGGGGGGTCCACCCTGAGGAACGCCGGGTCCGAATCAGGGGCCCTGTACTTCTTCTGCAGCCGTGAGGGAGCAGACTTCACCACTGCTGGTGTCAAGAAGACCTCCATGGCTGGTTCCTCCAAACCCGGAACCAAAGGAAGGAGGGGGCGTGACAGGTGAGCCTTGTGCAATGTCTCAAATATCACCGAGGTAGAGGGAACTGGGACTGCTACTGAGATTCCCAATTTCGCCGCCCCCCTCATCAGCACATCCTGGAAAGTGGCAATATCATCCACCGGCGAGATTCGAGTAGGTGGAGTTTCCGACAACGAAGGGGAGAGCCGTCCATTGCCAGAAGAGTCCGTATACCTCGTGCCTCTGGAACGAGATCTATACCTCCGTCGTCCATGCCTTGTGTGAGTGGATGACCTGTGTCTACTCCGTGACCTCCGGCGAGATCGAGAGCGTGACCTCGGTCTGCGTGGAGCCTTAGGAATCGCCGGTAGCCGAGGAGACAACGGGAGCTGAGGCACCGGCGGTGGCGGAGGTGGTGTAGGTCGCTTAGGAGGAGGAGGAGGAGGAGGAGGAGCGGGAGGAGGAGGAGGAGGAGGCGTAGGAGGCTTCTGAGGCAGCGGCTGAGGGAGAGGCTGCGGAGCTCCATCACTCCTTGCAGGAGAACCAGGACCAGCACTGTCCGGACTCCCGTCCACCCTTCTCTTCTTGGCGGGCCTACCCCGTGCTGAAGTAAACGAGGGGGAGCGCCGTCGTCTCCTAGATCCACGACTGGAGATCGTAATCACCGAAGAAGTGTTACTAGATGTCACCGACGCCGAACTGATCGTCGACCTCGTACGGCGTCTCCTCGCCGTTCGGCGTCCCCTCGACGTCGAACGGTGGCCCCTCGACGTCGAACGTCGGGTCGACGGAGAGTCTCTCGACGTCAACGGTGAACGATGTCTCCTCGACGTCGATCTCCTTCGCCTCGGCGGCGGCCTGTGCCTCAACGTCGATCTCCTTCGCCTCGACGGCGATCTGTGCCTCGACGGCGATCTGTGCCTCGACGGCGATCTGTGCCTTGACGGCGATCTTCTTCGTCTCGACGGCAGTCGCCGGTGTCTCGGCGTCGATGTCGTCGGCGTCGATCCATCGTGGGGTTCGGTACGACGTCGATGGTGTGTCGACGTCGACCGCGGAATCCTCGACGGCGACCTAGTCCTAGGTCTCGCCGGCTCCTCCCTCGACGTCGAACGCCGAGAACGCCGCAATCCAGAGCCCTGGATCGACGGCGAACACACCGGCGCTTTACCTCTCGCCGTCGACATCATCGACGTCGAACGCGACCTACCAGCCGGTAGGCATCGTTTCTGCTCCTTTTTCTGCCCGGAGGTCCCTCCAGTGGCTGAAGCATGGGCAGAGGAAGGGGAATGAGATCCTCCATGCCCCGAAGTCCCACCTGTCCTCTGCTTCTCCTGTCCCTGGAGGCGAATCTTCTCTCTGTCCCTCAGGGTCCTCTTGGAGAAGGTCTTGCAGATGGCACATGCATCAGGGACATGTGAGGATGACAAGCAGAGGATACAGACATCATGTGGGTCCGTCTTGGCCTTTTTCCTCCCACACTCAGGGCATTTATCAAATAAAGCCATGCTAAAAGTGGGCAAAGTGCACCAAATTGCAGGATGCAGTAGAGAAAGGCTCTAGACGTCGAATGAACACACTATTTATCCAAAAAACCAAAATTTAGTCCAAATATCCACCCAAAAGGGTAGAGCTCAAGCTCCAGGGTCCTGCTAGCAGGAGCCGGAAAAAAGAACTGAAAGCAACTTGCTTTGGCTGTGCATCCTGGGATACCGGGGGTCTCTGGAGAGTTTCTTAAAGGCACGGTATCCCTTTAGCAGACACATAATGACAGCCTATAGGGCTTGTCTGTCCACCCCTTCCTCTCTATTGTTTAAAGGGATTTTGGTGAAGGGAGTGTGATACAATAAAGGAACATGTCAGATGTGAATAAAAATGACATTTAAACTTTATTTTGGCTTTTGTGTTCACTTCAGAGGAAGTGCTGGCCAGTGCAGCCATATTGTTATTAGGCTGTATTATTTTGTCTGTCTCTTAAGTGTCTTTGCAGGTTTGCAAATGCAGGACAGCTTAAGAGATGAAAACAAGTTACTTACCTGTAACTTTGGTTCCCCAGTATTGGTAACTTTCATAGATTCTCATGCTTTGTATCATTCCCCGTCGTCGGAATGGGAGCCTCGGTAACAAAAATATATATATATATACATATGTATAACCATAGAAACAAAAGAGAAAAATAGGCCTAGGCCTCATCTCATTTTGTAGTATATCACCCTCTTTGTGTAAAAGAGCCCAAACTTTTGCCAGGGCCAATCAGCACAGCCTCACCCTCTGGAACCTTCCTGAGAGAGCTCAGAGCCTCAGATTTTCGTAGCCGTTGTGCCAACAGCCACTACCTTAGTAAACCGGCAGAGCTTTCCCAGGGGAGGTGGGTGGGCGCATGAGAATCTATGAAAGTTACCAATACTGGGGAACCAAAGTTACAGGTAAGTAACTTGTTTTCTTACCCCAGTATTGGAACTTTCATAGATTCTCATGCTTTGTATCAGAATAGCAAGCAGTAGATCACGACAAGCACATTTCGGTAATTACATGGCTTTACAAAATCATCTCAGTGCACATGATAAAACAACCATTACTGAAACCAAATGTGCTTACCAGGATGGAGGGATTGTAGGGAAAGCTCACCTCTCATTGAAAAAGATTCCGGAGGACTGCTTGACCAACCGCAGCGTCAGCTCGTCCCACCGATTCCAGGCAGTAGTGCTTCGTGAAGGTGTGTACACTGCTCCACGTTGCTGCCCTGCAGATGTCCTTAATCGCCACTCCAGCAAAGAGAGCCACTGAAGACGCCATCGCTCTCGTAGAATGCGCCCGGGCCCTTTTATCCAAAAGTTTGCCCGCAGCCTGATGACAGTACTGAACTGCACTGGAGATCCAGCGGGAAATGCCACTCTTGGCGAGCGGTAACCCCTTCCGTGGTGCACTGTAGGCGATAAATAGTTGAGTAGACTTTCTGAAAGAGCGTGTGCGCTCCAGATAGAATTTCAGGCATCTTTGGACATCCAAAGAATGCAATGTTCGTTCCGCTTGAGTGGAAGGACGCGGAAAAAAGGAGTTCAAAATTAAGGGTTCATTCAAATGAAACTCCGAAGGCACCTTCGGGATGAATTTTGGGTTGGTTCTCAAAATCATGACATCCCTCTTGAACTGTAGAAAAGGCTCCACTATAGAGAGAGCCTGGAGTTCACTAACTCTCCTAGCCGAAGTCAATGCTAGGAGAAGGGCCAGTTTCCAAGATAGGAACTTCAAGTCCGCTTTGTGAATCGGCTCAAAGGGCGCTTTCATCAGTTGAGCCAGTACCAGGTTAAGCTGCCAGATAGGCGGAGGTGGCCGGACCGGAGGATACATCCGAAATAACCCCTTAAGGAACTGCTTAACAATTCTTGCAGACCATAGAGATGGCCCCGATGTCTTCCGTCGAAAGCGGGATAAGGCAGCCAGATGCACCTTGATCGAAGAGTGCGCCAGACCTGATTTAGCCAGAGACAGGATGTAGGGCAGAATCTGATGTGGCCGGGATTTGTAAGGATGGAGTTTATTCCTCTGGCACCAAAGGCAAAATCTCTTCCACTTTGCCCTGTAGGTCTTATTAGTGCTTGGTGCCCGTGCCTGAGATAGAACATCCCTGCATTCCTTAGACAGATTCAGATGGTGGAATTCTCTGTGTTCAGGAGCCACGCTGACAAGTGAAGTGACTCCGGATCCGGATGGAGGACTTGCCCCTGATTTCTCGATAACAGAGATGGAATCAGTGGCAAGCGAATCTGGCGATCTTGGGAGAGAAGTAGGAGTTCCGAGTACCAGAACTGCCGCGCCCATGCTGGAGCAATGAGGATCATTTTGCATGGTTCTGCCCTGGCCTTCCTGAGAACTCGAGAAATGAGGGGAATCGGAGGAAAGGCGTAGCAAAATGCGCCGAACCAAGCAATCGAAAGGGCATTCCCCAGAGACCCTCGCTGGGGAACCTTGCTTGCGTAAAACCGGCACTTGGCGTTCTCCGGGGTCGCAAAGAGGTCTATGGTCGGAGTACCCCATTTCTTGAACACTGCCTCCAGAGTGGCCTGATCCAGCTCCCACTCGTGTGTCACCTTCGTCTGCCGACTTAGAGCATCCGCTGTGATGTTGAGACACCCCGCCAGGTGCTCGGCTCGCAGAGTGATCCCGTGAGAGATGGCAAATTCCCAGATCACCTGAGCTTCTTTGGACAGCGTCCGTGATCTCGTTCCCCCTTGCTTGTTTATATAGTGCATGGCCGTAGTGTTGTCTGTCCGGACCAGCACTGCACGGTTCTGAAGTCTGGGGAGGAACGCCAGCAAGGCTAAGTGAATGGCCCTCAGCTCCAAAAGATTGATGTGGCGCAGTCTGTCTGCTGGACTCCAGTGACCGCTGACCTGAAGCTCCTGGAGGACAGCTCCCCACCCTTCTAGGGAAGCATCCGTGGTCACCACCATAGGAGAAGGAGGGATTCGGAACGTTAATCCTCCTGCGATGTTTTCCTTCACCAGCCACCATTCGCAAGCCGTGCGCATGACAGGTGTTATCCATACTTTGTCGTTGAACGATCCTTCTGCCTGACGCCACTGTTTGTCCAGCTCCTCCTGTAGAGGACGCATATGTAGCCTGCAATGCGGTATCAAAGGTATGCAGGATGAGATTGATCCGAGCAAGGACTTGTACTGTCGAACCGATACATGTCTCTTGTGCAGTATTAGACGAGCGGAAGCGGCCAGTTTGCCCTGACGCTCCTCTGACGGACGAGCCGTGCATCGTCTCGTGTCCAGAATTGCCCCAAGGAACTTCCGTGACCTGGAGGGTATCAGTTCCGACTTGGACACATTGAGCTGAAGACCCAAATGGGCGAACAATCTTATGCAAGTTGACACAGCCTGAGACGTTGCCCTGAACGACGGAGCCTTGATGAGCCAGTCGTCCAAGTACGGGAACACTTCCAAGGACTGCTTCCTCAGGAAAGCAGCGACTGGTGCCAGCATCTTCGTGAAAATGCGGGGTGCCGACCGAAGGCCAAACGGGAGCACCTTGAACTGGAAATGGCTCTTGCCTACTGTGAAGAGTAGATATTGCCTGTGAGCTGGGTGGATCGGAACATGAAAGTAAGCATCCTCTAAATCCAGGGATGCCAAAAAATCTCCCGGATTGAGCAGCCTCAGAATATCCTGGAGTGTGACCATCCTGAAAGAGAGCTTGATGAGATAGGTGTTGAGCTCCCTGAGGTCTAGTATAGGACGCCATGCCTCCTCCGTCTTCCGAACCAGGAAGAACCTGGAATAAAACCCCTTGCCCCTTTGTGAAAGTGGCACGGGCTCTATCGCCCCCTTGATGAAAAGCTGGTGGGCTTCGAGATGTAATAGTCGGAGATGTTTCGCTGCACGGGCGTCTGGAGCTCTTGTTGGAGGAAGATCTTGGAACTCCAACGTATGGCCACTCTGAACTATGTTCAAGACCCACCGGTCTGATGTTAAACGCACCCAGCTGTCCAGACAAAAAGATATCCTGCCCCCGACCGGTGTTTGTGGCAGGGGAGGAACAGTAGCCAGAGCCAGGAGGCCGCTATTGCCTCTTGGCGTTGTCTCGTCCCTGACGATTCTGACGTCCTCTCTGGGACTGCCGAGAGAAAGACGCCGACTGTCCTTGGCGCTGGCTGGAATATTGTCCTTTATAGGACTGTCCAGATTGAGAGGAATACTGTCGTTGGTTTCCTCTGTAGTTAGAAAACCCCCGACCACGTGCCCCCTTAAATGGCACTTTGCGGTAGGTCAAAGAGCCTAGGGACTTAGCTGTATCGGTGTCCTTTTTAATGCTTTGGAGGGCGTCATCCACATGCTTTCCAAAAAGCATCTCTCCGTCAAAGGGGAGGTCCAAGATCTTATTCTGGACCTCCTGGCGAAACCAAGTCGCCTTCAACCAGCCTTGGCGGCGCAAAACGGCTGAGCCCGCCAAAGCCCTGAAAGCAGTTGAGGCAATGTCCATCGCACAGTCGATGACTTCCGAAGAGCATCGTTCTCCCTCCATCAGCACCTGTCTGGCTTCGTCTTGACTAGTTTCTGGTAGCTGGTCCAGGAATGGTTCCATATCACACCACATCTGGCGGTCGTATCTGCCCAGAATAGCCAGAGAATTAGCTGCCCGCACCAACAAGCTGGCCATGGTGGAGAATCTTTTACCCACATTGTCCAGTCTTCTGCCTTCTTTATCTGGAGGCGTGGTTAAAGGAGTGGACGGATTCTTAGATTTACTTTGAGCAGCTTGTGAAATAACAGAATCCGGCTTAGGTTGTCCTAGAAGACACGCAGGACTGCCCTCTGGTGCCTTGTATTTCTTCTCCAGCCGGGGAAGAACCGGAATGACGGTTGCTGGATTCTGCATTGTCTTCAGTCCCTCATCCCAGACATGTTCTATAATGGGAATTGATCTTACAGACTTCTTATATTGGGCTTTAAAGTCATATAGGAAGCAGTCGGACTGCTCCACCGTAAAGGGCAAACCAAACCTCTTGGATGCCCGTTCCATCAAATTATGGAAACCACCAATGTCCACCGGAGGCGATATATTTGTCTCTCGGCCTACAGCATCAGGATCCTGTGTATCATCAGGGTCCCCATCTGGATCCCCTGGATCTGTAAGAGGGATCACCTGTCCCTCGTCGTCTTCGTCCGTATCTCCATCGTCCGCGTCATCATCAGCAGGTTCCGTACCTGAAGGTTGGGGAACCACTAAGGGCAGCACTGGTGAAATGGACCGAGGTACCTCTCTTGGTAGAGGTGGCAAGTCCATTGGCATGTCACGTGGCACTTCCAAAGGAGAAGGACGCACTGGAGTGCGATCCGGCAACGTCGGAAAACGAGATCTATAGTCTTGCAGCATCTGTTGCAAATCCGACACCAAAGCCACCGGCAAGGCAATTAGGTCCTGCCTTAGAGGGCGGGGGCGTAATCCCTGTTGGTGCCCCTCCTGCCCCTCTGGGCCATAAAACTCCTCCGTATCTGTGTCCTGCTGTTTGACATTCAGGTCTGAAGGGCTGTATGCGTCCCCAAACTGCCCATCCTCCTCATCCTCCTCCGAGTCCTCGAGAAGCATGGATGGTGGCAAAGGCGTGACCCGCCTAGGGGAAGTCATGTCCGGTGTAATCACTAATCTTTGGGTTGAAAAATCCAAATTTTTCGTCGTCGGCGGTCTCGTCGACGGAGTCGATGGCAACGGGATTTCCAATGTCGACGCACTCGACGACGACTGAAAGGCAACTGTCCTCGACGGAGCTGAAATCGTCGTCGACGATGAGGCCGTCGACAGTCCTGTAATCCTCGTCGACGGAGCAGTCGTCGACGGGGCAGCCGTCACCGGAGCAGTCGCCGCCGGAGCTGTCGTCGACGGAGCAGTCGTCGACGGAGCGGTCGTCGACGGAGCTTTCTTTTTCGTCGACGGAGTATGTTTCATCGTCGGCGGAGCACCCGTCGACAGTCTCGTCGACGAACTTGTAGTCATCAACATCGACGAACTCGTCGTCGTCATCGTCGACGTGGTCTTCGTCGTCGACACCGCCGTCGAAGACGACGAAGTAGATATTGTCGACGGTCTCGTGGACGACCCCATGGAAATAGGCTTAACTGAGGAGATCGTCGTCGACGTACCTGCTGCCGCCTGCGTCGACGGACGCGGTTTCTTCAGTGGCACCGACTGAGGAGTTTCTGCAGCCTGTTTCTTTACAGGTTTCTCCTTCTGGGACGGAGGGGTAGATGTAGCAACCCCCTTATTGTCCTTAGGGGCTATGTCCACAGTAGCCCGTCCCTGCCTCTCCTTTACACTGTCGTGAGGAGATTTTTTGGGACCAGCCTCCTCAGACCTGTCAGAGATCCCGTGAGGGGCTTTGAGAGGAACCTTGAGAGGGGGTTCCGCAGAAGTGGAGGGAGATGACCTACCCCTCTTCTTCGATCTCCTGGAGGAGGTGCCAGAGATAGATTCTTCCTCATCCGAAGAAATGACCTCCCTGGTCTTTATCTTCTGCAGCCACGTCAGCAAGCGCCCCTCTCTGTCTCTCAAGGTCTTGGTCGAGAAGGTCCGACAGATTTTACAGTCGGTGGCCTTGTGTTCCGGGTACCGGCAGTATATGCAGTTCTCATGCCTGTCTTCCACAAACAGTCTCTTCTTCCCACAAGAGGCACAAGCCCTAAATAAAGCTTTCTTCTCCTTTTCTGACATTCTGTCTCAAAAGATGGTAATGAAGATATCCAAAAGTAACTCTGTGAAAAACTGAGCAGAGCTCAGTGGAGACTCCCTAGCACAACGTGCGGTAGAAAAATCTGAGGCTCTGAGCTCTCTCAGGAAGGTTCCAGAGGGTGAGGCTGTGCTGATTGGCCCTGGCAAAAGTTTGGGCTCTTTTACACAAAGAGGGTGATATACTACAAAATGAGATGAGGCCTAGGCCTATTTTTCTCTTTTGTTTCTATGGTTATACATATGTATATATATATATATATTTTTGTTACCGAGGCTCCCATTCCGACGACGGGGAATGATACAAAGCATGAGAATCTATGAAAGTTCCAATACTGGGGTAAATTTTGATTGCTCCGGGGTCCCCGCACATGGGCGGGACTATTCATAGATTATGACTATACACAGAGATCCCCTACTACAGAAGGTGTTGGATTTAAAATCCAACACATTCCCTGGTGTTGCACGCCACCTAGCGCAAGTCGTTGAAATGACTTGCGATGTAATGCCATGCGTGGTAACAACGCGGACGATGTAATGTCCGCGTTGTTGTCAACCCGCGTGGTATTACCAGAGTTGTAAGCTCTGTCACCCCAATAGATTGCCCTGGACCACCATATTTGGTGAAACCTCTCCTATATGCCTGTCGATGTACGGCGCCACAAAAAACAGGTGAACCAGGGTGCTTAAAATGCAATCTCCAAAAGACCTTGCAGTGTCCATTTTCAGGTCTCCGCTCTAAACAACGCAATGGCTGTCTCAAAGAGACATGTTGTATATAGTGTGTTGGCTGCAGCCCACCCCAAAGCTTCTCAGTTGCTGGCTCCATCACTGCTCTCCTATTCTTTCTCCCATCTGTCCAAGGCATACATGTGTCATGGCTCTTCCTGTGTTTAGCCCTCCCAGAGAGCATGGAGCAATTACTATTATTACTCATCCCCAGCCCCCATTATAGCAAATGTTTTTGCAACTACTGTTTCCTTTCATTTGGAGCACTCAACGAGACCGCTTGTTTTTTTTCCCCACTCACTTCGAGATCTGTTGCTTTTTTCTGTAAACAGGGCTGTAAATCTTGTTCTTATCTTTTCACAAACGATGCTGCTCCTCATGGCCCATCCACAGATCACCCTCTCCCCTGTCACTGCTTTTCCCATCATTGCATCTCGGTTTTTTCACCAAGGCTGCTGCTCCCTCCATATGGCTGTCTTGACTCGCCTTTCAGATAATACAGAATCTCCCACGCAGTGGCTCAAAACCAAAGCGAAGCAGGAGACATAACACAGTAACACCTTTAGAAAAGTGTTTTAATTTACAAAATGCAAAGACTCTCTTTTTAGAATAAGGCTTGGGGTTTTATTTTACACAATGCTCTCTAACAGAAAGGCTTTCCCAGATGCCAAATGCACAACATTCAAATAGATATATATATATATGTTTATATGCAAGCAATATTAATAAACTTGGTTAATGCAACAGTTAAATGCATGAATAATACCATGAATAAACAAGCAGCAAATAATATGAGATAAGACTTAAGCTGATTAAACTGGACGCCCTGCAAGAGATCAGAAAGATATATATATACACTAGATACATCAAATTATTACTTTGGATGTGCACCTCACTCAGTCACACATCACAAAGAAAACACCTCAGATGATCAAAGCCACTGGCCACACATCATAATGGCAATAATCAAAACTCCAACACCTCAAATGATCACAGCCACTGGCCACACATCACAATGGCAATAATCAAAGCTCAAACACCTCAAATGACCACAGCCACTGGAACCACGCACCACAATGGCACTAGTCTGAAACAAATCACCTCACCCGATCGTTCACTCGACATGCTTGCCAATTCTTGCTGGGGGGCCTGGTAACATCTGGCTTGGACTCTCGACCGGGACTCAAGTTCAATTTGTCTTACAGCAGTACGTCTACTCTATAAGACGTACTTAGCTGTCAACAAACCCCAGCTTTATAATATCAAAACAACTCTAGAAGGTTCCAGAATTTCCTACCTGCGCCAAAGGAATCTTACCAGGACTGGCCAGCTTCCAAGCAAGCACTCCATGGCAGGAAGGAGTTCCCATGTTCCCTCTACAGTCTCGCATGTTCCAGCCTTTATCTTGTCGAAGCTCACAAAAGCCTTCCAGGGTACATTAAACAATCTCTCACGAAAACAATCTTTGAACGTGATTAACCCAAACAACTTGCAAGCCTGGCTGTGTGCGCAGATAAAGCTCAAGCCAGGAGAATTCAAGATGACATGAGGCCATGTCAAAGCCAATAGTAAGGACTTCATAATACTATCAATGTACAATACAATGCACATTTGTGGACGACTGCTTATAGTGTCACTTACTTCATCTCTCAATG
This sequence comes from Triturus cristatus, assembly GCF_964204655.1. Taxonomy (NCBI): domain Eukaryota; kingdom Metazoa; phylum Chordata; class Amphibia; order Caudata; family Salamandridae; genus Triturus; species Triturus cristatus. The sequence continues at coordinate 639,811,303 of NC_140592.1, forward strand.
TGCAACACAGTGCACATTTATGCACCACTGCTCATAACACTGCACATCGAGACTAAAAAGTACATTCCACACCTCTCTCTCATGCTTTCAAATGCACATCCCACACGGTCTGTTCTTGGCAAGGCTGTTCTTCTCCGTGACAGATCCCACAGAAAGACTGCAAGATTACAAGAAGGAAACATTTAAGACAAACAGGTATATGCAGGACGTCTACATTCAGGCTAGGATAAAATAACACACCAAAGTCAATTAAAATAATGGTAGTCAAAGATCATCACAGGGTGTCAGACCACAAGAGTGCCTCTAGCACGACAAGGGCTTACGAGGATGCCATATGGGTGGAAAAACTATGACTTTCCTTGAAATATACGATATAAAAAGTACAATTCAGAAGACAATGATATTTTTTTTAATGATACCGTTGAATGAATATTACATTCCTTGTATTAAAACATTTCCTGAAATTGAGAACTTTTTCTAAACAAAGTGTGAAAAGCGAGTGAGGCTCAGGTTAGCAGCGCAATCCCTACCTCACATCAGGTTGGACGCAGTCTTTACCTTTACAACTTTTAAAGATGGCCAACATATTTACACACAACAAAGAGGAACATTCCTTAACACCTTCTTCTGTTTCTAATAGCTCATACATTTCGGAATCATCACTGTGTTCATCCTATATCCTCTTTCACCGAGGCTGCTGCTCCCTCCGCAGCGCTGACAAGGACACCATACAGGAGTAAAAACTATGACTTTCTTAAAGTATTTGACTTAAAATGGACAATTCAGAAGACAATGACAATTTTAAAATAGGATATGTGTTGAATAAATATTGCATTCCTTGTATTAGAAAATTTGCTGAAATTGAGAACTTTTTCTAAAGCAAGTGTGAAAAGCGAGAAGGGCTCTACAACTCTTAAAGATGGGCACGATATATACACACAACAAAGAGGGTCGCTCCTTAACACCTTCATCAGTTTCTATTAACTTGTACGTTTGGGAATTGTCAGTATGCTCCTCCTACATTCTCTTATCTTCTAGAACGTGCTGCTGCCTACTGCTTGTTTCACCAGTTATGATGTGTTGCTTTCCATTACTTTGCCAGTGGAACTGCCAGCTTGGTGAATCTGCTTGGGAGAGTGAACCCTTGCAGTGCCCTAACCCTCCCACCAATTGACCTTCTCCTTATCGATGACCTTGGCCTTCTCTCTTCTGAGATCAAATTTATATGTGGTGAGATGTCATGCCATATATGTTGGTTATTATGGCCAAGGATAGTTATTGCATTCACAGATTTTAAAGAAGGTATCCCATAAAACTAACCCTGCAGCCCAGGTTTTCTATTCTTTGGCCATCTCAGTCAGGTGGTATTGAAGTCGGCTTGACAGAATTTTTCTGTATCTTTTGTTTTGCTGCCACCATTATGGAATATAGCGTAGGATGGCCCTTCAGACTAGCTGGTACTGAATCCGGAATTCTATACGTCTCCAAAACAGGCCCAACTGTCTACACCGTTGCTAGAGTCTTCATTTATTTAGATCATACAGAAAGCATTACTGCTTTACCGGCGCCAAGGATAGATCGAATGTTTTGATTGTCTTTTCCATAACACTGGAAAGAGGCTGGAGGGAGTCAGGCTGTTGAGGCGGCTTGTCTACCTCTTTTGGTAAGATGTAATCCTCCACTCTTGCTTGTAGTTATCTTGTTCTTGCATCTTGCCTTCATCTACTTAATAAAACGTGTTGGAATGTCCAGCTCTCTTGTTTTTACGGATGCTACCAGATGAGTCCACCCTTTTAAATGTTATATGTATTTTAAGAGCCATAACTACCCTTAGGAGTGCACAGGAACATTATTTTGTGTTGCTATTTTCTTAAGTATTTTCTTTGTAGAACACATTGTTTTTATGCATTGTATGTATGATTCTGATACTTGCTTTTATGGTTTGAAGTGTAACTGACTAAAGATACATATTGATTGTTCAATTCACCATGTTCACCCATTACCCTAGGTGCTCATGGACAGTGTGTGAATTCTGTGGAGATACTGGAGGAGAGTGCAGCGGGGGAGGTGGCAGAAGAGGAGTAGGCTGCGCAGGTACTCATGGAGGAGATGTCAGTATAGATGGGCCTGGTGATCGCCTGTCTAAATGGCTGTGTAGGAATTATCGTCTGGTTAATGCCCATCATTTGTTGCAGCGTCATCATAAATGCAACATGTACTTGTATAATGTCAAGCCCTTTATAGTAGCCTCTAAGAACATAAGATGACAGATGATTGTCAAGACCTACAGGTCTGAAGTTGATATTCATAGACTTCATATTCTTCTTCCTCATGATAGTTGTTGTGTCCTAGCAGATAGTCTGGCATTTTTGTTATGGTTACCGGCCTCCCAATGTTCTGGAAGGTGGATCAGAGAGAGGAGAAGACAGTCGCTGCTGTGAGGACGTGTCCAGGGGTTGTTCCTCCTATCTGAATAAAGCTCATCTACCCAAAACTATTGTTGGGGCCTCTTAAAACTGGCGACGAGAATGGGATCGTGTTTCTCAGGGGGCAGACTGAATAAGGAGCTTCTTGTGGATTTTGCACTGATCCTGCAACCCCTGGATTACTTTGACTAACCATGTTGTGCTTGGAAACAATTGGCATAATGTCTGTTGGTTCACTGAATCAAGGCAACAAGTGAAGAGGATGTCCTGATAACCACGGATTCCTAGGCAGCATCGTCAGCACGTATTTGCGAGCATCATTGTGGCAGACCTAGCACATCTTTGTGTGCTGTGAACTGGGGTTAGCGACTAGCCCGTAAAGCAGTGCTCAAGCATGGTGAGCCATGATCTTAAGCAGTGTTGGAGGGCAGGATAGTTGCCATGATCGTAAGCAGTGTTGGAAGTCAGTGATATTCTGTATTGCATGACACAAGGGAACTGTCACTCTTCAGCTATGAATGGGGGCGGAGGCTCATAGCCAATAGCACAGTTTTTGTGAAGCGAATGAGGTAATGTGGCCATAACGTGATCACATGAAAAACCACCAGTCAGCCGACTATGTCGACCGGTGTGTAGCTGCCACCGTGTTGTTGATTGTGTCTGTGGGCCAACTGTATATTCAGCACTGGTGAACCAAACGACTGGTGAGCGAACTCACTGTTACTATCCAAAAGCAGCTTACCCGTAGGAGCTGGAGCTTACTGGTGTTCAGTGAAAAGTGGTGCTCTGGCGTGTTGCTTCCCTCTCAATTCTGGTGCGTGTCACTGTGAGGAGGACAGGCAGCGACGTAGCGCGACCATGTAGGCAAGGCGTTTGACTCTCGACGCAGTGTTAGAACATGTTGATATTGTCTTGGAAACTGTGCAGTGCTAAAGGATCGCCCGTCATGTGTCAAGTTGCAACAGTGATTTATGCTAAGAAAACTGGCAGTGTTCAACGAGAAGGGAAGAGACTCCTGTTTTGAACAACAGAGACCACAGAGGCCACTTTCATTATTTTAATTTGTTGTTTTCTACATTTATTTTCTTCTAGAACTATAATATACTGACCTTTTTGCATTGTGTTTCAATTTGTACAACTCTGTAACATTTCATTATTTCAACTTACCTTTCTTTTATTTACCAATATGGATATAGCATCTATGTTAGCACCCCCAAAGTTCTTGAGGAATCCCAGGGTACCTACAATGTCATGGGAGGATTGGTTAGAGTATTTTGAGACCTACTTGGAGGCAATAGGCGGAGAGGATTTTGTAGCTTCTCGCAAGTAGCCTTATGTAAGCACAATTTGGGGGTGGGGGGCAGGAAGGAGTTGAAAACCTTACCCATTCCTACAAGAGTGAATTTTACTAACAACGGGGTGGATAAGGTGAAGATGAAGATGTACACAGTGATGAATATTTAGAGGTCGTGAAAGCTTATGAGGAGAACTACAGCAAGAAAGTCAGCATAGTAGTAGAGAGGCACAAGTTTTTTTCAAGGTCACGGTGGAACAATACATACCTGTGCTAAGGACCTTTGGGTCCACATGTAGGTTTAAGGACCTGCATGAGGAGATTATAAGGGACCAATTTATAAATAGGACAAGCAACATTAAAATCCAAGAGAGGTTGTTAGATTTAAAGGATCAATCCTTACAAAAAAACAGAGGTGGCTAGATGTATAGAAAAATCTTCTAGATTTGTTAAGGAGTTGAGCACTGACCAAATTAAGAAAAAATATGATCCTGCTAAAGTTTGTGCTGTGGAAAAAAACACATCTAAGAAGGGGGAAAGAAGTGTCAAGACCACTTTGTCTAAACATAATCGAGTTTGTTACAGATGTGGTAGCGAGACATTGCAAACTCGGATAATATTAAGGAGAAGTGTTACAAACGCAAAAAGATGGGTCATTTTGCACGCATGTGTAAAGCTGGTTCTTCTACTGAGAAGTGGAAGCGCTTTGTACATGTCATAGGAGTGTTGTGACGAAGAGAACTCTACTGATGACGGGAAAGTAATGGTTGTTTACGACAATGCTGTTCCTAACATTCGTGATGGGTATAACCCACCTAAGTGTGAGTTGGAAATCAATGGTACCAAAATAACAGTTTGGGCAGATTCATGTTCCCCTAACAATTTACCAGCAACTGGATCGGAGTGTACGAGGGCTTTGACAGCATTTCTAAAGTTGCTTTCTTTAAAAGAGAGCTGATACCAGTCTGTCTTTCTCTTTTTTGTCAATGTATTGCCTGAGGGGAGGTTGCTGTCCAGGGTGAATCCAGGTGACTTTGTATTCAGTGAAAGTTGAGGTTCACAGCCATCAAGGTTCATATAATTAAATCAGGTTTGTAATGTATCTTCTTCTTGCCATATACAACAGGAAATTTGTTTTGGTTTGGTTGAACTTTAGGTAGAAGCCAGACATCCAGGCCTGGATATTGTGCTGGCGGTGCTTGAGGTTTCGATCTCTGAAGCAGGGAAGACTTTCAAGGAGAGTTGAGTAGCATCGGCATATGCTCTTTATGCTCTTATCTGAACGTTATCTGGATCTGTGGTAAGAGTGGCAGCATGAATGTCGTGATCTAGTGGAGGATCGTGAGCGCCCTTATCGAGATCAACGGCACGATCTTTAATGTGATCTTCTAGGAGCCGGTGTGGTCCGAGGTACCACAGCAGTGGGTGGAACAGGTGCTGGTACTATTGGAGGTAACGGAAGGTGAGGTACTGGAAGATGAGGCGGAAGTGGTAAAGCAGGAAGAAGCCGCACTGCGGGAACCACTGGGTCTGCTGCAGGTGATGCCATGGTGGGAGACTCCGGTATCTTCACCAATGAAGGAGATCTAGAGTGAGAGTCTGATGACGAGTAGATTCTACTTCTTTTACATGCCTTTCCTCGCCTTGATGTCGATCTCCGCCGTCGAAGTTTTGACAAAGACCTGCTCCTCGACGCGATCCCCGTCGGCGTCGACCGCTCTGCAAAGGGGCAATGTAGGCGCCGTACCTCCTCTGGAAGCTGACCGCCTTGACCGGGACCGCAAGTGTTTTCTGGGTGATAAACGCCTCTCAGACCTCCCACGTCCACTGGGGGTTGAGGTAAGAACTGTGGTGGGAGATTTTCTTCCCCTTCGCTCAGAGGTCCCACTGGCTACCTGCTGTTTTCTTCACTCTTCGCTTCCCTGCAGGTGAATCTTCTCCCTGTCACGCAGAGTACATCTGAAGAAGGTTTTGCAGATGTCACAGGAGGTAGGAAGATGAAAGGAAGGAAAACAAAGAATACAAACTTTATGAGGGTTTGTTTTAGCTTTTTGTCCGCCACATCTAGGACATTTATCGAAAAAAAAAATTGCATTTTGAAAAGGAAAAAAGCCTCTTTCCAAGAGGAAAAACCCTTTGCTCCACAGAGGACAAAGACGTAGAGTGAAGCAAAAAACAGTGAAGTATGAAGAGTTAAATTAACTTCGTGACCACGTCCTACTTCTGGTGCCGATATCCTCTTGATAGTCCCTTGGCCAAAATGGTTTGCCCTTTCTGCTGCAAAATAGGTATATGGCACTCCGTCAGTTGCTGGGATGACAGAGAAAGGTGCAACAGTTGGAAAAAGAAAGGCAGTGCATAGCCCTTATAACCAACTTGCAGGACCACTCCAGTCTGATGTTATGGTCTACCAACCGCCAAGAATAATCGAATCCTGCCCACCATAAAGTGGGTGGCTCATATATCTTGTCTGTGGGGGCAGTGGGCACCATGGCCTCAACTGCGAAACTGCTGCATGCCTTCAGGGGGTTTGCTTGGCTGCAGTATCGTTGTACCGCTGCTAAAATCGCAAAAGGAGCAGGAGAACTGATGAGCATGGCTAGGCTGGGCAGATAAGCCTATGAAGAGTGCAGTGGCCCTGCTCTCCCCTTGAAGAGCTCGAGAGCGGAGCCTGGCTTGTCCCCAAACAGATGAGTCCCGTCAAATAGCATGTCCATTAGGGACGACAGGACATCACCTGAAAAACCAGTGGACCGCAGCCAAGGGTGGCAGTAAACTGCGACACTGGTGTCAATGGCTCACCTGATGGAATCAATGGTGGCCAAGCCACAATGAAATGTGAACTGTCCTGTATGGCCTGAGCAAGGACCGGCTACAGATCAGGGACACCAGGGAGGACTTAAGCCACAAGTGTCCCAGCAGCCAACTGGCCATTAGTGACCTAAGCACAAAGCTAGTGCACATGAAAAATCTGTACCCCAATGTGTCCACCTATTGCACTCCCTTTTGTGGGGAGTAGTTGGGAATGAGTTTGGGTTAGTGTGGCCTGCAGATAACCACACCACCAAGCTTTTAGGTGAGGGGTGCCGAGAAAAATATTGAGGAACGCCCGGAGCAGGGTGGTGGATTTGTGCGATTAGCGGTACACAGAGGGGGCCAGAGCAAGATTTGACCCATGCCCCAAATAAGGTATTTGTAAGGGATCCATTTAAAGGTAAGAGGAGCTCTGTAGATGTCTGCTCTGGCTGAAGAAAGTCTGTAGTGTACTGGTAATGACCTCCATTGTAGAAAACTGGAGGTCAACTACTTCAACCGCCCTATGAACAACCATGGTATAAGCCGGGTCTGGTGGCTTACTGGACTAACGTATCCACAGTAGGGACCCGTGTTCAATCTCATGGTCACATCTTCAAATCCCGATGGGTCCACTCAGCCTTTCATCCTTCTTAGGTCGATAAAATGAGCACCACTGAGTTGGGTAACAATCAACATCTGTTATTCAGAGCCAAGATACCCTTGGTTGAACGTGCGCTTTACAAATACACATGTTAAGTAACAAGCGCCCTCCTCAGTGGCAGGACCATGAAGTGAGACGAGTCCGGAGTCAGGGAAGTTATCAAGGCCACTAGCTTCCTGCAAGTCGTTACACCAATTCTCCTCCTCATGGTAAAGTTGTCATCGTACGGACGCGAGGAGACGTATGCAGCACCGCGCCGTTTTTCTTCATATTCGAAGTTTACGAACTGAAGAGCATCTGGAGGAGGAGCTTCGTTTGACTGTATAGAAGCTGCAGAATCTTCCAAAGCAAAAGAGATTTGTTCCTTCTCCATTATATCCAAAACAAAAAGGCATACCTGCGCGTACAACTTGTACGTTCATTAAAAGGATATTAAATAGATGGATTATTTAAACATCTCTCCACAATAAATGGAAATTTGAGGAGCATCACTGAAAGGTTACCCAAGGTGGGAAGCAAGTGTATACCAACATCAATTATCTTAATGAAATAAAAGTTACAATCCATAATTACAGGGTAGCTGTAATAACCAATCAAGTGACTAACAGAGAAATTCAAATTGCTAGTCTTGATAAAGATGGAACACTAATTCAATACCATCGAAACGCGTCGACGCCTTTTTTACTGTGCGGCAGAATCTGTGGAACCACTCTGACCTGCAGTTGAAATTATAGAACTCATCCAGGTCGAGTGTATATACCTTTCCATGTGATCTGTCGAAATGATGACAAATTATATTGTCTTTTCTCATAGGTTTTTCTCTGTGTTTAATTTGTGACTATTGTATAATATTGTAATGTTTTTATACTATTGATGTAGTGTTTTTAATGAAAAATTAATTTTTTGGTTTTAAAGAAAATGTACCATATGTGTATGTGATCAGGTTTTTAATGAAAATATGCAATAAAAATATTTTTGGATATAAATGTTGATTGTGACATAAAGAATGTTTTTAACTTAGCATAGTACAATATGTGCAGATAATATTGTTTTCGCGCTCTAGCACACAAGGGATACCTTTACTCAAACTATTAGATAGTACTCCAGTCCCTTTGGTTTCAGTCGAAGGGGTCTCTCTCTACTGTTTATATAAAGTTGTCCAATCTCATCACCTGTATCGTAATCAATGTCCCAATCCATGGCGAACAAGAGAAAGATCAGGAGGAGAAAACTGGGCCTCAACAGCGGCTGGGCGTGACTTTGATAGAGACTGAGCCCGGTGCCTACTCAACAAAGAGGTTAATTGGGTCCTAGTCTTCCGGCATCAATGGAGTGGCATTGGCGTCAAGGCGCAGAGAATGGAGTCGAGATTGGAGGAAGCCCTATAATGGGTTTTGAGGGTTCCATCTGGTGCCTAGGGGGAGCCACCAGAAGTAAACTAGGTGGACAAACTATCTGCTCTGTGTGCCTGTAGGCATGACAGATAGAGTCGGTAAAGATTCGAAGAGTCGGAGCATGGTCATGCAAAACTCTTCGATCATCTTTAGAGTGGCAGAAGGCCTCGCAATCTCGGGTTTGCCAGAACAAGCTGGGGGATCGGCTCCGAAGTTGAACAACTGTGGGAGCAAGATAGAGATTTTTGGTGCCACCATCCTCAGGGGAGTGCGAGTGGTGGGAAGGGGCTGAGTCTCATTTATAATACTTGTGTTACTTTGACCTGGATCAAGTCTAAGATCGACTTCTGAAATGACCCCGTCAGCTTCTGGAACATGAATGGGACCAGGAATGAACTTTCGACTTGGACCGGTCTCAGCAGCAAGTCTTCCGGTGCTTGGCAATGTAGAGTTTAGCCTTGCGGTCTCATATTGCCTTCCGGTTCATTGACGGGCAGTCACTACAATGATTAGAGTTGTAGCTCGACCTCAAGCATTAAATTCAAATTTGATGAGGATCTATCACAGACACTACTTTGCAACTGTCCTTACAAGGCTTAAAAGCTGCAGTTTTAGTACGTGACATGTCCCATTCACAATGAAAAACAAATTATGATAGAGAAAAGGGCCTCAAAGAGACAAGAGATACCTCCGAATCCACAGATGGCAGCGCACAAAGAAGGGCATTGTCGTCAGGGTGCAGGAATGGTGCCTATATAGGTTCCGCATGACTTTCCGGAGCGGAGCAGTGTTAGTGCAGAGCCACACGGCGCCACCTACCGGCACACAGATGTACGGCTGAAAAGGTTCATCATTCAGTCCAACGTCTGGGGAATATTAAAAAGGTAAGGAATCTGTGGCTAGAAATCTCTAGTACAATTAATCAATCAAGAAAATGTAAGCGTGCTACTCACCCATGAGGGTCCCAATGCACGGGGGGGGGGGGCGTCAGCAGTTCTGTTTAGCCGAAGAGCCAGGTCTTGAGAGCCTTCCTGAAGGTTTTCAGGGAGGAGGCGCGTCTAATGTCAAGCGGAAGCCGCGATGTGGGAGAAGGCTCCTTCCCCTGTTTACACTTGGCAGATGCATGGGGTTTCGGCGAGGGCGAGTTTGCCGGCTCTGAGGTTCCTTTTGGGTGCGTGCAAGGTTATTCTGTGGTTGAGGTATTGGGTCCAGTATTGTGTAGGCTTTTGTAGACGTGGGTGAGTATCTTGAAAGTGATTCTCTTCTCGACGGAGAACCAGTGGAGATTTCTTAGGTGTTGGTTGATGTGTTCGTGTCGAGGGATGAGGAGAACGAGTCTGGCAGCGGTGTTCTGAATCGTCTGGAGCTTGTGGAGTAGAGACTTGTTGATCCCGGTGTAGAGAGCGTTACAGTAATCCAGTCTGCTGGTATTGAGTGCGTGGGTGACTGTCTTCCTTGCATCGGGGGGATCCATTTGAAAGTCTTGCGGAGGATGGGGAAGGTGTTGAAACAGCTGGAGGCGACAGCATTGACCTGTCGGTTAATGGAGATGGAGAAGTCAAGTATGATGCTGAGGTTCCTGGCTTCGTCCGTGGGGGTGCTGAGGGCAGTGGGCCACCAGGTGTTGTTCCATGCTGATAGGGCTGTTCCGAGGACGAGAACTTCCGTCTTCTCAGAGTTGAGCTTCAGGCAGCTGTTGCTCATCCAGGTTGCTACGTCCTGCATTCCTTCGTGGAAGTTGAGTATAGTGGTGGTGAGGTCCTTTCGTGAGGGAGAGGATAAGCTGGGTGTTGTCAGCGTAGGATACTATGCTAAGTCCGTGCTGTTGGACAAAGGCGGCGAGGGGGGCCATGTAGATGTTGAAGAGGGTTGGACTGAGCGATGATCCCAGGGGGACTCCGCAGTTGATTTCCGTGGGCTCAGAGAGGAAGGGTGTCAGTCTGATCCTTTGGCTTCTGCCGGTGAGGAACGATCGGATCCAGTTGAGGGTGGTTCCTTCTATGCCGGCGTCCTGTAGTCTGGCGGCGCGTGTGCAGGGAATCAGGGCTGCGGTGTCCCCTTGGTCAAGGAGGGTACAAATGTTGTCTGTGGCGGTGAGTAGGGCGGTCTCGGTGCTGTGGTTGCTGCGGAATACGGATTGAGATGGGTCGAGGATGGCGTTGTCCTCGATGAACCTTGTCAGTTCTGCGTTGGCGGTCTTCTCCGTGACTTTCGCTGCAAAGGGGAGGAGCGATATGGGGCAGTTGTTCTTGGGGTCCATCAGATCCGCTTAGGGCTTCTTGAGGAGGGGTCTGACTTCTGAGCATTTCCAGTCGTCGGGGAAGGTGCCGGTCACTAAGGTGGAGTTGATGGTGCGTCGTAATTCTGGTGCTATGGCGGTGGCGGCTGTGGTAGATGTGTGGTGGGCAGGGGTCTGTGGGGGTCCCAAAGTGGATGCATTTCATGGTCGAGGCAGTGTCTTTGGTAGTGATCGGTGTCCAGGAGGAGATGGTCGGCTGGCCGTCGTTGCCGGATGGAGGGTTGGTTGTGGAGTTAGGTGTATGGTCGTTGAAGTTGTCGTAGAGGCTTTTGATATTCAGGTGGAAGTAAGATCCAAATTTGTAGCAGAGGTCCTGGGAGGCAGTGATGTCCGTGGCTTCGCTGGGGGATTAGGGGGAACTCTTGGATGACACTGAAGGGTTCATTGGAGTTGCTGGAGTTGGCAAGGATTTTGTTGTGGATGAAGGTTCTCTTGGTGGATCTGATGAGTTGGTGGTATTCCGTCATGGCTTTCTTATAGGTGGTGTATTCTTCAGGTGTCTTGTTGTTTCTCCAGTTCTTCTCCAGGCGTCTGCATTGATTGTTGGAGTTGCATAGCGGGGCGAGTTTGTCTGTGCAGTTGGAGATCCATGTGTGGAATTCCCTGGCTGTGAGGTTGGCGTCAGTTGCGGTGGTGGGGGTGTTTAGGTTGAGGGTGGAGTTGAGCTGCTCTTCTGTGACTCTGCTCCAGTTCCTTTGCGAGGGGCACGGAGCGGGTTTGGGTGGCTTGGATTTGTTGACGAGGAAGTGTGCGCATTGGTGGTCCGTCCACGGGGTTGTGTGGTGTGACTGAAGTGGACGCTGCTTCCTTCTGCGAAGATGGGGTCGAGGTTGTGTCCTGCCTTGTGGGTGGCTGATGTTGGTGAGGTTATCTCGTAGGGTGGTGGAGTTGGGGTCGCTGGGGTTGTCGAGGTGGAAGTTCAGGTCACCTATGGGTATGCAGTCCATGGAGGCGAAGGCATGGGGTGCGATGAGGTCGGTGATGGAGTCGGCGGAGAGGGCCCGGGCCGGGGGGTCTGTAAGCGAGGGTGCAGCGGAGTGTGAAGTTGTGGCTGGTCTGAATCAGGAAGTGCAGGTGTTCAGCAGTGGGGAAGGTGTCACTGGAAGTGGAGAGGCGGGGGGCGTTTTTGTGCACAATGGCGAGGCCCCCTCCTGGGTGGTTTGGGCGGTCCTTCCTCTGGATCTTGTATCCGTTCAGAGTGGTGAGGTCCGGAGCGGAGGAGGTGTTGGTCCAGGTTTCTGTAAAGTAGATGATGTCGGATGAAAGGGTGTCCAAGAGGTTCCAGATTTCCACGGCGTGCCTGTGCAAGGAGCGCACGTTGAGGAGGATACATCTTAGAGTATCGGCGGGGTTAGCGGCCGGAGCAGAGGTGAAGGTCTGGCGGCAGTGCCAGTAGGAGAACTGCCCGTGGGTCGTGTTCGGCGTGGACTGCTGGCAGTTGATGTTTCTTCCGGGGTTGAGTGTGAGGAGGGCGGCTGGTTCGTAGCGTTGGATGGCTGGAGATCCAGGGTCCCTGGCGCTGGGCGGGCGCAGACGGTCTTGCGCCCTTGGCGCGCCCGCTGCGGGCAGCCGCCATTAAAAAGAAAAGGGGGAGGGATGTGCATTTGCGAGGCAGGAGCGTGAACCGGCAGGGGGGAGGGGCAGCGGGGAAGCAGTGGCAGAAGGAAACAAAGGCCAAAACAATTAGAATGACAACAGCAGGAATCAAGAATAGACAAAGACTAAATTAAACAAAAAACACACCAGAAGCAGGCACAGCAGTAGAATGAACGCAGAGTAAAGCGGGCACCAAACCGGACCTGGGCAGCTTCGAACACCTACCAGGTGGAGGTGAACAGGGTGTGCACAAACAGCGGAGCTGCTGGGGAGAACAGCAGTTCTCAGACCAGGAGGTCAGAGAACTTGCATGCGCTCCCCTGCAAAGTCCGCCATTAAAAAGGGAAGGTGGGGAGGGACATGCAGCTGGGAGGCAGGAGCAGGAACTAGCAGGGGGGAAGGGTCGCAGGGGAGGCAGCGGCAGGAGAAAACACGGGCCTAAACAATTAAAATGACAACAGCAGGAATCAAGAATAGACAAGAGTTAAATTAAACAAAAAACACACCAGAAGCAGGCACAGCAGGAGAACGGAGGCAGAGGGAAGCGGGCACCAAACTGGACCTGGACAGCCTCGAACACCTACCAGTTGGAGGTGAACGTGGTGCGTGCAAACAGCAGATCTTCTGGGGAGAAAAGCAGTTCTCAGACCAGGAGGTCGAGGAAAATACTCCTATTTTCGTAAAAGCAAATATTTAAGTGGACATTCAACTTATTGTTGTTACTCTTTCACACTAAGTTGTGAGCTGGTGTTTATGTTACACCTGCGTACCCCTGAGGAGCCTTGGACTGCTCAACTTGACCCACAACTGACTGTCAAGTGCCTGATGGGATAGTACTTAGCCCAGTTTCTCAGGGACCATATTAGGTTGGGCCGTTGGCCACCAGGAGTAAGAGGCCTCAACTCCCATAGTTGATCTATATAGCTCCTGCTTCCTATGTGGCCCTCTAAAAGGGGTTCTAACATATACATCAAAAAATATTTCCTCCAAAAAAAAGTTATAAACTGAGTTGCAGTTTTGGCTCAGACATGCAAAACCACTTAAATACTCCAGTTATGGCATGTAACACACACCATAATCTGCATCACCATCATTAACTCTTTTCTTCCCATGCCAATTGCAATGGTGCGTGTAGTCAATCAGGGTTTGGTAAAGCGCAACTACTGTTAAGTTATTAATTTATACAGCGCACGATTACCAATGGTGTCTTGGCATTAGCAAACTGAGAAGCAGGCAGAAGCATTAATCGAAGAACAGCCAAGTCTTGATGTCTTTCCTGAACAAAGTCAGAGAGAGCAGATTTCTGATGTTAAGCGGGAGGGAGTTCTAGAGCCTGATGGCACCCACCACAAATCTTCTACTTCCCCAGCAAGATTTGTAAACTCTCTGAGAGAGTATCACTTTTGCTCCTCCTGATCTCAGACATCTATTGGGAGAGTACCAGTGAAGTGACTGTTTTAGGAACCATGAAGTGACTTAAATGTAATACACAAAGTCTTAAACTTGATCCGACTTCTAACTGGCAGCCAGTGCAGACTTTGAAGATGGATTCCCACTGACTGAAATTTAGGGATCCCCAAAAGAAGTCTTGCAGACGCGTTTTGGATCATCTTGAGATTATGAAGTTGCTTCATTGGCATGCCAAGATACTGCCCATTACAGTAATCTAGACTGGAAAGGACTAGGGTGGTGACTACCGTTTTCCTGCTGTCTGTTGGGATCAGAGGTAGGATTTCCTTAATAGTTTTGAGCACAAAGAAACTTGATGAAGAGACTGACTTAACTTGAGCTTCAAAATCAAGTCTCTGGTCTATAATTACATCCAAATTTGTTACTTTCGGGACTGGAGTAGGTGCTGCTCCCATGTCAGTTGGCCACCAAATCTGGGACCATGAAGTGGAAAAATTACCGAACAGAATCACCTTGGTTTTCCCGGGATTTAACTTGAGGCAGTGCGAACTCATCCACGAGCTGACCGCTGTCATGCAGTCCCTGAATATATTTACTGGTGGTGATGTATTTTTACTAATAGTTACCACAATTTGACTATCATCCACGTAAGATGCTAGTGCCATTCTAAAGGATCTAATAACTACTCACTCTTGATGGTCTAAAAGCACTGGGGTGGGGGAGGCGGGTCAGTGGCCCTGTTAGAGTGCTGGGGTCAACCGAAAAGCTAGGTCTTGAGGTCCTTCCTCAACTGGAGCAGTATTACAGTATCAGTACACTTAATTCTTATGTCTTACATGCACTTCTCATGTTCACATTTTAATGAAAGTCATAATTCTTCATGTGTTATATGTTTGTTTACATATTTGTACATATACATCAATTGGCTATATTTATCCAAAAATCAAGTCATTTCTTCTCAGCTCCCCCCACCTCCGCCTATTCAAACTTGTGTCCCGGTGTCCACTCATAGCGTTCCATATCTAAAACGACAGCTATATCTAATGAAGCACTGCACAGCAAAACTATGAAAGGTGTCAGCTCAACTTTTGCCTGGTGAAGAAATCTAAATAAATGTTCAGAGTAAGCCTTAGCTCATTGCCCAGCAAACTCCATCCGCTGTGTAGAAGTTAAAAGGAGCAGGGCAAAACCTACTTTGATAGTAATGAATCGGAGGAATTTGTTGCGTTTTCACCATATTTTATTTGGGTGAAAGATTTATTAATTTTACCATGAAAATGGCTAGTTGTTTATTGCTCAGTCCAATGGCGGAGGCTGGTTCAAAATGTCTAACATATCAGTTAGGTGAAAGATTCAACAACTTTAAAACAATTTTTTGAAGAATTATTTGACGAACTTAACCCCTTCGATGCTCATGACGGAACGGTTCCGTCATGAGCATCGGTTGAGCTGTGCTCATGACGGAACTGCTCCGTCATGAGCACAGCCCCTGGGGGAAGCGCTGGCGCTCCCCCCCTGGGGCATCGATCGTGCCCCCACAGAGGGGGATGGCAGCGGAAGAGTTTCCGCTGCCACCCCCGAGCCCCCCTCACGCTTCCTGATGACGTCAGCGTGCACAGCGCGCGCCGGCGTCATCAGGAAGCGTTGGACGCGCTGGAATTCATTTCTTCCAGCGCGTCCAACGGGGAGGGTAAGTGTTTTGGTGCTGTGTTGCGGGGGGGGGGGGGGGGGGAATTCCAGGGCCTTGAGGCATCGGGGGAGAGGAAAGAGTATTTCCTCTCCCCTGATGTCTCAATGCTGGGCATTCCTGTCCCACGATCGCGCACAGCGTCGCGATCGTGGGACAGGAATGCCCCCACTAGACCCCAGGGATGTTGTTTTTGGCCATTTTGGAAGCGACCCCTTGGGCAAGGGTCGCTTCCCTGGGGGAGAATTTGTGGAAGACTTTTCTGCCCCCCCTGGGGGCAGATCGGTCCACTTTCGGTCCGTTTCTGCCCCCGGGGGGGGCAGAAAAGCCCACTAGACACCAGGGAATTTTGTTATATCGTTATGGGAAGCGACCCCTTGGGCAAGGGTCGCTTCCCTGGGGGAGAATTTGAGCACAGACTTTTCTGCCCCCCACCCCCTGGGGGCAGATCGGTCCACTTTCGGTCCGTTTCTGCCCCCGAGGGGGGGGGGGGGGGGCAGAAAAGCCCACTAGACACCAGGGAATTTTGTTATATCGTTATGGGAAGCGACCCCTTGGGCAAGGGTCGCTTCCCTGGGGGAGAATTTGAGCACAGACTTTTCTGCCCCCCCCCTGGGGGCCGATCGGTCCACTTTCTGTCCGTTTCTGGGGGGCAGAAAAGCCCACTAGACACCAGGGAATTTTGTAATATCGTTATGGGAAGCGACCCCTTGGGCACGGGTCGCTTCCCTGGGGGAGAATTTGAGCACAGACTTTTCTGAACCCCCCCCCCCCCCCCCCCCCGGGGCAGATCGGTCCACTTTCGGTCCGTTTCTGCCCCCAGGGGGGGGGGGGGGGGGGCAGAAAAGCCCACTAGACACCAGGGAATTTTGTTATATCGTTATGGGAAGCGACCCCTTGGGCAAGGGTCGGTTCCCTGGGGGAGAATTTGAGCACAGACTTTTCTGCTCCCCCCTGGGGGCAGATCGGTCCACTTTCTGTCCGTTTCTGCCCCCAGGGGGGGCAGAAAAGCCCACTAGACACCAGGGAATTTTGTAATATCGTTATGGGAAGCGACCCCTTGGGCAAGGGTCGCTTCCCTGGGGGAGAATTTGAGCACAGACTTTTCTGCCCCCCCCTGGGGGCAGATCGGTCCACTTTCGGTCCGTTTCTGCCCCCGGGGGGGCAGAAAAGCCCACTAGACACCAGGGAATTTCGTCATTTTGTTATGGGAAGCGACCCCTTGGGCAAGGGTCGCTTCCCTGGGGGAGAATTTGTGCACAGACTTTTCTGCCCCCCCTGGGGGCAGATCGGTCCACTTTCGGTACGTTTCTGCCCCGGGGGGGGGGGGCAGAAAAGCCCACTAGACACCAGGGAATTTCGTAATATTGTTATGGGAAGCGACCCCTTGGGCAAGGGTCGCTTCCCTGGGGGATAATTACTGCACAGACTTTTCTGCCCCGCCTGGGGGCAGATCGGTCCACTTTCGCTCCGTGTCTGGCCCCAGGGGGGGGGCAGAAAAGCCCACTAGACACCAGGGAATTAGTGTAAATAAAAACGGAAGTGACCCCTTTGGCAAGTGTCGTTTCCAGGGGGCAATTTTTATAAAATGTATTTGGCCCACCCGCCCCGGGACAGAGTAGCCTTTTTTTTCCCTGCTGTTTTCTGCCCCACCTGGAACATAACCCGATTGACCATTTGGGTAGTAATATAGCATGTTGTAATGTTTATTGTTTTATTTTTTGTGAATCGCAATAGTAATGTTTTTTTTTTTTTTACTTTTTTGTTCTAGGTGAAGGCTTTTGTTCTTTTCAGTTTGCCGTGTTGTTTCTGGCGGTTCTGCTGTTTGTGTAGTTTGGTAAGAGACTCTTTTTTGTACAATGTAAATGTGTTTGATTTCTCTGCATGAATTTTTTTTGCAAATGGTGTAATAATAGCAGTATGTTTGTTTTTTGAGTGTCAAAAACTTTTTGCATTGGTGCTCGATGTGTATTTTGTTGTCTTGTGAGTAATTTGTTTTTTTTTCTTCTTTCTAGTTTGATATCGTTGGTTTTTGCTGTGTCACTGCAGAGTTGGTTTCTGGTGAGTGCAGCTGTCTCTTGTAATTGGATTGTATAGTTTTTGAGTACATTGATCTTTGTGATAAAGGTACACATTTCTTTACTTACTTGGTTTGCACATTGTTGGTTGTTGTTGACTTGTTTGTGCAGTCTTCTATCTTAGTAAGTATAATGGCTAGCCGCAGGATGACTGCTCAGCAGGTTGTTGGTTTGCTGTTTGAGTCTTCCTCTGATATTGGTTCAGAGACTGACTCTGCATCTGAGGGAGAGGAGGCAGGGGACGATTCTGGCAGTGAGTTGTCTCTCCGTATGGAGTCATCGGATGATGAAGATACTCTTAGTGCGGATGAAGTGCCTGTGTTAGAGGCGGAGACTGATGTGTCGATAGTGCGGCAAGAGGCATCTGGGCTGCAGCCTGGGGCTGCAAGGCTTCCCGTTGGTGTAGTGCGGCAAGAGGCATCTGGGTTGCAGGCTGGGGCTGCAAGGCTTCCCGTTGGTGTAGTGCAGCAAGAGGCTTCTGGGCTGCAGGCTGAGGCTGCAAGGCTTCCCTTTGAAAGTGATGACCTCTGGGTTGCCCCTGGCATGGTGCAGCCGGCATTGCCAGAGTTTACTGGTGTTCCAGGGTCTAGAGTGAATACTGAAAACTTTTTGCCGGTCAATTTTTTTCAGTTGTTTATGGACGATGTGTTTTTTGCAGAGATTGTTGAGCACACTAATTTGTATGCCGAACAGTTTTTGAGGGACAACTGTGCCAGTCTAAAGCCACACTCTAGAGCTACCCGGTGGAATCCCACAAATGTTGAAGAGATGAAGAGGTTCTTGGGTTTAACTTTTTTGATGGGCTTGCTAAGGAAGCCATCAATGTCTTCATATTGGTCTAGCAGTCCCTTGATGGCAACGTCTATTTTTCCGGCAGTCCTGAGTCGTGACAGGTATTTGCTACTGCTTCGGATGATGCATTTTGTTGATAATGGTTTAGCGTTGCCACGAGATCACCCTGACTGTGACCGTCTTTTTAAGATTAGGCCTGTCCTTGATCACTTTGTTGATCGATTTCCTGAGATCTATGCTCCTGGGAAACAAATTGCAGTGGATGAGTCTTTGGTGTTGTTCAAGGGC
Source organism: Triturus cristatus (assembly GCF_964204655.1). Taxonomy (NCBI): domain Eukaryota; kingdom Metazoa; phylum Chordata; class Amphibia; order Caudata; family Salamandridae; genus Triturus; species Triturus cristatus. Next base: position 639,830,024 of record NC_140592.1, read on the forward strand.
CGCTTGGTTTTTAGGCAATACATTCCTAGTAAGAGGGGACGCTATGGAATAAAGCTGTATATGCTGTGTGACAGTAGGACTGGATATGTCTCTAATTTCAGGGTGTACACCGGTAAGGAATCTAGGTTTAACCTCCCTGGTTGTCCGTCCACTTTTGGAGTGACTGAGAAAATTGTTTGGGAACTTGGAAGAGGATTTTTTAACAAAGGCCACCATTTATATGTAGATAACTTCTACACTGGTGTGCGGTTGTTCAGGGAATTGGCCAAAGTGGACACTCTTGCTTGTGGCACAATCCGCTCTAACCGTAAAGGTTTCCCGAAAGAACTTGTTTGTCAAAAGCTTGTGCGGGGACAGTGCACTGCGTTGCGTTGCCAGGAGCTTCTTGCTGTGAAGTTTACAGACAGGAGAGATGTCTACATGCTGACTACCATCCATGATGAAAGCACTGCACCTGTGACTGTTTGGGGTCAGGTCGCTGAAGCGCGCAAACCTGTGTGCATTTTAGACTATAATAGGCACATGGGTGGTGTTGACAGAGTAGATCAGAGGTTGGAACCTTACACTGCTCTTCGTAAGGCTTACATTTGGTACAAGAAGTTGGCTATCCATCTTTTCCACTTGGCAATGTTTAATGCTTTTGTTGTGTTCCAGGATTCTTGCCCTGAGTCAAAGATGACTTTTGCTAAGTTTCAGGAGTCTGTAATAGGCAGCCTTGTTGTAGTGGAACAGGCAAATGTTCCTAGAGTTGGACTGGTGGAGGATGTTGCTAGATTGAAAGAACGCCACTTTCCAGATCACATTCCTCCCACACCCGCAAAAGATTTTCCCAGTAGGAGATGTAGAGTCTGTTGGCGAAAAGGTTTGCGGAAGGAGAGTCGTATGTACTGCCCGACTGTCCTTCTCATCCTGCACTGTGTCGCTCTGCTTGTTTTAGAGCGTACCACACACGAAAGAATTTTTGGGAGGATTCTTGAGTGGTAAAGTGAACTGCCTGGTCTGTATTCTTTGGATAATTTGATTCTGTTTCAAGGTTGGTGTTAGTGCAATGTATTTAGTTGCTGATGTTCTGTTAGAAGATTTGTATCTATTTGCAATTTGTTTGTGTTTTTATTTTTTTCTAAAAAAAATCCTAAATGTGATGGCGGTGTGTGTAGGCTTGCGCTTGGCTGTTGGTGTGTGTGGACTGGCACTTGGTTGGTGGTGTGCGTGGAATGGTGCTTGGCTGGCGGTGTGCATGGACTGGCGGTGTGCGTGGAATGGTGCGTGGCTGGTGGTGTGCTTGGACTGGAGCTTGGCTGGCAGTGTGCGTGGAATGGTGCTTGGCAGGCGGTGTGCGTGGACTGGTACTTGGCTGGCGGTGTGCGTGGACTGGTGGTGTGTGCGGACTGGTGCTTGGCTGGTGGTGTCCGTGGACTGGCGCTTGGCTAGCGGTGTGCGTGGACTGGTGTTTGGCTAGCGGTGTGTGTGGACTGGTGCTCTGCTGGCTGTGTGTGAGTAGTGACTTTCTGCTGGTCACTACACACACTGCTAGCTGAGTGCCACTCCACGCAATCCATCAGCCTGTGTAGTTGCTGTGTCTGGACTGTGGGCGTGTGAAAGTGATGGGCCCTTGAATGGCGCTGTGTGCTGGTGTGAGTTTTGTTATGTGATGGGCCCGCGGCTGGCGGTGTGAATGGTTTTGTATGTCTCACACGTATGAAAGGTGTATGAATGGCCTGTAAAGAGGTTGGTGCCTTGTCGTGGCTTTACAGCTCACGAGCTGTGAGTCAATGGTTCAGTTTCTCGCCCTTTCAATTATTACCAGTGCATTTCATTTCTGTGAAATCACTTGCTAATACAATTGTATCTACTGAACCATCACTCACCCTCGTGCCAAATCCAACCAGTATGTGTGTGAGTGCTTGCGGATTAGATGGCTGTGCAGTAATATTTGTCTTTCTGAAGCAGGGTGTACCTTGTCCCTTTTTGGTGAATTTTGTAATGTGTTGCTTTTGTGCCTGGTGGTGCGAATGGTCTTGTTTGTATCACGTATGAAAGGTGTGTGAATGGCCTGTAAAGTGGTTGGTGCCTTGACGTGGCTTTACAGCTCACGAGCTGTGAGTCATTGGTTTGGTTTTTTGTGAATTTAATTATTGACAGTGCATTTCATTTTTGTGAAATCTCTTGTTAATAAAATGTAATACACTGAACCATGACTCGCCCTCGTGCCAAATCCAACCAGTATGTGTGTGTGTTTGAGGAATAGATGGTTGTGCAGGAATCTTTGTCTTTAGTTTCTCTGCCAAGGTACACTTTCCATGCAAGAATAACCCACCAACTGTAGATATTGTCGGAAACCCATGGGAGTTCATGGTGATGTCTCTCTTGTGAATTCAAAAAACTTTTTTATCCCCAATGTCCTGCAAACCTCAAAATGTCTGCCACATTTTCTTTGCAATATTATTCCAAAATTCTCACGCTGTAGGAACAATAGATAATCTGGTTTTGCAAGGGGGGTCACTTTGGTTTTTGGCCCGGTGCTCGGCGGCCATCTAGGGAAACCTACCAAACCCACACATTTCTGAAAACTAGACACCTGGCGGCTTCCAAGGAAGTATGGCTTGCGTGGATCCCCCAACGTTTCCTTACCCAGAATCCCCTGCAAACCTCAATTTTTGCTCAAAAAATCACTTTTTTCACACATTTTGGGGTGGGAAAGTAGTGGCATCACCGGGCTCACACAAATTTACCACCACCCAGCGTTCCCCCAGGTCTCCCGGTAAAAATGGTGCCTCATTTGTGTGGGAGGCCCAAGTACCCGCGGCAGGCAAGGGCGAAAAAACGTAGTGAGGCGACATCAAAATGGCCTATCGCAAAACCACCTGGTTTTGCAAGGGGGGTCACTTTGGTTTTTGGCCCGGTGCTCGGCGGCCATCTAGGGAAACCTACCAAACCCACGCATTTCTGAAAACTAGACACCCGGCGCCTTCCAGGGAGGTATGGCTTGCGTGGATCCCCCAACGTTTCCTTACCCAGAATCCCCTGCAAACCTCAATTTTTGCTCAAAAAATCACTTTTTTCACACATTTTGGGGTGGGAAAGTAGTGGCATCACCGGGCTCACACAAATTTACCACCACCCAGCGTTCCCCCAGGTCTCCCGGTAAAAATGGTGCCTCACTTGTGTGGGATGCCCAAGAACCCGCGGCAGGCAAGGGCCCAAAACGTAGTGAGGCGACATCAAAATGGCCTATGGCAAAACCACCTGGTTTTGCAAGGGGGGTCACTTTGGTTTTTGGCCCGGTGCTCGGCGGCCATCTAGGGAAACCTACCAAACCCACGCATTTCTGAAAACTAGACACCCAGCGGCTTCCAGGGAGGTATGGCTTGCGTGGATCCCCCAACGTTCCCTTACCCAGAATCCCCTGCAAACCTCAATTTTTGCTGAAAAAATCACTTTTTTCACATATTTTGGGGTGGGAAAGTAGTGGCATCACCGGGCTCACACAAATTTACCACCACCCAGCGTTGCCCCAGGTCTCCCGGTAAAAATGGTGCCTCACTTGTGTGGGAGGCCCAAGTACCCGTGGCAGGCAAGGGTCCAAAACGTAGTGAGGCGACATCAAAATGGCCTATGGCAAAACCACCTGGTTTTGCAAGGGGGGTCACTTTGGTTTTTGGCCCGGTGCTCGGCGGCCATCTAGGGAAACCTACCAAACCCACGCATTTCTGAAAACTAGACACCCGGCGGCTTCCAGGGAGGTATGGCTTGCGTGGATCCCCCAACGTTCCCTTACCCAGAATCCCCTGCAAACCTCAATTTTTGCTGAAAAAATCACTTTTTTCACATATTTTGGGGTGGGAAAGTAGTGGCATCACCGGGCTCACACAAATTTACCACCACCCAGCGTTGCCCCAGGTCTCCCGGTAAAAATGGTGCCTCACTTGTGTGGGAGGCCCAAGTACCCGTGGCAGGCAAGGGTCCAAAACGTAGTGAGGCGACATCAAAATGGCCTATGGCAAAACCACCTGGTTTTGCAAGGGGGGTCACTTTGGTTTTTGGCCCGGTGCTCGGCGGCCATCTAGGGAAACCTACCAAACCCACGCATTTCTGAAAACTAGACACCCGGCGGCTTCCAGGGAGGTATGGCTTGCGTGGATCCCCCAACGTTTCCTTACCCAGAATCCCCTGCAAACCTCAATTTTTGCTCAAAAAATCACTTTTTTCACACATTTTGGGGTGGGAAAGTAGTGGCATCACCGGGCTCACACAAATTTACCACCACCCAGCGTTCCCCCAGGTCTCCCGGTAAAAATGGTGCCTCACTTGTGTGGGAGGCCCAAGTACCCGCGGCAGGCAAGGGCCCAAAACGTAGTGATGGGACATTTGGGATAGGCAATGTAGATATCGCCTCACTACGTTTTGGGCCCTTGCGGGTACTTGGGCCTCCCACACAAGTGAGGCACCATTTTTACCGGGAGACCTGGGGGAACGCTGGGTGGTGGTAAATTTGTGTGAGCCCGGTGATGCCACTACTTTCCCACCCCAAAATGTGTGAAAAAAGTGATTTTTTCAGCAAAAATTGAGGTTTGCAGGGGATTCTGGGTAAGGAAACGTTGGGGGATCCACGCAAGCCATACCTCCCTGGAAGCCGCCGGGTGTCTAGTTTTCAGAAATGCGTGGGTTTGGTAGGTTTCCCTAGATGGCCGCCGAGCACCGGGCCAAAAACCAAAGTGACCCCCCTTGCAAAACCAGGTGGTTTTGCCATAGGCCATTTTGATGTCGCCTCACTACGTTTTGGGCCCTTGCCTGCCGCGGGTACTTGGGCCTCCCACACAAGTGAGGCACCATTATTACCGGGAGACCTGGGGAACGCTGGGTGGTGGTAAATTTGTGTGAGCCCGGTGATGCCACTACTTTCCCGCCCCAAAATGTGTGAAAAAAGTGATTTTTTGAGCAAAAATTGAGGTTTGCAGGGGATTCTGGGTAAGGAAACGTTGGGGGATCCACGCAAGCCATACCTCCCTGGAAGCCGCCGGGTGTCATGTTTTCAGAAATGCGTGGGTTTGGTAGGTTTCCCTAGATGGCCGCCGAGCACCGGGCCAAAAACCAAAGTGACCCCCCTTGCAAAACCAGGTGGTTTTGCCATAGGCAATTTAGATGTCGCCTCACTACGTTTTGGGCCCTTGCCTGCTGCGGGTACTTGGGCCTCCCACACAAGTGAGGCACCATTTTTACCGGGAGACCTGGGGGAACGCTGGGTGGTGGTACATTTGTGTGAGCCCGGTGATGCCACTACTTTCCCACCCCAAAATGTGTGAAAAAAGTGATTTTTTCAGCAAAAATTGAGGTTTGCAGGGGATTCTGGGTAAGGAAACGTTGGGGGATCCATGCAAGCCATACCTCCCTGGAAGCCGCCGGGTGTCTAGTTTTCAGAAATGCGTGGGTTTGGTAGGTTTCTCTAGATGGCCGCCGAGCACCGGGCCAAAAACCAAAGTGACCCCCCTTGCAAAACCAGGTGGTTTTGCCATAGGCCATTTTGATGTCGCCTCACTACGTTTTGGGCCCTTGCCTGCCGCGGGTACTTGGGCCTCCCACACAAGTGAGGCACCATTTTTACCGGGAGACCTGGGGGAACGCTGGGTGGTGGTAAATTTGTGTGAGCCCGGTGATGCCACTACTTTCCCACCCCTAAATGTGTGAAAAAAGTGATTTTTTCAGCAAAAATTGAGGTTTGCAGGGGATTCTGGGTAAGGAAACGTTGGGGGATCCACGCAAGCCATACCTCCCTGGAAGCCGCCGGGTGTCTAGTTTTCAGAAATGCGTGGGTTTGGTAGGTTTCCCTAGATGGCCGCCGAGCACCGGGCCAAAAACCAAAGTGACCCCCCTTGCAAAACCAGGTGGTTTTGCGATAGGCCATTTTGATGTCGCCTCACTACGTTTTGGGCCCTTGCCTGCCGCGGGTACTTGGGCCTCCCACACAAGTGAGGCACCATTTTTACCGGGAGACCTGGGAGAACGCTGGGTGGTGGTAAATTTGTGTGAGCCCGGTGATGCCACTACTTTCCCACCCCAAAATGTGTGAAAAAAGTGATTTTTTCAGCAAAAATTGAGGTTTGCAGGGGATTCTGGGTAAGGAAACGTTGGGGGATCCACGCAAGCCATACCTCCCTGGAAGCCGCTGGGTGTCTAGTTTTCAGAAATGCGTGGGTTTGGTAGGTTTCCCTAGATGGCCGCCGAGCACCGGGCCAAAAACCAAAGTGACCCCCCTTGCAAAACCAGGTGGTTTTGCCATAGGCCATTTTGATGTCGCCTCACTACGTTTTGGGCCCTTGCCTGCCGCGGGTACTTGGGCCTCCCACACAAGTGAGGCACCATTTTTACCGGGAGACCTGGGGGAACGCTGGGTGGTGGTAAATTTGTGTGAGCCCGGTGATGCCACTACTTTCCCACCCCAAAATGTGTGAAAAAAGTGATTTTTTGAGCAAAAATTGAGGTTTGCAGGGGATTCTGGGTAAGGAAACGTTGGGGGATCCACGCAAGCCATACCTCCCTGGAAGCCGCCGGGTGTCTAGTTTTCAGAAATGCGTGGGTTTGGTAGGTTTCGCTAGATGGCCGCCGAGCACTGGGCCAAAAACCAAAGTGACCCCCCTTGCAAAACCAGGTGGTTTTGCGATAGGCCATTTAGATGTCGCCTCACTACGTTTTGGGCTCTTGCCTGCCGCGGGTACTTGGGCCTCCCACACAAGTGAGGCACCATTTTTACCGCGAGACCTGGGGGAACGCTGGGTGGTGGTAAATTTGTGTGAGCCCGGTGATGCCACTACTTTCCCACCCCAAAATGTGTGAAAAAAGGGATTTTTTCAGCAAAAATTGAGGTTTGCAGGGGATTCTGGGTAAGGAAACGTTGGGGGATCCACGCAAGCCATACTTCCTTGGAAGCCGCCGGGTGTCTAGTTTTCAGAAATGTCTGGGTTTGGTAGGTTTCCCTAGGTGCCGGCAGGGCTAGAGTTCAAAAACTACAGCAAGTCACTTAGCCAAAAAAGGGTCATTTTTCACTGCAAAATTGAGGTGTTACCACCTTGCGTTTTGCGCCGTTTCCTGTCGCAGGCACCAGGCCGACCCGCACAATTGAGGTACCATTTTTCTCGTATGACTTTGGGGAACGCGGGGTGGGTGGAAATTTGTGGATCCACGCAGATTCCAGAACTTTCCATCCCAGAAATGTGGGGAAAATGTGTTTTTTTTGTCATTTTTTTACGTTTGCAAGGGATTCTGGGTAACAGACCATGGTGGGAGGCAGTCAAGTCACCCCATTCTGGATTCCCCTGGGTGTCTAGTTTTCAAAAATGTATAGGTTTGCTAGGTTTCCCTAAGTGCCGGCAGGGTAGGGTTCAAAAACCTACAGCTAGTCACTTTGCCAAAAAAGGGTCATTTTTCACTGCAAAATTGAGGTGTGACCACGTTGCGTTTTGCGCCGTTTCCTGTCGCGGGCACTAGGCCGACCCGCACAAGTGAGGTACCATTTTTCTCATAGGACTTTGGGGAACGCGGGGTGGGTGGAAATTTGTGGATCCACGCAGATTCCAGAACTTTCCATCCCAGAAATGTGGGGAAAATGTGTTTTATTTGTCATTTTTTTACGTTTGCAAGGGATTCTGGGTAACAGACCATGGTGGGAGGCAGTCAAGTCACCCCATCCTGGATTCCCCTGGGTGTCTAGTTTTCAAAAATGTATAGGTTTGCTAGGTTTCCCTAGGTTCTGGCAGGGCTAGGGTTCAAAAACTACAGCTAGTCACTTTGCCAAAAAGGGGTCATTTTTCACTGCAAAATTGAGGTGTGACCACGTTGCGTTTTGCGCCGTTTCCTGTCGCGGGCACTAGGCCGACCTGCACAAGTGAGGTACCATTTTTCTCGTAGGACTTTGGGGAACGCGGGGTGGGTGGAAATTTGTGGATCCACGCAGATTCCAGAACTTTCCATCCCAGAAATGTGGGGAAAATGTGTTTTTTTTGTCATATTTTTACGTTTGCAAGGGATTCTGGGTAACAGACCATGGTGGGAGGCAGTCAAGTCACCCCATCCTGGATTCCCCTGGGTGTCTAGTTTTCAAAAATGTATAGGTTTGCTAGGTTTCCCTAGGTGCCGGCAGGGCTAGGGTTCAAAAACTACAGCTAGTCACTTTGCCAAAAAAGGGTCATTTTTCACTGCAAAATTGAGGTGTGACCACGTTGCATTTTGCGCCGTTTCCTGTCGCGGGCACTAGGCCGACCCGCACAAGTGAGGTACCATTTTTCTCGTAGGACTTTGGGGAATGCGGGGTGGGTGGAAATTTGTGGATCCACGCAGATTCCAGAACTTTCCATCCCAGAAATGTGGGGAAAATGTGTCTTTTTTTTACGTTTGCAAGGGATTCTGGGTAACAGACCATGGTGGGAGGCAGTCAAGTCACCCCATCCTGGATTCCCCTGGGTGTCTAGTTTTCAAAAATGTATAGGTTTGCTAGGTTTCCCTAAGTGCCGGCAGGGCTAGGGTTCAAAAACTACAGCTAGTCACTTTGCCAAAAAAGGGTCATTTTTCACTGCAAAATTGAGGTGTGACCACGTTGCGTTTTGCGCCATATCCTGTCGCAGGCACTAGGCCGACCCGCACAAGTGAGGTACCATTTTTCTCGTAGGACTTTGGGGAACGCGGGGTGGGTGGAAATTTGTGGATCCACGCAGATTCCAGAACTTTCCATCCCAGAAATGTGGGGAAAATGTGTTTTTTTTGTCATTTTTTTACGTTTGCAAGGGATTCTGGGTAACAGACCATGGTGGGAGGCAGTCAAGTCACCCCATCCTGGATTCCCCTGGGTTTCTAGTTTTCAAAAATGCATAGGTTTGCTAGGTTTCCCTAGGTGCCGGCAGGGCTAGGGTTAAAAAACTACAGCTAGTCACTTTGCCAAAAAAGGGTCATTTTTCACTGCAAAATTGAGGTCTGACCACGTTGCGTTTTGCGCCATTTCCTGTCGCGGGCACTAGGCCGACCCACACAAGTGAGGTACAATTTTTCTCGTAGGACTTTGGGGAACGTGGGGTGGGTGGAAATTTGTGGATCCACGCAGATTCCAGAACTTTCCATCCCAGATATGTGGGGAAAATGTGTTTTTTTTGTCATTTTTTTACGTTTGCAAGGGATTCTGGGTAACAGACCATGGTGGGAGGCAGTCAAGTCACCCCATCCTGGATTCCCCTGCGTGTCTAGTTTTAAAAAATGTATAGGTTTGCTAGGTTTCCCTAGGTTCTGGCAGGGCTAGGGTTCAAAAACTACAGCTAGTCACTTTGCCAAAAAAGGGTCATTTTTCACTGCAAAATTGAGGTGTGACCACGTTGCGTTTTGCGCCGTTTCCTGTCGCGGGCACTAGGCCGACCCGCACAAGTGAGGTACCATTTTTCTCGTAGGACTTTGGGGAACGCGGGGTGGGTGGAAATTTGTGGATCCACGCAGATTCCAGAACTTTCCATCCCAGAAATGTGGGGAAAATGTGTTTTTTTTGTCATTTTTTTACGTTTGCAAGGGATTCTGGGTAACAGACCATGGTGGGAGGCAGTCAAGTCACCCCATCCTGGATTCCCCTGGGTTTCTAGTTTTCAAAAATGCATAGGTTTGCTAGGTTTCCCTAGGTGCCGGCAGGGCTAGGGTTAAAAAACTACAGCTAGTCACTTTGCCAAAAAAGGGTCATTTTTCACTGCAAAATTGAGGTCTGACCACGTTGCGTTTTGCGCCATTTCCTGTCGCGGGCACTAGGCCGACCCACACAAGTGAGGTACAATTTTTCTCGTAGGACTTTGGGGAACGTGGGGTGGGTGGAAATTTGTGGATCCACGCAGATTCCAGAACTTTCCATCCCAGATATGTGGGGAAAATGTGTTTTTTTTGTCATTTTTTTACGTTTGCAAGGGATTCTGGGTAACAGACCATGGTGGGAGGCAGTCAAGTCACCCCATCCTGGATTCCCCTGCGTGTCTAGTTTTAAAAAATGTATAGGTTTGCTAGGTTTCCCTAGGTTCTGGCAGGGCTAGGGTTCAAAAACTACAGCTAGTCACTTTGCCAAAAAAGGGTCATTTTTCACTGCAAAATTGAGGTGTGACCACGTTGCGTTTTGCGCCGTTTCCTGTCGCGGGCACTAGGCCGACCCGCACAAGTGAGGTACCATTTTTCTCGTAGGACTTTGGGGAACGCGGGGTGGGTGGAAATTTGTGGATCCACGCAGATTCCAGAACTTTCCATCCCAGAAATGTGGGGAAAATGTGTTTTTTTTGTCATTTTTTTACGTTTGCAAGGGATTCTGGGTAACAGACCATGGTGGGAGGCAGTCAAGTCACCCCATCCTGGATTCCCCTGGGTTTCTAGTTTTCAAAAATGCATAGGTTTGCTAGGTTTCCCTAGGTGCCGGCAGGGCTAGGGTTAAAAAACTACAGCTAGTCACTTTGCCAAAAAAGGGTCATTTTTCACTGCAAAATTGAGGTCTGACCACGTTGCGTTTTGCGCCATTTCCTGTCGCGGGCACTAGGCCGACCCACACAAGTGAGGTACAATTTTTCTCGTAGGACTTTGGGGAACGTGGGGTGGGTGGAAATTTGTGGATCCACGCAGATTCCAGAACTTTCCATCCCAGATATGTGGGGAAAATGTGTTTATTTTGTCATTTTTTTACGTTTGCAAGGGATTCTGGGTAACAGACCATGGTGGGAGGCAGTCAAGTCACCCCATCCTGGATTCCCCTGCGTGTCTAGTTTTCAAAAATGTATAGGTTTGCTAGGTTTCCCTAGGTTCTGGCAGGGCTAGGGTTCAAAAACTACAGCTAGTCACTTTGCCAAAAAGGGGTCATTTTTCACTGCAAAATTGAGGTGTGACCACGTTGCGTTTTGCGCCGTTTCCTGTCGCGGGCACTAGGCCGACCTGCACAAGTGAGGTACCATTTTTCTCGTAGGACTTTGGGGAACGCGGGGTGGGTGGAAATGTGTGGATCCACGCAGATTCCAGAACTTTCCATCCCAGAAATGTGGGGAAAATGTGTTTTTTTTGTCATTTTTTTACGTTTGCAAGGGATTCTGGGTAACAGACCATGGTGGGAGGCAGTCAAGTCACCCCATCCTGGATTTCCCTGGGTGTCTAGTTTTCAAAAATGTATAGGTTTGCTAGGTTTCCCTAGGTGCCGGCAGGGCTAGGGTTAAAAAACTACAGCTAGACTCTTCGCAAAAAAAGTGTAAATTTTCAGTGTGAAAATGTGGTGTGTTCAGCTTAGGTTTTGAGCCACTTCCTGTCGTGGCACTATGCCTACCCACACAAGTGAGGTACCATTTTTATCGGGAGACTTAGGGTAGTTCAGATTTGTAAAGCAACTGTTATTACCAATTGATTTTGGATGCATTTCTCCCTTCCAAATGAAAGACATTGTGTAAAAAAAAAGTCATTTTGAAAAATGACCAATAATTGTCATGCAAGTATGAGTATTCCCAATTTCGAAAATGTGCAAATATGCACTGTTTCTAAACTCTGTAGTTTGTTCCCATTTCAGAAATACATAGGTGTCTTTCATACCGATTTTTCCATGTATACATTTTCCCACAATAATTGCTATAGACCCGGACAAAAAAAAAAACCATTACAAAATGCTGCTCAGTTTTTTACTCTGGGTTCGTTGGGCTCTTGGTGAACCTACAAGTCCTATATATCCCCACAACCAGGAAGGTCCAGTGGTTGTAACGGTACATTGCTTTCTAAGAGATGTGATAATTAGAAGAAGTTACAGGTGAAAACGTTGACTCAAAAGGCTGCTTTTTTCAACTAATTTTTAATTTTTCCTATATTTAACTGTTAGTTTCCTATAAAGAAACCTTGATGGATCTACACAAATGACCCCTTGCTGAATTCAGAATTTTGTCTACTTTTCAAAAATGTATAGCTTTCCAGGGTCCATTATTGTTTTTGTACCCATTTCTACCATTAACTGGAAGGCGGTTGAAAGCACAAAAAATAGCAAAAAGAGGGTATGTCCCAGAAAAATGCCAAAACTGTGTAAAAAATGTTGGTTTTCTGACAAAATTCTGTCATTCCCTAAAAGCTGGAGAAATGGTGATTTCAGCCCCACAAACCCTTTTTTGATACCATTTGCAGAGAAAAACCCAGAAGCTTTCATTTGCAGCCCGTTTTTCCCATTTTTCACAAAAAAAAACAACATTTTGCTGTATTTTGACTAATTTCTGGGAACCCTCTAGGAGAATCCACAAACCCTGGGTACCTTTAGAATCCCCATGATGTTGGAAGAAAAGGACGCAAATTTGGCATGGATACCTAATGTGGTCAAAAAGTTACAGGGGCCTAAGCGCGCACTACCCCAAATAGCCCAAAAAAGGCTTAGCACAGGAGGGGAAAAGGCCTAGCAGCGAAGGGGTTAACGTTAGGTTGTTACTTTTAGCTATTCGTTTTAGTTCATATTTACACAGGGCCTCCGGATATAGTGATTTGTTTATTGGGCTTTAGTCACGCCTCCATCAGCAATACAATTTTTTGCATTCTGTTTCAAAAAGGAGATGAGGTATGCGAAAAATCACGGCACTGAAGATGTAGCACAGTGAGATATTGAAATCTTGATGGGGACTAAATAATTCAAAGCTATTGATAGCCAATCAGTAACCTTCTCTTAATGTCATTTACGTCATGGCCATCCTGACCAACAACCACAGCAAATAGATCAATCCCCATGATTAAAGCTTCTTTGTGATCTTATGCAAAAGCATGTCCTCTCATTTCTACCTTAGGAGTATGATTGTTATGGGGAGTAACCAACAACCAAACCAAATTAAACTGAATTAACTAGTGTAAATAAATGTGGCTAAATAACACGTTACCTAAAACACTAATAAACTCAATCACATACTTATTCTTGTAGCGCAAGGGTCAGTTCCACAGTAGAAATCTGACACTGCACATTTAAAGTAGCCGGCACTTCCAATAACCCATCGTGCCCTGAACTGGGAGTAGCTTTCATTTATCAGAGACTAAAGATTCTGACTCTATATGACTTGTTTTCCTATTGCTACTCCCAGGTAGGATGGGTGACTCCAATGATTACTTCCACGATGGAACTAGGACAAGAAGTGACATTTCTTTCTCCAGTATGGGATTGCAACTGACAGCCAAATATAAGAACAGAGTAACAAGTTATTGCCCACTTTTAAGCGATGCAAGAAGCAACAGGGTGGCAAACAAAAATGTAAAGTAAGAATAAACTAACGGAACACATTTTCAAAGAGGCCTGATCCACGTGGATGTCTGACCTGAGTTCAAATCCAGACAACAGCGCGTTTTACAAGATATTGTAAAGATTCGTAGCTCACACAGTAAGAAAATAATCTGGACATCCACCTCAGTATTCTATGTTAGGTTCCATAAAATATGTGCAATAGCTGAGGGAACAACGAAGTAAGAATCCATTCAACTTGTTGAAAAAGAATATTTAAGTGATTCAGCAGTAATAGCCAATAATCAAAACAAATATGACACTCAAATAGAAGGCTGATGTAGGGGGCATAGGAGAAAAGGGTAAGAAGTTAAGTATGACTGACTGAATAGGAAATTAGTTCATTACCTGTAACTTCAGTTTTATATCATTTGCATTTTTAATACATGCACATTCTTGAATGATCCACTGTTGTAAGGCTGGAAATCCCTCATACACTGAAAATAGCAATGCACTGTTAAAATAAGTACAGGCCCTATAACAGGGTGTGTTTAGAACCCATCCATCTCATTCGAAACAACCCAAACTTCAATCAATGAGATGTAAGTGATGATCTATCTACTCCCACTACAGGCCACTGGACGTAATACATGGAGGTTGTGATATTGGCTGTGATTAGAACAGCCTGGTTTTCTAGTCACTGCAAAAACACCTGTAGACCTAATAGAATACCTCACAGTTCTGAGATGCTTTTGAGGAGTCATTTCTCCTCTTCTGACCACATGCCTCTCGTGGATACTCCTACATGTAAGTCTGTCAACTTTCCAGAGGGTCTTTGCTGTCATAATTATCCTGTCTGTTAGTTGAAAAAAGAGGCTGGTGTTGAGGTTGCTGGAACTCTCCATCACAGCAGTACTCATTGAGGGCAACAAGGGACAATCACAAAGTTGTAGCACAAGTTTGTTACTTGAAGCAATTTCCAGTTAAAGCTCCTGTTTGATTTGCTTCATCCACAGGCATCAATGACTTGAATGTTTACAGCCATTGTTTGTAGTTTGGGATGGATTTCACCAATGGAAATTCCTTTCTGATCTATGTGCACAGGATCACTTCCAGGAACTAGAGTCTAGTAGGGTGAGAGGAAAGCATTTCTTCTCATAGACTTGTAGCAGCCTGTTCCATCAGTGGGCATTATGCTCTTTGTGGAGGAATAGGATTTCACCGTCAAGGGCGCTTTCATCAGCTAATCATCCAGGTATGGAAATATCTGGTAGCCCTGTGTCCAAAGAAAGGCTGCCACTAGTGCTATAGACTGGGTGCGGTGAGGCAAATTTCAGGCACAATCATAGTGCTCTGAATTGAAAGTGCTGCCCTGCCAAAGAGAACCTCAAATACTGTCTGAGGTTTGGGTGTTTGGGGAACTCTCCTTCCTGTAACAAAAGTACTTCTTGAATGGTTACCATCCGAAAGGACTGGTTTTTTTTTTTTTAAAGAACTTGTTGAGTTCCAGAAGATCCAGAATAGGTCCCCATACCCTGTCTTCTTACTTTCTAGAATAGTATCCCATGTTTCTCTAGGCATTCAGAACGTTTTATATTGCTTCTTTGAAGGGGAAAATAAGAGTCTCACAAAGCAACTCTCGAAAGGGCAACTGATGTTCCTTTGATGGAGGATAATAAGGTGGCTTTTGAAGAACTTGAATAGTGTATCCCGATTCCACGATTTGAAGCACCCAGCAGCCAATCATGATGGTCTGACATTCAGATATGAAGAGTTAGATTTCCTCTCCATGACCTGATTGGGGACAGTGGTGGCTGAAGTAGCGTAAGTTCTTGGTGCTGTCCTAAGAGCAAACCTAGGATACGTCCCTTATTTTCCTAGAAAGCTATTGGTCGGACTGGCTAAGATATAAGCTTGATCATGTCAGATATTACTGTCTGTCCGTAGAGACATACTGCCTGTGTTAACCACCATACTGATTCAAAGTTTCCTTATATGCCTATGATTATCTGCCGCCACAAAATAAAGATTGTTTGTACTAGAGGGCTCCCAGAGAATGAGTGTTGTCTATGTCTGTCATTCCAAAGATGGCCTCAATCATAGGGCATATTGAAACCTGTAGCTTGCATTTCAGGATGGAAAGGCAAAAATTTCACTTTAGCCCAGTTGAAAGCCTGCATTTGTCACATCCATTGCCACATCTCTTATGGCTGAAGAGGCATTCACCCGTCTTTACAATGGTTTTGGGTTAGTTCCTTTTTGGCAGTCATATAATTCCAGAAAAGCCAGGGCTGCCTTGATAAAGGTTGCAGTCATGAAGGGGTGACACTGGATCCAAGATTATCAATGACCTTCCATAACTTGCAGGGGTGTACATGCAGGTGTGACTCAATTTTTGGACCTCTTCTGAGCTGCTGCCGTGGTGATGAAATCCAGCATAGGGTAATAGAATCCAGCATAAGGTGACTGTAGGAGAGTAGGGTCTGCTATCCTATGGTCACCCCAAATTGTTGCTTTTGCTTCACTGGATTTATGACTTAGTGTGGCTGTGGGCCTGCTAATCAGACCCACAGCCCTGCGGCTCTCTCCCTGAATTAATGCCAATGCACACTAGGTGCATTACCAATGAGAACTGGTTCACCTTATTGGCCCCTGTAACAGTGTACTCCAGGTACCCAGGGCATAGGTGTATCCAAGGCCTACCAGGGGCTGCCGCATGTATTATGACACCCCTGGTCTGGCCTCACTATTTGACACAACTGGCTGATCACTCAGCTGGGGTAAGTTGGTCTAATCACCTCTTACTTAGATATAGTATAAATATATCTAACCTATATGGACACATGGTAAACCTATAAGTCACTCCTATGGCAGGCCTTAACAATCCTGGAGGCAGAGTGCAAGGTTTCATGTGAGATGGTGCTCTGGCATGAGCTGAGCCTGTCTACAGCTTTCGGAACAACGCCCTTTAGGTGTTTCATGATATTGCCATACCATATACTCTTAAGAGCATTATGAACCTCGCGGTCAAATGCTAACTCTGGTTTGGCTTTATCAAAACATGTCGAGTAAGGTGTCATACGATTTGGAATACTACCCCCTCGCCAATTCTGGCGACGGGGGTAGCATTCCACCCTTCTAGAGGGACACGACATGTACCTAACCTGAAACCCGGGTAAAGTTAGACAGAGCCTCGCCATCACAAACTGGATGCTGCCACCACAGACACAAGTCTGCCCTCCTGCTGCTGGGAGTCCTTCCAGCTTGGGAGGTTTGGACAAAGGGTTTCCTGCCAGGGGAGGTGCTAGCACCACCCCAGACAGGATTTTGTGTAGTGGGTTAGGGAAGGCTGAATAGATTGAGACATGCCTGGGGCACATAAGGTGTCCCTGTGCATATGCCTCTCCAGCCCCAGCCCTGGTGCGAAACTGGACAAAGGAAAGGGGGTGTAACCACCCCCCTTCCTGGTCCCACCCAGAGGAGGGACCTAGCAGGTAATCCGGCCCCTAGATTTGGAATAAGAGTAGGAGCTGTGTCCCAAGACTTCAGATCATCCTGAAACTCGACTTGAAGAAGAAGAATCACTGGACTTCGATGTTCTGCTGCACAGAAGACTGAAGAGAATCTCCCTTGTGGCCAAGGAGTGACCACCCTGTGAACACAGGCACCATCCAGCAACTCGACGACTGCTTTGCCGCCGCCTCCCGCCGGAGACCGAGCCCAGAGCCCGACAAGACCCAGACATCTCAGAGCCTGATCCACAGTCCCTGCAAAGAAGAGACCCGTGGAGGCACCGAGAGACGTGGGACCGGCCATCTTGAAACGTCCACGACACACTGACTGCGCCGCACCTGAGGCACCCTCATCGCTGTGCACTGGGCCCTGAGAAGCCCCAACACCGAGCAGCATTTGCACCAAAGACCAGCCCTCCAGCATCCACGAGATCTGCGTGGGGCCCTTTTGCTTTTTGCCACTCGATGTGTCATCCCGGTTACTGGCCCGCTGCCTAGTGGCCATCTTGGCGACGAAATCTACAATCAACACTGCTGGTCTGGTTGCTCCAGACTGGCCCTTGCTCCTAGGAAAAGGAGCAGCCCCTCTGACCTTGCTGGTTAGAGCACCAAGCTTACATCGACTCCTGCGTGGCTTGCATTAGCCAAGGCCTGTTTGCTCCAATCAAGAAGCCGACACCGCCATCAGCTAGAGCCTTCGTGGGACAGCTCGTGACTGACGCCTGGACGTCGTCGACCTCTTCACTTCCACGTGGCTGCAGAGACAAGCTTCCCTTTTCACCTGTTGGCACCCGACATCGCCTGGTTCCTTCCTGGTTCCACGCCGGGGGGAACAACCTTTACAACGCAACTTTTACAACGCACTACCATTACAACGCATTTTTTACAACGCATAATCCATTACAACGCATGACATTACAACGCATGACACTACAACGCATTTTTAAAAACTACCTTTACAACGCATTCCATTACAACGCATACTACCATTACAACGCATACCATTACAACGCATAATATTACACTATACTATCCAACACTTACCCTACTGATGCACCCCCTGGAGTTAGAATAGTAATTTTTACCCCTATACTATCCAACACTTACCCTACTGATGCACCCCCTGGAGTTAGAATAGTAATTTTTACCCCTATACTATCCAACACTTACCCTACTGATGCACCCCCTGGAGTTAGAATAGTAATTTTTACCCCTATACTATCCAACACTTATCCTACTGATGCACCCCCTGGAGTTAGAATAGTAATTTTTACCCCTATACTATCCAACACTTACCCTACTGATGCACCCCCTGGAGTTAGAATAGTAATTTTTACCCCTATACTATCCAACACTTACCCTACTGATGCACCCCCTGGAGTTAGAATAGTAATTTTTACCCCTATACTATCCAACACTTACCCTACTGATGCACCCCCTGGAGTTAGAATAGTAATTTTTACCCCTATACTATCCAACACTTACCCTACTGATGCACCCCCTGGAGTTAGAATAGTAATTTTTACCCCTATACTATCCAACACTTACCCTACTGATGCACCCCCTGGAGTTAGAATAGTAATTTTTACCCCTATACTATCCAACACTTACCCTACTGTTGCACCCCCTGGAGTTAGAATAGTAATTTTTACCCCTATACTATCCAACACTTACCCTACTGTTGCACCCCCTGGAGTTAGAATAGTAATTTTTACCCCTATACTATCTAATACTTACCTTAAATGTAATTTAATATTATGCGTTGTAATGGTATGCGTTGTAAAGGTAGTATGCGTTGTAATGGTAATGCGTTGTAAAGGTATTTTTTAAAAATGCGTTGTAGTGTCATGCGTTGTAATGTCATGCGTTGTAATGGATTATGCGTTGTAAAAAATGCGTTGTAAGTGCATGCGTTGTAAAAGTGTGCGTTGTAACGTCATACATCCCACGCCGGTCACCGGCTAGTGACTTTGAACATTGTCCCCTCTGCTTTCAGGTCTTCTACTCTTCAGATCCACCCCTGGATCCACCGGAACTCTTCTTGCCTGGCCTCCTGCAGCATCTTCATCCACCATAGACCTGCACGACGAAACCCGACGCACTTTGACCCCTATGCACCCGCTTCCTGTGGGTGAGGTAACGCTGGCACTCCAGTGCTCCTGGGTAGAGAAACATCTCTAGTGTCTGGGTTTCAAGTTGTTAGGTTCTGGTCCATCCGGAAGACTCCCTTTGCTTTAATTGTGCAACTTTTGTATATTTAAACATTGCCTTGTTTTAACGAATGTGCTTCTGTGCTCATAAAGAGTATAGGGGATACTTTTAGTAAATAAATACATATATATTTTGAATATATATATCTGTGTGGTGTCCTTTCATTTGGTATTCAAGGAGATTACATATGGTAAAACAGCTGGCTTCACATGCCCTCGAGAGTTTAGCCTGCAGACTGCACTGTCCACGCTACCACTAGGATAGCTGGTCTATCTAGGTTGACTTCAACCACCACCATAAGGGTTGCTTGGCATGGTACAAGGTGATCACTAGAATTAGTGAGCAGCATATACCAGGCCAACTTCTCACAGTGACCATGCCCTGATGCCTGTAATCTGTATTTCATTGCCTAACACGGAATAACAGCCAGAACCGTAGAGAGCATTTTCATTAATTTTAAAACATCCTTCCAAACATAATCCATAATCAACTACTGAATTTCTTGGCTGATCTTTGAAGTCATAGAAGAAGCACTCTTTCTCTATTGTCACCCCAGGTAAGTCTGACTTTTTGGCTACTGTCACAAGTAGTGCACGGTAGTGAGCAGAATCATATGTGGTTGACTCTGGTTGCGGAATTGTCGTTTTTCCTCCTTCAGAGACAAGAAAGCCTTTCCTTTTGTTTCCTTGCCGCGATCTTCCTCACTATCCAGATGATTTGCAGGTACCTCTCCTTCTTCCTCCTTTTCTGGGTCGTCTCCCTGATAGCCATCCTGTTGATTTTCATCCTCCCCCATATCATAAGATGTAGGTTGTATTGGGCGCACTAGTGGGGGTGGTTGTTTATAATGTGGTAAAAGCTGTTCTGGTCAAAAAGAAGGCTGAGCAGACGATGCCACCACTAGTTCGGTTGGTGGCAGTGATGGAATTTCCAGAGGCATGGGCAAAAGTTGGGAAACTGTACATAAAAGATGCAGACCCAACTGTTGGAAGCTCTCCATCATCTGTTCGGGAGCATTCAGAAGAGAAACTGTCACTCATATTATAGATAAGTCCCAGTGGTGTTGTCTGGCTTCGTAGGTTCTTTCACAGTTTCTGTATGTTCGTAATGCTCATGTTGTTCTTCATAAGCCCCTTGGGATTTTCCATATGGAGGCTGACAATATTTCTCTCCAGTGGGCATATATACAGGGGTGTACTCTACACCTAGCTGTGTTGAACTGTAGGTTGTATGCAACTGATCCTGGTCACTAATGCTTACTTGCAGCTCTGAGAATGCATGGGAAGGTGACGAAGCAGGTTTTGAATTATTCCAACTCTGGCTGAACCAACAAGACCCCTTTCTGAAATTCACCTACACTATCAGTAGGTCCAAGTTGGTCTTCCTTGACCTAAATATATCAGCACAGGAAGGTCGCCTGATCACAACTACACATTTCAAACCTACCGCAAGAAACTGCCTTCTAACATATGACAGTTTCCACCCGCGAAGTCTAAAGAACAATCTCCCATTCGGACAATTCTTGCGCCTGAGACGAAATTGCACCACCCGACAGGATTACAAGATCCAGGCCAAGGACCTCTCACAGAAACTAGTCCAACGACAGTACCCACAACATCTAGTGTCGACGGCACAAAAAAGAGCTTCCAACAACAACAGGGAAGCCCTCCTTGAACATAAACCCAAGGATACAGAAAAGAACCCCAGAAGACAGATCTGTATTACCACATTTAACATCGCCTCAGACAAAGTAACAAAAATAATAAAAAAAACACTGGCGCATTCTAAACAGTGGAGGACTGGACTTACAAAAACCCATGTTCAGCCATAAAAAAGCAAAAAACTTGAGGAACTACTTGGTGCACACCAGACCCAACCCAGCAAAAATCACTGGATCTATACGCCTACTCCATCCATTACCAGTAGGTCACCACCCATGTGGCAACTGCAGCGTGTGCCATCTTACCACCACGACCAAAACGGTCCTTTACAACAATGGTACAACATGGAATCTCAGATCGTTCACAAACTGCAACACGACAGGTGTGGTTTACCTTATCACTTGTGTGTGCAATCTCCACTATGTGGGCATGACCACTAGAAAGGCGAATACCAGAATGACAGAACACCGAAGCAATTTCAGGTGTAAAAGAAACAATACAAAAATGACCACACATTTTCTTGAACACCATCACACACCCAATGACTTCAGTTGGGTCATTATTGAACACATGGACAGCCATCCCAATATCGAAAGGATACTACATGAAAAAGAGCAACGTTGGGTTTTCAAGTTGCGGTCTGATACCAATGGTCTTAATGACGATATACCGTGGGGACAATTCATTTGAAACTTGGGCAATATGAGACTTTGTCTACCAACCTAACAATAGACCTTTCCTGAAAATATTCCTAAAAATATTCCTAAAAATATTTGTATGGGTTCCTAGATTTTGAATCATGTAACTTTATTGACAATGATCCTTCTTGTGGCAGAGGCACTCCAATGACTTTAGAAACCATCCCCTCTCTCAAACCTAGTGGAACGACAAACGAGGGGTATTTTTCTTCATTGTCCTAACACTGAAGTGATCACATGAGATCGGACATCCTTTCGATCTGCATGGCTGTAAATTCCAATCCTTTCTCCATTATGGCCTTTTTTAACACACCTACGATGTCAGCCCTTAAGTAATGGTAGACCTCACTTTCGCTCTACCGTCAAGCTATAAATTCACTTAAAAATTTCTTTCTTCGTCTTACGATCTCAACAGGTCCTTAATATTTCTTTTGGGGCATACTTTCTGATCCTTCCCATTCCAACATGGCCACCACAGGAAGGACCTACACGGCAGAGTCCTCCCTCCCTTTCCATGCGGAAATGCCACTTGAAATTAGACAGCCGCGCATGACCAAGCAGTATGCGGTCCGAGAGGCTGGGCGCTAGTAGGTGTTTCCTGAGTGCGGATTTCAACGTACAAGTAAGTGACAAGCCCCTGGGGGAAGCCGATCATGCTCTCCGATTTGACGGCGAACTTAGCTCTCGAGTCTCACTCCAACTCCGTTCTCCTCCCAATCTATAAGGCTCATCACAAGGGATGGACCCTATTTGATTAAGACAACCGAGCCCATTAACAAACTCGTATATTTTTCTCTAGGTGTACGAGAACTCCACACCCCCTCCGTTGACCATGAGGCTTATCGTTTGCCTCTAAAAATGTATGTAATGGTTTACATATTTGTCAGTCTTGTTTGTGTAATTTATTATGTCAGATGCATGTTTATTATTGTTGTTTGTTTGGTGTATGAACAGAATTTGCATTCATATAACCTTTTCACTCACCCTGTAGCACAGCGCCTGCATGGAAGTTTTAATTAACGCTGTTTTGAACATCCACATAGCGGCACATTAAGAAGTCTGGATGTACCCTACACTGGTGTATAGTGTGATCACTATTGATTTTATTCTTTGCATATTGATTGCCTTGGATCCCTTAATTGTGTCTCTTTATCCAACAGATATTTCCTGACGTATACTTACGTATGTATTTTAACGCATGCTTATTAGTTGCAGCGTTTCACTTTTTTCACCTTATTTAGGTCTTCTAGGAGTGGTTTCTCACACTGGGCTGGTCCCGGTGTGGTCCTGAGGAAGAGCTGGAGAAGCTCGAAACTAGTTGACCATATGCTAGGCACACTTACCCATTACAGTTAGGGCCTTTAGCATATTACCCCGTTTTTTAACCAATTAGCTAGGAGCAAGAATAAAGTATATTTGGCCCACTAGTTGATTATTTTAAATCACTTTATCCCACTCCACTTCACAACACTTGCACTACACATAAAACTTGTTTTAAGTGCTCCTACGTAATACGCAAGTTGCAGCACGCCTCAGCCCGTAGAGGACTGAGAGGACCCCAATGATGAAGCATGTCACCAAGGGGAAACCCTGGTGAGTGAGGGGACTCAAGAAAGGCACAGTCTTGCCCTTTCCTTTCTTTTGGGTGACTAGCGGAATCATATTGTTTTTGCCGACACCCCCAGGTTAGGCTCTTTTACCTGTTCATTCAGGTTCTTTTTGATTTATGTATAAAATGGAGGGTGAACCTAACCGTTGAAAACCTCTTTTTTCCCCCCTTTTTGTTAACCAATGCATGGATACCGTCAAAGACGAACCCTGAACCTGTGTAAAATACAACAGAACTTCAGCGATAATGGTATACTCAATTCATGAGCCATGGTCATTGCCAGAGTCATCTGTGCTGTCATCAACAAGGCTGCAACTGTCACTGATGATGCTGTATAGACAAGCAGTTCATTACCTTCAAAAGGGCCACTGTCATAAACAAGGTCTTCATTCTCATCAATTGGGGATTTATGAATCACTTAGTGAAATGCTAGAAATATACACAGCAAAATCAATAGCTATAGCTACCTACGGAGTAGAAATATGGGGCATAGTAGAAGTGGGTGCCTTGAGGAGTTGAGGACAAGTTTGCTAAAAAACTTATTATCAGTCAAATTGGCCTATTAGAACCTGATTGCCCATAATGAACTTGCCCTCCCTTTTATTACTGACAATATTAAATTTGCCCCACTCCTTTTATGGTTGCGCATCTGGAAAAGGGACACGGTTCGGTTAAATCAAATAATATTAAAAGACGTAATTAACCTAGACCAAGCCAATAGTATCCCCTGGCTAGTATATGTTAGAAAGTCTCTCACAGACTTGAGCTTAGCTGATTTGTATATAACACCAAATAAATGTTTGCCCTTTTCCAAGATTAAGCTGAAAAGGTACTTCTTCAAAAAATGCGAGCTAGAAAGATGGCAACGCAACCAAAGTAAAGCTACGGTTACTCATTACCATACTCTGCCCTGAATCCCCAAGGGCCATGACTCCTATCGCTCCTTTGTTACTAACAATATGCATCAATATCTTTTAACAAGAATGAGGTTACATTTTTTCCCCTTGATGGTAGGATACCCTGTGCATGTACAATCACTAAATAACCTGTCCCAATGCCCTTGTGATGGCTTATCTTCCCAAACCATGTCCCATATTTTAGTTTTCTGTCATTTTTATAAGATGGAAAGAAAAAAGTATATCCTCTCATTGATAACTAAATTGAGCTTATATTCACATCCTTCAGCCTTTGCAGTCATTAATTCCCTGGAAACACCATATATTTGTTACACGGTTGCAAAAATGTTATATTCAGTTCTTCGTCTCAGGAGAAGTACAACAGACAGGGATGTTGTTTTATCTGACCATTTATACTAAACCCCCACGTGTGGAAAATGACTTACTGTATGGCTTTAAAATAAAATGGGGGAGGTGTATTCTAAATTGCATGCTGCAACAAATTGTTTTCACAATGAATTGATGTCGGTTTTAGCAACGAGGTTATTTGTAAATATCGTTATTTTAATGGATATAGCTTAAAATTAACTATTAATTAATTTTAGATCCCTTTTTGATCAAATGTTATTAGGAACATTTTATTCTGTACTTTTATGAGTATATCAATTGCGAATAAAGTTATTTGATTGATTTTACCTTCGAGGAGCTGGATGTTCACTCCATCTTGGATGCAGAGTGCTACAAAGTCTTCTTGGACATCTTGTCTGAGGATATTTTGGTCTTTCCCAACTGAGAAGTGGATCCAGGCTTTTTTTTTTTTAAACTGGGGAAGATTCTAACTCTGGGAATTCTAGGTTTCCTTTTTGTAAAACATTTTTGAAAATGCTTAGTGGAGAACAGTGCATGGAATCATCTCAATGAAGAGCAGCCCCTTTGAAGGGGGATCTTTCCTCTCCAAGCGGCATAAATCCAGTCAGCCTCCTTTCATGATCCTTAAAGGAAAAGTCTGACAAATGTCACAGCTAGTGTCCTTATGCTTTGGGTGCAAGCAATATAGGCACATGACAAGAGGGTCATCAGAGTAGGCCTTTTGTTTCCCTCAAGAGGAACAAATCCTAAACGGAGATCTCCTCATTGTCTTTCAAAATAACAGTTGAGCTTTTCCTCTTGGCCAGAAAAAGTTAAATAACCCTTGAAACAGTTCATTGTACAATGTCGCTAAATCAGGAGCTGGTAGGGCTCAGGGGTAAAAACCCTATGAAATGTAGTCAGTATAACAAAGTGAAAAAGCTACTTACCTTCATTAACACTCTCTCTGGTGGATAATCTTTCTAGCCGCAGAATCCTCAACCTCAGAATACCCCAGACTGTATCTAGAAAATTATTACAGCGATGCTCCAGCGCACTGGTAGACGACACTTAATGACTCCCCAGTCATGCTTTAACTACCCAGAAGTGATGGACTGGAGCTAAATGGAAGCACTACCCCTGAGCGCTGACATTTGTTTCTCAATGTTTCTCCTTCCATGCCCTCAAACGAGGAGCATTCTAAACATAAAGAGGAGGGCACTGATATATCTGTGGTTAAATAGAGTATCTACCAGCAGAAGTGTAATAGAAGATTGTTACTTGTTTTTCTGATGAATTCTTCTAACTGCAGATTCCTTTCGCTTTAGATTAGATACCACAGCAATACCTTCCATTGGGAAATGGTCTGAGCAGTGGACTCAAATGAGTTATCTTGCAGGATACAGCGAGTCTTCACTCTAGAAAACACCAAAAACAGCTGGTCTTCATCAAAATTGTATTTTGTGAGGTCAATATGGAATTGAGGGAATCTCTACTCAACTTTTGAGGGGAAATTGGAACTAAAAACATTGTCAGGGTAATGGGTCTGCTAATATGAACAAGAGACAAACTTTTAATGAAAAGGCTTTAGAGGCCCTCAGCACCGATTTGTCTGGAAAAAAGGGGGTATAGGGAGGCTGCCCCAAAAGCGCCTGCAGTTCGATCATGTGCCATGCTGAAGTGACAGAAATGAAGAAGACACTCAAGTGGCAAGAGTCACAATAAGCAGCTCTGCATTGGCTCAAAAGGTATTGTTCTGCTCGATTTTCCCGGCCTTCTTGTGAGGAAAAGTAATTGAATGTGACTTCAGTCTCTTACCATTCAAGTCTAAGGGTTAGAGTAGTGAATGGAGCCTATTTACTAGGCACTTCGACATGATTCTGTGCTCTTCCCCATACATCAGGGCTTGCACACATAGCCTAGGGGATAGATTCGTTAGTATTAGGGATAACCTGTCCTGTAGTGAGGGTATTTCACGGAGCTGTGCTGAATTCAGGCCTGGTAGGCCTCAAACGGGAGAGACTCCATCTTTCTTTCTGCTCCGGCAGCTTGGGATGCTTCTAGGTCAAATTTAATGTTTTAGTTATGAGGTGTTATTCGCTTGGAGAGAACCGGTTCAGGCCGGCCCTTATCGAAGGATTGTATTTTTCTTCATGCCGAAGACACTACATCAGGCCGGCCGGCTGGGAACGTGTCCTTGGTACGGGGAGGTACAAGAATTTGGTGGGCGGCAGGTTACGGGCCGGAATTTTCCATGAGGAAACGCACCTCTATATTAGTGAAAGTCTGAGGCAGTTACATGTTCAGTCCGTAGGCGGCATCTAGCCGTTAGCAGTAAAGCTACTACTTATTCCAGGGAAGACAGACGCCATCTTGAAGGCGGAGAAGAACCGAGAGACAGATGCTTTCCTAGCAGAATAGCCAGAGAGGAGAGAGTAGCCGATAAGGAAGAGGTCCCAGTGACTCGGAGAAGGGTGATTCCAGGCGAGCCGAGACACAGACGAGAAGGGAACCTAGAGGACCACTGAGTGCAGGCTACATACTACTAAGGTGATGTCGACCCTTTCTTATTAGAGTGTACAACTTAATCTTTCACTGTTCTTTGCAAGTTATGTGTTATAGCGTAATGTTATGTAATTGTGTATGTAATGAGTAATAAAGTATCCAGGTTGTAGTGAACCAACATGTGCTGCGTGTTCTTGTATAAGAGGGTAGCCTATTCTTCTAGTCAGCTGCGGCTACATGAACAGATGTTAACCCTGATCAGGTAAGTGGTAACTGAATAAGGGAAAGAGGAGCCCCTCGAACCTGAGAACAGGCTATGCTCGAACTGGCAATCCTTGTGTGATCTGATGAATAGTGAGACTGATTCCCTTTTTGTATGTTATGGTGATCATAGGATGAACTGTCGTATGAGACTGCCGTCTGGGTAGAGAGGTCTGGATTCGTATGGAATCGCGAGGCCGCCACTTGTGATCTGAGACTGCCGTCTGGGTAGAGAGGTCTGGATTCGTATGGAATCGCGAGGCCGCCACTTGTGATCTGAGACTGCCGTCTGGATAGAGAGGTCTGGGTTCGTATGGGACCGCGAGGCCGCCACTTGTGATCTGAGACTGCCGTCTGGGTAGAGAGGTCTGGGTTCGTATGGGACCGCGAGGCCGCCACTTGTGATACTGTCGTATGGGCAGAGAGGTCTGGATCCGTATGGGATCGCGAGGCCGCCGATTGTGCTGAGACTGCCGTCTGGGTAGAGAGGTCTGGGTTCGTATGGGACCGCGAGGCCGCCACTAGTGATACTGTCGTATGGGCAGAGAGGTCTGGATCCGTATGGGATCGTGAGGCCGCCGATTGTGCTGAGACTGCCGCCTGGGTAGAGAGGTCTGGGTTCGTATGGGACCGCGAGGCCGCCACTTGTGATACTGTCGTATGGGCAGAGAGGTCTGGATCTGTATGGGATCGCGAGTCCGCCGATTGTGCTGAGATTGCCGTCTGGGTAGAGAGGTCTGGGTTCGTATGGGACCGCGAGGCCGCCACTTGCGATACTGTCGTATGGGCAGAGAGGTCTGGATTCGTAGGGGATCGCGAGGCCGCCACTTGTGATACTGTCGTATGGGCAGAGAGGTCTGGATCCGTATGGGATCGCGAGGCCGCCGATTATAAGAGGTCTTGGTATGCATAGTAGGAATCCCCTGTCCTTAGGTGGTAGATATATGTGGTTGCAGGATTGTAAATAGGTTCTAGGGAGGGGGTAACGTTCTGGCTGGGTTAGTGAGGCTCTGATGAGCGGGTTCTATCTGATCCGAAAACCCAAGCAGAACATTTGGCGTCACGAACCGTTTACGAAACCTGTGTGCGTTGTGGTTGTATCGTGTTTGCTTTCGGCGCGTGCGTGGTTTCGTTTGTATATTATTTCTATATAATTGTGAGTGTAGTTTTTTTTTTTTTTCTCTTTCTTCTTTCTTCTTTCTCTTTTTCTCTTTTTCTTTCTTTTCCGAGATGTTTTCTAGAAAGTCGAAATCTACTTTTAAGTTGCCCGTTGATATTCCCGGCTGGGATTCAACGCCTTATGAAGCCTTAGCCCGTGAGTGGGCTGATTCTACTGGTTTGAGTGAGAATTGGAATTCTTTTTTGGAGCTGGCGGAGCCGGCTAATGTGATTACTTGTTTACAGAAGGCGCCGGTATCTAAGGGTGATGAGCTTCCCGTTTTGGGGCGCAGAGGTTGGATTGTTCTGTCGGCGTACAGAATTCTGCATGAGAGGTTGTTGAAGTTACAGAACTTGCATAAGGATTTGGAAGCGAACTTTGTTGAGATTCAGAATGCTCATACTTTGTTGCGGTGTCAGAATAAGTTGCTTGCTGACAAGCTTGAGACGTACCAAACTATTGCCGAAAGGGCGGCTGTGCGAATTGCTCGTTATAAATACAAGAATCGGCGTGGTCCGGTTTCGACGCGAAAGGTGCGTCTGGTCGTGGCGAAAGCCGGACTGGATTGGAATCCTGATGAATGGGATGGTAATATCTGGAACTCGAGTGATTCTCCTTCCTCGGGTGAGGAGTCTGCCAAGCGCGAGTCCTCTCGCTCCGGCCGTGATTGTAAGTCTGCTTCTTGCGCCTCTGATGGTGCACCCCGTGATTGCGCTCGTCCTTCGAGCGGGGTCGATGCTTCTTCCACTGATTGTTCCTCTACGTGTACTGGTCGAGCTCCTTGTGATGCTCGTCCCGCGGTCTCGGTGCATCCAGTTTTTCGGCGGAAGGTGCAGCAGGCTCCCGGTGCTCCGAATGGTATTGCTTTAGACTCTTTGGAGGATTTTACTCAACAAGAAATTAGTGATATTTTGCAGCGATTTCGGCAGCGAGCTGGTGAGACCTTACTCACATGATGGATGGTGCGCCTTTATGAACTGGGCGCTGCTGGCATTATGTTGGATGCTGGCGATTGTTTGAAGTTTTGTTCCTTGAGTTCGGATTCTACTGTACAGGATCATTTTCGTAACTTTAATGCTGGTGGTCAAATTTCTTTGCTTCAATTGGCGACTGAGGGTTGTAATCAAAAATATCCTACTGAGTCTGACTGGCCTGTGAATGACAAACCGTGGTATACTTTGCGCGATGCTGCACAACGTCTCAAAGAGGAGGTGATGAAAACGGCAATTTATCTAAATACTGCTGACAGGTTGCTTGATGGTTTCTTGACATCTTCTGTGCGGAATCGTATTATTCGTTCTTCCCCTGTTGCTTATAAGCAGGTCATGATGACTTTATTGATTAATCAGACTGGTAACATGTTATCTGTGGTGCTGGAATCGGTACGCCAACTCGGTGAGTTGGGTGAGTGGTTTAAACCTGAACGGCAGTCCCGGCCTGACACTCGTACTCCTGGTGACAATAAACTTACTAGACGTGATATGTTTTTTGGTCTTATAGCCGATGGTGTGCGGAAGGAGGACATTGATGGTGAGACTACTTCTCGTTTGTGGGAAATGTTTCGCAAACGTGGCTTGGATCGAAAGGAGGGTGCCCGGCGTGTTCGGACGACTGAGTGTGATCGTGGTTTTTCTGACGGTAGCGGTGATGACGACCGCCGTGGGCGCTCTGATCGTCGTGATGATCGACGTTATGTACGTGATTTGTCCCCCCGTCGTGAGAGAGACAGGGAGAGAGAGGGGGAAAGAGAGAGGGGGAGAGATGATTATGTTAACAGCAGACGTAGAGATGATAGGGATCAATCCCCTGAGTTGAGAAGGAGAGAGGATCGACACATATTGGCCGATCGAAACCCGCAGTACAATGCAGAGAACAGTAAT
This sequence comes from Triturus cristatus, assembly GCF_964204655.1. Taxonomy (NCBI): domain Eukaryota; kingdom Metazoa; phylum Chordata; class Amphibia; order Caudata; family Salamandridae; genus Triturus; species Triturus cristatus. The sequence goes on from NC_140592.1 coordinate 639,859,974, forward strand.
CCATTTCGTAATGGAGATGGATATGAACAGGAGCTATCGATACCTGGGAAACGTGAGAGTCTTTATCCTGATTTATCCTGGTACACAGAACGCAGTAAAAAGGACTAGGAAATAGGTCAAGCTCCAGTACACAGATGGGCTCACAGAGATAATAGACCCTATGTAGATATTGATATTTATTGGAGACATCGTAATATCCAAAGGGCCCGAGCATTGGTAGATACAGGAGCGGAGGCCACTCTTTTCCATGGAAAATCAAAGAAGTTTAAAGGTCAGCCTTTTACAATTACCGGATTAGGTGGAAAGGAAACTCCCGCAGTTCAAACTTTACTTGAAATGAGAATAGGTAGAATTCCTAGAAAAGAATACTCTGTATTAGTGGTGCCACTCTTAGAATTCATAATTGGAATTGATATTTTGAAAGGAATGACTTTGCACTTAGATGATGGATGTTACCAATTTGGAACTAAACATTATATATCGTCCAGGCCTGTACGGGTTGGTCGTTTAAGAATGCCCCCCATAAAAGTTCCCCAGGCGGCAAAAGTGGTTCGTCAGAAGCAGTATCGTATTCCAGGTGGTCATGAAGAGATTAGTACCACTATGCAGGAGTTATAACCCCAGTTACTTCTGTTTGGAATAATCCTGTTTGGCCTGTACGTAAGAGTGATAATTCTTGGCGCATGACTGTTGATTATCGAGAATTGAATAGACACACACCCTCTTTGACTGTTGCAGTACCGGATGTTATTACCCTAATTGAAAGAATCCAAAAACATCCAGGTACATGGTATGCGTCCATTGATATTGCTAATGCTTTCTTTTCGATTCCGATTGCCCCTGAGTGTCAGGAACAATTCAGTTTTACGTGGAACGGGCGTCAGATGACGTTTAGAAGTCTTCCCCAGGGCTATGTGCATAGTCCTACGATATGTCACCGGCTGGTGGCAGAGCATTTGGCTGAGGTACCGGTTCATCCGCAAATTCAGATATGTCACTATATTGATGATATTTTGATCCAAGGCGAAACACAAGAGGAAGTTCAGACTCAATTGGATAGAGTCATTGAGTGCTTGCGTGAGAAAGGTTGGGAAATCAACCCGGATAAATTACAAGGTCCGTCCCAGGCTGTGAAATTTTTGGGTATTAATTGGCATGAAGGGCACCGAGAAGTAATCCCTCAGGTTAAACAGAAAATTCTTGATTTTGCAGTTCCGAGAAATAGGAAAGAAGCCCAAAGCTTCATTGGTTTGTTTGGTTTTTGGCGCCAGCATATTCCTCATTTGAGTCAAATATTGGCCCCTTTGTACCAGGTCACTCGTAAAAAGAATGCATTTGAATGGGGTAAACCACAGCAAGATGCGTTTAGTCTGGCAAAAGAAGCAATTCAGCATGCTCTGGATTTATGGCCTGTATGTGATGGTGAGGTGGATTTGAATGTGTCTGTACAAGGCCTTTATGCGAATTGGAGTTTGTGGCAGAAACAAGGCAAGAGTAGAGTACCGTTAGGTTTATGGACTAAAAAGTTACCTGATGCTGGTGAGCGTTATACACCTTTTGAGGATCAGTTACTTGCATGTTATTGGGCTCTGGTGGATACCGAGCAATTGACTTTGGGACATGATATAGTTTTGCGACCTGAAATTCCTATCATGCAGTGGGTTATGAGTTCGCCGAAAACTCACCGAATTGGACACGCTCAAGAGGCGAGTGTGATTAAATGGAAATGGTATATACAAGACAGGGCACGTGTGAGACAAAAAGGAGTTGCATCTTTGCATGAGCAGGTGGCACGGGCGCCATCAACTGAGACTGAGAGTGAATGTTCCGTACCTTTAGTACAGGAGTCTCCTGTTAAGTGGGGTAGACCTTTTGATGATTTGTCCGCAGAGGACAGAAACCATGTCTGGTTTACGGATGGTTCAGCAAGGTTCATAGGGCCGAAACGGCATTGGAAGGCAGTGTCCTATAATCCGATCACACAAAAATTGCTGAGTACAACTGGTGAGGGTAAGAGCAGTCAATTTGCTGAACTCTATGCTGTTTATCAAGTTCTGAAACAAGAGTTACCTGGCACATGTCATATTTTTACCGATTCTTGGTCTACTGCCAATGGACTGGCAGTTTGGTTACCGACTTGGCATTCCCATAGTTGGAAAATCCATTCAAAAGAACTGTGGGGAAAAGAATTATGGCAGGAGATTTGGGAAATGCTCCCACAGAGTACTGTTACAATCTTCCATGTGGATGCTCATACCCCGATAGACTCTCTTGACAAATTCTTTCATAATATTGCAGATGAGAAATCTAAAATTGCTGAGGCAGTGGTGGACACGCAAGATTCTGATATTGCGGGATTGGCGAAATGGGCCCACCAGAAAGCAGGACACTTTGGAGAGAAAGCCACTAGCAGGTGGGCTGCTGATCGAGGAATTTATATTCCCCTAGATTTAATCAAAAATGTTATTCTACATTGTCCCATTTGTCAGCATATCAGGCAGCGCAAAGTGCCCCAAATTGTTAAAGGTCATTTACATCGCGGGAAATTGCCCGCTCAAATTTGGCAGATTGATTACATTGGTCCACTTCCTATGAGTAGGAATTGTCAATATGTTTGCACCATTGTTGATACATACAGTGGCCTGTTGGTGGCCCTTCCCTGTAAGCAAGCTACCCAATTGAATACTATTAAAACATTGGAATTGATTATGATGTATTATGGTGTGCCATTCCAAATTCAATCTGATAATGCATCCCATTTTCGTGGAAGATTGGTACAGGAATTCTGTGTGGAAAACAATATTGAATGGGTGTTTCATATACCATATTATCCACAGGCCTCGGGTCTTGTGGAGAGGTTGAATGGCCTGCTGAAAGACCAATTGCGCAAATTAACAGATGACAAGTATAAGAATTGGCGAGACTTTTTGCCTCAAGCGTTATTGATTTTAAATAACCGTCCTTTTCTAAATGCTGAATCCCCACTTATGCGTTTGTTTCCTCCGAATGTTGATGCTAAGCCCAATGAAATCAGAGAGACTGTGATGTACTGGGAGATTACTCCCGGAGCTTTGGCTCCATGTAGAGCGACCCCAGGGTCGGCAGGTTTAGACTTGCATGCCATGGATGACACCATTATAAAAAGTAAGGATCGAGTCATCATTGAAACTGGTGTTGGTGTTCATATACCAACTGGAAATTTGGGATTAATCGCCCCTAGATCGGGGCTGGCTGTAAAAGGCATTCAGGTGCTTGGAGGAATCATTGATAGTGATTATCAGGGAGAGATTAAGGTGCTCCTGCTGAATAGCAGTGAGGTTGACTTACTGATACATCAAACTGACCGAGTGGCTCAATTGCTAATAATGCCTGTCTTCAGTGGTGAGATGACAAAGGCACTGCCCCAACGTTACTAACTGTACGAGGCCAGAAAGGTTTTGGCTCCACAGATAATCCTGGGGCCAGAGTTTGGGTGCAGTCGCCTAAGAATCCCCCTGAACAAGCAGAAGTGATTGCAACCGGTCAAGACAACACCATTTTAGTTATGAGACCAGGGAAAGATAGCTGGGAAGCAGTCCCGGCTGACAAATGTTACTTACGAGAATGAATAATGCCTGTATTTGATTCTCTTTCAGATCATTCTTTGGACTGTTGCTGCAGGATGTGTCGGCGTTGGGACTCCTTTTGGGCTGGTACGACGAGAGAGGAGGGATCCCATCAACCCGGGCTGAGTTGAGAACCCGAGTGTCGCGTTCCTTCGCTGTGTGGGATTCGTCGTCGAACTTTTGGATTACATTGGCCAAGCAAGTGACTAAAGCCCCTCATTTCTGCTTGACACCGATGAGATCGGTGACGGACATTCTGGCAACTTGTTTAGTTGCTGTCCCTGCTTCATTGGAGACTTTGACTCATATTTTTAATATATCAAATGCTCGCCCCAATGTTCTTCTGGGCGATTTCGCTGCCCATGAGTATTGCCCCTTGTGTACTGTACTGTCAGACCCGATACCGCCCATCCAGTCCCAAATAGTTACCTATAATATCACACAGGGTGATTTATGTTTTTTCCTTACTTGTGATCCTAGGGTGATTTCTGAATGTATGCGTTTAAGATTGAAAGGTGCCACTTCATTCACCGCTCATGAACGAACTTTGTGCCTTCAAAGGACACCGAAAACATGTACTTCTGTTCAGAATAACATGACTTGCAAGAGTATGGTAGTTACCCCCAGTCATTATCGCACGATGTTACTACCTGCCGGATGGCTTTTCTCATGTGGTAATACTTCCTGGCCATATATTCCCGCAAATATTTCTGGAGGCCCTTGTGCCATTACTAGACTGAGCTTATTAATGTTTTCGTCACATCCGAATGCCAACTCTCGTGTGATTCGAGATACAGTGAGGTTCCAGGAGGATTGTGACTCATCTTTGCATTTATATTCCAAGTCTGAATACCTTAGCCTGGCTATTTCAATTGGCAGTTTATAATGCCAAATCTATTGGGAAAATGGCCTGCTGGATGGTAAAATCCATCAATCATACTTCTACAGTCCTGTCTGACATGCTATTAGACGCCCAGGGTGAACGTAGGGCTATCTTGCAAAATCGAGCGTCCATTGATTATCTTTTGCTTAAACATGGACACGATTGTTCTGATTTTGAGGGTCTTTTTTGTTTTAACTTGTCGGATCATACAAAATCCATTCAAGCTCACATTGATAAACTACATGACTTGACAGAAGAAGTTAGAAAACACATTGACCAGGGCTGGTTTGACTGGCTCTTTAATTGGTTACCTGATTTGCACATGTTACGTCAGATATTAGGAGGTATTCTGATTACTATCGGCATTTTGATTTCTATCTGTTGCTTTATTCAGTGTATTCCTTCACTACTTCAATTCTGCACACCTGGTGCTAGACATAGATCAGTTAGTCTTGTTTCATATTATTCTTCCACAGATATTAGTTCTGTTTAATGAATGTATAATAGACTGAAGTCAAGGGTGAAATGTTCTGCTCGATTTTCCCGGCCTTCTTGTGAGGAAAAGTAATTGAATGTGACTTCAGTCTCTTACCATTCAAGTCTAAGGGTTAGAGTAGTGAATGGAGCCTATTTACTAGGCACTTCGACATGATTGTGTGCTCTTCCCCATAGATCAGGGCTTGCACACATAGCCTAGGGGATAGATTCGTTAGTATTAGGGATAACCTGTCCTGTAGTGAGGGTATTTCATGGAGCTGTGCTGAATTCAGGCCTGGTAGGCCTCAAACGGGAGAGACTCCATCTTTCTTTCTGCTCCGGCAGCTTGGGATGCTTCTAGGTCAAAAGTAATGTTTTAGTTATGAGGTGTTATTCGCTTGGAGAGAACCGGTTCAGGCCGGCCCTTATCGAAGGATTGTATTTTTCTTCATGCCGAAGACACTACATCAGGCCGGCCGGCTGGGAACGTGTCCTTGGTACGGGGAGGTACAAGAATTTGGTGGGCGGCAGGTTACGGGGCCGGAATTTTCCATGAGGAAACGCACCTCTATATTAGTGAAAGTCTGAGGCAGTTACATGTTCAGTCCGTAGGCGGCATCTAGCCGTTAGCAGTAAAGCTACTACTTATTCCAGGGAAGACAGACGCCATCTTGAAGGCGGAGAAGAACCGAGAGACAGATGCTTTCCTAGCAGAATAGCCAGAGAGGAGAGAGTAGCCGATAAGGAAGAGGTCCCAGTGACTCGGAGAAGGGTGATTCCAGGCGAGCCGAGACACAGACGAGAAGGGAACCTAGATGACCACTGAGTGCAGGCTACATACTACTAAGGTGATGCCGACCCTTTCTTATTAGAGTGTACAACTTAATCTTTCACTTTTCTTTGCAGGTTATGTGTTATATCGTAATGTTATGTGATTGTGTATGTAATGAGTAATAAAGTATCCAGGTTGTAGTGAACCAACATGTGCTGCGTGTTCTTGTATAAGAGGGTAGCCTATTCTTCTAGTCAGCTGCGGCTACATGAACAGATGTTAACCCTGGTCAGGTAAGTGGTAACTGAATAAGGGAAAGAGGAGCCCCTCGAACCTGAGAACAGGCTATGCTCGAACTGGCAATCCTTGTGTGATCTGATGAATAGTGAGACTGATTCCCTTTTTGTATGTTATGGTGATCATAGGATGAACTGTCGTATGAGACTGCCGTCTGGGTAGAGAGGTCTGGATTCGTATGGAATCGCGAGGCCGCCACTTGTGATCTGAGACTGCCGTCTGGGTAGAGAGGTCTGGATTCGTATGGAATCGCGAGGCTGCCACTTGTGATCTGAGACTGCCGTCTGGGTAGAGAGGTCTGGGTTCGTATGGGACCGCGAGGCCGCCACTTGTGATCTGAGACTGCCGTCTGGGTAGAGAGGTCTGGGTTCGTATGGGACCGCGAGGCCGCCACTTGTGATACTGTCGTATGGGCAGAGAGGTCTGGATCCGTATGGGATCGCGAGGCCGCCGATTGTGCTGAGACTGCCGTCTGGGTAGAGAGGTCTGGGTTCGTATGGGACCGCGAGGCCGCCACTTGTGATACTGTCATATGGGCAGAGAGGTCTGGATCCGTATGGGATCGCGAGGCCGCCGATTGTGCTGAGACTGCCGTTTGGGTAGAGAGGTCTGGGTTCGTATGGGACCGCGAGGCCGCCACTTGTGATACTGTCGTATGGGCAGAGAGGTCTGGATCCGTATGGGATCGCGAGGCCGCCGATTGTGCTGAGACTGCCGTCTGGGTAGAGAGGTCTGGGTTCGTATGGGACCGCGAGGCCGCCACTTGTGATACTGTCGTATGGGCAGAGAGGTCTGGATTCGTAGGGGATCGCGAGGCCGCCACTTGTGATACTGTCGTATGGACAGAGAGGTCTGGATCCGTATGGGATCGCGAGGCCGCCGATTATAAGAGGTCTTGGTATGCATAGTAGGAATCCCCTGTCCTTAGGTGGTAGATATATGTGGTTGCAGGATTGTAAATAGGTTCTAGGGAGGGGGTAACGTTCTGGCTGGGTTAGTGAGGCTCTGATGAGCGGGTTCTATCTGATCCGAAAACCCAAGCAGAACAGGTATGCACATGAGGAATGTAAGGACTGGAATTAAGTCCCACTGTGGCATAATGAAAAGCTTCTGCTGCCACTCAATATCCACTCATGAAGTTGCATGGCGAGGAGGGCCCTTCCTTTTGCTGGGACAAGAGGTCCTCACTAAGTGGTAGCCGTATCAGCGGGCAAATGCTCTGGCTCAGGCGCTCTGGACACCATACTCTTCTGGCCCACTCTAGGGCTATCACGATGAATTAGGCCCAGACTTACCCGCTTTTTCGACTAATCTAGAGGCAGGAGAGGCAGCATGGGATATGCAAATAAGAGCTCTGATCCCTATCGCAGAATAAATATGTCCTATAGTGAGTGGCCTGGAGGAAAGTCCGAAGTGGACGTTTGGAGACTCTTCGTTTTAGACGGTGGAGAACATATCTGGTCAGCTAGGTCCCCTTCATTCAAATATGGCCTGCACCACTCCACTCGGGGTTAGGCACTGCACGCCTTCTCAGCCTATTTGTCCGGTATTTTGGGATCCCGGAAGATGTCTGGAAACTAGAGTATTCTGCTGGTCTAGCCACCTCCAGAGACATAGTGCCTGACACAGAATGCACAACCCCACTACAACCTGCTTGTTGCACATGGTGGTTGTATTGTACATGAGGAACTGCACTAGCCTCCCCTTCGTGGCTGGTAGAAAAGGTTGATACTCATTAAACACCACGGCAGATACCGTTGTGGTCTCCAGCATTGGTTTGAATAGAGTTGGAAAGGTGGCCCTCATATTGGGTCCACTGGTATCTAAGGGTCCACTGTAGCATCCTCCTATGCTATCTGGCATTCGGGATGAGGAGGATGCATGGCGCCTGGAGTCTACACAGCCTCCAACCCATCCTCACCAAGGCCTATAACTAACTACGAAACATTGGGATCATATACTGAATGTCCCAGACTTGCTGCAGCTGCGAAAAAGTCTTGGACTCCACTGTGGTCTGGATAAATCCTCTGTGGGTCTCACAAGGAACTTTAGCTAATTGATGGAAAAGCCCAAAGAAGTCACAAACTTGGCCATCATCCAGAGGTGGTCTACAACTGAGACGAGCCGCCTAGGGCACCACTTAATTCACATATGAGAAAGCATGTACTCCCAACCTCCGAAGGTAGGCAGTGACTACCCCATCACACCCCAGGGACAAAGTAAGTTCAAAGTGAAGCACAGGGATTGGAAGTGTTTTTAGCCCACTATGAACCACAGAGAAAATACCAGTTACATGAAAATTAAGGTTCTACAAATCCAGAAACACTATTCAGTACCCTGGGTTCAGAGCAGAAGAAATCTGAGACATCTGGAGAGTGAGCATTTTGATTTTCTCTTTCTTCAGAAAGGCATTCAACAGCCAGAGGGCTGAAGTCCATGTCCCTTTTGGTTAGGAGGAAGAAGCACATCTCTCCTCTCTTCGAGTTTGTCACCTGTTGGGCAGCACACTTAATCATGAGAATATTGATATCTCTCATCAAAACTGCAAAGGGATTCTTAGAAAGTCTATCTGGGGTAGGGGCAAACGAATAAGCGGATATTAATTGAAAAACAGTGTATAGCCTCTATGAATGAAATGAAAGACCTTTCTGTCTAATGTGATGGAACTCCAGCCAGGGAGAGAACAATATGTCCTGCGCCCTACCAGTTGGGAATGTGCCTGTGAGCACAACCTTAAGTAACTAAGAAGTCACGATAGCAGCAGAGGAACAGCAGGAGGACTGTTGCCCCAGCTGGTGCAAAAGGCCTTGGCTCCCAGGTCCACGGTTTTGAAGGGGCAGGGTCTGCTGCTGTAGCACAGGGAGGTAGGGCTGGTGGTAACTATAAGGCAGCCTCCTGGAATAGCCCTCCAACTTTCTGTACTGCTGGTGAAATCGTTTGTCTGGAAATATTTCCCAAATTTTGCAGTCAGTGTGACTTTTCTTAAACAATTTTAGCACCAAATCAGCTTTTGCTACAAACAACTTGGACCCATCAATGAGCAAATTTATTAGGGAAACTAGAAAGTCTCCTGAAAACCTGTAAGATATTATCTAGAAGTGCCTTCTAAGCAAGACACTGATGCCAATCGCTTTACCCATGAAGACTGCAGTGTCCAAGCCAGCATGCAGTAACACATGGCTGTGTCTTGATCATCTTATACCGTATGAACCAATAAGATGCTGAAGTCTTCCGGAACAGTCAGCAATATTTAGTTGGCCATGTCCCAGAAGAATATGTATACCTGTCCAAAAGATATCTTGCATTGGGAGATCTCATGCCCACACTGGCTAAAGAGAATATCATATTTCCAAAAGCATTTTTATTTATTTCCATATCAGTAGGATTGGTAAGAAACCAATTTGGGGTCACCTTACTTGTTGATGCATCAACCACGAGGCTTTCAATGTGTGGGGTGTTCATTAGAAAATCCAGATCACTGGGAGTCTATCTATGTTGCCTAGCAACCGCTCGACTAACCAAAGGGTCAGCACATGACTCAGTCCATGTAGCCATGTAGGAGTCATCATGAGGTTCAGTGAATGGCTAGAGTGGTTCCTGGCTGGAGAATTTAAGTTAGCAAATTCCCCTTATTTTCGATAATGGGCAAGTCAAACTTCAGCTGCCCTCCACCCCATTACTGGGAAAGAGGCAGTTAAGAGGCAGTTTATGTTGTTGGTGGCCCTCTTGGGGAGTCTAGTTCCATCTAATGGAAAGTGTCTAGCCCACTATTTTGTAAGCCCAAGCATCTACATTAGGAGGAGGGAGTAAATAATCTGCTTCCTCACCATTCTCAGTATCATGAGAAACATTGGGTACATTCTGAACAGCATCAGACTTGGATCAGAAGCCCATGGTATTGCAGCAGATTCCTTGGATTGGTGTCTGGCTGCATAACAGCAGGTTGGGCTTTTGTGATTTCTTACTGCAACATATTCCTGTATCAGGCAAGCATTGCTTTGCGGTCAGAATCAAATCTCGGACCAGCACTGTGGAATCAGTATCAGTACCAGCACAAAAGGAACAGGCATTTGTCATGAAGCCAGTGTGGAAGTCTGAACGTACTTGAGAACAGTCCACAGTACCTAATCTGTCAAAAAGAAAGAGTACTGGTGCCCAAAGGTTTGTCGTAAGCCAGCGGCAGGGTCAATTAAATGTTGGCACGTCGAATACCAAGGCTGCTAGTCATTAATCCACTACCAGACAATCCCTGACCCTTTTTCTAGCCTTGCACATTCCTGCTTTCTCACTTTGTGATGGTTTTGCTGTCACTTCCTCCATTTTTCCAATCTATTTGCACTTGGTAAATATGTCATATGGAAAATCAGTGCTGGTTCCCAAACATAATTGCTGTGGCCCCCACTGGCTCAAATTAAGAACTGGGGATGAATCTCCATGGGTCAGTCTGCAGAGGGAGGATCTGCCGACGGACTTCTGACTGGAGTCCCTACAGCTCCGTCGGCTAATTTCTTAAGTTAAAAATCCATATTAACAACCCGAACTGCAGTTTCAAATTAGGGCTTACCTTCGCCTAAGACCACCCCTCAACCTGTAGCCACCGTAACTCAGATGTGTTAGCACAAAAGTAAAGGAACACTATAATTTTCTGACGAATGCATACACTTTACCAATGAAGGAACAATTTGTTTTTTGGTGACAAAAAGTGATGCATGATGACATCCACCATGCTGTCCTTTGCTTCTTGACAAAGGGATTTCTTCTCTGGGTATACGAATGAAATGAAAAGTTGAAGTTCCATTGTCCATAGTCCTATCAATGTACAAGTTCAGACTCCTAAAGTCACTGAGAGAATGCTGAGTGCTTTTTATATTGCAAAAAGGATTGGGGAAGAAGAAGGAATCAAATACAACCTGTTCCTTCTGATGGAAATCTGTAGGCATTTTAGGCACAAACTCAGGATTTGTTCACAATGTGGCTTAGGGGATCATTTAGAGTTTGGTGGAGTACAGGCCATGCTGTAAATCAGGAACTGGTGACTGACCACCGGTGGAGCCATCAGCAATAATTTGCGGAATCACTTGTTGCATCAGGAAGGCCATACTTTTTAAAACAGACCTCTTGACATATATATATAGATATATCCTGCCTGGATTCTCAAGGCAACGCTTGGCAAACCACGGGAAGGACATTTAATAGCCCTCAAACATGGGAAGAAAACTCTCCTAGTGTCAGTGTTTGACCTGGCACCATTGGCGTGAGTCTCCCTTCCATTTTTTTGCTGTGTCTCCTCTGTTTTTCTGTTGCTCTGGGCGCTGCACCACTGCCATTCAGTGCCGCAGCGCGGATGCTCCCTGTGTAAAGATGACATATGAATTGATGTATCCCGATTGGCTTATTTGGTCTACCTGTTAGTCCCTAGTAATGTGGCCTGTGTGTGCCCAGGGCTGGTAAACCAAATTCTGCTGGTGGGCCTGCAGCGCTGATTTGCGCCACCAACAGAAGCAGCTTGTAAAGTGTGTCTCAGACCTGCCACTGCAGTGTCTGTGTGCAGTCTAGAACTGCCATCTTGGCTGTGAAGTGCACCCACTTCCCAGCCCCTGAACCTTCCCTTGGTATCATGTAAGCCACCCCTATGGTAGGGTGCATTGTATGTGTAAGGTAGGACATGCTCTGATGTGTGTAGCATGTCCTGGTAGTGAATTACACCCAATTTCATTTTTCACTACTGTAGGGCTACCTGTTCTCCATAGGCCAGAAAAGGAGGTTTGGCTATTACATTCTATAGTCCTAACTGACCCATAGAACATGGTAGAAAACGAATTTAGTATGCCTGAGCTCAGAATATTAAAATACATATTTTAGTAGAGTTTATTTTTATATTCTGTGTTTGAAAATACCACTTTTAGAAAGTAGGTATTTTCTTGCCTAAGCCTTCCAGTGTGCTCTGCTGTTATGTGTATTGGCTGTCTGGTTTTGGAGGGACAGGGCAGGCTGAGTCAGACCTGGGTTGAATAGAGAGATCTGCATTGGAGTGTGGGGAGGGGGTAGCTCCTGGACCTGAATAGGGCTGTGCCTGGCAAGGTGAATGCTGGGTCCACCTCCCACTATGCGTCTGATGGCAGACCCCCTCTTTCTGAAAGGAAGGATGCAGCCTAGTAAACAAAGTGCTCGAGGGCTGGGCAGAACTGGTTCTGGCTGGGTTCAGTGACTTGTAGCTTCTGAGACTTTTGGGTATAAATATCTATGCTGAAACCCCTACAATTGGTATTGCCCCTGGATCTCAAGACCAACCTCTGTCCGTGGAACTGAAGGAAGCTGCAGGAGAGGACTGTCCTGGTGTTGTGTGCTGTTCCATGGATTAGCCTGCAGTAGTTTTCATTGGACTGGAAATAGGAGGGAAAAGGAGCTGTAAGAGAACGTTTTAATCTTGAACCTGCAATCACCCAAGGGCTAGAGAGAGAACAAGCCTATTGACTGAAGTCTCAGGACCAGTAGACTTCATTTTGTCGCTAAGGCCTGTTAGCGAGCCGCCGCAGCCGAGGAGCGTCAAGAAAATCATCGCACTACTGCCGCTGAGGGCTCGCTGGCTCGATCATCGCCCCGCACGCTTGCGGGCCTAAAAATTATCGCTACAGCCACGGAGCGTCAAGAAAATCATCGCCCTGCTGCCGCTGAGGGCTCGCTGGCCCGATCATCACCCCGCACGTTTGCGGGCCTAAAAATTATTGCCACAGTCACGAAGCATCAAGAAATACATTGCGTCGCTGAGGGCTCGCTGGCCTGGTCATCGCCCCGCACGTTTGCCGGCCTCAAAATTGTTGCTAACACCCGTTAGCGAACAGCCGCGACCAAAAGCACGAGGAAAAACATTGCTATCCCGCCGTAGCGGCATTTTTGTGGATTATTGACAACAACATCCCGGAACTGTGAGTAAAAAGGGTCGCAGAGACCATTGCCCTGAACTGAACTTTGCATTCTCCATTTAAACTATTTTTGCAGCATCCAGAGAGAATTATTTTTACCCAGTATTGTGGCTTTCTCGTTATTTGGTCTTGTGATAAACCTATATATAAAGGTAACTATTTTTTTATACCTGCCTGTGTTGTGTCCATTTGTAGTGTTCCTCACTGTATTACTGTGTATGGTCATAAATGCTTAACACACTGCCTCTGAGATTGGCCTAACTGCTCGTGCTACGTGACCACAGGGTGGAGCAGGGGTTGTCAAAGAGTGCAGCCCTTCACTCTGACTTAGGAAGAAGGGTCCCTGCTTGGACAGTGGACATCTACTGCCAACCAGAGACCCCCATTTCTAACAGTCAGTCATCGTTTATTTGTTTCTCAGACACAAACCTCTATGTTGAAGGTTTATTTCTGACAAAACAAATCTAACTGCAAGTGAGACAGCAAAATATGGAGGCACCAGTGGAAGCACTTCAACACAATGGGGACCTTTAGGCTAGGAGGGATCGAGTGTGCCACCTGCCATAATTCAAATAACTATTGTCTGATAAAATGTATAAATGGCATTTTGACGTAGAACATCTTATTCTATGTCAGGACCGGAGGCGAGGATTATGCTGTAACTTTCTTTATTCCTCCTTCCAGCAGTCTTTAACATTTTTACTTTTATAACAATAAGTAGCACTCCCATGGTGCTTCAGTGAGGTCATGCACAGTCCACCAATAGGCAGTCTCCACTATCCCTGAGGGAGTGTGTTTCCTGTGCCAACTCCTCTTTCTTTCCTGCTGCCAGCAGTTAAGTCGTTTTTCCTTTTGCTCATCAGGGTTGTAAGGAAATTTGTACTTAATATAGTTAGCTGTGTGAGCTTTCTGAAACAAAATGCAGCTCTAGAAGTTTTCTCATACGTAAATGTTCCCCTTGTGCTTGGCGTGTGGTGGGGACATAGTTTGCATATTGTGCTTATTGCTACTGTATTTATAACTGTATTCCGTGTACGGCGCAGCACGGGTTTTCCTTGTGCTTTAACTTCAGGTTATTTCCCTTTTTTGCTTGGTACTGGGGCCGCAGGAGCACCGTCAGAAGCTCCGCTCGCGGCCCACCCACTGAAGTCAGGCAAACGGTGTAGTGTGGGGTTGGGATGGCGGAGGCGCCTGACTCAACTCGTTGATCCCGGCCACTCTGAGGTGGGATCGGCGACTTCAGTCACGGAGCCCGAGTTTTTTCCTGACACACACCGAAGCCTGAGGAGTCTGGAAGCCCTGACGCCCACCGGTGTGTGGGTCTGTACTTGAATTGCTCATAGCTAGATGCCCGCATCATAGCGGGTCCATATACACGCTGTGAGGCACGCAAATGCACAGTCAGTGCTAGGAGGCTGGGGGAGGGGGGGGGGGGGGTGGCGTGTCCAGACTAACGTGACACCCGGCAGATCAAGGGTGAGTCAACCCCTTACGGGGCGCTCCGGCTAGCCGCTTGGCGGCACAAAACCAATAAGTAATTCCCTTACTTTAAAGAATCCGCCACAGGATCTGGTAGTTCGCCTGCTAGCGCACAGAGCGCTTTAGAAAGGAAAAAGGGGGTTTAACATATATATTTACGTATATTTTTTGTCTTACTTTTCCCTCAGTCAAGTCATGGAGGAGGAATACGCAGAAGAAGAATCCCTGCAGGTTCTTCACCTAGATGACGAGTTTTGTAATGCAGTTGATGCATCCATTCATCAAGCAGTGGCAGAGGCTATGGGACCCTTTGAGCGCCGCATAATGCAGATAGCTTATGCTTGCCAGGCAGATAGGCCCCAATGCGCTGAGAAGCGCGAAAACACCTCAAACATTAACCTAGGTGCATTTGAACGGCTGAAGAGGGCCTTCTTAGCAAGGCCAGTGGTAGGAGGGCAGGATACCACCACAGACATCCCAGAGACCCCAGAATTCGGACAGGATGAAGAAGAAGAGTCCTTGGGAGATGAGGCAGGCCCCTCTAGACCCTGGTGCCCCATAGTGTCACCCTCAGGCACACCCAAAGAAACTGAGGAACTCTCTATTATGTTGGTACCGGAGGATTTGATACACCCACGATCCTCAGAGTGGACACCCTCTCCAAAGGTCTCGGCGCTCGTTGTAGGAAGGCTGCGGAAACATCTGGAAAAGGAGGTATGGACTTGCCTCGGAGCAGAGTGTCCTCACCCTGCCCTTCCAGGCAAAGTAACAACCACGCCAGAGTTCTACCCAAAAATGGCCACTTTTTACAAAAGTCTGTAAAGGACCCAAAGAAGGGGATAGATAGATCCTGGAAATCCTGCCAGGATAAGCTCCTAGACATAACATTACGCATTACAAAAATGTTAGAGTTGGCGGAAGAGGCCAAACTGGCAGGTACCCCTTTGTCCCCAGAGAGAATTTCCAATTGGGCAAAGCGTGCAATAGTTTTTGGGGGGAATGCTAACTGCGCCCTATCTACAGAGGGGCGTTGTTCTTTTCTCCTTAAGGTGGATCCCAAGCTTGGGGACCTAGCCTCTTCGGAGGCGGGCACAGTAGCGCAGGGTGGACTCTTTGGAGACCCATTCATAAAAGAGTTGACGAAATTCGTCTCCACGTTTACATCCTTAGATAAGGCACAGTCATCGATTAGAAAGATTTTCCACCATAGAGTTTTTTTCGGGGTCGGTCGTGGCAGAGGGCGCTCTACCGTCCGTTTTTACACACAAAGCCCTCCAAGGGGCAGTAAGAAAGCCACAGACTCAGGCAAGCAGGAGTTTTTCCAATCCCAAAGAGGCTACAGAGGCCGAGGAGCAGCCACAGGCCAACCCTTGGCCACATCAGGTGAGCCTTTCTCCTTTTCACCATCTCAAGGTGGGGGGCAGGTTGGCGTTTTTCGAAAAAAATTGGGGATCCCTTACCTCAGATGCTTGGGTACTTCAAGCCATCAAAGGTTTCCAGATAGAGTTTTACGGCACTCACGTTCAAGACACCCGTACCAGACCGTTGGCTTTCGCACAGGACCAAGCCTCGCTAATAGACAAGGAGGTGGTGGACCTGTTGCGAAAAGGAGCAATTGTACCTGCCCATTTGCACCCCAAAGGCTTTCTCAGCAACATTTTTCTCGTACACAAGACGGACAGAGGGCAGCGAGCAGTAATAAACCTAAAAGAGTTCAACCAGTAGCTGGTATACCGCCACTTCAGTAATCCATCTTTTGCGGGATATTCTGCAGCCCAACGAGTGGATGGTCTGTTTGGATCTAAAGGACGCAACTCTTCCCTTCGGCCTCTCATCGGCCCTGTGGTGTTTCACAAAGGTTCTCAAAATGGTGGTGTGTAGGAGAGTGGAATCTGACTAATGGTTGCCCCCAACTTTTTGCCTGGTATTTGAGTGGTTTTTGACTAGTCTGGTTGGGATCCTGCTATCCAGGACCCCAGCCTATCTGCTTTCTCCCTAAAACTGATGTGAGTACTCTAGGTACAAACCTAATTGGATGCTGGGCATGCCCTACCAGTCCCTTGTAGATGGTACCCTAGGTACCCAGGGCATGGGTCCCTCAGTAGGCCTACCAGGGCTGCAGCACTTATTGTGCCACCCTGGGACAGCCATACAAACTGACACCACCAGACCACTACTGTAGTCTGGGTAAGGTGGTGCTAGCACCCCTTACAGGGATATAGGTACCCTATATCCCACCCCATTACAACACATATACTCTCATAGGTCACCCCTATACCAGGCCTTGGTAATCCTACAAGGCAGGGTGCTGAGGTATGTGTGAGGGGGGACCCCTACATGAGTAGGGCCTCTCTGCAACCTTCGTAAAATCGTTACTGGGTTGTTTGTAGTGTAGCCATACCATATACTCTTAACCGCATTATAAGTCTATTGCGATATCGCGATAACTTGAGAATGGCTACACAGAACCATATCGTGCTTGATGTCAAACATGTAGGAATCATACCCCCAGTCCAGCCATGGGCATGAGGGTACGATTCCCACTTGCTAGAAGGGCGATATGGGAAAAGCGGTAGAATTTAGACAACAATTTAAAAGTGCACAAGTTTCACAAAATGGCTACTGCCCGCCACCTACACGACCCTGGCTGGCTGTTGCTGGGGAAAACCCCAGCCTCGCCAGCTGGACAATAGGGCTCCTGTGGCAGGGAGGTGCTAGCATCTCCCCAGACAGGATAATGTGGATTGGAACAGGGTGGGTGCACCAAATGTCCTTTCAGAGTTGCACGTAGGCAGCTGCAGAGACCTAATTCTGCATACACCGGTTCAGGGGCATCCTGCCCCTCGCCCAGGCGGGAAACACACAAAGGGGAGAGGGTGTAGCCACCCTTTCCCGCCTCACCAGCCATTGGTGGACACTACTCTGGACACTCCCCTAATCTTGGGGATAAAGGTGACTAACGTGGCCCCAGAACCTCAGATTAATTTGGAACTTTACAGAACCGACCTTCGACGAGCTGCTACCCAGCTGACTGAAGAAATCTCCCTTGGGATAAAGGAGTCATCCCCCTGCTTGGCAGGCACCTGAAACACTGCAAGTGACCCGGTTGGAACTTCGCTGCTCTCACGAACTTCGACGACTTCCAGAACCCTTGAGGTGGGTTTCCAGCGCATCCCAGAGGCCAGTGAGTGTGCTCAACGAGTTTGGGCACCGTGGACCGCGTGGGTGCCGAGATCCCCAATACCCCGAGACCCCGGCCACCTCTTGCATAGCACCCGACCCTGACCAGTGGGGAAGTTGTGCTTTGGCCCGTTCACGAGCCAACCACTCTACAGCAATTGTGCCAAAGATCAGCGCCCTAGTCCCCTCCGGTTGCCCGTGGGTGTCATTTTACCCACGCCAAATTGCCGCCTCCCGCGGTCCCTTGTCTCTCGACTTGTGGGCCCTAGCGGAGGTCTATCTTTGAAAACAAGACTTCCCCTGGTTGCTCCAGGCCTGCTCTACAGTCTCCTCGAAGGAGACCTCTCCCAGACCTCGTGGGTCTGCACTGTAGCGGATTTGTTTATTCTTCGTGGGTTGCGGTTGCCAAGGCCTAGTGGATCCAACCCGGACACTAACACCGCAGCGACCCTCATCCGACGTGGGACAGTCGCCCTCCGGAAGCTGGCCTTCCTTGAAGCCTCCCGGAGCCCGTGGCTGCAGATCCAAGCAACAGCACCTCTCACCTGAAGCACCCGACATCGAAGGGCTCTTTGCTTTGAGCCTCCTGGTCACTTTGCCGTGACCCAGACTCTGTCCCCTCTGTTTTCAGGTTCTTCTCTACATTCTTCACATCTTTGATCTTCACGGCATCATCGACGCTTTTGGCTAGCAGAACTTTTGACTATTTTCCCATTGAAAATCAGCCCGCGACCCGACGGCAGAAACAACCTATGCACCCGGCTTCCCTGGGGCAGGTAACAGTGGTACCTCGGTACTCTCGGGGTTGTGGGCATCTCAAAAGCTTAAGTCTGAAGTTTTAACTTTGTACTCCTGCTAGAAGTATTTTTAATCTGTTTATTTCAAACCGCGACATTCTCCATAGGCTAACATTGAGATCCCGATAGCAGCTCTTTGCACTGCACGCGTCTCCCGTGGGTCCCCTTCCTCATAACTGTGGGTGGATTCTGAAGGGGCAAGTGATCCTGAATGCCCTAGGCATTGCCTGTAGAATTGTCGTGGTTCTTATACCACTATTTTAGTATATGGTTTGGTCCCCCCCTGGGGCCCATTGATTTCTGTGCTATTTATTGTGTTTATAAATGCTTGTTTGCCACTAGTCACATAAAGCGACTGTGGGATTCTGTCTAGAATAAATACATATATTTTATATATATACCTGTGTGGGCTACTCTTTCATTTGGTTATTCAAGAGGTTATTATGGAAAAACAATAAGCTTAACACTCCTTCAAGACTTAGCCTGAAGGCTGCTCTCCACAGCTACCACTAGGATAGCTTTCTTTAAAGGTTGTCTTAAACCTATCATCAATAAGAGTCGAATTGGACTGGTGCAAGGTGTCCCTATAACTAGGAACAGCATATGCCAGGCCAACTTCTCACATGGTGGAATTACTACGAGCCAGGGGTTCGCGAATTATCATCAATTTGGACGACATCTTGCTCTTAGAGCAATGCCCATTGTGCCTCTCGCGCAGTTTGCGGGGAACAGTGGTTCTCCTCCAGAATCTGGGTTTCGTGATAAACGACAATAAGTCTCGAATGTCCCAATCCAAACAGGTGACATTCTTGAGGTTTACCATAGATTCGGTGGCCCGCAATTGGAGTCTTCCAGTGAGGAAGATTACCAAGATCCGCAGGGAAGTGAGGAGGATGTTAGCTCGCACCTCAACTTCAGTGAGGCAGATAGCTCGGTTGGTGGGTCTTTTCGCCTCTTCGATTCAAGCAATCTTCCCTGGACCGCTCCATTACAGGGCATTACAACATTTGAAGGCCTCTCACCTCCGCAAGGGCCTCCAATACTCGGACCAAGTCCCCATTACAGAGGGGGTCCGCATGGAGATGAGATGGTGGCTAGACTATATGAAAGCCTGGAACGGCAGGGCCATTTTCGGCTCGAATTCAGACTTGGTAATAGAGTCCGACGCCAGCAAGTCAGGCTGGGGAGCCTACTGCGGGGACTCCTTTACAGGAGGAAAGTGGTCTCCCGACGAATGCCAGCTCCACATCAATTGCCTAGAATTGATGGCGGGCTCCTTCGCGATCCAGTGCTGGACGAAGGACAAAGTGAACTGCAGTGTGCTGTTGAAGATGGACAATATCTCGGCAGTGCGTTACATCAACCATCTAGGGGGTATGAAGTCCAAAGCGTTAGCGGATTCGGCCATGGACCTTTGGACGTTTTGCCTTACCAACAACATCTCGGTAAAGGCGGAATACCTTCCCGGGAGCTTTCAACGTGGTGGCAGATTGGTGCTCCAGGAGTTGGTCGGACAGAGAGACTGCACAACAAGTGGGGCCCGTTTTCAGTCGATTTCTTTTGCGTCCCGGTTAGATCACCGGCTACCGAAATTCTTCAGCTGGAAGTCGGACCCTCTTGCGGCTGCGTCGGACGATTTTCTTTAAAATTGGTCTGCGTAAGCTGGATATGCCTTCCCTACCGTTCTCAATGATGAGACTCACGACACATATCCGCAGACAACAGGCGAAGGTGGTGTTGATCACACTGTATTGGAGGTCTCAAGTGTGGTTTCCAGTTCTTCTTGAACTTTCCTGGGATTCTCCAATCCTTCTACCCTGCAATCCTCTTCTTCTGAGGGATCCCAAGTGCAATCCCCATCCGCTAGTCCAACATGGAAGAATGCAACGTGTGGCCTGGCGGATTTCAGGCATCGCTGGAGAGTCTCTGGCCTTTCGAATGAGGCTCAAAAGCTGCTGGGAGCAGCGTAGGCAGACAGCACAAATAAAGATATAGATCAGCTTGGTCCAGATGGGTCAGTTGGTGTGTTCGGAATGATCAGGATCCCATGGGATGCTAAGTGGTAGCCAATATGAACTTCTTGGCGCCCTTAGCGGCTCAGGGACTGGCATACCGCACGGTTAATTCCTACAGGTCGGCAATTTCAGCTGGCCATACACCAATCCAGGGTCAACCAGTTGGGGAGCACCCAATGGCCTGCAAATTGATGAGGGGTATCCGCCTCACGCTCCCTCCAGAACCCAGATATTCGTCGCTTTGGGACAATAATTAGGTGTTGCACTTGTTCCAATCTTGACAACCCAATAAGTACTTGTCCTGTAAATAGCTATCGGCGACGCTGGCGATGCTTTTGTGCCCGAGTTCTTGCCGAAGAGTGTCAGACGTTAGGGCACTGGACATTTCAGGACGAGTTTTTTAGGGAGTTACATTCCGATAGTTCCCCCAAGCTGTGTGTGGTCCGACGCCTCAAAAGAGTACAAGAGTATGACGGAGGAGACCCATCCCCCCTGAGGACCGCCAATTGTTGATTTCCTTATGGAAACCCTTCAAAGCGGTTACACCAACAACTATAGCCTGTTGGATCTGATGGGTGATACAAGAAGCAGGCATAAACGTCTGGCAGTCTTGACGTTTGGCTCCTTTAGTCTTAGGCCCTCAGTAGGATTGGCCCAGTAAACGGGATGGGTTTTTTACACTCAGAGTTACCAATACCTGGGGTACCGGTAACCCTGGAGGCGTGGAAAACTTGTCCCATTAGAAGTTGGATGCTGAGGGTCCACTAAGAAATGGAAAATGACTGCCTCTGACAGTGCATAACAGATTTTAATGCAGAGGACTATCCACCTTGACGCTGTCCTTTTCTGTAAAGCCTTTCTTCGCTCCGGAAACCCCCAAAAAAGAGCTGGTCATCCGCACAATGGTCTTTCTTGTGGTCAATATGGAAAAGATAGAGCCTCGCCTCCTCTTTTGACAGGGGAAGTGAAACGTAAAACATTGTCACAGTAATGGATCTTCTGACATAAACAAGTGACACTCTTTTAGTAAAAAGGCTGTCCAGTTCTCCAGCACCAATTAATAATTACCGGTACAATTCCGACAATAATTCCGCATTTTAGGCTAGTCTTTCACCAGGAGGTTTAGGCTACTTTTAAATTCCCAAATCTCGAATAAAAGGTAAGAGATCTGAGGTGTTTCTGCAGAACTCATAGTTCAGATGGGGCAAGTAAATCCTAATACCGACCCCCCAGGAATTAGGAGGCAACTCAAAATTAGGGTCTCAGTGGTGAAAAAACACCAGGATGCAATAAGATCTAACAGCATTCATAGAGGATATTTAGCTTGCTTAACTCTATGTGGTTAGGCATCCGTTTGTGATATTAAACAACTTCAAGTCATGGCTTAAGATTTAATCTCGTCAGCACATTCAGATGAATCCCCAGGGTGACTAGACAAGACAGTTGCAGAAGCCCAGTGAACAATTACTGTTCTGGTCACGCTGGTTCTGTGAAAAACAGAAGACATGGTTCCTTCTAGGGTTTGCTGAGAACATTATTGAAGGAGGAAATGCATAAGAAAATACACTACACCAAATCATAAAAAATGCTTCCCCTTAAGATTATAGCTACCAGTGCCCCCCAAGGAAAAACTAGAATTTCTAGCTCTCACAGATGGCGAATAAGTCCATTTGGGGTAGTCTCTAGAACACAAGGATCAGTTGCAGTTGGGACTGATGGATTTTCCATTTCTGTCAGTCAGATAGGGAGATAGTTCAGGGTGTTCACCTGATCGTTCTTGAGACCTGAGAAGTATTCCCCTGAAAGACTTACATTGTTGGTGATTGCCCAGTTTCATGGTTCTTGTGTCTCCCTTCACAGAGTATGAGATCTCATGGTCCCCCGTTTAATGGCACAATACACATAATTTGAGATATCTGTCCTTAAGAGTACAGATTAATTCCTTAATCTTGACAGGAAGACTAGTAAATCGAGGTTTATCACTCAAAATTCCTAGAAATCGATATGAAGCTTATTTATCCTTCTGCCGGTGAACCTTTCATCCATCCACTGAGGCATTCATTCAAAAAAAGTAACAGCAACAAAGGAGGTGGACAGTGAGACAAATGTGCAGGTTCTCAGTCATCTTCCACCAGAACAGTGCTAGCTTCAGGTTGTAGGCAATTTTCGTCAGGTGGTCCCCCATTCCATAGGCCTGTTGCCACTGCTGTGCCAGGTGTTACTAAATGAAGCACTCTTAACCATCAAATGGGCATCAATTGGGATCAAGAGGGATTTGTACACTCTTCATTGACGTTGTGCTCCAGTTGTAAATAATTAACTTTGAAATGTGCTCCTGAACAGGGTACTAGCCCTAAAAGATGTTTCTAGCAGCCCAAGAAAGAAAACACTCTTAAAAGGAATGAGGGTCATTTAGGGTGAGACCCATCCTTGGGAAACAAGCACCATGAAGGCTTTTGTGGATACACTAGCTTTTGACAGCTCTGTCTGTGCAGGAAGTAAGTCATCCAAATACAAGCATATCTGATGGGCTGATTTTCTCATGTTAGTGGACATCAGGGTCAGACTTCAAACTGAAGGAAAGTGCTTAAAATTGATAATCTTGCCCTGTTAGAAAGAATCCCAGATGTTACCTGTGACTTTAGTGGAATGGGATAAGAAAATATGCATACTGGAAGGAAAATGATAGACCTACAATTCCAGCAGCAGTTAAAAAAAAAAACAACTCCTGAATGGTTACTATCATGAGGGACTGCTTCTTGAGGAACCTGTTCAGGTAACAGGCAGACACCATCTGCCTCCCTTTTTCTCAACCAAGAAGAATCTGGATTGCTTAAATATCAACAATCAGCAATCCCAGGATTATATTAAGCGTCCCACCGGATCCATTATTACAGTATTGAAAATACACTTCTCGTACAATCCATATTTAACAGTTAAAGGGTGCAAGAATAAGAAGGGATGTTGGATTGCTCAATATCCAAAAACTGAAAACAGAATCAATCACAAGAGAGAAACTGGTTCATCAATACTCAAACAAATAAAGAGTCCTTTAACAAAACATCCATGATTTACTTCATCTATTCTTTTTTGATCCATTAAGCGACATACACATAAAATGTAGTTCCTAAAAACGAATCCCTGGAACTTCATCAGGGCTAGGATAATTTAAACCCTTGTACGCTCATGACGGAACCACGCCGTCATGAGCCACGGGCGGCGTGTGCTCATGACGGTGTGGTTCTGTCATGCTGCGGCCGTTGGCGGCCGCTCCTCCCACGCGGCTCTAATTCCCCGCCTGTGCGGGCGAAATAGAGAGTGGGCGGAGTCGTGACGGAACCACGCCGTCATGAGCACAGCTCGCCCGTGACTCATGACGGCGTGGTTCCGTCATGAGCATGGCGGCGCCGCGCTCACCTCTCACCCCCCCAGCGCTGCGGCGGAATTCGCGCCGCAGCGAAGGGGTTAAAACCCCAGATGAAGATGACCCCTGCTTCCTGATATTACCAGACCTCTTAGCTGCCTTTGGCACAGTCAACCATCCCACCAGCAAATGTTGAATAGGCTAACTGGCAATGTTCTGCCTCTCCTCCTAACTTTTCTACCAACAACAGTCAGATTTTACGTAAATCTTCAGGTCTGTAAAGATCTTTATCACCTGCAGAGTCCCACAGGGGTCTATATTGTCCCCTTGTCATCTTCAACCTCTACATTGAGCCGCTTAGTGCTCTATTCACAGATAAGAGCATAAAGACTCATCCAGGGCACGAAGAAGTATTATCAAATCAACCTCAGTCTGAATAAACTTTATTTGTTGCCCTTGCTGGTTTCCATCATCTTCACCTGCATCATTTACAAAGCCATCACGACCAGCATCTTATCTTGTCAAGTCAGCATCTCTGGTAGTTCTCGCAACCAGTACATCATCAGACTGCAGACTAAGAAGTGTAAACAAGGGGGCTTGGCTTAGCACAGAAGGACAAGTTACTTACCTTCAGTAACGCCTTATCTGGTAGAGACACGATCGAGCTAGACGCAGAATCCTCACCTTTGAACTTCCAGGTGTCAGGCTGGATCTGGAAGATTTATTGCAGCAGTTTCCCTGTGTGCCGGTAGGTGGCTCTGCATGACGTGGGTGTCGTGTTCCTCATAGCCGTGATGTCCTCGTCGTTAATATAACCAACACTCCGGCGCGCTGACGTCAGTACTTTTCACGACTTTCCACACCAGAATCGCGGAGCCATGAAGTGACTAACCATGGTGGGTTTAAAAGAACTAGTAACCACGAAAAATTACTCCAACTGACCACGTAGTGGTCAATCAAGATACACTTAAATGGGTAGAAGCGAAGTATGAAGTGTGAGGATAGGTGTGTAACTTCACCAAAAGGTAAGCAAGGAAGCAATTCCTTTTTGTTTAGTTACCCTCACACACCCTAGTTGTGTCATGCTTTATCATCGGGTCACCCCAACGCCTATAGGTCGGGGTGGGCTCGACCACAGTGTTGGGAGCTCTTTTGAATAGTTGAAGACCAGGGGGACATTAAAGATAAAACACCTCCGACAGATCCCCAGTTTCCCTTGATTCTTGGGACTGTCAGGGTATAAAAAAGTCTTAAAAAACGGGTCAATGGGAGTATTATGGTCCTATGACCCTAGTGCCAACATGTTTCAGTCCATATGTGGCCTTAAAGGTCCTGGACTTTCTTCAGGGCAATGGTCGTCCTCCCTGGGGGAAAGAGAAGGGGGGGATCCCTATCCTGTCAGTGAGTAAAGGGCAGAGTAGCTGCTCCTTATGTGTGTGACAGATGAGTTATCTGTCATGCGTGGTTCTCCATCTGTAAAGAGAACAAAGAAAAACAACATACAATATTGTATGAGCATATTGTGGTATTTCCATGATGCTGTTTCCCATATACGTGCTTTCGAAGGAGACCGAGCCCACGTGTGCCCAATGACTGTGCAACATAGTAGTGTTCAATCTCTTTCAAACATGTGCCACTCGCATCTATATCTGTACATAATATTGCTACGTGAGAGATTGTGTGGTGGCGATTTTGCTCGCATACTGACACTAACTGCATGCCAGACCGTGCGTGTTTACAAGAACAGCTAGGGCCCTGAAGGGAAGCAGCCCTGACACTAAAAACAATTCCGCAGTGCAGGGAGGATGAGTGGGTCTGTAAGGAATCTGCAGCTAGATCATGTCTCTACCAGATAAGGAATTACCAAAAGAAAGTAACTTGTCCAGCAGATAGAGACATCTAGCCGCAGATTCTTTACCTTTGAACAGATACCCAAGCAATCAATACCTTCCCCGGAGGACGAACTGCAGAAACTTTTAGACCAGAAAATCCTGCAAAACAAAGCGGTGAAACAGGCTCTCTCTGCAAACCTGAGAATTCAGGCAATAGTGTCTGGCAAACATTTGCAGAGACACCCATGCGGCCGTTTGTAGGATATCAGCAATTGGCTGTAGTGGCTGCCTTCGCCCTGGAGGAACGGGCCCTAAGGCCTTCATGAGTTGGCTTCCTTGCCAAGGCGTAACAGATTTTTATACAGAGGATAACCCAACAAGAGATGTCCTCTTTTGAACAGCACACGCCTTCTTTGCTCCCATGTACCCGATAAAGTGTTGGTCATCCACCCAGAACTCTTTAGTGCGATCAAGGTAGAACAATAACTTTCTTTTTGGGTTTAGATGGTGGAGATGCTCCTCTTCTTCGGAAGGGTGCGGAGGTGCATAGAAAGTGAGTAGAGTAACAGAGTATCCCTGATGGAAGAAAGTTATATTTTTGGGCAAAAAGGATGCTATAGTTCTTAGTACCACTTTGTCCGGAAAGACTGTAAGAAGGCCTTGATGACAGTGCCTGAAGTTCGCTCACCCTCCTGACAGACGTAATTGCCACCAAAAAAGCTGTTTTGATAGTGGGCAATCGTAAAGAGTGCGCACATCAAGAATGTAAGGACCAAATTAAGCTCCCACTGTGGCACGGGAAAAGGAGAAACAGGGAAACAAGAGGGTTAACCCCTTGAAAAACCTCTGCACCAGAGGATTTAAAAAGCAAAGGATGATCTGGCAGCCGTAGAAAATCTGAGAGGGCCCAAAGGTAGCCCTTCAGAGTTACCAGAGCAAAGCCCTGCTGGGCCAAGGAAAGGATAACCAAGAGAATATCTGCGATAAAGAACAGATAAGGGGTCAATATACCGTTCTGTACAATATTTACAAACTTTGTTCCATCGGCAGGCACATACCGATTTCGTGGAGGGACGCCTGGCTGTCAGAATAACTTCACAGACTTTGAGAGGAGGGTCAAAAGCTGTCAACTTTCACCGCTTAATCTCCACGAAAGGTGGCGGGGAGTGAACAGGTTTGGGTGGAGGACCATCCCCTGATAATGCGACAGAAGATCCCCCCAAAGGGGCAGCCTGAATGGAGGATCGAAGCTCATATCCAGAAGCTGGGGATACTAAACTTTCAGTGCTCAATCCGGAACCACAAGAGTAATTTGTGCCCGGTGGCTCCTGATCATCTTGAGAACTGTGGACAGGAGTAGTATGGGCAGAAAGGTGCACAAGAGGCCTAAGCTCCACTTGTGACAAAAAGCGTTGCCAAGCAAGATCCACCTTGGAAACTCCAACGCGCAAAACTGCTGAAATTGCCCCCGTTCTCTTCGAAGGCGAACAGATCTGACCAAGGCTCTCCCCACCGCTGAAAGAGATGTCGTACCACCTCCGGATTGAGACGACACTCGTGACCTGCGGGGCACCTTCGGCTGAGTTTGTCTGCTTTGGCGAGAATCCGCCAGATGTTGAACCACCAGGGAAATGCCCTGATGTTCCATCCAAGTCCAGAGGCGCAGGGCCTCTTGACAGAGAGTACACGACCCCACTCCACCCTGTTTGTTGCAGTACCACATGGCGGTAGTGTTGTCCATGAACACCTGAACTAGCCATCCTTTGATGGATGGTAAAAAGGATTTCAGTGCCAACTGGGTTGCACGAAGCTCCAATAAGTTGATATAGAGCTTGGCTTCCGCCGGAGACCAGAGTCCTCTGATCTCCACCTCCCCAAGATGGCCGCCCATCCCAGAAGAGAGGCGTCAATCACTACTGTGGGATCTGGGTGGGGAAGGGAGGGGATCTGCCTCTGACCCAATCGTGATTTGTCAGCCACCACTGCAGGTATTTTGAAGTGCCCTATGATATCTGAACTAGGTCGGCGAGATTTCCTCAATGCTGCGCCCATTGGAACTTCAGGTCCCACTGCAGAGCCCGCATGCTCCACCATGCAGGATCCACCAGCAGGATGTAGGAGGCTATGAGGCCCAACAGCCACAGGGTCATTCTCACCGAAATCCAGGATAGAGGCTGAAACATCGTTATCCTAGCCTGAATACCCTGGACTCTTCGTTCGGGAGGATAGGCCGGAAACTGCAACGTGTCCAGAACCGCTCCAATGAAAGGGAGCTTCTGAGAGGGAGTCAGGTGTGACTTCGACACGTTAATAGTGAACCCTGGCAAATGTTGGACGTTCGCTGTAGTCTGGAGATGGTAGATGACTGCTTGGGATGAGCCTGCCTTCAATAACCAATTGTCGACATAGGACAAGACCCGAACCCCTGAGCTCTGCAGATGGGCTGCGACCGCCGCCATCACCTTTGTGAACACCGAGGGGCACTGGTGAGGCCAAAGGGGAGCACGGCAAACTTGAAAGTGCTCGTAGCCCACCGTAAACTGCAGGTAGCGACGATGGGCAGGCAGGATGGGAATATGAAAAAAGGCATCCTGCAAGTCCAGTGTTAAAATCCAGTCTCCCTGGTCCAGGGCAGACATGACCTGAGCTAGGGTGAGCATCTTGAACTTCTCTTTTTTTAGGAAGTAGTTGAGGGCTCTGAGTTCGGGGATAGGACGAAGGCCTCTGTCCTTCTTTGGGACCAGAAAATAGTCGGAATAACAACCACAGCCTATTCTGGCCAGGAATCCTCTTTATAGCTCCCTTGGCCAAGAGAGTCTTGACTTCCTTGCGGAGTTAGGCAAGGTGATCCTACGTCACTCGATCGTACACTGGAGGCATGGATGGAGGCATTATCTCGAAGGGGAGGGAGTAGCTCTTCGGACTCTTTGCAACACCCACCTGTCCGAGGTGATGTTTTGCCAGTGATGGAGATGATGGAGTATTCTGTCACCAACTAGACTTGAATGATCCTGAGGGATCGGACTAGGAGGATTTTGCAGTGGATCATGGCTTGGCTTGACTTCTGTCCTCCCAAACCACGGGTTGGGGTGAACCACGTCCACTGCTCCACAGAGACAGAGGTTGCTGAACTTGCAGGGCCCTCTGGCCGGAATAGGGTTGATGCGGTTGGTACAATGAAAAATCGAGAAAGGCACTCTCTAGTGATTTGAAACTTGGTATATTTTTCCAGGGGTGCTTCCGAGAAAGGCTTGCTGTCTGGGCAGGCCCGTGAATTTAATAGAAAATAATGCAAGTGGAATGAGTCTTGCTCTCGGAGCAGCCTACCCTTTAGGCTAATGCGGACATTCTATGAAATAATCGCAATAATATATCAATTTTCCATATTATGATTCACAATCAAAAAACAATATTTGATAAATTTCACAAGTATGAAATGACATTTTATTATTGTTCACGTCACAATTTATGCCATGTTCATTATGTACATAGATCAGCTGTTGATCAGATTCATGCTTGCCCAATGCATTTCAGGCCTTTCTGTGGCCCTTCTTCAGGGGTAATGATCTAAAAAGAATATAAACGATACAAACATTTTAGCATTTACGTGCGGGAAACTCCTGTCTTCAACAGCATAATATCCATTCACAATGACATTACTTTCATGTAAGTTAGTGAATTAAGTTGCTCAGTCATGTAAATTCACAAGAAAACAGAGCGCAATGACTTTTCAAGCTGAAACCTTGTAGAAACCAATCACCCTTCGGTTGGTAGCCCGGAATAGGGTTGGTGCGGTTGGTAGCCCCTTCCATAGGCACAAAAGGACCGAAAAACAGACACAGGCTGGGATGCAGTGGTGAGGCTCAAGGACTTGGCTGTAGCCCGCGAGTACTTGAAATGCTTAAAGGAGGCATCTGCTTTGCCTCAGAAGAGACAGGAGCCATCAAAGGGCATGACCATTAGATTAGCTTGGACATCCCCGAAAAACCAAACGTCCTCAGCCAGGCATGGCGACATAAGGCCACCGCCGTGGAAATCACTCTGTCCAGCGAGTCTGCTGTTTCCAAGCCACATGGGATGGCAAACTTTGCTGCATCTCCCCCGTCTCAAATGGCCTGGAAGAGTAGAATCCGGTTCTCCTCCGAGACTCTGGGCAGCACCTCCACAACCGTGTCCCATATCGAATGAGGATAGCGGCCCAAAAGGCATGCATTGTTCACCGACTGCAATCCTAGAGTGGCGGAAGAAATTATTTTCTTCCCAAAGCTTTCAAGTCTCTTGGAGTTCCTGTCCATGGGAGTGGAAGGGAACTCGCCTTGGGGAGTGGAAGCTTGAAACACAAAGCTTTGTGGGATGGGGTGGGCAGTGAGGAAAGCTGGGTCGCCCGGTGCAGGGCAATGGCGCGGGCAATTGTTCTATTCACGGGAACCCCTGTGCTGGGCTTGGACTAGGTACCCAAAAGAACATCTGACACCAGACTGGAGGACCTCTGTCAAGGTGATGCCACCTCCTCCATAGCCAGGTTAGGGGAAGACAGCATGCTAGAATCTGGGGACTTGTCCAGGCCACTGGCATCACCCAGTTCCTCATACCAGTCCAAGTCCTGGTGTTGCTGGATTTCTAGGGTGTCCTGCTCCCCCTCCCAATCCTCCTCATCCATCTCTAACCCTTCAGAATACGGCAGGTTAAACGGCATGGAGCTCTACAGCTTGGTCGGCGCATGTCTCAGTATCGGTGGATGCCTGGCCAGCTCTGTGTCGTCAGGAATGAGGTTTGGGGAGGCGCTGCAGGTGGGTGCCGGCAAGATCAAGGACCTCGGCTGCAGACGCAGCACCAGGGAAGGTCGCTTTGGAGGTGCGACCTGCAGGGTCAGGCCCCCCAAATATGGAGCATATGGCATCTTAGAACTCCTTCAGCAGGGCGGGGGTTGCTCCCGGCCCTGGGAAGGGAAAAAAACGCAGAGCCAACCCAGGCACCAGCTCCGCAGAGCAGGGCCTCGAGCGTCGAGGTTCCTTCGTCTCATCACGCGACAGACGTAGCGATGTCGAAGCAAGCTTCGACTTCTTGTGTTTCTTTTGACACCTCTTACCTGATGACTTGGAAGAAGAGGACTTTGATTCTCCGGAGCGGTGGTCAGACCTTCCTCTTGACTGAGACCGGGATCAAGACCGAGATAGACTGGGCAACCATCGAGGCGCCGGACCACAGTTAGCTTTAGGGACCGCTCCCTCCAAGCTTTTGGCGCCATGGCACAGTAATTGG
Source organism: Triturus cristatus (assembly GCF_964204655.1). Classification (NCBI taxonomy): domain Eukaryota; kingdom Metazoa; phylum Chordata; class Amphibia; order Caudata; family Salamandridae; genus Triturus; species Triturus cristatus. The sequence goes on from NC_140592.1 coordinate 639,890,860, forward strand.
AGCATGTCTTTGTGTCCTAGACACATTAAGTGGGGGTCCGTGACCGACATGGCGCGGTGGAAGGCGCCATATGACTTGAACCCTGAGGTCTTCTTGCTAGACATCACTAGCACACCAAAAGGTGCAGACTAAAGTCGAAAAAAGTCTGTAAAAAAATGACAGGGGTAAGCTCTCTTCAAGAGATCGGCGATGGCTGGCATGTAAAGAAAATAACTTGATGTCAGCGCACTCGAGTGGCGGTTATATTGACAATGTGGACATCATGACGCCGACCCACGCGATGACGCCACGTGGAGTCATCCAACCCCACCTACCGGCAAGCAGAGGTACTGCAACCAAAAAATTTCCGGATCCAGCCTGACGCCTAGAAGTTCAAAGGTAAGAACTCTGCAGCTAGATTTCTCTATCAGATTGGTGTACGCATTAGAGAAGAGCTCCTGAGTGGGTCTAGCTGATTCAACGCCGAATGGAGGTTGAGACCTGAACTTTCCGTTATATGGTCTCCGACGTGAGATTCTGCACTTGCTGAGCACTGAGCGCTTGCTGAGGTGGGTCTCTCTTCCAAAGTGGGTTTGAGGCCTGTCCCAGAGGCTAGCATTTTGCAAATACTGCATGTGACACGCTCCTTTGGCTTTGCAGGACTAGCCCCCGTGCCACCCTTCTGCCCCAGAGAGACAGGAGGCAGAAAGAGACGGGAAGCAGAGAGCCCCCCTACCGTGGTGGAGAGTGGTACCAGAGAGTCCCTTTTGCCTAATCCTGTTTGGGCTGGGCCCTGACACCACCTACGTGGGGAAGGGAAGAGCCACCAGCACCTCATCTCTTCCTTTGCCTGACTTCTCTCGCCGGTGAGGTCCCCTCCCCGCATGAGAGGCTGAGTTTGGGCCCATGAGTGGTATGTAAGGACCATCCAGGCAATGGAGGTGCGTTTTCTGGTACCTTTGCACCAGTGACTAGGCCCACTGTGGAATGTGGATAGGCACTCACCGTGCCACTCCCTGCTGGCACCTTCCTGGGACTGTCGTTCATTAGGAACCTGTTTTCTGGGTCAGGTTTTCTACACATAGTTCTGAGCCCCAAGACGTACCAAAATAAGTTACACACTCCCTCCTGAGATGGGCCCCAACTGCTGCGAATGCTCAACTGAGAAGATTGCTCGAGTCTCAGCACTATGCATTGATCCATCTGGTAGGGGTGCTGGGGTAAAGCAGGTCCTAATGAAGGCCAAAATCACTCATACAGTTTGTGGAGTGATCTGGTGCCCTGCACTCATCATTCTTTGTCAGAAGGCTTTTCATTCATCATCAGGCCTTGCAAGTTAGACGTTCTTCGGCCTGCCGCTCACTGATCTCAAAACAGGCCCCCTGAACTCCTCCTGACGAGGGCTAGCGTCTCTTGCTCCCCTGGCCCCAAAGCAGAGACCAAACAATCATGAAGCGGCCCTTCATGATGAGCTGGTCTCTGAGGGTAGGGCCAACTTTAAGTATGACTGGACACCTGCCCACGAAGTGCTGTTCAAGTCAGAGCCAGCAGGTGCCTCAATCCCTGTTGCTGGGATTGTTTTGGATCAGTGGCATAAGACAGAACTATGCAAGAAATGAGTAGCCACTCCTTTTGACTTTGTTCTTGTTTCCCTGGCTTGTCATACACCTTCACATTGCCTCTGTAAGGGTACCGATGGAGCACGCCTAATACTCCACATCCTACCAAGATCGGGACACTCAAAACTCTAAAATCTCTCTCCCCTCTACTACTCCTACTGCGCTGAAGGATGACAATGAGACAGAACCGTGTGTGCCTGTTGCAACCCCTACTGAGGACTGGAATGTGGCCGTCACACCTACAAATAAACTGGACCATATCCTTCAGGCTATTGCGGAAACCCGATCAGACTTAGATAGCAAACCAAAGTATCCACAATTGAGGTGAATCTACCATGCAACATCGCAAACTGTCGAAGCAAGTAAAGAAAACAAAATGTCCTTAACCCCTTCTGTGCCACGCCCTTTCCCCCTCCTGTGCCGGGCGTTTTATTAGTGAGTGGCGTTCATGACGAGATAGTCTCGTCATGGGCGCAGCGCGACCGTGCTCCATGACGAGACTATCTCGTCATGGGCACTGAAGAGGTTAAAAGAACTTCAGCTGCAAACAGCTGACCTTCACAAAAAAGTCTCTGATTTCCTGGACAGGGTTTGTGTACTGGAGGGAAGGGCGCTTCAGATGTAATAAGATTCATATCAGAGGTCTGCCTGAGGGGACTGAGGGGTCTGACACCAGTGGCTTCATAAAAGCCTCGCTGCTTTAACACGCGGTGGACATTGGCCTGTAAGAAAGTGCACCTACTTGACATGGTCACCCTCATTATTTGCCAGGTATTTGATGCAACTTTGACTGAAGTTCACAAGTTGCCTGCTAACCAGGTCCTGAGTGCCAGTGTCCCTTCCCAAAAACAAGGTAACTGTGCAACTGTTCCACAACTGGAAAGACTTTTAGCACCCCTGTAAGATCCTAGTAAATGGTACCCCTGGTACCTAGGGCATGGGTACTAAAGAGTATTCCTAAGAGTTGCAGCATGTATTGTGCCTCTCTAAGGGACCCACCACAAAACTCATGCAGGCTGCCATCACAGGCAGGGACATCTTAAGGATTTTGGGGGCCCTGGGCCAAACTTATTTTGGGGGCCTTTTTGGAATAGCTTTGAATGTATGATCCAATTTCAACTCTTTCATGCCCTCTTTGTCCAAGTCACTGACAGTGCACATGCACACTCATCTAAATTCTAAATATGTTAACATCTAATATTCAGGGATCGTGATGTGTGTTTTCAATACTTTAACACAGCAGTGGCTCAATAGTATTACTGCAAATAATCTCTGTGACATTCTCCAATTTCTCATATATCACGTTTTGTTTTGATCTAAAAAAAAACACAAAAACTTTTTAACAGATGTTGCATGAAGCATAAACACAACATTTCTCTGCAAAATGTCTGTAATAGACTCTTACATATCACCCACATTAAAATTAATTAAAGGTAAACGGTATTTAAAACAGTCTGTTTGAGAATTATTCAAGGTCAGCAGAACAGAGCTTGCTCTATCAAGGGACCCCCTGGAAAGGCTTTGTCCCTAGCCCAGAGCCCACTTTGTCCATGCTTTAAAACGTCTCTGATTGCAGGGTGCTTGAAATAGGGCAGACAAAAGTGAAAACACAACACGGCACACGTGCCACGTCCCCAGACACTCCTTGAAATATATTTACAGCCCTGAGGCAGGGGGTTTCATATTACATCTGAGGACATATCTGCTCATCATCCGATCGCTAGATAGTGCAAGTAAACATGGAGGCCATCTTGAGTACATGTACTGGGCACTGGTCATTACAAGTTCCCCAGCTACAAGATGGCTTCACTGAAACCTATGGTGTTTGGTTTAAAATACCTTGTCTTGATAAATTCATACTGATGCCAGTAGTGGATTTATTAAACTTTGCACCCAGAGAGCACCTTAGCGGTGCGCCCTGAAAACCTACCAACCTCTATTCAGGGCTCAGCAAATCCACTCGACGCTCGCATTTGCGAGGTAAATTTTATGAGGTCGAGCTATTTTTAGGTCCTACTCGCCCTTTCTGGCGAGTATAAAAACATACTAACTTTTGTCCTCCGTCTTTGAAAACGGAGCAAATGTGACAAGATAACAAGATTTAAAGGCCTTTTTATTGCTCACAAAGCAAATGAGCAATAAAAATGCCTTTAAATCTTGTTATCTTGTCACTTTTGCTCCGCTTTCAGAGACGGAGGTCAAGTAGGTCACTGTTGGGGCGAGGAAATTTTTCGAGGTACTAGTCCTGCAGGACTAGTACCATTTTTCAGATTTTTCGAGCCCTGCTATTGTACCAGCTGACTGGTGTAGACCAGCCTGCCACCACAGACACGTTTCTGACCCCCTGCAGGTGGAAGATCACGCTCTCTAAAATCAGAAACAATGCCTGCTCTGGCCGGAGTAGTTGTCACCTCCTCCAAGCAGGCTGGCTAGAAATCAGCATATCAAGGCAGCAGGCTTCAAAGGCCTCTGTCTCATTTGATATGAGGCCCAGCTTCCCTAGACAGGAGAAATGTCACCCCCACAAGGGCACATTTGGCACAAGGACAGATGGGAAAATTAGCTAGTCAGATGGCGTTTTTACAATCAGGCTAGTTACACCCATAAGGTGGGCTACCTGAAGTGAACATAAAAATAGAATTCCACAATCTTGGTTTTTGTTAAAATTAAATACACTGGAACGGGGTTATGTCCACTCCCTACAGGAAGTGGTCATACAGGGGTGTAGGCACCTCAAAGGTAAGTAGCCCATAGGCTACTACTTTACACTCCCCTTAATGCCCCTAAATTGAGTATTTAGGTGTCACCCCCTAACACAAGAAATCCAGTTTTGATGCAAGAAGAACAGGACAAAGAAGAGCAAAGAAAGCGAGAACTGAGGACCAGCTGCATATCTTTTTAGCGCCAAAACCTGTCTTCCTGCACTTGCCGCGATAATAACGACAAACCGACTCGTCCTACTGCTTTTCATCTGCCTGTGGTAAATAATTTAATTACCGGGACTTAATTTGATACAGAAACATAATAAAAATAGCTCAGTAAAATAAGAGGCAGAATCCGTGGTATTAGAGGTTCGGAATGGGCTTTATTCCAATGGACGATTCGAATCGTTGACTCCAAGTTCCATCACCACGGAGGTTCAGGAAGTGAAGTACATACTTTATTGATAAGTAATCACTTTTATACAATAGGCATTACAGTGAAGCAAATGCAAGAGGCGTAACAATTGATAGTGAAGATAAAACATACATGCGTAGCAAAAGTAGGCGTAACTGGGTGTAACTAAAGAACGTCATCAGGTGTGATGTCATAATAGGGTGGTTCCATGAAAGAATTTCGCAATGTCAGCAGAAATACTTGGCAGAAATGCGCGCGCAGCAGCATGACGTGTGATTGACGTGCAACTACGGGGTGAAGGGGACTTGACATTTAGCTCTACATGTGGCGACAGAAGTCTGGAGGGTCAAGTCAACCTAATCCCAAATCATATCTAACATCCTATGTTTAAAGAACTATGTTATCCAAAAGAGAGGTCTCTTAGAGTAGAATCTTATTCTATACTGACTATACTGACTGTTAGTGCGTGTACAAGCGTCTAAGTGTCTACACTAGATGCGAGGGCAGAAGTCTTCCATAATAATAGGGCTATGAATTACTTGCGTAAAGACAGAGAAGCCGGGCCTTTGCTCGGTAGCTGGAAGAATGTTTACTTAAACTACTAGACAGGAATGCATTGGGCAGGGAGCGGAGCAGATAATTTCGAAGGTGAAATACAGTTTTTGGCAGGCAACAGGCTGATGTCAGGCATCGTGAGCCGCGCAGGGAATGAGACAAAGTTCATGGTCACAGATGCAGGCTCAGACTGGAGCTTTCAGAGGCAGAAGGCAAGAAAAGTTTGATGACAGAATCAGGGCCTACTTGCCTGGACTGTAAAATGGCATAAGTGAACCATATAAAGCCGGTGGCCTTTCATACTTAGGAATGGAATATCCGGCCTATTCATGGCGGATCTGAAAGAGGACATGTTGACGGTGGACGCACATGTGTTTGCGTCTTCATAACTGGAACTGGAGGGAACATACATGTACTTGTGATTCATACATGAAACCGTTGGGGTCCAAGATAGGGGACATAACTGATCATAAAAATCCATATTTCCACATTCCCTCCTTGTCCCCTACTTGCCCGTTAGGAGATATCAATCTTCATCAATCCGTTGATCTGTTCATATAGCATCATTTGTTCTTCTTTTTTCTTCTGGGATGAATGAAATCTTGGTGGTGGAATACACGATGTGGCACACAGACCACAGATCGCTGGTCCACATTGTAGACATAGACAGCAACTGAATAGTATGAGAAAGCCAATACCTAGGAAGGATAGGACCTTCCATCCAAAGGTAGATAATACACTCCAAAACCAACCGGACCAAGTCCAGGTGCCTGGATTCTGGTGTATCTGGCTTACAATCTTATGAAGGCGAGTTATGGCTTTATATACAGATGGCGAATTTTCTGGTATGAAAATGCAACAACTTGATCCGATGACCCTACAAGCTCCGCCCCTATCGGCCAGGATGACGTCTAGGACAAGACGATTTTGAAGCACAACAATCCGCATAGCAGACTGCTCTTCTGTTAAATTGCCTAAGGCGGAAATAGTTTCGTTCACTACTGCTTCAAGGGTTCTAGTTAATCTACGTATCAGCTTACTATTAGTAACGGTACCTATATAGGGAAAGAGACCTTTATTGAAATCTGTGTATTTTTCCCATGCTGTTTCAGTGTAATCGACTATTGGGAGATCTCTCCTTTCTCTATTGTGTACTAAATGAGTATTTCTGTGATAATCAGGAGGAGCTAGAAAAACAGGTGGCAAAAGGAATCCGATGTAGCAGGTACCATCCCAATCTAGAGGCAGACGTATATATGCCGTCTGACCACATATGAAATAGGAATGGCGGGAAACTCTAAATGTCGACTTGCCTTGATCACTAAATTCTATTACAGTGGTGCATCTACTATGGCCCATATGTATGGAACCATTCTTTCTTACACATAATTCACCTTTTACTGGAAATATTGACATAGCGGGCAAAATTGGAGTAGCTTCGGATTCGACATTTAGGATCTTAAGATTAAGCGTAAAATTACCTAATCCATACACTTCATTTTCTAAATCAGTTCCTGTTCTCTTGGGAAGTCCCTCCTTGTTAGGGTAGCAGACTTTAAGTAAAACTAAGTTCAAATTTCCCCATACCCAGTTGTCTTGATAAACTGCAGAATTCGAATCTAGGGAATTAATTAAACTAAACCATGCTCCACAGGAGCCGTTGTGTGTGAACGGGTATGGAAAGAGAGGTAGAATTCCTTTATAATTCTGATAGGGAGGGAGTCGGCCACATATCCAACAATTTGTAGCATTGCTAACCTGATGGGAATGATGTAACATACTAATAAACGTGTTATTGCGCAGCGCAAATCTATAAGACAACTCATGCGGAGGTAATTCACTAAAAGAATGTTCAGCAGTAACATTATAAACATGTCTAGAAATAGGATAATATATGTGCAACAATATACTTGCAGTAATTATTAAAAGACTTAAGAAAAACAAAATTAATAACGTCACTGTGCAATAACTACGCAGTGATTTACAGTACGCATGTCGTTTCAACATTTTTCGGGTTTTTTCTCTATTCAGGTCTAAGGGATACATGTCAGAGACAAATTCAACCGCTTCACCTTGGAGAGGACTTAAACAATCAAATTGTCTGACTGGTTAGACCTGAGTTTTAGTTTGTATTGTTCGTGATTACACAGTTCAACCAAAGGAAGTTTTGAGTCAATGGGTGAAGACACACGAGGTGTGGTATTTACATCCGATGGTAGTCCATGAAATTTCTTGATATGACTTGAATGTACCCAGCCTTTTCTGCCTTCGATCTTCACGGCTGTCCTTGTGGTAAGCAAGACCAATTGCGGCGACTTCCACCTAGGATCCAGCTGAGTCTTCCGATCAAAGTTCCTCACTAGAACCAGATCCCCCGGAACTACGTCATGGGGTTTCACCTCAGTGTTGTCAGGAAAGGCTGCAGCTACCTGTGAACGACAAGATTGTAGTGCAGACATCAAGGAAGCCAAGTAATCTGTCAGCATATTACAGTCAATATCAGTTATTTTGCGTGGTATAGGCGTCCCCCACATATTTGGTGGTCTGCCAAAGATCACCTCATACGGGGATAGCCCTGTTCGAGAGTGTGCTACCATTCTCATGTAAAAGAGTGCAACTGGTAACGCTACTACCCAGTCGACACCTTTCTCCCTGCATATTTTGGACAATCTAATTTTCAGGGTCTGATTATGTCTTTCCACGAGACCTGCTGCCTCGGGGTGTCGGACACAGTGGAATTTCCACTGATAGCCTAACAAAAGTGAAACGTGTTTCATTAGTTCGGATGAAAACGGTTGGCCGTTATCTGAGTAGACAACACGTGGTAAACCGTACCGTGGGAAGAATTCTCGAACTAACTGTTTGGCAGTAGTCGGGGCAGTGTAATCTGAAACCGGGTATGCCTCTGTCCAACGGGAAAGAGCACAGACAACTACGAGAACATATTTGAATCCTCGACATCGTTCCATCTGGATATAATCCATCTGGAGGACTTCAAAAGGGTGATCAGGAGGCTGAAATCCACCCTGTTCTACGGGAATGCTTTTTCCTGGGTTAAACTGACAACAGATCATACAGGTACGAACTTTTTGTTTAGCTGCTGCTCGTAAATGTTTGTTGAACCAAATGTGTTGAATGCTGTCTAGCATAGCTTTTTCTCCTAGATGCGCTGGACTAAGTACAGTGTTGATAATGACTTGGACCATTGAATCAGGAAGGAACCACACAGATTTTTCCTTCGTCATCCATCCTTGATCCGTTTGGATCCCTCCTAATTCAGTCCATTTCTTTATTTCGTCTGGTGTAGCATGTGTCTGTATGTCAATTACGTCAAGAGCGGGATCCTTAACCGTCATACAATGTGTTGGCGTCGGGACTATTGTCTTTGTCATGTCGGATGTTTGAGTTTGAGCAGTCTGTTTAGCTGTTTTGTCAGCTAGATCATTGCCTTGAGAAATGATATCAGTAACTTTCGTATGAGCTTTACATTTCATAATTGATATTGCAGTGGGTAAATGTATTGCATCTAATAAGGCATGAATGAGGGGTCCGTGCTGAATGTGGGCACCGTGAGAAGTTAAATAACCTCTCTCTCGCCACAGCACGCCGAAGTCATGTACAACTCCGAATGCATAACGTGAATCAGTGTATATGTTGACTTTTTTATTTGTGGCTTGAATACAGGCTTGTGTCAGAGCGACGAGCTCTGCTGCTTGAGCGGACAAGGTATTTATGCAATTTGTTTCAATGATTTCAGTATCTGTTGTGACAGCGTAAGCGGCCACTAACTCTCCTGTACTTGTTCTCATACATGAACCATCTACATACAACGTCAGGTCTGGGTCTGACAATGGGACATCTGTCAAGTCTTGTCTGGGTTTCGTCGTGATTGTAATAACTTCAATACAATCATGAGCTAGTGGGTCTGTTCCGATTACGGGTAAAAGTGTGGCAGGATTCAATGTGTTACAACGTCTAATTTCTATATGTGGGTGAAACAATGTTAATTCGTACCCTGTAAGTCGCGCAATAGTCAAGTGTTGTGTTTGCGTTCGATTCACAAGAACCTCTACTGCATGTGGTACTTGTACTGTCAATGGATGTCCTAACACTATGGCATCGCTTTGTCAGATTGCTAAAGCTGTTGCTGCCACTGATTTTAGGCATGCAGGCAAAGCCTGAGCTACGGGATCTAATGTACTAGAAAAATAAGCACATGGTTTGTGTGATCCTGCTTGTTCCTGTGTGAGTACTGACAAGGCAGTACCTTCGCGTTCTGTAACAAAGAGTGTAAACTGTTTATTGTAACATGGTGTTGCTAAAACAGGTGCTTGGCATAAGGCTTTCTTTAGGCTTTCAAAAGCTTGTGCATGTTCCTGAGTCCAAGTGAGAACAGTCGATGTGGCTGCCTCCTGTGTTGTCAATTGAATGAGTGGTTTTGCTAGAAATGCATACTGAGGGATCCACTGCCTACAATATGAAGTGAGGCCTATGAAAGCCCGCACCTCCTTTTGTGTCTTGGGTATTGGCATGTTGGCTATTAGCTGAATGCGGTCGGGTGTAAGCTGCCTTCCCTCCTTGGACAGCGAGTGTCCAAGATAAACAACTCGCTGGACACAGAATTGCAGCTTAGAAGGGGACACCTTGTGCCCCTTTTCGGCTAGAAATTGTAAAACTGTCAGTGATGCTTTCTCACATTCAGGTTCGCTTCTAGCGGTGATCAGCAGATCATCGACATATTGAAGCAGGGCAGTGTTTACTAGCATGTGGATACTGTCGAGTTCTCGTTTCAGTGCTTGGCTATAGATGCTGGGGCTTTCTGTAAATCCTTGAGGTGCGCGTGTGAATTTAAAGCTACGTCCATTTAAACTAAATCCGAACAAGTATTGGCTTTCCGGATCTATTGGGACGCTGAAAAAGGCATTCTTGAGATCAATTACAGTGAAGAATGTTGCTTCGGAATCAATAGCTGTCAGTAATGACGAGATATCTGGGACCACAGGGAATTGTGGCACAATGCATTTGTTCAATTCGCGCAGATCAATAACCAATCGATATACTGGCGGGGCCTTTGGATCTGTTCGTTTAAGAATCGGAATTATCGGGGAATTACATACATTGGAGTCTGTTTCCACAACCACTCCTTGGGCAATGAGCTCGTCAATGATTTGCAGTAAAGCCACTACAGCATCTGGTGGTAACTTGTATTGTCGCATTCGTGGTAGTACCACTCCTGCCTTTAGTGTAACTCGATATGGCGTAATATTCATGCAACCAACATCAGTAGGGCCTTGTGCCCATAAATGTGTAGGTAAAGTCTGCAGTCGGGGATCCATATCTCGAGACACATAGTGACCTTTGAAATCACGTAAAAACAATCTTACTCCTTCCGGAGAACAACATATTATAGCTCCTAGAGCTTTCAGTGTTTTTATACCTAACAAGTTTTCTGGACATGATTTAGTAAGCAATAAATCTGTAGTTCGGGTCAAGGGTCCTATCGTAAGTGGAAGAGGCTGTGATACTTCATTAACAATAGGTTTTCCTGAAAAACCAAGGGAAATATTCTGTGAGCCTGAGAGGGGTGCCCCTGGAACTTCACTATGTTTTATGGTTGTTCGACTTGCCCCTGTATCAAGTAAAAATTTTCTATCTTGGCCTAATAGTTCACTATGTACATAAGGTCCTTCTTGGTCTACGGGGACCTCGATAAGGGGTAAGTCAACTTCCCTCTCTAGGCTGCTTCATGCATATCGTTGATAATCAGGATAGTCGTACTGTGCGGTCTGGTACAGCTGTCGTGTCGTGGTTTGTGTGGCAGCAACAGGCAGCGCTGGTGCAGCTGGCACAAACTGTATAGACTGTTGTGGAGCTGGCATGGACTGTGCATGCTGTGGGGCTCCTTGTTCATTCTGATCCTGTCTAGGTGGCCGTGGTCTTTCCTGTGTTTTACCTGTGGCGATATTACGCTTCAGGACTGGGCAATCGTGTATGTAATGACCTGGTTGTTTACAATAGTTGCATGTCCCTTTTACAGGTCCTGCTGAATCACCGGACTGTGTCGTACCCTTTTTATGACCTTCAGCTGGAACTGTCTGGGAGACTAGCATTTTCATTTTTGTATCTTTCATGCGTCTTTGTTCATGTTCTTGTTCCTCTCTAATTCTATTGTGATGATACTGTAACATTTGTAACATTTGTGATGGGGTGTTACCTTGCCAGGTACTCTCGAATTTTAATACTCTATTCTTCACTTGGGGCAAGGAATTTTCAACTAATTTTGTCACAAACAGATGTGGGTATGATTCGCTACTTGCTTTTATGCCACTATTTATACCAAAACATTTTTCAAATCGGGCATAGAAATCACTAGTGTCTTCGTCTTGCTTTTGTTTACAGGCTGAGATTGCACCCCAGTCTTCCTTTTTCGTAGTTAATAAACGTGGCAGTACCTGTACTAGTAAACCTGGTAGTGCTTTAGTTTTATCCCCAAGTCCTGCTCCTGCAGTTCGGGCCTTTTCTTCTGCTTCTAATGCTGTCCAGTCTATCTTTTGGTCTCCCACCTCCCACTCTTTTTCCTTAAGTTTTTCATAAATGCCAGCAGGCATTAATACCTTTAATATTGTCATAATGTCGGGATAGGTATACTCTCCCATGAGTAACATGTCTTTAATTTCACGGTGAAAACCCGCTGGGTCTTTGTCATGACTGGGTACCACTTTCTTCATTTCTAACAATTCTATTTTTGATATGGGCGTATATACAAATACACGTTTAAACTCATTGTCCTCGCCCTTTATTGGGTGTACTTCTCGTAAGGGATTCTGTCTGTCCATGTAATACGTCGTTCTTTCCTTGATGGGCAGTGAGACATGTTCTGGGCATTCAAAAAGAATGTACTGCTTTCTTGATTCTAGTATTTCTCTAATTAACTTAGTACCTGAACCTCTCCATCTATTCGTGAGTAATTCAGTCAATATATCAGGTAAGGGACCAGGATCTGAATGTTGGCTTTTATATAGTATAAGGAGTTGTTGAATCATATAAATCCCAGCTAAACGCTGTTCATCTGGGGTGAGGTTCAAAAATGTGTGTGCTACTGTATCATCACCATATTTTCCGGGACTGTCAACCCAATGAACGGCTGACCTGGCTAATTCTTGTTCATCCATAGAATCGAGTAAATGGTAACCCCTTCGTTCTCGGAGTAATTTGTCAGCGGCTTGGAACGAATGCTCGGGGGACCTTATTTTTATTATAGGTGTTTGGAAATTCCTGTTATTATCTGGACATATCGGACGTATCGGGTCAGTAAAACATCTAGTACTATTACAAGATCTTCCTCTACCTACATAGGCTATGGTTTCTGACTGTCCTGTGGGCAGTCCTGATCCTTCCTCCTCCTCGTTTTGTTCAAACTGGTCTACCGCTAATCTCTCTTCCTGTAGGCGTTCTATTTCTTTACGGATCTTTCGACACATGGCTATTATACATTTTTGCCTATCATGTCTCCCTTCTGATATATTCTGGCTCCATCTGGTAAGAGTTTCCATTGTTTCCGGATCTACCCCCGGTCGGTCTTGATTTCTGATCACACAATTTATGAGGAAACGTAACAGTTCCCCCTGTATCTCCACTTTCTGGTATTCCATAGCTCTGTTAATACATTCAGAATCTCGCCCTGTTTGGACAAAATGGTATATATTATCTAGATGCACAGTCATTCCTGGTAACTTCCCTAAATACACCGCCGCTCGTCTGATACGTAATGATGCCAGGATCATTTTGTCCTCTTTGCCGGGCACAGGGTCATATCTACAATCTACAAGAAGTTCCTTAAGCGTGCGGGAATTTATGAGTTTGGGGGTACGTGGATGTGCTGACTCTTGAAAAGTAAGTTTATTTATTCTGGGTGGCGTAGAAAAAATGTTGGTAGCACCTCCGGTAGCCCCGTCTGGGGTATCGGGCGTGAAAGGATTCGTTGAACGCAATACAGCAACTATAGGTGTGGACACAGCTGTAGAAGCAGCTGTAGGAACAGATGTAGAAACAGATGTGCTTGCCGGAACTTGTGTCAGGATTTGTTGCTGAAGAGGTACAGATACAGGATCTTGGCGTTGAACCTCCCCGGCAGACGGTCTATGTGGGGCGGGGTTAGCATACTCGGGAGCTGCGTCATCTAAATATGAGGAAAGAAAAACATCTTCTGCGGTTCTAGGATGCCCCTTAGGATGCATTTTTATTGGAAATAATGGGGGTGGCAAGTCTTTTGGTATCTCCGGAGTAGCCTTAGGTAATCCTTCGGCCAGAAGGGGATACATACCATTCATAAGGGCATTTCTTTGTCTGTCTACTTGTTCTGATTTCACTCGTGTACCTTCTTCAATTAATAGATTTTCTCGGACTTTATTTGAATTCTCCTTATTTTTCTCCTCCTGTCTGAGTGCTTTTTCTGTACGTCTATGAGATTCTTTACGCCATAACTCAACGGCGTCTTTCTGTGACTGTCTGGCTTTCCTTTTCCATAACTCTTCCTCTACTTTCATGATGCACTCTGCATCCCAGGTCCCAGCTGCGGGCCACCTCTGACTTTCTGGTAATTCCTTGGTGTAGTCTACCCATAAATCAAGAAATAATATAGCGTCTAAGCCGTGTTTATGATACATGAAGTACCCTGGAGTGTCCCTAGGAGGAATAGGAACAGCTTCTTCGAGTACCCCTTTTCTAGTTGTGATCTGTCTTAATTTCGAAAAGAGCGGCATATTGAGAACTGATCTGATACTTGATCTTGAACAAACTTAATACAATAAACACAATAATGAACAGTCATTCACACCACAATATGCAGGACGTATTAACACATTTAACATTTAACATTTAAATGAGCAACAATGATGATGACGATCTAAGGAAACTTAATCACTAAACATAATACTCGGCATTAACTGAATTATTCTGAATTTATATACTCGATATACTAGATATACTGCTAAACAGTACAGATACACTGCTAAAACAGTGCAGACCGGATTTGTGTACCCAAACCCGTCTTGACCGGCACAGGCTATGTGCACGTCAGAACGCCTCCCCAGTAATGGTACTCACCGGGTAGCTCGAAACGGAAGGCCTCGGAACGGAACTGAACTGGACTGGACTGGACTCGACTCGAAAACTTCGGAAACTTCGGAACATCGGAAACCTCGGAACTTCGGAACTTGGTGGGCCTCTGTATACCTCGGATCTTGCTCTCTCAGCTAGGCTCTGGTCGGGATACTTCGCACTTCTCACCGCCTCGTCTGGGTGTTGATCGCAGCCTCAGTCGCCCCCGCTTGACCGGAGGGAGATACAGGAAATCCTGCTGGTACGCGTTGTTGTCCGTCCAGCTGTGGCAGGAGACCGGGCCTGCAACGCACCGCCGGCGCGTGAGATGAGAAAGTGTCCCTGTTCGGGCGCCATTCATGTGGTAAATAATTTAATTACCGGGACTTAATTTGATACAGAAACATAATAAAAATAGCTCAGTAAAATAAGAGGCAGAATCCGTGGTATTAGAGGTTCGGAATGGGCTTTATTCCAATGGACGATTTGAATCGTTGACTCCAAGTTCCATCACCACGGAGGTTCAGGAAGTGAAGTACATACTTTATTGATAAGTAATCACTTTTATACAATAGGCATTACAGTGAAGCAAATGCAAGAGGCGTAACAATTGATAGTGAAGATAAAACATACATGCGTAGCAAAAGTAGGCGTAACTGGGTGTAACTAAAGAACGTCATCAGGTGTGATGTCATAATAGGGTGGTTCCATGAAAGAATTTCGCAATGTCAGCAGAAATACTTGGCAGAAATGCGCGCGCAGCAGCATGACGTGTGATTGACGTGCAACTAGGGGGTGAAGGGGACTTGACATTTAGCTCTACATGTGGCGACAGAAGTCTGGAGGGTCAAGTCAACCTAATCCCAAATCATATCTAACATCCTATGTTTAAAGAACTATGTTATCCAAAAGAGAGGTCTCTTAGAGTAGAATCTTATTCTATACTGACTATACTGACTGTTAGTGCGTGTACAAGCGTCTAAGTGTCTACACTAGATGCGAGGGCAGAAGTCTTCCATAATAATAGGGCTATGAATTACTTGCGTAAAGACAGAGAAGCCGGGCCTTTGCTCGGTAGCTGGAAGAATGTTTACTTAAACTACTAGACAGGAATGCATTGGGCAGGGAGCGGAGCAGATAATTTCGAAGGTGAAATACAGTTTTTGGCAGGCAACAGGCTGATGTCAGGCATCGTGAGCCGCGCAGGGAATGAGACAAAGTTCATGGTCACAGATGCAGGCTCAGACTGGAGCTTTCAGAGGCAGAAGGCAAGAAAAGTTTGATGACAGAATCAGGGCCTACTTGCCTGGACTGTAAAATGGCATAAGTGAACCATATAAAGCCGGTGGCCTTTCATACTTAGGAATGGAATATCCGGCCTATTCATGGCGGATCTGAAAGAGGACATGTTGACGGTGGACGCACATGTGTTTGCGTCTTCATAACTGGAACTGGAGGGAACATACATGTACTTGTGATTCATACATGAAACCGTTGGGGTCCAAGATAGGGGACATAACTGATCATAAAAATCCATATTTCCACATGCCAAGAACCTTGGGGGGCTGCCAACACTTCGCAAATTGCCAGTAATCTCCCTTGGAATAGAGGTGCTACTCCCCTGCAGCCATCAAAAAGCAAAGTCCAGTACACCATTTTGTTGCACCCCCAGTTCCACTGACACAGCAGCTGCCCAGGAAGAGGTTTCCGTGTTCCAGAAGGGCTGCTTCATCCCCCCACCATGTGAGAAGATGCCAGGACCAACCGGAGCCACACGGCACCAACACCCGGGGAACTGGGCCCCTTGCAGCAACCAATCACGTGTTTAAGCGCGACTACTCACCCGTAAGGGTCTCAAGGCGCTGGGGGGAGGGGAGGTGCAGGTTCCAGTCCATCAAGGAGGGGGTCTGTTGAAGAGCCAAGTTTTGAGGATTCTCGAGACGATGGAGAGTGATGTTGTCTGTCTGAGGTGGAGTGGTAGGGCGTTCCAGGCTCTGGCCGCGAGGAAAGAGAAGGAGCGGCTCCTGATCTGGTCTTTCTGGCGCGGAGACTAC
Organism: Triturus cristatus; assembly: GCF_964204655.1. NCBI lineage: Eukaryota > Metazoa > Chordata > Amphibia > Caudata > Salamandridae > Triturus > Triturus cristatus. The sequence continues at coordinate 639,907,283 of NC_140592.1, forward strand.
GGCGTAGGAGAGCTGGGATGATCGTAGGGTCCTTTGGGGTGCGTGGAATTTGAGTCGGCTGTTCAGGTATGCTGGTCAGGTGTTGTGGAGGGCTTTGTGTATGTGGGTGAGGTTCTTGAAGGTGATTCTAGTCTTGATGGGGAGCCAGTGGAGTGTGCACAGGTGCTGGGAGATGTGGCAGTGTCTTGGCAGGTTGAGGACAAGTCTTGCGGCGGTGTTCTGGATGTTTTGTAGCTTGCGGGTGAGGTTTTTGTTTATTCCGGCGTAGAGCCTGTTGCCGGAGTCGAGTCTGTTGGTGATGAAGGCTTGAGTGACGGTCTTTCTGTGCTCGAGGGGGATCTATTTGAAGGTCTTGCATAGAAGGCAGAGGGTGTGGAAGCAGAAGGATGCAACGGAGTTGATCTGGCGATCCATTTTGAGCTAGGAGTCCAGGATGATTCCAATGTTGCGTGCGTGGTCCGTGGGAGGGAGGGCTTCCAAGGGCGGGGGGCCACCAAGTGTTGTTCCAGGCATTGGGGTGTGGGCCCATGATGAGTACTTCTGTTTTGTCGGTGTTGAGGTGTAGGCAGCTGCTTTTCATCCATTTGGCGACAACTTCCATGCCTTCTTGAAAGTTGTGTTTGGCTGCGTTGGGTTCGTTGGATAAGGAGAGGATGAGTTGGGTGTCATCTGCTTATGAAACAATGTTGAGTCCGTGGGTTCTGACGATGGGGGCGAGCGGAGCCATGTAGACGTTGAAGAGCATGGGGCTGAGGGAGGACCCATGGGATCTCCGCAGGTGGTTGGTGTAGGGTCGGAGAGGAAATGAGGGAGTCTAACCCGCTGCGTTCTGCCGGAGAGGAAAGAGTGGATCCAGTCGAGGGCCTTGTCCCGGATCCCTGCGGCATGGAGTCTGGGTGTTAGGGTGCGGTGGGAGACTGTGTTGAAGGCCACTGAGAGGCCAAGGAGGATGAGGGCTACTGTTTCTCCTTTGTCCATTAGGGAGCGGATGTCGTCTGTTGTGGCGAGGAGGGCGATTTCTGTGCTGTGTTTTATTCTGTAGCCGGATTGGGAGGAGTCGAGGATGCTGTGCTTTTCGTTAAAGGTGGCAAGTTGGCTGTTGATGACTTTCACTGGGAAAGGGAGCAGGGAGATGGGTCTGTAGTTTTTGAGGTCGGTGGGGTCTGCCGAGGGCTTCTTCAGGAGGCGGTTGACCTCGGTTTGTTTCCTGTTGTCGGGGAAGGACATGGTCACCAGGGAGCAGTTGATGTTGTGGCGAAGCTTGAGTGCGATGGGGTCGGCAGCTCTGTTGAAGATTTGGTAGGGAAAGGGATCCGAAGTGGATTGACTTCATCGGCTTCAATGTGTCTTCGGTGGTGAGGGCTGTCCAGCTGCCAATTGTTGGTTTCAGGGCGTCGGGGTGGCTGGTGAGAGTACAGGGTGTTGGTTGTCTTCGTCAAAGTTGTCGTAGATGTTCTTTATTTTGAGGTGGAAGAAGGCACTGAGTTTGTTGCAGAGTGTCAGGGCTCATCGAGATGTATCGCACTAACGACGGACAAGGAATTACAATTCCCGTCGCTCCATCCGCACTGCCAATTGCATGCGCTGATTAAGCACGCTCTCAGACGTGCCATCGGCGAATTAGTATAGCTAAAGATGGCGCCCGGACGAGGACGCCGATTATTCCTGTTGTTCCCGCAGTATACGGTTGTACGGACGGGTAAGGGTGCGGATTCGCACTGACTTGCTTTTTTCTCTTTGGTTGTGTTTTACAGTATTGTATCCCGGAGCTTCCGGTGCTTGTTTCTAGATTCCTCCCGTTGGCGAGATTCACAGTTTCCTGGTGGTCTCGTGCGGGAGGAAACACTTTCCTAAAGGCGCATTTTCTGGGGCATTATTACTCTTGTTGTGAGGCAAAAGCGAGAGTGATACCCGCATGGCCAATGACATTGCCGCTTTTCTAGGCATCTTCTTTGGGAGGGGGCACGATTACTCTTGTTATGAAGCAATAGCGAGAGAGATATCAGTATGACTAACTGACGTCCTCAGTGCTGGCGAAGTTTTATCCTCACTGCTACTGTACCTCTGTTGAGAGCAATAAGATGTTATTCTGGAGAGTGTTGTTCCCGTTTTTTTTAGTCACGGAAGAGAACTATTATACGACCTTCTGGATGTACGGGTAATCTTGGACATTGTATTATCTTTCATTTACAGGGGAGATCAGTTGGTGGTTGTCCAGGGCTGAACTGTCAGAGTTTGGTAGGGGACAAGCACAATCCTTGTAAAGGTATGCGTATGGTCATCATACATTTTAAAAGCATAGAGTGGGAGTAGTGGTTGATCCATTGTTTTATATGTGGACACTAACTTTGTATTTTCTTCATGGTAGGATCCTGCTGATACCTTGGGATCACCCTCATATCTCACCCCATTTAAGGCCATCATTATTTCTATTTACAGGTATATAAATATGTATAGTGAAGATCCTTATTGTATGCCGTTAAGTAATATCAGGATATAGGTATGAGTGGAACCTCACAGTAAAACTGTTTTCTCTCTTTTGTTTATTCATAGGTCTCCCTCCCTGCTGTTCCTAACCTTTCCTTCTCTCGCTTGACCATCCCACTAGTCCGAGAGGAATTATTCCATTCGGACTTGGGGCTGTCGAGAGGTGGACCCCTTAGAGCTTCAACCTGATCCTGAGGATAACCTGGTGACTGTGACACAGAGGTCTTGTGAGGGAGGAATGTCAGTAGGCTCGCTGGAGGGTTGGGCGAACTCCTTGATGATGCTGAAGAGTTCTTTGCTGTTGTGTGCGTGTGTAGAGATTCTATCTTCTATCGCTGTTTTTCTCGTATTTCTGATGAGTTAGTGGTGGGCGTTGGTGGCGGTTCTGATGTTGTTGTGGGCTTCTGTGGATTTGGAGTTCCTCCAGGCTATTTCGAGGCGGCGGCATGTGTGTCTGGACTCTCACGAGTGCTGTGGGAAAATATCTGGCTTGCTTGGCGTTTGTGTTGTTCTTCTTCTTGAGGGGGCTATGGTGTTGGAGCTGTCGGAGATCAATCTGTGCAGAGTTCGGGCTGTGGTGTTGGGGTCGTCGTCTTCCGCGGTGGTTGGGGTTGAGTTGCTGAGTGAGGAGGGTAGCTGGTCATCAGTGATTTTGGTCCAGTTTCTTCGTGGCAGCAGGTACGGGGTCTGTGGGTGGTGGGTGTTCTGAAGGTGAAGTGGATGCATCGATGGTCTGTCCACGGGAGTTCGGTGGTGTGGCTGAAAGTGATGGAGTTCCTGATGAGTGCATGGGTTCGGTCACAATCTGGCCGAGTCCAATGTTGTGGAGGTTGTCCAGGAGGGATGTAGTGTTGGGGTCTAGTTGGTTGTCTAGGTGGAAGTTGAGGTCTCCCAGTAGGGTGTAGTTGGTGGATGCGATGGCTTGTGGGGAGATGATGTCCGTGATGGAGTTGCTGAAAGGTCCGTGGGGTATGGGGGGGTCGGTAGATGGGAGTTCCCCAGAGGATGGTGTTAGGGCTGGCCTGTATCTTGAAGTCTAGATGTTCCATCAGGTCTGTGGACTCGTCGGGGAGTGTGCTCAGGAGGAGGGTAGATTTGTGGACGATGGCGATTCCTCCTCCCGGGTGGGTGGTGCGGTCCTTTCGGGAGATCTTGTATCCTTGGGGGATGGCGATGTCCGGTCCCGAGGTAGTGTTGGTCCAGGTTTTGTTGAAGAATGCTACTTCCGGGGTGGTGCTGTTGAGGAGGTCCCAGATTTCGGTGGCGTGTTTGTGGAGTGATCGGACGTTGAGGAGGATGTATTGCAGGGTCTTCGGTTCGGTTGTGTTTTTTCAGGTGGGTTTTGCTGGGTCCGTGTTCCTGGCAGTGCTGCAGGTGTGCTGGCAGCGTTGACAGCTGAAGGGTCCGTGGGTGTCGGCTGGTGACGCTAGCTTGCTGTTGTTGTTGCGGCCTGGGTTGAGTGCGTGGAGTACCGCTGGGTTGTAGCGTTGGCAGTGCGGATATCCAGGGTTTCTGGCGCCGGTCGCAGTCGGGTCGCAGACCGGCTTGCCTTTGACGTTACCTGCTGGGCAGCGGCCGCCATTTAGTAGGGGTCGGCGAGGGCTGGACAGGTGGGAGGTGGGAGCGGGGAGGGGAACTGGCTCAGGCTGGTCGTGCTGGGGAAAGGGCCGCGGGGGCTGCAGCGGCGGGAAAAACAGGGGAAAGCAAGAAATAGAGGAAGAAAGTAAAGAGAAAAAAGGGTGAAAAAGAAAAAGATCTGAAGAGTAACAGGGTGGAAGAATAGAGGATAAAAACGGAGCAGAAGAAGAGTGCTAAGAAGAGTGAAAGGGTGACAGAGCTAAAGGGTGAAAAACGGAGCAGAAAGCAGAAGAAGAGTGCTAAGAAGAGTGAAAGGGTGACAGAGCTAAAGGGTGAAAAACGGAGCAGAAAGCAGAAGAAGGGTGCTAAGAAGAGTGAAAGGGTGACGGAGCTAAAGGGTGAAAAATGGAGCAGAAGGCAGAAGAAGAGTGAAAGGACGACAGAGCTAAAGGGTAAAAAACAGAGCAGAAGGGGCAGAAAGCGGAGCGAGAGAAAGGAGCCAGAGGTCCACTGGACCACCAGGGATGAGGCGCAGGTATAACCTGCGGGTGGAGGAGGGCCTTTAACACCAAACACTACGGGAGTGCAGTGGCTCAGGAAAGGCCTCACTTAATGGTGGAGCTGCGAGGGTGGGAGAGCAATTTCACTGACAATGAGTAAGTGGTTTTGCTCGCCTTTCCCAGCAGCGGCCGCCATTAGGTAGGGGTCGAGGAGGGCTGGACAGCTGGGAGGTGGGAACAGGGAGGGGAATGGCTCGGGCTGGTCGCGCTGGGGGAGGGGCCGCGGGGGCAGCAGTGGCGGGAAAAACCAGGGGAAAGCAAGCCATAGAGGAGGAAAGTAAAGATGAAAAAGGGTGAAAAAGAAAAGAAAAAGATCCGAAAAGTAAGAGGGTGGGAATATTAGAGGGTGAAAACGGAGCAGAAAGCAGAAGAAGAGTGCTAAGAAGAGTGAAAGGGTGACAGAGCTAAAGGGTGAAAAACGGAGCAGAAAGCAGAAGAAGAGTGACAGAGCTAGGAGTCAAAGGTCCACTGGACCACCAGGGATGAGGCGCAGGTGTAACCTGCGGGTGGAAGAGGGCCTCGAATACCAAACAATATGAGAGTGCAAGGGCTCACGAGAGGCCTCACTTAATGGTGGAGCTGCGAGGGTGGGAGAGCAAATTCACTGAAAATGAGTCAGTGATCTTGCTACCAAAGGCTGTTTTTGTCCAATCTAGACTCCAGCGACTCCAAAACCGAGCAGAAGTCGAGGGACATCAGCACCGCAGAGACAAACTTCAAGAGTGGCTACGCTGCCCAGATTTTGTACCCTCAACCAGTGAGGCCGGCTACCGTGAGTGATCAAGACGCACAAGCCCAGCTGACCTAACCACTCTGCACCCGAGCGTCCCAGCCTGGGTTTCAGAGAACTGACTGTGCTTCCTTGCTCTGAGGGCCCTAACGAACCAAGCCTCCCGAATGGGAGTTCCCTATCTTGTCCCAAGTGCCCCCCCCTGCAGTCTGTTTCTAGGCGATCCCCTTGTCTCCTTTTACCAGGATGCTCTAGGGCAAGTAAAGAGTAACAACTAGCAGTTCTTTGGACCTTGGCCCCCTACCACCTTAAGTCCTGAAGGAGTCCCTCGGTCTCTTTACCATAGGAAAGCATCACAGGACAAAGGCCCATTTAAGTGAACATTTCACTTACCTGTAAAAATCAATATCTCGAAAAGTACTTACTTGATCCCAAGGTTCTTGGTGTTGAAATATATATAACAAGCATTTGCAATGCACATGGTCTCACATTTGTGAGGGTTTAAGCTATTGGCATTGTAAATGACAATGCCTTTTATTTATCTTTTATGATAATTAACACAAATAAAAGGCATTGTCATTTACAATGCTAATAGCTCAAACACTTGTAAATGTGAGACCTATGTAATTTCAAATAAGTCGCCGCCACTCTCCCGGGCTGTTTGGGAAGTGAAAGAACGAATGGCGCGCTTAATGTTGCAGGAAAGCATGTCATGCCTGCAGTAGGTGAAACTCATTAAAGACAATAGTGCTCTCAGACTAAGACATACCGTGTAACAACAGGAGTAAAAGGGTCAGTCCTCATGGGAGGTTACAAATGAGGACAAGGCGGTACTAGGAAGGGACTAACAAGCCCATTAATGAGTTAGAAGCCAGCATTTACAAAGGACATTGATACAACCCAATCACAAATATGGGTGGAGAGTGGGCGAGGCTTCAAGTCTATACTCAAATACAGCATGCCTCGCAGAGCAGCGCATACGCTGCCCAGGCTCGACCTAAAAAGGGAATAGGTTTGGTTAGGATGTGCCATCCTGCCAGGATGGGTGGGGAGATGTAACCCCAGACTCTTTAGAGCCTTGACAGGGAAACAGAGGAACTTTCCAGAACCAGATTTGGAGGTAGTATAGGGAGTGCCCCCACTTCAAAGACTGGCACCATCTTTAAATATTGGATCTCCTGAGCCACTCATCAGCACACTGCAGACACCACAGAAAGACTGTTTTGTTCCCCCGAGGGCTACCCTGCTGACTGAGGCCTGCTCTCTGGGAAGGAAGACTGGACCTGCTCCTTTCATCCCATGCAAACCTGAGTGACTCCAAGGGTCAGTTGCCTCATCTCCTGTTCTGAGTTACAGTGACACAAGCTCCAGAAGCCTCCCTGCAACTGTCCAGCTGTTCTGTTTCACTGGACCTACAAATGGATCTACCTGCGCCCTGCTCGAGTAAATCCTCGAACCCCTAGATTGGCCTCCCCAAATCCTGGAGCCATGGCTGCTATCAGAGAACCCCATAACTAGTCTAAAGGGAATAAGAGGGCCTCTGGAAAAAAAAGAACAAAGGGATGCATGCGGTAGCAGGGGAAATTGACTGAAATGAAAGAATACCTGCCAACCTTATCTCATTACATTTGTACATTGAGTCAAAAACTATGATAACCAAAATAATCATTTATATAGTTTCTCACAGTACCATATATATATATATATATATATATATATATATATATATATATATATATATATATATATATATATATATATATATATATATATTTATAAGTATGTTTTTCTCATATTGTTTACAAATTAACTACTCATTTGTGGATAATATAAAGTAAAACGAATACCCATAAATCACAATATAGTCAAATTTGATACATTAGCGCAAGACCAACCTTTCTACACAGAGCACAAGGCTATAAGATCAGACACAATCCGCGGGAGGGAGCTAGAGGAGGTGGTGTGGGCCTTATATATAGGGAATCGCTCGACGTCTCATTGCTTGACACTAAGAGTATTCTGGGCGTTGAGACTTTGGCCTTTTCTATGAAAGGGCACGGAGGTACTCTTTATTCTGGACTACTGTGTTATCGGCCCCCTGCAAGAACTCTGACAGCAGTATCCGAGTTAATTGATACTATCTTCGAGCTTTCTAACACCCATGCTAGGACTATGATTCTGGGAGACTTTAATCTTTGTTCTGATGGCCCTACAAAGTCGGCCCTCTCGGATCTGGTTCAGGCTTGTAGTGATATTCATCTGCAGCAGCTGGTACACTCACAGACCCACACTAAGGGCCATACTCTCGACCTGATCTTTGCTGACACCAGACAGGTGGTAGTTCAAGATATCCTCCCTCAGTGTTGGACGGACCATGCCCTGGTCCTTTTTTCCGTTGCACTCCCTTTGGTAACAATCAGGAGCGGAAGTATCGGAACTAGGACTAAGATGGGTAGGCAATGGTCAAGGCTACTCAAACAACCCTGCCTGCCATCCCTGTTGGGGGGTGAAATCACTCTAGGAGATAGTGTGGATGCAAGCTATGAGTGCCTCAGCCGGAAAATCGTTAAATCCCTTGAGGTGATGGCCCCTCTGCGCAAAATCAGGGATAGATCTAAGACCGCTATGCCTTGGTTTACCGCTGAGCTACTACAACTGAAGCTTCGCTGTAGACGTGCGGAGTGGGCCTGGAGAAAACACTATCTAGACTCTGAGAAAGCCCTCTTTAAACAGGCCTTGTTGGTTTATAAAACACAGATTAAAGGTGCTAAAGCACGATTCCTAGAGGAGTCGCTCCTAAATGCATCGAATAAAACGCAGGCCTTGTTTAAGATTGTTGGGGGGATCTCTCGACCTGCATCTGCGGCTAATGATATCCCTGCCTCCCAAGCTCTGTGCAACTCTCTGGCGCAGGCCTTTGAAGATAAGATTGCTTTGATTCTAAGCAAGCTTGCTTCAACGACTACAGCTGTTATTCAGCCTGCACAGGGCCCTGCACTAGTGGCTGCCAAGGAGAAAAAGGGTAGTTGGTAGACGGGCACAGTTGGATAGTTTTCCTCTTCCATCCCTTGAGGAGTTTTGCCTGTTGGCTAATAGTGTATCATCTGGTTCTCCGCTGGATCCATTGCCACACAAGTACTGGAAAGTATTCCAGGCGGAGCTGTTTCCTCCGTTGCATGCTATCTGTTGCCAGTCTCTTTCTTTGGCACGTGTCCCGGAATGTTGGAAATTAGCAGTGGTCTCACCTTTATTAAAGAAGGAAACTTTGGACCCTACCTGTCCAGCGAATTATAGACCTATATCGCTGCTTCCTTTTCCCATTAAGATTCTGGAGAAACTGGTTACCAAACATGTGTCCAGTTTTATGGAGACCAATTTCTGCCTGGACACGTCTCAATTCGGCTTCAGACCAGCACACGGCACGGAGTCTGCCCTGGTGACCGTTTTGGACGACCTTCGTTCGAGTGCCGACACTGGGCGAGCAGCCTTTTTAGTGCTGCTCGACATGTCGTCCGCCTTCGACATGGTCAACCATGACATCCTGGTCAGAAGACTTGAGCATGTAGGGGTGAAGGGCACGGCTCGTGACTGGCTGATCTCCTACCTGGGTGATAGGCACCAGGTAGTGGCCTTGCCACCTTTTCAGTCGGAGATTAAAGCGGTTAAGCAGGGTGTCCCGCAAGGGTCTGCCATTAGCTCCATCTTGTTCAATCTTTATCTGCGCCCTCTGGTGAGTCTGATTAAATCATTCGGCATCTCGGTTATTAACTATGCCGATGATACACAGCTCATCTTTTCCATCGAGGGCAAGGATGCAGTGCCTCTGGAAACCTTTCATCAGTGTATGGCATCAACTGCAGAATGGTTGAGGCAGAACTCTCTGCAGTTTAATGGCTCCAAAACAGAGGTGTTACATTGCTCGCTGGATCGTGTCCCTCGGTCACTGCCCCTTGATTTTTGGCCCACCTCTTTTCAGGACGCTCCCTTGGCAGCAGTTTCTGCCAGAAACCTGGGCGTAATGCTTGGGCCCAATCTTCAACTGGATCTTTTCGTAAATAAAACTGTGGCCACCTGTATGATGCTGCTCCGTATGCTGTGGAAGATTCTTCCGCTGCTGCCGGCTCATGTTCGGCCAGAAGTAGTGCGTGGCACCATACTGAGCAGATTGGATTACTGCAACGCACTACTGCTGGGAGCCCCAATTAATTTGGTGGCTAAGTTGCAACGTGTGCAGAACATGGCGGCCAAGCTGGCTCTGTCCCGGCGCCGTTCCGATTCTTCTTCTATGGCGATAGTCGATCTTCATTGGCTACCTGTCCGGCAACGAGTTATCTTTAAATCACTTTGTTTAGTGTTTAAAGGACTTCATGGGCAAGGACCTGTTCCGCTGCAGGAACTGTTCCAGTGGTATGTTCCCACCCGCTCCCTTCGGTCTTTGTCAGCACATCTCGTGACAATTCCAAAGGTAATCAAGGCTCGGATGGGCGGGCGGGCTTTTGGATTTGTGGCAGCTAAACACTGGAATACTCTTCCCCTGTCGCTGAGAAGCTCCAGGGATTTCCTTTCTTTTAGGAAGGAATTAAAAACATTTCTTTTTCCTAGGTTTGGCTAACTCTTCTTGATTGTTTGTGTGGTGTTGGTATAATTGTCTGAAGCGCCAGGATACCCTTCGGGTGACAGTTTTGCGCTATACAAGTACGCCATACATACATACATACATACACAATAAAACGTCAACGCACTCATGCATATAGTAATCATTCCTCAAACATACCTCAATTGTAACCGACCTATCAAAACATGTTAACATCAGATAAGGTACCACAAGATTAACACATCACAATACTCAAATAAACAATTCCGAATTGAACGAACAGTCAATATATTCTGATTTATTATTTACAGAATTGAAATCTTTCCATAGGAATAAAAATAAACTCTTTGGATAGAGGAATCTTCTTGGTGTCCCTATTGTTTTCTTTCGATGTGGGTAGTCTACCAGTCCCCACTATTAGCGAGGACGAGTGTTTCAGTATAAAACCAAATGCGGTCAACCAACAGAGATAAATAATAATGACAGAAAAGATAATTAAAATGTTGCCTTTAATGGATACCACCTGTAGATAATATGGAAATATAAGGCTCAATTAACAATAAAATAAACTGAACTCTTATTGAATAGAACTGGAGTACTCGGAAACCCAAAAATAATTCATAAAGAACCATAGGACTCCAACACCAAACGTAACCAACATACCAAGTGTAACTGTGATATAAATGAGTGTGACTGACACATACCAACAAAACTCACCCAAGAATGTGTACAAGCGTGAGGAGGAAACCAAGAAATTAAAGTGGTTGATAGCTAACCCATTATAAATCCATAAAATACATTAGGTATCACTTCCATGAAGGTACTCATACAAAAAGACTTACATCGTATCCCAAAAGATATACACAGCTCTTAAAGCAGGTGGGCAAAACTATCCCTTAATCAAGAGTGTGCTCCCAGGATGAACAACAAACTAATTGGTGGCCACCAAGAAACACAGAAATAAAAGCACTAGCTGTCTGATGTTGTAATGGTTACATACCTAGTGTTGATAAAGTAAAGCCCAAAAATAACTTCTAGCCAGATGGTTAGCATACAAAGAAATACAGACTGATGACAAGGAAATGTATACAGAGTAGTAAATGTAACCCAAAACTGGCTCTGCTATACAATGTACAGCATTGTCCTCAAGAGAATGCTGTAGGAGAAGAATGCAACAATTTGATAGAGCTGGCGTAGGATCATTTTTACTTACTCTGCATAATGTGGAAAAGTAAAAAAATATAAGAGTATACATATATATATATAGTAAGGAGAATGAGGTCTCGTATAAAAGGATACAAAGGACTGAACAATATATATAACAGATTAAAGGCATACAGCCTACATAGAAAGCAGCTCATAATATATATATCAATACTATAGAAAATACTGCTAGTGAAAAGTAAGCAGAGGGGGGAAAAACATTACCCATGGTAGGTGTAATGTATACCTTATATCAAATGTGAGCCCCATGCATAGGATGGATTTCAATCTATAACTAAATCTACAATGCAGTGAGGAGAAAGCCAGAATGGCTACACGTAAAAAACATCATGAGGTCTCACATGGCGTAAATAAGTCACATAGAGGGATCAAAAACCTTAGTAGGCCCAAACCAAAGAAGAAATCCCATACGAAGTAGCGATCTTGATATAATACATGGAGATTAACACCCTCACACGTCAGAATGATGAGGGAAGGTGTCAAGAAGTGGCCAGTAGATAAAATAGGCCATCAAGCTAGTAGAAAGTGTGCAAGCATTCCAGAGCCGTATCAGTGGTATAAACTTGGTAGAGTGCAGGCACAGTGTAGAAATCTTAATATAACACATTGGGACGAATGCGTATTCCAGTCAAAACAATAGGGGAAGGAGTGGAGACATAGCCGAGAATAAAATAGCCCATAATGCTAGACAAAAAGACTGCAAGCATACCAGAGCCCTATCGATAAAGAAACTGAGTTTGTGCTTGCACACAGAGTGGGAAACCGCTCGGAATCTAAACAAAGAGCTGGAGGCATACGGACGTTACCTTACATGAAAGCGTAGAGAACCCTATGTGACTCAAAACCCACGGTAGACCTGCAGCCGAGAAAACTCTTTTATTGACATTTTTCAAATTTTAATCATACAACATGAACAATGCTTAGGCACCATGTATAGTTGCTTGCAAATGCTACGATATCCAGTACAGAACTATATAAAGACAGGTGAGTTGTTTACAGGATACTGACAGAAGATTTGTGACGGCGTCTGTATAAAGGGCGTATCAATGCTCGAGAGTCTTACCACTGGACAGTTTTCAGACGTTTCAGACAGTGTATCTTAGGCCATATGCGATCCTTACCCTGTTAATCATCAATTATTGAGTATTTAAAATTTCCCTTCCCTACTTTCGCCTATCTATTGCTTCTCACTACTCTTGTATGGATTCTCCTGCTGCAAGGCATGTTACTTCTGTATGGCATTCTGCATGTTTAATTAACATTGTTTTTTTAGAAATATACACCGTAGGGAGTGAACACAAATTCTTAAGTAACAGGACTTCTCCGATCACAACCAGAATGTATTTTACCAGCATTCCTTGTATTGTATTGCGAAAGAGGAAATTATTGACTTGGTAGAAAAGATCAGCACTTGGTGAGCTGCAGGTCCGAATGGAATTCCAGTCCACTAACGAAACACAATCCAAATGTGTGCTGTACCCTAATATTTCATTTATTTCCAAAAGTGCTGGGCATATTCCACCATCCTGGAAGTGCTCATTAATTCAGCCAATCCATTAAAAGGGGACAAAATTTACCTCAACAATTATCAATTTATTGCACTTCTTGATGCAGAGATACGCTATTTGCAAAATTTCTCATGAATAAATTGTCAATTTGGGACAATGAATAGAACCGGATTAAGTTACATCAAACTGGCTTTCAGATGGGATGCTCCACAACTTATGACATTTTTGCTGTCACTCTCTGTTAAAAAAAAATTCACAGTTAAAAATATAATATTCTTTAAGTATGTTACATGAATTATTCAACAGGCTTCGATAAAATCAGCCATGGCTGTCTGTGGCAAAAACTATTAAACTGGGGCATAGATTACTCACTTCTCCATTTGCTGATAGCTCTACGTGAAGATACTTGGTGAAAATTAAACTCTGAAATAAAAATAGTTTGTCTCCTAAGATGTATACACATAACTGATTAAAGAATGGATGCATCCTTGTACCACTTCTGTTTTCATTATTTATTTCTGATTTGGCTGACTAACTTGATGTTCCAGATGGTCTATCCTCTAAATTAGCAAACCCAGCAATCACCTATTTGGCTTGCGCCAATGGCCTTGTATTTTTTTTCCCTAAACTCCGTGTGGTTTACAGACTTGGATGAATGTATTCAATATTGAGAATGGACTATTAGTAAATTCATCGAAAACCAAAGTTATAAGTTATGGTAAGGGCTGCAAAAATTATCTCCAGGGTAGCAACCAGATCATTAAACAAATATGACTACTTTGGATTGACTATTGACAACAACCTCACCTGGTTGAAAAATACTCTCCAAAGAAGGTAGAAATCTAGAATAATAACTCATGCAGTGACAAGATTTGGAAACATTTATGATGGAAGAGCCACTGACTCATCAATTACTGCTCTGAATTCTAATTGGATTCTATCTCTTTGTATGCATCTCTGGTACTGGTGTCAAAAACTGCTAGAATGTATATGCAAAATATGAGATATTTGTTAAACCTACGCATTTCAACACCATATTGTTCAATCATGCGAATTTAATTAAAAAAATGAATGATGCATGATATTGCTGCATCAACTATTGCTGTGATTGTAGGAAAGTCAAATAGAATATGTTGAAATACCTGATCTCAAAGAAGCTAATGCTAAAATCATCTATTGATAGTGATCTAAATACAACTAGAATCAATATTATTATCCAAGTTAAAAAGAAGTCTGCAGTTGTATTTGCTCATCAATGAAGCAAGTTGAACGCACATGGACAATAAGGAACATACTGAGAACCAACATCCATGAGAAAGATGTGTTAACACTTTTGACATATGCACATTCAGAACGGACATTGGATTCTTATTCTGTGTCAATTCAAGAAACCATAAGTTAGAAAAGTTGGCTTTTACACATTCCATTGCAACAATTTGATAGGTCTACAAAGAATCGTTCTACTGCTGGAGGGGGCTGGAGGTTGCATGGTTATATATTTGAGTCCTTAAAACACATAATTTGTCTTTGTCTAAAACTGGTAAACTACAAAAGAAGTACCCTAGAGCTCAATTCTTAGAAGCAATCGTTAGAACAGTCAAGGAGGCAACCAAGGCCTGCTTTTGCCTGCAAACCAATTTTTTTAAAAGGAGAGGCATGACATGTCCTGATTTAGTTCTTAAGACGATCCATGTATCTAATAATGAATGATGATCATGAACTAATTAAGCAAAGGGGGGCGCGGCTTGGCGCGCGACCGTGATGGCCGCAAGCCTGTAGAGCTCCGGCACATCGGTGCCCCAATCCTGGCATATCTCCTGTACAGGACCCCCTTCTGACGTCCGGAGTCAGGGCGGAGGTAGCCCCTTCACCCACCGCAGCATAGCCGGGCCGAGCGGCGAGCGAGGGTATCGAGCGGCGGCTCGGGACCGCCTGAGGGGTGAGACCGGCGGCGGGCGGAGGCGCTGGAGCTCCGCGACCGGCCACACGCACTACTGTGCCCCGCTGCTTGACGAGAGATCCCTGGGCCGCGACTGCCGGAGCGTCGGATTTGGCCGCCTGGAGCCACAGAGGAGGTCGGACCTCGGAGGAACAGTGCACGTTCAGCGGCGACCCGCCCCGTGAGTGCCTGCGGGGGGGCATCGGCGGCTGGCTGGCCAAGGCCCAAGGTACGGACACTGGAGGCGGCCGGCCCCCGGGCGGGGGGCCCTCTGGCTGGACGCCGCTAGGGCGAGACGCGCCCGGAGACTAGACTGGGAGGACTCTGTGGTCCAGAGCCCGCTGGTGCCCGATTGCCCGGAGGGGACAGGTGAAGGAACGCGGCACTGGCCCGGGGAGGAGACGACGGATGAGGGGTGTGGCGCGACCCCGGTGGGGCCTACAGCCCAAGAGACCCGGCCCCCTGAGGGGCCTGCAGAGGAGGAACCGGGGCACTCGACGTTCGCGTGAGGCCGGCGGCCTGAGGTCACTTTGCGGCTCCCCACGCTGTGGGGCTGCGACTGCGACGGAGTTCGCTGGGCCAAGACCGGGGCCCGCCTTGCGGTGTGGAGTGGTGCCGACCGGGCCTGGGCCGCTAGGCGAGAAGACGTGGATCGGAAGGAGACCTCGACGGAGCCTGGCGGGCGGTCTCTGGGGGCCGCGGCGATCCCGCACCCGGAGAGAGCTGAGGGGTGCGTCACTTGCTCCGGGGTCGCCCAGCCCCCCTGTCGCCCTGGGCCATCTTCTACCTTCCCCCCCGTTCCGCTTCCTCCTCCTTCGGCGCGGTGGACCCGTGAGTGTGGTGGGGCCCTGCTGTGGCGGCTAATTCGGTGGCGGAGAGGCTTGCTGGGACTGAGCCGTTCCTGCCTGCTGGTCGACCGGACTGCGGGCGGATGCCCAATGCACAACAACTGGGCATGGGCCGGCTGCGCAATGCCCAGAGAGACGGCCGGACGCCGACGGCCGGGCCGGGTTCCGTCGCAGTGCCTGGAGAAGCTGGCGCGGCCCCGCGCACTGAGCTGTTGGCCGCTAAGCTGGATTTGGTGCTGGCTGCGGTGGAGCGGATCGGCTCCTCTCTTGAAAAGACAAGGTCATCGCTGGAAGCCCGCATTGATAAAGTCACGGTTGACTTCACGCTGCTCCACCGCAAGTTGGCGGACAGGGTGACACAGCAGGAGCAAACTCTCCAGGAGGTGAGGCCGGTAGTATCCACACACACGGCCGCCCTTCAGGACCTCATCGACCGTGTCCATACTTTGGAGGACCGCGTGGACGATGCAGAAGGGCGCTCTCGGCGCAACAATGTGCGCATGTTTGGCCTGCCGGAAGGCGAGGAGGGGAGGCAACCGGAGCAATATGTGGAGGAGTGGCTGCGCAACCTGATCGGATCTGAGAAGCTCTCTCCGTAATTTGTGGTGGAACGCGCGCACAGGTTCCCCACACAGAGACAGAGCCCGGGGTCCCGACCGCGGCCCTTTCTGTTCAAACTCCTTAACTACCGGGACAGAGATGTGGTGCTTCGCGAGACCAGGAGGATAGGCGACATCACTGTTGGGGGCGGACAGGTACACTTTTTCCCAGACTACACTTCTCTGGTGCAGAAGCGCCGCAGCAACTATCTGGCGGTGAAGCGCCGCCTGCGTGAGCTGGAAATAACGTATGCTCTCCTGTTCCCCTCCCGCTTGCGGGTGATCACTACAGATGGTGCTCGCTTCTTTGACACGCCATCCGAGGTCTGGGACTGGCTGGAGGACACGGGCGCAGTGATGGCCGGCGACCGCGGAGCCAGGAGGCCACCACGGAACGTGGTGGAAGATCCCGCCAGCGTAGAGGGAGGAGGCAGCGGCGCGCAGAGGGACGAGGCCTGGGGGTGGCTTCCAGCCCGGAGAGGAGCAGGCTGGAACGCCAGGATGCGCTGGCAGCGGTGGCCACCCTCGGATCACCAGACGGCAGGAGTGGAGAGACTGCCCAGGACCGGGGTGATGTGTTGACCAGCGGCTCATCTTCCCCATCTACCATGATCTCCGAAGACCAGCTGTTGCCGCTGGTCACCCCGCAACTGGCAGATCTTGTGATATAGTACGAGAACACGAAGGGCATCGGGGGTCATCCCCAGGGGTACTCCTTGGAGATGGGTCCTGTAACCAACAGATTGACACCTTGCGGCTCCCGCCCGAGCGGTGGTCAGAGGGGTGAGAGGCAGACAGGAGAGGACTTGTTGCTGGAACTCTGGGGGCTGACGGGACAGGTGAGCTGGGGTGGGTGCCGGGCTCCTGCCCCACCGCAGCAGGGTGGCTACCTGGGGTGAGACTCATCCGCCCTTGCATGATGTGGGAGGGGGGGGGGGACTCTACATCTCCCGGATAGGCGCCGCGCTTTGATCCTGGGGGTCCCTTAGCTTCACATGTACACAGGCACCTTTGTGGAGGTGCACCCGCGCGTAGGGATTCTCGCTAACCTGCCCCCTAGCCACAATTGGGCTTAGTTACGCTTTGTGAGAATTGTTTCATGGTTTGGACGAATACCCGTAGAGGGTTTTGCCCTGGCAGTTCAGTTGGCCAGTTTGGCTTGTTCTTGCACACGGTACTATGTTTGTGCGTTGTTGTGTTGAAGGGTTTATGTCGCAGCTCTCTACATGGTCGGGTGAAGGCCCGCTGCTCCCCGCCCTGGAGGGCCGCCCTTAGACCCCCCGCCACAGACTTACCCTTAGTACTTCCGCATGACTGCAACAAATGTAATTACATGGAATGTTAGGGGCATGCACACGCTGGCGCGGAGATACTCCGTCTACACATACATGCGGCGACACGCAGTGGCAATAGCACTCCTGCAGGAGACGCACATGACGGCTGGGGAGTTGGGCAAGCTGCGCGCGCGGTGGAAGGGGGCAGGTATATGGCACAAAATGCTCCGCACACGCTAGAGGCACGCTGATATGGGTGAGGGCGGGTACCCCGTTTGTCTGTCTGCAGGCTCTGGTGGATCCTGGTGGGAGGTACACCTTAGTACACGGAAGGATAGATGGTCAGCAGGTGCTGCTGGGGTCCCTTTATGCGCCGAATGTCGAGCAGTCGTCCTACCTGGCCACCCTGTCGTCGGTACTAGCGCCGTTTGCTGGCCTCCCCTGGCTCTTGGGAGGAGACTTTAACTCCATGCTAGATATCCACATAGACCGGTCGTTCCCGCCCCTGCGGGGCACGCAGGTGGGGTCGAACGCCAGAACCCTTACCGCCTGGCTGTCACATTGGACTCTCACTGACCTGTGGCGGAATGTCCACCCGGACGAGCGCGTCTATTCGTACTACTCCGCGGTTCACGGCCTCCATGTCCGGTTGGACAGAGTGGTGGGCACCCCTTCGGTACTTCCGTGGGTGACCCGCGCGGAATACATGGGTCGGACACATTCAGACCACAATCCCCGCATATTGGGGCTTCAATGGCGGCCCGATCGGCCCCCGCTGCCGACATGGCGCCTCCAGACAGCAGCACTGGAGGACCCGGAATTCCGGGCCTCCTTAGGCACTGCGATCGAACAGTATTTTGATCTTAACGAGGGCTCCACAGATAGCGAGCTGATAGAATGGGATGCCCATAAGGTAAATATTAGGGGGCACTGTCTGGGCGAGACCTGGAATATTCAAAAGCAGCTGGCACGTGCTCTCGCCGCCTTGGAGGCCCGCCTCCTCTCGTGCGAATTGCATGGTGAGGGAGGGGGCACAGACTCGAGTCGCTTGCTGGATCTCCGGGCACGCCATGCCGACCTCCTTGAACGGCTTAGTTGCCTCAACTATGCGGCCCACTCAGCCGGGGTACATGCTACGTCGAACAGGGCGGGACGACTCCTGGCCTGGCTCATTAGGCAGGAGACGGCACGTATCCCAGTAGGTACAAGCGCTGGACCTGATGGGGCACTGGTCCACACACAGTGGGAAATCCATCAGGCGTTCACGGCACACTACGCCTCTCTGTACCGGTCAACGGGGCGGAGGAGTGCGAGAGACCTGGATGAGTTCTTAGAAGCGGTGGGATTGCCCAGGGTTCCGGATGAACACCATGCGGCCCTGGAGTGCCCCCCTACAGTTGACGAGATAGGGGAGGCTATCTCCTCTCTGGCTTCGGGGAAGGCGCCGGGGCCGGATGGACTTCCGGCAGAATGCTACAAAACCTGAGGTGAGTCCCAGATCCCAAGGCTTCACAGCCTCTACCTGACGGCACTAGAGGAGGGCACATTGCCAGCATCGTTGAAAGAAGCCTATTTGATTTCCCTGCTGAAACCGGGCCGGGACGCCACTCAGCTGGGGTCATATCGCCCGCTCGCCCTGCTCAACACAGACTATAAAATATTGGCGAAGATACTGGCAGAGAGACTGGCGCCGGTGGTGCCCTGGCTGGTGCACAGCGATCAAAATGGCTTTGTGCCCAAACGCAGCACTTCGCTTAATCTGCGGCGGTTTTTTTGGGTGATGGAGGAGAGCACCCGACAATGGCCCAGGGCGGGCTGCCTGGTCTTGGACCTGGAGAAAGCCTTTGATTGCCTGGAATGGGGATACCTGGTGTCGACGCTATCGCACTTCGGTTTGGGGCTGGGCTTTCTTCAGCTAGCGGCTCTACTGTGCAAAGGACCCACGGTGCGCGTGTGCACTGGCCCATATGTCTCGGACCCCATCAAAATCGGCCGAGGTACCAGGCAGGGGTGTCCGTTGTCGCCCCTCCTGTTTGCGCTTGCAATGGAACCGTTAGCGGCGACGCTCCGCAGGGAGCTAGCGGATGGCATCCCGCTGGGGGATACAACTCACCAGGTGTCCCTTTACGCGGACGACCTACTGGTCTATGTCAGGGACGTGTCTACTATCCCGGCGAGGCTGGACTGCATCCTACACTCTTTTGAGCAGCTCTCAGGCCTCCGAGTCAACGCCGCTAAATCCTGTCTGTTCGCCTTCCGGGACGACGTCCAAGACCCAGACTACCACCTTGGCGGAGTGCGGGTCCAATGGCAACCGGACACCTTTCGCTATCTGGGTGTCCAGATATATCGCCGCCCGGCGGATCTGGTGGAGGGTAACCTGGGGCGCGCTGTGACAGCGGTCCGGCCCAGATGGCGTTCTGGAGCACGCTTGCCCTTTCGGTGACCGGCCGAATAGCGCTAGTTAAAATGGTAGTACTGCCCTGGCTGCTGTATTATTTTGCCAACCTCCCGGTATACATACCGATGTCTTTCTTCAAGCCCTTCACGCGCTCCCTCCGTGACTTCATATGGGGAACGGCGCGCCACAGGGTCACGCTGCCGAAACTGTGTCTTCCTGTGGGCCAGGGCGGGCTAGGGATGCCGTGTCTTGAGCACTACTATCTGGCAGCGCAGCTGCAATGGGTGGCCCGCTGGCTAGCTGACAGATGCCGCGAGGACACGGCGACGGTGGTGAACCCGCCGCTGGCATTGACGGAACTCCTCAGAATCTTTCACCCGACGACTAGCGTGCACAAGCCCGAACCGTTGTTGCTAGTGGTGGCGTATAAATGCTACCGTCGATGTCTCCGGCTGACACGGGCCAGGATCCCATACGCCCCGGCCATTCCTCTGGAGGGTTCCCCTTGCGGGCGAGGCACGCTTGGTGCTGCAGAACTTAGGGATTGGCACGCGGCGGATATCCACACACTGGCGGACTTATACCATGAAGGGGGCCTCCTGCCGTTCACGACCCTGGCGGAGGAGAAGGGGCTGGCGCAGGGCCAGTTTCTCCGACACCGGGCTCTGATAGAGACGCTGACGGGTCATTGGGGGGACTTACGGGAAGAGCCGGAGCAACACTTAGTGCTGCAATACCTCCATGTCATGGGCCGAGGGGGGCATCTAATCAAATGGTTTGCTGCGGCCTTGCGGATACACGCGGCGCCGAGCCTAGGGGCACTGCGCGAGAAATGGGAGGGGGATCTTGTACGCCCTATGGTAGATAAAGAGTGGGAGAGGGTGCTGCAGGGGCCGAGGAGGATACCTCGAAACATGAGATTTCGTCAAATACAGTTTTTTATCCTGCACAGGGCCTACCTTACGCCGGCTGCCATTAATAAGTATTTTCATCGCGTAGACGCATGCTGCCCCCGCTGCGCAGTGGTTGACGCCGACCTGCTCCACATGCTGTGGGGCTGTCCAGCACTACAAATGTACTGGCAGGCGATACATGGGGAGCTCCGCAGGTGTACGGGCCGGGATATTCCATCTGAGTGGCCCACTTATTTACTACAACTCTTTCACCGGCCACCCCCGGCTAAGGTGGCCTCTCGTTTTCTCGATCTGGGGATCGTAGTGGCTAAGCGACTTATCACCAAACGCTGGAAGGCAGACGTGGCGCCACATGTGCGAGCATGGCGTAGTTCTTTACTGGTGTGGGCGAAGGCGGAGGAGGTGGCACTTCGGCGGGAGGAGACGCTAGGCCTTAGAGTGACACCCATCGCATCCCAATGGGGGGGAGATGCTGCAGACTCTGCTGCAATCGGAAGGGGTGACCCCGGGTGGTGGCAGGGACGCGCTGTCGGAGCTGCGCTAGGCGATGGGGCGCAGTCAGCCTGGTGGAGATGCTGCGCTGGCGGGTGTGGCCGGCTTAAAAGTGAGGCCAGTGCATGTTGCGGACCGAATCTTAGTGCTTGAATTGGTCCTGACGGTGGGGACTGGGGAGTTTGGAATCTGACGGGGAAGGGGATCAGAAGGGAGGGGCCGTTTAGAATAGAACTTGCGAGCTGCTGTTGGAAGTTGTTTTAGTTGCTAGGCTGTTGAGGAGACAGCTACCCGGTCACTGAGCCGGGAGTTTAGCACTGTTTGTATAACTGTTTGGGGATGCAACGGGATTAGCAAGTAACTGATACAGGAAATGGTGAGCGGATGCTCTCCACAAGGGCTACGGCTACAGCATCACGCAAGGCGAGAGATTTGCTCAGAACCTCGCAGGTTGTAAATTTGGGCACTGCTGTTTACTTTTCAGTTAATGTAACGCAGCCGGACTACATGCGTTGTGTGCTGACATTTAGCCAAGTGATATATGTAACGATGCTCACTGATTAAATATGATGTAATATGTTTGATTCCACCTGCAAACTCAATAAACAGATTTCTAAATAAATGAACTAATTAAGCAAACATGATGACTTTTAAAACACTTTCTTTTGTCTATCAGGTCACAGTTTATGGTATATAAATATTTTAATTGCCGCTTAAAATCACAATTCTTTTTACTGTAACTAATTTGTTTAAATACAATAGAACATACGCTACACACACACACACAAGAATAACTTGGACTCCTGCTCCCTGATGGCCTTTTCCTGCATCTGCGCATATGAATAGCAGGCTGCAGCATCTTAGCCGGATCAAGACACCAAATTCAGATGTGAGGATCCGAGAGAGAAATTAGCTTGCAGAAATTTTAGCGAGAGCTTGAGCCTTGAAACCTTAGAAGTCGCCGCCGTTAAAGCCGAGAACATTTTTTACCAGTGCAGCACCGAAGAGAGCTTTATAAATTTAAAACACACATTGATCACCACACTATTACTCTTTCTGAGTGGCAAAACTTAAATTACACACAGTAATTACAAACCTCATGGTATCATAAATTTAAAGGTAAGTGTTACAGCATTGTAAAGAGGGACTTAGGGCCTTATTTATAGTTATGGGGACGAGTGATGTGATGGATATCCTGTCCACTTTATTACAAGTATATTAGAATATAATTAGGGCTCCCGGTTTTATGGTATTTATTTTTTTAACATTTCTGTCTGTATTTATCCATATTTATTTTTTGGCCATTTTATCTGTATTTATCCATATTTATTTTGTGTTTTGCGTATAAATGAAGTTGAAAAACTGTACATTTCCATATTTATTTAACTGATAGACTCACACTCATACTTTGTCTGTTGTGTTTTAGATATTTAAGCTATCAAATATTACATAACAATACATCCACTGGTAAATACTAGCATTACACCATAAATGTATGTTGACATATGCCGTTATTTAAATACATTTCATCCTGTTTTTTAATTTCCATGCTGTCCATATGCTCAGCTGCTGGCCTATAATTCATCAAAGACAGCATGGAGAGTCACTTAAAAGGAGCAACATTTCTGTATTTATCCACTTTTAAAAATAAATGCAGACAGAAAACACATTGTTTTCTGTCTGTATTTATCTGTAAAAATCCGTAAAAACGGAAAACAGGGAGCCTAAAATATAATGCACTTGTAATAAGGCACATAGGACATCTGTCAAGCTTTTGATGGTTACCCCACAGCCAGACTCTAAATCAGACTTTAGTGTTAGGAATGTCACTGTTGTCCTTGTGAGGATCGCTGCTGCAAACATATTTTTTTTAATTGGAACCTCAATATATCTGTTAAATGATATTTTAAATTATGATATAAACATCATGATCGAAAAGCTATTTACCCCATTACTCAGACCGCGCTGATTTCATCTTTCTCTATCCCACTTCAGCCTTTAATTCCCTTCTCTAGTCTTTTCATTTAATCTCTTCAAGAAGTATAAGTATCCTCCAGCAGTTTGTATTTGTCAAGATTTTTTTTCTACAAAATTATATCATGAAATGTGCTCAAAATCAGTACATAGATGTTTTTTTTTTTTTTTGAAGGATCATCCTTCTGGTGTTTTACATACCCTCCTCACATCGCCGCTCTCCCTTTCGCTTGCCTTTATCACCTCGGTGCTTGACTTGAAGAAGGGCCCGTGCAGCATGAATGCTCCTCTGAAGATATTCAATATAGCACAGGACTCGAAGAAGAATCTCTTTCTGCCTCAAAGAAAACATATCAGGAAAACACATTATGCTCATGCACAGCATTTAAACAATCTTTAGCCAAAGTTGGAGGGTTGCACACAATAGGCAACTGTATTATGGATATCATACAGTACACAAAAGTCACTCAACACTGGTTCTCCACAATTGATATCTATTTAAATGCATAAGCTATGAATACATGCTCAGTGCCAAGGCACGTTTTCAAAGCAAAACATATTCCATTTAGATGATAAAGTGTTTTCTAAAGGAAACTTTTTATTTTTTACTGTTTCATGAAGTGAATTACAGCAAGCAAAAAATACACAAATGAAATTTTAAAAAACTGGTTAAAAACATATTGACCAACATTATTGACCAAACCACCTCTATTTAAAAGTGACAAAGTAAAACAAAGCTGTTTAAAAATGCACAGTACGCATTTATGTGCTATTGATTTTTACAATAGCATGGGATACTATCATGTAGGCGTTACAGATCTAGCTGCAGTTAAGGGTACAACACAACTTAAGTCTTTGTATACATACAAACCATGTTTCTAATGTACTAAAAACAAACCAGAAATCTACCAGAAATTTAAGGGTAAGTTCAATCTACATAAAGAGTATGAATGAGCAGTCGATCTTCTTTTGCATGCCAAGATACCTCGTAGGAAGTGTGAACATGGATCATAGGTCATGCATTAAAAATCAGAAACACAATGTAATAACCATAGGCAATCATTATTGCTTACTTCTGGCCCTGCTATGTGCAAATACACCTTGACCCTTCTCCAGTGGGAACAGTCCTGCCCAAACTTCCAGGTCAGGTCATCCCTCAATGCAATCACTAGCAACCCAAGACTGGTTTATCTTCAGTCTGGTGTAGCTTAGTTCCAATGAAAAAGTAAGTGCAATACACTCTGCAGCATGCCTTTGCACTACTGAGTCCATGCAGCAGAGCTGAGTAAAGGTGTGCCTGTTTTTTCCGGTTGCTGCCCTGCAAATGTCAATAGGGGGCACTCTAGTGAACAGAGCAGTTGATGTGGACATTCTTCTTGTAAAATGAGAAGGTACATTTCCCTATAAAGGACAGTCAGCTTTTATGACGACAGTACACTATGGCTGTAGTCACCCATTAAGCTATACTTTGGTTCAATAGAGATTGTCCTAATCTGGGAGGAACATAAGCTATTAGAAACTGATAGGACATTGTGAAGGGCTTTGTATTGTCTAGATAGAATCTCAGATATCTTCTCACATCCAGGGTATGAAGTGTTCTTTGTGCTGTATTAGCAGGGTTCTTGAAAAACGTTTTAGGAACTATTGGTTCATTTAAATTAAAGTATGTCAGCGCTTCGGGGAGAACATTCATTTTTGTCCTTAACAAGACTAATGTCGCTAATGAGATACTGTATTGAGGCTGGGATGAGCGACAGGGAGCAATACTAACTGCACCATAAGGATAATGTATACTTCTGAGGTTCGCATACAAACGGATTTACACGGTATGTATCCAGACTCCATCACTTACACACTTATACTTTCCCCTAACAATAGATAGAATAATTACTTGGTGACACGTCAGGTTTGTTGGGGATCCTGGTGGAGAGAGGCTATACTATGCAATCGTTTTTTTTTTCTTCTTCTTCCCTTCTTTTTGGCATGAACACAGGGGAGATTGAAAACCTCGACTATACCACTGTAGGCATATCTCAACGATTTACTACAAATGGTTACTTGTTTACTGGAATGACTTACTGCTGTGACAAGTCTTTAGTGAAAATGCAATAAAATTGTGTTAAAAAAAAAATAGGACTATTGTCGCACATGTACAATTATGGTTCCTCAATTGCAAATGCTTGAACTTACCATATTTATTTGTGGACGTTAAGGCTAGAAGTAGAGTAAGTTTCCAAGAGAGATATTTTTATTCCGTTTGTGCATTTGTTTAAAGGGATTTTGCTCGAGTTGGGAAAAGTATTGTATCGAGATGCCGGACACCTCAATGGTGGAAAGGTCCTAAAAAGTCATTTAAGGAATTCTTTTATGAGTATATTGGCCAAAACGGATGATTCGCTGTTCTTCTACAGCAAGAAATTGTCTCTAAAAGGTCTTTGATAGATGCATGGCTAAGACCTAAACATGAAACATCTAGTAAGTAAGGCAAGAATTGATGCAGAGGCAAAGAAAATAGATGAAGGCCTTGCTGGTTGGCCCATAAACAGAAGTTCTTCCATTTTGATCTCTAAGTTTTATTAGTAGTCATTTCCCTAGCTTTGAATAATATTTGTCCACAGTCATTAGGAATGTGTTAGACGCAGAACTCATTGTATTCAAGAGCCAAGGTGGCAGGCGAGATCCGATATTCGTTGCAAGACAGGAGGTTCAGGAGAGAAAGAAGTGGAATTGGATGCTGTTCTGAGCAAAGAAGAAGCTCTGTGAACCAATACTACCTCAGCCACCTAGGGGTGATCAATATTCGATAGCAAGGTTCCCTCTTCATTTTGTTTGAATATACTTGGCATTAGGGAAGTGGGGGAGAAGCATAGGCAAAGGGTTCCTGACTATGCCATCGTTAATACATTCCCCCACGACCCCAGTAGCGCATACGTGCTGGCATAATCTCAGCATTTTCAGTAGTAGCCAGTGAGATTTGGTCTGTTTCAGCAGAGATTTTAGTCAATTGAATTTGTTTTACATGCCTTGTATCATTCTTTTGATGTCCTGATAAGAGAGTTGGCCCAAGTATTCTTCACTCATGGGATATTCTATGTCAGGACCGGAGGCTTCAGATTAGGCTATTTCTTTCCACACTTTATTTTCCAGCAGCCATCAGTAGTTATAAAGAACACAACAGAGACCACATTTCCCAAGATGCTCTGGGAAATGACAAAAGAACATTTTAGCAACAATGTCCAATCACGAAGCAGGGGTCTCCAATGACTTCCCCGAGGATGCTCTCCCTCTTTGTTGCGGCTCCAGCAGCATCAAGGTAAGTGCCTCGTTTTACTCTGTATTTGCTGAGGTAACGGTGATAAGTGTTTTAATTACATTTTTTTTTTCTCACCTGCAAGTATTTATGAGCATACGCGCCTGAATATTAACACGTTTGTAATATGACACGTCTTATGGTTTGTTAGCGACCGCAGGAATATCGCTCATTTCCTTCGCGGCCGGTCTGTCTCTGTGACTGGCTCTCGGCGCGATGCGGCCCTCCCGCCGCTAGAAGACCGTGCTTTGTCTAATCTTCGGCTTGAGGGCCTCTCACTCCCCGCAGCGGCCAGCGAGTCATTCTTCCGCTTGACAGAGATGCGGAGACACTCGCACGGCAGTTAATCTGGACTGCTTCACGCGGGGGAAGATAAGGAAAATGCTACTTACCAGTATGCATCTGTTCTAAGGACTCCTCCTTATGGTGATAGTGTGCATGGGCAGTAACTCCATCTTCAGATTGTTTTTCGCCATAAAGGTTGATGATGGAGTTAATAGGAGAATAGAAAAGGATGTTCATGTAATGTATCTAAGTAAGATAATACTGCAACAGCTAAAGATATCCGGGGAGGTGGGTGGGCGTATACAACTCTACAGCTCTACATGCCAAGAACAGATGCATACTGGTAAGTAGCTTTTTGTTTTTTTTAAACATTTTTATTAATTTTCTTGTAAGCAAACCAACAAGACACTTGAAACATCACGTTGCCCATCATTTCTGCTAACAACATACACCACTTGGCAATACATAAGTGGATCCCAGACCAGCACATTGCCGCATAGCCGGTAATAATCTCTGACCCCTCCATCCCTGGGGCCTCCCCATCAGTCCGAGTCTGAGGATTCATCTTGTGACAGCGGTGGAGGGTTGCATATTTCTCCTCTGAATTTGTTCAACGCCCCCCAAACCTTGTCCCACTTTCGGGGGCACCCCCGCCTGATAAACACAGAGCGTTCCGCAAACATTGCTGCATCCATGTCCCTTCCCCATGCGGTCAGTGTTGGTCCCCTCTCCGCCCCCCCATGTTTGGGCTATGTTCCTTTTAGTCGTTATGATCCCCAGTGTCACCCAGTTCTGCGCCTGCCGATTGAGGTTATTGGGCTCCCACACATTTAACAAGCATCGCTGGGGCTCAGGCACCAATGACACTCTGCACACCTGCAACATCGTCCTCATCACTCGTCTCCAGAAATCTTGGGGATGACTGGGCATTCCCAAATAGTGTGGTAAAAGGTCCCCACCTCCCCACAACCACGCAAGCAGAAGGGATGCATTGCTCTACCCATTTTGTGCAATAACTGTCTGGTGTAGTAAGTAGCATTTTTGGTTCAAGGCATATGAGCTGTAGATTGAATACTTTAGCATAGACTATACAGTAGTTTTCCTCCTTAGTGGTGGCAACCTGTATCTGTTGCAGTGGTTTGAAAAAGTGTTCTTACTACAGCCTTGCCCACAGTAACTTGTTGTTTTGCTTGCATATCTACACAATAGTGTTTAGTGAAAGTATATGGTGTAGACCAAGTTGCTGCTTTGCACATGTTATCTAGGGGAATGTTCCCTAAGAAAGCCATAGGATCCCCTCGTTTGAGTGTGAAATGAGCTCTAGGGGGAATAGTTAATGTGCATTTGGTTTTAAGATAGCATATTTGGATGCACTTAACAATCCACCTTGCAATTCCTGTATTTGAAATGGGATTGACTTTGTGAGGTGGGGAGAAACCTACAAAGAGTAGTTTTGTGTTTCTAAAGGGCTTAGTTCTTTCGATGTGGTAGAGTATCGCTCTTTTAACGTCTAGCGTGTGGAGCGCGCGTTCTGCTACTGAGTCTGGTTGAGGGAAAAATACCAGAAGGTCAACCTACTGATTAAGCTGGAAGGCAGATACTACTTTAGGCAGAAATTTTGGGTTAGGCCTAAGAACCACTTTACTATGGTGTATTTGGAAAAATGGTTCTTGTATGGTCCATGCCTGGAGTTCACTAACTCTCCTAAGGGATGTGATAGCTCCCAGGAAGGCAACTTTCCAAGTAAGGAATTGTAACTCACATTTGTGCATAGGTTCAAATGGAGGACCCATGAGTCTGGTAAGGACTATATTGAGATTTCATACACGAGCAGGTGGAACTCTGGGTGGAAATATTCTTTTAGGTCATTCCATAAATGCTTTGAGAGCGGGTACTCTAAACAAAGACAAATGTTGTCTGTTTTGGAGGTAAGCAGCTATTGCAGCCAGATGTAGCCGTATAGATGTGTATGCTAGGTTACATTGTTGTAGATGCAAAAGATAACAGATAATGTTTTGGATGGAAGCATCTAACGGATTGATTTTGTTGATTGTACTGTAAATGACAAATCGTTTCCTCTTTGCCTCATAGAATGCTATAGTGGTAGGACGTCTGGCCTCTTTAATGATGTTCATGCAGTCTGGTGGGAGATTGAGGTAGCCAAAGTCTAGGACTTCAGGAGCCAGATCGCAAGATTCAGTTGATTGGGATCTGGATGCCTTATCTCTCCAACGTTCTGAGTGAGGAATTTGGGGGAGAGGTGCAGCTTTTGATGAGGTGCTACTGAGAGTTCAAACAGGGTTGTGAACCATGGTTGGCGTGCCCATGTTAGAGCAATTAGGATCATTGTGAGGGAGTGTTGTCTGAGCTTCCAAACCACTAACGGAATCAGCGGGAGAGGAGGAAAAGCATATGTAAATTTGCCTGACCAGTTCATCCATAGAGCATTGCTTTTGGGCAATGGGTGTGGATACCTGGATTTGAAGCTTGGGCATTTTGCAATTTGGTGTGTGGCGAACAGGTCTATTTCTGGGTAGCCCCACATGTGAAAGAATGGAAGGAGAACTTGAGGATGAAGTTCCCATATGTGTATCTGCTGTGTTTGACGGGAGATGTTGCGCAAGGAGGTATATGTTTTGAGGAATAGCCCACCTCTATGGGGCACATGCATCAACAATGCCATTTGCGATTCCTTATTAGCGAAAAATAAGGAATCGCTAATAAGGAATAGCAAAAGGCTATGCATGTAGGAATCGCTATTCAAATAGCGATTCCTTAACTTTCCTTAATTGCTACTTGCAAATTGCGAGTAGCAATTAAGGAATGCCATCCCAATCATTCCTATGGGCCTCCAGGCCCATAGGAATGAATTGGAGATTGCATGAGCAAATAGCGAGTACCAGTAGGTTCTCGCAAATTGCTCATGCAATTTCAAGGGTGCAAGGGAGTCAAAATGACACCCTATTGCACCCCTGAAATTGATATGTGCACATATGTTGCACACACACATGCTCTAAGGGCATGTGTGTGCGCAACATGACACTTTGAAAAATGCACAAAAGTGCATTTTTCAAACTTTTAGCAAATTACCATGCAGTTCATCTTCATGGTAATTTGCTCCCCCTATTAGCGAATTCGCTAATTTTTTAACTTTCATGCATTGCATTTAAGGAATCCCAAATTGAGATTCCTTAAATTAAGGAATCTCAATTTGGGATTGTAGGAAGGTGGATATCTGACTATGGTTACCCCCAACTTTTTGCCTAGTGTCTAGCTGGTTTTTCGACTTAGTTGGCCTGAGATCCTGCCATTCAGGGTCTCAGGCTGTCTGCTCTCTCTGTAAAATGGACTCCATGTACCCTAGGTACATACACAATTGGTAAGGATCACCTTATTGGACCCTGTACAGTGTACCCTAGGTACCCAGGGCATAGGTGTACCCTAGGCCTCCCAGGGGCTGCAGCATGTATTATGCCACCCCTGGTCTGGCCTTTCAATCAGACACAACTGGCTGATCACTCAGCTGGGGCAAGGTCGTGTAATCACCCCTTGCTTAGGTATAGTATGCCTATATCTACCCTTATATATAGACACCTGTGTACCTATCAGTCACTCCTATGGCAGGCCTTAACAATCCTGGAGGCAGAGTGCTTGGTAACATGTGAGATGGGGCTCTAGCATGAGCTGAGCCTGTCTGCAGCTTTCGGAACCATGTCCTTATAGCTGTTCTATGATATAGCCTACCATATACTCTTAAAGTACCTTATAATCTTAAACGGTTATGGTAACTATGGTTTGGCTTTATCAAAACATGTCGTGTAAGGTGTCTAACACTTTGGAATAATACCCCCATACCATTTCTGGTGATGAGGATATTATCCCTCCCTTCTAGAGGGAGAGACATGTTAAAATCCTACTTTGCTGTTTATCTCTAACCAAAGCCTCAGCATCACAAAATGGATGCTGCTGCCACAGACACAAGTCTGACCTCCTGCTGCTGGGAGTGATCCCAGCCAGGGAGGCCTGGACAATAGGTTTCCTGCTTGGGGAGGTGCTAGCACCTCCCCAGACAGCCTTTAGTGTATTGGGGCAGGGTGGGCTGAAAGGAATGAGACATGCCTGGGGCACACAAGGTGTTCCTTGCATAGTCCAGTTCAAACCGGCGCTGGGGCACTCCAGCCCCAGCTCTGGCGCGAAACTGGACAAAGGGAAGTGGGTGTAACCACCCCCTCCCACCCATAAGGCGTGACCTAGCAGGTATCCCAGCCCCCCAGATTAGTATAAGAGTGGGAGTTGGGCCTCAAGACTTTAGATTATCCTGAACCTGCAAAACTGAACAGAAACTCTGGACCTTCGACATTCGACAAAAGAAGAAGACTGAAGAATCTCCCTTGTAGCCAAGGAGTGGCTACCCTGTGCAAACAGGCACCATCAAGAGACTACCCTTTGCTTTGCCCACGTTCTACGAGGAACCGACTGCAGAGCCCGACCAGAGCCTTGACTTCCAGACTTCTCCGACCCTGATCCACATCCACAGCAGAGCTGAGATCCGTGGAGGCGACGAGCGACGTGGGACCGGCTACCTGGGAAAAGTGGCTAGTAACTTAAAGCGCAGCTTCTGAGGTACCCTCGAAGTTGTGCACCGGGGATTGAGAAGCCCCAACCCCAAGCACCATCTGCACCGAAGATCAGCCCCCCACACTCCACGAGTCCTGCGTGGGGCCCTTCAGCATTTTCCTGCTTGCCGCGTCTGTCCGGTTGCTTGCCCGCTGGCTAGTGGCCTTTGTGACGACGCACCCTGAAATCTTCTGCGCTGGTTTGGCTCCTCCAGACTGGCTCCCGCTTCTCTGCAAAGAAGAAGCACCCCAGACCTTCCTGGTCTGCACCAGAAGCAAGTCCTTCGTTCTTCGTGGGTTCCGCTTGCCAAGGCTTGGTGAGTCCTAGTCCAACTTCGACGCCGCCGACAGCAAGAGCCTTCGTGGGACAGCTCGCCTCCTGGTCCTGGTCGTCCTCGACGCTTCCTGGTCCTCCTGGCTGCAGCGACAAGCTTCACCTTCACCTGCAATCTTCACGACATCGCCTGGTTCCTTCCTGGTTCCACGTGGTCACTGGCTAGTGACCTTGACTCTGTCCCTTCTGCTTGCAGGTTTCTTCTCTTCTTGATCCCAGCCTTGGGATCCACCGGACACTCTTCACTGACTGCCTGTCAGCATCTTTCTTCAGGCATCCATAGGAGTCGACGACGAAAACGACGCATCTTCACCCCTATGCACCCGCAGCCTGTGGGCTAGGTAACTTGGGTACTCCGGTGCTCATCAGGATAGTGACTATCCTAGTGTCTAGTTTTCAAGTCTCAATTTCCTAGCTACTCCGGAAGTGTCCTAAATCTACCATTTTCTAAACTGTACTATTGCTATTGACTTTTACGCATTACGCGTGAGTGTTTCCACTCTGCACACGAATCCCGTGGGCCTCCCACTTCCTAACTAACGCTAGTGTAGTGTAGCCCCAGCGATTCCCTAGGCCTAGGCCTATTCTATTTCCGTGACAGTGGTTCTTATACCACTTACTTAGTATATGGTTTGCATGGCCCCTAGGGCCTAACTGTATTACTTACCTGTGTGACTTAATGTATGCTTAAATACGACTGTGTTGTACTTACCTCTAATCTCATAAAGAGTGCTGAGGGTTTGACTAGAATAAATACACTTTATTTTATATATATATCTGTTGTGGTGTCCTTTCATTTGGTATTCAAGGGATTATATATGGTATCACAGCTGGCTTCACATGCCATTCAGAGTTTAGCCTAAGACTGCTCTTGTCCATGCTACCACTAGGATAGCTGGTCTATAAGGTTGACTTTACAACCAATCACCATAAGGGTATTTGGACTGATATAAGGTGTACACTAGAACTAGTGACATCATACATCAGGCCAACTTCTCACAGGGATTCCTTAAATGCTATCGCTATTTAAGGAATCGCTATTTAAGGATTCCTTAAATAGCGATTTTTGCTTTTGGGTTGATGCATTGGGATTGGGTATTTTTGACTCAATACCGGGAGCTATTAGCGAATCGGTATTTTACCGACTGGATTTTGGCTTGATGCATGAGGCTGAATATGCTTTGTGCTAGGCGTGAAAGCTGAAGAGAGTGTGTCCCTCCCTGTTTTTGTATGTAGTACATTGCTGTCATGTTGTCTGTTTTGCCTACTAGCAAGAGTTAAAAAGACTTTAGTGCTAGGAAGATTGCCATTAACTTCAGGTGATTTATGTGGAGTTGTTTTTGTTGATGGGTCCATATGCCCTGAACGGTTTGGTTTTGTAGGTGAGCTCCCCATCCGGTGAGCGATGCGGCTGTTGTTAGCACTATCTGTGGAACCGGGTCGAGGAACGGCCGCCCTTTGGACTAGTTTTGTGTGTTCCACCATTGCAGAGAGCGATGTGTGCGGCTGTCCACCAACACCAGATCTGTCAACTGACCTTGAGCCTGGTTCCACTGATGTGCTAAATATTCCTGTAATGTTCGCATCTGAAGTCTTGCATAAGGGATGATGAGAATGCAAGAGACCATCATTCCGATCAGCTGCATAAAGACTTGAGCTGGCAATGAAGGTTGAAGCTGAAATCGGGATATTAGAGCCTGCATGGTGGAGTTCCTGACTGGATTGGGGTATGCTAGGGCCTCTGAAAGTAGCTCCTAGATACTGTTGTATTTTGAATGGTTGAAGGTGAGACTTGGTGAGGTTTACTGTGAACCCCAAGTCGTGAAGTAATTGGATGGTTTTGTGTGTGTTTTGTACACAAGTGTTGGGAGACTTGGCTCAGGGGTGGGGAAATCGTATCGCCCGACGCCCGAAGCAAGTAGATTTTTATCATGGGCAAGAAGATTTATTGTCTATTTTGCCCGACGGACAAGTAGACATTAAATCACTAAAGATATTTGAGCTGTGGGCACTCCGGGGCTCACAGCCAATTACAAATGCAGTCAAAGCTTTTGGAGGCCATTGACTGGCTGTAAGCACATGACTGGACTCTATCTAGCCAGTGATTGGCCGGGGAGTCTTGCGCTAAACGTCAGTGTTCTGGCGCGGATTCCGTCACTGGTGCAGCCCACCTGCTCTAGGAACCCAGCTGCCGAACGTGCAAGGGCAGGCCCTGAGACAGGTCACAGCGCTGTGGGCCGAGTGGTCTCTCTGCCATGGATTGCTGCGTGGCTCGATCGCCCTGTCCCGTGGGATCCGTCCAAGGCAGGTCACTGATCTTTGGTGTGCTGCTGCGCACTTCCTGGAGTCACGAGCAACAAGTCGGCGTCTCACTGTATGCCTCCCCAGCAGGTGAGTCCGTCTGATAATGGGTTTTGCAGCGGTCCGAGCTTTAAGAAAATAATATTAACTGTGATTCTGCATGCAGTGGTCTGGATTCAGTGAGCGTGGGGGCAGGGTTAAATGTGTGGCATGTTAACAATTTACAATAAGGCGGGAAGCTCTCCTTTTGCAATCTAGCAATGGAACCAGTACAGCGTGAAAACACGATGAAAGGAACTTTACAATAGAGAGACATTGACCTTTACTTTGTCTCTGCTTTTATGGACGAGGTCGCATTTGGGGGCACGGAGCAAACGCGAATACTTTAAACACCTGGCAGGCTTACAGAAAATGAAGCCTTGAAAGATTATTGCGTGCGCTGTTAATAGAAACATTTTAAATTGTATTGTTTTCCTGCTGTTAAATCAAGCTAATGTCGAATAAAGGAAACGCCACATAATGCAGAAGGCAGAAAGTATCTTCGTAATCTAGGCAATGCTATGTGTGCAGCGTTCACACTGTTAACTGAGATGTGGGCCTCTCTTGGCGTCTGAAACATTGCACTGTTCACATTTTTGCCCAAGATGAGATCTCCTTTACCAATACCCTCCCCCATAGTCTTTTTTGTTTTTTCCTTTTTCCGTTACCTCCCCCTCGGCTCCACGGCTTCTAGCTTAATTAGTGCCCACACTTTATCTTTCAATCTTGCCAGTGCTGCAGAGGAAATGCCTCACGCCCGTGTCAATTTTTATAGGCGTAATCCTGTAAAAAAACGGGGTTTTCTCCACATTTAGGGCTCATTTCTGTTAGCCTGTACCTTTATTTGGTTGCATTTCTCGTCTCCTGTACCTACTGTAAACAGCCCTCACCATGCACAGTTCTCTAGCAGTTTGTGCTAAATTAGCAAAGCCATTGTAATGAAGCAGTAGGGAAGGCCTAATTTATGCGGCAGGGAAGGTCTAAATTACGCAGCAGGGTTGACTAAATTATGTGGCCACAAAAAATGAGAATTATGTAGCATAATGCAGCAAATTTTCGTTGATAGTATTACTTCATTATTTTGACATCTGTACACCTTAACACTGTATAAATGTTTTTCCTCATTACTTTAAGATTAAGACCCAAATACAGCAATAGCAATGTAAAAGAGACCAGTCACTACTTCTGATGGGCTTTTCACTGTGTGGCAGGACATGTTACCCCCTTTTTAGTAACTTGATCTGTTTGAGCTAGTATCAACATTTTTTGTTGTTAAAATATGCAGTTTAGGCAGCATGTGTTGAATTATATGGCACATTATGTGGAAAACTCCTCAGCTGTAGAATCTCATAATTAGAGTGGCTCTGTATATATAAATCACACGGGAGCTGTCACCAGTGGGGGACCATATTTCATTTGCAACGATATTAAATGGCAAAACTTGCAGAAGCGCGCTCAATATAAAGCAGAAATTATCAAAATATAAATTTGTATAAATTATATAAATCATGTTCCAACCTCAGAATTTTATGCTCCGCTGTAGTGATGCATTTTTGTTGCACAGTTACGTCAGCAGTAAAAACGCGCCCATACCAGATCTAAGGAAAAGTGGCTCTTCCGCCTGTGTGAATATTCATCCTATGTAGACATAAAGGTTTGTTTTTCTTTCCCTACATTATTTGCCAATGGGCGTTTTCCTATGTGCCTGTCTTTGTGACTTCTTTATGCATGTGCCCATTTTCAAATATCCAAGTTAGTATCATCCCTTGGACCCTCTTAATGCTCAGCTTCTGAAATAAAGAAACTGATTGCACAAGTTGCTGCAACGTTAAAACCGTTTCTTTCACCAGGCTTTCCAATGCTCGTGTATCAGCTTCCTGCAACAGAATTATAGGATTTCCCAGAAGATAACGCACACATTTCGGTGGGCAGTGGGGAGCTGGGGACACTGGAAAGAGCAAGACAGTGGCAGAGAACTTGGATTTTAAAGAAAAAACTGAGTACTTTGCAAATCTCAGTGAGACAAACTTGCACATCTATTGCTCATCTACACTCCTTCATGTTAGGGAAGCTTACTCTGCTGGTGCCATTACTAACCAGTACTGTGCACAAGAGAACCCTGTACTGCTACTGCCAGTGTTGCATGTGCTCTTTGTGTGGTTGAAGAATGTGGAGATGTAGCAGTGAGTGCACAAAAATATAATCACACCACACCTGCCCAGGAGTGTAAAAGCAGAGATTGATATAACTGCCCATTACTTTCTCTTGTGTATTCGTACTTGTGGATACTGCTTCAGTGAACTAAACGCCTCTGCTATGTGATTTTGGTGCCCCATGAACAGTTCATAAACTCTGCCGAGAAGTGGTTATTCCCATCCACATATTTATCAGAGCATGATTTGAAACTGGACAGCTATGAGTTGGCCCTAGGACTGAGAACACCCTTTTGCCCTACAGGTTCATATTCCGGCACATTCTATGCCAAATACGCTCCAAGAAATGTAGTCAATTACCAGCCTGCACTCTGCCTTTAGGTACTATTTCTCTAAATTTGAAAATGTGTCACATGCATACTGGTTACTAATTGAGTGCAGTGCACAATGACACATCTGCACACATGCTGTACATCCAGCCCGTACAACAGTTGAATTTAAGGGTGTATGACCATGCACTGCACAATTGGACTTGCATTTGAAGTATACTTTCCACAGTATATTGCACTGATTCCCGTGCAGGTTCTCTCCGTGCAGACCAACCTCACTGATTTATGGAATAGGTGGGGCAAGCAGATATTTTCCCAGGACAAGTAGATTTGTGTAACATTTTGTCCATTGGCCAAGTAGATTTTTGTAAAATTTCCACACCCCTGTTGGCTTTTATCAGCCAGTCGTCCAAATAAGGGAACACATGGATGTGTTGCCTTCGTAAGTGAGCTGCCACCACTGCGAGGCATTTGGTGAAGGCTCTGGGTGCTGTGGTCACTCCGAATGGGAGGACTTTGAATTGATAGTGTTGACCGTCCACTATGAACCTGAGGTAATTTTTGTGAGAGGGATGAATAGGAATATGAAAGTAGGCGTCCTTTAGATCCACAGTGGAGAGGAAGTCGCCTTGTTGAAGTAGTGGGAGCACCTGTTGGAGAGAGACCGTGTGTAAGTGGTCTGATTGAATGTAGAGGTTTAGGGATCTGAGGTCCAGTATTGGCCTGAGAGAGCCGTCCTTTTTTGCGATTAGAAGATACAGCGAGTACACCCCTGTGCCCCGATGATGTAAGGGGACTGGTTCTATTGCAAGTGAACCTCTTGTTTTAGAAGGGTCAAATGTTCTGTGGACATTGGGCGGTGTTTGGGAGGGATGTGTGGGGGATGCGAGGTGAGATCCAGGCAGTAAGCATACTGAATAATTTGTCTTACCCACTTGTCTGTGGTGATGGAATTCCAGACAGGTAGGAACTGTGATAGACGTCCCCCGACAGGTGTGGAGCGGTCGGGGGAACTGGAGGGAAGTCATTGTTTGGTGGTAGGGGAGGTGCGGGTGTTGTTACCGCGTCCTCTTCCCTTATTGTTGTTGCCCCTGTATTCTTCCCTAAAATCTCTTTTGGAAAAGGAATATTGATTTGGGTTTTTGTAAGATGAGGAAGGCATCTCCGATATTGGTTTTGGAGCCACCTTTATAAATGGAGCGACGAAAACAACCTCTCTGGGAAGGCGATTGCAAGGCCCCCATAGATTTTGCAGTCTCTATCTTTTTTCATCTTTTCTAAAGATGTGTCGATAGTAGGCCCAAAGAGATGTTCTTGGTCGAAAGGCTTGTTAAGAATACTGGTTTGCACCTCTTGTTTGAAACCGGATATCCGGAGCCAAGCCTGCCTGCGTAACAAAATGCTGGTATTAACGGCACGAGATGCGGTAACAGCGGCATCAAGAGCACATTTAATGGATGTATTTGTAATTAATATACCTTCTTGTATAAGTTCATTTGCCTTGTCCTTATATTGGTCAGGGAGATGCTGGATAAGCTTCTCAAGCTCATCATAGTGAGCCCTGTCATATCTTGCCAGCAAAGCTTGGGGGTTGGCAATTCTCCAATAATTTGCAGCTTGGACGCAATACGTTTTCCGGATGCGTCTAAACGTTTCGATTCCTTGTCAGGAGGTGGGGCGTTTCCTGTGGTTTGTGAATTGGCCCTTTTATGTGCACCACCAGGGAGTCTAAAGGGACCTGACCCTTGATGTATATTGGGTCACTGGGAGCTGCCATATATTTTTTATCTATTCTAGGGTTAAGAACCCTGGCTCTGACGGGGTCTTTAAATACTTCGGATGCATGTTTAAGTAAGCCCTTTAACATTGGTAGGGTGTGTGTGGACTTTTGTGGCTGAGCGGAGGATTCTAATAGAAAGTCTACACCGTGATATTGTGTAGCCCAGGCGATTAGTTGCGCAAACCCCACATTGTTATCTGGAGGGGATGGGCGAGAAGGATATAGGTTTGGGTCATTATGTAGATCCGTATCAGTATTATAATCCTGCCAGGGATCTGGATCTTATGGGATGGTATGTGCGTCGTCATCATACCCTTGTAGATTCATGTTTCCATCCCTATCCCCGCCCCCCTAGCCACCCCCCCCCCATAATCACTATCTTCATCTAGTGGTGGAGGTAAAATTGAGGGTTGTGGGGAATGTACTGGAGAAATTAGATGATTGGGATCAGCAGGAGGAGGAGAGGGTGGAGAGGGTGGAGGAGGTGGAAGAGGTGGAGAGGTATTAGTGCCTATATTTCATTTTTTAGGAGGAACTGGAGAATCTTGTGAATAGTCCGGTGTCCGTTTTGATGTGGAAGTAATATAACCAGTCTCTGGATCAATATGTATTGTTTTCTGCTTTGGATCTGGAAGGTCTGGTACAGCAGGGTGTTTGGATCCAGTGTCCTTTTTCGGAGCGGAAGATTTATGGTTCGAATGTTCCTTTGCCTTATGAGATTTTATCCTGTTTAGGCTTAGGTGTAGGAGTTTTCGGTTCGGGAAAATTTTTCGGCTCCCAGGACTTCGGTTTAGGCTGTTTTGGCTCCGAAGGCTTGGTTTTTGACTGTTTCAGCTCCGAAGGCTTGTCTTTTGGTTGTTTCGGCGCTGAGGTTTTCAGCGTCAAATGTGTTTTCGGCACTGGTGGTGGCGCATTTTTGTGTTTGGGCGTCGGTGCCGAATCGGTACCGGAGTGGGGTTGGCTCGAGCCCGAGCCGGAAGGCTTATCTTTCGGTTTCATAGCACGGCCGGAGGGCGGGGCGTCTGAAATATTTTGCCGGTGTGAACCTAGGCCCGAGGGCGAAGGTGTTACCAGAGGACAGGGGTCTCATTACTCACGGACCACTGAGCTGGAGTGACTGCGTCGTCGTAGTCATCGGCCTCGGAAACTGAGATTTGTTCTTTCTTGGCTCTTTGTTCTGGAAGGGTATTGGGACCTGGTTCAACGAATTTACGGAATCTAAGTGCTTCCCTGGGACATTTTGTGGCGTTGAGCCCGACTATCATGGATGGGTTTTCTTAGACCTGAAAGACAAACAGGACTCGCAGGTGTTTTCTTCGTGCTCCGGAGAGAGGCAAAGCGTACACACCTCGTGTAGGTACTTAGCACCACACTGGGGAAATTTTTTAAAGGGAGTCCGTTCCATTAACGTAGTAGGCCCAACGGTCTGCCTCGAAGTCTAGGTCAAGTAGCTTGATTGTAGAGGATGCCGGTTGAAAGGGCAACGCGATCGAGACAATACCGTTGAGAGGTGAGTGATTGCCCTTGAAGGGGTTTCGATAACGACACCGTCCGGAGCACAGCAATGCACATCCAAACCCAATGGCGGAAAAAAACAATCTGGTGATGAAGTCGATGCCCATGCGCACTATCACCATAAGAAGGAGATACCTATCTTGTGACTACAAAGACTTCTTTGAACAAAAACAAACTGCAAACATCCGAGCCCAACACCAGATGGCAATCTATGCTAAAGTAAACAATCAACAGCTCATATACCTCGAACATGATTTTTTTTTGTCAGCGCTTTATGAATTGTTTGGTAAAACCTACGCGAGAGCCCTGCCTGGAGCATGACACCTGTGAA
This sequence comes from Triturus cristatus, assembly GCF_964204655.1. Classification (NCBI taxonomy): domain Eukaryota; kingdom Metazoa; phylum Chordata; class Amphibia; order Caudata; family Salamandridae; genus Triturus; species Triturus cristatus. The sequence goes on from NC_140592.1 coordinate 639,947,398, forward strand.
ACGGGTAGGACTGCCTCTTTACTCGATAATAAGGGACCAGCCCAGGCAAAGAACGAACCCTCATTATCAGAAGGTAGAAGTGGTCCCAGACCTCAGGACTTACATATTAACACCCTAAGGGTCTATAATTCAGTTCAGGGCAACTCCCGTTTATTAACCCCTATCCACCCATAGTCCTACAATCTTAAGGAACTATAGAAGATTTTGAGGACTATTATGAGGAGGAGGAAGAGGTTACTTACCTACCCATAGATGACCATTTCTGCCACGTTATGGACACCTCCACCCTCAAGGCTGTCTCTCAGGTGGTAGCGCCCTTGGAGAAGAAAATAAATCAGATTCAGGCCCATTGCCAACAACCCCTCATACTGAGGGAAGACCTATCTGGGGCTCAATCAATCAATCAATCCATTTGTAGAGTGCGCTACTCACCCGTGAGGGTCTCAAGGCATCAGAGGGGGTGGGGGACAAGCAGCTATTGATTGAACAGCCAGGTCTTGTGGTGTCTCCTGAAGGTCAGTAGGTCCTGGGTCTGCCGCAGGTGGATGGGGAGGGTGTTCCATGTCTTGGCGGCGAGGTGGGAGAAAGATCTGCCCCCGGTGGTCATTTGGCGGATGCGTGGGACGGTGGCGAGGTCAGTGGAGCAAAGCTGGCAGTTTGGGATGTAGAAGGTGAGTCGTTCGTTGAGGTATGCTGGTCCGGCATTGTGGAGGGCTTTGTGAGCGTGGGTGAGGAGCTTGAAGGTGATGCTCTTGTTGACAAGGACCCAGTGCAGGTGTCAGGTGGGCGGTGATGTGGCTGTGGCGAGGAATTCCGAGGATGAGGCGTGCTGAGGTGTTTTATATGCGTTGAAGTCTTTTCTGGAGTTTGGCCGTGGTTCCTGCGTAGAGGGCGTTGCCGTAGTCTAGCCTGCCGCTGACGAGGGCTTGGATGATTGTTCTGCAGGTTTCGGTGGGGATCCATCTGTAGATTTTGTGGAGCATGCGGAGGGTGTTGAAGCAGGAGGAGGAGACAGCGTTGATTTGCTGGGTCATAGAGAGCGTTGAGTCCAGGATGAACCCCAGGTTGCATGTGTGGTTGGTTGGTGTCGGGGCAGCTCCCAGTGTGGCCGCCACCAGGAGTCGTCCCATGCGGAGGGGGTGGAGCCGAGGATGAGGATCTCTGTCTTGTCAGAGTTCAGTTTCAGACAGCTGGTCTTCATCCACTCTGCGACGGCCTTCATTCCCTTGTGGAGGTTGGATTTGGCAGTGGTCAGATCCTTGGTGAGGGAGAGGATCAGCTGGGTGTCATCAGCGTAAGAGATGATGTTGAGGTGGTGCTATCGGATGATGTTGGCGAGTGGTGCCATGTAGATGTTGAAAAGGGTCGGGCTGAGGGATGATCCTTGAGGTATGCCGCAGGTGATCCTGGTGGCTTCGGATCAGAAAGGGATGGCGGACTCTCTGGGTTCTGCCAGTGAGGGAGGTGATCCAGCTCAGGGATTTGTCGTGGATTCCTACGTCGTGGAGGCGTGTGCGCAGGGTGTGGTGGCAGACCGTGTCGAAGGCGGCTGAGAGGTCCAAGAGAATGAGGGCCGTGGTTTCGCCATTGTCTAGCAGGGCCTTTATGTCGTCGGTGGCGGCGATGAGGGCGGTTTCGCTGCTGTGATTTCTGCGAAAACCGGATTTGGAGGAGTCCAGAAGTCAGGACCCCCACCTCCAGGGCAACCTTCCACCGCCGCCACGAACCCCAACATAAGCGCGGGGAAGACGCTGGGGTAGACACGACGTGTTCGCCGGCTTAAAGATAGCGTTTATGGACGCACAATCCCCCTTAATCCCCATTTCCCCCTCAGAGGACCTAGCGGGACCCTCAGGATACACTGATGCCCTACCAACGAGGGATCCGGAGGAGTCCCCCTAGACCTCGGACGGGGATGAAGATTCGGGTAGGCCATGGGGCCCAGCAAAGGCAACTCAGACTCTAGACCCCAAAGCAGGGAGTGATTATGCTGTACGCTGATTTCCTTCTCCACCCAAGGTCAGCGGAATGGACTCTAGCCCCTAAGGTAGCAGCAAATATGGCTGCAAGGCTTCGTAAACCATCTTCACAAAGAGGTTAGAAGCTGCCTCCGAGCAGAATGCCTGCGACCGGCCCTGGAGGGAAAAGTCTTCCCTATGCCAGAGGTGGACCCCAAGATGGCCACGTTTCTGGCCAAGTTTATACGTGACCCAAAGAAAAGCACAGACCGTTCCTGGAGGGCGTGCCAGGACAACCTGCTGGACACGGCGGGTCCCCTGGCTAAGAGTCTAGATATGGCGGAGGACGCCAAGTCCTCGGGTACGTCATATCCCCAGAGGCACGCTCCAGCTGGGTGCAGAAAGCGGTCTTTTTTCTGCAAATGCAAATACAGCAATTTTTCCTAAATTAGGTGAGCTGGCAACCTCCAAAGCTGGACCGGTGACAATCTCTTTAGGGGCCCCTTTGTAAAGGAACTAGGTACATTTGTCAGTACGCTCGACTCTCTTGACAAAGCTCAAACATCAATTAAGTGCATCTTCACCCAGCGTGTTTTTGGCGCAGCCGGTCATGGCAGGGGGGGCTCGACCGGCCGTCCCTACAATCAAGCCTTCTACAAGTCCACGGAGCCACGCAGAGGACAATGGCAGGAGCCTAACATGTTAGGGAACTTCTACCCTACCAGATCATACCCACGCCACAGGAAAGGTAGAGGAAGAGGACACTGTTCCAACAGTAATCAGCAAGGTGAGAGTTTAGAACTCGAGGGAGATACAAATAGAGGCAGACTGCAAGTTTTTGTCCACAATTGGGCCTCACTAACATCGGACGCCTGGGTCTTACAGACAGTGCAAGGATTCCAGATGGAGTTTTTCGACTATCCTACTCAATTGGTTTGTCTAAAACCGCTTTCCTTTCAGAGGGAACAGATGGAGTTAATAGACAGGGACGTTTCAGACCGCCTGAGGAAAAGGACCACTGTACCCACAACCCTCAAACCATGGGGAATCCTCAGCAATATTTTCAGGGTGGAGAAGCGGGCCGGGGTTATCGCCCAGTGATAAACCTCAAGGAGTTCAATTAGTGGCTCACCTACCGCCACTTCAAAATGGAAGGTATACTCCGCCTCAGGGACCTTCTACAGAACCAAGACTGGATGGTCCGCCTGGATCTCAGGGACGCGCATCTCACGATCCCAATTTTTCCCCCTCACAGACGTTTCCTTCAATTCCAGTGGAACACCCAGATATTCGAATTCTCCTCCCTCCCTTTCGGTCTATCCTCCGCTCCGTGGTGCTTCACCAAGGTTGTGAAGCCAGTGGTGGAATGCCTCAGATCGGAGGGGATCAGACTGATAGAATACCTGGACAATATCCTCATGATGAACAAGTGCCCTCGACGCTTGCCCACCCAACTACAACGAATGGTAGACCTGTTAGAACTTATGGAGTTTGTGGTCAACGAGTCCAAGTCAGACCGGAATCCCTCTCAGAAGATGCAATTCTTGGGTTTCAAGGTAGTCTCAGTCAACGTGACTCTGAGCCTTCCCCATCGAAAACTCTCCAAGATCAGACACAAACTGAGACGCACTCCGGCAAAACCCACAATATCTCTTCCTCATCCAGCCAGAGTGTTTGGCCTCCTCTAGTCATCAATACAGGCCATATTTCCAGGTCCCCTCCACTACAGGGCTCTGCAACACCTCCAATGCTCACACCTTTGCAGAGGCCTCAAGTACTTCCAGTTTGTGCCCCTCTCGGAGGAAGCCAAGACCAAGCTGCAGTGGTTGATCTCCCACATGGAGGCGTGGAATAATCGGGCCATCTTCGGATCCCAACCCGACTTAATGATAGAATCTGATGCCAGCACCTCAGGATGGGGTACCCAGTCTGGAGCTATCTCTACAGGAGGAAAATGGTCTTCCACAGAATGGGATCTTCACATAAATTGCCTGGAATTAATGGCAGGCACCTTTGTGGTGAAAAATTGGACCAGAGACAAGGCCCAGTGTTGTGTTCTCCTCAAGATGGACAACGTGGCAGCGATCGGATATATAAATCGCCTAGGGGTGATGAGATCCAAAGCCCTATCGGATCTGGCACGAGACCTCTGGGAATACTGTCTGGACAACCAGATATCGCTATCAGTGGAGCACCTTCTGGGAGTGTCCCATCAGTTTGTGAACTGATGATCCCGCCATTGGAAGGACCCAACTCTATGGAAATTACATCACAGGGTATTCCAGGAACTCTAGTTCCGTTGGGGTCACTTCTTGATCAACCTCTTTGCCTCCCCACTGGATGCCAAACTGGAGAGGTACTACAGCTGGTACCTGGATCAGGAAGTGATAGTAGTGGATGTATTCCTTCAGGACTGGAGTGTAGAGGAAGGTTAAGCATTTCCCCCCTTCGAGATGATAATGAGAGTGTCTTCCCAGTTTTTACGGTGGGCTAGGGAAATGGAGAAATGGGCGGGAAGTGAGGGGACTTCTAGATTGTGTCTGGCTCGACGTAGTGAAAATGAAAGATCGCACAAATGGGCCCGGGCATGGTTGGCACTCCTGGACTTGTTCAAACGCTCGGTTGTGGGAGATGGGGGAGATCCGGTGGGGGATGATGGGACCCCGGTTCCTTGAGCGCCCTCTGACAGGCTTTCCCTTATGCTCCGGAGGCACTCTCTGTTGGGATAGCTGGGAGGCGGATCCGACGAGTGGTGGGTGAGGCTTTGATGTACATGTAATTCTGATGGATACTGGCGACATGCTTGGGTTGGTGGGTAGGGTGGGGGGGTTCGTTGGGGGGGTTGCTGGGGGATGGGGTGGGGGCTTGTAGGAAGGTGGATATCTGACTATGGTTACCCCCAACTTTTTGCCTAGTGTCTAGCTGGTTTTTCGACTTAGTTGGCCTGAGATCCTGCCATTCAGGGTCTCAGGCTGTCTGCTCTCTCTCTAAAATGGATTCCATGTACCCTAGGTACATTCCCAATTGGTAAGGATCACCTTATTGGACCCTGTACAGTGTACCCTAGGTACCCAGGGCATAGGTGTACCCTAGGCCTACCAGGGGCTGCAGCATGTATTATGCCACCCCTGGCCTGGCCTTCCATCTTGACACAACTGGCTGATCACTCAGCTGGGGCAAGGTCGTGTAATCACCCCTTGCTTAGGTGTAGTATTCCTATACCTAACTTATATATAGACACATGTGTACCTATCAGTCACTCCTATGGCAGGCCTTAACAATCCTGGAGGCAGAGTGCTTGGTAACATGTGAGATGGTGCTCTAGCATGAGCTGAGCCTGTCTGCAGCTTTCGGAACCATGTCCTTATAGCTGTTCTATGATATAGCCTACCATATACTCTTAAAGTGCCTTATAATCTTAAACGGTTATGGTAACTATGGTTTGGCTGTATCAAAACATGTCGTGTAAGGTGTCTAACACTTTGGAATAATACCCCCATACCATTTCTGGTGATGAGGATATTATTCCTCCCTTCTAGAGGGAGAGACATGTTAAAATCCTACTTTGCTGTTTAACTCTAACCAAAGCCTCAGCATCACAAAATGGATGCTGCTGCCACAGACACAAGTCTGACCTCCTGCTGCTGGGAGTGATCCCAGCCAGGGAGGCTTGGACAATAGGTTTCCTGCTTGGGGAGGTGCTAGCACCTCCCCAGACAGCCTTTAGTGTATTGGGGCAGGGTGGGCTGAAAGGAATGAGACATGCCTGGGGCACACAAGGTGTTCCTTGCATAGTCCAGTTCAAACCGGCGCTAGGGCACTCCAGCCCCAGCTCTGGCGCGAAACTGGACAAAGGGAAGTGGGTGTAACCACCCCCTCCCAGGTCCCACCCATAAGGCGTGACCTAGCAGGTATCCCAGCCCCCCAGATTAGTATAAGAGTGGGAGTTGGGCCTCAAGACTTGAGATTATCCTGAACCTGCAAAACTGAACAGAAACTCTGGACCTTCGACATTCGACGAAAGAAGAAGACTGAAGAATCTCCCTTGTAGCCAAGGAGTGGCTACCCTGTGCAAACAGGCACCATCAAGAGACTACCCTTTGCTTTGCCCACGTTCTACGAGGAACCGACTGCAGAGCCCGACCAGAGCCTTGACTTCCAGACTTCTCCGACCCTGATCCACATCCACAGCAAAGCTGAGATCCGTGGAGGCGACGAGCGACGTGGGACCGGCTACCTGGGAAAAGTGGCTAGTAACTTACAGCGCAGCTTCTGAGGTACCCTCGAAGTTGTGCACCGGGGATTGAGAAGCCCCAACCCCAAGCACCATCTGCACCGAAGATCAGCCCCCCACACTCCACGAGTCCTGCGTGGGGCCCTTCAGCATTTTCCTGCTTGCCGCGTCTGTCCGGTTGCTTGCCCGCTGGCTAGTGGCCTTTGTGACGACGCACCCTGAAATCTTCTGCGCTGGTTTGGCTCCTCCAGACTGGCTCCCGCTTCTCTGCAAAGAAGAAGCACCCCAGACCTTCCTGGTCTGCACCAGAAGCAAGTCCTTTGTTCTTCGTGGGTTCCGCTTGCCAAGGCTTGGTGAGTCCTAGTCCAACTTCGACGCCGCCGACAGCAAGAGCCTTCGTGGGACAGCTCGCCTCCTGGTCCTGGTCGTCCTCGACGCTTCCTGGTCCTCCTGGCTGCAGCGACAAGCTTCACCTTCACCTGCAACTCTTCACGACATCGCCTGGTTCCTTCCTGGTTCCACGTGGTCACTGGCTAGTGACCTTGACTCTGTCCCTTCTGCTTGCAGGTTTCTTCTCTTCTTGATCCCAGCCTTGGGATCCACCGGACACTCTCCCCTGACTGCCTGTCAGCATCTTTCTTCAGGCATCCATAGGAGTCGACGACGAAAACGACGCATCTTCACCCCTATGCACCCGCAGCCTGTGGGCTAGGTAACTTGGGTACTCCGGTGCTCATCAGGATAGTGACTATCCTAGTGTCTAGTTTTCAAGTCTCAACTTCCTAGCTACTCCGGAAGTGTCCTAAATCTATCTATTTCTAAACTGTAACATTGCTATTGACTTTTACGCATTACGCGTGAGTGTTTCCACTCTGCACACGAATCCCGTGGACCTCCCACTTCCTAACTAACGCTAGTGTAGTGTAGCCCCAGCGATTCCCTAGGCCTAGGCCTATTCTATTTCCGTGACAGTGGTTCTTATACCACTTACTTAGTATATGGTTTGCGTGGCCCCTAGGGCCTAACTGTATTACTTACCTGTGTGACTTACTGTATGCATTAATAAGACTGTGTTGTACTTACCTCTAATCTCATAAAGAGTGCTGAGGGTTTGCTTAGAATAAATACACTTTATTTTATATATATATCTGTTGTGGTGTCCTTTCATTTGGTATTCCAGGGATTATATATGGTATCACAGCTGGCTTCACATGCCATTCAGAGTTTAGATTAAGACTGCTCTTGTCCATGCTACCACTAGGATAGCTGGTCTATAAGGTTGACTTTACAACCAATCACCATAAGGGTATTTGGACTGATATATGGTGTACACTATAACTAGTGACATCATACATCAGGCCAACTTCTCACAGGGCTATATTGGTTTTATCGCACTCCCACTGTGGATTACTCCTGTGGATGAACTACCTCGTAGCACAGATACTGTTGGGGTGACTGTTGTACAGTTGTGATCAGTTTGGTGGGGTGATCACTGCACTACGTCCTGATTTGGCTGGAGGGCGGAGTACTGGGGAAGGGGATTGACTGCATTTTGTTCTGTGCCCTAATAAAGTCTGTTTTAAAAAAAAAAAATTAGTGTCTTCCCAGGTACGGGCAAATTCAGGGTCTTCTCCAAGATCCTCAAGGTAATCCCCATCGCCTCCCCCTCACGAGCGGTCTTCACCCGATAGCCTGGCGGGTTACACGCAACGTTGGAAGGTGCCAGGCCTTTCGGTAAATGCTGCCTCACTACTTGCAAAGTCCTGGGCAGAGAGCGCTAACAAGAGCTAGTGCTCTGCCTGGTCTAGATGGGGGAGTTAGTGTCTTCGACAACAGGTGGATCCGATGGGGGCTGATGTTGTCCATGTCCTTAATTTCCTAGCCACCTTGGCGACGGAGGGATTGGCTTAAAGGTCAATCAATACGTTCAGATAGGTAATATCGGCCGGCCATGTCCCAGCAGATGGTCATCCAATTGGGGAGCATCAGTTGGCGTGCAAGCTACTAAGGGGAATAAGGCTATCTTTGCCCCGGGAACCTCGGTATTCCTTCCTATGGTGTTAACAAAGTCTTAAATTTGTTTCGCTCTTGACCATCTAATAAGTACCTATCCAGGAAACAAATGTCAGCAAAGTTAGCAATGCTTCTGTGCTTGATATCCTTCTGCATGGTTTCTGACATGAGGGCCTTGGATCTCACAGGCAGTGTTCACTCCTGAGGGAGTCACACTTCAAATAACTAGGAGAGCAAAGGTTAACAATAGATCGGTATCCTACCCAGCCTTCCCTGATGACCCGAAATTATGTGTGGTCAGAGCACTCAAAGCCTATGAAGTGGCGACAGTACCTGTACGTCCACAGGGCCTCAGACAACGGTTCATAGCTCTCACTAACCCACACAGAGCAGTTTCATTACCCACGATCGCGAGATGGGTCTGCTGGGCTATGCAGGAGGCGGGAATAGATACCTCACATTTCGGGGCTCACTCTGCCCGCGGGGCAATCACGTAGAAGGCCTTCTCTCTGGGGGCGAGGCTGGAGGATATCCTTAATGCCGCTGACTGGTCATCAGACGCCACCTTCAAAAGATTTTATTTCAAGCCAATAATATCGCTGGCATCTTTGGTGGTAGACAAGCTTTAAACTAGCCTAATCCGAAGCCTCCAGTTCTGACATAGAATGAAAGGCTTCCTAGCTATCGTAAAGGAAAGTTTCAATTCTGATAAGGACGCGGAGGCAAGGATTAGCCCACCCGGTCATTCGAATACCTACCTAAGTAAGGTGAGTAATATATTTCCAGTTTCTCTGACTGTTGCTGACTAATTTAATGATAACGTTGGCACTGCTACTGAGTTAACTTCGGTTGATGTTGGATTGAACATGTGCTTTTCTCTATTCCGGAGTTACAACGTTCTCTTCATTTGACTTAGGTATGGACACCAATAAACAGGAGTAATACGAATACTTCCTGGATGTGGTCGCAGGAAGAAAGAGGAGGGTACAGCGTCCTTGGGGGAAGTCATTGGAGGCTCCTGCTTCGTGATTGGAAATTGTTGCTGAAGTTTTCTTTTGTCATTTACCGGAGAATATTGGGAAATGTGGTTTCTTTTTTTTCTTTTTTCTTTTATTTTATTGTTGCAGCATCTTTGTTACATTTACAATTAGTACATGAGGAATTATCAGTCTTCAGTGATACATACAGAAAATAAAAAGAGAACATCACAATATAAAAGCAATAGATCATTAACCTTAAAAAAGTAAATTACTTCATGCAAGACAATATATACCATCATTTGCGTATCTGATAAACAGATACCAGCAATTAAAAGCCAATTACAAACCTGCCTACATGGAGATTTTAAAAAAAGGAGAGTGATCATGTAGTCAGTGAGGATCTGTTATCCACCCTATCTTCCTTCCATCTATAAATTGGTGCCCAAATACGCCTGCCAAGCATTCTCCCTCTTTTGCTCTTTCTCTGATAAATCCCTTTTTCCAGATTAAAGATGGCGAGCAGCCTAGCATGCCATTTATGGAATGTTGGGCCGTTTGATTAAGCCAGGCAGAGGTGATGCAGATTCTCACCACGGCCAAGGCCAAGAAAAGGAAGTATTGAGACGGATCTTGCGCTTCACTACTGTTTATCCCCAGAAGCATTAGTGCAGGCGTTAGCAATACCTTTAAGTTCAAAGTTTGATCTAGAAATTTTTTAATTGCTTTCACTAATATTCCTAGCCGAAGGCAGGTTGAGAACATGTGTATTAAATCAGCGTCAGTGCTGTCAAAGTGGGGAAATCTAATTCATTCTTGCCCCTCCCCCTCTACTGCGTTATCTTTGCCGGAGTGTAATACAGTGAAAAAATTGTTTTAAAATGCTGGGCTTGCAGCCCCGCTGAACACAGGATGGTCTGTCCTAAATCTAAAGACTCGAGGAATGTTTCTTGAGCTAAACTCAGCTTGTCCACCCATTTCTTCCCCTGCTTCTCAAGATCATCCTGCTTCAGTAGAGAGAGTTCTGCGTAAATTCTTTTAATGGTAAAATTCTCATCATGCCTTACAACCTCAACGGTTTTAACTTTCCTAAATCCACTCAATCCACCTTTTTTACCTCCTAAAACCTTTGTACCTGAAGATATTTAAAAAAAAATCTTTTGTTAATTCCAAATTTAGCCTGAATGTCTCCAAATGATCGGATTCTCTTTGGCCCAATGAGATCACCTATTTTCCGAAGCCCACACCACTCCCACTCTAACATTGTGCTATCAGAGAAGAATCCCTGAAACATAGGGTAACATCTGAGTATAGAAATTAACTCTCCCTATGCTGTTTTTTTATTAAATGCTGCCCATATCTTAAATGCTGTCACCAAAGTTTTAAATCTTGTTCTTTTGTAGTAACTGGGTTCACTATATTTCAATAAGCAGTTCCCCGCATCCTCTCCTAGCAGTAACTTTTATACATCTGGAGAGCTGGTTTTAATCCATGAATCATTAACACTCCCACCTACTAGCCCCGCATGTATTGAAAGGCAGCGGCCCAATAATACATTCTGAGGTCTGGGACTGCCAAGCCCCCCCTTTCCCTTGGTAACGTCATATACCTTAAGGCCCTCCTTGTTTTCCCCTGTGCCCAAATGAACCTGTTGAAGATGTTTTTAAGCATTGTTAACCATTGTTTCTCGAATTCTAGTAGGATAGCCGTAAAATGGTAAAGAACTTTGGGTAAAAAGACCATCTTGACCACATTGCACCGTTCAACCACCGACAGATTGAGATTATGTATTCTGTCAAAGTCTATTTTTGCCTTCTGGATTACTGGCAGGATATTGCTTTCTACCAAATGTCCCAATTCAGGCGTGATATTAATGCCTAAGTATACTGCTGTGTCGGTTACCTGAGGGTCATCCAGATCAGCCACCCTATTCTTAAATATCTGTGTCTTCTATCGATTGAGTGCATACCCAGAGATCTAGCTGAAAGCTTGGGCTTCTTCCTCAATTGCGGCTATAGCAATTTGGGGGTCAGGGGTGACCACAGCGATGTCATCTGCGTAGGCCAGGATTTTTGTTTCAAGACCGTGAAATCTAGATGGCTTAATTTCATTATTGGCCTCCAGCTTCCGAACCAAAGGATCAATATATAGGGCAAATAGAAGGGGCGAACAAGGGCAGCCCTACTTAGTGCCCAGCGTAATTGATAGCAGTGCTGTATGCCCCCCCATTCATTCTCAATCGAGCAGTCGGTGCTTTATACAAAGCCTGTATTGTGTTGATGAAGCAATTTCCAATACCATACCAAGTCATGACTGCCTACAGATAGTCTCAGGAGACCCTATCAAATGCTTTTTCGGCATCAAAAAGCATCAAAGCAATAGGCTCCCATGAGACTTCGGCTGCATCGAACAGAGTTATGACCCTACGAATGTGCTCTGTTTTGCCCCTCCCTGGTATAAACCTGTGCTGGCGGGGGTGAATCACATTACCAATAATACGATTTAATCGGGTCGCCAAGGCCTTAGACAGTATTTTAGCATCGCTGTTCATAAGCGTGATTGGTCTTTAAGAAATTGGCTCTCTAGATGGTTTACCCTTTTTTTTTAAAGAATATAGTAATGGCCGCCCCAGCCCAGGATTCAGAACGGAGCTCACTTGCTGAGCTTGACAGAAAGTGTCGACCAGATTCGGCCCAATTATATCAAGAAAGGTTTTATAGAACTCTAAGGGAATCTGGTCTGGTCCAGCGGCCTTGCCAGAGGGGAGGCTGCTAAGCGCACCATAAATCTCCTCAGTCAGTGAGGTATCGAGTGACTCCGCATCTTCGGGGGCGATGAGCTGTATAGGAATATGAATATGTAAGTATTCTTGGATCAGACTCTTGTCCTCTCGGTATTTCTCGCAATACAGATTTTTATAAAATTGCCGTAATACTTCCCGAATCCCCGGTCAGCCCTTAATTAGATTCCTACTTGCGTCTAAAACTTCGAGGATCTCTCGTGCTGCCAGAACGTGCCCCACCCGCTCACTGAACTCATAGCAGTGCTCCCTCCTAGCAAGGAACCTTTCAGCTGCCTTGGCTGTGGTAGTGTCCCCTATCTCTGCCTTGGCTAAAGCCAGCCTGAGCAGTATGTTATCCAATGGTGTGCCCAGCGCCAAGGCAGCTGCAAGCTGTTCCTCTACCTCCATCAAGGTCTTATGCAGCATTTTCTCTAGTTGTGCCTCGTTCTTTTGCCGATGCAAACTAAAACTAAGTGTCTCCCCCGTAACCCCAGCTTTAAATGTGTCCCAAACCACCCCACAGCTTGCACTCTGCCTATTAATATCCCAGAACCCCTTAATCCATTGATTTTTATGCAACACATACTCCTGATCCTTTAGAAGCCCTCTTTCGAAGGTCCAAACCCGCTCCGGTCTTTCAGCCCCAGCAAAAGTAGCTATTAGGGTTTAAGGATTATGGTCCGATATCATTCGGGGATACTTCTCTATTCTACACCTAGATATTAATAGGTCTGAAACAAAAAAATAATCAAGTCATACAACTGACTTGTGGGGGGCAGAAAAAAATCGGTCAGCAGGCTTCAAGTGCGACCAAACATCCGTTAGTCCGTTGTTTTGAACTGGATTAGTAAGAGCCCATACCACCTTTCTCTTTCGTCCCGTGTATTTATTCCCCATTTCCCCCCAGAGTCGTCCTGAACCATTAATGTTAAAATCCCCACATAGTATTTGAGGTGTAGGCCATAATGCTAGCTCTGTATCCAGAAATTCTAAGAGCTCGGGATCATCTCCAGTCAAACCACAGACTGAACATATAGTAAAAGTGCCATCATGAAGCATGCAGTCTACAAAGGCCCAGCAGTGCCACCTATCTGATTGGCTTCTCTTAAAGGATATATCTCCCTTCCGGGAGAGAATGGCGACGCCCCTTGTTTTAGTCCCTTGCTTAGTATTGATGCACAAGTTACTTACCTTCGGTAACGATATATCTGTAAGAAACATTAGTTAGTTATAGATTCCTTACCTTAGAATTACCCCCAGGCGTCAGACTGGATCCAGAAAGTTTTTCCGTCAGCAGTACCACAAAGCGTCGGAAGGTGGCTTCGGTTGGCTTTGCGTCCGTCATCAGCGTCGTGGTCGCCGGGATGACGTTGCGGCAGCTACTTAGATGCCGCCCTCGCAAGCTGATGTCAGTTATGTACACAACTTTCCGAGCCAGAAACGCAGAGCCATGCAAGACACTGAATATTGGTGCACAAAACTAGGGCTCTGAACTGAAAGGATATCCTTAATCCTAGAAATCAGTTCGCAGAACGGGGAGGATGGGTGGGGCGGTAAGGAATCAATAACTAACTAATGTTTCTTACAGATATATAGTTACCGAAGGTAAGTAACTTGTGCATCTGAAAGAAACACGTTAGTTATAGATTCCTTACCTTAGAATAGATACCCCCAACAATACCAACCCCGGTGGAGGGTCTACGAACCAAGATCACACCAGAAAGTCCTAGAGAACAGAACAGCCAAAAAAGCCTTCTCTCCGGACTTGGCTGTCCAGGCAGTAGTGTTTGGTGAACGTGTGCAGCAATGCCCACGTGGCCACCTGACAGATGTCATTCAGAGGCACTCCTCTTCCCAAGGCAGTAGTAGCTGCCGTCGCCTTGATGGAGGGAGCACTTAGCCCGACTGGAGGCTCCTTTTTAGCCGGAGAGTAACAAGCCTTAATACAAAACACATCGCATCGTGAAATGGTGCGTTTGTGTACGGCCCGACCCTTCTTTGCACCTACGTAGCCAACAAAAAGTTGATTATCCACCCAGAACTGTATTGAGCGATCCAAATAGAAGGAGAGCGTATGCTTTGGGTCCAGACGGTGGAGCCTCTCCTTCCTTTGAAGGATGAGGAGGTGGAAAGAAGGTGGGCAAAGAAATGGTCAGCCCGATGTGGAAGGCAGTGACCACCTTAGGAAGAAAGGATGGACAGGTTATGAGAACCACCTTGTCTGGATGAACAGACAAGAAAGGAGGTTTCGAAGAAAGAGCCTGGAGCTCACTAACCCTTCTCGCAGAAGTGATGGCTACCAGGAAAGCAGTTTTAAGAGTTAGAAGGCGTAAAGGACAGTTATGCAGTGGCTCAAAGGGAGTACACATGAAATAGATTAGCACAAGGTTCAAGTCCCACTAAGGCATAACGAAGGGGATTGGAGGAAAAAGATGCGTTAAGCCTTTTAGGAAACGTTTAACTACCGGAGACTTGAAGAGAAGGCTGACCTGGCAGCCGAAGGAACTCAGAGATGGCAGAAAGGTAGCCCTTGATAGTGCCCAGCGCAGAGCCCTGCTGGGCTAAAGAGAGAAGGAACAAGAGTACTTCAGAAAGAGGGGCAGAAAGGGGATCCACAGCCTTTGCTGTGCACCATGCCACAAATTTGTTCCACCTGCAGGCGTATGGCGTATACCGTCTTTGTGGAGGGACGCCTGGCTGCCAAGATTACGTCACAAACTTCGGGAGGCAGGTCAAAAGATGTCAACTGCCACCTCTCAATCTTCACGCAAGGAGGTGGATACTGGACAGGTTCGGGTGGAGGACCGTCCCCTGCTGCTGCGACAGAAGATACTCCCAAAGAGGCAGTCTGATCGGAGGATCGATTGCCATGTTGAGCAGCTCTTCGTGCCCAATCCGGAGCCACAAGAATGACTTGGGCCCAGTCGCGCCTTATCTTCTTCAGCACTCTGGGCAGAAGTGGTATAGGAGGAAAGGCGTACAACAGACCGCAACTCCACTCATGACAAAAAGCGTCGCCGAGCGAGTGCCGCCTTGGAAATTCCAACGCAATCGCTGACATTGCATGTTCTCTCGTTGACAAATAGATCTAACCAAGGCTCTCCCCACTGTTGAAAGAGACCTTGCACCACCTCAGAGTGAAGACGCCATTTGTGATCCATCATGCACCTGTTGCTGAGTTCGTCCGCCCTGGCGTTCAGAGAACCTGCCAGGTGATGAACCACCAAGGAAATTCCCTGATGTTCCAGCCATGTCCAGAAGCGGAGGGCCTCCTGACATAGGGTCCACAACCCCACCCCGCCCTGTTTGTTGCAATACCACATGGCGGTAGTGTTGTCCGTGAACACCTGCACTACTCTTCCCCGGACAGAGGGAAGGAATGCCTTCAGTGCAAGACGAATCGCCCGGAGCTCCAGAAGGTTGATGTGAAGCCCGGACTCCGCTGGAGACCAGAGGCCTCTGATATCCGCCTCTCCTATATGGCCGCCCCATACCAGAAGGGAGGCATCCGTCACCACAGTGTGGTCTGGTTTAGGAAGGGAGAGGGCTCCGCCATTGACCCAATCCTGATTCATAAGCCACCACTTCAGTTGTAGAGCAGTGCCCCCAAGATCTGGATGCAATCGGACAGATTCCTCTGATGCTGTGCCCACTGGAACTTCAGGACCCACGGCAGAGCCCGCATATGCCACCTGGCATGATCGATCAGCAGGATGCAGGAAGCCATGAGACCCAGCAGCCTCAGGGTCATTCTGACTGAAACCCGGGACAGAGGCTGAAAGATCAGAATCATAGCCTGAATATCCTGGACTCGCTGTTCAGGAGTAGATCGGAAACTGCGCCGTGCCCAGAACCGCTCTGATGAAAAGGAGCTTCTGAGAGGGAATCAGGTGCAACTTCGGCACATTGATGGAGAACCCCAGCATATGCAGGAAGTCGGCCGTAGACTGGAGGTGGGAGAAGACTGCCTGGGGCAAGCCCGCCTTCAACGGCCAGTCGTCGAGATAGGGGAAGACTGTAAACCCCTGATCTGCGCTGATGAGCTGTGACCACCGCCATCACTTTCGTGAACACCCGAGGGGCGCTGGTTAGGCCAAAGGGGAGCACGGTGAACTAAAAGCGCTTGTGGCCTACCGTGAACCACAGATAATGCCGGTGGGCCGGCAGGACGGGGATGTGAAAATAAGCGTCCTTTAAGTCCAACGCTACCATCCAGTCTTGCCGGTGGAGGGCAGACAAGACCTGAGCAAGCGTGAACATCTTGAACTTCTCCTTCCGGAGGAAGCGATTGACATTCCTAAGGTCCAAGATAGGACGCAGGCCCTTGTCCTTCTTGGGAACCAGAAAGTAGTGGGAGTAACAACCAGGACCTACTTCTGGGACAGGAACACGCTCGATGGCTCCCTTGGCCAAGAGAGCCGTAACTTCCTGCTGGAGAAGGGCCAGATGATCCTCCAACATGCGGTGGTATCGCGGTGGCATGGCTGGAGGGGTAGTCTCGAAGGGGATGGATAGCCCCTTCGGACTATTTGCAAAACCCACCTGTCCGAAGTGATGATGCACCAGTGGTGGAGGTGATGGAGAATCCTGCCGCCCACTGCCATTTGATGGCCCTGAAAGTTCGGACTAGGAGGATTTGAAGGCTGCTGCAGAGGGGGTGGGTGGTGGACTGGCCCGCCTGCTGGACCCGGAACCGCGCCGGTTGTTTTCACATCCAGGGCCGCGTGAAGGCTGGGCAACTTGCTGCGGCTTGTAGCCCTGGGTGAGACGTAGCTGGGCACCCCTTCCGTAGCCACGAAAGGGGCAAAAAGCAGACGCCGGATGGGAGGAGAGGCCCAAGGACTTCGCTGTAGCCTGCGAGTCCTTAAAGTGCTTTAGGGCGTTGTCTGCATTATCGCCGAAAAGCGGACGGCCGTCAAAGGGCATGTCCATCAAGGTGTTCTGGACATTCCCTGAAAAGCCAGTGGAACTCATCCAGGCGTAGCGGCGAAGGGCTACCGACGTTGAAATGGTCCTGCCCAGAGAGTGGGCGGAGTCCAGCCCACAACAGATCATAAACTTTGCTGCATTTGTCCTGGCGGCAACAGCCTGGGAGAGCACTGCCTGGGCCTCCTCTGGACACTGAGGCAGCACTTGCGCCACCGTATCCCACACTGAGTGTGAATAACGGCCCAAGAGAAATGCGGTGTTAAAGGACCGCAGTCCTAAACTGGCGGAAGAGAAAATGTTCTTGCCAAGATGGTCCAGCTTCTTGGATTCCATTTCCGGTGGAGCGGTAGCGTAGGCGCTTTTGGAGGTGGAGGCTTGGACCACCAAGCACTCCGGGGTGGGGTGTTGGGAGAGGAAAGAGGGGCTCCAAAGAGCTCGCCACTGGTTGAAGCACCTCAGTTAGGAGGTTAGTCCTGACCGCCACCATAGGAAGCTTGAGGTTGAGAGCCTCGGCCGCCCTACGTGACACCACAGCGTATGACGCTCCCTCCTCCGTATCCACAGTAGGAGGAGACAACATGGCAAGGTCGGGTGAAGTGTCAAGACCACTGGCATCCCCCAGTTCCTCTCTCCAGTCCTGCTCAGTATCTAGCTGGTCAGTTTAAGGGTCACCAGACCCCTCACAGTCATCCTCATCGTCCTCTGGGTGCCACTGTTGTTGTAAAGGGACCCCAGGAGTGAACAGGGGCAAGAAAACCCCACCCAGCGCCGGATACGACGTCGTACAACGCCAGTCTGGCTCCGTGTCCACGTCAGGAAGGAGGCCAGGGTCGATGCCGGCCTGAAAACAGACCGGCGCCGAGCGCGGAAGTGATGCCGTAGGAAGCGACGCCGGTGGAGGTGTAACGAGGTCAACCAGCGCTGATCCGGATCCAGACCTGGAACCAAGGGGGGCCTGTGGCACCGGGTCCAGAGCCACCGGCAGTGAAGACCTAGGCCCCCCAACCGAGTCCCTGGTGCCCGAAGGCATGCCGGCGGGGTCGGTCCGCCCAAAGATGGCATGCATCGCCTCGTAGAATGTACAAAGCTGAAAGCGGTCACTACGGGTCCCAGAAAGGGAAGGAAGCTCGGAGTAGACCCTTTTGGCCCTACGCACTGAGTCGCGGGAGTGGCACCACCTGCGTGCCTTGTTGGATTGGCCGACCGACGAGGCAAAGTCGAAGAGCGACGATTCTTCTAAGACTTCTTATGCTTCGACTTACCCAACCCAGAGTGCGAAGACTTCGATGATTTCGAGCCAGAATGGTGGTAGCTCCGCGACCGGTCCCTCAACCTCCCTCTTGACTGGGACCTCGAACGGCATGGAACCGACTGTCGGCGTTCAAACAGCTTTCGGGACCGCTCCTGCAAAGCCTTCGGTGTCAACAACTGACAGTCGGAGCACAACTTGGGGTCGTGGTTGCGCTCCAGGCAAAAGAGGCACACGTGGTGCGGATCCGTCACAGACATCGAACGGGTAAAGGAACCTCAGGCCTTAAAACCGGCCATCCCTCATGCACCTTTTCGGAGTCGGAGACTCGAAACAAGAAGTCGACAAAAGTTGAGAAAAACTTAGTCAAAAAATGACTGAGGTACCGCTTTCCCGGATCTGTGCTGGCTTGCGCGAAAAAAGAAAGAACTGACGTCAGCGCGCGAAGGAGGCATCTAAGTAGCAGCCGCGACGTCGACGACGGACGCGGAGCCGACCGATACCACCTTCCGACACGTAGAGGTACTGCTGACGAAAAAAAAATCCGGATCCACTCTGACGCCTGGGGGTAATTCTAAGGTAAGGAATCTATAACTAACGTGTTTCATTCAGATAATAAGTTTAAACCCTAACTGTTCCATGATACTTCCTCTAGTACCCTCTATGTGGGTCTCCTGAAGACATAAAATATCAGCATGGAGTGTTTTCAAGACTATTGGTGCTCTTTGTCTTTTGCCCTGATCATTTAAGCCACATATATTCATTGAGACAATTCAGATACTCATTAAAAACAGTTAGACAGGTTACCTATCATGATAATAACTTTAATATGTCTTTGCAGTCCTACACCACTTTTTTTTTATAAATCAGTCTATTTTCATTTCTTTTCCTGTTTGTCAAAATATTCCTCAAGTGCTGTGCTGCCCCCTCACCCCTTCCTCCTCCCACTGTCCCTCCCTCCCCGCCGTTCTGACCCTCCCTCCCCTCCTCCTCCCAACACCCCTCACGAGCAAATGGGTCAGCTATGACCTATGTGTGGCGGCCTGAGTTCTCACCCCGATCCCCCAAATACACCCATTGTGTTTCGCACCCAGTGACATAAAAATACCATACACATTTTAACCGGAGTCAAATCTAAGGAGTCATACCACCCCCTGAATGAGAGAGTCTAAGCCTACTGTGGGGCCCCCTTGAGGCAGCTGTGCACATCCAGACCTTCCTTTTGCTTCTTTCATCTCGTTCAGATACTCCTGTGCCTTAATTTCAGAGGCAAACATTCACACCCTCCCATTCAAAATAGCCTTAAGCCAAACAAGGTATAACAAATATGCTACCCAGCCGATACCCTGGAAGGGAGTTAACATCTCTCGGAGCCTCCATCTCCTTTCGACCGTTATATGGCAAAAGTCCAGCAAAGCAAAGAATTTGTGCCCCTCAAATGAGCGTTTTGCATCTGGCCTTGCTCTTTCCAATATGGCCATTCGCAGGAGAAAGTTGCTGATAAAAATTAGAACTGCCCTAGGCTGCTCCAGTTGCCCCGCTGCTTTGCCTTTTCTTTGTGTCATCGGGAAGCGATGTGCCCGCTGGACCTCCATATCTCAGTTCAATTGGGAGGGATCGGGGAATGCTCCCTTTAGGAGATTTCCTACAAATGACCAAATATTTTCCCCTTCGATGTTTTCTGCAAGGCCCAACAGTCTCACGTTGTTTCTCCGTTGCTGATACTCAAAGTCTTCTAGTTTCCAAAGCACATCCTCTGCTTGCTTGTTGTGCAACTCCTTGTATGTCTGCAGCTTCCCTACTTCCTCTTCCAGAGTTGCTGTTCTCTCCTCCATGTGGGTTACCCTTTCTGCCATATCCGTGCATAGTTTATTCACTTTTCAAAGGGATTCCTGCAGTTTTTTAGAGCTTGGTATGCCCTGCGACTCTGTCTGGCTTCACCCTGCATCTGTTTTAGGGTGGAATAGACGAGGTCTAATAATGGTGGGGTGGTAGGGTCAGTTATAGAGTTCGCAGAGTTAGCATGCCCCCCCTGAGCTAAGGCTTGCACCTCATCATCATCGTAGACCTGACTGGTGGCAGAGTAATCCCACTTAAGTTTGTGGGATGTATCTGGCTTAAGAGGGTTGGTTCTAGATTTGGCCCTGGGTGGAGGTCTTACTGCGTCGCCCTCTTTGGGTAGTTGAGGAGTCCCCCGACTCAGTCTCTTCCAATGTGTTGCCCTCACTTGAAAGTGAAATGTCTGTATCATCAGTAAGGGAGAAAAACGTATCTCCCTCTGGGGATCCCAGAGCTGACTTAGACCATAGTGAAGTAACATTTTAGCCTATAGCTCCCCCCCCCGAGGCACAGCTACATTAGATACATCTGGCATAATTATAGGTAACTTGTCTTTCCATTTTTCAGCAAGCTCCGTCCCTAGAAGAGGACCAGTTTGTTCCGGTACGCTTCTCCCGTTGGCAACCGTATTCACTGGCACTACCAGCAGAGCCTGCTGTACAGATCGATTGACAGCACCCTCTCCCTGCAGCCCCAACTCCAGTTTGGGCTGCTGCAGCAACATGTATCTGTGGGAGGTGGAGCCAAACCTGTCTTAGTCGCTCCCTATGCCCCGGTCTCGGTCGGGCTCAGGGCGCTCACCATGCCGCCAGCAGACGCCAACGAGAAAGCCTTGGCAAACAGATGGTTGCTGCGAAGAGCCCTCCACACCAGCCGCTTGTGGCTTGATCCGCACC
Organism: Triturus cristatus; assembly: GCF_964204655.1. Taxonomy (NCBI): domain Eukaryota; kingdom Metazoa; phylum Chordata; class Amphibia; order Caudata; family Salamandridae; genus Triturus; species Triturus cristatus. The sequence continues at coordinate 639,968,275 of NC_140592.1, forward strand.
TCCGTCTCTCACCTTGCTGTCAGCCTCCTCCGTCCTTTTGGAGAATGCACCACGCCGAGGCTGGCCTGAGCTGCGCCCAGCCACTGTTCCCGCAGCAGCAGCCTCCTTCGGGGGCTCTTTCAGGAGTTCATTCACATGTTTATTTGTTTTGGGCCCATCGTCCCTTCCTGGATCGGTCGCCTCTGGCGTATACTGAACCAATTCCCAGCAGCGCCTCAACTTCGGCAGCCAGTCCCCTCGATCTCCGTCAGAAACCGCTATCCCACCACCACAAAATCAGCCGGTCAACCAGGTAGGTGCGAATCAGCAAACCGACATTTCTCGGGGCGAGACCTCTGCAGCGACTGTCACAGCGGTCAGTCGGCAGCCACCTTGCTCACAGCACCTAAGCTTCTGTGGTTTCTGTTGAATTGTATTCCAAGTTCTGATATGGTTTCTGTTGTGTTCTTTATCACTACTGATGGCTGCTGGAGATTAAAGAGTGGAAAGCAAAAGCCTAATCCTCGCCTCCACGTTCGCAATAGAAATGTAACTCTCCTTTACGATAGCTAGGAATTTTTTTATTCTACACCAGTAAATGTTGGAAGTTTACACAAGATATGGGCTGAAGAAGAACTGTTTTCCAGTATGGGGAAAAATGGGAGAGTAGGAGAAGTCAATTCTTATTGCGTCGGCAGTTTTTGCATGATCACAAAATATAACAAAGTATTCAATGGTACTCAGATTATTAACCTTGGAATTCTGAAAGACTGAATGGATCGGCTGGGATTTGAACCTATTACCATGTAAATCTGCTCATATGAAAATGGGGATCACAAGTATTTGCTAAGAGGATAGTTTCCATTTCGGCTTTGGGCATCGTTTGTGAATTGCTTGAAGTTGTAAAATTACACAAATGCAAAGTCTTCTCCATGTGTGCACTTTTGTGTAGTTCTTTAAGAATAGGGCATCTAAATTATTTCCATACAGTACATATTAGTTTTACACTGACTCACCCACAATTTATTTTGTTAAATATTGGTGCACATCAGTCGCCATCCTATGCTCTTGAATTGTTATTTATTGTCTGAATACGTTAATAAAGATGTAATAAAAAAATATATATATTGGCGCATGCCAAGCTAATTTTACTCAAAAAAGCCACAAAGAAATGTTATCTAAAGTTGCACAACACCTTTTACTTTCAGGCTCCTGCATGTAATTAAGGAGCATTCTAGGAGTATACTAAGTAGCCTGAAATTATAAAATTTTACTAAGTGTACACATTTTTGTACTGGAAACCTTGACAGTAATGGAGGTTCAACTCACTTTATTTCTTTACAGCCCTGACCATAATAGTAAAGAGTGTGCATTAGTGAATCATATAGATAAAATGAAACCATATACACATCTTGCTTTTGTGGGAGATAATCCTTTAAGAGATCCGTACTGTGAAATGGCATCCAAGAAATTTGTGCTTCCTACTTGTCCATCGGAAAACGTAAAAACGAAAACATGTTGCCCCTGAACTAAACAATATGCCCTAGAAGTCAGGCGACAGGAATTCAACATCCCTGGATAAGTTGCTGCCGGCGTTGAGGAATGTTGAGGCAAATTATATGGTTGGTATCTGTAGGCTTGAAAATTACCTCTATGGGAGTACTGATCCCTTCTTCTATCTCCTCAAAATGACTGGGGTAGTCGCTGCTAGCAAACTTGCTGTATCAGTATCAGATTGAATACATTATGGAACCTCATCAACGTGAAGCCCAAATAAGGACTCCCCATCATAGGGAATGTCGAGGCTATGTCTTTTTATCGCCGCTGTAAACAAATTGGCTCCTACTATCTTTGTCAGAATACAGTGGTCACAATATCAATGGCAGTGTTTATTATGGATAAAGATGTTCTTTCATCTTCATAAAGAATTCCATTTACCTTAATCTTCCTACAGGAGGTTCAAATATGATGGAATATCTGACCCCATTTGCCTACTGTAGTGGGCCAGATTTGCCAGTGCATAGGTAGCCCTAATTAAAGTCTCCACTGTTACAGAGATTCTTTTCCTGATGCTTTTGAGCCACCTGATCTCTCTACCAGCTGTGACAAGCACAGTGACAATTTCTACATTTCCTTTGGACAGTTTGCAGGACTCCAGAGTCTGCCCGAGGATGACCAATTAGGTGAACTGCCATATCTTCAGGTTTTTGAACTCATGTTAAGCCCGGGAACAACAGCAGCTCCAATAGCCAGATTTCTTATCAAAGTAAGATGCTCACATCATATGTGATTGATGAAGGTCATTGCTCTTTCTTCTCTCCGTTGCTGGCTCCTTGAAGTCATACAGACAATAGCCATTTTTTAAAGGAACTGTAGGTTGAATCCTATGTTAAGTTATGGAAGCATCCCGTGCTACCAGGAGGAAAGGCTGCTAGGAACCAAATGGAGACTTCCGAAACAGGTACCACATCACCAGATTAAAGTCGCCCACCACCACCATGTACGCACCTAAATGTGTTGGATGGTCTAGTAGAGTGGCTCTAAGGTACACATCTAGGGCTTGGTTAGGGCCATAGATGTTCATTAAAGTGTGAGGACGAGCTCGCCGTTGGACTGTAAGCTTCAAGAAGCGGCCGTTATCATTCCACAAAGTTTTTAGTATCTTATGGCAAAAGGAGGCCTTGCACAGAATTGTGACTCCAGGTGTTTTAGTTGCGGCATATGCCCAATAGCTAATAGGATATTGTGGGTTGGACATGTGGGGAAAGGCTCAGTGAAGTAGGTGGGTTTCCTACCCAAATGAATGATACAAAGCTTATCAACCTCGGAATTATGAAATTCTGCATCATCTCTCACTGAATTAACATCTGTAACTTGTTGGCATCCAGAAGCATCTGTAAGTGCTTTTTCAACCTAGTGAGCAGGCTTGAACTTCATTTGATTCCTTATTACACAACCAAACTTGAGTCTAGGTAGTCAAAGTCCCAACAAACTCATAAACATCTCTTGACAAAGGATTAATTGTCTGTGTGTCATTACGAGAGTGTTTGACAGCAGTGAACAGAACAACTAGGCTGCTGTGGTCATATGAACTAACAGCTCCATACAGCTACCCATTTCAAAGTGGTGGGAATTTGGCAGTGTCTGACAGGAATGTATTTATCAACAGTGCAGCAGATGCAGTGACCCCAGGACCTATGGTGTGAGGAGCCCACTGCATCACAATCATGGCTGTGTTTCACTCTCTTATTAGCCCACTTACCTTGAATGCATTAGGGGGAGTGGCATCCTTGCTCAGAGACTGTCTAATGAAGGCCTATTGAGTGTTTGGGTCTAGAAAAAGCATGGCTTTGTTCAAGTCTAAATTGAACACAATGCGGCATCTGGAGAGACACTATAAAAAGTAGAATAAGGAGGGTCTATGAATATTTGGGGGTGGGACAGAGGATGTTGATTTGATTAAGTGGTGGTGGGTCTTGCTGAGGCTAGCGAAAGGGCATGTGTGCATTAAAACCATACCCAAAAAATTTTTGTTATCAGCACCCTAATTGCACCACTTGGGGCGGGGGCAGATTTGTCCTGTGCCATTTCACACCTGTGCCTGAAATCGAAAACTAGAAGTGCAGGTACTCTGTACCAGTGTACCTGCTTGTTTGTGAGAAGTGCAAGTACTCTCCAATTAACAGTATTACGTTCCTCTTGAGAAGTGCAGGTACTCTCCTTCTCAAAATAAACGACTCTCAGAAAGTGGAGGGAGCACACTTTTCAGGCCTTCAGACTGGCGAACGAATGTACTGACGCTCAGAGCAACCACTCAGAATGAAATGAAGGTTTGTATGTTATAATTGCCACACAACAGATGAGGGGAATGATACCAAATACTGGGAGTGTTAATCATGCATGGTTCCAGCTTTGACAACAACATCTGCAACACCGTGGGAAGATATTTAGAAATCTTCACAATGCGATATCAACGGCAAACCCTATCGTCCCATGTAAAAATAAACACGCATGTATTGAAGTGCGGTGCTAGCTCCTTAAATTTAAAGTGGCACTGTTCATGAATAAAAATAAGCACTTAAATCATGAACAACTACCAACAGATGCTTCCGAAGCAGCAAGCAGGGGGTGTTGGAGGAAGGGCAGATGAAGGGAACTGGGTCTGGAGGCAGCACCGTGCACCCACGATTGGCGAGGAGACGGCACAAAGAAACAGTAGTACAATAAAATAAAATATATGGGCACTAGTGAAAGGATCCAAGTAACAGGGGCAGTCACCATGGCAGTAAAGACACAAACACAAGGCTGGACAAGTGAACACCAACAAAAGCATTAGGATTTGTAAAGGCAGACCAAGCAACCAATCAAAAAGCAGGGGGGTTCAAACGCCACAGATGGATCACAGCATGCCTTGCAGAGCAGCGCATGTGTGCTGACAGCGCTGGTACTCAGTACCAGCCCATCTAAAGCACTGCTTCACACCCAACCAATATTCAAACTGTCCATGTCCAATTAAGGCAGCAGCAGCTGCATGCACTACAATGCCCCCCTTCCCACAGCTCACAATTTGTTTTATGAATATTTTCGTAATTTTGTAAGTGCTTGTCTAGCATTCACGTCAGAACCCTGCTGATCTCCTAATCACACCAGAGCTAAACTAGATGGGTGCGTGATATTGGTAGAAGTCAAACACAAGCCAAGCAACGAGGGAGTGGGGAGGATTCTCTTATTCTGAAGTAAGAGAAAGAAGAAAAGGAAACAGGCGCCCTCAGGAAAATAGCATCTGACATTTGTTCTCAGTCTTTGAATTAAGTGCAAATGTTACAAGATAAGATTAAGGGGGAGGGGAGCAAGCAGCACCAGCTGAGCCATGGCTACGGGAGGTGGAGGCGGCCACACTGTGGGAGCCCAGTGCTAGTAACTTAGTCATGTAGAAGGGTTAATTTGTTTTGATGTGTCCATGCATTTTGCAGTGTTTATTTCCTTTGTTGTGCAAATCTTTATAGACGGGTGTTAATTGTTATGTATTTTGAGTTATATGGGATGCTTTCACTCCCATTAGGAACAGGGACGTGCATATGGAGGGGCTTTTTGCGTGGTCTGCATTCTCACAGAGACTGTATGATGGTATTTGTAAGCAGCAGCTTTAGTTGCTTGTTAGCAAGTGTGCGCAGGTTGCGCACTCTGGAAGCCTCGCTGTAGATATCTTTATTAACACGTTTAGCAGCAATGATGGGAACAACCAAGAGCTGCAGCTCAAATAGCGGAAACATGAATGATCCACAGAGAGCACACAGCCAGGCAGGAATGTGAGCTCCTTTATTGATATCTAGAGGGAAGGTACTCTTTGTAAAGACAGCCTACCTGCGGGGTAGAAGCAGAGGTGTCTTGATTGCTACTAAATTGCTGAATTTCTACTAAAAAGATGTCTAAAAAGGTGTGAACTGCAACAAACAGTTGCCTCTTAGACCATAGATTTAAAAAATCATTCAGCAACGGAGATCTCCTAATATTATCTCGGAATCTGTTCAATTAATGAACTTTGCTTACTTACATAATTTTAGAACATCTTGCTAAGGTTTTCCCGTTTTTAAATTAGAATGTACAACTCAGATTGGTGATGCCAATTTTTTACTCATATATTGTATGCATTTACTACATCAAACATTTTATCTTTAAAAGGGACAACAGAATAGCACAGTGACAAATTCATATAGAAAACAAAACAATTAATGCATTGTTAGACACAAGCCCAAAAAAATAAATCAACAGGTTGGTCTAATACATTCAAAGAACACAACGCACATTGAGACTAATAAATACATGCTACACATTAAACATACTGAACATTACATATGTGTCACTAACACCTCAAACTATACATTCAAAGAATCCTTATGGACTATCGTAGATCTTATATGTCCTACTTTGCTTTGATGTATCGGGAACTATATGCTGTGTCGCCTCAATACTACTTTAATGTGTGGTCCAAATGAGGTCAAAGTACAGATATAACAATCCTTGTCTATGCCAAATGAATTAAGCTTAGACTTTCCGTCCTTAAATGCAATATTCAAAACTAATTGCTCCTGGCCTCAGAGAAGTGTGTGCCGACGTGTTTCGACCTTCGTGGTGGGACTGTGGGATGTTTTGATGGAAGGTCTTCCTCGGGGCTGGGAAACTTTTTTTAGGACACCAATGTGTGCCACACTGGTTCATGGGCGTATGTTAGGGAGCCAATTAGGGCGGAAATATGTCAGGAACGTGGGTTGAATCTCTTCACATTCTGCTTTTCTTTCTGTCACCTTAGTTTTCAAATTATCTTTCATGGGTTCAAATTGGTTTCTTTGCTGGACTCCAATGTGAGCTTGGTGGCTTCGGTGCTTGCTCAGTTTGATTCTTTCTTTTGGTCTTGTGCCTAACAATGCATTAATTGCTTTGTTTTCTATTTTTTTTAACAGATTTGTATTGGTTTTTCAAAGAGATGCCATAAAAAACAGACCAGAGGTCATAACAAAAGAACAAACGGGATCTCTGACATAATTTCGACAGACAGAAAATCAACCTACAAATATATCGCAACACAAATATCGATGTCAAGAATATCGACATCCTATCTACAACATGGTAAGTGCAAAAATATCGATAATTAAATATCGATGTCAAAAATATCGTTATTAAAAATATCGTTTTTTTTTACTTTAAATATATATGTAAAATAAACCAAATACTTAGAAATTATATAAACATAATTAAATATATTGTATAATATTTAAAATGTATAATTAATATATATAATTTAATAAAACTTTAATTAAACATATACATATAATATATAATATATACACTTACTTAATAATTAATTTTAATAATAATTTCTGTAACGTATAAATTATTAAATGTTTTAAAAAATTACCAATACATCTATACACATAAAACAATAACATCAATCAATATTTAATAATTACATATAGCAAATATTAATCAATATTTTTCATTTAAATAATTTTTATTATTAATGATATATTACAATAGCTAAAATAATACAAAACATATTAAATATCAGACACAATAAAACTACTAGTCCAACTCCAACAAAAACAACAGTAAAGAAAATATAGGATAGCGTAGGGGTAAAAATTACTATTCCAACTCCAAAGAGTGCAACAGTAGGGAAAGCGTTGGATAGCGTAGGGTTAAAATTACTATTCCAACTCCAGAGAGTGCAATAGAACTGAAAGTGTTGGATAGCGTAAGGGTAAAAATAACTATTCCCACTCCAGTGAGTGCAACAGTAGGGAAACCACTGGATAGCATAGGGGTAAAAATTACTATTCCCACTCCAGAGAGTGCAACAGTAGTGAAAACGCTGGATAGCGTAGGGGTACAAATTACTATTCCCACTCCAGTAAGTGAAACAGTAGGGAAAGCGCTGGATAGCGTAGGGGTAAAAATTACTATTCCCACTCCAGAGAGTGCAACAGTAGTGAAAGCGCTGGATAGCGTAGGGGCAAAAATTACTATTCCCACTCCAGAGAGTGCAACAGTAGTGAAAACGCTGGATAGCGTAGGGGTACAAATTACTATTCCCACTCCAGTAAGTGAAACAGTAGGGAAAGCGCTGGATAGCATAGGGGTAAAAATTACTATTCCCACTCCAGTGAGTCCAACAGTAGGGAAAGCGTTGGATAGCATAAGGGTAAAAATTAATATTCCCACTCCAGTGAGTCCAACAGTAGGGAAACCGTTGGATAGCGTAGGGGTAAAAATTACTATTCCCACTTCAGTGAGTCCAACAGTAGGGAAAGCGTTGGATAGCATAGGGGTAAAAATTACTATTCCCACTCCAGTGAGTCCAACAGTAGGGAAAGCGTTGGATAGCGTAGAGGTAAAAATTACTATTCCCACTCCAGGGAGTGCAATAGTAGGGAAAGCGTTGGATAGCGTAGGGGTAAAAATTACTATTCCCACTCCAGAGAGTGCAATAGTAGGGAAAGCGTTGGATACCTTGGGTGTACAAATTACTATTCCAACTCCAGAGAGTGCAATAGTAGGGAAAGCGTTGGATAGCGTAAGGTTAAAAATTACTATTCCCACTCCAGAGAGTGCAACAGTAGGGAAAGTGTTGGATTGCGGTGTGGAAAAAAATTACTATTCCAACTACAGAGAATGCAACAGTAGGGAAACCACTGGATAGCATAGGAGTAAAAATTACTATTCCCACTCCAGTGAGTCCAACAGTAGGGAAAGCGTTGGATAGCGTAGGGGTAAAAATTACTATTCCCACTCCAGAGAGTGCAACAGTAGTGAAAACGCTGGATAGCGTAGGGGTACAAATTACTATTCCCACTCCAGTAAGTGAAACAGTAGGGAAAGCGCTGGATAGCATAGGGGTAAAAATTACTATTCCCACTCCAGTGAGTCCAACAGTAGGGAAAGCGTTGGATAGCATAAGGGTAAAAATTAATATTCCCACTCCAGTGAGTCCAACAGTAGGGAAACCGTTGGATAGCGTAGGGGTAAAAATTACTATTCCCACTTCAGTGAGTCCAACAGTAGGGAAAGCGTTGGATAGCGTAGAGGTAAAAATTACAATTCCCACTCCAGGGAGTGCAATAGTAGGGAAAGCGTTGGATAGCGTAGGGGTAAAAATTACTATTCCCACTCCAGAGAGTGCAATAGTAGGGAAAGCGTTGGATACCTTGGGTGTGCAAATTACTATTCCAACTCCAGAGAGTGCAACAGTAGGGAAAGTGTTGGATTGCGGTGTGGAAAAAAATTACTATTCCAACTACAGAGAATGCAACAGTAGGGAAACCACTGGATAGCATAGGAGTAAAAATTACTATTCCCACTCCAGTGAGTCCAACAGTAGGGAAAGCGTTGGATAGCGTAGGGGTACAAATTACTATTCCAACTCCAGAGAGTGCAACAGTAGTGAAAACGCTGATTAGCGTAGGGGTACAAATTACTATTCCCACTCCACTAACTGAAACAGTAGGGAAAGCGCTGGATAGCGTATGAGTAAAAATTACTATTCCCACTCCAGAGAGTGCAACAGTAGTGAAAGCGCTGGATAGCGTAGGGGTAAAAATTACTATTCCCACTCCAGATAGTAAAACAGTTGGGAAAGCACTGGATAGCATAGGGATTCTATAAACACAATAACCAATGAAATAATTATTAATAAAAAAATAGCATGTTAATAATTAATTTACAAAATAATTATTATTGAATACCAATTATTTTAAAAAAAATATTTACATAAATAACTTTGAATTACATCCCACACTATTCCCCCTTTAACACACAACACACTACACATATATATTTAAATATCAATTTATCTATTATTTACAATTAATAATACATTCTTTATAATTAATACAGTTATTATTTACTAATTTGTACATATTAACTACCAAATTACAATTATTCACACATTAATTATTAATTAACAATTCATAAATTAGCAATAACATCAAATAACATGAATTAATAAATTATTTATATTTGCTATATTTAACGTACTAATAACAATTAATTACCGATTAATAATTAATTAACAATTAATTATTATTAATTACAAATAATTAAAAATTATCATTAATTATTGTAATTTAATTACATCCCACCCTATTCCCCTATAAACCCACAATCCACTACACATAAAAATTCACATAATTAATTTAATTATCAATTAATCACTTAATAAAATTGAAATCACCAATTAATTAGTAATTAACAATTAATTAATTAACTTTACCAATAAATAAATATTAATATTAAACTAATAATAACCTATATATTTAACCAATTAATAAAATTAATTTACAATTAATAATTAATTAACAATTAATTATTCAATTAATATATTTAAGTTACAATTAATAATTAACAATTAATTATTCATAAATACCAATTAAACAATACATATTAATTCATTAATTATAATTAAATTACTTCCCACCCTATTCCCCTATAAACCCACAACCCACTACACATAAAAATTCACATAATTAATTTAATCATCAATTAATCACTTACTAAAATTTAAATCACCAAGTAATTAGTAATTAACAATTAATTAATTAACTTTACCAATAAATAAATATTAATATTAAACTAATAATAACCTATATAATTAACCAATTAATAAAATTAATTTACAATTAATAGTTAATTAACAATTAATTATTCAATTAATATATTTAAGTTACAATTAATAATTAATTAACAATTAATTATTCATAAATACCAATTAAACAATACATATAATTCATTAATTATAATTAAATTACTTCCCACCCTATTCCCCTATAAACCCACAACCCGCTCTGATACTAAAACGCTAAATTAAATCTTAAATAATTATTAATCTATAAACATTAATTTTTAAATGTATTAAAATACATTACAATAATCTTTAACATACAAATAAAAGACATTACACTAATAAAATATCGATATTATTGACATCGAAATTTTTGCTTACGATATTACTTACATCTATGTTTATGTTTTCGATATTGTTAACTTCGATAATACTTACCTTGGGGTCGATATTCTGTCCATCGATATTCTTGACTTCGATATTCTTGACCTACGATATTAACAACTCGATATACTTGTAGATCGATATTTGAAACTCGATATTTAGACTGCTCACCGGTCAAACGGTGCAATTAAAGTTCAGTGCAGGTATCCCTCATGTTCACAGTCATAAGGCCCGTCTTCCCATCCATTATCGATTGATGTTTTGTTTTCTATGTGAAAATGTCACTCTGCTATTCTATTGTCCCTTTCAAAGAGAAAATGTTTGATGTAGTAAATACATATGATATACGAGTTAAAAAATTGGCATAACCCATCTGAGTTGTACATTCTAATTTAGGAACGGGAAAACATTAGCAAGATGTTCTAGAATGATATAAGTAAGCAAAGTTCATTAATTGAACACATTCGGAGATAATATTAGGAGATCTCTGTTGTTGAATGATTTTTTGATCTATGGTCGAAGAGGCAACTCTTTGTTGCAATTCAATTTTGATTCCAGCCGCTTTTGCCCTGAATAGAATCACTCCCCCATTTAAGACACATACAAAGGTGAGAACATCATACATACAGATTGAATAAATTAGGATATACAAAGCATATAGTTCGAATGACATGATATGAATGGCTGAAACAGAATAAATTAAAGCATTTTTTAGTGTTACTAGAACATGGACATCCATATTTGCTCAGAACCAAAAGACCAGTGATTAGGCCACACTTGTTTTTCCATGCAGTGTAGGTCTCCTTTTGGATATAATGGAGATTTTTCAGGGGAAAAGTTGATATAACTAAAGAGGAGCATACATTAAAAACAACTTTGTAGCCGAAATATATACAAACTGAGGTAGCTTTAGAATGTGAACTGGGGCAGGCAACTTATTTGTTTGACAGCAGAGAGCAGGTTTTGAATCAACCACAATGAAAAATATGGCTCAGTCTCATACTCTCAAGATCACAGAGAAAACAATGCCTCAATTAGCAAAGATTCAACAAACAAACAATATGGCAATGCTGAATCAAAAATTGCAAACTTTTCTTTGTGTTAGTGGTCACTATATTTAATATCCGTGACCACCTTTAATTTATTTTTCTTTTTATTTCACAATAATTTGTGACATAATCTTTACATAGTACACATTGAGATACACAAGACAAACAATAAAACATTCTCAATATAGTTCAGTATATTGTTTTAACACCCACCCCACATATGACCTGTTAAAAATCAGTTAACAAGACAAATCACAAACCTACATGTAAGAAATAACAGAATGGACCACTTCTGAATTTGAATGCCAGTGAGGAATTTATTTATTCTTCACTGTTTGCTACTCTGCACTGTTTGCTACTAACTTACTCGTAACTGGGCTTATTCAACCCCACTGTGCTAAACTAGTGGAAGAACAAAGCAGTGGCCTTATATTTAATCACTCTCATATTCCAATGTTCCAGCACGCAATATTCCAATGCAATTTGGGCTGAGAATGCGTCAATACGTTTCAAACCTTTAATATTTTACACGTTCTCATCAGGACTCAGAATTGAAACAGAAAAGATATATATACAGACATCAATAGCCTATACATGGGAAGGAAGACTGAATAAAAAACATCCACTTTTTGCTCAACCAGACAATTTCTGATGCAAAAGATTTTTAGCCAAGATTGATAAAGAAATTACTGAATTTAAGGACTTCATGATAAACCAGAAAAATACCAAATTCGCAAGAGATAAAAAATATTTCAAGTTGGATACTGTGTATTCTTGCGTACAAACGGACTTCTATACACGTCCGGAAGCAAGGAGGTTCCTACCGAAGTTGCTGGCTAGATCAAAAACAAAAATGTATTGTCTTTTTGGATACTTCATCCTCGACAGGAGAATCGGATTCAGGAGAGGGCCCTTCAAATCAAGGAGCACAAAAAAGAAATCAAAAGAATTGTTTAGGACAAGGACGTCCATGGGGGAGAGGCAGAATGAGATTCAGCAGTCAACCATGGTAAATTAATGACCACACAACGTAAATATTACAAAAACCAATGAAATCTCCGATTTTCAACCTATCAGACAGACCACTGTCGAGAAGAAACGCGTTACTTACCTGTAACAGCAGTTATCCAGTATTGGTGTCTTTCATAGATTCACATGCCTGAATCATTCCCCGTCGTCGAGACGGGAGCCTCCGGTACATAAAAAAGTAATGTCCTATAGACATACATAGAGAAAAATAGGCCTAAGGGCCTCCCCTTAGTGGCCTATCCTTGTCCTTATGTAAAAAGGACCAAACTCTCAGAGCCAATCAGCCATCACCTCCCTCTAGAACCTTCCTGACAGGAGCCTCAGTCCCTCAGATTTTCGTACGCACTAAGCTAGGTAGGCGTAATAAAGTTAGAGAGAGAGGTGAGTCCTTCCAGGGGAGGCGGGAGGGTTGCATGTGAATCTATGAAAGACACCAATACTGGATAACTGCTGTTACAGGTAAGTAAAGCGTTTCTTATCCAGTATTAGGGGTGTCTTTCATAGATTCACATGCCTGAATCAGAGTAGTCAGCAATACATTATGCACATTTCTGATGTAATCATGCCATATAGTCATTTTAGATAATACACATATTACCATGCGAGTTTGAAACATTGGCATACATCAATACATCATAGCAGCAAGAGATGTGCATACCAGGATGGCGGGATGTTGGAAGGCTCACCTCACTGGAATAGATGGCGAAGCACCGCCTTGCCCACTGCTGCATTCTTCATAAGTTCAGCATCCAGGCAGTAGTGTCTGGAGAAGGTGTGCGGTGACTTCCACGTCGCCGCTCTACATATGTCCAAAATCGGCACTCCAGCGAACAGCGCTGCTGATGTGGACATCGCTCTGGTGGAATGCGCTTCCACCCTAGCTCTCAAAGGCCATCCGGCCCCGTCATGGCAGAATGCTATCGCTGAGGAGATCCACTGTGAGATGCTTTGTTTCGTTAGAGGCATACCCATCCTTGGCCTACTGTAGGCCACAAATAGCTGTGATGACTTCCTGAAGCTCTTTGTTTTGTCTATGTAAAACTTTAGACACCTTTTGAGGTCCAAGGAGTGGAGAGTCCTTTCTGCTGCGGTGGTAGGGTTTGCAAAGAAGGAACGTAGAACCACCGGTTCATTGAGGTGAAAGTCTGAAGGCACTTTCGGTATGAACTTGGGATTTGTCCTCAGCACCACCCTGTCCTGTTTGAACTGCATGAAGGGCTCCTGAATGGATAGAGCCTGTAGCTCGCTGACTCTCCTGGCAGATGTTAGAGCGAGCAGCAGAGCCGTTTTCCATGAGATGTACTTGATGGAAGCTCGATGAATGGGCTCAAAAGGGTGCTTCATGAGTTGGTTAAGGACTAAATTGAGGTGCCACGTCGGTGGGACCCGTCTAGGTCTTGGGAAGGACCTATATAGTCCCTTTAGGAACTGCTTGATAAGCCTACTGGACCAGAGAGACGGTCCTTTGTAAGTCCTGGTGAATCGTGAAATGGCCGCCAGATGCACCTTTATGGATGCGTGCGCCAATCCTGACTGTGCCAAGTGTAGTAGATATGGCAGTATCTGCTCGGGTTTGATATGGAGTGGTCTCAGGCCTTTCTCTAAACACCATGTGCAGAATCGTTTCCATTTTAGAGAGTAGGTTTTGTTGGTACTGTCCGCTCTCGCCTTTGCCAGCACGTCCCTGAATTCCTGCGGGATGTTTAAATGACAGAACTCTCTGTGCTCAGGAGCCAGGCCGATAACCTGAGCGATTGCAGGTTCGGGTACTGCACCTGCCCGTTGGACATTGTCAGCAGGTTCGGGTGCTGCCTCAGACGAATCGGTGTCCTGATGGAGAGGCGATGAAGATCCGAGAACCAGTGCTGTCTCGGCCAGAACGGGGCAATTAGGATCAGGGTACATGGCTCCGCCTTCATCTTCCTGAGAACCCTGGAAATCATCGGAAACGGTGGAAAAGCGTGCGCAAATACGCTGAACCAACCAAAGGAAAAGGCATTTCTGAGTGACCTTGGTTGGGGACGCCAGCTTGCGTAGTTTGGGCATTTGGCGTTCTCCTTGATGGCAAACAGGTCGATTCCTGGGACTCCCCATTCTGAGAATATGTGAGCCAGCGTACTCTTGTCGAGCTCCCATTCGTGGCAGAGGGATTTCTGTCTGCTTAGGGCGTCCGCAATGGTGTTGTCCTTGCCCGGGACATAGTCCGCCCTGAGTGTGATCCCATGGAGTACAAGCCAGTTCCAGATCTTTTGCGATTCGCGTGATAGAGTGAGCGACCGCGTTCCTCCCTGTTTGTTGAGATAGTGCATCGTCGTGGTGTTGTCCATTCTGACGGGCACCTGGGAGTTCTGGATGCGTGGTAAAAAGGCTTGCAGCGCCAGATACACAGCTCTCAATTCCAGAAGATTGATATGGAGATGCTTCTCCTGATCTGTCCATTTGCCGCCTACTTGGAGGTCCTGTAGGACGACTCCCCAGCCTTCCAGGGATGCATCGGTGGTGATCACCAGCGGTGCTGCTGGAAGCAGGAATGGCAGTCCTATAGACAAATTCCTGTGATTTCTCCACCATTCCAGGCTCTTGGATATTTGCGGCGTTATCCTCACAATGTCTTCGAACGAACCTGTACTCTGTGTCCATTGGTTCGTGAGGGCTTCTTGCAATGGACGCATCCGGAGTCTGCAGTGAGGGATGAGGAGTATACAAGAAGACATCATTCCTAGGAGTGATTTGTAGGTTCGAACTCTTAGGGACTTCCTTGATGCCACAGCCGTGGCCAGAGATATTATCTTGTTTTTCCTTTCCTCTGAAGGAAATGCCCTTGCGCATTCCGTGTTCAAGGTCGCCCCGAGGAAGGTGATGCTTCTTGTTGGGGACATGTAGGATTTCTCGTGATTGAGAGTCAATCCTAGTTGTTGAAAAAGATTGGTGCAGGCGTTGGAGGATTCTGTCGCGCCTGCAGCTGAAGGTGCCTTTACCAGCCAGTCGTCGAGGTAGGGGAAGACTTGGTGACCCATTTGACGCAGGAAAGCTGCCACAGGTGAAAGGCACTTGGTAAAAATCCGCGGAGCGGATTTGAGGCCAAACGGTAGGACCTTGAATTGGTAGTGTTGTCCTGCCACCTCGAATCTTAGAAACTTTCTGTGCCCCCTGAGTATCGGGATGTGGTAGTAGGCATCCTGAAGATCCAAAGATGTCATGAAATCTCCTTTTTCTAGAATGCCTAGTATTTCTTGGATCGTCACCATCCTGAACGACTGACTCTTCAGGAAAGAGTTGAGTGCCCTGAGGTCTAGAATGGGCCTCCACTTTTTCTCCTTCTTGCGTATAAGAAAGAAGCGGGAATAGAATCCTTTCTCCCTTTGAGACGATGGAACTCGCTCGATCGCTCCTTTCTTCAACATCGCAGATATTTCTCGGAGTAGCAGTCGCAGATGTTTGTGTGGAAGCCTGCGGGGAGGGGTTGCAGGTGGGATGGTGGTGAATTCCAGGGAATGGCCGAATCTTATTAATTGAAGTACCCAGCGATCTGTGGTGATGAGATGCCAATTTTCTAGGAAATGGGTCAATTTTCCTCCAATCTTTGATGAGGGAAATAGTCGCTGGACTGGCTGGAGTAATTGGTCACTGGCGTCCGCCGGTGCCCCTCTTCTGGTTTTTACCCCTGAAGTTTGATCTCCCATAAGAAGTCTGACGACCTTGTTGCTGCTTCTGTTGGTACTGGGATTTATTCTGGTAGGAATACGAGGACCTATTTTGATAGGATCCCCTGTAGGAGGACTGGCCTCTGGATTTGTTGCCTCGAAAGGACTGATTCCTTGCCTGCAAAGTACCAAGCGCTCTAGCAGTATCAGTGTCTTTCTTGATTGCTTGGAGCGCCTCGTCAATCTTATCCCTGAAAAGGTGTTGGCCGTCGAAGGGCATGTCCAGCACTTTCGTCTGCACCTCCTGCCTGAATGATGTTGCCTTAAGCCATCCCTGACGGCGCAGGACTGCTGCCCCAGCTAGTTGTCGAAAGCCTGTCATGGCCACATCTATGGCACAATCAATGATCTCAGCTGCCGAGGTTTGGCCCTCCGTAAGTAGTGCCTTGACCTCCTCCTGAACTGTGTTTGGCAGCTCCGCTATATATGGGGCTATATCTTCCCAAAGCTGGCGGTTATAACGCCCTAACAGGGCTATGGAGTTGGCCACCTTGATGGTCATGGCCGATGTCGTAGAAAACCTTTTACCGATCGTGTCCAACTTCCTACCTTCCTTGTCTGGTGGGGCTGACAGAGGAGAGGAAGGGTTGCGAGAATTCTTCTGGGCCGCCTGGGTTACGACCGAATCCGGTTTCGGGTGCCCATTAAGGCAAGCTGGCGCCGTGGTTGGAGCCTTGTACTTTTTATCCAGGCGTGGAACAACCGCAGGTACAGAGGCCGGCGTCAGCATCAGTTTCTTTCCCTGGTCCCAGAGAAAGTCAATTATTGGGATCGACTTCGTTGTCTTCTTTGTTTGCTCCTTGAAGTCATGTAAGAAGCACTCGGTCTCAGTCGATTCCATCACCATATGAAACCGCGTCGCTTCTCTTTCCACTATCCTATGGAAACCGCCAATGTCCACTGGCGGTGAATCTGCTTGGCGCGGTTGCGGTGAAGCTGGGGAGGATGCCACCTACTCTTCCTCCTCATCGTGATCCGTCTGGTCTTCCTGGACTTCCCCCTCTTCCTCAGCCTCCTCATCTGATGATTCTATCACCTGAGGTGGCACTTTCTCCTGGCGGACCCGAGTAGTTGGCCGTGTCTGTTTTGGGGCTGTCGCTGGTGTAATTGTAGTAGGCGTCGGGCCCCCTGTCTCAGTTGCCGGTGATTCCGGGAAACGTTGTTTGTAGTCCCGGATAAGGTATTTGAGGTCATTTACAATTGACACGAGAAGGCATACCATCGGGGTGACCTCCGTGCGAACTTGATCCCGGAAAGGGTGTTCCTGGTAGCTCATCTCCTCCTGTTCTTCGTCCGTGCTCTGACATTTGACGTGCAGCTCTGAAGGGGAAGTAGCCTGATCCAGGAGTTCTTCTTCAGATTCCTCACTCTGGAGAATCTCCATAGGCAAATGAGTTTGCACCTTACTTGGAGACGTTGTTTCTGGTGTAATCTGCTTCCTGGTCAGTTTGCCAGACACAGAATCCTGTGCAGGATCCCCTGCCGTCGTCCGTGGTGTTGTCGACGGTGGTAGGGTCATAGACGACGTTTCTATGAGCTTGGATTTCTTCCATGGCTCAGTAATACCTATGGTCGACGACGATTCCTCCGTCGACGATACCCTCGTCAACGGCATGGCCTTCGTCGACGGTGCCCCCGTCGACGATATTTTCTTCGTCGACGATGCTTTCGTCGACGATGCGCTCGTCGACGATTCATTTGTCGTCGACGCCTTCGTCGTCAACGTCTTCGTCGTCGACCCTCCCGTCGACGGGGGGCTCCTCATCGACGATGTCGTCGTCGACGGGACAATCTTCGTCGTCGACGACGGCTTTAGCAGTTTTACAGATGAAATAGGTGTACCTGCTGACGACGATGAAGGAGTGGTCGTCGTCGACGAGAAGACTGACGACGCTGTCGTCGTTGACACAGTTGTCGTCGCTGTGGAGACATAACCTGTCGCCCCAACTCTTTTTTGCGCTGAGGAGGTTGTCGCAAATTTGCTGGCCGACTGGGTAGGCTTCTTAAAAGTCTGAGCATCCTTTTCAGACACTGAAGATTTTGAAGATCTTGCCTCTGAAGACTTCTTGTGTGCCTTCATAGGAGGAGTGTCTGAGGGGCCAGGAGACGCCACTTTTGGCCTCTTCAGGGAGACTTCAGAGGTCCTTGAAAAGCTTCCCTCTGAGGATACCACACTCTCCCTGTCCTTAAGCCTGTCCAGCCAGATGAGCAGCGACCTTCTCTGTCCCTGAAGGTCTTGTGAGGGAAAGACCTACATATCTTACAGTCCTTAGGTACGTGGTCAGGATAAAGGCAATATAGGCAGAGGTCATGCTTGTCGTCCACATGTAGCCTTTTCTTCCCACATGAAGAGCAGGCCCTGAAAAGGGCTTTCTTCTGGGATTCAGACATGCCAGAATTTAGAAGAAATAAATCACTCACTGCAGTGATAAGTGGCTTGAAGCAATCTCTGTTCAAGTCCTTGAAGAAATAAGTCACTTTTAAAAGTGAACAAGTTGGTTTTGAAGAAATCCTGAGGAGAACTCAGGCTGGAGACTCCCTAGCACAACGTGCGGTAGAAAATCTGAGGGACTGAGGCTCCTGTCAGGAAGGTTCTAGAGGGAGGTGATGGCTGATTGGCTGGCTCTGAGAGTTTGGTCCTTTTTACATAAGGACAAGGATAGGCCACTAAGGGGAGGCCCTTAGGCCTATTTTTCTCTATGTATGTCTATAGGACATTACTTTTTTATGTACCGGAGGCTCCCGTCTCGACGACGGGGAATGATTCAGGCATGTGAATCTATGAAAGACACCCCTAATACTGGATAATTGAGGAAAGTGTGTTGGAAAAGGGATTATCATTTGTGCCAGTCAGACATACCAACTTTGTACAACTATAATCCAAAGCTCTAGAATGTTGCAGGAAAATTAGGTTAAAAATTGTTCTTCTTAAATAATGAGAGAGCTCATACCATAGAGGCATCTGGATTGACAAAAAAATAAATGTTGTCCACCTCCCAATATGATTCCAAAAGAGGTAGTTATTTGTGAACAAACAATTCTGTCAGCCATTGATATTCTTGCAAACAAGAAAGAACATGTGAAGTACAACATAACAAAAGATCAGATAGAAGCTCTAGTGCAACTCAAACATGATGGCAGGATAATCATAAAACAGGCCTACAAAGGGGCCATTGTCATCTGGGCTGCAGAGGAGTACAAGAAAGAAGGCTCAGGGCAGGTATTAAATGCTGAATGCTATCGTAAAATTAAAATGGACCCCATTGGTAATATACAGAGAGAAATTGCAATAATCCTGAAAGGAAAGGAAGGACACAATGGTTCGCGTGTATATTAGTTCCTGAAAAAAACGAATCCCAGGACTCCGGTCCTGTATTTTCTTTCAAATACGGCAACGTGCCCAGACCCTACAAGTTGGGTCCTGGAAAACAGGGGAAAAGCAGGATTGTCCCATATCGGGATATCTTTATTAATAAAACCAATTGAATATTTTTTACAAATCCCCTTCCAAATGCAGATAATATCTTTAATACCTTAAAGCATACCCTTTACTAATAGTATGGGTCCCCTAGCTGATAAAAAAAGCCTGACCTCTGCTCCAAAAGAAAGCCAATATCAAAATGATGCAGAGTCTGGTTCATCTAGTTAAAGCTCTTTTTGTTGGCATGGCGGACTTCTTGTTCTCTCGACTCCAGTTAGTCCAGAATGCGGCTGCTAAAGAAGTATGCAACGTGAACAAGTATAGCTCAGCCTCAGAATGCATGAAGACTTTACACTGGCTCCCAATGAGACAGAGTTTAAAATACTGTGTCATGCACATAAGGTCCTGCAGCAAGCCGGACCTAAAATTCTCCAAGGCAGAGTCAAATTCTATCTTCCCAACCGGAATCTGCGATCATGCCACCAGGCCAGGGCAATCAAACGCATTAAAAAGTCCACAGTAGGGGGTCGCTTCTTCTCACATCTGGCGGCAAAACTCTGGCACGAACTTCCATCCGAACTTCGACTCATTGATTGCCATCTATTATTCAGGAAAAAGCTGAAAACACATCTATTCCCCAAAGCTTGATGAGTTACAGAACTCCTCTCCTTACTGGATTTCTCACCCGAAAGGGCTTTCCTTCAGCGCCGTGATATCCATTCGGATAAATGTCGCGCTCTATTAATAAAAATATATAAAAAAATAAACTGTGCAAACGCCTTGTGAAAGCAGCCCAAAAATAAGGCTTACAATCTGGGAGTGAGAAACCTCCTTTCTTGTAGGGGAGTTTCAGGAAACGATTAGCTTGCCAAGTGCGCTTCTAGCCCCAAATAAAACTTATAAAAGCTCCCTCTAGACATCTAAAAAAAGAGTGCGAGACCCTCAATGGAATCGACCTGAACAAATAAAGAAATTTAGGAATGATATTCATTTTCATAATATTCACTCGTCCGAGAATAGTGAGGGGCAGCTTATTCGATTATTTTTATTTAGGAATTTTATTACATAGCAGTGGGTCATAGTTCAGTTTAACAATATTAAAAACCTTTGGTTATAACCTAATGTCTAAATAGATCGCAAGTGTAGTGACCCCTGGTGTAAAAGAGTCGGGCTTGAAATTTAAAAGAGCCAGTTTTAGATAAATTCAGCTTATAGCCCCAAAAATTCCCTAAAATACGTGTCTCAAGGACAATCTGACTAATTGCTGTTACTGAATTGGAGGCAAAAAAATCACCACATAATCTGCATATGCAGTCACTTTCAATTGTTGGCCGCCAAGGATCAGAGGGTGAACTATCGCATTCCTCAGGAGAGACTGTAAATAGGGCTTTATGTATAGGACAAATAATAAGAGGGAGAGTGTGCATCTCTGTCATGTCCCTCAATGGATTCAAAGGGAATTTGAGTTGCTCCCAGCGTCGGAAACCCGAACATATGGGGTCTTATATAATACCCGAATAAGTTTGATGAAATCTTCCCTTATACCAATAGCGCGCATAGTGGCCCATAAGCAGCCCCAAGCAACACGGTCAAACACATTTCCTGCATCAAGTAAGATCATGGCCATGTTGGTGTTGGCCTTCCCAGCAACATCAAATACTGCAATTGCCGTGTTAGTATGCCCAGTGGTGTCTCTACCTGTGACAAATCCATGTTGCTGTGGGGATACTAAGACCGAGATTACCGGAGCGAGACAGCTAGCCAAGATTTTGGCGAACCATTTTGCATCCGTATTACTCAACGAGATAGGCCTATATGATCTCAGATCCTCAGCCACTTTATCCCTTTCTAGAAAGACCACAATGTTAGTTGTTTTCCAGGTTTCTGGGATAGCCCTCCACGCATAAATAAATTGAATGACCGTGCAAAATTCTATCACCATTAACTCTTTAAATGTCTTATAAAATTCAATGGGTAGAAAATCCTCACCGGCCGCTTTGTCATTAAGTAGGGCCATTAGTGCAACCTCAATTTCCGCCACAGAGATTTCTGACTGTAAACTGTTGAAGGGGTAGGGGAAACTTCCGAATGTATTTCGAGCACTCACCATGATCGAATTCTTGCGGCTGGCTTTACAGCTCCCTGTAAAATCGGGAGAATTGTTCCAAAATAAGTGTGGTATTTGTATGGACCTTATCATCTGTTCCCCTAATTGCCTGAATTATACCCTTTGATCGTTGCTCTGTATTCTGATGAGCTAAAACTCGACCAACCGTTTCACCGTATTCATATTGCAACTTTCTGTATTTAGCAAATCTGGAAGCTACCTGATCCTTCAATCTGTGACCTAAACGAGATTGTGTGTCCAATTTTTGAAAAATACACCTTTTGTTCATCAGCCATTCATTCCTTGGGTAATTTTAAGGGCATGTAGTATTTCAAGTTGGCAAGTAGCTTGACAAAGAGAATGGGATTCTTCAAAGATGGCTCTATTTTGCTTAATCACGTATTGAAGTGTTATACCCTGGACATATTCTTTCATTGTGTACCCATATTATTGATAGTGCGGCTGAGCCTTTATTAATAAAAAAGAATTCCCTAAGTAAACCTGAGACATACATTTGATTCTCTATTAGTTAGTAGGTGGCAAAGGAAAGTAGACTTAGTGTTATTAGGCTTATCCCGAATCGAATAAAGTAAAAAAAACTTGGTTTATGATCTGTGACGACCCTTTGACAGACGCTCATTTCGATAATAGCCAACAACAGGCGTTTAGAAAAGGCCATATCTATCCTTGAATAGTGATTGTGCGGAGAGGAATAATAAGTGTAACCGGGCTCTGTTGAATAGAGAGTCTGCCATGCATCGCAGAGCCCATATAGCTTAATCAGATCATTGATAGATGCCTTAGTTCCAGGCTTGCGAGGGATGGCATTGCAATTGGTTAAATCAATACTATAGTCCATTGCACAGTTAAAATCACCCATTTAAATCAGTTTTATTGCCCAATCCAGTAATTCAAGTGATAGTGTATCAAGTAGCTCTGTATCATCAATGTTTGGCCCATACACGACACATAGCACAAACTTAAGTGAGTACAGTGTCAGTTGTACCAGTACCGACCTCCCCCTGGAGTCAGCCGCAGTTTAATACTTGACCTTGAAATTTCTTGGAGGAAAGCACCGCCACCCCTCGAATCTATACAGGTTGATATGTACAGACAACTATATTGTAACCCAGCTGCTTAAGTAGAGACCTATCTTTATATGCCAAGTGGGTCTCGGTCAAAGCCACAAATTGAAGTTTATATTGCCCAATCTCCCCCCGAACCAATTGTCATTTGCCCTGGGCATTGACCCCTGACACATTCCAGCAAATACATTGAATCTTTGCCATCTATGCGATATGAGTTACATGTGTTCCCATATTTTTGACATTCCAGCGTGAAGTTCCAGTGAATATATAGAATCTTAATGTACACCCTGTTTACATACACACAACTCTGACCTGTTTTACCCCTCCAACCCAGCCATCTAAGTGTAAGCATAGTTGCCTGCAGGAGGCCGCCTCCCATATCCATCCTCCCAAACCACCCATCAACACCCCCCAACCCAACCCTCCTGTACAAAGTGGAAGGAATCACCCCACCCTGAGGCAGTTGGTTATAAACAGCTCAAGGGAGCCCCTACATCCCTCCACCCTCAACCCCACGCCCCAAACCACAGACCATCTAGCAAGCTTATAGTAAGAAAGAAGAAAAATGAGACATTGACCAAGACAAAAAGGGAAGAATGCACACTATTTCGACAATCAATATTGGCCCTCCTTACCATCCTCCAACCCCGCAAGAGTAGAAGAGAAAAAAGGAGCCTATCTTTGCATTCCTATACTACTTAGCAACAATTGCCCCCCCACTTAGTTCAGCCAGAGCCTGCATAGCGTCCTCCTCAGAGAAACACATGAGATTACCTATCGTTAAAAATTACTGTTACTGCAAGAAAACCTGCACCCCTTGGCAATTCAAAGGGTCAATAAGTTGACATAACTTCCATCTTAGGTCCATTGTGGATCTACAGAGATCTGACCGTGCAACAATTGACAGGGTCTCAATTGAGACTGGATACATTGGTCATGCTGTGAGGGACATAGACTGCCTCAGGAGGAATTTCCAATATATATCAGTATAATCTGGGGCGGGCCGTGCTAGAGGCATTACGATTGAGTGGAAGATGATGATGAGTCCCTGTCAGTCTTTCAGATCTAGAAAAGCCCTCAAACAGCTGCACCATACACTGCCAGAAATCGGAGCCTTCTTTGCCTTCCGGTTTCCCAAAAATCCTGAGATTATTTCCCTAGAAATTTTACATATACTCAATTTTGGTTACGAGAAATTTTAGCTAGTCCTCGTGATTTTCAATAGACTTGGCTCATAATGTCGCCGCCTCCTCAGTGTGAGCCACTTTCTCCTCAAAATCGGCAAGCTCTGTTGTGAGGTTAGTGATGTGTCCTAAGACTTCATTCAGTGATTTTTGCATCTGCAGATTGTCTGACCTTGCCTGAGTGTAATAGACCTGTGCCTCTGCCCGTGGGGCATGGAGAGATACCAAGATTGCTCTTAATGATGGTTCTTGTATACTCTCTTCCCAATGCCCCTCTATGTTTCCCTCCTTGGTGATGTGTGGAGGGGAGTGATCAGACAGGGTGCCAGAGGATATGTCTGAGGTAGAGCTGGGGTTTGGGGTAGAGAATTTACTAAGCATGTTGTTCGGTATGCTGCTTTACTACCTGTGACGACCTTGGAAGTATAGCACACGAATGAGAGATGAGTGATTTTACTTCTCTTTTCGAGGTAACCCATTTCCTGAGTGGGCTACTCTTAGCCACTTGATCACATGCCTTGCTGGACTGACGTTGTCTTACAGATTTAGACAATTGGTAAGATTTAATCTGGTCAGTGGGTTTCTACCTGGACTCTCTTGGTACGCTATGGTCTTGGAGCAGCCTGCCCCGCCTGAATAGAGATAGATTCAGCGTGTGAGGCAAGGGACGTATTGTTATCAGACTGTACAACAAGAGCCTCAAGAATCCTTTAAATAAATAAATGACCCTTATCACCAGCTATCTTTAAGTAAACGTGGAGTAACATTTTTGCATCCCTGCATCATCTTAAGAGACTAGATCATAATCTATTTTCTCATTGGTATCACGGCCAGTATGTCCAATGGAATCCGAATACATATTGGTAAAACGAACCAAGAGGTGAGCCAAAGAATAGTACAGCACAAGTCCAGGATTAAATGGAGAGCCATGTCTGCACCATTGGACAGAAAAACATCATACAAAGAAGGACTTAAGGTGGTCAGTTCTGGCGGTCATACAGTTAGACCCCGTTGTGGGGATATGGAGAGAAAACTTGTGTAAAAAGAAGCATATTTGATTTTGCATTCAAATTCAGTAGCTGATCGACTAAACAAAATGAATGAATTTCAGAGTTTGAATGCAGAGTAAACATGGTGAGAGCAAACAATAGGAGATTAAGGATGCAGCACTGAAACTTTTCAGACACTCACCCCCAGTCACAGATCTGGGTTGAATCCATAATCGTTCTTTAGCTCACTTCGCCACCCCAGTTCAGGCCCAGCCATATGCAAAGCAGTCTTGACCCTGTTCATCATGGGAACAGCCAGCTCTCAAGAGGTCAGGCGTGCTATATAGTGCTTCTGTCGGGATCGCCAAGGGCGTCCTAGAGATTGCTTTCTGCGTTAGGACTCGCTTCCCCAGTAGCGGATGATGTTGCAGTGTTATAGCACCCGACAGTGCTGTTTCATCTCTTCCCCAGTGCTGGAATTGTGGAAATCGAAAATAATTGCTGTTAGCATGAGCTGAAGCCATCTTGGTTGTGGCATCCATTTTGTAAGCCTTGTGATTCTTCAGTCTTCACTGTTGCTTGCCTTTCTATTCTGCTTGAGTCATCAGCTTCAGTTAACTCCTTCTATTCTAAGCTCAAGCAATGTATGAGCTCAGAAAGGCCTGAAGCAGCTAGAATGCACCTGTTTGAAAATGTAACTTTCCATAATGTCTTACTGATGTAAGCAGTTATGTTTCCCCTCCCACTTTGCTGACTAAGTGATTTCCCATTTGCCCATGTGTATCTGTAGTTATTCTTGTGTAGGCCTGTACCTTCTATTTGTAACTACATGCTTACCAGTGCAGAAAACTCTGTATATAAGCACCATGGTCTGTGTATTCAAACTACTACCCCCTGGAACACTTGAGGGTATTGCATGGATCGGTCTCACTCATGAGTGAATATACATGTTATTTTGAATTCCAGCTTCAGTACAAATCTCTTCTTTGTTGGTTTAAGGTCCCGTGGACAGATAAGGGTGAACCCCTACACCGGTCGGCCCTTAAAAAGGCTCATTTCCACAGAATTAGGATAAGACAGCAAGCAGGGAGCAACGTCTCACGTCTCACTCCATTGGGAGCTAGGCCACGCCTCCAGAGTTGTTTTTTACAATGCTTTCACTAACATTATAGTTGTGGACGAGGTTGTCCTTGATGGTGTAGTGGTGGTCATAGAAGAGGTCATTGACGAAACAGATGTCAGTGGTGACAGACTTGGATAATTCTCTTTCAGGGAGACCTTTGTCAACAGTGTCTTCATGGTCAAGGACTTAATTTTTTATCTGATTAATAGATTACAGATGGTACAGAATGCGGCAGCGAGATTAAATCGTCGAGTCCCGTTCGTCACCATACCTCTCGGCACATCAGACAACTTCACTGGCTACCTGTAGCTAAAAGGATAGAGTTTAAGTCCCTGACCCTGGCCTTTCGGGCTTTGCAAGATTGTGGTCCAGGTGATCTTACATGTAGGCTCTGCCTATATCAACAAGAACGCATTCTGAGATCTAACTCCCTGCACCTGTTCTGTGTACCTCATTTTGCTAAGTCCCATATGGGAGGCAGGTCCTTCATTGTAGGGACAGCCAGACTGTGGAACTCCCTGCCTTCCCATATGCACCTGTTCAAGTCTGAACGTGAGTTCAGAAAGACCTTGAACACTTGGCTCTTCAGCCAATGCTAGTACCTCGGTTGAACCTCCCTCACTTGCTGTTGACCGCGAAGCGCCGGAACACCTCTGCTTGAGGTAGCTGTTTTGCTCTACAAATGCTAATATTATTATTATTTGTCAACGGGGCAGATGCGATCGTTCCAGTGACGATTTTGGTTTCTCCGGTTCCAGAGGTATCTTTTTTCTGGGTGCTGATTACTCAAAAGTCATTCTATATTTCTTAATCCAGATGATTGCCACGGAAGACAGAATTTTCTTTCTGGATTTCCAAATTACTTTTAAGGAAGTTCTTTACACATAGGAGGTATCAGGATGTCCTCAGAAGTGAATTTGGGAGAGCATCCTTCTAGAGAATAAACCCTTGTATAGACCTTTTTAGATGCTCTTGAGGAGTTTTCACTGTCCTGAAATGAAGTTGGCACATTCTTAGATTCTGCTTTCTGTAGTCACAGGAAAAATCTATCTTCTCCATCTTTGAGGATTTTTGTAGAAAATATATGATCGATCGTACAGTCTTTAGCCTTGTGGCCAGGATAAAGGCAATACATTAATTCTTTATAGGGATCTTTAGAAATACGACTCTTTTTAGTCTGTGTTTAAAACTGCACTTGTCATAGTGACTACCATGGGATCATAAACATGTAAATATTTGAAAGATCCAATACTGGAGAACAGTAGTACTGCAGATGCACACACACATCTCTGCATATAGGGAGTTAGGACTAGTACCTTATAAAATGCAGAGATAGACACACATTTCCACAATGCATATCAAGTAATATTTGTTACTTTCAATCTTCTCCCACAGTATAGTAAGTTGATGGACTAGAGGTTGGCAACTGTGGCAAACAGGATATTAGAAGATGGTTCACAAAAGGAGCCCAGGCTTCCAGCAGTGTGCAGAACATAAATCTTCTACGACACATAAGATAAGTATAGTATGTGAAGCCACATACACTACATTTCAGCAGATGGCAACTTTCTGGTGGCACTGACTCCTGTAACCGCTCAAAGTTTGCACACTACTCTCTATTTCTTTGATATGTTTTGTTTTTCCCTGTGAAAATGCCCTCAATCTCAAAGAGTACTTTCTTGTGGCCTGAACTATTCTCACAGTCGTACTTTCTACATACCCCTTGAGTCTCACCAGGCTGGCCAGCCAATTACGCTGTTCCATGGTCTATACCCTGCACATTCCAGGGCAGCTGCAGAGGCAAAGTAGACACATACATTCCTTTTACTAATTTCTGATGATACCGCTATAGGGATGACCTTACCTTATTGATCCAAGTTTTCTCCCTGTAGAAAATATTTTGACTTCTGTCATACTTTGATTAATATACATTTTGAAGAGGCTCTGTTCAAACCCTGTGTGGGATTAATCAGTAGAAAATATCTCTATTCACCTGTTTTGCCTCCCTTTTTACCCCTGGAGGAATAAATTCCAGGGGACTGTATTCTCAGCACCTAGGCAGACCTTTAAGGGAGGATTGCTGATTACATCAAATCAAAAGGTTTCTGATAAATAGCTAACAATTCCAGCATTCTGATTGTATATTTATTATTTCTATTGAGTCATCACATACAAATGTCTGAAAATGATGTGCTCTTTTTTGTACTGTGAGTAGTTGACGTTAGAGAGCTTAATACTCCTTACCAGTTGCTACAGATCATGGGCAGATAGGTGGCACACTAATCCAAAGTGATATGGATGGAAGAGTGTGTGTTTTTCATGTTGCTTATATTGGTGGCATGTGAGAGGACCAGAGTTGTGCTCTTCTTTTGTTTTGTTGCCACGATATCTGCAAATTGAAGACAAAATGTGCATAGAATAGGATTCTGAAGCACAAGGATAGAGTACGGATTGAACAATTTAACGAGTGGCCTTTGTGGGAGCAGTTTGATGCATAGATTCCATATCAGCGGTTTTTAACCTTTTCATTTCTGCGAATCCTCACTGAATCACTACCTGAATCCAGGGACCCCCACCAAGTCATTAATGGTAGCTGAGGACCCTCGACCTAATCAATTCTAATGCTTTGAATCTCAAAACAATATAAAAAACACTGCCCCTCCAAAAAACAAGTATGCACCAAACAAATGCTCAAATATTGAATTATTTTGTTTAATTTACTGTCAAATATTGAGAAAGGTTTCAACATTTTCAATTTTGGGTATTCATTTGTTAATTTGAATGTATTCATTTTAATATTATTTCATTTTGTAACACAGATGCAAACTCCATGATTAGGCCTCAGGTTAGGAACCACTGCCTTAGACTGCTCAATACATGCTGCATCAAGTGTGTAACACTGCTTATGCATAAATGTACGGTACACCATGGTTAATCTGTGAAAGTCCCCATGGGAGAAGATGATACCCTTGCAAAGTGCAACCTTGCATCACTATAATGTACATTTCCTTTCATTCAGGAGCAGCAGAGACACAACTCACAGGAATGACAATCCTACAACTAGACATTGTATATGCTCTGATGAGCCAATCTTAGAGAGACAGAGGAACAAGCACCATACAACCACTTCTCCCTATATGCCTGAGAAATCCGCCCAGGTGAAGGAGGGAGCAACCCATAGAAATAGGAACCAACCTATTTTAGAAGGAATATGCTACTTACCAGTATGCATCTGTTCTTGGCATGTAGGGCTGCAGATCTACACACTTTTGCATAGCTCGCCAACTGGTGTTGGGCCCGGATGTTTGCAGTTTGTTTTTCCTCTTGGAAAGTCTTTGGAAGTCACGAGGTCGGTGACTCCTCCTTTGGATCGTATTGCGCATGGGCTTCGGCTCCATCCTCAGATTGTTTTTCGCCAGCAGGGAAAGATGGAGCGTAGTAACCACAGTGAAGAAACCCATGTGTGTTGTATCTAAATTAGATAGACTGGAACAGATACAGGTAGCCGGGGAGACGGGTGGGCGTGTGTAGATCTGCAGCTCTACATGCCAAGAACAGATGCATACTGGTAAGTAGCATATTCTGTTCGAGGCATATGAGCTGCAGATTACACACTTTTGCATAGACTATATAGCAGTTCCCAACCTTAGCGGCGACCACCGGTATCTGTTGCAGTGGTTTGAAGAACAAGTTACTTACCTTCGGTAACGATGTATCTGTAAGAAACATTAGTTAGTTAGATTCCTCACCTTAGAATATCCCCAGGCGTCAGACTGGATCCGGAAGATTTTTCGTCAGCAATACCCCTTGCGCGTCGCTAGGCGTCGTCTGCGGCTCCGCATCCGTCGTCGGCGTCGTGCGCCGGAATGACGTCGTCGGAGTACTTAGACGCCGCCCTCGCGCGCTGACGTCAGTTCTTGTACATAGCTTTCAGCGCCAGGAACGCAGAGCCATGCAAAGACCGACACTGGTGCCAAAAATAAAATCTAGGGGCCTGAAAAGGATAACCTTAACCCTAGATGTCAGTTCGCAGAACGGGGAGGATGGGTGGGTCGGTGAGGAATCTAACTAACTAATGTTTCTTACAGATACATCGTTACCGAAGGTAAGTAACTTGTTCATCTGAAAGAAACACGTTAGTTAGATTCCTCACCTTAGAATAGATACCCAAGCAATACCATCCCCGGTGGTGGGTCTGCGAATCAAGATCACACCAGAAAGTCCTGGAGGACAGAACGGCCAAAGAAGCCATCCCTCCGGACTTGGCTGTCAAGGCAATAATGCCTGGGAAACGTGTGTAGCGAAGCCCACGTCGCCGCCTGACAGATGTCCTGCAAAGGGACACCCCGTCCCAAAGCAGTAGTAGCCGCTGTGGCCCGAGTAGAATGGGCGCGCAGCCCAACAGGAGGGTCCTTTTTTGCCAAGGAATAACAAATTTTGATGCACAAAACGACCCACCGAGAGATGGTCCGTTTGTGCACAGCTTTCCCCTTCTTAGCACCCACGTATCCAACGAAAAGTTTGTTGTCCACCCGGAACTGCTTCGTGCGGTCCAGATAAAAGGAGAGCGCACGTTTTGGGTCCAGACGGTGGAGCCTCTCTTCCTCTTTGGAAGGATGCGGAGGCGGAAAGAAGGTGGGCAAGGTGACAGACTGCCCAAGATGAAAGGGGGTCACCACTTTCGGAAGAAAGGAGGGACGAGGCCGAAGAGAAAAGGAGGCTTTGATGATAAAGCCTGGAGCTCACTCACCCGTCTAGCCGAGGTGATGGCTACCAGAAAAGCAGTCTTAAGCGTCACCAGACGAAGAGGACAATTATGAAGAGGCTCAAAGGGAGCGCACATTAGAAATGTGAGAACAAGATTCAAGTCCGACTGAGGCATTACAAAAGGGACAGGAGGGAACGTGTGACTAATGCCTTTTAGAAAGCGTGTAACTACAGGGGACTTGAAAAGAGAAGGCTGATCAGGAAGCCGTAAGAAGGCAGAGATGGCAGCAAGATAACCTTTCAAGGTGCCCAAGTCAGAGCCCTGCTGGGCTAAAGAAAGAAGAAAGAGGAGAACCTCAGAAAGAGGGGCGGAAAGGGGATCCACAGCCTTTGCTGCGCACCATGCCACAAATTTGTTCCACCGGCAGGCGTATACCGTCTTTGTGGAGGTACGCCTGGCTGCCAGAATGATATCACAGACTTCAGGAGGCAAGTCAAATGGCATCAACTGCCGCCGCTCAATCTCCACGCATGGAGGTGGAGGCTGGACAGGTTCGGGTGGAGGACCGTCCCCTGCTGCTGCGACAGAAGATCCTCCCGAAGGGGCAGACGTACCGGAGGATCGGTCAACATACTGAGTAGCTCGGGATACCAGTACCTTCGTGCCCAATCCGGAGCCACCAAGATGACTTGGGCCCGGTCATGCCTGATCTTCTTCAGCACTCTGGGCAGAAGTGGTATAGGCGGAAAGGCGTATAACAGACCGCAACTCCACTCGTGACCAAAAGCGTCGCCGAGCGAGTGCCGCCTTGGAAATTCCAACGCGCAGAACTGCTGACATTGCGCGTTCTCTTCGGTGGCGAATAGATCTAACCAAGGCTCTCCCCACTGCTGAAAGAGACCTTGCGCCACTTCGGAGTTCAGACGCCATTCGTGATCCATCATGCACCGGCAGCTGAGTTTGTCTGCTCTGGCATTCAGAGAGCCCGCCAGATGTTGAACCACTAAGGTGACGCCCTGGTGTTCCAGCCATGTCCAGAGGCGCAGAGCCTCCTGACAAAGGGTGCACGACCCCACCCCGCCCTGTTTGTTGCAATACCACATGGCGGTGGTGTTGTCCGTGAACACCTGCACAACACTTCCCCTGACAGAGGGAAGGAAGGCTTTCAGTGCAAGTCGGATCGCTCTCAACTCAAACAGGTTGATGTGGAGACGAGACTCCGCCGGAGACCAGAGGCCTCTGATCTCCGCCTCTCCCATATGGCCACCCCATCCCAGGAGGGACGCATCCGTCACTACGACATGCTCCGGTTGGGGAAGGGAGAGGCTCTTGCCCGTGACCCAATCGCGGTCCGTGAGCCACCACTGCAACTGCTGTGCAGTGCCCTCCGAGATCAAGACATGGTCGGACAGGTTGCCGTGATGCTGGGCCCACTGAAACTTCAGGTCCCACTGCAGAGCCCGCATGCGCCGCCTGGCGTAATGCACTAGTAGGATGCAGGAGGCCATCAGCCCCAGAAGCCGCATCACTAGCCTGACCGAAACCCAGGATAGAGGCCGAAAGATGGGAATCAGGGCCTGAATATCCCGGACCCGCTGTTCCGGCGGATAGACCCGGAACTGCGCCGAATTGAGAACCGCTCCGATGAAGAGGAGCTTCTGAGAGGGACTCAGGTGTGACTTCGGCACGTTGATGGAAATCCCCAGCAAATGCAGGAGATCCGCCGTAGTCTGGAGGTGGGAGACGACTGCCTGGGGCGAGCCCGCCTTCAACAACCAGTCGTCGAGATAGGGGAAGAACTGGAACCCCTGATCTGCGCAGATGAGCTGCGACCACCGCCATCACTTTCGTGAACACCCGAGGGGCACTGGTAAGGCCGAAGGGGAGCACGGTAAACTGAAAGTGCTCTTGACCCACCGTGAACCGCAGGTAACGCCGGTGGGCCGGCAGGACGGGGATGTGGAAATATGCGTCCTGCAAGTCCAACGCTACCATCCAGTCTCCAGGGTCTAGGGCAGCTAGAACCTGAGCCAAAGTTAACATCTTGAACCTCTCCTTCCGGAGGAGGGCATTGACGTTCCGGAGGTCCAAGATAGGGCGTAGGCCCCCTGTGCCCTTCTTGGGAACCAGAAAGTAGTGGGAATAACAACCACGATCTACTTCTGGGCTCGGAACGCGCTCGACGGCCCCCTTGGCCAAGAGGGCCGAAACTTCCTCGCGGAGAAGATTCAAATGATCCCCCGAGATACGGTGGTGCTGCGGTGGCATGGCTGGAGGGGTCGTCTCGAAGGGGAGGGAGTAGCCCCTTCGGACGATTTGCAGCACCCACCTGTCCGATGTGATGGACCGCCAGTGGAGCAGGTGATGGCGAACTCTGCCGCCCACTGGCGTGGAATGGGCCTGAAAGCTCGGACTAGGAAGGCTTTGAGGCGGATGCTGCCGGGGTGGATGTGGGCTGACCGCGTCGTCCTCCAGAACCGCCTCGGCGGAAACCACGTCCGCGCGCAGGTTGGTTCTGCGGCTGGTGGCTAGGCGTACGTGAGGAGGCACCCCTTCCTTGGCCACGAAAGGGGCGAAAGGCAGAAGTTTGCGACCGCGGGGCCGAGAGGCCCAAGGACTTGGCTTTAGCCCGGGAGTCCTTAAAGCGATTCAGCGCACTGTCCGCTTTCTCACCAAAAAGGCGAGTGCCATCAAAGGGCATGTCCATGAGAGTGCTCTGGACATCACCCGAAAAGGACGTGGACCGCAGCCAGGCGTGACGTCTAAGCGCCACTGTGGTAGAAATTGCCCTACCCAGCGAGTCCGTAGTGTCAAGCCCACATCGGATAGCATGTCGCGCTGCATCCCTCCCATCGGCCAGAGCCTGGGTAAGTCGTGTCTGGACCTCCTCCGGACACAGGGGCAGCACGTCCTCCACCGTATCCCACAGAGAGTGGGAATAACGGTCCAGGCGGTGTTTAAAGACCGCAGGCCCAAACTAAGGGAGGAGAACAGCTTTTTGCCAAACTGTTCCAGTCTCTTGGAATCCCGGTCCGGCGGAGCGGTCGGGAAGGAGGATTGGGAGGTAGAAGCCTGGATAACCAGGCTCTCGGGGGTAGGGTGTTGGGACAGAAAACTGGGGTCACCTTAGCACGGCGGTGGCGCCTGGCGACGTTCCTGTCCACAGGAGGGACTGTGGAGGGCTTGGACCAGGTGCCCTGCAGAACATCAATGAGGGCCTCATTGAATTGCAGCAGAGGCTCAGTGGAGCTTGCTGCAGACTGAAGCACCTCAGTGAGGACGTTAGTCCTCACAGCCACGGCAGGTAGCTCGAGCTCAAGGGCTGCGGCCGCCTTGCGCAGCACCACAGAGAAAGCAGCACCCTCCTCCGAAGCCACAGTCGGAGGAGAGATGAATCCAGTGTCTGGAGAGGTATCCAGACCACTGGCCTCCCCCAGTTCATCTGCCCAGTCCTGTGACAGCTGAGCCTGAACGGCCATAGGATCCTCGGATCCCTCCCATTCGCCCCCGTCATCCGATTCCTGGTATGCAGGAGGAAGGATCGGAGCCAGACGATAGACATATTGTGTCTCCAGCGGCGCCGAACGCGGCGTCCATCAACGCCGTAACGGCGCCGGGCCCGGAACGGGGCTGAACTGGGGCTCGACGCCGAGCGGAGCCGGCGTCGGAGGTGGTACCGGTGTCGACGCCGGCGGAGGAGGCGTGACGAGGTCGACCGGCGTCGGCGGGGACTCGGGAACGGGTCCCTCGGGCACTTGCGGCGTCGAGGCCGGAGCCGTCAACGGCGCCGGGGCCGGAGCCGTCGGCAGGCAAGGTTGCCCAGTCGGGTCCGCGGGGCCCGAAGGCGCGCCAGCGGGCGTCGACGGCGGAGCCAGGTTCCTCATGGCCGAGAGGAAGGCACTGACTTCCGCCGGCGTCGCGTTAGTCCCAGGGACCGGCGGGTATGGGGACTTGCGCGGCGCCTGCGGCTCCGCTGGAGCCGCGGGGGTGGAACCACCCTGACTCTCGGCCGAGTCGCGCAACCGGCGAGGGGAGTCCGAAGAGCGGTGTCGCCTCTTGGACTTCTTGGAGTGCTTCGACTTACCCGAAGACTTGGAGCCAGACGATCGATGATGGCGTCGGCTGCGGCTCCGCGACCGATCCTTGGACCTCCTCCTGGACGGGATCGAGAGGGGCGCGGAGCCGAGTGGCGAAGCTCGAGAAGCTTACGGGACCGCTCCCGTCTAGCCTTCGAGGTCAGGGCCTTGCAGTCCGAACACGACTCCGCGTCGTGGTCGAGGCCCCAGCAGTAAAGGCACCGGCGGTGATGGTCCGTAACCGACATCAAGCGGTTGCAGTCAGCACAGGCTTTAAAACCAGGCATCCTACCGGCACCGGAGTCGAGACAAGATCAAAAAGGATCAAAAAACGTAGTCAAAAAAGACTAAAAGGGGTAGCTCTCCCGGATCTGCGCTTACTGGCGCGGAAAAAAGAAGAACTGACGTCAGCGCGCGAGGGCTGCGTCTAAGTACTCCGACGACGTCATTCCGGCGCACGACGCCGACGACGGACGCGGAGCCGCAGACGACGCCTAGCGACGCGCAAGGGGTATTGCTGACGAAAAATCTTCCGGATCCAGTCTGACGCCTGGGGATATTCTAGGGTGAGGAATCTAACTAACGTGTTTCTTTCAGATACAGTGTTTTCAGTACAGCCTGGCCCACACTAGCTTGTTGCTTGGTTTGCACAGCTACACAATTGTGTTTAGTGAAAGTGTGCGGTGTTGACCATGTAGCTGCTTTGCAGATATCAGCTAGTGGGATGTTCCCTAGAAATGCCATGGAAGCCCCTATCTTCCGTGTAGAATGGGCTTTAGGGGGAACGGAAAGCGTTTGTTTTGCTTTGTGGTAGCAAATCTGGATGCATTTTACAATCACCTAGCTATCCCTGATTTTGAGATGGGGTTGCCCTTGTGTGGTGGAGAGAAAGAGACAAACAGTTGTTTGGTCTTTCGGAAAGGTTGTGTTTTCTGGATATAGTAAAGTAAGGCTCATTTGACATCTAGCGTGTGCAGAGCCCTTTCAGCAACGGTCTGAGGTTGCGAGAAAAATACTGGTAATTCTACAGATTGGTTTAGGTGAAAAGGGGAAATGACTTTAGGTAGGAATTTTGGGTTGGTACGGAGAACAACCTTGTTCTGGTGCATTTGAAGAAAAGGTTCTTGTATGGTAAGTGCTTGTATCTCACTGACCCTTCTAAGGGAAGTGATGGCTACAAGGAAAGCTGTTTTCCATGTGAGGAATTGCAGTTCGCATTTATGCAAAGGTTCGAAGGGAGGCCTCATCAGCCTTGTGAGAACGATATTTAAGTTCCACACAGGTGAGGGTGGTACTCTGGGGGGAATTATTCTTTTGAGGCCTTCCATGAAGGCTTTAATGGCAGGTACTCTGAAAAGCGATAGGTGCTGCCTGTTTTGTAAGTAAGCTGCAATTGCTGCGAGGTGTAGCCGAATGGATGTATAGGCTACATTACACCTTTGTAGGTGGAGTAAGTAGCATATGATGTGTTGTATAGACACGTCTAGAGGATTGATTGTGTTGTTATGGCAATAAACAACAAATCTTTTCCACTTGGCAGCGTAGCAGGCTCTAGTGGTAGAGCGTCTAGCTTCTCTGATGACGTTCATACAGTCAGGGGGAAGGTTTAGGTACCCGTATTCTAGGATTTCAGGAGCCAGATCGCAAGGTCGAGCTGAGCTGGGTCCGGGTGCCTGATCTCTCCATGGTTCTGGGTTAGGAGGCATGGTGAGAGGTGTAGCTTTTGGTGTGGTACTACCGAGAGTTCCAGCAGTGTGGTGTACCACGGTTGTCTGGCCCAAGTTGGAGCTACTAGGATCAGTGTGAGGGAGTGCTGTTGTAGCTTTCGCACCACTAATGGAATGAGTGGGAGAGGCGGAAAAGCGTACGCAAATTTGCCTGACCAGTTCATCCATATCGCATTTCCTTTGGACAATTGGTGTGGGTATCTGGCGGGGAAGCTTGGGCATTTTGTGTTTTCGTGGGTGGCGAAGAGGTCTATGTGCGGATGCCCCCACATTTGAAAGACCAGATTAAGAACCTGTGCGTGAAGTTCCCACTCGTGGATCTGTTGTGTCTGTCTGCTGAGCAGATCTACCACGGTGTTTTGGACTCCTGGGACATGTTTAGCTAGGAGAAAGATTTTGTGGGGAATTGCCCATCTCCATATGCTCTGTGCTAATTGAGAGAGCTGTGGAGAGTGTGTGCCGCCTTGTTTTTGAATATAATACATGGCCGTCGTGTTGTCTGTGCGAATGAGGACTGCCTTGCCTGAAATCTGTGTTTGAAATGATTTCAGGGCTAGAAAGATTACTAGTAACTCCAGATGGTTGATATGGAGTAACTTTTGTTTCGGCGTCCATGTGCCCTGCACTGTGAGGTGTAATAGATGAGCTCCCCAGCCGGAGAGCGATGCGTCCGTTGTTAGTATTATTTGGGGAACCGGGTCCAGGAACGGTCGACCTTTGCAGTGGTGGAACACCACAAACCTTTCCAGAGAGCGATGGGTGCGACCTTCTACCAACACCAGATCTGTCAGTTGCCCCTGGGCCTGGTTCCATTGGTGTGCTAAGCACTCTTTGAGTGGACGCATCTGGAGTCTTGCGTGGGGCACTATAAAAATGCAAGAGGCCATCATCCCTATCAGTTGCATAAACACTCGTGCTGGAAGGGAGCGTTGAGGTATGAATTTTTGTCGCAAAGCCTGAATGCTTGCAATCCTGGCCGGATTGGGGTAGGCTATTTCTTTTGAGGTGTCTAT
Organism: Triturus cristatus; assembly: GCF_964204655.1. NCBI lineage: Eukaryota > Metazoa > Chordata > Amphibia > Caudata > Salamandridae > Triturus > Triturus cristatus. The sequence continues at coordinate 640,005,970 of NC_140592.1, forward strand.
GGTGGCACCGAGGTATTGTTTTATGTGGGATGGTGTTAGATGGGACATTAAGTGGTTCACCGTAAAGCCTAGTTAGTGAAGTAGTTGGATTGTGGTGGCAGTGTGGTGTACACATTGGTTGTATGAAGTGGCTTTTATCAGCCAATCGTCCAAGTATGGGAAGACGTGAATGTGCTGTCTTCTGAGGTGTGGCGCCACCACCGCTAGGCACTTGGTGAATACCTGTGGTGCTGTTGTGACTCCGAACGGGAGCACTTTGAATTGGTAGTGTTGTCCGTCCACTACAAATCTGAGGTACTTTCTGTGAGCATGGTGTACTGGAATGTGGAAGTATGCGTCTTTCAAGTCCAGTGTGGTGAGAAAGTCGTTCTGGGAGAGGAGCGGAAGTACCTGCTGAAGCGTTACCATGTGAAAATGGTCTGAGTGTATGTATGTGTTTAGGGGCCGGAGATCTAGAATAGGTCGTAGAGTCTCGTCCCTTTTTGGTATTAGAAAATATAGGGAGTAGACCCCCAAATTTTGTTGATTGACAGGAACGTGTTCTATTGCCTGTTTTTGTAGGAGGGAGATTACCTCCTGCTTTAGCAATGTCGAATGTTCTTGTGACAGTGGGCGTTGCCTGGGTGGAATGTTTGGGGGGGTAGATGTTAATTCCAGGCAGTATTCTGACTGAATTATTTGGGTCACCCATTTGTCTGAGGTGATGGTCTCCCAGACATGAAGGAAATTTGTGAGTCTGCCCCCGACCGGAGTGGAATGGTCTGGGGGGAGCGGGGGAAGTCATTGGGTAGTAGGTGTGGCAGAACGGGCGTTGTTTGTTTTGCCTCTGCCCTTGTTGTTGTTACCCCTGTAGCCGCCTCTTTGGTAACCTTTTGTAAAGGTGGTCTGAGTAGGGGACTTGTACGATGTGGACGCTGTGTCTGAGGAGTAGCCTCTGGATGCACTCCGAAAGGATGAGTGGCGAAAGGAGCGTCTGGGCGGATGAGACTGTAAGGCCCCCATGGATTTTGCGGTATCCGTGTCCTTTTTCATCTTTTCTAAGGCCTCATCCACCTTTGGCCCGAATAGATGTTCCTGGTCAAAAGGATGGTTAAGGATGGAGGCTTGTACTTCTGGTTTAAACCCAGACACCCTTAACCAAGCATGACGACGGAGAAGGACGCTGGTGCTAATGGCCCTGGAGGCTGTGTCTGCTGCATCTAGGGCACAACATATAGAGGTGTTTGTGATTGTTTTACCCTCTTGAATTAACTCGTTGGCTTTACTTTTATATTTTTCAGGGAAATGTTGCATTATGCTCTCTAATTCGTCAAAATGAGCCCTGCCATATCTGTCCAGCAGTGCCTGAGTGTTTGCTATACGCCATATGTTGGCGGCCTGGGATGCTGTGTGTTTGCCTGAAGCATCTAGCAGTTTTGACTCCTTGTCAGGTGGTGGTGCATCACCTGACGCTTGTGAGTTTGCCCTTTTACGTGCCATAGATATCACTAAGGAATCTAGCGGCGCTGGTCCTCTGATGTAAGAGAGATCTGAGGGAGCAGGTTTGTACTTCTTTTCGATACGTGGGTTAAGGACCCTGGCTCTAACTGGGTCTTTAAAAACTTCTGCCGCATACTTTACCACCCCTTTGAGCATGGGCAGTATGGAGGTGGACCTATGTGTAGTATCGAATGTGTCTAGGAGGAAATCTTCCTCCATAGGGTCATTATGCATGTCCACCCCATGATAATGTGCCGCTCTTTCCAGAAGATGGTTAAACCCTAATGAATCTTCTGGTGGAGATGGTCTAGAAGGGTAAATATCGTCTTGTGGGACGTTGGGGATATCTGGTATATGGTAATCGTCCCATGGATCTGGAGATCCTGTAGGGGTGGGGCCTTGTGGCACATCCCCTGTATCATAATATGGGTCCCCGTGATCATCATCGTCTGGAGACGGAGTAGGAGAACGATGAGGTGGGGGTGGAGAGGGCGGAGGGGGTGGAGGTGGGGAAGGAGGAGGAGGTGGAGGGGGAGGGGAAGGTATTCTGAACGGAGAGGTAGCAGAGTCCTTTCTCTTTGGAGGTGGAGGCGGAGCAGGCTTCTCCAAATGTCTCTTCTTAGTAGAGAGTGTCAAATGTCCAGTTTTTGGATCCTTGGTGAGAGTTTTTTGCAAGGGATCCGGTGTAAATAGCTCTGGTGAGGTAATTTGGTCCGCCGGCGCCGAAGGCGTCTGCGCCGATGAATTTTTAGGTTTTTCCATGCCAGTTTGATGTTTAGAACCCGGCTTGGGACCCTCCGGTCTCTTGGTCGGCACCGAGATGGGCTTCGGCTTGGAAGTGTTGTGCCGGTGGCCTCGTGTGGTTTGGTCGGCACCGAAGATGGCGAGGGCTTCGGTGCGGAGCTCGGTGTTGAGGTGGAGGCCATCTTCTTTTTCGGTGCCGAAGTGTGTTTCTCGGCACCGCTGGCAGGCTGGCTCGAGCCCGAGCTGCCGGAAGGCTTACTTGGCTTCTTCACCAGGCCCGAAGGTGGGGTGCGTGAAGCAGTGTCTCTGGTCTCGCCTACGCCCGGAGGCGAAGGCGTGACCGAAGCCTTTTTGGGTGGCGGCGCGGGTGTGGGAGGGGGTAGATTGGTACTCACGACCCTCTGCGCCGGGGTGATGTCCTCCACATCTGACTCGTCGGCCTCGGAAGCGCTGACGAGGTCCTCTTCGGTACGATTATGTTCCGGATCGTCGATGTCGTCTCCGAAGATGTTGACTGGAATAGACGTCGAGGAGTGTGCCATGTTCCTTCTGGCTCTTCGGTCCCGAATAGTCTTTTTGGATCGGAAAGACTTACTGGCCGGACAGTCTCGAGCCTCGTGTTCTGGGGAGAGGCAAAGGTTGCATACCTCATGAAGATCGGTGTGGGGAAATTTGGACCCACATCGAGGGCACTTTTTAAATGGAATTCTTTCCATGAGCCGGGACCGGAGCCTGGGTAGGCCATAAGGCCGCCGTCCCCGACTGGAACCGAAGGTTTGTGTCGATGAGAAGGCGCGTTGAATGAAGAGATCTTGATCGAAACAATACGGCGATTGGGGTGAGGATTGCGCGTTGATCGTCGAACTGGAAACTGTTCGGAACCGGAGCGCGAAGATCACAACCGAGCCCGATGGCGGAAAAAAAGAATCTGAGGATGGAGCCGAAGCCCATGCGCAATACGATCCAAAGGAGGAGTAACCAACCGTGTGACTTTCAAAGACTTTCCAAGAGGAAAAACAAACTGCAAACATCCGGGCCCAACACCAGATGGTGATCTATGCAAAAGTGTGTAATCTGCAGCTCATATGCCTCGAACATGGCCATTCCCACAGGATATAAGATTCAGAACCTAAACCCGGCCAATGGTAGAGGGGGTGGTATTGCTATTATTTTAAAGCACATATATTTGTGCACCACTTTTCTGGTTGATGACCTATTGGCGACTGAAGCCTTAGGCTTCTGTCTTGCACTGAATGCTCAGCAGTCAGTCATGACATTCTGATTTATATACCACCGGGCCACGCGTGACCCTTCTTGAACTCCTTTAATGAGGCTGTGTCTCAGTTTTTTGTGAGCTTTTCGCACTTTATCAAGCTAGACAACATTATTATACACTGGGACTCCACCTCTGATAAACATACACCCAATCGTAAAGATATTATGGCCCCTTTAGGCCTCTCTCAAGCAGTTGCCAAACCCAAGCATACAGGCGGCCACACAATCAACCTTGTTTTTTCTAACAAGTGCTTAAGGATGTTTTAGCCCCTTCCTCTTCCATGGACCGACCAATACCTGAACCTTTTTGAATGACAGGTGGCTCTAAAAAGAAGCAGTGAAAATGTCACCACCCTGGCAGAACTTTTCAGGATTCCTCAGGATAGCTTGCTAAGCACCATGGAACACACTTTGCCAAACATGCCAGAACTGCTCGAGTTTGATGTACAGCTGTTTAACAAGTGGATATAGTCTTCAGTAGAACTATTAGTGTCCTCGCCCCGTATGCTCGACAGGTCGAGCTAAGCTCTCTTGCCCTGGTTCAATGAAACCCTGAGGCAGGAGAAAAGAAACTGTAAAAAGGCTACAATAGCTTGGAGTAAAAACTATAGCATAGATGACAAAGTTAAATACACGACGGCACTCAAGAACTATTCTAATTCAATAAACTCCAATAAAATGAAATTCTATGAGGGAAGGATTGATAAGGCTGTTAGTAAGAATAAAGAAACTTTTTACATAGTAAAATAAAAAAGTTATTCGACCCGGCTGATTGCCCCCACAATAGGTTTCCCTCGGCCAAATGGTGTGAACAATTGGCGTTTTTTCTCAGAATAAAATTGAGAAAATTCAAAAAAGTTTAACCAAAATAGGTTTCTGGAGGGCATGGCTTGGCTCCAGCCAAGATGGCTGCACACTAAGCGCGCTCCGAGCGGATGAAGAGTGAATCCCTGCCATCCTAACAATAATCCGTTCCTGTCTGCAGCATAACGAGCACCAGAGCACGCTGCGATGATTTGCTGCCCAGTGCTGATGTCTGTTGCCTTTCCCTGAGTCCAGCAGGGCCTGCAGCTCGGCTGGCCGGGAAGGCCACGCGGAGCGGGCAGCCGCAAGGGACAGGCGCTGCCGGATTGTCATTCACACTGCTGAAGTCTTGGGCCTCAGGTTTGGAAGTGCTGCGCGTGCAGTCGGGGACTTGTCATTGCTCCCCCCCCACCCCACCTCCCTACCGGCTGCATCGTGGCGCTGATCCTTGTGGTGCTCCGAAGAGGTCACGCCGGCTTGCGGTTAGGCTGAGTACCAGTCAGGCTGGAGATACAGATGTACACGTAACTGTGAGCAGTGGGCTGCATGTAGGGGTTCGGGACTGAAGAAACTACACGCTGAAGGACCGAGCGGCCAGTACTGCACATCACAGATACAAGGGGGCGTGTGCATGGGTGAGGCATGCCATACACCCCCCCCCCACTACTTTTTGAGGATGCTGGGGCACCACGCGGACCGGTGGGTATTTGGAGCATTGGGCACAGCCTGAGTGAGAGGCCGCCAGAGGAGGAGTGAATTCCGGGGCCCGCATTAGGAGGGACTGTGTTGAAGCCCACCCCGGGGCCTAGATTGAGTGGCCGTGCCAGATTTGCCGCTCCCTGGAACAATGTACATGGGAAGCTGCAGTCACTGGGCCTTGGGCCCTCTTCCTCCTTCCTCATAGGGGCCTGCACAGTGGGGACGGCGTGCCTCAGGTGGCATTTGGGGCTCCAAAATGGGCGTCCTGGTTTATCTGACGGTGGGCCCACTCTCCCAGCCTACCTCCCTCTTGCACTGCCTCTCCCGGGATGAGGGAAAAAGGGACTTGGAGTGGGCCTGGAGTGGCCGTATGTCACCCCATGTGCAGATAGGACTGAAATCAATGAACAGGAGAGCCAGTGGATCATCACTGGCGGGACAGTGATGGCTTTCCCTGGGGCCCTGGCTGATGCTGCAGTGATTTGAGGTGCCTTGAGGGGAACCTTTCCTCCCCGGATCTTGGTGAGCTGCTTACAGGTCAGCAAATACATGGACTGATCAATTCCGCCGCTGAACACCCACATGAGTCCCTCCCACCCCTCTTCCCCACAGACAATCATAGCCAGGATATTCAACTACTATGACAGGGATGCTATTCTGCAAGCGACCCACTCAAATGGTGACTTGGCATACAGGAACACCACAATATGTTTTTCCCCTGATTTCACCTTGCAGGTGCAGCGCTAGCACCACAGCTTTGAGGAAGTTAAGAAACCGTTGCGCACCGAAGATCTGGAGTACATAGTGCTGTACCCACGAAGCTGCGGGTTGTGGAGGACAGCAAGTCATGACTCTTCGCTACTCCTGTGGAGGCATGGGAGTGGCTGGAGGGCTGGCGCCCCCCCCCCTCCCCGGTTGTTGGTCAGAGAGAGAGAAGGCCCAAATAGCCAACCGCGATACGTGCGACCATGGTGAGGAGCAGGCAGATGATGGGACTCAGACAGATTGTGAGTGACTGATTGTGAGTGAGTGATTGCAGTGGCAAGACTGTTATGACGATGCTGGACGGTGACTGTATGCTACAAGGTTGATGCTCGGGTGAGAAGAGTGCTTGCCCGTGGATGGGTTGCCTCGATTCATGCGGGTGAGGAGGAGTTTAGCAATGTTGTCCAATAATGAGTAAGACATGGACACTGACAAAACTACAATGAGATGCAACACCACTGATGTACTAGTTCGGCCTGTTGAGGCGGTGCCAGCCAATCCTAGCTAGTCGTATGACACAGTTAGGTCAACAGGTGTTCTGCATGTTGGGGAGGTGGGCAGTTTTGAGACTGATGTGCTGGGCAGCAGGGTGAGGGGAGTGGGGGGACTTGAATTTGATGTTACTGTTATACACTAAGTTTACTCATCTCAACTTACAGCATGCAGCTGATGTAAATACATACAGTGGGAAGACAAACGACAAGGTGCGGGATAGGGTGCAACATGACAGGCACACTCTTGGGGGGAGGACACCTTTTCACAGCATACCACTACACCAATAGCAGGGCACAACAGCGTGGGTGGCAAAATGTAGAGCACACTAGTATTGCAATACCTGTGTAGATTGGCCTCAGACTTGGTGTTACTCCAGAAAACATACCTCTGGGGTAATCATTACAAGGCCCCCGACCGTTTTGCCTATACACTAGTGGAAATGCAGGCTACTCCACTGACTCATGAGGTACCGGTATACTGCTCAGGAAATCAGTGCTGTTTACCTTCAAACACACGTGGCACGGCCCTCAGGGTTCTACGTGGCCCTGTTGGGGATATGGGAGGGCCTTATGCTGAATGTTTGCTCGGAGTACATACCACCTAGACTTCATGTCACAACACTGCCAAACATTAGTGCCTCATCTTGGAGATGCCCTAGATACCATTAGGCTCCATTACGGTATTCATGTCCCCTCCCAGTATGATTGTGACAAAACGAGCAGGGTAAAAGGCACAGAGAGACGTAGGACCCCTGAGGCCCTTTGTGGCAGCATTGGAACTGAGGGACATAGGGGGGAGCATAACCAACAGCAGCGATAGTACACAGACTTCTCACCCTTCCACTGTAGTTTCTTCAGTCGTGACCACATCTTTATGCAACAAGCCTACAAGGCCTGCTTCGGGCGGTGAAGCACTGCACCAGAGGCATTTCTGATCACTCCCCGGACGATGTTCTGCTGAGTGGACTGGTCTGAGACTTTTCACTGCCCCCACAAATCACCCTGTGGTATCTATGCGAAAGGGGAACCAAGGGAAAGCTGAGGAAGGGTGCAGAGACTTATTTTCAGGAGAACTGGGGGATGGTGGCATCCGCCTCCGTACTCTGGGAGGCATATAAAACTGTTTTCCATGGGCAGGCCCAAGCCCTGATGGGGGAACGAAAAAAGGACAGCTCAAATGTGAGGCAATAGAGAAAGACATTGCAATTTTTGAGGCCAGGGCACTGAAGGAGAACACGACAATACTCAGTCACCAACTACTCCTGAGCTAGCAGGATCGTAGGGCGCTAGCTGGGAACAGGGCGCTTAGTCACACTCTAGCCACCTGTATGACATAAGGGACAAGGTAAGTAAACTGATGGCCTGCTTGGATAAAAGAGACAAGGACCATTCCTGGGTGCCTGCGATTCTAGATAAGGCAAATGTGTTACAGACGACAAGTACTGCAATTACAGATACCTATGCAGCCTACTATGAGGACCTCTACACTCCTGCAACAAATAGGACTGAAACTGACTGTGCGGACTTCCTGAGAGACACTCCAGACACTAACAGGGGACGCAAGGGAGACTGTAGAGGCTGAGTTGACTGAGGTGGAGGTAGCAGAGGCCATAAGGGACCTTCAGTCCGGGAAAGCAGCCAGGCACAATGGCTTGCCAATAGAATTATACAAGGGGATGGTTGACAAGGTGGCCAAACCCTTGATGACCATGTTCCAGGTGGTGCATGGCACCATAGCAGTAAATACTCAAGAAGGGTAAGCCACCAACAGACTGTGACTCCTACGGACCCATATCCTTACTGAACATAGAGGCTACGGTGTTAATCACCTCAATCGTTCACCCTTATTGGTCGGGTTTCATGCCACATAGGAGTACTCGCCTCAACTTGAGATGACTATATGAAGTACTCCATATGACAAGATCACCCGAGCGAGACAGGCGGTGTTACTGTCTCTTGATGCCAAAATGCATTTGACAGTATTAAATGAAACTACATCTTTGCTACGCTTTCCAGGCTGGGCTTTGGGCTGAAATTCTGTAAATGGGTCAGGCTTTTCTACCAGGTGCCACTGGCCAGGGTGAGAGTCAACAGTGTGACATCCCGTATATTTTCCCTACAAAAGGGAACCTGACAGGGATGCCCTCTCTCATCTATGATCTTCGAACTGGTGCTTGAACCACTGGCGGCCTGGGATCGCCAACACCCATTGATATGGGGAGTGAGGGCAGACAGAGGCTGAGAGGAGCATATCTCCTTCTACGCTGACGATATCCTAGTGTACATCACTCAGTCTTCCTTCTCCGTCACCCAAATAAAGCAGGTCTTTGACATCTTCGAACGTTACTCTGGCTATTGTATCAACTGAGCCATGATAGAGGTCTTCCCCTTGTCGGGGGAAGCATTGAGGATCCATTCTGACTGCGCGGCGCAAGTGGTGTAGAGTGGTTTCAATACCTGGGGATGTCATCGCAACCCGCAAGAGTTCCTGCACAGAAATGTCCTCCCACAGCTAGACAAGTTCAGAGGCGATGTGATTCACTGGCGGACTCTGCCATTAATGGTCAGAGAGGCTCTATATAAGATGATGGACCACCCACGCATCTTGTACGTGCTCCAAAACATGCCAAAGAAAGTCCCGCCAGAGTTCTTCCGGAAGATCGATCACAAAGTCAGACTCTTACTGTGGAATGGCGGTGCCCCACGCATTGCTCTGAAAAAATTGCTGAGGGGAGTTTATGACGGTGGACTGGAGGTCCCGACATCCTGAAGAGCTATTGGGTGGCGCAGTTATTAGTAATAAATTATTGGGTGTTCTCAGACCGTCAGGAACCGGCCACCAAGTGGATAAGAGAGGCCTTGGGTAATGGAGGGAACAGGAAGATCCTGTATTGTAGGAAAAGGGAGTATGACCTGCTAGCACAAACTCATACAGTGGTCAGGACTTGGAGGGAAGCCACAACTTAACTGGGCTGGGTTGACTCACCAACTTGACAACACTATGGGGTATCAACCTACTACAAAAGGTTGGGAGTCTGGAGGGATTCTCAATATTAAGCACCTGGGGAACATCTGGAGAGACCAGGCTTTGATACAATTTGAAGGTCTTCACCAGGAATATGACCTGGCAGAAACAGAACCGTATAGATACCTTCGACTAGGCCACACTCTCCGGAAACACATCTTAGAGGGTGAGCAACTTCCAGATGCGATGCCACTGGAGGACCGTTTACTTACGGAACTCATACCTGACAAAGGGGATCTCTACAGTATATTGGAAATTTGACAATTCCCCTGATCTGCTGGGAGCATTGAAAGACTTCGGCAGGCCTCGGAGACATAGATGACGAAGAGTGGGTAGAAGCCATTCAGTGCGCACAGGAAATAGCTATTCGTGCCCAATCCGGCTTGTGCAACTCAGAATTCTGCACAAGTTTTCCTGCTTCAGGACTCTGATGCACAGGATAGGCAGATCGGACACAGCACACTGCCTTCAGGGGTGCAGGCAAGAGGGCAGATTTTTTCCATATCCTGTGGGAAGGTCTAGTGACACAGTTATATTGGCATGGGGTAAATGGAGTAATGTTTCAAGTCTTGTCCCTGGAAGTTCCCATGAATTCTAAATGGCTCCTCTTAATCACAGGGAGGAAACCTGGCCCTGATACCACATACTGGTTAGCGTTTGCAGCTGGGGTGGCCAGGTCCCGATACCACATACTGCTTAGCGTTGGCAGTTGGGGTGTCCAAACGCAATATAGCATGGGTGTGGGGTAAGGCGGCACCTCCATCCGTTGAAGATTGGGAGTCAGACTTCAATTGGTGACAAAGGGTGGAACAGGTAGTTCACCAGAGCAGGGGTTGTCCCAAGAAATGGAAGAGAGTGTGGGGGCCTGGCACGCCTTTATGGGATACGGATGGGAGGCAGGCTTGGTGGGAGAGGAGGGCTCAGTAGACTGCCTCGGTTGAGATGCTAGGGGTGAACGTTCTGCACTCTGAAACAGGATGTAAGAGTCATGCTTGTAGTGTATTAATCCTTTGTACTTGAACAGAAAAATCCGTAGTCCTGTAAACAATGCGATACTCCAATCTTGTTGCCCGTACATGCTGTATGAGAAGTACTGATTTCTTAAAAAGAGTTTATTAAAAAAACATAATAGTTTTCTCTGACATTGGTTTGCAATCCCCAGATACTATCACCTACGTTCTTTCCAACTCTGACCCAATCTTGATACATGATTCTAGAGTGGCAATTTGACATCTTAATTCAAGCTCCCATTCTAATCCCTTCCCCTTTTCTTCTGGCATAAGGAGTGGATATCCTTAATCCAGTCTTGAACTCCCTACTGAAGAAGTCACTGTCATCTGGGATAGTCCCTCATTGGAAACAGGCCAAAATTCTGCCCCTCTTAAAAAAACACAACCATCCAAAGCCCAAAATCCCAAGCAACTATAGCCCTTTCTCCTTGCTGCCAGCCCCATCCAAGCGTGTGGAGAAGTTTGTTAATCAGCAGATATTCAACTTCATTGAGTCCAACATGCTTCTCCACCCCAGTCAGTCACGGTTTAGGCCAAACTTCAGCATAGAGACAGCACTCGTGGAAGTCTCCGAACTGATAAAATGCACAGTACTGAAGTGGCTGAAATCTTCCCTTGAAGAAAGATGCCAAGAGGTTTAGCTGCCTCCTTTCTCATCCTGTAAGAGAGGTTTTTCGGTCAGCGTGCCCCAGGGCTCGGCCCTTAGGACGACTATTTTCAACATCTATGGGGCCAGGATAATCTTGTATGCCGACGACACTCAGCTGGTGTTTTTCTTTAAGAAAGGTGAGCCAATTGCCCAGGATGCCATCAAACCCTATCAGCAGTTTTCCAGAGGATGAGTAACATTCATCTCAAATGCAAGACAGAGGTACTTCGCTCTGGTTATAATTTCAATCTTAACCTGCAAGCTCAATAATGGATGGGGCGCCCCATGCCCAATATACAAGCTGATGAAGTAAAAAAAAAAAACTGGGAATCAAGTTTGACAAACAGCTGTCACTACACAAGGATAAGTTACTTACCTGTAATCCTAGTTCTCTTCCAGGGGTATACTCATCAAAGTCATAAGCAGTGAATTATCCCCGCCCACGTGTATGGTCCCAGAGCATGTGTGTGTGTGTGTATATATATATATATATATATATATATATATATATATATATATATATATATATTTCCACAGTGAGGACTCGTTACTGGCGGCATTCGGCGCTCTTGGCGGTGCGAGAAATGTGGAGACGGCAGAGTCAGCCGTTGTAATTTTCAGTCAAGGCTCCTGTTTCAGGAAAAAATCCACACGCACTCCCTGGTATGGTGCAGTTCCAATTCAATTTAATAGCATCCCAGGCATGGCAAGCAGGTTTACAAAACCCAACGCGTTTCAGTCAACTTTGACCTTGCTCACGGGTAACAGTTATTTTTCACTCTTCTATTTTTATACTGGTCACATGATATTACATTTTGCTTAGCCTTATGGTCCTTGTAGTGTAGCGACCATCGTAGGATTGTTATTAACCATTTTGTCAGGTGTCAATTCATGTGTTTTAAACAAGTTTATATCTCCAATAGAAACAATATAAATTTAGGTGCATGTACCAATACAAACATTTAATAATCGAATCGTCATATTGACTAATGTTAATAATCAACTTGTACCTTGCTCCTTCGCCCTCTGGTGGGCCATGAATGAATATATCCGTACACTTTACCTCTCTGGTGAGTGATATACTTTTGAACAATTTACCTTAGATTTTGAACACCTGATTACGTGAAAATTAAACAATAAAATATATAACCATTTTTTTCAGTTACTTCAAAGAAAAAAAGAAGGAAACTTCAGATGAAAAAAGGGGGTACGAAAATCATAATGGGGCATGTTTGCCTGTGTCCAGATCATTTCATTCTTTCATAAATGTGAGTGCATCTCCTCGTCTTTATTCAAACCGTACGGGGTCAGAGTCCTGAACCCTAGGATGTGGCGTGATTCTTTCTGTCTAAGTGTCTTTTCGCGCTTGCCACCTCTCACATGACAACCCACCGTTTCAACAGCATAGAAATTCAATTGTTTCCAGTCACTTGAATGATATTTTTCCATGTGTTCCGCTACTGCGTAGCTGCGGTCTTTATTGATCGTTGCTCTTACGTGTTCTAAAATACGTTTTTTCAGTTCGCAGACTGTGCTTCCTATGTATTTCAGCTTGCATGGACATTCGATAATGTATACCACATATTGGCTTTTGCAGTTGATCATTTGATTGATTGTCCATTTCTTTTTATTTGCCATTCTGATCACTTTGGTGTTTTGTGCAATTTGACATACTTTACACGTCGAGCATTTATAAAACCCTTTCAGTTGTAGCCAAGTTGGTTGTTTTACTGTTGTTACAAAGTGACTGTGTACCAGTTCGTCCTTTAGATTTTTAGCTCGCCAATATGTTATTTTTGGGTAATTTCCCACTATTTTTGCCATTGTAGGGTCCAGTGTTAGTATGTTCCAGTGTTTCCGTAGAATCTGTTCGATTTGTTTTGATTGAGTTGATAATATGGTGATCAAACGAATTGGATTCTCTTCCTGTTTCTCACAAGACTTTTGGTCCTTGATGATATCTTCTCTGTTTTGTTTTTCTGTTCTTTTGAGACAGTCTGATAGGATTTTCTTGTTGTAATTACGTTTTTTGAATCTCCTTATGGATTGTTGACTGTGTTTTTTCCATTCATTATCATCTGAGCAGATTCGACGTATTCTCAATAGTTCTCCATAGGGAATGTTCCTTATTAGAGATGGTTGGTGAAAACTCTCCGCATGTAGGGTAGCATTGCTGGCTGTACTTTTGCGATGTAATGTTGTTTGTATCTTCCCCTCTTTGACATAAATCTCTGTGTCCAGAAACACAATTCTGTTGTCACTGATGTTATATGTGAAGTGCAAATTCGTATCTGTATTGTTTAAGATGTTAAAGTATGATTCAAATTCCTGTTCTGATCCATTCCAGATTATAAGGAGATCATCAATGTATCTCATCCAAGATACTATTCGCTCCACATTATGTTCATTTTGACTATCCCAGGCTACTTTCTGCTCCCACCAGCCCATTGTGAGGCATGCGTAGCTTGGGCTAAAAGAAAAACCCATCGCGGTACCATTCTTTTGTAGGTATATTTCTTCCCCAAACAAGAATACATTCTTTGTCAGGCACAGTTCAATCATATCTGTTATCATGGTGTTGTGATTTGTGTAGTGGATATTCCTTTCCTTAAGGAAATATTTACATGCCGTTAATCCAATTTTGTTGTTGATGTTAGTATACAACGAGATGACGTCCATGGATATCAATTTGTATGTTGGTTCCCATACCACATCTGCGAGAATTCTTAATAGGTCTTTGGTATCTCTTAAATATGATGTTAATTCCTTAACATATGGAAAGAGAAATTTATCCACAAAGTTCGCAATTGGCTCAAGTAGCGAGCCTTTAGCAGATACAATTGGTCTCCCTGGTGGTTTCGTGGGGTTTTTATGAATCTTGGGGAGAAAATAAATTGTTGCCATTATCGGATTGTCCGTGGAGAGATATTTGAATTCATCTTGGTCAATTAGCTTTTTTTCTCTCCATTCCTTTAATTTCATGTCAACTTCATTTTTGATCTGTATGGTTGGGTTTTCTTTGAGTCTTTCGTAAAATTGTGTGTTGTTTAGTTGTACATGGGCTTCTTCTGCATAGAGATTTTTGTCTTGTATAATGATATTTCCGCCTTTATCGGCCATTTTGATCACGATATCATCGTGTGGAGCGAATAGTATCTTGGATGAGATACATTGATGATCTCCTTATAATCTGGAATGGATCAGAACAGGAATTTGAATCATACTTTAACATCTTAAACAATACAGATACGAATTTGCACTTCACATATAACATCAGTGACAACAGAATTGTGTTTCTGGACACAGAGATTTATGTCAAAGAGGGGAAGATACAAACAACATTACATCGCAAAAGTACAGCCAGCAATGCTACCCTACATGCGGAGAGTTTTCACCAACCATCTCTAATAAGGAACATTCCCTATGGAGAACTATTGAGAATACGTCGAATCTGCTCAGATGATAATGAATGGAAAAAACACAGTCAACAATCCATAAGGAGATTCAAAAAACGTAATTACAACAAGAAAATCCTATCAGACTGTCTCAAAAGAACAGAAAAACAAAACAGAGAAGATATCATCAAGGACCAAAAGTCTTGTGAGAAACAGGAAGAGAATCCAATTCGTTTGATCACCACATTATCAACTCAATCAAAACAAATCGAACAGATTCTACGGAAACACTGGAACATACTAACACTGGACCCTACGATGGCAAAAATAGTGGGAAATCACCCAACAATAACATATAGGAGAGCTAAAAATCTAAAGGACGAACTGGTACACAGTCACTTTGTAACAACAGCAAAACAACCAACTTGGCTACAACTGAAAGGGTTTTATAAATGCTCGACGTGTAAAGTATGTCAAATTGCACAAAACACCAAAGTGATCAGAATGGCAAATAAAAAGAAATGGACAATCAATCAAATGATCAACTGCAAAAGCCAATATGTGGTATACATTATCGAATGTCCATGCAAGCTGAAATACATAGGAAGCACAGTCTGGGAACTGAAAAAACGTATTTTAGAACACGTAAGAGCAACGATCAATAAAGACCGCAGCTACGCAGTAGCGGAACACATGGAAAAATATCATTCAAGTGACTGGAATTTCTATGCTGTTGAAACGGTGGGTTGTCATGTGAGAGGTGGCAACCGCGAAAAGACACTTAGACAGAAAGAATCACGCCACATCCTAGGGTTCAGGACTCTGACCCCGTACGGTTTGAATAAAGACGAGGAGATGCACTCACATTTATGAAAGAATGTAATGATCTGGTCACAGGCAAACATGCCCCATTATGATTTTCGTACCCCCTTTTTTCATCTGAAGTTTCCTTCTTTTTTTCTTTGAAGTAACTGAAAAAAATGGTTATATATTTTATTGTTTAATTTTCACGTAATCAGGTGTTCAAAATCTAAGGTAAATTGTTCAAAAGTATATCACTCACCAGAGAGGTAAAGTGTACGGATATATTCATTCATGGCCCACCAGAGGGCGAAGGAGCAAGGTACAAGTTGATTATTAACATTAGTCAATATGACGATTTGATTATTAAATGTTTGTATTGGTACATGCACCTAAATTTATATTGTTTCTATTGGAGATATAAACTTGTTTAACCCCTTCCCCGCTCATGACGGAGCCGCTCCGTCATGAGCCACGGTTGCCGTGTGCTCATGACGGAACGGTTCCGTCATGTTACGGCCGTTGGCGGCCGCTCCGCCTACGCGGCGCTGTTTCCCTGCCTGTGCGGGGGGACAACACAAATGGGCGGAGTCATGACGGAACCGTTCCGTCATGAGCACAGCTCAACCGTGGCTCATGACGGAGCGGCTCCGTCATGAGCACAGCGCCACCGCGCTGCCCCCCCGCACCCACCAGCGCCGCGGCGGAATTCCCGCCGCGGCGAAAGGGTTAAAACACATGAATTGACACCTGACAAAATGGTTAATAACAATCCTATGATGGTCGCTACACTACAAGGACCATAAGGCTAAGCAAAATGTAATATCATGTGACCAGTATAAAAATAAAAGAGTGAAAAATAACTGTTACCCGTGAGCAAGGTCAAAGTTGACTGAAACACGTTGGGTTTTGTAAACCTGCTTGCCATGCCTGGGATGCTATTAAATTGAATTGGAACTGCACCATACCAGGGAGTGCGTGTGGATTTTTTCCTGAAACAGGAGCCTTGACTAAAATATATATATATAAATATATATTTATTCACTTAAAAAAAGCATAGGTTTCACACATGTTATAGTTAGGTGGATATTTCACTCGTAAAAAAACAATGAAATTCCCCCGTTATATTTAGTTCAGATAACTATAACTAGCGCGCCCGCAATCCTGCTCATAACGTCACATATTACATCACTCATGACATGGTCAGTGGCATCACTCATGACATCACTGATGACATCATCCTTGTGATAGTGGCGGTCGCACGAGTTATAGTTATCTGAACTAACTATAACGGGGGAATTTCATTGGTTTTTTACGAGTGAAATATCCACCTAACTATAACATGTGTGAAACCTATGGTTTTTTAAGTGAATTTGCAAGGTTTTTTAAATGCTAATTCCTAACTATAACGTGTGTGAAACCTATGGTTTTTTCAGTGAATTTGTACGGTTTTTTAAATGCTAAGTTATGTATGTATTATTATTTTTTTTATATATTTATTTTTTTTATTTTATTTATTTTTGTTGGTTTTTCACCGTGCGTGCACGGTGCACACACCCCCGCGATTTAATTTTTTTTTTTTTTTAAATGTTCTGCCTTCAGGGTCCTTCCGGGACCCCCTGACAAAGGCCAGGGGGTCAGGAACTCTCTACCCTGCCCCCTTTTCACGTTCGCCACCTTCCTTTTTCACTCTCGCACTGAAAACAAACAAAATGGCGGCCGACACTTCCTGATTTCGACCGATTCGAACGTTGACTAACATGTAACCACCAATCAAAATTACGCTCGCGCACGTTAGGGTGCTAGCACGGTGCGCGCACTGTACGCGCATAGATATTTATATGCTTTTAAATGCTATTTTCTCAGGAACTACTGAACAGATTGACACCAGACCTGCAAAAGGCACTTCCCTGACCTGAGGACGACCTCTCTGCCAAATTTCAAGTAATTCTGTTCAGCCGTTCGGGCTCTACCTTCGACTAAAGGTCCTATGGGAAAATGCATGGGAAAAACGCATTTTGGGACACCCCTTTTTTCTCGGCCCCCACTTGATGAATCACCCCGAGACTTTCAGGGTAGGAGCTGAACAGAGCGCCCCATTAGTTTTGAAAATTTCGCGAGGATTCGTCAACCAGCGCCAAAGTTAATCAAAATAGAATTTTCAGATTTCCTATTGAAACACGGTCCTAACTATAACTATCTACTGGCGACCGCCAGTAGATAATATATATATATATATATATATATATATACATATATATATATATATACACACACACACTCACACATATATGTACATACATATACAGGTGTATGCTCAGAACATAAAGTAAATAAAGACTTTCAATCCCATACACCTACATATGCATGCATACCTACATATTTGTAAAGGATCACTGACAAAATATCGAGAAGGAGAATATCGACCTGCCAAAATATCGAGGAAAAAATATAGAATGCCAAAATATCGAATCCCTATCTACAAACACGTAAGTACAAAAATATAGAATCCAAAATATCGTTGTAAAAAATATAGTTGGTCAAAATATAGAATTTTTTAAATAAAAAGTAATGTAAAATTAATGAAATAATACATATAATTAACTAAAACATACTTGAAAATACTTAAATAACTTTAAAATTAATAAATAATTAATGTAAGTAATAAAAAAAAAAGTACATATATATTAACGTAATATCAATAAAAAATATCCAATATTTTTTGCATAGGATAGCGGGCGGGTAAAATTTACTATTACTATTTCAGTAAGTGCAATAGTAGGGAAAGCGTTGGATAGCGGGAGCGTAAAAATTACTATTCCCACTCCAGAGAGTGCAACAGTAGGGAAAGCGTTGGATAGCGGGAGGGTAAAAATTACTATTCCCACTCCAGAGAGTGCAATAATAGGGAAAGCATTGGATAGAGTAGGGGTAAATATTACTATTCCCACTCCAGAGAGTGCAACAGTAGGGAAAGCGTTGGATAGCGTAGGGGTAAAAAATACTATTCCCACTCCAAAGAGTGCAACAGTAGGGAAAGCATTGGATAGAGTAGGGGTAAAAACTACTATTCCCACTCCAGAGAGTGCAACAGTAGGGAAAGTGTTGGATAGCGGGAGCGCAACATGTACTATTCCCACTCCAGTGAGTGCAACAGTAGGGAAAACGTCAGATGGCGTAGGGGAAACAATTACTATTCCCACTCCAAAGAGTGCAACAGCAGGGAAAACGTTGGATAGCGTAGGGGTAAAAACTACTATTCCCACTCCAGAGAGTGCAACAGTAGGGAAAGCGTTGGATAGCGGGACGGTAAAATTTACTATTCCCACTCCAGTGAGTTCAACAGTAGGGAAAGCGTTGGATAGCATAGGGGTAAAATTTACTATTCCCACTCCAAAGAGTGCAACAGTAGGGAAAGCGTTGGCTAGCGTAGGGGTAAAAATTATTATTCCCACTCCAGTGAGTGCCATAGTAGGGAAAGCGTTGGATAGCATAGGGGTAAAAATTACTATTCCCACTCCAGTGAGTACAATAGTAGGGAAAATAATTATTTAATATTTTATTAAAAATAAATAATTATTAATACCAATAAAAAAATTATTAAAATTAATTACCAATCACACAATATTTGATAATGAATTAAAAATACAATTTTTTTAAAATAATTACCTAATTATAATTAATTAACAACCAATTGATTTTCAATACCAAAAATTAATAAATAAAAATAATACCATTTACTAATTAATCAATAATAAATTAAGTATCAATATACAAAAATTATTTCAATAATTAATTATTTACAATTAAATTACTTCCCACCATATTCCCCTATAAACCCACAACCCGCTACAAATAATAAATTAATACAATTAACATAATTATCAATTACACAATTAATACAAATTATTTACCAATTAATACAAATTATTTACCAATTAATAATTAACCAACAACCAATTAATGTTCAATACCAATTAATAATTACTTAATAACAATTAAATTACTTCCCACCCTATTCCCCTATAAACCCACAACCCGCTACAGAAGTAAAACGCAAAATTAAATGAAAAATAATTAATAATTCCTAAAAATTATTATTTAATGTACTATAACTAAATTACTTCCCACCCTAATCCCCTATAAACCCACAACCCGCTATGGAATTAAATTACACAAAAATTAAATAACATAAAATTCATTACTTTAAAAATATTCAAACATACTTTTAACACATATACTAACAATTAAAACACTATAAAAAATCAATATTTTTAACAACTATATTATGACTGTCGTTATTACTTACTTCTATATTATGTAAATCGATATTTCTTACCTGATTTTCGATATTCTTCACCACTATATTTTGGCAATTCGATATTCTGTCCATTCTATATTAAAAACTCGATATTCTGTCCAGTCGATATTTTTTTTTCGATATTATGACTGTTTACCATATGTAAATATGCAGCCCCATCAAACAGTGTAAAACAAATAGGACAAACAGCCAAGAGTACACCAGTTTTACTAATATAACAATAAGTCTCTCAAGACTGCTTGTAATAGAGACTATACACTATAATGGTTTCAAACAAGACTCCTTTATTTTCCAAAAATAAGGAAAAACAGATAATTGCAGGCAGTTTGGCCCATAGGCTGCATAAGAATAACTGTCTTAGTACAGAAAAGACAGCTGGCAGCTTCCCTTTAAGGCTTACAAGCATCTACGCACTTTGCCTTTAAGAACCTCAGGGATCAATCTGCTCCCAGCATGCCCCATGGGTGACAGGTCAGTTCTTTTTGTAAAGGCGTATTGAAACACTTTAAATCTTGTACTCACATTGCTCGTCCAGAGAGGCGGGAGGGGTGCTTATGACTTTGATGTGTATACCCCTGAAAGATAACTAGGATTACAGGTAAGTAACTTATTCTTCTCTTCCAGGGGATACTCATCAATAGTCATAAGCAGTGAATAGAATAGCAAGCCCATATCCCACACTTCGCGGACGAGCAATTCAGCACTAGAAATAAAAGGACAGCGATATAGTTGAAAACAGACAATCAACCAAACAGATTCCTCAGAGATGCCCAACCTACTTGAGCATCTGAATCGAAGCAGTAATGGCGAGAAAAAGTATGAAAAGACCGCCATGTAGCTGCTTTGAAGATTTCTGCTATGAGAATGTTCCGGAGGAGGGCCATAGTAGAGGCCTTGCCTCTGGTTGAATGCGCATTAGGCTTTCCCTTTAGAGATGTATTAGCTAACTGATAGGCTAAAGAAATGCAGGAGACTATCCACCTTGAAATGGACCTCTTAGACGCTGCTAAACCAGTATTAATGAGACCGTAATTGACAAATAGTCGATCAGTCTTTCTTATATCTTTAGTCCAGATACAACTTCAACACTCTCTTAAGATCTAAGAAGTGTAAAGCCCTTTCAGGGGTAGTAGAAGGATTAGAGAAAAACGTAGTTAAAGTGATTCCCTGATTAATGTGGCAGTCTGAGACAACCTTAGGCAGAAAACTAGGACGAGTCCTTAGAACTACCTTATTTGAATGAAACACAGTATAGGGTTCCTTACAACACAATGCTTGCAACTCGCGGACTCTCCGAGCAGACGTAATAGCCACCAAGAAGGCTACTTTCCAAGACAACTGCTGCTGGGAGGACTTGTGTATTGGTTCAAAAGGTGCTCCCATCAGTTTAGTAAGGACCACATTGAGCTCCCACGGAGGAGAAGGGGCTCGTACTGGTGGGTACACCTTTTTCAACCCTTCAAGAAAATCTTTCACCACTGGCATCTTGAAAAAAGAAACCTGCGTAGGTGATTTCCTATAAGCCGTAATTGCTGCTAAGTGTACCTTAATAGATGTGAATTGCAGGCCCGACTTAGCCAGATATAAAAGATACGGCAGAATGACGTGTTCTTGTACTCTAACTGGGTCATGACCATTATTCAAGCACCATATGTAGAAACGCTTCCACTTGAAAGAGTAGGAAGCCCTGGTAGAAGGTCTCTTAGCTTCCTTAAGTATGTTCATACAGTCTGCCGGCAAGTCTAGGTGTCCATACTGCAAGATTTCAGGAGCCATGCTGTCAGCCTGAGCGAAGGAAGGTTGGGAAGAAACACTCTCCCCTGGGTCTTGGACAGCAGGTCCGGACGGCAAGGCAACCTCCGGTGTGGGACCTCGGAGAGTTGTAGAAGGTCTGGGTACCACTACTGTCGCGGCCACTCTGGAGCGATTAGAATCATCCTGGAGTTGGTCTTGTAGAACTTGGTGATCACTGCTGGGATGAGAGGTAGCGGAGGAAAAGCGTAGAGTAAGCGCTGAGACCATCTTATCAATAAAGCATTCCCGCTTAAACCTGGTTGGTGAAACCTGGATGCGTAGACGGAGCATTTGGCGTTTGTTGTGCCTGCGAACAAGTCTATGTCCGGAACCCCCCATCTTTGAAAGATGTCTTGAGCTACCTTGTTGTTTAGCACCCATTTGTGCGCTTCTACAAACTCTCTGCTTAGGAAGTCTGCCTGGAGGTTTAGAACGCCCGGAGCGTGGACAGCCGTGATGGTGAGGTGTTTTGCCAGTAACCACCTCCAAATTGCTTGTGCCTCCTGGGACAGAATTCTGGACTTGGTACCTCCCTGCTTGTTCAGATAAAACATTGTCGTGGTGTTGTCTGTCTGAATCAAGAGGGAGTTGGACCGAAGAGACAGGAAGAAGGACTTGAGGGCTAGCTGGACGGCCCTCAGCTCCAGTAAGTTGATATGATATCCCCTCTCTGTGTCTGACCATAGCCCTTGCACTTGAAGGTGATCCATATGAGCACCCCAACCCGGTAGGGAGGCATCCGTAACTATGGTCTGAGTCGGAGTCTCTTGATGGAAGGGAACACCTTTCATTAGATGCGACCTCTTTGTCCACCACCTGATGGAGTCCCTGGCAGACTGGGGAAGAGTAATCTGATCCTACCGACTGCCTGACGATGAAAATGCAGGAAGCCATGGACCCCAGGAGAGAGGACACTTGTCTGACCGTTGGGTGGAAAGGCTGAAGGAGTTCTTGGCATTTCATCCTGATCGATGAAAATATCACCGCCGAAGGACACGCTTGCCTCCACAGTGTTTAGCGGCGATCCTAGGTAGTGAATGTTCTGAGTCAGGTTGAGAATCGATTTTTTGAAATTGACTCGTAGGCCAAGCATTGTGCAGAATCTGGAGACTGTAGGAGAGATGCAACTGAAGTTAGGCTGGAGTGGAACTCTTCAGAAGCCAGTCGTCCAGGTATGGATAAATAAATATTCTTCGCCTGCGAAGAAAAGCCGCCACCACTGCCATGCACTTTGAACAAGTCCATGGGGATGACTTGAGTCGAATGGTAGAACTCAGAACTGATAATGGCTCAGAGCAACCGGAAAACGGAGAAATTTCCAATGTTTTCTGGACACTGGAATGTGAAAATAGGCGTCCTGCAGATCTATGGAGCACATCCAGTCTCCTTGATGTAAATGAGGGAAGATCTGGTGCAGAGCAAGCATCCGAAACTTTTCTTTGCGGATATATTTGTTCAAGATGTGTAGGTCCAGAATTGGTCTGTACTCCACTGAAGGACCTCTTTTTTCGACCAGAAAATAACGAGTGTATATCCCAGGGCGCCTCTGATGAACAGGAACATACTCTATGGCTTTCTTCCACAGAAGATTGTTTACTTCCTCATGCAAAATGGGATGACACAAGCGGAGTCCTCCGCTCGTAGGAATCGATGGTGGTAGGGTCTTGAATCGTAGCAGATATTAATTCTTGACAATATTTAACACCCATTTGTCGTCGGTTATATGTTTCCACTCCTCCAGATGACCAGGGATACTTCCTCCTACCGGAGTGGACAACGTGTTTAGAGGAAGCACTTCCTCATTGCTTTGATGGTTGCTTCGAGGTAGAGGTCTACTGCTTATTGTTCCCTCTTCCTCTACCTGGTCTTCGTTGGTGAAAATGAGACCTCTGTTGCTGTTGATGACCCTGCAACGACCACTGAGAGGTTTGACTCCTCTGCTGAAATGGGCGTTTATCGCAGGAGCGAAAACGCCTGCGAAATTCTTTCTTTTTCTCCAGCCCTGCAGCTTACACTGTGTCCAATTCTGCTTTCAGCTTTGCCATTTCATCGTCCGCATGCGGACCGAAGAGAGAAGACCCATTGAATGGTAGATTGGTAATCTTCCGCTGTACCGCAGGCTTAAGGCCAGTCAACCGTAGCCACGCACAACGCCTTTAACAGATACCATGGGAGTACCCATGGGCAGCAAGATCAGCCGAATCAGCGGAAGCACTAATAATCTGACTCGCCACAAGACCTCCCTGTCAGGCTCACCTGAGGTCTCCGCAGGGGCAGGAGGCAGGAGTCAGATGATTAAATCCCAACTTCCCTCTAACACTCGCCCATCCAATCAAAGTCAAAGCAGAGCCAGTGAATAGGGGGAAGAGGGGAGACAAGGGAAGGAGAGACAGGGTAGGTCCAGCACACGTCCAACAGCACGAAAGTTCCACTGGGATCCGGAAGAATTCCTGCGAACAGAAAGTTACATTAGCAGTTGGATAGGCTAGGCTCAAGCATACAGAACTAATGGTCTGTTAAATATTCTACCTGAACATCTCCCCTCTTCTGCTTGTGTCCACAGTTAAAATGAAAGGAATAGGGCAATAGGTGCAATGTTCCTAAACATAGATAAAGATAATGTTAACACTAAATCACAGTAGGATGCTTATGTAGTATAGTAGTTGCGTATCTTACCCCCTAAAACATATGAGGAACATGTAATACATGGTGGCTTAAAAAGAAAGTATGTATTGTATGGGTTGTTAACAGCACAACCTTCCTAATGACCAACGTAAATATAATATGCAGCCACCTGAAAATTAAGCCAGCCGGTCTGTATAGTGCTAAAAGAAGAAGTATAAATGACTGCCCACTCCTTTTGACTGTGCGCTCCTTAAATTTGCAGCTATGTGCTCCTTGTCTCAGGAGCCGAGGTAGCTGTCTATATGACACATATACAACACAACACAAATAATGCAAAATAATGCATGAGGACACTGTGCACGAGTCAAGAATATAAGAAAAATGCAGATGCCAGAGCGCCACTGAAACAAGCCCCTACACAGCAAGCCAAGGGAGCCTTCGGGGGGCGGGGCCACCTAACTAGCGCTAGCGCGTTACCGCCAAACAAGAGAAAGTTCTTCACGAAGGGGATGAGAGAAGCGAGGAGCGCCAATGGAGGTCCCCATGCTGCCTTCAAAGAATTCAACAATCTGGAGCAGAAGGCACACAACAACTCTCGAAGGGGGAAGCAGGAACCAGACACGACACGCCAACACTGGAACTCGGGACCCGGAAGACAAGGGAGAGACCCGGAAGTGACGACGCATGAAGGCAACAACTAGAACGCGAAGCGTCTGTATTCCCGACACGTCGCGTTTTATACAGGCAAGGACTCCAGCTTCACCTCCCCCTTTACAGCAGCGTTAACCCGGGCACAACCATGACACTCCCTCTTGCAGTATTTCCTAAAAATCTTGCTGATCTTCTTTAAGGAGTTTGTCCACAAAACGTCCCAGAGAATCCCTTAAGGATCTATCATATCCCCCCAGCAGAGCGGAGGCACTGGCGACCCATAGAGTCCATCAATTTGCTGCCCCTATCTGGAGGTGCCAAGGAGGAAGACATAGAAGAGTGCGTCTTCCTAGCCGCTGCCACAATGCTGGAATCTGGAGGAGGATCAGAGCGAAGAAATAGTGGATCTTGATCAGGAGCCTTGTGTTTCTTCACTATCCGGGAGGGCACAGAACCCACCGTTGCTGGGGTCTGAAAAGTCTGTGTAGCAAGCTTGATAATGCCAGGGACAAGAGGCAGTAAAGGCCTGACTGAAGAATGGTGATGGAGAGTCTCAAAAATCACCGAGGAGGAAACAGTAGGTAGCGACATAGTAATGCTTAACTTACTCACTCCTCTACAGAGTACCTCATTGAAGGTGAGGAGATCATCAATTGGAGACACCCTTGATGGAGGCGTAGAGGTGAAAGTTGGAGAGTAATCGCTCTTCGAAGACCTGGTGGAAGAAGAAGACCAGGTGGGAGACCTCTGTAGCCTTCTCTTCGTTAAAGAGTGATAAGAGTGAGACCTGTCCCTTGAACGGACATGATGGGAATGCGGAGAGCGTGATCTGCGTGGACTTCTTCTTCTAGAAGACTCCACTGTTGGTGATCTTGACCTTCGTGGTGTTCTCTGTGGAGCCTCAGTATGTGACAGAGATCTTGGCAGGTGTGAAGGAGAGTAGGTACGGGATCAGTCCGAACCCGGGCTCCTGAGGGCTTTAGACTTTCTACGCCGAGGCTCTTTGCCAATCACCGGAGAGCCCTCCTGGGAAACCTGGACAATATGGAGTCCTGTCGACGATGAAGTCCTTGAGGGCGAACGAGATGCAGCTCCACTCTCCTCCGAGGCAGCAGCAGGCTCTTTGTCCCTCGACGTCGATGGCTTCAACGTCGACATATGCATCTCCTTTGATGTCGACCCGTGCTTCTCCCCCGACGTGGGGCGATGCATGGAAGGAGTTAAGGACCTCTCTGTCCTCAACGGTGACCCTACCTTCTTCACGGAACCACGACTGTCTATCGCATCGTGGTGATCTCGATGGCGAGTGCTCTCGCCTCCTCGACGTCGACCGGTCTCGAGGTCTCTTCGCCGAACTTCTCGACGTCGACCTACCGTGAGGCGACGGAGATTGCCTCGACGTCGATGGGTGTCTAGACGTCGATGGGTGCTTAGACGTCGCTTGACCCACATCCTGAACATACCGCGAGCCCGAGGTAGTCCGCTCCGACGTCGAAGCCTTTCTCGACTACGGACACTCACGCCGTCTCGACATCGGAGACTGTGTAGGCCTTTTCTACGACAGCGGTAACGACGTCGACGGCGAACAGTCTGGAACCTGCCATTTTTTCAACACTGAAAAGGCAGATTGATGCTGGCATCGATGTTCCTGATGAGAGGAGGGCTATTGACTCCCAAGGGTACTTTCCAACCGGGCTAATCCTCTCTCCAGCACAGCTTGACGGCGAATCCTCTCTCTATCACATAGAGACCTCGCAGAAAACTTTTTGCAGTGATAACACGAGTCTATCTTTTGACTAGAAGGAAGACAGGCGATACACACAGAATGTGGATCTGAAATGGCCATCTTCTTTCCACAGGCTGGACAGCTGCGGAAAAGAGCCGGCATTCTGACAGGAAACGATGAAGAATTTCTGTCAGAAAATGAAGATAAACATCAACCAGCACAGGAGAACCGCAAAAAAAACAAGAAAAATAACAATTCCTGACAGAAAAGTCAGAAAACTGTTGAACTCAAGCTCCAGGATCCTCACAGAAGGAGCCAGAAAAAAGAACTGACCTAACTGTCAATTGTGGGGCATGCTGGGAGCAGAGTGTTCCCTGAGGTTCTTAAAGGCAAAGTGCGGAGATGCTTGTAAGCCTTAAAGACAAGGTGCCAGTTGTCTTTTCTGTACTAAGACAGTTATTCTTATGTGGCCTATGGGCCAAACTGCCTTCAATTACCTGTTTTTCCTTATTTTTGGAAAATAAAGGAGTCTTGTTTTAAACCATTAGAGTTTATGGTCTGTATTACAAGCAGTCTTGAGAGACTTATGGTTATATAGTAAAACTGGTGTAATCTTGGCTGTTAGTCCTATTTGTTTTACACTGTTTGATGGGGCTGCATATATACATATATGTAGGTATGCATACATATGTAGGTGTATGGGGTTGAAAGTCTTTATTTACTTTATGTTCTGAGCATACACCTGTATATGTATGTACATATATGTATGTATATGTATGTATGTATAATGAACTGTGGTAGTCAGAAAATGGGAGCAAACAAAAGCCTGTGAAAAAGGAGCATGAATGCTTCGAAACGTGTCGGCAAGGACTGAAAATAATCGGGCTGGCATGCCGGTTTCTTTTTCAATAAATGGTTTTGATAAACCTACCTGTTGGAGGAGTGCGTGCTTAATGCAGGGCAACTTGTGATGAAATATATATATTTGAAAATTTCGCGAAGATTCGTCAACCAGCGCCAGACTTATTGGGAATAGAATGTTGCGGATATATATATATATTACCTACTGGCGGTCGCCAGTAGGTAGTTATAGTTAGGACCCTGTTTCCATAGGAAAACCGCAACATTCTATTTGGAATAACTTTGGCACCGGTCGACGAATCCTCGCCAAATTTTCAAAACTAATGGGGCGCTACGCTCCGCTCCTACCCTGAAAGTCTCGGGGGGATTCGTCAAGCGGGGGCTGAGAAAAAAGGGGGGTCCCAAAACGCGTTTTTCCCATGCATTTTTCCATAGAACCTTTAGACACAGCTACAGCCCGAACGGCTGAACAGAGTTACTTGAAATTTGGCAGAGAGGTAGTCCTCAGGTCAAGGAAGTGCCTTTTATATCTGAGCCAGCTTACGGTAAGCTTACCGTACGCGTACGGTGCCGTGCGCGAGCGCGATTCTGATTGGCTGTTAGATCTTAGTAAACATTCAAATCGTTCGAAACCAGGAAGCGGCGGCCGCCATTTTCTCTCTCGCAATTTGAGGTGGGGGAAGAAAAACAAAAGGAAAAAACATGTAATGGGAATGTTTAGACAGCTCCTAACCACCTAGCCTTAACGAATGTGCCCCCAAAGAACCCCCAATGGCAAAAAATCATTTTTAATTTTTTACGAAAAATCGGCGATTACGCTTACCGTACGCGTACGGTAAAAAAAAATTTTTTTAAAAAAATGATCCACATTCTCCCCACCCCGTGTGCAAATGGTGCCTGCACGGCACTAACTGCGTAAAGTGGGCGCGCGGTGCGCGCACGGAACGAACTGCGTTAAGTTGGCGCGCACGCCACGAATGGCGTAAAGTAACTTAGCATTTAAAAAAACGTACAAATTCACTGAAAAAACCATAGGTTTCACACACGGTATAGTTAGGAATTAGCATTTAAAAAACCTTGCAAATTCAGTGAAAAAACCATAGGTTTCAAACATGTTATAGTTAACTGGACATTTTACTGATAAAAAACCAATGAAATTCCCCCGTTATAGTTAGTGAAGGCAACTATAACTCACGCGACCGCAATCCTCTGCTGATGACATATGTGTCTTTATGAAAAAAAAATATTTGTAATATATGTATAGCTAAGATTTAATGGAAGAAGACATGGGCAAATAATTGTCTAAATACAGTATTAGCATCAGCAGAGGATTGCGGTCGCGTGAGTTATAGTTGCCTGCACTAACTATAACGGGGGAATTTCATAGGTTTTTTATCAGTAAAATGTCCAGCTAACTATAACATGAGTGAAACCTATGGTTTTTTCACTGATATATATATATATATATATATATGTATATATATATATATATATATGCCCTCCGGGATCCCGCACGTGGGTGGGGATAATTCCCTGCTTATGACTACTGATGAGTATCCCCTGGAAGAGAACCAAATTAACACGGTAGTCAGCACGTGTTTTGGTCTTATTCGCACAGCTAAAAAAGTTTTGCATTTCCACTCCTTAACCATAAGGATCACAGTGATCGTGGCCCTGATCATACCCAGGCTGGATTACGCCAACGCCCTTTATGCTGGCCTCCCTCAATATCCGATGAGGAAACTGCAAATAGTCCAAAATGGTCTGGGTCTCAATTTACCTAGACAAGCATCAGTTGCGCCACACCTGAGGAACCTACACTTTCTCCCTGTTAATAAGACCATCTTGTTCAAGACTTATGCACAAAGCTTTGAATCACTATGGCCCGTAGTACCTGTCTACCATGATACATCACTACACCTCTTCAAAAATCCTGCGTTCTTCCTATTATCAACTGGCTAAAGTTCCTAGGGTCAGACATGCAAAAAGAGGAGGAGGCAGATCCTTTTCTCTTTTGAGCCTTCAAGCCTGGAACAGGCTTCCAGTGCAACTGCACCAATTTGAAAACCAGAGTCCTTTCAGAAAGAAACCCGAGGCCTGGCTTTTTCCACTTTAGTTTTTTCAATTTGTCTTTTCTTGTACATTCAGCAAAACACCGATACAGTCTTCACAGTAGCCACGTGTTTAGAAATTCGGATATTCAGTAATTCATTCATAACCTACTATGGTTTACACTTGTCGGAGTCCAGAGATAGGAAACGCATATCTAAAAATCTACCTCTCCATCAAGGGAAGCCAATTAAAATGAAAAGCCAAGTTCAAGTGCAGGATCACAAAGTGCTTTCTTTAAAAAACATTCTAAAGAAAAGACAATTTTACTATTTTGGAATCCTCTGATAGTAGATTAATTTAGCTTATTTTCTATTAAAAAAAGTCCAATTATAATTTAGCACTGGCAGCACAGCAACTGTCAATAGTTTACCAAAAGTGAAAAAATCTTCTACAAACATTTTTTAAAGAAATGCTGTGGAAACTGACACTGCTTCTTTTAGGAATCACACGCCACTTGTATCTCATCTTGTTTTGCCAATCATAGTTGCTCCAGTCTTTTTGTATGTAGAGTTATGATACTGGAGAAGAGGTGCTCAGTGTCTCTTCACGTTCACAGGCAAGAAGGAATAATAGCTTATTATTTCAAGAAGATTCCTGTGAAAGACAACTAGGATTATATTTAAAGTACTGTTTCCTTCTTCAAAGGATAACCAATGGAATTAATAAATACTGAAAAGACTAGCAGGTTCATTTCTTGAAAAAGGCAATAAAGGAAAAAGGAAGTTCATGCTCTACCCAAAAGGTTTCTCCAGGAACCCTGACCCACCTATGAGGCAGATGTCAAGTATTGACTGGTCAATGTAGTTGCTTGCAAACTTCTGCTTTAGGGTTTTTGTTTATTAATAAAGCAGTAGCTGCAGCTTAATTGTTGTAGAATGAGCTCTGAATCTACCTAGTAGAATGTGTTAGCTTTTTGAAAACCCAGTCAGGTAATAGAAGCGATTCTTCTTGAAAGCTATTGTCTGAAAACACATACAAATATAAATACTGACACCTAAAATACACACAAATACTCGGTGTTATGAATGCTTTTTCTTTTCTAAACAAAATTTCTCCTAAGTTATGTTATGCTACATGTATTTACTTGTAAAGCGCACTATCACCCTTGAGGGTATCATGGCACTGAGATGGTGTGTGTTCTGAGTACTGCCTATGATAGGTTAGTTGTTACAATAGGAGGTATTGTTACACCCTCCCCCCCCATTAAATCGATTGTCTTGTAAATAGGTGAGTACAGTAGCTTTCAGTCGAGTATGGTGAAGTGTCAGTATGATTTCACCGAGAATATATTTACTTTCTCTCTCTCTCTTTTAATTAACACTATTCAGCACTGCTCTCCCTTTCCGCTGTCCCTTAAGCCCCCTGATGCACAGCTTCTCATATATTGTATGATGTGCCCAACATAAGGCTTTGAACTTGATTCGTGCCCTGATTAGGAACCAATGCAGTTCCTTAATGGTTTGGGTGACTGAGTAAAACTTTGGAAGGTTCCTCAGAACACGGGCCGCTGTGTTCTGAAGAGTCTGCAATTTATTTTATATGCAAGATTGCGAGCCTATTTACAAGGCGTTTCAATCCACTAGAGTTTTATAACTGATTTTCTTAACTCTATTGGAGGGCAGGGTAGAATTAAAAAAAAAAAATTTAGAACGAGAAAACAGGAGGACGTTACCTGATTTATGTGGTCCGTGAATGCTAACTAGGCGTAAAAAATGACACCTGTTTCATGCTCTCTGGACTGGCAGTGGGAGGGACCAGAGGTTTGAGGGCCACTATGTGGAATTCCAATAGGAGGTATCATGGCCAAAAGAGCAGTACCTCTGTTTTGTCAGAACTCAATTTCAAACCATTCTTCTGCATCCAATCTGCAATGCTACCCATGCAGATGTTAAATTGCTTAGCCACATTTTCTGTTTCAGAGGATACAGACACTGCAATTTGGGAGTCATCAGCATAGGAAAAAACAGAAAAGCTGTATGATCAGATGAAGTTTGATCAAAGGGGAAATGTAGGCTTTAAAAAGGGTGGGACTAAAGGAAGATCCATTGGGAACCTCACAGGGGAGAGTAAACGGGTCAGAGGTAAAATCATCCATAGCGACCACTTGCTCTCAATTGGTCAAAACAGAACCAATCCATTTTAATGCAGTAACTTTAATACCAATACTAGTGAGACGGTAGACTAGCTGGGAATGAGCAACCATATCAAACGCTGCTGAAAAATCCAACAGGTTCAAGATCGCTTTTCCCCCTCCATCTACGATAGTTCTGATTTCCTCCGTGGCCACTGCTAGGGTGGATCCAGTGGCATGGTTAGGTCAGAAGCCATGTTGTGAAGAGACAATAAGTTTGGCGGTTTCAAGAAAGGTCAGGATCTCTTTGCTCTTGGCCTTTTCTAGGATCTTGGCCACTAGGGAAGGAACAAAATTGACCTGCAATTCTTCACATAAGGTGGGTCATAAGGGGGTTTCTTTACAAGGGGTAGGATGAATGCTTTTTTTCACCTGGCTGGAAAGCAGCCATAAGTATCCTATTGAGGAGCACAGTAAGATGAACTGAAATGGTCTCTGATACTGAGTGAGGAACCTGAGGAGGGCAGGTGTCCGAGGGGGCACCTGATTTAGAGGTTTCAATGAGGATGACTACTTTCTTTTCACTAAGTGGGGAAAAGGTTGTCAAAGTGGAGGAACACTCACTTGTCTCACCAGAGTTGGTTCCTCAACCATCTCTGTCACCGGAGGAGGCTCTGAGTTTTCTGAAGTTGCTGTAAATTGCTACAAAAATCTTATTTACTTCAGTCTGGAAAAAATCTGCTATTTTGTCATAAAGTTGTTGATCTGAAGTGATTGTGTGTTTAGTACAGAAGCTGGATAGTGACGTCACTGTATAAAAGAGCTCCTCATTGGAATTGTTGACTGCTTTTATTTTCTCAGTTAATAACTTTAGTTTTGGTTACACCTTTACAGCTTTTATATTCTTTTTATATTCTTTTATTCTTTTATACTTTACTTTTCCCTCTGGACTATAGTTTTGTTTTTTTTAAACATATTTCTCTTGCCATTTATCAGTTGCAACGGTTTGACAATTACATCTGCAGTATCACAGAAATCTTCAGATCCTCAGGGCTATAGTTCAACCCCCAGAGCTGCTCCTGTCACCTACATTTTTGTTCAGTTCTCTATGCTACTGGAAATACTGCGGCGTCGAAGGCGTGAACCTATGGATTGGCCTAGTTTTTAGAGGAGCTAATTGGGTAACTGCTGCCCAGTCGGCATAGTAAGCAGATGCTTGCTCAATGTCAGTGTCCACATTAATAGTGGGCTTATACTTACACAGCGGATTATTGAGTTCCAAACTCTCAATTTTCTTCCAGGGGTGGTATTTTCTTTTTTTAAATATCCTCATTTGCCTCTAAAAACTCCATTCCATTTGTACCTGTGAATAGAGTATCATGCCCTTTTGTGCTGGAAGCAGGGAGACAGAGTTAGGACAGGGAGGATACTGGCTTCAACCTTTTCCGCCCTTGATTATTTGCAGCACCGTCTTCCATCCTATGTTCCCTTGTTATCACTTCCCTGCTCTCCCTCATGCGCCGAGGCGTAGAATGGGAAGCAACGGGGGACCAGATAGCCAGACGAGGCAAGGAAGGCGTAATCATCGGACTTCGTTGTCCATTTATTGCTCACACCACTCTATTAAGGGAGACCAAAAATCATGCTTTTTGAAGGCCTTCATATCCAAGCTGGCAACATATTTAATAGAGATTAGCCAATCAATGAGCTTTGGAGGGGATACAGCTATCCACTGTTTGCAAATTTCTCTGCATGCCAACAGAATAGAGTAAAAAAGCAGCCTTGCTTTGTTATCCGCTATTCTAGCGGGGGAATCTATACATCCACAAATAACCAACAAGACGCTTACCTTAATGTCCATATCCAGCACAGTAGACAGAACCCTACTCACATCTTTCCAGAAAGGCTGAATCTCTGGACTCTCCACAAACATATGTACCTCATCCTCTCTTAGACTACCACACCTAGGACAAACCACTCTGCTCCCGAAGTTTGACAACCTCTGGGGCGTCCAGTAGGCTCTATGGATGGAGAAAAGGTGATTTCTTCTTAGGTGTGCTGGTTTTACTATTTTAAATAACATAGCCATTGATACTTTCCACTTATTTTCCAGCGAAAACTCCTGCACGCATATTCCCCACAATTTACATCTTCCAGTTCCACCATCAGCCAGTATATTGTTGCAAGCTCCTTTTTAAGTACAGTCTCGTTCAGAAGTCTGTCCTCCAATTCATTGGATCTTCCCATCACTGTGCCTGGATCTTGAAACCAACTATGTATTTGCATGTATTTAAATCTTGACATTGTCTGTTCCGAGAGATGGTTACACGATTCCCAGCTTATTAAAAGACCATCCTGTGTGATATGGTTCCATCTTGTTAGGCCAGCCTCTCTCAGAGGTCGAGCTAGTGCATCTTTTGTCCAGACTGGTGAGCCAGGTGAGTCCCATATAGAAGCAATTTGGATGAGTTATGGTATTTTTAAGGCTTTTCGGACCCTATACCAGGTCTCAGCCAGGCCTCTCTGAATCTTTAGCCTGACTTTCTTAAAATATTTAGAGTCTGCATATCTGAACATAAAGCCAACACTACCCTCTGGCTCCTGCCTTGCCATTACTTCCAGCAGTCTCCCAATCTCTGAAATTGTGGGTGTGTTCAGCAGCATTTTCCCATTTTTTAATAAAAAGGCCAATGGATAAAATATAGTGAAGGCTGCAGTAAGCTGCTGGCCTTGGAAGGTCGTAAAGTAGCAGGTGAGAAGCAGGATAGTATATACACAAAGGGCTATTGAAAGATTTTTTCATTGACTAGAGGGTGGAGAGGATTTCCTCCCAATATAATAAATCACACAAAAATTACTCTAACTGACCATCCAGTGGTCGGTGTAGGTGCACTTAGATGGAAAGATGTGAAGGATATGGTAATGGAAAATTAAACAACACCAATGGGTGAGCAAGGAAGAACTTCCTTTTGGTTTAGTTACCCTCACACACCCTAGAAAGTATTGGTCTTCTTGGGAGTGTTATGGTCCTAAGACCCTAGTGCCAACATGTTTCAGTCCGTGAAAGGCCGTAAAGGTCCAGGACTTTCTTCAGGGCAAAGGAGGCCACCCAGGATAGCAGAAGAGGGGATTCCCTATCTTATCTGTGAGACAAGGGCAGAGTAGCTGCTCCTTGTGTGAGAGACTGATTAATTAATCTGTCATGCGTCGTGCTCCATCTGTAAAAGAGAACATAGAAAACAAAACAAACAACTTATACTTGTAAGCTTGCTCCGTGGTAGTTCCAAAGTAATGTGTCCCTTAATCGTGCTTAGGAAAGAGAACGACACCTACATGTGCCAAGTGAGTCTATGACATTGTGGTGTACAGCTCTATCCAGACATGTGCCACTCATGTCTGTATCTGTACACAATTAATCAACGTGACAGATATATCGTGCGGGGGCGATTTTGCTCGCATACTGACTGATGATTCATGCCAGTTGGTGCGTACTATCAAAGTAAAAACTCTCTGTATCTCGCTCTCATACAACACTCAAGCCGTATCTGTGAATGAACATAGCAACTGGGAACATGTGCGATTGTTAAAGACACATATGCAGAGGTATATTAAAAGTACACACATGCATCCATTCTTACCCGAACTTCGGAGAGTTCCCGTTTCTCAGGGGACCGCAGGGCTAATGAGGGTAGCTCTATAGTCAAACTCTATCATGGGACTCCCGGAATGAGAAAGAAAAAGTTTGGGAAATGCGGCGTGAGGAGAAAAGTATTCACGGGTATAATCAAAAATCTCATCTCTTTCAAGATGAGGTGCGCTCGTGTCCGAGGCCGTTTTAAAATCATCCCGACTTACTTTATCAAGAGTCCTGCCCCGCCTGTCCACCTAGTAGGTCCCGATCCCCGGCGTTTTGCGCCGTTAGAACGTTTATCGGTGGATTTGTAATTCCGTGTTGTGCGGCAGAGAGGGGATTGGTCCTCTCTGGCGGGTGGCACGTGACGTAATGGCGTCAACACGGCTGCCCATAGAATCATGGGAAGTGTAGTATGTGCCATAGAAACCGGTGATTCGACTAAGCACATAGCATTTACTTAATGGGTGTTATCCGGGCGGGAAGTGCCTCGGAATATTTATCTCTATTGAGATATGAGATGGGAGCAAATATAGCGGGTCAGAATGGATCTAATTGATGCTTGGTGTAAAGGAAGTTAACCACAAGCAGAAGTCGGGTTAACGAAAGGGAGCCCTACGGTGCTCATGGAGTATAGATGTTGAGAGACCCCGGTAGTAGTTACTCACTCAGAGGTGAAGGTAGAAAATTACATAATTAACCATGAAGATCACAACTGTGCAAAGGTCTGACTTATTGTGTCTGTAGTGGCGTGAACATAAAACATGATCGTACATCATATAAAAAAGGTTACATCAACATCTGTTCCGATGATGTGAAGCTAGGCCTTACACGGGCTGAAACATGTTGGCACTAGGGTCTTAGGACCATAACACTCCCAAGAAGACCCATACTTTTAAATTAGAAGTTTTATTAACCCAAACAGACCCAAAAATAAAGGGAAACTGGGGATCTGCCTGAGGTTTTTTAATCTTTCAGCCCCCCTGGTCTCCAATATCTTCAAAGAGCTCCCAACACTGTGGTTGAGCCCACCCCGACTTGTAGGCGTCACCGTGACCCGATGATGAAGCATGACACCACTAGGGTGTGTGAGCGTAACTAAACCAAAAGGAAGTGCTTCCTTGCTCACCCATTGGTGAAGTTTAATTTTCCCTTACCATATCCTTCACATATTTCCATCTAAGTGCACCTACATCGACCACTGGATGGTCATTTAGAGTAATTTTTGTGTGATTGAGAAGCAGGATAGACCAGGTTATATGTGAAAAAACTAGCGATTTTTTTAGTGATAACAGGGAGATTGAGCATGCTTTTCACAGCTATTAGAGCGGGGTATACCAAGAAGATCTAAAACCCACCCAAGTTGAGGTTGAAGTTTGGTTGAGACAGGGCTCAAGTAGCACCCTTTCAGCAGAGAAGAGTAGGCAGTTGAATCGGGAGATTGGGGAAAGTGAAGTTGACACTGCATTAAGACAAGGCAAGAAAGGAAAAGCCCCTGGCCCCGATGGCCTACCTCTAGAGGTATACAAAGTACTGGCTAGTGTATTAAAACCTATCCTTGTAGAATTCTTTAACGAGTTCTTTTTCAAGGGGGCTAACATGCCAGCCTCATGGGATGAGGCTAACATCTCCCTAATCCTGAAGCCAGGCAAAAAACCAAAAAAGTGGGATTCGTATCGGCCAATGTCTTTGTTGAACTGCAACTATAAGATCTTTGCAAAGATATTGGCCGACAGGTTAAATGGACCAATGGCGGAGTTGATCCATACGGATCAGAAAGGGTTCATTCGGGGTAGGTCCTTGAAAGAGCTGACCTTCTCGTTGATAGGCTCGATCGATCTGGCATCCGCTTATGAGCTTCCACTCGCGGTAATAGCTTTAGATGCCACCAAAGCTTTAGACCGGGTAAACTGGGCCTTTTTGCAGGCTGTGGCAGAATCTGTAAATCTTGGCCAAATTTTTTTGTAGGACATTAGAGTGCTAGTTAATGGCTCCCTGACAGATCTGGTTGTTATCAGCAGGGGAACGAGACAGGGGTGCCCCTTATCACCATTTTTATTCAATTTATACATTGAGCCCCTAGCCAGGAAAATAAGGGAGGATTTAGAGATTTACCTTTTCAGTATGAGGGCTGATGAAAGAAATTGGGTCTCTACGCTGACGATATTCTCATTTTTTCGAATAACCTTCAAAACACCCTAAGCCGCATTACAGCATTAACAACAGACTTTGGAAAAATCTCGGGTTATGAAATAAATGGGAATAGGACCGAGGTCATGACTTGGAATTTGGAAGCAGGGGAAGCACCCAATAGGGAGGCAATGAGGTATCTGGGAGTCATGATTCCACAAGACATCTCCAAATTGACAAAAGTCAATCTGGAGAAGGCAAAGAAAGAGATCAGTGTGCTCTTAAAAATCAGGGCACATCTCCAGCTTACCTTACTAGGCCGGATAAACCTAGTAAAAATGATGATCCTCCCAAAATTAACTTTCTTGGTTGACACCATTCCCCTCCCGTTTGATGAGGAAGCACTTAAAAAGCTGCAAGGTCAAATCGGTAGCTTTATTTGGTCAAGCAAGGGTCCCAGAATAGCCTGGAAGAAATTGAGAACGAGGGTGGAGAAAGGGGGCATAGCACTACCAGACCTGCTATTTTATTCCAGGGGTGGTATTGTATCACTACCGATACCTTGAAAGAAGAGGACTTTATTGTGTGAGTAACTAATTTCAACACAATGGCCCTATGGTCTGTCCAAACCAGCGGCACAACTTTCTTAACAACTAGGTCAGGATTATTTGTTGTCAAGCGCATCATTGGCGTCATGGGTTGGAAGCTTCCCATTTGCAAGAGCTCATTTGTAGCATATACAGAGAACAGGCAAAGCGGACATAAGGAAAATGCTACTTACCAATATGCATCAGTTCTTGGCATGTGGAGCTGCAGAATATCATACTTTTGCATAGATCGCCATCTGGTGTTGGGCTTGGATACTTGCAACTTGTTTTTGTCTTGGAAGAAGTCTTTTGTAGTCACAAGATAGGTGACTCCTCCTTTGGACAATAGTGCGCATGGGCATCGACTCCGCCATGATGGGAAATGATGGAGTTTGTAAGAAACAGAAAAGATGTCCATGTGAATGTATCTAAGTAAGATAACACTGGAACACATACAGGTTCCGGGGAGGCAGGTGGGCGTATGACACTCTGCAGCTCTACATGCCAAGAACAGATGCATACTGGTAAGTAGCATTTTCCATTCACGGCCTATGAGCTGCAGAATTGATACTTTTGCATAGACTGTACAGCAGTGTCTCCCCTAGCGGTGGTCACCTGTATTTGTTGCAGTGGTTTGGAAAAGTGTCTTAAGAACAGCCTGGCCTACAGAAGCCTGTTGCTTTGCCTGCACGTCTACACAATAGTGTTTGGTAAAGGTGTGTGTAGTCGACCATGTCGCTGCTTTACAAATGTCTTCTAGGGGAATGTTCCTTAAGAATGCCATGGAAGCCCCTAGTTTGAGTGTTGAATGCGCTCGAAGGGGGAATTGCTAATGTGCGTTTTGCCTTCTGGTAGCATATTTGAATGCATTCGACTATCCACCTGGCAATTTCAGCTTTGGAGATGGGGTTTCCTTTATGAGGTGGAGAGAAAGCTACAAACAGCTGGTTTGTCTTTCTAAAAGGTTTAGTCCTGTCAATGTAATAAAGTAAAGCTCTTTTGACATCAAGTGTGTGAAGAGTTCTCTCTGCTACGGAGTTTGGGTTTTGGAAAAACACTGGTAACTCTACAGATTGATTAAGATGGAAAGCAGAGGTTACTTTGGGAAGGAATTTAGGAACCACCATGTTACGATGTATTTGTAAGAATGGTTCTTGTATGGTTAAAGCCTGGATCTGACTAACTCTCCTGAGAGAGGTAATTGCGACAAGGAAAGCTACTTTCCATGTAAGGAACTGCAATTCACATTTGTGTAAAGGCTCAAATGGGGGATCCATGAGTCTAGTAAGGACAATGTTTAGGTTACACACCGGAGAGGGTGGCAGTCTGGGAGGAATTATCCTTTTAAGGCCTTCCATAAAGGCTTTGATAGCGGGTACTCAAAACAATGACACACGTTTTCTGTTTTGGAGGTAGGTGGCAAGGGCAGCCAGATCTAATCTTATGGATGAATATGCTAAATTACGTCTTTGTAGATGCAGCAAATAGCAAATGATGTTCCGAATGGAAGCATCTAGCTGGTCAATTTTGTTGTTATTGCAGTAAATGAATAATTGCTTCTATTTAGCTGCATAGCAAGCTCTAGTGGTAGGGCTTCTGGCTTCTTTGATAATGTTCATACAGTCCGGTGGGAGGTTAAGGTAACCGAACTCTAGGATTTCAGGAGCCAGATTGCTAGATTTAGTTGTGCTGGATCTGGGTGCCTTATCTCTCCATGGTTCTGCGTCAGCAGGTTTGAGGAGAGACGTAACTTTTGGTGTGGAACTACTGAGAGTTCGAGGAGTGTTGTGAACCATGGTTGCCGTGCCCATGTGGGAGCAACTAGGATCATCTAGGGAGACTGTTGCTTGAGCTTGCGTACTACTAGCGGAATGAGTGGGAGTGTGAGTGGCTGAAAAGCGTACGTAAATCTGCCTGACCGGTTCATCCATATCGCATTGCCCTTGGACAACGTGTGTGGAAACCTGGCGGCGGAAGTTGGTCATTTCGCATTTGCGTGTGTGGTGAACAGATCTATGTCTGGGTGACCCCACTTCTGCAAAAATGGTTGAAGAATTTGAGGATGAAGTTCCCATTCGTGTATCTGCTGTGTCTGACGACTTCACAGATTCGCAATCTGATTGTGCACTCCTGGAAGATGTTCTGCCAGAAGATATATGTTTTGCAGAATGGCCCATCTCCATATGCTTTGCGCTAGATGAGACAGCTGCAAAGAATGGGTTCCTCCTTGTTTCTGTATGTAGTACATTGCTGTCATATTGTCCATGCGGACCAGGAAAGCTTTGTTGAGGAGATGTGATTGGAATGACTTTAACGCTAGAAATATTGCCAGTAATTCTTGGTGATTAATGTGGAGCACTTTTTGTTGAGTGGTCCTCCTGCCCTGAATTGTGTCGTTTAGGAGATGGGCTCCCCAGCCAGTGAGTGATGCATCTGTTGTTAGCACTATCTGTGGAACTGGCTCTGGGAACGGCCACCCTTTTGAAAGGTTTTGTGAGTTCCACCCCTGCAGAGAGCGATGTGTGCGGCTGTCCACCAACACCAGATCTGTAAGTTGACCTTGAGCCTGATTCCACGGACTTGCCAAGCATTCCTGTAGGGGGCGCATCTGAAGTCTTGCGTGAGGTACTATGAAAATGGAAGAGGCCATCATTCCTATGAGCTGCATAAACACTCGAGCTGGAAGGGAGTGATGGGGTTGAAATTTTGTGATGAGAGTTTGCATACTGGCTATCCTGGCTGGATTGGGGTATGCTATAGCTTTAGAAGTGTCTATTCTGGCCCCTAGATATTGATGTAGGTCGGGGGGCTGTAGGTGTGACTTGGTGTGGTTTATTGTGAACTCCAAGTCGGGTAGCAGCTGAATTGTTTGGTGAGTGTGATGAACACACTGACTGTGCGATTTGGCTTTTTTCAGCCAGTCGTCCAGGTATGGAAACACATGGATGTGTTGCCTCCTCAAATGTGCAGCTACTACCGCAAGACACTTGGTGAAGACCCTGGGTGCTGTGGTTACTCCGAATGGGAGAACCTTGAACTGGTAGTATTGGCAGTCCACTGTGAACCTTGGATATTTCCTGTGAGCAGGGTGTATGGGAATATGAAAGTAGGCATCCTTGAGATCTAATGTGGCAAGGAAGTCACCATGTTGGAGCAGTGGAAGGACCTGTTAGAGAGTGAGCATGTGAAAATGCTCTGACTGTATGTAGAAGTTGAGAGGTCTGAGGTCCAGTATTGGCCTGAGTACCGTCCTTCTTGAGGATTAGAAAGTACAGGGAATAAACCCCTGCCCCTTGAAGCTCTAGGGGAACTGTTTTTATTGCATGCTTCTGAAGCAGCAAGAAAACTTATTGTTTGAGAAGTGTTAGATGTTCCGTGGACATTGGGCGCTGTTTGGGTGGTATGTTGGAGGGAGATGCAAGTTCTAGGCAGTAACCATACTGGATAATTTGTCTTACCCACCTGTCTTTAGTGATAGAATTCCAGGCAGATAGGAACTGAGAGTCTTCCTCCGACCGGAGTGGAATGGTCTGGAGGGAGTGTGGGAGGAGGGGTTAGTCATTGTTTGGTAGTGGGGGAGATGCGATGGTTGTTACCTCGGCCTCTCCCTTTGTTATTATTTCCCCTGTATCTACCTCTGAAATATCCCTTGTTGGGGTATTTTTGCGTGGGACTTTTATAGGAGGAGGAAGTAGTGTCTGTGCTGATGTTTTTGGATGCGCCCCTATAAAAGGAGCGACGAAAGGAGCCGCATGTAGATGGAGACTGTAATGCTCCCATAGATTTTGCAGTCTCAGTGTCTTTTTTAATTTCCTCTAAGGCTGTCTACAGCTGGGCCAAAAAGCTGTTCCTAATTGAACGGCTGATTGAGGATAGTAGTCTGCACTTCTTGCTTGAAACCAGAAATGCGCAACCATGCATGCCTTCATAATAACAAACTAGAGTTGATTGACCTAGATGCAGTGTCTGCTGCATCAAGGGCACATTTAATGGATGCATTTGTGATTAATTTGCCCTCCTGAATTAAATCATTGGCTTTGGCCTTGTATTGGTCAGGTAAATGCTGCATTAGGCCCTCAAGCTCGTCGTAGTGCG
Source organism: Triturus cristatus (assembly GCF_964204655.1). Lineage (NCBI taxonomy): Eukaryota > Metazoa > Chordata > Amphibia > Caudata > Salamandridae > Triturus > Triturus cristatus. The sequence goes on from NC_140592.1 coordinate 640,047,714, forward strand.
CACTATCGTACCTGGCAAGTAATGCTTGTGCATTAGCTATCCTTCAGTGATTAGCTGCCTGGGAGGCAACTCTTTTGCCTGAAGTGTCTAGTAATTTAGACTCTTTGTCTGTGGTGGAGCATCACCGGATGTCTGACAGTTGGCACGCTTCCTAGCATTGGTCACTACAAGGGAATCTAAGAGGAGCTGGCTTTTAATGTAGGTGGGATAATTAGGGCTGGGTTTATATTTTTTCTCAATCCGAGGATTGAGAATCCTGGTCCTGAGAGGGTCTTTGAAGACGTCTGAAGCATGTCTAATGGCACTTTTCAGCATGGGTAATGGTTGAACTGTATTTTGTGACTGTGCAAAAGTGTCTAATGCATTTGGACGTCATGATATTGGGCAGCCCTATCAATGAGCTGACTAAATCCAATGTTGACATCTGGGGGAGATGGCCTTGTTGGGTATGGATTCGGATCAGGAAGGTCTGGAGGATCTACAGGGTCGTTGTAGTGGTCCCATGTGTCCTGTGGTATGTTAGTGTCATCATCAGGATCATTGTAAGGGTCATTATGTCCACCCCCCACCCCCTAGGTCATCTTCCTCCAGTGGTGGTGGTTAGTATGGTGGAAGTATAGGAGACTTTGGAGGAGAGGATGGTTTAGTAGGAAGAACAGGAGAAGAGGGTCTTAATGGTGAAGTTGCACAGTCTTTTGTCTTCACAGACACCTCAGGGATCTGTGGGGTGTCCAATTATCTCTTGTTCCACGGGAGATTGACAATATGGCCTGTTTTAGGGTCCACATGCAGTGTTTTCTGTTTCAGATCAATAGAATCTGGCCGAAACAGTTCTTCCTCTTCGGCCTCTCCCTTCAGTGCCGATCTTTTCGGTTCTGAATGTGGTTTGGATTTTGGTTCTGGATTCTTAGAAGGGGTTTTTGAGTGCTTCGGCTTTAAGTCTGAAATCTTTTTCAGGTCCGAAGGTTGAGGTTTTCTTGGATCCGAGGCCTTTTTCGATGGTGATTTCGGGGCACTGATATGCGGCTTGTTCGGTCCCGAGCCGCCGGAAGGCTTTTTCTTTGTCTTCGGAGCTGGGCCGGGAGGCGGGGCTTCTGAAGTGTTCTTTCAGTCGCGACTAAGGCCTGCAGGCGAAGTCTTCACCGGAGCCATCATTTTTTCGGGTGGGGTTGGGGCAGTTGTACTCTCTTGTTGACCTGGAGTGATGTGGTCATCGGAGTCGGAGTCATCTGCTTCGGATACGATGTCGAGATCCTCTAAATCCTCTTCCTCTGGAACGTCGGGGCCTTCATCAAAGATGTCTTCTGGCACCGGTGCAGCCTGCTGCGCCATAACGTGTCGTCGAGCCCAGCGATCACGGATAGTCTTCTTGGACCAGAAGGAGGCGCAGGCTTGGCAATCTTTTTCTTCGTGCTCGGGCGAGAGACAAAGGTTGCAGACCTTGTGTTGGTCGCTGTGTGGAAATTTAGCTCCACACTGGGGGCATTTTTTTAATGGAGTCCTTTCTATTAGCCATAGGCCCGAATGGCGTTGATAGGCCCAGTGGCCTGTGTCGACAACCGGAATCGAGTATTTGTGTTAGCGCGTCGAAAGGCACGCAAACAAAGTCAATACCGTCGAGTTTGCGATGGTTTGCGTGTCAAAAAGGTTTGGAAAACACAAAACGGAACCGGAGCGCTGAAGTTACATCCAAACCCAAGGGCGGAAAAAAACAATCTAAGGATGGAGTCGATGCCCATGCACACTATCGTCCAAGGGAGGAGTCACCTATCTCGTGACTACAAAAGACTTCTTCCAAGACAACAAGGTGCAAGCATCCAAGCCCAACACCAGATGGTGATCTATGCAAAAGTATGAATTCTGCAGCTCATATGCCTGGATCATAAAGATTTCACCATCTGAGTCCCTCTATTCAAACTGGACACCCCTACTCTTATGAATGTTGTTCACCAGCTTATATAATGGCTTCATATTCCCAGAGAGGACCCCAGAAGTCTCTCGGCTTAGAGGCTGGTGGCAATGTGCCTGCATATAATTCTGTCATCTCCCCACACACTCTCACGTCTTTTACCAATTCTTAAAGTGGGGTATTCCCTTTCCTCCCCATGTCATTGCCACCCTACGCCAGCCCAGCATAGTTGCCATGGATAGTAGCCTTCTGTAATGCTTTCCGGCAGCCCCATACCAGAAGTAGAAGTCAGCACTCAGAGCTAACCATCTGCGACAGCTGGGATCGTATGAAATGCCATCTTAAACCACATGCAGGTGTATGGTATATTCAGTGCAGGTATTTCCAGTGTATTAATCTATATTTTCCTTTGGGTGATGCCTGCTTGATTTCTACTCAGCATCTGGACTATTGTTTTCCTGAGATTTTAACACCTACATTCGTGGACCAGAGAGCTTTGGCGTGTGTCTCTGGCTCATAGTTAGCCTGGAGCTCAACAATATACATGCGGGTAATTAGGTTCTTATGCATAGGATTCGTTGATAATAATGACAACATTTTCAATTCTGCTGGAGCTTCTGGAAAGGAGGAAATTAAAGTTTTTAGTATATGTTTCAGTTTATAGTGCCCAAGCATGTCTTGAGCTGAGGAATGTGATGTGCCCAGAGCGGGGGAACAGGTCACTTATTTGCCGCAGCTTCCTGCAATGTACTAGTGGAATCAATGCCACATTGCACATACAGGTAGTGTGCAATTTTAGCTAAGGAGATTACATAAGTGGGCCATCCTTTAAGAACAGTAAGGCGCTCCCACCTCAAACATCTCACTGTGTGGATTTCACGGTCTGGATGGGGAGGCCTCTGGTACAGCACGGTCTTTGGTTTTGCTTTGTTCGCCATAAGTTGGCAGGGAAATGCTCAGACGTGAGTCCCTTGCTCACTTTGCCACTGGATTCAAGCAAGCCTGGCTGAAGACGGCTGAAATGCCAGAAACCGGTCCTAGGAAGCTTGTTTCCGGTCCAGAGAAGACATGGCTTGGCAGTTTGGGCTGGACTGTTCCCATGAGGCACAGGGTCAGACTGATTTGCATATGGCCATGTCTGAACTGGGGTGGCAGAGTGGGCTAAAGAACGGTGATGGATTAAACCCAGATCAGTTGACTGGGGATGAGTGCTTGCAATGTTCAACACTCTGTCCATCATTCCCTTTGGTTTTGCTTTGTTCGCCATAAGTTGGCAGTGTATGCTCAGACGTGAGTCCCTTGCTCACTTTGCCACTGGATTCAAGCAAGCCTGGCTGAAGACGGCTGAAATGCCAGAAACCGGTCCTAGGAAGCTTGTTTCCGGTCCAGGGAAGACATGGCTTGGCAGTTTGGGCTGGACTGTTCCCATGAGGCACAGGGTCAGACTGATTTGCATATGGCCATGTCTGAACTGGGGTGGCAGAGTGGGCTAAAGAACGGTAATGGATTAAACCCAGATCAGTTGACTGGGGGTGAGTGCTTGCAATGTTCAACACTCCGTCCATCATTCCCTTTGGTTTTGCTTAGGAATCACCTCCACCAGCCTACAGCCTAGGTCATAATGTGGGGACTTTCTGTTGTTATGGATCCAATGATTGGAAAATTAGGCCTACACTACCAAATAATAGATCTAACAGATCCTAGATTATAAGGTTTACTGTCATCTGGACCAGTTGATTGGCGGTTGCTTTTAACCCAGGTCAGGGTAATCATAACCAACCTCAATTGGGTAAAACAAACATGCTCATGAGAGTGACAAGAATGTTTTGAAAAAGATATAGATGCTTCAGCAGAGCAACCATTTTCATCAATACGATTCTACCAGCTACAGTGTGAGGAAGTTTAATCCACTTATGCACTAAGGGCCATATGTATGAAGCTGTTTTGCGATCGCAAACACTGCGATTCGCAAAAAAAATGGAGTATGCGTTCACAAAACAGAGAATCCCTATGTAGAAGAGGCATCCTGAGCGCAAAATTGCTAATCGCAAAATTAGCGATTAGCAATTTTGCGAGGCATAGGTTCTGCGAATATTTTTGCGAACTCGCAATCTGCGACACGTCAATAGCGAAAATCGTAATTAAGGTGTTCTCAAATTGCGAATTCGCAAAATGAGATGCAGGAAAAAATAGCAATTTGCGATTTCACGAAATTCGCAATTTTGCAACTCACAATTAGAACAAGTCTGAGCAGGTGGTAACCAGGTGCAACCTATTTAAAGAGGCCCACAATGCCACAGGGGTTTTCCACAATGGCTGGGCTGTATGTGAAAGCCAGGAGGCTGCGATTCAGAGCTGCTACACAGAGAAGGAGACGCCAAGAAAGGATCTTCAGAGCGAGCATAACCCTGTCCCAGCAGACTGTGGAGGAGATCCATGTGAACTACAGGCTGGACGAAGACAGCATCCTGGACCTAATAGCGGAGCTCAAACCCATACTAGAACACCCCACACGCAGGACACACCATCTCCACCCATGTACAGGTCTTGTGCTCACTGCAGTTACTGGCATCGGGGAGTTTTCAGGAGGTGATAGCCAAAGCAGGAGGGGTCTCTCAGAGTGCTTCTTCCACGCTTTTCTTGATGCAATGGTACAGAGGCTGCATCACCACATCCAATTCCCCACCACACAACAGGCACTAGACCAGACCAAGCAGGAGTTCTACCAGATAGCCCAATTCCCCCACGTAATTGGCTGCATAGATGGGACCTATGTCGCTATTTTCCCCCCCTCACAGAACGAGGATGTGTTCAGGAATCGCAACTCCTACCATTCCCTGAACATACAGGTAGTGTGCAATGCCAAACATCATCACTGACATAGTAGCGAAATACCAAGGCAGCACCCACGACTAATTCATCTTTCGCCACAGTGGTTTTCACCGACGACTCACAAATGGGGAGTTTGGTGAGGGCTACCTGCTAGGTAAATGCATTGGTCACAAGGACACACCAGTAAAGCACAGAAGTGGCAGGACAGTGTTTAACCTGCTTCTTCTCTCCCTGCAGGTGACAGTGCGTATGCTGTCTGTGACTTCATCCTGACTCTGTACCTGAATCCATCCACCACTGGGGAGCGGAGGTACAACAGTGCCCACAGAGCCACCCGCTGTTCCATTGAGGGGACATTTGGAATACTCAAGAGCCGTTTCCATTGGAGCTCACAGATTCAGACTCATCAGATGAGGAAGGGCCAGCTCCACAATGCAGGCCAGCCGGTGGTTTTGGTGCGGCTGGCTGCCGCCAGAGGAGAGATGAGATCACAGAGACCTATTTTAGGTGAGTAATGATGAAAAAATGCTACAGATTGGTGCAAAACTGTTTTTATTTCCTTCAGTGCAGGTAAGTTTCTGTCACACAGCCTGACGTGCACACTATGTTAGTCCAAATTGCTTGCATATGTTCAACACACAGTGCTAGTTTTTTTAACAAACATGATTTAAGATGCAATGGGTTGCCTCGCCCATTGCCATGTGCCACTCATGGCTCTTCACCGTCTGCTTGCACGGCTTGTTGCCCCTCGCTCAAGGTGCCCACCACCCTCCCCTGAGGCATCGGCTGATCTCCTCTGACGCGCACTACGACGTCTGCCCTGTGGTATGGGTGGAGTGAGGCTGCTCCTGCTGGATTGCCCATCATCCTCCAGTGAGCTGAGGGGTGCTGTCCTAACTGTGGCTGCTGCCCGCAGCTGGTCCACACCATGTGTACCTTGCACAAGGCCCCTGGCTACATACTGGCAGCAGTGTGCCATCTCATGCTGCATGCTGACACAGCGACGTGCCAGCACTGATGTGGCAGTGGACAGCCGGTTTAGAGCCTTTGTGTAAATGTCCAGGCGGGTGTGGAGGCGCTGTCTCTCCCTGTGCCTGGCTGCTTGGTCTCTCCACATCTCTGAGCACAGTGCTTCCAGAGAACCAGTCATGCCCATGAAGCCCTCCCTCATTTCAATCATGTTATTGTGCGCTGAAAATTGGCGCTGTATTGATTTCAATGCCTTTGCTTGCAGGCGCTGTACTTTTAGCATGTTGCCTTCGAGCCCTGCAAATACCGTGCCTTCGCCTACATCAACTGTGCTGGTGGACGGCTGTGCCCTGCGCTTGGATGACATTCCTGAGTAGGACGGGCAGGGGACTTTGCTGTGTGAAGTGAGACACGATGGCCCTGGACTTGCTGATTCTCTCCACTTGTGTCCAGTGGATCTACCTACAGTGGTGGCAGTGGTGGTACTACGAGGCGCCATCTGCGTGTCACCGGGATTACTGGGCTGCCTTCCTCCTGCTCCTCTTGACCTGACTGTTCTTCGGTGTGGGATGCATCCTCCCCTCCTGCCATAGGTTCCTGTGTTTCTGGTGGTGCTGTGAATGTAAATGCACACATTAATTTGGTGTCCTGCCTCGCATTGGATATGCAATAAATATTTCAGTTTGGAGTTACATGGGTCCTAGCTGTCTTTTGCCTTTCCTGATACACACGTTCTGATTGTATATTGCTGGGTGTCACTGCTCCACTGTTTGGTGCATGTGACTACAACTCCCATAATGCATTGCTGGGTGCGCTTGTGTGCATGCACTGGAGTTGCATTCATGTTTGCTGCCTGGGTCTTTCCTGGGTGTGTGGGTGATGTGGTGACGTATCAGGGGAGTGTTAGCATGCTTCTTACCTTGTCTGGTGTCTTGGGGATCGGAGCTGTCCAAGTCAGCCACGCAACTGACAGCAGGGTGCCCTCAACCAACTCCTCCAAAGGCGTAGAAGCAGTAGCAGTGGACATCCCACCACCGGTCTTCTTTGCCTCAGCAAGCCTTGTAGCCACTTTTTCTTTGGATCTCTTGCGCATATCATAGCACCTTTTCCTGGAGTCTTCAACAGTGCGGTAGGCCACGCTGATGGCATTAACCTTCTCCTGTATGTCTGCCCAGATTTTTCTTTTGCATGCCTCTGGCACACGCAGTGATTGCTTGCCAAACAGGAGCTCTTGGCTCACCACCATTTCTTGTATGAGCACCTCCTGCTTCCTTTCACTGAACTTTTGTTTCCTTTTCTTTGCATTCTCGTCCTGCTGCTTCTCCTGTGAGTCCATGTTTCCTTCACTCAGATGCAGTGCACCAGTGGCTCAGCTCTCCTCCAAGCCTCTCACTCAGCTGCTGGCAATCAGGTGCAGCATGGGCAGTCACACTTCCTGGTTGTGATGTCATCAAGCTGCACCTGAATTGCCGATTTGCCATTCCTTATTTGCGATTTCGCAATTAAGGAATCGCAACTTAGGTATTTGCATTTATTTTCAGTGAATTTTTGAGAATCGCTAAATATTAGCAAACTTTTATTTACGTCGGGTTTTGCTATTCTCAAATTGCGATAGGCTAAAATCGCAATTTGCGATTCGCAAACTCCGATTTTGGTAATTATGGCCCTAAGTCATTACATATGTCCCATAATTTGCCGCTATGAAAGTAGACATCTCTATGGTACATTATTCTCAATTCGGTGTTCCAACAAACAGGGAACTGGAGTTCCGGCAGCACAGTGGCATCCGTGAGTAGAAGCAATATGACTTTTCCAGTTTATGTTTAACCCTGACCATCGGCCCTATGCCACTACATCATGGATAATGAGATGCATGTTGAAGATCGGATTTCTGACCGTGTGTCATCGGCATACATTAACAGGAGAAGGTTGCGGCTCCTGTAACGAATTGCCCTGCTATGGTTGTGCTTGGGAGACAGGCTGGGGGTTCCATTACATTGCTAGGGCAGGGATAGTGGACATCCCTGACTTGTTCTCCTGCTAATCCTGAATGGGTTTGAGAACAAATCATTGACTTTCACCTTAGCCATGGGGGTACTATAGATTAATGTGGTCCATTGTATAAAAGCTTTCCACACTCCCATCCTCTCTAACACTATACTTAGAAAGAGAAAGGGTCATTCAATGGAATCAAATGCTTTCACCGCATCTAGAAATGTCTCCACCACCTCCAGTTCAGGATCCAGTAGTTATATGATGGCAAATAGTGTGCACAAGTTATCTGCTATGGATCAGCCGGAGATGAAACTTGACTCAAAGCAGGCATAAATGACAAAAGGCTATTTGCTAGGATTTCAAGAGTATTTTATTGTCTACATTAATAAGAGGCATTATGAGTTGCATCTGTCAGCTGGTTTCTCATGTTTTAAGAGGGAAACCGCCTTTACAACAAAGGCTTTACAAGAAAAAAGCCTTTACAGGTAGCCTTTAACAAAAATATTTTATACAATGAATACCCTTTTACCACTGATAACTTTTACCACAAAAATCGTGGTAAATGTAAGCATTTTGCAGGTAACTAGAAAGTATACACACACACACACACATATATATATATATATATATATTACTACCTACTGGGTAGGTAGTTATAGTTAGGACCAACTTTCCATAGGAAGAGCATTTTTTGTTTTGCTTATAACTTTGGCGTCGTTTGATGAATCTTCATGAAATTTCCAAACTAATGTTTTGTTCATATCAGCTCCTATGTTGAAAGTTTGGGGGTGATTGGTCAAGGGGGGACCGAGAAAAAAGGGGTGTCCCAAAACGTGTTTTCTCCATGTTAATTTCGATAGGAAACTTTAGACAAGGCTACAGGTCGAACGGGTGAACGGAATTACCCCAAGTTTGGCAGGGAGAAGGGTCTTAGTCTTGTTGATTTGGTGTAAATCCATTCAGTAGTTTTGGAGAAATATTGAAATTTACAGATATCGATATTTGGGAATTCTGCCATCTGATTGGCTGAGCACGAGCTTGCTGATTATTGGCTGCGAGCGGTTGCAACCAGGAAGTGTTGGCAGCCATTTTGTGATTCCGTTGAAACAAGTAAGGGGGAAAAAGGGCGAAAAGAGTAGGAAACGGGAGGATAGGAGCACTGTAACTTCTGTGGGGGAGTGCGAAGCGAAGTAGTCACTCCTACCGGACTGAAAGTGCGGTGTTGCTCAGAGTGACATGGTGCTGAGATGAGATGCTGCTACACTTGAGTATGAAACCGAGAGGCTAAACCGTGAGGTCATTGCTGTGATGTGCTCTGGTGTTTGTAGCATACCTGTAGTGTAGTGTTAGTAGGTGTTTATACCATACAGGGAATGGGAAGCGAACTACTGACCTCTACCGTGTGTTTATATTATACCGGAAGTGGGAAGCGAAGTACTCACACCTACCGGTGTGAAGACTCGGGGATCAAACCAAGCTGATTGTTGTAAAGTGATGGGCTGTGGGCGCTGTAGCATACTGGCTGCTGTGGTATAACTGTGTAAGTAGTGTTAGTATGCGTTTATAGGGAGTGGGATGCGAACTACTCACCCCTACTGGTCTGAAGTCTCGGGGATTAGACCGTGAGCTCACTGCTGTAAAGTCATGTGCTCTGGGCGCTGTAGCATACCTGTGGAAGTAGTGTTAGTTTGCGTTTATACAATACAGGGAGTGGGAAGCGAACTACTCACCCCTACCAGTCTCAAGACTCGTGGATGACACCATGAGCTCATTGCTGTAAAGTCATGTGCTCTGTGTAGTATTCCAATGTTTGTCATAGTAGAATGTTAGTATGTAATGCTACTAGAATCTAAGTATGTAATGTTAGAATGTAGTAGGGCTGTCATGAGGGGAATTTTGGGGAGTTTGTACACAGTGCTGGAGAAGACGGTTGCCTTGCTGTCTGCTCCTGTTGGTGGCTGTTTAAGCTGTCTTCTTTTCCTGTCTTCCTCTTCACTACATAAATTTGGTGACGAGCGGGAGAAGGTAAAAAGAAGGCAGCACTCACCAAGATTTTGAGCTTGCTTGCGTACTGCTGAAGACCCGTTTTCTAGGTGAAGCTGTTTCGACTCATCCCAGGGTCGTCAGCTGATCGAACTATGTGATCCTACCTCTGGTAGGATTTATATTTTTGGATTTTGGGCTTCCTCTGCCTCTTCACTACACTCTGGTTGCTGTAATACACGTGTGCAAGTAGTGTTAGTATGCGTTGATAATAATTCTGAAGTTATGCATTAACCAATGCATCATGCCCCTATGGAGCGCCACATCCCAGGCGCAGGTCATATAATGTCCCGGGGTGTGCATCCGCGGGACATTTATGTTTGCTATTACAGGGCGGGAGCATTGCTTCCACCCTGTGATAGTAAATTCTTGTTTGCCTCGTTGAAGCGAGAGGAGGAAAACCTCGTATCGCTTCAATAAAGCGGATCCGGATGGTGAAAATGGAGAAAACAAAATGAAGCGGGTCTCACCCGTTCATTTAAATGAGCCCACTGGTGGGTAATGTTCCGGGGCCAATCCTATTATTATATTGTGGGGTCTCTGCAGCACTGGGGACCTTAATCTCATATGTAAATTAGGCGTGGGAGGGCACAGAGGCGTTTTGCAGACTAGGGGATCAACACCTCCCCGGGTATTCTTTATGAATTGTTCGGGGGGCTTCGAGGCCAACTCAGGACCGGGGATCGGCAACCTCCGGAGCTTTACTTAAATATGCAGGGTGGGCCTCGCCAGTCCTTGAAGCCTCGGTGGCCCTAGGCAGTGCCTTATAGGTTCTGAAATCACACGGGCAGTACTCATGGTGTTATAAAGTGATACTCATATAGAACCCTTGCCGTTGTAGAATTACCCTGGCTTCATTTATGTAATAGTCTGTTGGTTTATATTTGGTAGGTGCACCGCAAAATTAAAAAAAAATTCCCTCATAACCTACTATCAACCGCCGATTTTCACAATAAACTACAGACAAATAAATGTAAACATAACTTTATTCGAACAACAGTAAAACATTAAAGAAGTGGGTGGGACTCCTCCGGAAGCAGTGTACAAAACCTGCAAGAGAAAACAGAAACATAAGTATATGTGCCATGTCCTAGAGAAGAAGCATTTGCAATGCAATAGGTCTCGCATTAACGCGAGTTTAAGCTATTGGCATTGTAAATGACAATGCCTTTTATTGATGTTTTAAAAACAAAAACAAAAATAAAAGGCATTATTTGCATTGTCAATAGCTCAAACTCGCGTAAATGCGAGACCTATTGCACTGAAAATGCTTGTTAATTGCTGACAGGTCTACGACCAAGAGGGACCCAGCCCACTTAAAGCCCTGCACACTGTACGTTTCAAGCAAGCGCCCTCTGCACGAGACTAAAGGCTAATTGCCCTTTGACCAAGGCACCCTGCCCAGTGACACTGGCTCCTGCTCACAGTATGAGGTTCCTATCCCTAAACCTCACCGCCATTTGCTCACCGCATGAGACCAGAGGCAGCCTTAAGTCGTGCTCATGAGCTGGCATCGGAAAAGAAGCAATACCAGCACGCGCCCTGAAGATCTGGTAAGGCGCCACTTAGGCGCTCTAAAAACATCAAAATAAATACAATGAAATACCAAGATCGGGAGTTGTGTGCGCGCGCGTGCTAAAAGATCATTTAAAAAAGCACGCGAGTGGTGCTCAGAGAAGCTTGAGTGAGTGCGCTGGCGATGAGCGGGTGCGTGATCGCGCATCCTGCTCTTTTTCAAAGCAGATACTCGTGGCGCGTGGCTGCGCACTCCCGCAAGCCGTATGCCGCCACAAGCACGAGTATGTGCTTTGTAAAAAGAGCTGCACGACGACTAAAGGTCTCCTATGCAGTGCATGCACACTGCGTAGGCTAGAGCTAAAAAGAAAGGTAGTCAGAATGAAAGGAAGAAAGTGAGAATGAGACAGAGAGCGAGTGGGTGGAAGGGGGAAGGGGAGGGAGAGTCAAAAGAACAGAGGGAGGAGGAGACAGAGCGTCGGCCTACTGCACCCAGCCCTCACTGTTCACCTCCCGTCACCCATGTGTCTGGGATGCTGGGGTCCGCGAGAAACAGTGCGGTCCAGCAAGTCTTTCAAATGAAACAGAGATATGAATGAGGCCAGAGTTTACATTATCATCTACGGCAACGTCGCTTGTCTGCACCTGTGCACCCAGGCTGCTGCACCCCAGCCCCTTCCCCCACACTGTGTTCAATTGCAGCTTCTGCGCACCGAGGCTTCACTGCTCATCTGCCACAACCGGTGTGTCCAACGATGTGCCGGTGCGAGCTCCAACTCCGGGGTGCCGCTCTCAGGGTGGCACAGCAGGTCTCTGGTTGGGGACGGTGTCTTGATACCACGATGGAAGGCATCAGAAAGGCCAGAGCATCAGCACTGGTTGAGCACCTGCTGCGTGCTTTTTCGTGCAACTAACTCAGTGTCTGAAAAGGGAGAAATAATATAATGGTGGAAACGTCTTAAGGTAAATGAAGGTTTATTTCAAGCTTAAGAGAGAACACCAGTTGAGTGCATCCTTCCTTCTTGAAGTACGATCTACCAACTGTTAGTGGTAATCGTGGTTCAAAGACGAGTGGGAGTGCACGAGAATACACAAGGGTAAATAATAATATATTATGCCAACGTTCACATACAAAGGAACAGAGCGCATGCTAGAAGGATAATGTGCGCGTGCAATGCAGTTGGGCAAGGCTGTGTGCATGTACACTTGGTAATCAGCTCACTACAGTGCCCCAAAAGCCAACACCACGTGTCTGTAGGGCAGCGCTGCCCGCTGGCTCAGGCCTAAAGTACGGTCCAGCAGGTCCTTAAAATGAGACAGAGATGTGACTGAATGAGGTCAGAGATCACATCATTACGCACGGCAACATCGCTTGTTTGCACCTGTGCACCCAGGCTGATGCACCCCAACCCTTCAGCCACACCGCGCTCAATTGCAGCCCCTGTGCACCCAGGCCTCACTGATCACCTGTTGTCATTGGTTTGTGTCCAAAAACGACGGCCAGCAGGGTTCACAATTCAGATGTAGTTTTGATTGCCAGGATGATGTACACCTCATGGATCCCTTTTTTTTATTGCGCATTGTGATATCCAAGGTGGATGCGGCCATATCACCTGAAGCAGTGTGGAAGAACTGGGACATGTGGCGTTGTCGTTATCCTATTTATACGTATGCAAAGTGGGCTGGGCTTGCGTACGCCAGGCCAGCGTAGGGGTGTGAATAATTATTCAGGGGACCTGGGCGTTGTTCAGTTCCTGCCTGGGCATGAAGTGTACTTATGTGTGTGTCCCTGTTGCAATTGTGACGTCGCAAAATCCGCAATTTACATTAATGTAGCATGTACCGGGAGGGCGGCAACTATCGCTAAAGAGATGCTGTCCGAAAACATTGAATGGACAACATCACATGTCGTTGTCAAGCTTGTGGATATGCGCTGACACGCATGTCAATGGTGTGCGGTATTATTGAAAGTGTTGCTATCGCGAAGCACACACATGTGAATGTGCTCGGATGGAGGGAGGATCAGCAGTGAGACTATGTCATACACAGTGATAACGCTCATTACAGTCAAGCAATGCATGTCAAACGTGAATCTGAAAGTCTCACATATGACACACTACTATACAGGTAGAGCCTGACAACAGAGCATACTGCAACACAAATCTACACATTACTCTTTACTGTTTGTCACATGTGATCTAGGATGTGCACTCTGCCCGTGGCTGATGATACCCCTTCGAGCCACCAATACCCAGGCTGAAAGGCAGCACATTAATGCGTGCACACACACACCAGGGGCATCGTGTAACACACATTTGTTTGATGGTGTAACGTTTCAGATGCATGGTTATCACACGTGGAAGGCTACTGTACAGAGCATGATTATTGATCAAGATGATCGTTGCATGTTGTGTGTACTATAAGATATATGTACACAGCAAAAATGTTTTCAAAAAAGCTCTGTAAGCAGAAGAGGTGTCTCTCATCAAACGGTGTAAAGAGAATGACTAAAATGGGTGGGGTCCTCCAACTGTTACAATGGGAAATATTATGACCGAATCAAAAGCAATTTTTTTAAGCTCACATGGCAAGCGCGCACCGAGCGCGCAAGGAGGCCGCACCCGACGCGATTTTGAGAAAATATATTTACCATAATATAAGTTTATTACAGGTCGAAATATATAAATGTGGAAAATATTTTAGATTATCGCTTGCTCTCATATACACTTTAAACTTATTTAGATATAGTTTTGAGACATTAAAAAAAAAAAAGAGGGAATAGCGTACCCGGCGCGATACCATACGTCTATGATGTAACACAGGGCCTGGCAGCGTGCACTCGTCGTATACGGAACGCGCAGCCGGCGCGACCCTATATGCACATGACGTAACACACGTATTGGTACCGTGCAGCCGGCGCGACCTTATATGTATATGATGTTAGGCGGGACACAGTGCTACGAAGCCGGATACGAAATGCGCATCCTTAACGAGTTTCGCAATATCGCGGATAGGATTCTCGTGGTTATGGAGCTTGGTACACTACCGGTACGGGAGTCTAGTTTTCTAAAAAATATATATATATATATATATATATATATATATACACACACACATACTTTTTGGGGAAGATAATAAAAAAATTACATAATTTTTCACACAAGAACAAAAAAAGGATAATAGAGTTGCAAAATATTACAATAAAGTTTTGAAAAAATATAGGTTTTATAAACATTAAAATATGAAATTAACATTTAAAAAACTTTTGAAATTCACTGAAAAAACCATAGATTTCAGGGACGTTATAGTTAGTTGGACATTTGACTCATATAAAACCAGAGAAATTTGCCTGTTATAGTTAGTTGAGCTAACTATAACTTGCGCGCCCGCAATGCACTGGTGATGACGTAACATATTACATCACTCATGACATGGTCAGTGACATCACTGATGACATCTCAAATGACATCACTGATTACATCATTCATGTGATAATCTGATGCACATACTGATGGCCTAATATAAACTTTGATACACGCACTCTAAAATACAGACTACTATTTTTAAAACCATACACACAACAATGCCAGATGAACAATTGTTACTTACCTGTAAACAGGTGGTTCTCCAGTATTGGTGTCTTTCATAGATTCACATGCTTGAATATTCCCCGTCGTCGGAGTGGGAGTCCCACGGTAAATAAAATAGCAATATATACATATATATATATATATATAGTAAAATATATACATAAGTAATCATATAATTAGTGCATATAGGTGTAAAACACACATAGTGTACCTATAAGAGAAAAACTCCATAGGAATACAATGGAGAGAGACAAAAGACCTTTGTAGTCTATCTCTGTCATTATGTAAGTCCGAACTCCAGCCAATCAGGCGTCAGCCCCTCTCTAGAACCTTCTCCTCAGAGCTTCTCACCTCAGATTTTCGTAGCACAAGAGTGACTGTAAAGTGCATGAGGAGAAGAGAGCCTCTGAAGGGAGGAGGGAGGGTCGCATGTGAATCTATGAAAGACACCAATACTGGAGAACCACCTGTTTACAGGTAAGTAACAATTGTTCTTCTCCAGTATTAGGGTGTCTTTCATAGATTCACATGCTTGAATATAGAATAGCTAGCAGTAACAATCACCATTGTTTCCATGCCAAATAGATTCAACATATATAGATAATCAATCTTCTTATGCATAAAAACAGTATTGAACAACTGTAACATTGTAAATGCATAATATATATGGAAACAATATGGAGGCGGGAGGAAGAGGCTCACCTTACTTAAAAAGATTGCGCAGCACTGCCTGTCCCACCGCAGCATCCTCCTCGCTTAAAGTTGCTAAGCAGTAGTGCTTAGTAAACGTGTGTCTGGTCGACCACGTAGCTGCTCTGCAGATGTGTTGCAAAGATACTCCAGCAAATAAGGCAGTAGATGATGACACTGCCCTAGTGGAGTGTGCCCTCACTGGAGACTGCAGAGGTTTATTTGCCCTTTGGTGGCAGAAGACAATAGCTGCCGAGATCCAGCGTGCAATCGTTGGTTTAGTAACCTGACGTCCTTTATGACAGCGTCCATAAGCTATAAAAAGTTGATCGGATTTCCTGAAAGAAGCTGTCTTACTGATGTAGAACTTAAGACACCGCTTGACGTCCAAAGAATGTAATCTTTGTTCTGCAGGTGTCTGAGGATTGGCAAAAAAGGTCTTTAATATTACTGGCTCATTAATGTGAAAGTCAGTAGGCACCTTGGGTAGAAATGATGGATTGGTGCGTAACACTGCAGCATCCGGTTTGAACTGCAGGAACGGAGGTTTGATGGTAAAAGCATGGATGTCACTGACACGACGAGAAGACGTTAGTGCCAGAAGTAGAGCTACTTTCCAAGTGAGATATTTTAGGTCGGCCTTGTGAATGGGCTCAAACGGAGGTCTCATCAATTGTGCCAACACAACGTTGAGGTGCCACAACGGAGGAGGACGCCGAACTGGCGGAAATTTCCGGAATAGGCCCTTAAAGAATTGGCGGATTATTCTTGAGGAACAAAGGGAACTTGATCCATCTTGCCGGAAACGGGAAATGGCTGCTAGAAAAACCCTTAGGGTTGCATGCGACAGTCCAGAACTGGCTAGGTGCAAGAAGAATGGTAGCAATTGCTCTGCCGTGGAATGTATCGGATGAACTCCGTTAGCAGCACACCAATGGCAGAATCGTTTCCATTTAAACTTGTACGTCCTGATTGTAGAAGGTGCTCTTGCCTGGGCCAAAATATCCCTACAATCCTGGGGGATGTCTAGGTGGGCGAACTCATGGTGTTCAGGTTCCATGCTGATAAGCTCAGTGAGGAGGGATTTGGATGACAAATTCTCCCTTCGCTCATGGTAAGCAGATCCGTCCGATGTTGCAGGAGGATTGGCTGGCATTGGGACAGGAGGAGCAGTTCTGAGAACCACGCTTGCCGTGGCCAGCGCGGGGCTATTAGGATCAGGTGGCAAGGCTGTCTCCTCATCTTCCAAAGAACCCGAGGTATGAGGGGTATTGGAGGAAAGGCGTACGCAAATAGATTGCACCAGTTTATCAAAAGGGCATTCCCTTGTGATTGCTTGTGGGGATGCCAGCTTGCGTAATTTCGGCATTTCCGGTTCTCCGGCGTGGCAAAGAGATCGAGTTGCGGACGGCCCCATAGTTGGAATATCCTCTCTAGAGTGGGTTGGTGTAACTCCCACTCGTGGGTCGACGAGGAGGACCTGCTCAGGGAATCCGCTAGGACATTGGATACTCCTGGCAGGTGGACTGCCGTAAGCAAGATCTGATGACTGAGAGACCAGTCCCAAATTCTTTGAGCTAGCCTGGAGAGACTTGGGGATCTTGTTCCGCCCTGTTTGTTGACATAGTGCATACAGGTTGTGTTGTCTGTCTGTATTAGCACTGACTCTCCTTGGAGCAAAGGCAGAAACGATTTTAGAGCCAGAAAAATCGCCATGAGCTCCAACCTGTTGATGTGCCAAGATCTTTGATGTGTGGACCATCTTCCCTTCACAGAGAGATCCTCCAAATGAGCGCCCCATCCTTCCAATGAGGCGTCTGTTGTGAGTGTTCTGTCCGGTGGCAGCGACAGAAAGGACATGCCTTCCGTCAAGTTGGCTGGAATTGCCCACCATGCGAGTGCTGACTTTATCTGATCTGTGACACATATCATGTCGTGGAAAGATCCCGTTACCTGACGCCACTGAGCATCCAGAGCTTCCTGGATAGGACGTGTCCTCAGCCGGCAATGAGGGATCAAGGCAATGGATGATGACGCCATCCCCAGAAATGATTTTAATAGTCTCACAGAAACTGACTCTCTTGATCTGATCAGAGCCACCAGTCGCAGCATCTTTTTGAGACGCTCCTGGGAGAGGAATGCCTTCGCTGACACAGTCTCCAGAGTTGCGCCCAGGAAATCTCTTTGTTGGTACGGATGAAGTTGGGATTTTTCCACATTTACGGACAGGCCTAAAGAGCGAAACACGTTCTGGCACAGAAGAGTGTGTTGTCGCAGGTGAGTGCTTGACTGAGATTTCAGGAGAAAATCGTCCAGGTATGGAAATATTTGCACTCCCTGGAGGCGCAAATACGCTATTACTGGAGCCAGTACCTTCGTGAACACTCGAGGGGCTGAGCGCAGGCCAAATGGTAACACTTTGAATTGGTAATCGTGTTGACCCACTCGAAAACGCAGGAACTTTCGATGCCGCTGTAAAATAGGGATATGAAAATAGGCATCCTGGAGATCTATAGTCGCCAGAAAATCTTCCTGCAAGAGTAAGCGCAAGATGTCTACCAGCGTCATCATACGGAAGGATTGGCTCTTTATATATTTGTTTAGTGCTCTTAGATCGAGGATGGGCCTCCACTCTCCGTTTTTCTTTGTGATCAAAAAGAACCGGGAATAAAAACCTTTTCCCTTCTGAGACACTGGTACCAGTTCTATAGCTCCTTTTTGCCTTAAAAGTCGGACTTGATGCAACAGTTCCTTCATGTGAGCTGGTGGCGGTCCGGAGGGTGGAGTGGGAGGAGGGAATTTGGTGAATTCTAAGGCGTGTCCCTTCTTCACAATGTCCAAAACCCAACGGTCCTTTGAGATGGAGGACCATTGGGAAAAGAACAGAGAGATTCGACCTCCAACCTTGTCTGTCCGGTAAGAGTCACTGTCTCTTTGATGCGGATCCTCTGTATGAGGATTTTCCTCTATATGACTTGGAGGTTTGCTGCCGTGATGTTTGCTGTTGCTGTCCATAAGAGTAACGGTTGGACCCTTGATTGTAAGGTTTGTATTGTTTATTGTCTCTTCGAAAACTTGAGGAGGTGCCGCGTCCGCGTGCACCACGAAAATTACTCCGCTGAAATTGAAGGTTTCCTAGTGATCTAGCTGTTTCAGTGTCTTTCTTTATGGACTGTAGAGCTTCATCGACGTGGCTCCCAAATAAATACTCGCCGTCATATGCCATGTTTAAGATCATAGACTGAACCTCCTGACGAAAGGATGTAGATTTTAACCATCCTTGCCTACGCAGAACAGCCGCTCCGGCAAGCTGACGGAAACCCATGCAGGCGATGTCCACTGCACAATCGATTATTTTCGCCGATGCCGCTTCTCCCTCTTGGAGCAACTTCATTGCCTCCACTTTAGATGGCTCTGGTAACTCCTGAACCACATCCGAGATATCAGCCCAAACTTGTCTGTCATATCGTCCCAGGATGGCCAAGGCATTAGCTGCTCTAACCACCGTAGAGGCCATAGAAGAGAATTTACGCCCTATGGCATCCATCCGACGTCCGTCACGATCCGGAGGCGAGGTGATAGAAGATGCCGGATTTTTCGCCTTACGTTGCGCTGCCTGCGTAACGACCGACTCAGGTTTAGCCTGACCCGTGAGGCATGCTGGGGTTCCTATCGGTGCCTTATATTTCTTTTCCAATCGAGGCACCTGAGCTGGCAAGGTATTCGGTGTCTGCATTAATTTCTTGCCTTCTTCCCAAATAAACTCAACTATGGGAATAGCATGAGTCTGTTTGTAGGGTTGATTCTTGAAATCATAAAGGAAGCAATCTTCCTCCCTGCGCTCCGTTGTTAACTTAAAACGGTGTGATGCCCTTTCCATCAGTTGGTGAAAATTGGCTATGTCCACTGGAGGTGAATCCCCTGTTACTATCTGTGAGGGGGATGGTGTTTGTGCCTGGTAATTGTCCCACTCCGCCATATCATCATCATTGTCATCTACATCCCCATCATCATCTGGGATTTCACCCTCTTCTGGGTCCTGAGGGCCTTCCTCTACAGGCTCATAATGAGGCAACACCCTTTCCGGAACCTGTCGTGGAGGTACAGGCGGCATCTGTGGAGCAGGATTTACAATAGGTACCGGTGGAATAATTGCTGGAATCACCGGGGTTGACGGAACCTCTGAACGTTGAGGGGATAGAGGGAACCGTTGGTTGTAGTCGTCCAACATGCGTTGGAGATTAGTAATGAGCGACAGAGGAAGAGTCGCCGTTTTATGCTTCGGAGGGGCCTGGTGTATAAATACCGGATCCTCATCCTCACTACTGACATCCTGGCACTTAATAACCAAGTCGGATGGACTTTGTGCCGTTCCGAAAGACTCCGGTAACCCCTCGGATTCCTGATCCGAATCTGTAGCGAATAATGGTGAGGGAGGCTGTGCAACTCCCAAAGGAATATTATGTTCCTGGCTCTCCAAGCCCACAGTAGGAGGTAATGGTGTCCAAGAAACTCCTTCCCTTCTTGTTTTCTGGGTAGTCGCCACACCGCGTATTCGTACCCTTACGAATGTCTGTGGGGATGTACTCGTCGACGGAGCCGTCGTCGAAGGAATGATGGTCGACGGAGTTATCGTCGACGACGTCTGTGGCAACAAGATTGCCGTCGTCGGATTCGCCGTCGACGGGGCCGCCGTCGACGGAGCCGCCGTCGACGGAGCCACCGTCGACGGAGCCGCTGCCGACGGAGCCGTCGTCGAGGTCTTCGTAGACAAGGCTTTCGTCGACGGAAGCACCGTCGACAGTGTCGTCGTCGGGATCTTCTTTTTCTTCGCCGACGGAATGGGCGTCGACGAGCTCGACGACGTCTTCGTCGACGACACAGTCTTCGTCGACGGAACCTTTACCTTCTTCGTCGACGTCGAAGTAATGGGCACAACAGAAGTCACCGCCCTTGAAGAAGTGATGGTAATCGTCGACGAGGATAACGTCGACATAACGCTCGTCGACGACGAAGCAGCTGACGTCGTCGTCGGGGTCACCGTCGACGAGGTAGAAACAGCAGATCTCGTCGTCGGGAGCATCGTCGACGAGGCTGACAAAGTTTTCCCCGAGGAATGGGAAGTAGACGCCTCAGCAGCATGAGAACAGTGTCCCATAGGCGACAAAGCAGTAGGTGAAACCACAAAGGTGGCAGTTGTCAGAGGCAAAGCCAGCTTCTTTTTCTTCAGGAAAGGAGATGGTAACTCCTGCACACTACTGCGCTTAGAGGCTGGTTGAGAACGACCAGAAAAGAGACTTTCCACATCAGAGGGAGAGTTATCCTTGTCCTTCAGTCTCTGTAGCCATAATAGCAGGCGGCCTTCTCTGTCCTTTAGAGTTTTTGTAGAAAAAGTTCTACAAAACTTACATTTTGCCACCTCATGGTCAGGATATAAACAGTAAATACACTTACTGTGTGGGTCCTCAGAGAACAAACGCAGTTTTCCACATGAAGAACATGGTCTAAACAAAGATTTCTTACTAGAAGACATCCTCACTGACAAAACTGAGCAGAGCTCAGGGAGACTCCCTGTCACACGACGTGCGGTAGAAAATCTGAGGTGAGAAGCTCTGAGGAGAAGGTTCTAGAGAGGGGCTGACGCCTGATTGGCTGGAGTTCGGACTTACATAATGACAGAGATAGACTACAAAGGTCTTTTGTCTCTCTCCATTGTATTCCTATGGAGTTTTTCTCTTATAGGTACACTATGTGTGTTTTACACCTATATGCACTAATTATATGATTACTTATGTATATATTTTACTATATATATATATATATATGTATATATTGCTATTTTATTTACCGTGGGACTCCCACTCCGACGACGGGGAATATTCAAGCATGTGAATCTATGAAAGACACCCTAATACTGGAGAAACTACATACCACCCACTATTTCCTAGGTCTACACTCACATCCACTCACTTATACATGCAGTTACTCATCAATACAGTACTATAATATGCACTCATACACCTATACATAGTCACAGTCCGCCACTCATACAGTTACTCACACACTTAGTCAGTCATGCAAAGAATCAATCACATAGGCATTTACTCATGTATACAGTTATACACACCAACCGTGTTATTTATACATACACCACATCACTTATTTATGCAGATACTAACACATACTTACTGTCTTATACAATCACTGATACAAGAAGACACTTTTTTATACACCCACTCTTCAAATAATTTACTCTCACGTATAGTCATTTATATACTCCAACACTCACATATGCTGCCTTAAAACATATGTAGTTACTCACACATATACCAGTGAGACATTCATTCACTCATCAACACAGCCATACACACACTAACTCACCCATACAGCTCGTCCCAGATGCACCTTTTAATCCATATAACCAGTGAATCACTCACTCAGACATGTATGCAGTCACACACCCCTCGCACCCACCATACAGACACTCAGGCACCCATACAGATACTCAGACAACAAATCAATAACCCATATAGACACTCATGTAGCTACTCACCAACCCATGGAGCAGCTTATACACCAACTGAGACACTAATACAGACTTTCACACAGTTTAGTCACTAGCACATACATTAAGTAACACATGTTCAATCACTCACTTATACAGTCAGGGACTTGTAAATTCACTCTTTCTTCAATACTCCTTGACATAGATATATATGAAAAATATTTTAACTTTACAGAAACACACATTCACTGGATGATGTTGTCAGTGATGTCATTTGAGATGTCATCAGTGATGTCACTGACCATGTCATGAGTGATGTAATATGTGACGTCATCACCAGTGCATTGCGGGCGCGCGAGTTATAGTTAGCTCATCTAACTATAACAGGCGAATTTCTCTGGTTTTATATGAGTCAAATGTCCAACTAACTATAACATTCCTGAAACCTATGGTTTTTTTCAGTGAATATATATATATATATCTATATATATATATCTATATATCTGGTTTTTACCTTTGGTTTTATTTGGCTGTTACTAGTCTCTGTTGGGGGTAATTTTATGGGCAGGTTTTAGAGTTTCTTCTCCTTTTTAACAACACCTACCTTCTTCTTTTTATCCACTGGTTCTCTTTTTTTACACCCTTGTGTAGTTTGTTATTTATTGTGTCTTTTTAAAGTTATGCACTTGCACTTTATTCTGACACTATCTGCAATCATCATATCATCAACTTTAAATTCAATTGTGATGATAAGAATTACTTATAGAGATGTGATGACTGGCAGCGATTTGCACTTTTGTATACTATGTGTCATTCTAATGTCATGCACTTGCGCTTTATGCTGACATTATCTGCAATCATCATATCAACAAATCTAAATTCAATTGTGATGACAAGAATTATTTATGAAGTTGTGATGACTGACAGCGATTTGCACTTAAGCACACTTTTTGCACTTTATGCTGGAGATATTTTGAGTCAAACATTTGCACTAATGATAAAAGCATCTATTCGGCCTTACTCTAACTGATTTATCAGCTATGATTGTAATAACTGGTTGTCAATGAGGATATGATCTGTTAATCATGATTTAATGTTTTGGCAGTTTTTTTTAATGTTTACACATATTGTGTTATCTTATTCAACATATGGTGATCATGATTGTATTTAGACAACTATAGTGTTTTTTCTAGGTCTCTGACTTTAGAAAAAATGTGTTTTTCCGTTTTTTTTTTTTTACTATTATGAGTATTTATTGCGGATTGGCCCTGGGGGCTTCATGTGATCAAGACAGCGTCCTGCTGCCGAAACCGTCATGCCAAGCACTTGCTGTGAAATGTAGCTGTTCGTGGATGCAATAAACCTGCCCATTTAACCTTACAAGGCACGTTGTGGTCTGTACCTGCTTAATACTGAGAGAAGCGTGTCAGGATCGTGTATCTTATATATATATATATATATATATATATATATAGTTATATATCTTCACAAGTTTTCCCCAGATACGAGGCCGCACTTTATTACAGGTAGGAAACACTCCTTTATTTTTCGAACGCAGGCAGCTTCTCATCCCTTCTTTGAGTCCCACGGCCTGACGCGTTTCAGGGAATTCCTTCCCCTTTCCTCAGAGGCCAAAATGCAGCAGCTTCAGAAATACGTGCACTGCACTGTCCCATGCACGGTATTAAACTCGCCTCCGGTGTGCTGCTTCCGGTGTGCTCGTTATTTATCCCCTTATGAGGTGCATGCTGGGACCTGCAGTGATTTCATGCGTCCAATTGAACCCTCCAGTGGGTTTACCCTTCAATGGGTTAAGTGCTCATTTTTCACTTTCACAGACTAATTTGAACAGCTCTTCAGTGAGCCCCCCGAATGAGACTCTGCTTGTCTAATTAGAACACCCTGTTCTGCCGATCACGAGAGAAGCTCATTTCTCTCGCGCAGACCCAAGTTCACTCCAGGGCGGTGCGTTGCCTCCACGGCCTGGAAGCGCCGTGATTTATGTCTTCACAAGTTTTCCCCAGATACGAGGCCGCACTCCATTACAGGTAGGAAACACTCCTTTATTTTTCGAAGGCAGGCAGCTTCTCATCCCTTCTTTGACAAACGAGCTTAATTAAACACGAAAAAGGTATACGTGAACGCAAGGCAAGCAAATTTCAACGGGATAGGCTGGACTATGCCAGAGGGCAAATCTACACATTTGCAAAAAGATTTGACAGCATACGAAAACAAAGGCTCTCCAAAGCATCGGCAGCGTTTTCCACTCGACAACCAATGAACAGCAATCAAGACGAACTGACGGATAAGAGCTCTGACATCAGCTCGGCGGTCAGCTCGGAAAGTGAATCAGGAGCAGAGGTAAACAACCGCATCCAAGCTGTTGCACCAACTGTTGTTGAAGAGTTTGGTTTTTTATTAGTGGACAGGACAAAAAGTGTGAGACCAAAATTTCAAAAACCCAAAAACAGAGATTCGCCAGGAGACGGAAGAACAGGCGCCACGGCAATGGAACTGAGGTCAGGAAAACGGAGGAAAGATTCCTATCAGCGCAAATAGGTATGGAACCCTTGACTGTCATTATTTTAACTGATCTGACTCTTTAAGAAGAAACGAGGATTCTTGCATTGGGTTTGACATTTTGTATAAGAACGAATTTCAATTATATTGAAAGCAGAATAGATCTTTTTAGATTTATTAGAAAGTTGAAATTAAAAAAAAAAATTGTGCACAAAAAGGTTGTTACAGAATGTACCAATATTGATGAATCTACTAACCTTCAAATTAGAGACCTCGAAGCCCTTTGCGTTTTACATCAATTACTCAATGAGGGAGATGGCACCTACAATGATTCTGATGAGGGTTCTTTGATGGGGGAAGTGACTGGTCTTGATCATTGCGAGATTGTAGATACTAAATTCAGGCCAGAATCAACTTTCACCCCTAACACCCCTAGAGATGCTATAGACCTTTTCTCTGATCTTGTGATCAAAAACTTTAAGGCTATTTTTTTGAAATCTAGTACTAATTTCCCCAAGAGTTGTAGTGATTTTGAAAGAAAATACCACACTGTCATGACCAAAATTAAAAAAAGACCTGACATCGTAACTCGACAGGCAGACAAGGGTGGCAACTTGGTACTCTGGCCTTTGGAGGCTTATAATAGGGAAGCAAGATTACAATTAAGAGACACCAACAGTTATCTTAAAGTCCCAGCAAGCAATTTAGAAGAGGTTAGATCAAAATACCACAAGGATCTCTCTAGATGGCGTGGAATGGGCCTGTTAACTCAAAAGGAACTTTTGTTCTTGAAAATTGACAATCCGGTAACCCCTATACTATATCTAATCCCAAAGTCCACAAAAACCAAGTAACTCCACCTGGGAGACCGATAATTTCTGCAATAGGTAGTCTTTTTGAGTCCACTTCCAAATACTTGGACTCTTTTCTTCAGCCTTGTGTCAAATCACTTCCTGCATATATTCAAGATACAGGACATTTTCTTAGTAGAATTGCAGAGATTGAGTGGAAGGATTCATACACCTTAGTAACATTGGATGTAACGAGCCTATACACCAGCATTGCGCATGTTGATGGTCTGAGAGCCACTTTACACTATTTGAAAGCTAGACCTATTCAATTCCATCAACATTCTATGATGCTTCTGGAAATGTGTAGACTATGTCTCACAAACAATTTTTTCCTCTTTGGAGCAGACATGTACAAGCAACAACAGGGCACGGCGATGGGCACCTGCTTTGCCCCCAGCTATGCTAATTTGCATATGGGCTGGTGGGAGGAGCAGGTGCTCAAAGCATTACATAAAACGACCTGGGAAAATAACATCATCTTCTGGGTCCGTTTTATTGATGACCTATTCATGGTGTGGGATGGGACCATTGCCAGTGCAAAGGAGTTCATAGATCTTATCAATGACAATGATCTAAATCTCAAATTCACGGGAACTATCAGTAGATCATCGGTACCGTTCTTAGACTTGGAGGTATATGTTTTGGGTGGGAGCATTCATACAAAATCTTTTAGAAAGATCTCGGCAGGAAATTAAATTCTGCATGCAGGTAGCTTCCATCCTCAGAGCCTGAAAAAGAGCATTCCATATGGGGAACATATCAGAATGAAAAGAAATTGTAGTGAGAATAGTGAATTAGCTAAAGCACAATCAGATCTTAATGCAAGATTCTTACAGAGAGGCTTTGAGACAAAAACGTTGAACCAGGCTATGAAGAAAGTCGACGGCCTACAGAGACACCAACTCCTCAGGAGACCAAATGAACAAACTGTGAAAATGAGAAAGGATAAGGGTGAAGCTGTAAGACTCATAACGGGTTTTTCAGCTTATCAGGCTGATGTCAGGCATAGCCTGACTAGACATTGGCATTTGCTCAAAGGGGATCCAATTTTAAACACCCTCATCCCCAACAGACCCTTGTTGACATTCAGAAAGGCAAAATCAATGAGGGATGAATTGGTGTTAACTAGCCCTGAGTTAAAAACTAAACAAACTTGGCTTAAACCTAGCCCAGGTTTCCATCGCTGTTTTAAATGTAAAGCATGTAAGATTGGAAAAAATGAAACTCAGGTGACCTCGACTCTGATAAATAATCCATGGAAAATCAGATGTTCACTTAATTGCAGAAGTGATTTTGTAGTTTATGTTTTGAAATGCTCCTGCCCTAAACTCTATGTTGGGAGCACGATACATATGGTACATATTCGGATTTTACAAAACCTGAGGGCAATTAACAACAAAGACCCTAATTATGCAGTTGCCCGGCATATACATGAGTCGCGCAATGGCAATGCCAATGAGTTGGGTTACTTTGCCACTGATCAAGCTCCAAAATCCTGGAGGGGAGGAAACAGGGAGCGGAAATTAAGACAACTTGAATCTAAATACATCATTTTATTCAACACTAGGATGCCGTATGGCCTGAACTCTGAAGAAGACTTACATGTTCATTTATAAATTAATTTTATCAGACAGATCCTTCATATGTTCGTATTTTAATGATATGTTGTAAGTACATTTTTAAAGGTCACTGTTGGCTTCCACCGACAATACTTAATCAAAATTTTGTTCTATTTTATACGGCTACAAACGTGTTATTCCAGTTGAAAGCATTAGGTTCAATCTTAGAAATATTTTAAGCTAAGGTTTCTGTTTCCCGCATACCACATGATTTTATACTGCAGAGGTTGGTTAAAAAATCTGCAATATTTAAATTTATATATACAAGCACTTGCACTTTATGTATATAGTATAACCACTCGATATGTATAAGTCTTTTAGAAAGCTCAATGAGAAGGTTTATGAACTTAAAATAACAACAGAAACTCTCTACCTACTTAGGACAGAATATTTTAAATACATTTTATGTATATTTATTTGTTTATGAAGATGAAATAATATTTTAGCTCATAAGGCAACAGCTGTGAAGCCTTTCGGTATTCTAAAACTTTTAATTCGATTTGCCTTTTAGATTTCTCTTATAATCAAGAATATTACAGAGAGAAAGTTATGTGATTGGAGAACACAAGGACTATCAAGTCACAGCTGCCAACTTTGACAAGATCAAGTATGGGAAACAGAACCGATAGCATACTGGGTGTCATTACAGGCCCAGTAATGTCACACTGGAAACGAACAAGTCACTGGCTGAGACTGGATGTTCAAATATAACGTTATGTCAGAATTAAATTAATGATATCGAGTAATGTGAAACAAACGCTTACAAACCAATATTTGTAAGCAGGTCAAGAGTATTATGGCATTGTGTCCACAATCCACAGAGCAAAGACTTTATATAAACAATTTTCTTATTTTTTTATTTATTTATAGTTTTATGTGTTGAGTTGAAAGGCGTTTTGTGCACTTTTTTGCACTTGCACCGTATTTGCACATTAGGAGAGAAGCACTATGCACTTTATCCTAGCAATGATGTATATATGACAACAAGTTGATAGGGAACATGTCTTTTTAAACTCATGAAGAAATTTATGTTTAAACAATGTCCCATTCTCTTTTTGCGCATATTGGTTAATACATAGCCGTTTACTATAATCTTTGCTCTTGTTAATTTGTTCTTTTCAGCTAATTGTACTAGATGATTCACCAAATATGAAACAATATTGGGTTTTTTCCATTAGCTGTGTCGATAAAGTTTTTGTTTCAGATAAAAAATGGGAACTTTATGTGGTTGTTTGCATTTAGATAAATCACAAAGTCTTTTTTCCATTTCGAGTAGCCAGGAATTGGTGGAATTCATCATGTGACCTTTTTTTGTAATCTATGTTTGTGTATTTTAACCCACATACTGAACGAGATTTCCATTGCATGATTAAGGCAGGTGATGCCGAAATGCGTAGCAAAGGAATACTATCATTAAACCTGTGGATTCAGTGAAAGTCGTTGGTGTCGGCGTCCTTTCTTTGGTTGAAGATGGGAGTTGGTGGTATATATATATATATATATATATATATATATATATATATATACATATAATCTACTGGCGGTCGCCAGTAGATAGTTATAGTTAGGACCGTGTTTCCATAGGAAATCCGCAACATTCTATTTGGAATAACTTTGGCGCCGATTGACGAATCCTCGCGAAATTCTCAAAATAGGTGGGGCGCTCCGCTCCTTCCCTGAAAGTCTCGGGGGGATTCGTCAAGCAGGGGCTGAGAAAAAGGGGGGGTCCCAAAACGCGTTTTCCCCATGCATTTTTCCATAGGACCTTTAGTCCGAGCTACAGCCCGAACGGCTGAACAGAATTACTTGAAATTTGGCAGAGAGGTAGCCCTCAGGTCAGGGATGTGCCTTTTGAAGGTCTCGTGTAAATCTGTTCAGTATTTCCTGAGAAAATAGCATTTAAATCAATATATATATCTATAGGCGCGCTCCGAGCGCGTACCGTAAGCTTACCGTACGCGCACGCCGCCGTGCGCGAGCGCGATTCTGATTGGTTGTTAGATCTTAGTAAACATTCGAATCGGTCAAAACCAGGAAGTGTCGGCCGCCATTTTGTCTCTCGCACTCTGAGGGGGTGAAAAACAAAGGTGGATAACGTGAAAAGGGGGCAGGGTGGACAGTTCCTGACCCCCTAGCCTTTGTCAGGGGGTCCCAGAAGGACCCCCAAGGGCAAAAATGTATTGTGATTTTTTTATGAAAAATCGCGGAATGCGCACAGCGTACGCGCACGGCGAAAAGGAAAAATTCTGCGAACTTCGCGTAACGATTTCGCGACTACGCATACCGTGCGTGCACGGTAAAAAAATTTTTTCAAAAGGGAGAGATTAAAAAAAAAAAAAAAAATTGTGAGGTAAGGTTGGCTCTTAACCCCTTCCATGCTCATGACGGAACGGTTCCGTCATGAGCGTCGGTTGCGCTGTGCTCATGACGGAACCGTTCCGTCATGACCACGCCCGCGCAAGCAACCGTCAGCACCGCGGGGGAATCCGCCCCGCATGGAAGGGGTTAAAAGAGCCGTTGTGTTCATACAGGGATAGAGGAAAGAAAGAATGGGAATATTATGAACGTCTACAAACGTGCTGGTCTATCTTATTGTTAATAAGGGAAACACTGGTCTCCCCAAAAACAATAAGACCACAACACGTTGTACACCTCATTGAAACCCTCCGAAATCGAGGGTTAATGTCCAGAGGAGCTGAAGAAGGTGATGCTCCCACCTCAGAGGAAGGGCTCAGCTGAGCTGCCGATGATGTACTCGGCTGAGCTTCTGAGGTTGGGCTCCGGTGACTTACTGAAGAGTCTTCTCCAGTATGTCGAGCAAAGGTCCTGGGATGTTTATCCCTAAGGTGTCTCATCATAGAGTGATTTCCAAAGGAATACTTCTTCCTTGGATTTCCTCTAGATAAAACACGGTCACAAAGTGTGCAAGTGACCAATGGAGCATTGACCTTTTTCTGCCCCTCTGGAAAAGTAAAATACTCCCACACAAAATAATCCTTTTGTTTCCTCCTTCTCTGTATGATGATGGTGCTGCTAGGCTCACTCTCAGAAGAGGTCTGCTGTTCTGCCATTGTATCTCGATGTCAATTCAGCTCCTTCTCCTAGGGGATCTCAAGCAGTAATGAGGAGAATGGGTGTGGTGTTGGAAGTTTCTGGAACTGAAAGTAGTTTAAACCAATGAAAAGTGTTCTTTGTGGATCACATGACCTACCGTTCGCGCTCCGTAAGCTTACGCTACGCGCTCGTAAACAAGTACGCATGCGCAAACGTGACATAAACATGCGCTTACGGAGCGCTTACGGAGCGCGTACGTATGACGCACTCGCGCATGCGCATTACACGCACCCGCGTAACCGCGATGTTGGTTCCGCGCAACGCGCATGCGTGTACGCGTTGCCGAAGAAGTACGCATGCGTACGTACGTCACGTATGTATCACGTAAGCGCACCGTACTTATGACGTACGGAGCGCGTAGCGTCAGCTTACCGTACGCGCATGGCAAAAAAAAAAACTTAGCATTTAAAAAACCGTACAAATTCACTGAAAAAACCATAGGTTTCACACACGTTATAGTTAGGAATTAGCATTTAAAAAACCTTGCAAATTCACTGAAAAAACCATAGGTTTCACACATGTTATAGTTAGCAGGACATTTCACTCGTGAAAAACCAATGAAATTCCCCCGTTATAGTTAGTGCACGCAACTATAACTCACGCGACCGCAATCCTCTGCTGATGACGTCAGATATTACATCACTGTATTTAGACACTTATTTACCCATGTCTTCTTCCATTAATTTTTATCTATACATATATTACAAATATTTATTTTTCAGAAAGACACATATGTCATCAGTGATGTAATATCTGACGTCATCAGCAGAGGATTGCGGTCGCGTGAGTTATAGTTGCGTGCACTAACTATAACGGGGGAATTTGATTGGTTTTTCACGAGTGAAATGTGCTAACTATAACATGTGTGAAACCTATGGTTTTTTCAGTGAATTTGCAAGGTTTTTTAGATGCTAATTCCTAACTATAACGTGTGTGAAACCTATGGTTTTTTCAGTGAATATATATATATATATATATATATATATATGTATATATTCGTCCAAAACTCGCCCACATTTAGAAGCGCACACAAGGGCAGACAAACCCAACAGCAACTGTAGAGTCCTTTATTCCGCATTATCGGCAGCGCACTGAACATTTCCTCTCTGTGTCCCTACGCGTTTCCGAGCTCCTGCTCCTTGCTCACGAGAAGGCACCAGCAGTGACAACAGCCCACGTGTCCCTCATAGCTTATAACACCCTCCAATAGGCTCAGTCAGTCAGTCAGTCAAATTGGCTTTATTTCGATATAAAACATATCCTTTAAAAGCAATACATTACATCATTCTTTAAAAAACTAAAACGCCAATTCATAAGAAAACAGTTATACAGGATCAAGATACGAATGGCAAGAATAAATTACATAAAAATCCAATTTTAAAACCATGATTAAACAACACACAAAAGCCTTTTTGTTCTGATCAACCATGCCCACTTTAAAAACTTCCCCAAACCACAGACAAATAGAGGGCGAGTGTCAGATTTTAAAATACGATAGGCCTCACTACATTGTCTTGTGCCTAGCTCTTTACAGAGGGGTTTCAACCACCTAAGGCGAGGCGCTTGATATGCAGGGCATTCGAATAAAAGGTGAGGGACCAACTCAATCCTGGTCTCGCAGAAAGGGCAAAAAGGAGTAGTCTGAACTGGTACCTTCCATCCAGCGGTCAGCTCACACACGGGCAGTGTACCTATCCTGAATTTAAAATATAAGGCCCTATCTCTAGATTTTGAAATAATATCGAGATAGGACCCGAGTAGTGCCACCTCCTTTACTAATAAGAAATCAGCTTGGCAGTTCGGGCTGGACTGTTCCCATGAGGCACAGGGTCAAGACTGATTTGCATATGGCCATGTCTGAACTGGGGTGGCGTAGTGGGCAAAAGAACGATGGATTTAACCCAGACCTCTTGACTGGGGGAGAATGTCTGCATTGTCAGCATTCCGTCCATCATTTGTTTGTTGCAATAAGAAATCAGCAGCACATCTACATAGATTAGGATTAGTATTTCTGGAATCCATTACCCATTTCCAGTGCAGTTTTTTAGGACAGACTTGGGAGGTGCGGACGTGGACTGCCAGGCCTCTCCAAGACCCAACTCGCCCAGCAGTCGTTTAACATCCCTCAACCATCCTATTTTGTACCAGCCAGGCATTGATAAAACCTCATTTAGCCCCTCTGCATAACTAACAAGCTCCGGAACTCTCCATAAGCGACCCCAAAGAAGTAGAGGGCGCAACCTTGCCTGGTCTTTAATAGGGCAACAGCCCATGTCAAGGAATAGGGGAAGGGTGGGGGTACTATAAGGAAGGCCCATTATATCTTTCAAAAATTTATTTTCTGAACGGGTCAACTGATCCACATTCTGCGCCCCCCAAAGCTCTGCTCCATAAAGCGCCGCACTCACCCCTCTTGCCTTATAGATGTCAAGTACTGGGGCAATTGGTTTGAGGGTGGAGGACCGTTGTTCTTTTAGCAGAGCCCCCACCACTATTTTGTGGTTTAACAGCATTTTATGGAGGTGACAATTCCACCTAATGGTGTCAGAGAAGCGAATTCCTAGATAGTCAAACTCCTTGACCCCTTCTAGGGGCACTGAGTTCAGTACAGGTGGCCTGCCCCTTTTCTTCGGGGGATTCAGGACCAAATATTTGGTCTTTCCCGTGTTAATTTCTAATCCCCTCAGATTGCAAAACATTTAGAACCTATCAAGAAGGCTCTGCAACCCTACTAGGGTCTTGGAGATCAAGAGAGTGTTGTCTGCAAATAATAGAGTAGGTATTCTCCTACCCGCCAGGGATGGAGCATCAGAAGGATTTTGTAAGCGATGCTCCACCACTCCATTGACGTATAATGAGAACAGAGTGGGGGCTAAAACACAGCCCTGGCGGACACCTCTATTTACAGTTATTCGGGCAGTCTTTTGACCCTGGTTACCCCACCGAACCTGGGCAAAATTATCCGCATGAAACTTAATTATCAAAGATAATAGGTACGGTGGGATACCCAGATCTGCCAACACCCTCCATAGGCGGCTGCGGGGCACTAGGTCAAAGGCAGTCCGTAAATCTATGAAAGCAAGGTACAGACTACCTTTGCCCAGCACAACCACCTTCCAATATAACAACAGCAGACGAAATTACTGCTCAATGGTCCCAGTACCTGACCGACAGCCCGCCTGAAAATCAGAAAGTATCCTATTCTCCTCTGCCCACTGGAGTATCCTTCCTAAGACCACCTTTTCTGCCACCTTTTGCGATGAATCCAATAAGCTTATAGGGCGATAGTTAGCTGGATCTTCCCGACTCCCTTTTTTAAAAATCGGGACGACCTCAGCGCCCATCCAGGACTCTGGGAGAGGGGCATCATAGAAGCTTGCGTTGAGCAATGCTGCTATGAGCTTTCCCCTTTCTAATGAATTCATACGAATCAAATCCCCGGGTAGAACATCCGGCCCAGCAGCTTTATTTGGGATAAGGCACGAAATCGCATCCTCTACTTCCTTCCCTGTAAACAGGAGATCCTCACTCAACCCTGAAGAATCAACCAAAAATGTTTCGACTGGATCTATTCCAACCCCCATTGTCACAGTATAAAGGTTGGAAAAATGGTCAAATCATGACGCCTCAGGGATATTACATGTTATAAGGGAATCCATGGGTTTGTCCCTGGTTCTTATTAAATCCCAAAAACCCTTCGAATCCCTCCCAGCACTTGCCAATTTTAGGTCACTCCAGAACTGGTTCTCCCATTCTTTCATCGCCTTGCTAATAGCACCCTTGTACAACTTCCTGGCTATACTAATCAATACGGTATCCTTGAGTTTAACTGCGATAATTAAATCCCTTTTCGCACTTCTGCAGGGAGCAGAATACCAGCCAGGGTTACCCTTGGGGCACCCTGTCTTGTTGGCCCTATGACCTGGGTTTCGCATAGTGAAGAGATCACCTAGTGCATTGGTAGTATGGTTAAAAAGAGTAGAGATCTCATGGTCATTTGGCATAAAGGAATCTAGTCTGAACAAGGCATTGGTCATAATTGATCTTATTTCCACGATCTTGCCTTCGTCAAGAGCCACATTTTTCAATTTAAGGCGCCTCCCGCAATTCGATGGGCAAACGTCACTTGTTGACTTCCACACATGATGGGCTTGCAGTTTCTCCACAACTGTCCACATAGGGGACAGTATCAAAGACAGCGGATTGTGATCGCTGTCAGATGAGGGGAGGACTGCCATATCCAACAGATGACCCCAGAGCTTGAAATTCAACAGGATGTATTCAATTCGAGATGAATGTCCTACACTGTTGAAGGTATGGGCCCCACAAGAGTCCGACTTTGACCGTCCATTTACTGCCCTCAAACCATATTCCAGGGTTAGGGCATTTAAATGGATAGCAGTTTGGGTCCAGCTCTTGATGGGTGGAATTGACAGGGATGGAATCCCTCTCCTAACATCTTCTTCTTGGGTGCCTAGTAAGTCATCCTCAGCTAGGGGTTCAAAAGTGCAATTGAAGTCCCCTGCTAACATGACATACGAATCAGTCCTACAAGATCTGAGTGCATCCTCTAAGCCCAGTAGGGTCAATGAGGGCGTGCCCCCTTTCGGGGATCTAACATAAATATTAAAGATCTCTAAAGTCCGCCCCCCGGAAGACCCTCTAACCACTTGTCTCTGCAAGTCTGGGGACTTAATTTCTATGCACCTTATGTGATACCCTAATAAGATGCTTACCCAGATTAATAGACCGCCTGAAGGTCGACCTCTCCCGGCGGACGAAGGAACTGCAGGTACAAAGTAGGTAATATAGCCAACCTTGTAACGGGGTTCCAGACACCAGGTTTCCTGGAATAAACATATCCCGAATGACTCAATAAAATAGTTCCATTCCGGTATGTCCAAATTACGAGAAATGCCCGCTATGTTCCAGCTGACAATCTTCAAAACCTCGACATTAACTGCAGCCTGTGCAGGGGGTAGCCTCTGCACAGGTAGACTATCCTGAAATGTAGAGATGGTTGGTACATCGCTCGCCAGTTCCATCTGGTTTGGGGCATCAGAGGCAAACTCATCGGGATTTGAATAACCTGTTAACTCCACGATAAGGGACGGAGCACTACCCTCAAAAAGAAATGGGTTATGACAGGGTGGGTCCAAAACTACCCCTTTACAATCTATAACAACAATCTCTTTTTCAACATATACGGCAGGTGACTTCGTGAGAGGTCGGTCACTCTTTTGTCAACAATTCTGCCAGGGCCAAGTGAGGTATGGGCATGAATTTTGACGAAGCAGGCTGGAGTGGTAGGGATAATAAGAGGTATGCCTGCCATTCCATCCCTCCCAACTAGCCGCTCTAGCAGACCGTACAGGGGCTGCATGGTGATTAAAAAAACTAAGGTCACGTGTACCAATTCCTATATTGGAGCCCATACTTCCCTCACTATTATTAAAGCTGCAAACATAGGTGGCTACCCTGGGGTCTTCAAAATTGACTATAATGCAGTCCCCCATTATGTCTTTGGGCCGGGTGCCTAACCAGCTAACCCTCCTCACATGGATAAGAAGACCACCCAGTGAACTAGGGAGAGGTCAATTTTCTTTCAGCCAAAATAAGAATTTATTCTTGAGTTCGGCATAAGACTCCTGTTTGCCTGGTTTCAGCACAGGGACCCCAGTAAGTACTGCCACAAATGGTTGGCAGTCAGGGGGTAAATTAGGAATGGGGACAGGCACGATGCTTGGGGCATTTCTTGGTTGAGAAGTGTGAATTGAAGTTATTTTGCCAGATTTAGTATTACTAGTACCAGTACAGTTACTATCGCTAAGTTTATTTATCATAGCGGTACCGCTTGTACTTGGGCCCACAAACCCCACAGTCATCACTGGATGGGCAATGTTACCCAGTGCTGAGTTAGATTTCGCTGAGACCCCCACTGTGGCCGCCCCAACCTTTGGGATAGCCCCAGAAGAGGCCGCAGTTTGTACAACAGGGCTATTTTCCTCAACCACCCCCTTGGCTGCCCCACAGGTATTAGATAGACTTATTGGGGCAGTAGGTAGTTCACGCGGAGCAGGATTCCCAGTTAAGCCATCCTCCCTAATCCTAGAATGAAGTTTAATGAGAGATTTTAGGGAGAAGAAATTGTCAAGGGTGACTTGCTCAAATCTGTCCAGTCGTTCTGTTAGCCCCTTCACTCTCTCTAGTACCGGGATCAACAATGATTTCACGATTTTTTCAAGCTGGGTGATTAATGGAATTTCGGTAGTGGGGCCTTCAGTAGATACAGGGGGGTCAGACATCAAGTCCACACATGTCTTCTCTACAATAATACCAGTGGCTACTCCCCCTTTTTGCCCCTGGGGATAACCGGGACCCACCCCTGCACCCTTATGAGACCAACCCACCCTACTTCCAACTCTCCTAGGTTTCTTAAAGGGTTTTAGATAACTGCCCTTACGCGTACTAGCCGGACGTTTCCTTTTACTAGCAGCTAGGCCTTTTGCTGCCAGTGGTAAGGGCACAGAAGGGGCGGAAGAATCCACCTGGCGAGGTAAGGTAGCAACAGGAAGCAAGAGTGCAGAAGTCTCAATCAGCCGTGGCTCTAGCGGGACGCTCTCACCTCCCATCGGAGCCACAGCAGACAAGCTCTCTAGCCGGTCCAGGCTAGCCCTGATCGCGACAACCCGTGGATGGTTAGGGTCTAATAAGTCGTTAACTAAAGGATCAGGTGCATGAGCAGGTGAGACATTAACTAGAGGGACAGTTGGGCATACTGGGGAGGGGGCTAGTGCCAGAGAGCCCAACGATGAGCGTTTGCCAATCAGGGGTTCCCGAGAAAGACGCCGTTCTGTCATGGCAATTTCTTTTTCAATTACCGTGACAACCCGGGTAATAAATTGGTCCATAGTCCCGGAAACACAACCAGCACCAGCCCCAACTACCCCCCTCGAGCCCCTACCAGATCGTGTACACATTGGCATAAACGCCTCAGCAAAGATAATTAATTGAACCTCTAGCTGTGCCTAGTAAAGGAATTCTTCCAGTTGACAGTCACATAAAATACAATACTTGCTACCCGTGCACCTCCTAGAGCACTTTTCAGAGGGGAGGCCCAGCCCAGCCTTGTCCAGCCCCGGACGGCCATAGACGGCCCGCCCTTTGCCCGGGCTTCGCCCGGCTCGTCCCGCGATGCGCGGTGCAGGGTTTGAATTGATCCCACCTGTAGAGGGCGGGACGGGGAGGCGGCTTCAGGCCCAGATGGATTGTGGGTGATGTAGTGAGCCTTCCTCTGGTCCGCGGTCCCCCCAGCTGCGAGCGGTTCCCGCGAAGCGGGAAACGCGAGTGGGAACAGCAACAACAAGATGATCGCAGGACAGCAGCAAAAAGGGAAATGCAGGAGCGTGGTTCTCCTCTCCTCGTGGCCCCCACTGTTCAAACAAACAATCCTCTCAGGAACAGTGGACAGAGTCTCCTGCAATGCGCGGTGCAGGGGTTGAATTTATCCCACCTGTAGAGGGCGGGACGGGGAGGCGGCTTCAGGCCCAGATGGATTGTGGGCGATGTAGTGAGCCTTCCTCTGGTCCGCGGTCCCCCCAGCTGCGAGCGGTTCCCGCGAAGCGGGAAACGCGAGTGGGAACAGCAACAACAAGATGATCGCAGGACAGCAGCAAAAAAGGAAATGCAGGAGCGTGGTTCTCCTCTCCTCGTGGCCCCCACTGTTCGAACAAACAATCCTCTCAGGAACAGTGGACAGAGTCTCCCCAATAGGCTCATGATGCTTATGGGATTTGTAGTCCTGTTAGTCCAAAAATTATATACAGCCCTAATGGGTTCTGCTGGTGGCAATTTAAAAGTCAAAAGACTCTGAATGGAGCCTTCAGTGCGTGATGCCGATAATAATCCTCGCAGTCTACCTTCCTGCTCCTTGCTCACGGGAAGTAACCAGCAGTGACAGCAGAGATGTCATCAGTGATGTCATGAGTGATGTCACTGACCATGTCATGAGTGATGTAATATGTGACGTCATCAGCAGTGCATTGCGGGCGCGCGAGTTATAGTTAGCTGAACTAACTATAACGGGGGAATTTCAATGGTTTTGTACAAGTGAAAAGTCCAGCTAACTATAACACCCCTGAAACCTATGGTTTTTTCAGTGAATTTCTGAGGTTTTTTAAATGCTAATTCCTAACTATAACGTGCCTGAAACCTAGGTTTTTTACTGTGAATTTCAAAGGTTTTTTAAATGCTAATTACAAACTATGCCTACAGAGATAGGACATGTGAAGAAAGAAGATAAAATGCACAGAAAGAAAAAAAAGAAGTGCAGAAAGAAGCAACAGAAGTCCTCAAAGACGAAGAAAAGTGCAGGAAGAAGGATAACGTGCAGAAAGAACAAAAAGAAGAGCAGAAAGAAGCCTTGTTGCAAAATCATCCTGTACCCTCAACTTTTTCAGACGGATACTGGTGGTAACTGAGTCTGACTAACCAGTCCTAGGGCCAGTGCTATGTTAAAAGACACTTAGAATACAGTGAAAACACCTACATACACTAGGGAACATTATGCGTTGGGGTCCCCCTGTGATTACCGTGACCTCCTCTGTAAGCCCCTAGTATATAATAGGGCAGGGGGATTAAAACTACCTCTTAAAACAGGCCACAGGGCGTTTTTGCACACGTTAACTTAGGCCCCATCCCCTCCCTTCACCACTGTGTAAACACGCCCTGTGTCCGTTTTTAGTTGGGAGATTAAGTTCATTTGAATCCTGAGGGTCCCTAGGGTCCAACTAGCCCACTAGGTACCTCCAGTATGCGCCACAGAGCTGCGTTGCAGAGAGGTGTAAAAAGTGGCACAGCCTGCACCACCTCTCTGCAATGCAGCTCAGTGGCGCTTACTGGAAGCACTTGGTGGGCTAGTTAGCCCCCAGGGGCCCTCAGTATTGAAGGGAAATTATATCCCCAATTTAAAACGTGCCCTAGTGCGTGTTTGCACACGTCACCTCAGGCCCCGTCCCCTCCCTTCACCACTGTGTAAATGCGCCCTGTGGCTGTTCTAAGTTGAGAGATTAAGTCCCCTTGAATCCTAAGGGTCCCTAGGGTCAAACTAGACCACTAGGTACCTCCAGTAAGCGCCACAGAGCTGCGTTGCAGAGAGGTGTAAAAAGGGGCTTGGCCTCAGAACACTTGTCTGCAGCGCAGCTCCCTGGCGCATGCTGGAGATGCCTGTTAGGCTAGTTGGCCCTCAGGGACCCTCAGTATTGAAGAGGAATTAATTCCCCAACTTACAATTCGCCAGGGGGCGCGTTTGCAGAGTGCTGCAAGGAGGGGGCGTGGCCTCCGGCACGATGCCAGTCTTTTATTTATTTTAATTTTTTAAGAAGGGGGGCTGTGTGGTTCCCCTTCTTATTCTAATTTATTGGCCCTGATGACCCCATCCCCCAGGGCCTGTCTCCTAATTATATTTTTTTGACCCCAATCCCCAGGGCCGGCCACTGTTTTTTATTATTTTAAAAAAATATATATTTATAGACACACCTAGGACATGCTGGACAAACCGTACGTACCTATCACCATGACGATTTGCGTGAGATTCATTAAAAGGCGACTATGCATACAATGAATCCACGTGGAATGTATTTACACCACTAGTGAAGCTCTGACATGTCTGATGCCCTACCGTGCCTAATCCCGGTAGACACCCTTGTCGTTTATTTATACAAACATGGGTAGCTATTGACGGGCACATTTAACATACATGCACACCAAGCCATTCAAAGGGGATTCGACAAAAATTTGACCAAAACTATGCAAGAAACCCCCCTCACGGTTAATAAAACACACATCCACTGCCGGATGTGTAATACTTTTTATTTTACTCTCTGGAAAGGGGACGAACATCACTTGAGAGTCACAGCGCGCTCCTGGCAGAGCCCAATGCTGTGTTACACCCACCATTGCCTGCTGAGTGCCACACACCTCTGTGTTGTATTCCACTAGCTAGTGCATATGCTAAGACACTCTCTAGACCATGTGCACTGTAACACCACCCCGTGAATATGTCATGCCACAATTGTCTTCGCACGGGTTATATTGCCCCATCTAACGTGCCTTCCTCGATGCCTATGTTATAACGCACAGTGCTATGCCATACATATTACAATCTGGGATCCATATCTTTGTCACAGTGCATATGCAACGTTACACTCCCCAGCACATATTTTATATCAAACCTTTAGAGACTAGTTAGGTTACACACACTGCCCTGTGCATATTACACTGCGCATATCGCATAGCACACGCTAGTGACTGTGCTATCTCGCGCTCTCCAATGAATCTGTAATTGCGCACAATGTATTGCATATTATATTTCACGCCTGGTTCATCTTATGTCACACTCTTTGGTGCATAGTTTATACCATACACTATATCTAGTTTTCATTTTCAATCGTGCTCTCAGGACTATGTTCTATATAACACTGTGTTCACCTACCCTTTTCACGGGCATTACATTTTGCGATAGGGGGTGGGGGTCAGGGGGTGTTTCTGCCAAGTGAGCCCGGAGTCACAGTCACAAACGTCCTCTTCTTCCTGAATAAAAGTGAGATTATGCTGCATACTTGTTCATATTTCAAGTAGTTCGCACAGACACACGTTTTAAAAACAATAAAGTTCCTAATACCCGCCTTCTCTGAACAGTTAGCTTGTTGCCCCATCCCGCTCCTCCCTATCCTCTGTTGTGTGAATCCATGGACTAGCCTCCTCCCTCCTGCCATGCATGGTCTGATGTGCTGCCACTGCCCTCAATTTAGTATGATGTACCAGTCCACTCCTCCTGCCCTCCATTGCCCAATACTATGCCCCATCATTGACCTCCTGCTTAAACTCTGTGCTTAGCTTGCTGCCCCTATTCTCCTTCCCCCTGCCCTCCGATGTCTTTGTGCATACTCCTGCTCCATTCTTTTTGCCCACCATGTTCCAGGGACCTGCCACTCCTATCTACTCTGAGTGTTCTGTTGAGCTGCCACTCCCCTCCCACCTGCCTAGCATTGTCAGATGACTGTAACCTGTCCCTGCCACCTCCACCCTGCCTGTCCACATGCCATGCCCCTATCCTCTTCCTCCTGTCCTACATGGTCCATTGTACTGCCACACCCTTCTGCCCTCCCTGGTCTGTTGTGCTGCAACTGCTCCTCCTGCCTGCCCCGTGTGGTCTGTTGTGAGGCCCCTTCCCGTGAACTTTCTTGTCTGTGCACAGGTCCTGACCCTCCCTTCTATCCTCTATCGTCCTTTGTGCATGCCCCTCCCTGCACCCTCCTTCTTGCCCATCATAGCCATTGTGCTGCCACTAACCCTCCCACTTGTCATGCATGGTCTTCTGTGCTGCCATGGCCCCTCCCACCTTCCCTGTGTGGTCAGTTAGCTGCCCCTGACCCCCTCCCACCTTCCCTCCATGGTCTGTGTGTATGCCATCACAGTCTCAGTGTTGCGCTTCATGGTGTGTCTTGCTTCTAGTGCCCATCCTGCCTGACCACCATGGCTATCTTGCTGCTCCTGCCCTGCCCCCTTGCCCCCAGCGCTCTGTTTACATGTGCAGACCCCTATTCCCTCCCTCCTGGCTTGTCTGTTCCATTGTAATGCCCCTGATCCATCCCTCCTGCCCTTTATGGTCTATTATGTTGCAGCTTTCTCTCCTGTCTGTCCATTATGGTCAGCTAGTTACCATTGCCTCTTGCCCCTCTGTTCTCTGTTGTCCATGTGCATGGTCCTGTCCCCTCCCTCTTGCTTTCTATGGATTGTTGTGCTGCACTCCCGTCCTGCATGCCCTGTGTGGTGTATTGTGCTGCTGCAAACCCTGATGCCTGCCCTGCACGGTCAGTTTGGTGCACCTCTCCATGTCCCTCCTGTCCTCTGTTATCCAAGTCCATGTCCCTACCCCATTTCCTTCCATGATCCAATGTACCATACTTGCGAACATTTTGAACTTGGTAAGAGGGAGATTTTGGAAAAAAAACTGGGGGATTGATTTTCCCCTTTGAGTTACATTGAAAAAGAGGAGATTGTAGACAGGAGACAGATCAAATAAAGCCCATTTGAGCTTAAAAAATTGGGCGTTTCCTGGCTGAATCGGGTCTGTTGGCATGTATGGTTGTACTACCATTGCCTCTTCCTTCTGCCCACAATGGTCTATTACATTGCCACAGCCTCTCTTGCAAGTCCTGTAATGTTGGTTTGTTGCCCCTGCCCCCCTTTCCACTGCCCTCCATAGTCTGTTGTGCTGCCACGGCCCTTCCTGCCTGCTCAGTGTGGTTAAATTGTTGCCTTTGCACCCTCCTACCTGCCTTCAATTTTCAGAGTCCGTGCCCCTGGCCTCTGCCTCTCAACAGTATCCTAATGAACAACTAGATTGCTAACATTCTATATTTATTACAAAAGTGTGGAACGCCTGACGTCATCTTGATGTAATCAAAACTGTAATACCTAGAGCATTTCCTTTTGAAATTACATATATGAGAGGGTCTTATTGGCATCAAAATTATGGTTAGTGCTCTAAAAGATTAAAATAAGGAAATATTTTCTGAGTTTTCAAATAGCGACAAAGCACTTTTAAATTATTTGTTATCTTTATGTTTTTTTATCCAGTTGACCACTTGATTAAATGTTGCACTTAGGGGAGAGGATGTGGTGTTACTTCCAGAACTGCAGACTTTGCAACTGGGGAACCAGGTTGGAGTTTCTGCTTCAGCTCGACATTCTGTGATTCTGGTCAAATCACTTAGTCTCCCCATGTCTACAACCAAAATGAATTTGTTCTTGTGTGATGTAACCAATGCTCATGTAAAGCACTCCAATACCTGACAAGTCTGCACTATATAAAACTACAAAAACACGAAAAATAAGTGATTTGCACACTTCTGTCATTGGGCTACATGTGAGCTACATCTGAGTGATATTTGTGCTGCATTTGAGCTCTTTTGTCTCTGGTGGCCATCTTGGGAGATTTATTTGTTATGAAGTTTCCTAATTTCCTCATTTACTGCAGTCTCCTCAGTAGGAAATGCTTTCAGTTTTTTACTTTGATTCCATCAAGAAGGTATTCAGATATGTCACACATTTGCCATAAATTCTGAACGTTAGCACTCTAGTTGCTCATTAGATCACTGTAGTAAAGCTACTGCTCACCATGGAAGTCTGCTGCTGGTATTAAAAGCCTGCATGTCACAATTTTTTTATGAAATAGAAGAGGATTTGAGAAGTCACTCAAAATGTGCCCTAATTTTTCTTTCTTCAGCACTAATCATAATTTCTATGGTAAAATGAACCCCCTCATTGTGTTCCTTTGTAAATTAAATGTTTTAAGAGTTACCACTTTAATCCAAGCAAGATGGCTTCAGGTGCGCCATATGTTTATCATAAGTAGGACTGTTAGCGCTCTAGTTGTTCTTTGGAACACTCTGGGAAGCTGCAGTAGAACACAAAGGAATCAACTGACAGTCTCTGCCCTTGTTGGATGTACATGTTTTACTGAGAATGTCAGACTTCATTCTCACATGACTGAGAATTTACAGAAAATAAGCTCTCAGTTTAGCTTATAGATCACCTTCCAAACCTCTGTGGTAAAAGCATGAGAAAATATTTTTCTCTCAATCATGATATCCCAGCAGAAGGCTTTTTCACATGGTGAAATCACCTTAGAACATACCACAATTCCTAAAATGAGTATAGTACCATCAACAAATGATTTATAATGTAACTAAAGTCTTAAAACCTTCTATTAACTGCAATGCTTTTTAATGAGGTGCTATCATGTATATTGGTCCCAAGATGGCTGCCAACACTTCTTGGA
Source organism: Triturus cristatus (assembly GCF_964204655.1). Lineage (NCBI taxonomy): Eukaryota > Metazoa > Chordata > Amphibia > Caudata > Salamandridae > Triturus > Triturus cristatus. Next base: position 640,091,712 of record NC_140592.1, read on the forward strand.
TGAAGTGCTGACACCCAATCAGATCTCAGGATGAGATGTGTGGTTAGGCTCCGCCCACATATGTATATGATTTTACTTTTGATTTTCTTAGAAACTACTGAACAGATTGACACCAGACCTGCAAAAGGCACTTCCCTGACCTGAGGACTACCTCTCTGCCAAATTTCAAGTAATTCTGTTCAGCCGTTCGGGCTGTACCTTGGACTAAATGTCCCTATGGAAAATTGCATGGGGAAAACGCGTTTTGGGACCCCCCTTATTTCTCAGCCCCCGCTTGACGAATCCCCCCCAGACTTTCAGGGTAGGAGCGGAGCGGAGCGCCCCACCTATTTTGAAAATTTCGCGAGGATTCGTCAACCGGCGCCAAAGTTATTCCAAATAGAATGTTGCGGATTTCCTATGGAAACACGGTCCTAACTATAACCATCTACTGGCGACCGCCAGTAGATAATATATATATATCAATCACAAAAAACTTTATTTTGCGCAATTACTGCCATAAAAGCACAATAAAATAATATTAGAAATACAGCATCATAATATAGCTTAAAAATTAAGAGAAAGTAGGAAGTAGGGACAAATATTAGTACTTTTTATATTTTAAACCCAGGTAACAAGAAAACGGCAATAAAATGTTCTTACTCCCACAGATTATTAAATCGTAAAAAGCTTTAAGCATGGACCAATATGTTAATTAAAGCGATTTTTATCAACGTAAGGGAAAATATCATCATCTGGCACAATTCATTTAACCCCTTCAGTGCCCACTCCTTTCCCCGCCCTGTGCCGGCCGTTTTATTAGCGGGCGGGGTTTATGACGAGCTGGTCTCGTCATGGGCACAGCGCAACCGCGGCCCATGACGAGACCAGCTCGTCATGGGCATTGAAGAGGTTAAAAACATAAATAAACTAAAAAACATAATTTAAAATGTAAGCGTCAGTTAATAACATTTAAGATCAAGGGAAACAGAGTCAGTTAAAACAACACCATCCAGGTCCCAACCCTAACTTTTCACTAAACATCTGCGTTTGCACCACAGTGCAAAGAGAAATTTAGATATAGCAGCAACAAAGACCGGATGTGTATCATACTTTAGTAGCCTAAAAACCTCTCTAAAATTTCTAATTCCCAAATTCCTACAAAGTTGTAGAACCCATTTAGATCTAGCAACCTTGTATGCAGGACAAAAAAAGATCACGTGGGTCTCTGTCACTTCTGTCTCATTACACCCAGGACATAATAACTTATTGGCCCCGCCCAGTTGTTAGTAAATGCATAAAGGGGGAGCGTCCCGTATCGGAATTGGAGGAACAGTTTCTTGGCTAGAAAGGGTTGAATGAGATCTAGGGCCGACTCCAATTTATAAAGTAATTTAGCATCTAAAAACCTGGAGGTAAGACTAGATGTCTCAGTCGCCCTACCAATACACATCAATCGGTATTCTTGAAGAGCAGAGGTTAGTGACTGTTTGGATATATCAAGACATGATTCCTATGGTGAAGACCACAAGTCACTCCTCCCAATTTGACGGAAAGCATCCCGAATATAGGACAGGCAAGGGATTTTCCCCACCCCCCCGGAAGTGCATAACTGATTTTAGTTCCTCTCTGTAATCAACCAGCTCTAGGGTACTCCATAGCCATCGCCAATACAGTAGTGGGCGAGAGGCAATCACTTCGGCAATGGGGAGAATGCCCAGATCCATCCTTAGAGGGACTAAGGGGGTGCTTTGAGGGAGACCCAACAGTTGCCTTAAAAAACTATTTTCGGTCACTGCCAGGGTTTTAGTCTGGCAGTGACCCCATAGTTCAGCTCTGTACAGGGTGGCACCCCTTGCTTGGACCTTATACATTTCTACAAGGGGGCCAATAACCTTTACGGCACAACTCCTATGGACTTTTAGAATGCCCCCACGAGCCTGAATAAGTTTTAAGTTCGCCTTAGTGATTTGTGGCCCCCATTCCATTTTATCATTTAGGGTAAGTAATCAAAAACAGGGACCCTCTCTAAGGGCCTATCGTCCATTTTAGGGTGTGGGCAATTTGTGGAGTCGGCATGGAAGACAATATACTTTGTTTTCTTTATATTCACCTCAAGTTTCCTTTTCTTGCAAAACTAGCCAAATTTCTCTGAGACACGCTGCATCCCCACAGGTGTTTTAGATAGGAGCAGTGTGTCATCTGCAAACATTAATGAAGGAATTTTGCGGTTAGCAAGGTTAAGGGAGACTATGTCCTTAACTGCTAAGAGATCCTCGATTAGCCCATTTAGAAAAAGGGAGAAAAGGGTTGGTGCGAGAACGCAACCTTATCTCACGCCCTTCTCTACGGGAATCGGAGCTGAAAGTTCCCCTTTATTCCCAAATCTAATTTTAGCAAAAGTGCCTTTATGGAGGCGTTTAAACTGTTGACAGAGGTAAATTGGAGCCCCCATCTCTAACAGGAGGTCCCACAACTGGTCTCGATCTACCAAATCAAAAGCTGATTTGAGGTCCACAAATGTGAGGTAGAGAGAGCCTCCCTCCAACGTGATGGTTTTCCAATAGATCAGTTGTAATCTAAACAATTGATCTATAGTTGAGATTTTGGATCTAAAACCAAGAGCTTGAAGAGGGGTGAGTATATTATGATCTTCCATCCAAGTCTGCAGTCTTCCCAAAAGAACACGTGCAAAGATCTTTTGGGTTACAGCAATTAGGCTAATAGGCCTAAAATTAGCCGGATCTATGGGAGAACCTTTTTTATAAATGGGAATGATCTCGGCACCCACCCACGTTTGGGGGTGTGTCAAGCTATAAAGAATTGCATTAAAGAGGGACTGCAGGTATGGAACCAAAACTACCTGATCGGTTTTAAATAAATCTCCTGGGACCCTATCCAATCCGGGTGCCTTATTTGGCAAGACTTTGGCCAAGGCCATTGTCACCTCAGCCAAGGAACAAGGGGGGATGTCAGTAAGTGGAACGTAAATAGAATCAATTACTGGCGGCCTCTTTACAACAGTTCCTATTTGGGACTTTGTGTATAACATTTTGAAAATGAGAACGCCAGAACTCCTCCCCGAGGTTTGGCTCAATTGCATTCTTACCCTTGGGTTTACCTGTCTTCACCAAATTCCAAAACCCCTCTTAATGGCCTGCGACCTCTCAGTTTCCCATTCAGATTCCGCTTCTAAAATAAGTTTCTTAAAAAAAAACCTTGCCTCCCTAATGCGTGGAATATCGCCCTCACGCAGTTTAGTCAACAGGGCGTTCCTTGCTTCTCTACAAACCCTATTATACCAGGGACTAATACCTCTTTGTTTCTTTTATGGGTTGAAGTAGTATAAAAACCTCTGCCAGGGTTTCAAATATATATATATATATATATATATATATATCTCCAAAACACCACGTCTCCACCAAAGATAACGTGAAGCGCACTCCAAGCTCGTTTCCAAGAATTAATCTTTATTGCTCACTCTCCGTGGAAAGCTAACACGCGCGTTCCGGCACCCTGGCCTTCGTCAGTGTCAGTTGATGCATTCAAAAAACCACATATAAATAATAAATGTCTTCATTGGACGGGAAGGAAAGTAATATATATATATATATATATATATATATATATATATATATATATATATTATCTACTGGCAGTCGCCAGTAGATAGTTATAGTTAGGACCGAGTTCCCAAATTATATTTTGAATTACTTTGGCGCCGGTTGACTTATCTTCGTGAAATTTTCAAAACTAATGGGGCGCTCCGCTCAGCTCCTACCCTGAAAGTCTCGGGGTGATTCGTGAAGCGGGGCTGAGAAAAAAGGGGGGTCCAAAAACGCGTTTTCCCCATGCATTTTCCCATAGGACCTTTAGTCGAAGATACAGCCCGAACGGCTGAACAGAATTACTTGAAATTTGGCAAAGAGGTAGTCCTCAGGTCAGGCATGTGCCTTTTGCATATATGGTGTCAATCTGTTCAGTAGTTCCTGAGAAAATTGCAGTTAAAAGTACATAAATATCTATATGCGCACATAGTGCGCGCACCAAATGTCCGCGAGCGTAATTCTGATTGGTGGTTAGATGTCAGTCAACATTACAATCGGGCGAAATCAGGAATTGTCGGACGCCATTTTGTGTGTGACAGTGAAAAAGAAAGGTGGAGAACGTGAAAAGGGGGGAGGGTAGAGAGTTCCTGACCCCCTAGCCTTTGTCAGGGGGTCCCTGAAGGACCCTGAAGGGTGAAAAAAACATTTTATTTTTTTCAAAAAATCGCGGGGTGCGCGCACGGTGCGTGCACCCCCCAGCTGCCATTTTGAGTTTTAGAGGCAGAAGAGAGCTAAAAACACAAGTGGAGAACGTGAAAAGGGGTCAGGGTGGAGAGTCCCTGACCCCCTAGGCCTTCTCAGGGAGACCATGAAAGACCCCTAAGGTCCCAAAAAGGACTTCGTAAATCAAAAAAACACCATTTCGTTTAATAAAAAAAATTGCCGGTGCGCACACTGTGCACGCATGGTAAAAAACCCTTAAAGAAAAAAAACATTTTAAACTGTTTATAAGTTTATAGAAGATATTAACAATGCTGTTCAACTTTTTCCAAATTCAAAAAAAAAAAGAGCTGAGCCATTCCATATTACAGGATACAGTCAATCTATAACTATATACATAGGTAGTTTATTGTAAAATAAATATATAAAAAAATATAATACATACATAAATTAGCATTTAAAAAACCTTACAAATTCACTAAAAAAACCATAGGTGTCACACACGTTATAGTTAGAAATTAGCATTTAAAAAACCTTGCAAATTCACTAAAAAAAACCATAGGTTTCACACACGTTATAGTTAGGAATTAGCATTTAAAAAACCTTGCAAATTCACTAAAAAAACCATAGATTTCACGCATGTTATAGTTAGCTGGACATTTCACTCGTACAAAACCATTGAAATTCCCCCGTTATAGTTAGTTCAGCTAACTATAACTCGCGCGACCGCAATCCACTGCTGATGACGTCACATATTGCATCACTCATGACATGGTCAGTGACATCACTGATGACATCTCAAATGACCACTGATGACATCATCCTTGTGTAAGAGTGGCTGACCTCCTCTTATCCTAATATAAACTTTGATACACACATTGAAAAATACAAACTAAAGTTTTGAAAACTATAGAGATACCAATACCAGTTAGAACAACCTATTCAGTAATTCCAAAATCTACATACGCATCCACTCATTCATCAACACTTCTATATAGTCACTTATACATGTACTCAGTCATCATATGTACTCATACACCTATACATCCTGTTACACACCTACACTCATACATAGTTACTCACACACATACTCACACATGCAAATAAACATCCATTTACTTGCATATACAGCTATACACACACCACTACACTTACTTCTACAGAAACGTACACATACTTACTCTCTTAAACAATCACTTATAGAAACACATACTTAGTTATACAGGAACTCTTCCAATCTCTCACTCTCATATATCCTCACTTATATACATCAATACTCACATATACTAGTTTAAAACATATGGACTTACTCATAAAGACACTATTGAGACAGTCATTCACTCTCTTACTCACCCATACACATACTCATCCACCCATACTGTCCTGCTCACATACTGTGTCAAAACACATACAAACAGTGAGTCACTCATTCATGCATCTATACGCTAAGTAACATCCCCCACTGAACCATACAGACACTCATATTCATACTCTAAAAACGAACTAATAACCCATATACACACTCATGTAGCTACTCACCAACCCATGCAGCCACTTATACAAAGTGAGACACTGATACAGATATTTAAATATTTAAACATTACTCACTAATACTTGTATTCACTAAGATACTGTTAATAAGTCAGTTATACAATAATTTTACCAAAAAAACATCCAATTAGACACTTATTTACCCATTTATTCTTCCATTAACCTTTAGATATACATGGGGCGTGGCTAGCAGCCGGAGATGGCGGACGTCTAAAAGACAAGCTCCGGGCCAGGGGCGGCAAAATCCTGACATTCCCTGCATCTCTGGGAGCTACGGCGGAATACGGCTCCAGTGCTATGCTGCGGTGGTGTCCGGTGTTCCTGTGACTGCAAAAATAGCTCGCCGCCAACGGCTGTGACACTGTTGCCGGCAGCGCGCTGTTCCGGGCCTGGTGTGGTGGCGGCGGGCTGCAACCGCGGTGCTGTGGTATGGGCTGGGCTGATGTGCGTGACCCGGTGTGCGGACTTGGCCGGTACGTGATCCCCCGGTCTGAGGCCTAACACACAAGTGGATAGTGTGCGAGTTGCGGGGTGCCCGCCCGCCGGACTTCAGAGATTGCACACGGGGCCCCCTTGCATGACGGCCGGGGGGTCCGGTCTGCCTGCACCCGCGCTGTGGCCCTGACTGACGGAGAGACGGCGCTCGGCCCGGCGGGCCCGCCCCGGGTGGAGGCCCCGTTGTACACGCATCGCGTAGTGCGACCTGGGGCGGTCCGGCAGCGACATCTTGTGCCCTGAGGTGGCCTGGTCTGCATGATCTCTGCGCCGGAGTTCGTGTGAGGTGTCCCGGAGGCCTGGGGGTGCCAATGACATGCTCCTGTGAGTCTGGTGTGCTGGGGCACCGGCGGAGGGCTCCCTACGGACGCCGCTGATTCTCCGCGGCTGGACGAAGCTGCGGGAGTCTCCCCTGAAGCGGTGAAGCGGACTTGAGAGGCACCATCTGTGAGGGATCGTCCAGCGTTGACGGCACCTGCTGGGGTAACCCCGGGGCCCGTGGGTGTCCACCCACTGGGGCATGTTGCCTGGCCTGGCAGTGGCTGAAGCGTCGATGCGGAAGGTGAGGAGTGGGGATAGCGCAGAGGGGCCCTGAGCCGCAGATCGCTCTTTGGAGACTGCTGGTGGCGGTGGCGGACCGGGCTTGGGGCCGGAAGCCAAGATAAGGGGAGAACGGAGCCGCGGATAACCCTCACATCCATGCCGCCGTGGCAAGACACGGATAGCCTTACAACTGGCTCCATCACTAGTTCTTCGCGACACCCTCCATGCTAGCAGACTGACCCCGTATGCCGCCTGACCCGCCTGGTGGAGACTAGCAGCTGAAACGGAGGCGACTGTGAAAGGGCGTTTGGGTGCTTGGCTCATTACCCTTCCTGCTGCTTCCCGCAGGGCATAGCTCCTGGCACGGGCGTTAGAGCGGACGCGCTCGGGACGCTCTGATTTGTTCCCTACATTTCGCCCGAGCACAGTTATGGGTAGGGTCAGGATCAAGACACCTGTATGCCAGCCCAGTGGGGGCACTATGTCCCGTCCCTCGACCAGTACGGCCGTTTGCCCGGGCCGATCATCAAGTGGCGATCCACCAGCTAAACTGGATATGATCCTCAAAGAGATCAGGGACACTCGCTCGTCGCTGGAGGGCCAATTGGGAGTGATATCCGTCGACCTGAATCTCCTAAAAGATGACCACCGGAAGCTGGCTGACAAGGTGCGTCACACAAACCAGATAGTGGAGCCCCTGGTGTCACAAGTGGCAGCTCATACCGAACAGCTCTGCCGCATGCGCCAGGAGATCGATGCCCTACAGGCGCGTGCCGACGATGCGGAAGGACGCGCGCCGCAATAACCTCCGGATAGTGGGCTACCTGGAGGGCATGGAGGGCCCGAACCCCACGAACCACATAGAAAACTGGTTGAAATCAGCAGTGGCCCCTACTGGTCTCTCCCTTCACTTTACTGTGGAGAGGGCGCATCGGGTCCCGGCGGGACGGCCTCCGCCCTCTACTAGCGCGTATCCTTAATTACAGGGATCGTGACCACCTCCTGCGCGCGGCCCGGGACAGGGGTCCGCTGCGTGTAGACAACACCACCGTCCTCATCTTCCCGGACTACACACAGGCGGTACAGCGGAAGCGCTTCTCCTTTATGGAGGTGAAGGCGCGAGTGCCTCCCCTTTGCGTGGCTTTTTCCGGCCAAGCTGAAAGTGGTTCATCAACAGCGGTCTCTCTTCTTCGACATGCCGGACAGTGCATGGGACTGGCTGGGCAGAAACTTCCCGGAGGTTCTTCCGGCTAGGAGGTTGGATTCTTCGGCGCCGCAGCCACAGAGACCCCCACGACGATGGAAAAAGACTATGCTGACACAGAGTACGTCCTCCGGGGCCCCGCCGCAGCAGCAAATCCGGGAGGGCCAACGTGAGGCGCTGTGCTCGACCTCCTCCTTTCACTTCACCCGACCTGCGATCAGCACTAGCCCCTCCCCGGGAAACTCCACAGACTCTGACACGGATGGCAGTGTAGCGTTGTTCCCATCGGACTCTACTCACCTTAGCAAAGATCCTCTGGAAAGTCTGCCAGGCTGATGATATGGTTATTTGTGTTCTATTGTGTAACTTGCTCTCCGGAGGTGCGCTTGGCAATGTACACCCGGTTACTGCTCATTGAGGACATCTCCTAGACACTTCGCCCACCTTAGTGGGGCATTGCATCCTACTGTGTAAGCCGGGAAAGTATAGATAGTTCCCCCGTCCTGCCCTGTCTTGGGCGCTTCCACGGGGGATACATGTTACTGCTACCCCAGTGTGTCCTTCACCAACTCCCCCATTAGGCGATAGCACTGGTTTAGAATCTGTAGTCATGTTTTGTTTACAGTTTGGTCGGACGTGGTTGGGGCGTCTGACCCAGTATTGGATAAAAATGTTTTTGTTTACAAGGTTGCCACACGGTCTGCAAGAGGGTGAAATGGGGTGCGGGGGTGGGGTGGGGAGGTGATTGGGGGGGGGGGGGGGGGTGTCTTCTGCCACAATGACGGTTCCTAAGTCCTATGTTTTGATATCCTGGAATGTGCGGGGTATGGGCTCCATTCAAAAACGCCACAGAATAGTTGCCCAGCTGCACCGCCGTAAGGCTCAGATCGTATGTTTACAAGAAACTCACCTGATACATACCGAATCCCTGAAATTACAAAAACGTTGGAGAGGCCAATTCTACGCCACTTCCTACTCCGCCTTTTCTAGAGGCGCTGCGGTGTGGATCCGCGCTGGGGTCCCCTTTGCCTTAGTAGAAAGCCGGATTGACGATCAGGGTAGATATGTGTTGCTGCGGGGCATGTTGGATGGATCGCCTGTGGTGCTGGGCTCCTTGTATGCCCCTAATGTGGAATTCCTTTCCCGGGTCTCCGTGGTCTTGTCTGACTGGAGTGATTGCCCATGGTTGCTTGGAGGTGATTTGAATGCTGTATTTGATGTTGAGCAGGATCGATCACATTCTACCTTGGCTGGTACGGCTGTACATGCTCGGGCTGCGGCCCTGGGTCAGTGGGCACGGGGTTGGGATCTATTAGATCTTTGGAGATTGCAACACCCGGCGGCTAAGGAGTATTCCTTTTATTCTTTTCCTCATCAGTTGCATACACGCCTGGATTACTTTTTGGGCTCACCGACATTGACCTTGGCGGTTTCCCATTGCACTTATTTGGGAAAAACCTTATCTGATCACAACCCCATTGAACTGTGCCTTGGCTGGGGCCGTTCCCCAGCACCGGTACCGACTTGGAGGATGCAGCCCCTCCAGTTGGAGGACCAGGTCTTCCGAGACACCTTGCAAACGGCAATCACCTCATATTTTACTATTAACGAAGGTACCGCGTCAACACGCTCCCTGGAATAGGAAGCCTTTAAAGTGTCAATACGGGGGGTGTCCCTGGGGTCCCTGGTGGGGGCCGGTAGAGAGGTGGTTCGGGATCTGACCCAATTGGAGGCGGCGTTTCAGGGGCAGGAGGCCGAGGCCCAGCGAGACGCGCAAGCTGAGGCATCCTCGCAGGAAGCCAGAGTGAAATACGCAGAAACTTTAGAACGGCTTCGAATATTAGACTACAGGGCGTACACACTTCGAGGCTGACAGGGCTGGCCCATTGTTGGCGCGACTAATTGCCCCCCCGACCTGCCCGACTCCCATCCTGGCCATTAATACCGGACGTCATGGGCAAGTCCACAGTCAACTGGGGGTAAACTCGGTGCTCCGGACTCATTATGAGACACTCTATGGGGCGCACCCACCGCCAGGCACGGAGGTGGTAGCTGAGATTCTGTCGCAGGCGGGCTTGCCGGTGTTCTCAAAGGCAGAGATCCGAGACTTAAAAACCCCAATTACTCCGGCCGAGATTAGAGTGGCTCTCAAGTCGCTTGCCCGGGGTAAGACCCCGGGCTCTGATGGGTTACCCGTCGAATTTTACACCACCTTTTCTTCCCTATTGATCCCGAAACTACACCAACTCTATATGTCATCACTTGCTGAGGGACGGTTGCCCCCTACTACTCGTGAGGCGATCGTCACATCCCTCCTCAAGCCGGAGAAGGATCCCTTAGATATGTCGTCCTATAGGCCCTTGTCACTTCTCAACACGGAATATAAAATTCTTAGAAAACTTCTTGCTAATCGCTTACTCCCACTCGGTTCGCTACTGATCCACACGGACCAATGTGGATTTGTCCCACGCCGGAGTACATCACTGAATCTCAGGCGTTTTCATGCCATCTTGCACGCCTCGGGCCTCCGCCCGGAAAGGCGCAGGGTGTTTATCCCTGGATATATCGCAGGCCTTTGATACGCTCAACTGGTCATATATGTTGGAAGTATTGAAGAAAATGGGTACTCCCCCAGAACTATGTGTTACAACAAACAAATGATGGACGGAATGCTGACAATGCATACATTCTCCCCCAGTCAAGAGATCTGGGTTAAATCCATCGTTCTTTTGCCCACTACACCACCCCAGTTTAGACATGGCCATATGCAAATCAGTCTTGACCCTGTGCCTCATGGGAACAGTCCAGCCCGAACTGCCAAGCCATGTCTTCCCTGGACCGGAATCAAGCATCCTAGGACCGGTTTCTGGCTATCAGCCGTCATCAGCCAGGATAGCTTGACTCCAGTGGCGTAGTGAGCACGGGTCCCACGTCTGGGAATACCCATCCCACTTAGGGCGAAAAGCGTTACAACAAACAAATGATGGACAGAATGCTGACAATGCATACATTCTCCCCCAGTCAAGAGATCTGGGTTAAATCCATCGTTCTTTTGCCCACTACACCACCCCAGTTTAGACATGGCCATATGCAAATCAGTCTTGACCCTGTGCCTCATGGGAACAGTCCAGCCCGAACTGCCAAGCCATGTCTTTCCTGGACCGGAATCAAGCATCCTAGGACCGGTTTCTGGCTATCAGCCGTCATCAGCCAGGATAGCTTGACTCCAGTGGCGTAGTGAGCACGGGTCCCACGTCTGGGAATACCCATCCAATTTAGGGCGAAAAGCGTTACAACAAACAAATGATGGACGGAATGCTGACAATGCATACATTCTCCCCCAGTCAAGAGATCTGGGTTAAATCCATCGTTCTTTTGCCCACTACACCACCCCAGTTTAGACATGGCCATATGCAAATCAGTCTTGACCCTGTGCCTCATGGGAACAGTCCAGCCCGAACTGCCAAGCCATGTCTTCCCTGGACCGGAATCAAGCATCCTAGGACCGGTTTCTGGCTATCAGCCGTCATCAGCCAGAATAGCTTGACTCCAGTGGCGTAGTGAGCACGGGTCCCATGTCTGGGAATACCCATCCCACTTAGGGCGAAAAGCGTTACAACAAACAAATGATGGACGGAATGCTGCCAATGCATACATTCTCCCCCAGTCAAGAGATCTGGGTTAAATCCATCGTTCTTTTGCCCACTACACCACCCCAGTTTAGACATGGCCATATGCAAATCAGTCTTGACCCTGTGCCTCATGGGAACAGTCCAGCCCGAACTGCCAAGCCATGTCTTCCCTGGACCGGAATCAAGCATCCTAGGACCGGTTTCTGGCTATCAGCCGTCATCAGCCAGGATAGCTTGACTCCAGTGGCGTAGTGAGCACGGGTCCCACGTCTGGGAATACCCATCCCATTTAGGGCGAAAAGCGTTACAACAAACAAATGATGGACGGAATGCTGACAATGCATACATTCTCCCCCAGTCAAGAGATCTGGGTTAAATCCATCGTTCTTTTGCCCACTACACCACCCCAGTTTAGACATGGCCATATGCAAATCAGTCTTGACCCTGTGCCTCATGGGAACAGTCCAGCCCGAACTGCCAAGCCATGTCTTCCCTGGACTGGAATCAAGCATCCTAGGACCGGTTTCTGGCTATCAGCCGTCATCAGCCAGGATAGCTTGACTCCAGTGGCGTAGTGAGCACGGGTCCCACGCCTGGGAATACCCATCCCACTTAGGGCGAAAAGCGTTACAACAAACAAATGATGGACGGAATGCTGACAATGTATACATTCTCCCCCAGTCAAGAGATCTGGGTTAAATCCATCGTTCTTTTGCCCACTACACCAACCCAGTTTAGACATGGCCATATGCAAAACAGTCTTTACCCTGTGCCTCATGGGAACAGTCCAGCCCGAACTGCCAAGCCATGTCTTCCCTGGACCGGAATCAAGCATCCTAGGACCGGTTTCTGGCTATCAGCCGTCATCAGCCAGGATAGCTTGACTCCAGTGGCGTAGTGAGCACGGGTCCCACGTCTGGGAATACCCATCCCACTTAGGGCGAAAAGCGTTACAACAAACAAATGATGGACGGAATGCTGACAATGCATACATTCTCCCCCAGTCAAGAGATCTGGGTTAAATCCATCGTTCTTTTGCCCACTACACCACCCCAGTTTAGACATGGCCATATGCAAATCAGTCTTGACCCTGTGCCTCATGGGAACAGTCCAGCCCGAACTGCCAAGCTATGTCTTCCCTGGACCGGAATCAAGCATCCTAGGACCGGTTTCTGGCTATCAGCCGTCATCAGCCAGGATAGCTTGACTCCAGTGGCGTAGTGAGCACGGGTCCCACGTCTGGGAATACCCATCCCACTTAGGGCGAAAAGCGTTACAACAAACAAATGATGGACGGAATGCTGACAATGCATACATTCTCCCCCAGTCAATAGATCTGGGTTAAATCCATCGTTCTTTTGCCCACTGGAACGGCATGGTGAGCAAAAAAACGATGGATTTAGACCCAGATCTCTGTACTGGGATGAATGTATGACATTGTTCTGCATTCTGTCCATCAATTGTTGTTTTTGCATTTGTCACCCCGAGTGGGAAGGGTATGCCCAGACGTGGGTCCCGTGCTCTCCATGCCACTGGAATCAAGCTATCCTGGCTGAAGAGGGGTGAAACCCCGAAACCGGTCCTAGGATGCTTTTTTCCAGTCCAGGGAGGACCTGGCTTGGCAGTTCGGGCTGGACTGTACCCATGAGGCACAGGGTCAAGACTGATTTGCATATGGCTGGGTTCAAACTGGAACGGCATGGTGAGCAAAACAACGATGGATTTAGATCCAGATCTCTGTACTGGGGTGAATGTATGACATTGTTCTGCATTCTGTCCATCAATTGTTGTTTTTGCATTTGTCACCCCGAGTGGGAAGGGTATGCCCAGACGTGGGTCCCGTGCTCTCCATGCCACTGGAATCAAGCTATCCTGGCTGAAGAGGGGGTGAAACCCCGAAACCGGTCCTAGGATGCTTGTTTCCAGTCCAGGGAGGACCTGGCTTGGCAGTTCGGGCTGGACTGTACCCATGAGGCACAGGGTCAAGACTGATTTGCATATGGCTGGGTTCAAACTGGAACGGCATGGTGAGCAAAAAAACGATGGATTTAGACCCAGATCTCTGTACTGGTGTGGTAAATAAAATATTACGCTCTCAGAATTTTTAGTATATAAATAAGATCATGCATAAAGCAAGAGGCTGAGTCTGTGGTATCAGGTTCATAAAGGGCTTTATTCCAATAACTCGAGTCAAAGGGAGAATATTACCATCACCACAAAGGATCTGGAAAGGGACTCAAAAGTATTCGCAATATTCTCAAAACATTATTCACAGAGTACAGTATATATACATTTCTCAATTGTACGTAAGCAAAAGAGCAAGAGAGAATGAGATAAGAGCATGTGGGCGTGTAAGTAGGCGTGAAGGTGGGCGTCCATGTGGGCGTCCACTTGATGATAATAGGTAATTTGTCATAGGTGGGTGGATACCTGGAGGGGGTTGCGTGATCTGCTGGAATTGTACTGGAACTTTGCCTTACTTGTGCTCAACTCGAGCATGACGTGTAACTGACGTGGGGAGGGTTGCTATGCAACCGGACAAGTCTGGAAGTGAGGCCTTCAGTGAGTGAGGCCTTCAGTGTCAGGACGACCAGCACATCTTGTATTATCTGATATCCGATGTCTGGAGCAGGGACTGATTTGTGACATAGGTTGCTCATCACCAAGAGCCGATGTGGCATCTATTTCTTCATTTACTTCATTTACTGCAGAGGCCTTACATGGGGGCTATGGGCTTTTTACTGACGTGAGCTTTGCAATCTCACAAAGAGAGACAGTAAGGCTGGGCTCCCTCCTTGCAGATGGGTCGCGTTCATTCCTCCTTCACCAGGCAAGAATGCGGCTCTGTAGGAGTAAGCAGATAACCGTGCTCAATACTGTCTCGGCACCTCGGTCGGGGCCCCTTTGGCTGAGGCCCAAGTGTGCAAGGCCAAGGATACGTAGCTGCAGCTTTCAAAGCGTTCTGAGGCATGAAACCTCTTTTCGGCTCTGGCTGAGCCATAAACATGGGCTTCATGAAAATGCAGGAAAACATGATGAAAAACGTGTAGGCCTCAATACAGATTTGTCGTTTCTCTCATGGGAGACTGGATGATGGCAGGCCACGTTATAGCATAAGCATCATGATAGAAAGGCCATGGAGGGGAAATACATAGGTTACATGTATGTGCACATAAGCGTTGGGGGGGGGGCACATGGGGACACATAGGCCTCATAGATTTTTATTTTCCTCATTCCCTCCTTGTACCCTAGTGAACCCCCTATGTAACGTCTATTTTCATGAGACAGTCGATCTGTTCTTGCAGCATTATTTTTCCATTTTCAATGCTTTGTAAATAGGGATGTGGAACACATGCAGTAGCACACAGGCCACAAATGGCCGGGCCACACTGCAGACATAGGCAACAACTGAATATCATTAATAGTATCAACCCACAGACGGTCAACACTTTCCATCCCCAAGCCGATATTAATCCCCAGAGCCAACCGGACCATGTCCACGTGCCTGGGTCTTGATGTATGTTTTGGGCAATCTTGTGGAGCCTTGTTATTGCTTTGTATTCTTTGGCATCACCGTTGATGGATGTCATTAAGGCAAACCATGCTCCGCAAGAACCATTATGGGAGAACGGAAAAGGAAAAAGAGGCAACACTCCCTTTACCTTCTGATACGGGGGAAATCGGCCACAGACCCAGCAGTCTGTAGCATTGCTAGTCTGATGTGAATGGTGCAGCATCTGAATAAAGGTATTGTTGCGTAAGGCAAGTCGATATGATAGCTCATGGGATGGCAGATCACTAAATGTGTGCTTTATGGTATCATTAGTGGAGGAGTATAAGAGTGAGGCAATAGGAGGAAAAATAGCATGTAGTATTAAGCTGATACATATTATCGTGATGCACAGAAGAGATAGAAAAATTACAGTCACTATACATCTACCACGTAATATTTTACAGTATTTGCTTTTTATCTTGCTCTTTTTATCAATGTTATTGTCCAAGATCTTATGCAAGCCAGAATACATGTTCAACCGCTTCACCACCTAGTGGACTTAATTGATCAAACGGGTTCTGACTTTTTAGATCTGAGTTTAACTCCTGCTGGGGAGTCTCCTCTAGAAAAGGGGGCTCAAAGTCCAAGCAGTCAGTGTTCTTTTTGGAAAGTACAGTTATTCCCAAAGTAACGTTTGCAATGATGTATCCATCCTTTCCGTCCCACCTCGGCTTAATAGGGCTTGATCTATCAAAGTTCCGGATCAGCGATGGAGTGTCCCTTGACCTGGGTGTTGTCAGGGAAGGCGGCAGCAACCTGCGAACAACAAGAGAGTAGTGCAGACATCAAGGAAGCCAGGTAATCTGTCAGCATGTTACTATCAACATCAGTAATCTTTTAGGCATTGGAGTGCCCCACATATTTGGTGGTCTACCAAAGACCACTTCATAGGGAGATAAGCCTGTTCTAGAATGGGCTATCATTCGCATGTAAAAGAGGGCAACCGGCAGGGCTACCATCCAATCTACACCTTTGTCTGCGCAAATTTTTAATGTCCGATTATGTCTTTCTACAAGGCCTGCTGCTTCAGGATGTCGCACACAATGGAATATCCAGGTATACCCTAACAGAAGGGACACCTGCTTCATTAGTACCAGGACATATTTGTAACCTCTACATCTGTTTGTTTGGATATAATCCATTTGGAGCACTTCAAAAGGGTGGTCAGGTGGATGGAATCCACCTTGTTCCATCGGAATGCCTTTACCTGGATTGAATTGGCAACAGATCATACATGTTCTGACCTTTTGTTTCGCTGCTGCACGCAGGTGCTTGTTGAACCATATATTCTGTAAGCTATCTATCATTGCTTTCTCTCCTAAGCGTGCAGGACTATGTGCGGTATTTATAATCACTTGTACCATCGAATCAGGAAGAAACCATGTGGATTTGCCCTTATTCATCCAACCCTGATCAGTCAGTACCCCTCCTTGTTCCGACCATTTCTTTAATTCGTCTAGAGTAGCATGTGTCTGAATGTCTTGTACATCCCTGGAAGGATCCCTAACTGTCATGGCTTTGGACAGTGATAGTATCTGTGATTTTGTCATGTCTAGTGGGGTCTGAGCTGTCTGTTTAGCTGTTCGGTCTGCCAGATCATTGCCTTGGGAAATGGTATCTGTGGCTCTAGTATGTGCTTTACATTTTAGAATAGCTATGGCTGTTGGTAAATGTATTGCTTCCAGTAGGGCTTGAATAAGGGGGCCATGCTGTATCTTGGCCCCATGAGAGGTCAAGAAACCTCTTTCTCGCCACAGAATCGGTGTAAATGTTTACTCTCAGGTGCTTTAGCTCTTATGCACGCTTGTGTCAGGGCGATGAGCTCTGCTGCTTGTGCTGACAATATGTCTATTCTTTTAGTCTCTATTATTACAGTATCAGTAGTCACTGCATATGCTGCCACTAATTCTCCCGCCCCTGTCCTCATGCATGAGCCGTCAACTTATAGTGTTAGGTCGGGGTCTGGGAGTGCAACGTCTGTCAAGTCTTGTCTTGGTTTAGTCACGGTATGTATTACTTCAACACAGTCGTGTGGTGAAACGCTGTCTGTACTGGAGGGCAAAAGGGTAGCAGGATTCAGTATGTTGCATCGTCTGATCTCTATGTGTGGTTGAAATAGCGTCAACTCATAACCTGTCAGTCTAGCTACAGTCAGGTGTTGTGTTTGTGTCCGGTTCAAGAGAACCTCTACTGCGTGTGGTACTTGTACTGTCAGAGGGTGGCCCAGCACTATCGAGTCACTTTGTCTTATGGCTAAGGCCGTTGCTGCAACTGATTTTAGGCACGCAGGCAAAGCCTGTGCTACTGGGTCTAATGTACTAGAAAAATAAGCACAGGGCTCGTGTTTTCCTGCATGATCTTGTGTTAGGACAGATAGTGCTGTTCCATCCCGCTCTGTCACAAAAAGCATAAACGATTTGTTGTAATCAGGGTTTGCTAAAACTGGTGCTTGACATAAAGCTCTCTTTAATTCTTCAAATGCCACAGTGTGTTCTTGTGTCCAAGAGAGGACTTTAGTAGAAACTGCCTCCTATGTCGTCAACTGTATTAGGGGCTTGGCTATGTAAGCATACTGGGGAATCCACTGCCTGCAATATGAAGTGAGGCCAATGAATGCACGTACCTCCTTTTGTGTCTTGGGCTGTGAAAAACCAGAAATCAATTGAATACGTTCCGGTGCCCACAACTAATTCCCCTGAAAGATCACAATAAAACATGAGAAAAAGGGGAAAGCACCATACCTATTTCCTCGGCTTAATTTCTAAGGGGGCTAATTTCTAAGGGGCTTAATTTCTTAAGGGGCTAGCGGGAAGCGAACCTCCTCAGGGGCCAGCAGAAAGCCAATATTCTCCTCCTTCCCCCCTTTTTGACAGGAGGAAATCTGAAACAGATTTCACTGCTGTCAAACACTACCAAACCCTGTGTCTTGTCAACACTATTAATCCCTGTGTGTAGCTACTGGGCGTAAGCAAAATTATAGGAGATACACAGCGTATTTGAAACGGCGAGAAATCCTTCAAATTAATGTACAAACCTCATTGTGTTAGCTCATAAGCTGGCCAAATGACATCTCATATGCAAATGTCCCTATTACATGAACCTACACCAACCTGAAGTCAATATTAATGCTAGGAGGCCCTAATAGGAATGCTAAAGTACCTAAATATTCGGAAAACCAAGTTGAAGAACAGTTGTTAATGTTGATAATTAATAATTTATCTGCTAAAGAAATCAGTCATTTTGCAATAATTTCCACCTATACAATAAATAGCCTAATTTAAAAACAAGTCAACTTTTGGGGCCACCACTTACAAGAATGAGCTTACTAAAGCAAACTATAAAAAGGAAATCCTGTCAGATATTTTCTCATTACCCTAAATACCGAGCCTCATTTGTCACTCTGGGGTGGCAGTCCTTATTTAAAACAGGCCTTTCAAGAGTTAAGATGCGAGTGCATAGATCATAATGGTTCCTTAATGTCCAATCTGGAAACATATGACCGAGGCTGCCTGTCTATAAGAGAAAGGCAGTCATGTGATACATATTTTAGTCTTGCATAACTTTTTTCTTCTTTTATTCATCTCCAATACCAATTAGACATACACTGATAACGTGTTGTCTGCTATTTTGACAGCATGATAAAGGTAATATCATGTCTGTGAAATTTAGTAATTGTGAACAAGTTCCAGCCAAGCGCAGCGCAAAGACTTACGTCGTCACGTCCATCTCTGTAACGCCCAGGAGAACTTGTATCAATGCCAAACATACTGGTCAATACAACACAAAAACAAAACATATATAAAATACATATGCCAAGCCATCAGTATACCAAGCACAGAAAGCATAGACAATTACACTAACATATATAAATGAGCAGCGATGCGCAATTACAGTACCTACAGCTCAGAGGCGAACATTCTGGCCTGCTTAATTTGTCAGGCTTATAATCAATAATTGATTTACCTGCCCTATACACCCCCAACTGACAGTGGGTCATCCCAATGATGACCAGCTGGCAGCTGAAATCACCGTGTCAAGTCTGACACACAGGATCAGCAACAATAATCAAAAATGAAGAACACACGAACCTGTCTTTTTTTTTTTTATAAAAATGAGCTATGCATCTTTGTACACAATGTACCCTCATGTCCTAGTCGAAGATGCATCTCCCATCTTTCCTCACAGACCCGTAACCACTGGATCATTTATCCAATGCAACTGGTGGCAGCTTGTGGCCACAATTCAAAAATGTCTGAATTTGAAAATCGTTTTTATATAGGCATATAGCCCTTAAAATTCCAAGCAAGAGCAACATTTTACTTTCTGGCCAGAAGCAATATAACATTTGCTAAAAAATAAAACAAATCTTCTCCATAGACATTTCCCCGGGGCACTGGTTTTGCACAGAATAGAACAAGGGAATCTTTCTCGACTTACATTTCTCAGCTGCCCTGTCTTATCAGAGAAGCTAAAAATAGCCCCTCAGCGCGGCCTGAGCCTGGGCTGCCAGCCATCTTTTTTGTTTTTCCTACTCCTGGCCCCCAAGGCTCTCCGGCTGCAGGCATTACACAGATGGGATGTCAGAGAAGCTTTCTAAGCAGTGCCTCTGTTCTGCTCCTCTCACCGGCCCCCACCTACACTGGCTACAAGGTCAGAATCTGTCTCCGATTTCTGTATCACATTCTGCTCAACACAGCCCCCACCTTCTCCTCACTCTGAAGCTGTCAAAGACAAAAAGACTACTCAATTCCATAAAAACTGCAATAATTCGCCCAATTGAAAAATTATTTTTACATACAATTTGCTCTCAGGGGGTCATAATCTTACCGACTTGACCCAGCACATTGGCTCACTGGACCACCAAGAACACAAACCTGTATTCTTGAACAATTTGCAAATTCGAAATACCCACAATTCTTTTTTTTCAAGCTGAACTTTTCACTAATTATTTTTTCGTTAACACTTTGTACATTAGGGGTGTCATCAAATCACAGGTGTTGCTCCTTCTCTAGCTACACCCCTCTCAATTTCCTTTTGACAACGTAGTCAAATGTTGGACCATGTAAACACCAGCTATGCGCTGTGCGTTTGGTGGGAGGCTCAAGAACCTTTGGGCTACTATATAATTATTATATGTATCGTGGTACTTGCGGTGGCACTCTAACTGGTCCTTCTACTGGGGCCACTCTTGCTAGGTCCTCTGAAAGGACGGGATAAATACCAGCAACGTCAGTATTTCTTTCTCTGTCAGCCTGCGCTCATTTTACCTGCTCCACTTCCTCCTGTAACATCTTTTCCTTGGCTTTTCCAGACTCCAGTCTACTTCTCTCTGCTTCGTGAAACACTTACTCTGTCCTCCTATGTGACTCCTTGCGCCAAAACTCAATGGCATCCTTCCGAGCTGGTCTACATTTTCTCTTTCATAAGAGTGTTTCGTTGTCTGTCTACTTGTTCTGCTTTTACTCGGATACCTTCCTCAACTAATACGTTTTCTCGGGCTTTGTCTGAATCCTCCCTACTGTTATCCTCTTTTCTGAGCGCTTTCTCTATGCGTCTATGCTATTCTTTACGCCATAATTCAATGGCATTTTTCTGTGACTGTCTGGCTTTCTTTTTCCATAATGCTTCTTCTACTCTCATGATGCAATCTGCATCCCATGTCCCAGCAGCGGGCCATCTCTGACTCTCTGCTAAATCCTTGGTGTAGTCCACCCATAGATCAAGATATAATACGGCATCTAGGCCATGTTTATGGTACATAAAGTACCCTGGAGTGTCCCTAGGTGGAATGGGAACAGCTTCTTCGAGTACCCCTTTTCTGGTTTTGATCTGTCTTAATTTTGAAAAGAGCGGCATTTTTAGACCTTATTACTTGAACACACTTAATACAATAAACACAATAATGAACAATCATTCACACCACAATATGTAGAACGTATTAAAACATTTAACATTTAACAGTTAACGAACGATGATAACTAATAGGAAACTAGTTACTGACATAATACTAACACTAGATAATACTGAATTATATGCAAGACATACTAGATATACTGCTAAACAGTACAGATACACTGCTGAAACAGTGCAGACCGGATTTGTGTACCCAAACCCGTCTTGACCGGCACAACCTAATGTGCACGTCTAACTGCCTCCCCAGCAACGGTACTCACCGGGTAGCACGGAACGGAAGGCCTCGGAACTGAACTGGACTAGACCAAACTGGACTGGACTGGACTCGACTCGTGACTTGGATACTTCGGAATCTGGTGGGCCTCTGTATACCTCGGACACAGCTCTCTCGCAGGTGGGCTCTGGGTAGGACAATCTGCGTTCCTCACCGCCTCGTCTGGATGCCTGGTCGCAGTCCGTCCCCTTCGTTGGCTTGAGGGAGTTGGCGGGAAGACCCGCGACGTGCGCGCTTGAAGTCCGTCACGGCTATGGAAGGGGGCAAAACTGGACCTTCATCTCCGGCGTGTGGGGAAAGAGATTAAACTGTTCGGGCGCCATTATGTGGTAAATAAAATATTACGCTCTCAGAATTTTTAGTATATAAATAAGATCATGCATAAAGCAAGAGGCTGAGTCTGTGGTATCAGGTTCATAAAGGGCTTTATTCCAATAACTCGAGTCAAAGGGAGAATATTACCATCACCACAAAGGATCTGGAAAGGGACTCAAAAGTATTCTCAATATTCTCAAAACATTATTCACAGAGTACAGTATATATACATTTCTCAATTGTACGTAAGCAAAAGAGCAAGAGAGAATGAGATAAGAGCATGTGGGCGTGTAAGTAGGCGTGAAGGTGGGCGTCCATGTGGGCGTCCACTTGATGATAATAGGTAATTTGTCATAGGTGGGTGGATACCTGGAGGGGGTTGCGTGATCTGCTGGAATTGTACTGGAACTTTGCCTTACTTGTGCTCAACTCGAGCATGACGTGTAACTGACGTGGGGAGGGTTGCTATGCAACCGGACAAGTCTGGAAGTGAGGCCTTCAGTGAGTGAGGCCTTCAGTGTCAGGACGACCAGCACATCTTGTATTATCTGATATCCGATGTCTGGAGCAGGGACTGATTTGTGACATAGGTTGCTCATCACCAAGAGCCGATGTGGCATCTATTTCTTCATTTACTTCATTTACTGCAGAGGCCTTACATGGGGGCTATGGGCTTTTTACTGACGTGAGCTTTGCAATCTCACAAAGAGAGACAGTAAGGCTGGGCTCCCTCCTTGCAGATGGGTCGCGTTCATTCCTCCTTCACCAGGCAAGAATGCGGCTCTGTAGGAGTAAGCAGATAACCGTGCTCAATACTGTCTCGGCACCTCGGTCGGGGCCCCTTTGGCTGAGGCCCAAGTGTGCAAGGCCAAGGATACGTAGCTGCAGCTTTCAGAGCGTTCTGAGGCATGAAACCTCTTTTCGGCTCTGGCTGAGCCATAAACATGGGCTTCATGAAAATGCAGGAAAACATGATGAAAAACGTGTAGGCCTCAATACAGATTTGTCGTTTCTCTCATGGGAGACTGGATGATGGCAGGCCACGTTATAGCATAAGCATCATGATAGAAAGGCCATGGAGGGGAAATACATAGGTTACATGTATGTGCACATAAGCGTTGGGGGGGAGGCACATGGGGACACATAGGCCTCATAGATTTTTATTTTCCTCACTGGGGTGAATGTATGACATTGTTCTGCATTCTGTCCATCAATTGTTTTTGCATTCCCCCAGAACTATGTGCCTGGATCCAGTTGCTTTACACCGCCCCCACGGCCAGGGCGAAAACAGGCTCGATTATATCTGCAGCCTACCCCATCTTCCGAGGTACACGCCAGGGTTGCCCATTATCGCCTATATTGTTCGTCTTGGCACTTGAACCGTTAGCCGAACCCCTCAGGCGGGTCATGGTGCCCCATGGCATCCTGTTGGAGGGTGTCTTGCACTCGGTCTTGCTGTGCGCGGACGATATGCTATTGTACTTCCGGGATCTCCACGCTGCCATGGGTGAGGTGGCGGATCTCTTTCTCCGCTTCGGAGAGATCTCTGGGTTACGCCTCAATGCCTCCAAGTCCGTAGCCTATTCTTTCAGTGGCAAGCTTGAGGCGCCGGTGCTCAGTTTCGGGCCCCTGTCCTTCAGGGTGGCGCCGGTCACCTTTAGGTACTTGGGGATTAATATCTTTTGTTCCGTGCCAGATGTAATTGCAGGTAATCTGGTGCGCACCATCTCTTCCATACGCTCCCAAATTGCATTCTGGAACACACTGCCCCTCACTATAGCAGGACGCGTAACGATATCCAAGATGGTGATGTTGCCTCGCCTACTTTACTACTTCGTTAATGTCCCGGTAGCATATCCCGCTTGGATCTTTCGTGAACTAGACACACTGCTGATCTCGCTGATCTGGGGGACGGGGAGGCGTAGGCTTGCGTTGGCGAAGTTGAGGTTACCGAATGGAGCTGGCGGGATGGCTGCACCCGATTTTAGGGCATACTGCATCGCTGGCCAGTTGCAGTGGTTGGCCTACTGGCTGGCCCGGAAAAACCTGTTTGAAATTGGCTATACCCCGACCCAACTGGCACGTGGTGCCCTGCAGTCGTTGTTGTGCCCTGGCGCTCCTAAACCATTGGACCCACCAGCCCGGCTAAAGATAGCGCTCCATTACTGGACAAAGGCATGTAAATATGCCAAAATCCAAAATCCATACTCCCCCAAATATGCCGCTGTGCGGCCTCCCCACAAGACGGGGAGTTTTGTGTGCCGGGCAAGTATGTGCATGGACGCAGCAAGGGGTGGAAACTATAGGGGCCTTTTTCCAAGAGGGCAACTTGATGCCTCACGAAGAGTTTGTGAGGGTTAACAGGGTACCCGACACCCAGTTTCTGCTCCATGCTGCGATCGCTCGGTATATTCGGACACACTGGCAGACGACGCCGGCGGAACCCTCCACATTTCACCTTCTGCGTTCCCTCCACATAATGGGTCATGGACGATTCTTGGTCAAATGGCTTTATTAGGGCCTCCGGAAGCACACTCAGGTCTCTGTGTCCGCTCTCCGGACACGGTGGGAGACAGATTTGTCACGGACATTTAGTGATAAAGAGTGGGCTTATATCTTGGAGTACCCTAAAAAAGTATCCCGCAACTGCAGATTGAAAACTATTCAACTATTTGTCCTTCACAGGGCGTACCTTACTCGCCATACACTGGGCAAGATGTACAACACGGCGGATGCCACCTGCCCCCGCTGCTTGGCGCCGGACGCCGACCTGGTACACATGCTGTGGGTTTGCCCGACGTTGCGTGGATACTGGGGTAGGATAACGGAGCACGATTGCCGAGCGCCCCTCCTGGGACACGGCAGGGGCTTGTTTATTGGGGCTTTTACCGCTCTCCTTGAAGGCAAAGCTGATGCGCGGCTTCGCCAACCTGGCATTAATGCTGGCAAAGCGCCTGATAACACAGTGGTGGAAATCCCGCACACCGCCATGTGTTGAGACATGGGGTGATGAGGTGTTAATGAGGAGAGTCGGGGGCTGCGTAAGCGGCCTATCTCCCTGGAATGGAAGCACCTGACTGAATCATTCAAAAGCGAGATGGAGGAAGAGGAGGGGGGGCTGTGGGGTCTGCCCCCCAGAATCCCCCCTCATAAGCGGTGGTGCTCGTTGACGGAAATGGGTCATTGGGAGTGAGAGTGTGTGCCTGACTCCGGATTATGAGCGGAGTGGTGATTCGTGGGGTCGTGTTCCCGCTTCGCGTGATACATGGACTGGCCTCCTTCCTTCCTCCTCCGTGGGTTTGGGGTAGGGTTGCCCCCCGCTTCGGCTCGCCATCCCCCCCCCCCCCCCCCGGGAGGATGCTCTGAGTCCCCCCAGACTGAGACTGCTTACTTTGTGGCATGGTTGGGTATGGAGGGTGGGTTCCGGGTGGGATTGGGGGTTGTGGGACAGTTGAGTGGACACCGCTCCTCCTGTAAACAATGGTTCGAAGGCTAGGCATGTGGAGCACAACACTGGGATAGAATGGTGTCCTTCCTAGCGGTCTTGAGACATTATAGTGCTATATTGTGGACAACAGCACAATTTGAATGGATGCTGCACAAAGTCTGAACTGTATCCTGTGTTCCCGGAATAATTCAATGTTCAATGTGATATGTAGTATGATATACCTGCAAATGGAAATCCCAATAAAGTTTGTTTTAAAAAAATAAAAAAATTAAAACCTTTAGATATACATATATAAAAAATATTTATTTTGCAGAAAGACACATATTCACTGGATGATGTCATCAATGATGTCATTTGAGATGTCATCAGTGATGTCATGAGTGATGTCACTGACCATGTCATGAGTGATGTAATATGTGACGTCATCAGCAGTGGATTGCGGGCGCGCGAGTTATAATTAGCTGAACTAACTATAACGGGGGAATTTCAATGGTTTTGTACGAGTGAAATGTCCAGCTAACTATAACATGTGTGAAACCTATGGTTTTTTCAGTGAATTTGCAAGGTTTTTTAAATGCTAATTCCTAACTATAACGTGTGTGAAACCTATGTTATAAATAATTGTGTGAAAAAGAAAAATAAGAGGAGATAATAATGATAAATTTGAAATTGGGAGAGAGAAAAAATGGAAAAAAGACAAAGAAACAAACAGACAAACTGGTGTAGACATATATATGCACTCGAATAGACAGTATTTTTTCTATGTTTATTGATTGTGTTTTATCACGTGGTGTAAGCATTACATAAAAAATGGCGTTTCTTACTTGCTGGCTATGTGAACAAGGGCAAGTGGTGCCCGAAACGCGTCATCAGAAAACAGCAATAAACATCGATTTTTGCCTGAAACTTTGGTGGTTCGTGTATCCTTTGTGGCGGAGGAAGCGTTGACTACGCGGTCAGCTGACGAAGGATCATCGGTGATATATATATATATATATATTTTCCAACAAAGATGCCCAAAGCATTTGAAAGCGCACACGACTTGCAGAGGAAAACCTTCCGGTTTTATTTATATGAAGAACAGGCATCAGCTTTCAATTCGTTTGTCCTTGTCCCGACGCGTTTCGAGGCTTCCTGCCTCTTAGTCATGGGTGATTAGGCAAATGCAGCAGATGGCTCCGATATTTCTTTTTACAGCATACTTTATTTAAATACCCCCAGTGGGCTTTGCGTAGTGCGTTAGTGTTACCTTGTGATGCTGGGACTTGTAGTCCATGTTCAGAGTCATTTTAACTTTAAAACCCCCAGTGGGCTCCGCTGTAATGTGCTTTCAATTTAATCCTTTATTTTCCTTCAGTGGGCTTTGAAAATGACGCCAGTTCGAATTAATCTCCCCTGAAGTGCTGATGAATCTGGCACAGTTCCGATTCCAGCCTCCCAAGAGTAGAGGGATGGTGCAGCTTTCCACGGCAGGGCTGCCGTTTGAATATTTTCCAACAAAGATGCCCAAAGCATTTGAAAGCGCACACGACTTGCAGAGGAAAACCTTCCGGTTTTATTTATATGAAGAACAGGCATCAGCTTTCAATTCGTTTGTCCTTGTCCCGACGCGTTTCGAGGCTTCCTGCCTCTTAGTCATGGGTGATTAGGCAAATGCAGCAGATGGCTCCGATATTTCTTTTTACAGCATACTTTATTTAAATACCCCCAGTGGGCTTTGCGTAGTGCGTTAGTGTTACCTTGTGATGCTGGGACTTGTAGTCCATGTTCAGAGTCATTTTAACTTTAAAACCCCCAGTGGGCTCCGCTGTAATGTGCTTTCAATTTAATCCTTTATTTTCCTTCAGTGGGCTTTGAAAATGACGCCAGTTCGAATTAATCTCCCCTGAAGTGCTGATGAATCTGGCACAGTTCCGATTCCAGCCTCCCAAGAGTAGAGGGATGGTGCAGCTTTCCACGGCAGGGCTGCCGTTTGAATATTTTCCAACAAAGATGCCCAAAGCATTTGAAAGCGCACACGACTTGCAGAGGAAAACCTTCCGGTTTTATTTATATGAAGAACAGGCATCAGCTTTCAATTCGTTTGTCCTTGTCCCGACGCGTTTCGAGGCTTCCTGCCTCTTAGTCATGGGTGATTAGGCAAATGCAGCAGATGGCTCCGATATTTCTTTTTACAGCATACTTTATTTAAATACCCCCAGTGGGCTTTGCGTAGTGCGTTAGTGTTACCTTGTGATGCTGGGACTTGTAGTCCATGTTCAGAGTCATTTTAACTTTAAAACCCCCAGTGGGCTCCGCTGTAATGTGCTTTCAATTTAATCCTTTATTTTCCTTCAGTGGGCTTTGAAAATGACGCCAGTTCGAATTAATCTCCCCTGAAGTGCTGATGAATCTGGCACAGTTTGCCTAATCACCCATGACTAAGAGGCAGGAAGCCTCGAAACGCGTCGGGACAAGGACAAACGAATTGAAAGCTGATGCCTGTTCTTCATATAAATAAAACCGGAAGGTTTTCCTCTGCAAGTCGTGTGCGCTTTCAAATGCTTTGGGCATCTTTGTTGGAAAATATTCAAACGGCAGCCCTGCCGTGGAAAGCTGCACCATCCCTCTACTCTTGGGAGGCTGGAATCGGAACTGTGCCAGATTCATCAGCACTTCAGGGGAGATTAATTCGAACTGGCGTCATTTTCAAAGCCCACTGAAGGAAAATAAAGGATTAAATTGAAAGCACATTACAGCGGAGCCCACTGGGGGTTTTAAAGTTAAAATGACTCTGAACATGGACTACAAGTCCCAGCATCACAAGGTAACACTAACGCACTACGCAAAGCCCACTGGGGGTATTTAAATAAAGTATGCTGTAAAACGAAATATCGGAGCCATCTGCTGCATTTGCCTAATCACCCATGACTAAGAGGCAGGAAGCCTCGAAACGCGTCGGGACAAGGACAAACGAATTGAAAGCTGATGCCTGTTCTTCATATAAATAAAACCGGAAGGTTTTCCTCTGCAAGTCGTGTGCGCTTTCAAATGCTTTGGGCATCTTTGTTGGAAAATATTCAAACGGCAGCCCTGCCGTGGAAAGCTGCACCATCCCTCTACTCTTGGGAGGCTGGAATCGGAACTGTGCCAGATTCATCAGCACTTCAGGGGAGATTAATTCGAACTGGCGTCATTTTCAAAGCCCACTGAAGGAAAATAAAGGATTAAATTGAAAGCACATTACAGCGGAGCCCACTGGGGGTTTTAAAGTTAAAATGACTCTGAACATGGACTACAAGTCCCAGCATCACAAGGTAACACTAACGCACTACGCAAAGCCCACTGGGGGTATTTAAATAAAGTATGCTGTAAAACGAAATATCGGAGCCATCTGCTGCATTTGCCTAATCACCCATGACTAAGAGGCAGGAAGCCTCGAAACGCGTCGGGACAAGGACAAACGAATTGAAAGCTGATGCCTGTTCTTCATATAAATAAAACCGGAAGGTTTTCCTCTGCAAGTCGTGTGCGCTTTCAAATGCTTTGGGCATCTTTGTTGGAAAATATATATATATATATATATATATATATTTTATTTTATCTACTGGCGGTCGCCAGTAGATAGTTATAGTTAGGACCGAGTTCCCATAGGAAATCTGAACATTCTATTTTGAATAACTTTGGCGCCGGTTGACTTATCTTCGTGAAATTTTCAAAACTAATGGGGCGCTCCGCTCAGCTCCTACCCTGAAAGTCTCTGGGTGATTCGTCAAGCGGGGGCTGAGAAAAAAGGGGGGTCCCAAAACGCGTTTTCCCCATGCATTTTCCCATAGGACCTTTAGTCGACGGTACAGCTCGAACGGCTGAACAGAATTACTTGCAATTTGGCAAAGAGGTAGTCCTCAGGTCAGGCCTGTGCCTTTTGCATATATGGTGTCAATCTGTTCAGTAGTTCCTGAGAAAATCAAAAGTAAAATCACATATATATCTGGGCGGAGCCCAACTACACATCTCATCGTGAGATCTGATTGGCTGTCAGCACTTCATCCAAGAAGTGTTGGCAGCCATCTTGGGACCAATATACATCATAGCACCTCATTAAAAAGCATTGCAGTTAATAGAAGGTTTTAAGACTTTAGTTACATTATAAATCATTTGTTGATGGTACCATACTCATTTTAGGTATTGTGGTGTGTTCTAAGGTGATTTTACCATGTGAAAAAGCCTTCTGCTTTGATATCATGAATCATGTTTGAGAGAAAACTATTTTCTCATGCTTTTCCCACAGAGGTTTGGAAGGTGATCTATAAGCTAAACTGAGAGCATATTTTCTGTAAATTCACATTATCTTTCTCAGTCACGTGAGAATGAAGTCTGACATTCTCAATAAAACATGTACATCCATCAAAGGCAGAGACTGTCAGTTGATTCCTTTGTGTTCTACTGCAGCTTCCCAGAGTGTTCTAAAGAACAACTAGAGCGCTAACAGTCCTACTTATGACAAACGTATGGCATACGTAACTCTTTAAACATTTAATTTAAAAAGGAACAAAATGAGGGGGTTCATTTTGCCAAAGAAAGTATGATTAGTGCTGCAGAAAGAAAAATTAGGGCACATTTTGAGTGACTTCTCAAATCCTCTTCTATTTCATTAAAAAATTCTGACATGCAGACGGAAACATGCACTTTCAATACCAGCAGCAGACTTACCTGGTGGGCAGTAGCTTTACTACAGTGATCTAATAAGCAACTAGTGTGCTAACATTCTGAATTTATGGCAAATGTGTGACACATCTGAATGCCTTCTTTATGGAATCAAAGTAAAAAACTGAAATCCTACTGAGGAGACAGTAGTAAATGAGAAAATTGGGAAACATCATAACAAATAAGTCTCCCAAAATGGCCACCAGACACAAAAGAGCCCAAATGTAGCCCAAATATCACCAAGATGTAGCCCAAGTATAGCTCGATGACAGAATGTCCCAGAGTGTTCTTAAGAACAACTAGAGCGCTTACCGTCTTACTTATGACAAAAGTATGGCGCACCTGAAGCCATCTTGATTGGAATAAACTGGTAACACTTAAAACTTCATAACAAATAAATCTCCCAAGATGGCCACCAGAGATAAAAGAGCCCAAATGCAGCACAAATATCACCCAGATGTAGCCCACATGTAGCCCAATGACAGAAGTGTGCAAAACACTTATTTTTTGTGTATTTGCAGTTTTATATAGTGCAGACTTGTCAGGTATTGGAGTGCTTTACATGAGCATTGGTTACATCACACAAGATCAAATTCATTTTGGTGGTAGACATGGGGAGATCAAGTGATTTGACCAGAATCACAGAATGTTGAGCTGAAGAAGAAACTCCAACCTGGTTCCCCAGTTGCAAAGTCTGCAGCTCTGGAAGTAACACAACATCCTCTCCCCTAGGTGCAACATTTAATCAAGGGGTCAACTGGATAAAAAAACCAAGATTACAAATAATTTAAAAGTTCTTTGTCGCTATTTGAAAACTCAGAAAATATGTCCTCATTTTAGTTTTTTAGAGCACCAACCATACTTTTGATGCAAATAAGACCCTCTCATATATGTAATTTCTAAAGGAAATACTCTAGGTATTACAGTTTTGATTACATCAAGATGACGTCAGGCGTTCCCCACTTTTGTAATAAATATAGAATGTTAGCAATCTAGTTGTTCATTGGGATACTGTTGAGAGGCAGAGGCGAGGGGCACGGACTCTGAAAATTGAAGGCAGGTAGGAGAGTGCAGAGGCAACAATTTTACGACACTGGGCAGGCAGGAAGGGCAGTGGCAGCACAACCGACTATGAAGGGCAGTGGAAAGGGGGGCAGGGGCAACAAACCAACAATACAGGACTGGCAAGAGAGGCTGTGGCAATATAATAGACCATTGTGGGCAGAAGGAAGAGGCAGTGGTAGAACAACCATACATGCCAACAGACCCGATTCAGCCAGGAAACGTCCAATGTTTTTAAGCTCAAATGGGCTTTATATGATCTGTCTCCTGTCTACAATCTCCTCTTTTTCAATGTAACTCAAAGGGGAAAATCAATACCCAGTTTTTTTCCAAAATCTCCCTCTTACCAAGTTCAAAATGTTCGCAAGTATGGTACATTGGATCATGGTAGGCAGGAGGAGTTGGGGTAGGGACATGGACTCAGATAACAGAGGACAGGAGGGACATGGAGAGGTGCACCAAACTGACCCTACAGGGCAGGCATCAGGGTTTGCAGCAGCACAATACACCACACAGCGCATGCGGGACGGGAGTGCAGCACAACAATCCATAGAAAGCAATAGGGAGGGGACATGAACATGGACAACAGAGAACAGAGGGGAAAGAGGCAATGGTAGCTAGCTGACCATAATGGACAGACAGGAGAGAAAGCTGCAGCATAACAGACCATAAATGGCGGAGGGACGGATCAGGGGCATTACAATGGAACAGACAAGCCAGGAGGGAGGGAATAGGGGTCTGCACATGTAAACAGAGCGCTGGGGGCAAGGGGACAGGAGCAGCAAGATGACCATGGAGGTCAGGCAGGATGGGCACTAGAAACAAGACACACCATGGAGAGCAACAATGAGACTATGATGGCATACACACAGACCATGGAGGGAAGGTGGGAGGGGGTCAGGGGCAGCTAGCTGACCACACAGGGAAGGTGGGAGGGGCCATGGCAGCACAAAAGACCATGCATGGCAAGCGGGAGGGTTAGTGGCAGCACAATGGCTATGATGGGCAGGAAGGAGGGTGCAGGGGCATGCACAAAGGACTATGGAGGATAGAAGGGAGGGTCTGGACCTGGCACAGACAAGAGAGTTCAGGGAAAGGGGCTTCTCAACAGACCGCGCGGGGCAGGCAGGAGGAGCAGTTGCAGCACAACAGACCAGGGAGGGCAGAAGGGTGTGGCAGTAAAATGGACCTTGGAGGACAGGAGGAAGGGGATAGGGGCATGGCATGTGGACAGGCAGGGTGGAGGTGGCAGGGACAAGTTACAGTCATCTGACAATGCTAGGCAGAAGGGAGGGGAGTGGCAGCTCAACAGAACACTCAGAGTAGATAGGAGTGGCAGGTCCATGGTACATGGTGGGCAAAAAGGATGGAGCAGGGGCATGCACAAAGACATCGGAGGGCAGGGGGAAGGAGAATAGGGGCGGCAAGCTAAGCACAGAGGCTAAGCAGGAGGTCAATGATGGGCCATAGAATTGGGCAATGGAGGTCAGGTGGAGTGGACTGGTACATCATGCTAAATGGAGGGCAGTGGCAGCACATCAGACCATGCATGGCAGATACATAGAGAAGAAGGGTGCGGACACCGGCGCTACGGGCTCTCGGCCTTTCTGACAGCCCCTTCTCTCCCCCCCTCCCCCCCCCTTCCGGCCTGCTGCTTACCGTGGATATTGCGTGGTCCCGCTGTGCCCCAATCGACAGTTGATGCCCCCTCCCACTCTAACGCAGAATGATATCCTCTCCCCTCCTCCCCCCTTACCCTTGACCCCGCCTGAGTTTACGACCCTAATGTTGATCCCCCCTATCGCAGCACACACACAGGGAGCAGTTTGGTTATTGGTTAACTCCCTGATCGAATCCCTACCTAACCACGGATAACAAATGATGGAGGCGTCGCCCGGCGCCCCCGAAGCGCTACCCTACCTAGCGTGCCCTGAATACTGCTGATGAGGGAGGGAATAGGGGTCTGCACATGGAAACAGAGGGCTGGGGGCAAGGGGACAGGAGCAGCAAGATGACCATGGAGGTCAGGCAGGATGGGCACTAGAAACAAGACACACCATGGAGAGCAACAATGAGACTATGATGGCATACACACAGACCATGGAGGGAAGGTGGGGGGGGGGGTTAGGGGCAGCTAGCTGACCACACAGGGAAGGTGGGAGGGGCCATGGCAGCACAAAAGAACATGCATGGCAAGCGGGAGGGTTAGTGGCAGCACAATGGCTATGATGGGCAGGAAGGAGGGTGCAGGGGCATGCACAAAGGACTATGGAGGATAGAAGGGAGGGTCTGGACCTGGCACAGACAAGAGAGTTCAGGGAAAGGGGCTTCTCAACAGACCGCGCGGGGCAGGCAGGAGGAGCAGTTGCAGCACAACAGACCAGGGAGGGCAGAAGGGTGTGGCAGTAAATGTCATGAGTGATGTCACTGACCATGTCATGAGTGATGTAATATGTGACGTCATCAGCAGTGCATTGCGGGCGCGCGAGTTATAGTTAGCTGAACTAACTATAACGGGGGAATTTCAATGGTTTTGTACCAGTGAAAAGTCCAGATAACTATTACACCCCTGAAACCTATGTTTTTTTCAGTGAATTTCTAAGGTTTTTTTAAATGCTAATTCCTAACTATAACGTGCCTAAAACCTATGGTTTTTTCAGTGAATATATATATATATATATATATATATACACACACACACAAATAAAGATTTCAACTTCTCAGTCCCTCTATTCAAACTGGACACCCCATCTCTTATGAAGGTTGTTCATCAGCTTATATAATGGCTACATATTCCCAGAGAGGACCCCAGAAGTCTCTCGGCTTAGAGGCTGGTGGCAATGTTCCGCATATAATTCTGTCATCTCTCCACACATTTTCACGTCTTTTACCAATCCTTAAAGTGGGGCATTCCCTTTCCTCCCCATGTCATTGCCACCCTACGCCAGCCCCGCATAGTTGCCATTGATAGTAGCCTTCTGTAATGCGTCTTTATTTATATATATATTATATATATATAAATAAAGACGAAGAGCCAGACACCCAAATTCAAACAGGCATGTCATTTATTAAAGTAAAAACCGGAACTCATTGTCTCTGACGCGTTACGGCTTCGTTAAGCCTTGATCACAGAAAAGCAGTTCTTTTATAATAACGTGATCTTGTACTTTTTAAAAGGGGCAGGCTGACATCAATCAAATGCAGTCTCAGGTCCTATGTTTCCCATAATACATTGTAAATCATTCCATGGTGGAAAGTGTTAAAATTTTTAGAAAAAAAGCAGCACAGGCTTCAGCTCGTCTTTTTCATGAAGCCCCTGGGACACCACCTCCCGAGGCAAACATAATTAAATTGATGCGGGGGCATGTGTGCCCCCCCCTGTACCCAGGGGACCGCCACATCCTTGGGGCTAATGCAGTAGGGGGGTCTCCCGAGGCCAAACACCTTTTTTATTTTAGAAATGAGAGGGGGCAGCGTGACCCCCCTCTCGGGCCGTTCTAAGCCGCGGGGACCGCCACCAGCTTCTATGTCGCAACAGGGAAGTTAGGCTTTACCGCTTCCGCCAAGCCATCACAAACAGGAGCATTTTTGTTCTTGCTTGCTCAAAGCGGAGCACAATTGCTTTTACAGAGAGGAAGCTGCAAGCTAGCAGCTCATTCTCTGTAAAAGCAATGCCGGCTTCCGCAGGAGGCGGCGTGCCGGCAGGGATCGTGGGGGCCTTGAGGCTTTCATCGTGGTCCCCAAACATCCTAACTGGGTGCCCTGGGTGGGTTCAGGACACCCACACTAGAGGCCGGGTCCCTGGGATGTGGTCCCCGGGGCCGAAATAGGCCCAGCAGAGGGGCTGCGTGGCCCCCCTCCCCTTACTCTTTTAAAAACAAATAGAAATGCCGGGCCCTGGGGCTGAAATTGGCCTGAGAGGAGGGTTGCTCTGCCCGCTCCCTTTAATGTAATTTTAAAAAAATGTCTGGCTCTGGAGGTGGGGTCCCCGGGGTCAAAATCGGCCCGGGTAGGGGGGCAACATGGCCCCTCCAAAAATGTTTTAAAATATTTATTTTAAAAACTCTCTACTGGTTGGGGGATTAAGTTCCCTTAGATCCAAAGGGTCCTTGGGGGCCAATAAGCCCTCCTGTTACCTCCAGGAAGTCCTG
Source organism: Triturus cristatus (assembly GCF_964204655.1). Lineage (NCBI taxonomy): Eukaryota > Metazoa > Chordata > Amphibia > Caudata > Salamandridae > Triturus > Triturus cristatus. Next base: position 640,126,786 of record NC_140592.1, read on the forward strand.
CGTAGTGGGATTACTGAGGGGTCTTCCGAGGCCATGGCCCCTTTCTCCAAAACTCTGCAAACACGCCTCCTGGTGCACTGCTACTGAGGGTCCTTGCGGGCTAACTATCCCCCCTGTTACCTCCAGTAAGTTCCAGGGAGGGCGACTGGTGTGCGGAGCTTGGAGGCTATGCTCTCTTTCGCACCTCCTGCTGCAACACTGGTTGGAGGATTATTCCTCTTGGATGCTGAGGGACCTTTGGGGCCAAGGATCCCTTCTTACAGTGGGATTCCTGAGTGCTGGTCAGAGGGCCGCACCCTTTCTCCACCACTCTGCAAATGTAACTACCAGTGGAAAAACCATAAACATTCTCTTAAAAGTTGAAGGTTACAGGGAAGTTTAAGTTAGGAAATGGAATAAAATATAATTAGAAATACACTGAAAAAAACAAAGGTTCCAAGTACGTTATAGTTAGGCTCAGGTTTCACTCGCACAAAACCAGTGAAATACAGCAATCATAGTTAGCTGAGCCAACTATAACTCACGCCCCCGCAATGCTCTGCTAATGACCTCACTACTACACCACTCATGAAATGGTCAGTGACATTCCTGATGACAGCACTGATAACATCATCCACAGAATCACTGACGCACCCACTCACACCACGTAGAACCTTTCATACACCCACTCCTACTCAACCATTCAGATCCCTATCAGTACTTACACACCCAATCACTAATTCATAGATCAACACACACATCCACTCACTCACCCATACAGCCACTCATAAACCCACTCACTAATACAGCCACTGATATAGCCACCCATACAGCCACTCACACACTGAACCAGTCACCAATAGACCTACTCACACACCTAGTCAATCACATAGCCACTTAATCACCGAATGTCAAGAAAAGCCAGATCTAAGTGCCTTCAAGGCCTATACAGTCTTTTTATTTTTTTCTTCCATTTACAAACTGCAAGTCCTAAAATGGACATATAAGGCTATGTCATAATAAAGGACCGAATACTACAATTCCCAGGATGCAGTAAAAATGGCCCAAGCGACAACTATCAGAGGGCTATTTAAGTAGAGTTTGCACTGCAATCAGTGTGCATAATTACTAAACATTTACCTTTGATTGTTTTCGAGTGAGGCGAGACGCGCAGTGTGTGGGGATGGTCTCCTCTGTATCCAGCAGGAACGAACATGGCGGCTATCGGTATATGAAGAAGACGCCCTGAATTTCAATGGTTTGGAGACACCAAGTTTTCTTCAGTTATGGTGGTCGAGATCTGGTGTGTGAGATCCTTTGTTATGTTTAGAGGAAGTCGCATTCTGGAAGAAGGATGCTCTCATTTGTTAGCGCCCTTGGAGCGGTGAGTCAGGTGGTCAGGTTTGAAGGTCTAAATTATTCTCATGGATCCATTAAGTTTTTGTGGAACGTTCAACAATTCAGATAAGTGAACTCAAACTGAATTATCACGATAATTTCCCTCATTGATTCCTTTGTGAAAGTCATTGATCTGTGGTGGCTTTTCTCCATTTTTCATACTGATCGTGAATGATCTTATTCCAAGCACAGGATTCTTAAGATTTTTTTTCTCTCTATCAAAAAAGGATAAAGGACATTGAAGTACCTTTCTTGTTACGCTGTGCTATTACCATTTTTTTTGTTTGATATCTTTGAATATTTGCCTACTCATAATTTTGGTGACTATGAGGATTACCAGACTTTGGAATATATAAATAGTCATCTTTCATTTTCTTATATTTTTGGCAAAACGCAACGTTCGGTTGCAAAGAGGTTGATTTGGGAGCACGGTGTACTCCTGATATGTATGAAATAAGGTCTTGTGCACACGTGTTAGAATAATGGTTTAAGTGTACCAGATAAGTCATGGAACAAACATCAAGCATTCCTTGTTTTTTGAAATTATGGAGGTCGACATCAAGTGTATCATGTGCATCGATTTTTTATATTAATACAGATCAATACAGAATGAAAACAAACCAGCCGACACGTATTTCGTCACAACGTGGTACAATTGTGACTCTTCAGGGCTGGGAAGGACACAAAACAAAAGGGTATAAAGCAAAACCAAACGGATAGTATGGGCCACTACATTGCAGTATATAACGGAAAATGTAAAAGCATGGGGACATGTGGAGACCCTATATATGTGGAAAGTACATATATTCAGTGACTTTATTCGGTATAGAGACCCACAAAAAGTGGTAAGGTGACCGTGTAGACAGGAAAATTGAGAATAAGGAGAAAACAACCAAGAGTAGAAAAATTAAACGGACCATATTCAGATGTTGATCAAAGAGAAGAAAAAGGAATATGCTACTTACCAGTATGCATCTGTTCTTGGCATGTAGAGCTGCACATCTATACACTGTGCATAGATCGCCATCTGGTGTTGGGCCCGGATGTTTGCAGTTTGTTTTTACTCTTGGAAAGTCTTTGGAAGTCACGAGGTTGGTGACTCCTCCTTTAGTTCGTATTGCGCATGGGCTTCGGCTCAATCCTCAGATTGATTTTCGCCAGCAGGGAAAGACGGAGCATAGTAGTAACAGTAAAGAAACCCATGTGTGTTGTATCTAAATAAGATAGACTGGAACAGATACAGGTAGCCGGGGAGGCAGGTGGGCGTGTATTGATCTGCAGCTCTACATGCCAAGAACAGATGCATACTGGTAAGTAGCATATTCCGTTCGAGGCATATGAGCTGCAGATTATACACTGTGCATAGACTATATAGCAGTACCCAACCCTAGCGGCGATCACCGGCATCAGTTGCAGTTGTTTGGAACAGTGTTTTTAGTACAACCTGGCCCACACTAGCTTGTTGCTTGGTTTACACATCTACACAGTAATGTTTTGTGAAAGTGTGCGGTGTTGACCATGTGGCTGCTTTGCAGATGTCATCTAATGGTATGTTGCCTAAAAAGGCCATAGAAGCCCCGATCTTCCTTGTAGAGTGGGCTTTGGGGGGGAACAGATAGCGTTCGCTTTGCTTTGTGGTAGCAAATCTGTATGCATTTTACAATCCACCTAGCTATCCCTGATTTAGAAATAGGGTTGCCTTTATGTGGTGGAGAGAAGGAGACAAATAGTTGTTTGGTTTTTCTGAAAGGTTGTGTTCTTTGGATGTAGTAAAGCAAGGCCCTTTTAACATCCAGTGTGTGTAAAGCCCGTTCCGCAACCGTCTCAGGTTTTGAGAAAAAGACTGGTAATTCTACAGACTGGTTTAGATGGAAGGGAGAAATGACTTTGGGTAGAAATTTTGGATTGGTACGGAGCACAATCTTATTCTGATGCATTTGGAGAAAAGGTTCCTGTATTGTGAGTGCTTGTATTTCACTAACCCTCCTAAGGGAAGTGATGGCCACTAGAAAAGCTGTTTTCCATGTGAGAAACTGCAGCTCACTTTTATGTAATGGTTCGAAAGGGGGTCCCATTAGCCTTGTGAGAACTATTTTTAAGTTCCAGACAGGTGAGGGTGGTACCCTGGGTGGAATTACTCTTTTGAGGCCTTCCATAAATGCTTTGATGGCAGGCACCCTGAAAAGTGGACTGAGGGATATGGTATCCCTTCTTTGTTTTTTTGTCGACCACTTTTTCCCAAGGGTGTTTGGGAAAGGTGGTCCAGTTTGAGTTTTGATATGGCTGCTGTTGAAATAAAGCATAGAAAGAATAGCATAATCCTCACCTCCGAGTCCTTAATAGAAGTGAAACTTTCCCTTACGTTAGCTAGGAAATCTCTCATTTTTTTTTATTTCTGAACTCCTCTGGAATGCATCATTTTCCTCCCTCACTCCAAACTGCTCACTAACACTGGCTCCAACAACACAAACACTCCCAACAACCAATTGATCTCTGCCCTCTCCACTCCTCCCCAAACAACTGCTTCCTTTATTCATTTTTTTCCTGCAAGATGCCAGTAGCTGCAGTCTGGTGCTCAACTTGTCTTAATTAAGAATCACATTCCAAAATGGCCACCCTTGCATTCTCCTGCATTGTTACGCACCAGCTCCACTTGAACTTTAAACAGGCTAAAACAAACAAACATTAGCAAAGCTAGTACCTCACCCTTTTAGCACAAGATCTATTGACGTTGCCAATGTTTTTTAAATAAAGTTGAGTATCAGAAATTAGACTGCAACAATTTCAGTAAAGTCTTTACCTCCTAAAGAGCCAAGAGTTTCAGGAATAAATTAACCTGCTGCTTCTATTTATTTTCAGGAATTGCCCTGTGTAGATCCACATAAAACTATGGGGGCTAAAACACCTTCGCATTAATTTAAAGATATCTGTCCCTGTGAGATCCTGCCACAAACCCAAAAAATAGTCCATGCTATGCTACTTGACACCCTTAACTCCTATTGAGTTTAAAGAGACAATAGTTAGACCGCTGATGAAGAAACCATAAAGACATAGGAAACGTTAGACCTATCTCTCTCCTGTCCTACCCCTCCAAACTGCTGGAGAAAATAGTTAGTACTCATCTTCAGAGTTTTGTGTATGTTTATATGTATGTTAGCATGTATTTATGTGTATGGTATATCTATAGCACATACCTAGCCAGTTCAAAGGCAAGCTTAAAGCCAGCAAGTAATAAAACAGAAAGCTGAGTTGTGGACAGTTATTGCATTGTGATGCAGTCTTCTTTAAAGAGGCAAGTCTTCAACTCCTTCCTAAATTGGAGCACTGTTGGAATTGTCCCGGTGGATACTAGTTGTTCCAGATCCTGAGTGCATAAATAAGAGAAGTTCTGTTGCCTTGTTCTTTCTTTTTTACACTTCTTAGGAATCTGGGAGGCCATGGAGTAGGACATTACCACCATCCAGATGCAAGAGTACAAGGGCTTGAACAACAGTTCTGAAGTCGCTTTCTGGACAAAACGGGTTGACTTTCTTTGAAGACAGTTGGATCATCTATTACGTGATATGGGTTTTGAGTGCAGACCTGCAAAGTAGAGGAGTCACTGCCCAAGACCTTTCAAAGGCTCCAAAGAAAATATGGAGGCACATGAATGCCGAAAGGTTGAAGTTAAATCCCTTTTAAACTGAGGTTTTGGCAACCAACGGTGTTCCCAAAGTTTTAAAGAGTAGATTTCATTGCAGCACCTATCCTGGAAGGCGGCGTTCCTAGTGGCCATTACATCGGCCCGCAGGGTGAGTGAACTTCAGGCATTATGTTGTCAAGAACCTTATACTGTATTTCATGCTGCTAAGGTTGTGATGCGTACTCACCCTAAATTTCTTCCTAAGGTTATCTCGGACTTTCATGTCAACCAGTCCATAACTTTACCTACGTTCTATCAGAATCCCTCTTCGCCAGCGGAAAGGTCTCTCCATTCCCTGGATGTTCGGAGGGTGTTGAAATTTTATCTGGATAAGACCAAGGATATTCGTAGGTCTGACCAATTGTTTGTTAATTATGGATCAGTCAGGACTGGTCTTGCGACCTCTAAGCAGTCCATTTCTCAGTGGATTGTGTCCTGCATTCAATTGTGTTATCAAAAGGCTAATAAGACCTTAGGGGGCAAACCTAAGGCTCATTCCACCAGGGGCAAAGCTGCCACGACGGCTTTGCTGCGTAATGTTCCTATTGCGGAAATCTGCAAGGCGGCCACTTGGAAGTCGGTCCATACCTTTGCTGCGCATTACTGTCGGGACTCGGATGCCAGGGCAGATGCTTAGGTTGGGCAGGCTTCGCTGCGAAATTTGTTCGCACAGTAGTGGTTTGTCTTGTTTGTTCTCCACCGCTGTTGTTGTGTGGGGATGGGCTTGCCATTCTATTCACTAGATTATGACTATACACAGAGATCCCCTACTACAGAAGGAGTAGTTTCTTTTCTGTAACTCCAGTTCTGTAGTAGGGGTATCTCTGTTATAGTCATAAGCGCCCGCCCTCCTCCCCCGGTGGAGAGATAATTATTCATATGTAGAATGCTACAGGTCTGGCGTGCTACGCCTTCAAAAAGAACTGAAAGTAAAAGGGACCTGCTGGGCATTCTGGGATACTGGGGAAAGTTCTGGAAATCTGGAAAGTTTTCTTAAAGGCACAGTATTCTGTTCTAAGCCACATAATGGCAGCCTATGGGGCTTGTCTGTCCACTCCTTCCTCTCTATCATTCCAGAGGCTTTTGCTGGTAGAGGCAGGGTTTTTTCCAATGTGGAGAAAAGCTGGACAGGCAGTGCTGTTTGTGGATGTTGGTGGAATTCTAGTTGAAGTACTGGACAGTGTAGCCTGTGGGTATAGGCTGCATTATCTGTCTTTAAATTAAATTCTCTCTTAAAGGTGTATGCAGGTCTGCATGATTTGTCACCTTTAGAGATTATTTTTTATTGCTCCGGGGTCCACGCACATGGGCGGGACTATTCACTAGATTATGACTATACACAGAGATCCCCTACTACAGAATGTGTCCCTCCTTGTTTCTGTATGTAATACATTGTGGTCATGTTGTCTGTGCGGATGAGGACAGTCTTGTTTTGTAGATGCACTTGGAAGGATTTCAGTGCTAGGAACACCGCTAGAAGTTCTAGGTGATTGATGTGGAGCTGTTTTTGTTGAGTGGTCCACTTTCCCTGAGTGGTGTGTTGAAGGAGGTGGGCTCCCCACCCCGTGAGAGGTGTGTCGGTGGTCAGCACAACTTGTGGAAGGGGCTCTAAGAACGGCCGCCCTTTGGACAGGTTGATGGTGTTCCACCACTTCAGCGAGCGACTGTCCACCAACACCAGATCGGTAAGTTGTCCGTGGGCCTGGTTCCACTGTTGAGCTAGACATTCCTGTAAGGGACGCATTTGAAGGCGTGCGTAGGGTACTATGAGATGCATGACGCCATCATGCCTAAGAGTTGCATGAACACTCTTGCGGGGAGAGAGTGTTGTGTTTGAAATTTCTTGATGAGACTTTGTATGTTGACTATCCTGGCTGTGCTGGGATAAGCCACAGCTTTGGATGTGTACTTGGGAGGGTTGTAGTTGAGATTTGGGATAGTTGATGGTAAATCCCAAGTTGTGTAGGGTTTGAATAGTGCGGTGAGTGTGGAGAACGCATTTGTCTAGAGTATTGGCTTTTATGAGCCAATCGTCCAGATAGGGGGGAAGACATGGATTTCTTGTCTCCTGAGATATGCTGCCACAACTGCCAAGCATTTGGTGAACACCCTGGGTGCAGTTGTTACTCCGAAAGGGAGAACTGTAAACTGATAGTGCTGACCATCTACCACAAATTGTAGATACTTCCTGTGAGCGGGATGCATAGGAATGTAAAAACATGCGTCCTTGAGGTCTAATGTGGCAAGGAAGTCTCCTTGTTGAAGTAATGGAAGGACCTGTTGGAGAGTGATCATGTGGAAATGATCCGATTGTATGTACTGGTTTAGTAGTCTGAGGTCCAGTATGGGTCTTAATGTTTTGTCCTTTTTGGGAATGAGGAAGTATAGGGAATATACTCCTGTGCCCCGATGTTGTAGTGGAACAGGTTCTATTGCGTGTTTTTGAAGCAAAGACTGTATTTCTTGTTTGAGGAGCGTGAGGTGGTGAGACGTCATGGGACGGTGCCTGGGTGGTATGTTTGGGGGTGGGTTTATGAGTTCGAGGCAGTAGCCAGATTGTATAATTTGTCTTACCCACCAGTCTGTAGTGATGGTATTCCAGACAGGTAGGAACTGTTGAAGTCTTCCCCCGACCGGAGTGGAATGGTCTGGGGGGAGTGGTGGCAAGTCACTGTTTGGTGGCTGTAGAGGTGCGGGTGTTGTTGTTGTTGCCCCGTCCTCGGCCTTTAGTATTGTTTCCCCGATAACCTCCTCTGAAATATCCTCTGTTAGGGGATGTTTGACCTGATGTTTTGAAGGTGGAAGAGTTGTCTGTTCCCACATTTTTGGAAGCTCCTCTATAAAAGGAGCGACGAAAGGAGCCTCTGGGTTGAGTAGACTGCAATGCTCCCATAGATTTGGCAGTCTCATTATCTTTCTTCATTTTTTCTAGGGCAGGGTCTACTGCAGGGCCGAATAGTTGCTCCTGATTAAAGGGTTGAGCAAGGATGGTGGTTTGGACTTCCGGCTTGAAGCCGGAAATGCGCAGCCATGCGTGGCGTCTAAGCAATACGCTTGTGTTGACTGCCCTAGAGGCGGTGTCCGCTGCGTCTAATGCACATTTAATGGAGGCATTGGACATTAGTTTGCCCTTTTGGATGAGGTCAGTGGCCTGTGTTTTGTATGGTTCAGGCAGGTGTTGCAAGAGATCCTCAAGTTGATCATAATGGGCTCTATCATAACGAGCCAATAGGGCTTGTGTATTTGCAATACGCCAGTGGTTTGCAGCTTGAGCGGCAACCCTTTTGCCGGAAGCATCTAGGAGTTTAGACTCTTTGTCTGGGGGTGGCGTGTCTCCGGTTGTTTGGGAGTTCGCCCGTTTTCTGGCATTTGATACGACTAGTGAGTCTAGGGGGAGTTGCGCCTTGATGTACGCAGGATCTTGTGGCGCCGGTCTATATATTTTTTCTTTTCTGGGGTTGAGAACCCTGGCCCTGACAGGGTCTTTAAAAACCTCATTGGCATGCTTTATCACTCCCTTAATCATGGGTAGAATGTGAACTGTTTTCTGGGACTGCTCAAAAGTGTTGAGTAGAAAATCCTCCTCAGGAGTGTCGGTGTGCATGGTGACACCATGAAACGATGCTGGTCTGTTTATAAGCTGACCGAACCCTAAATGGTCATCAGGAGGGGAGGGTTTTGAGGGGTATGGAGTGGGGTCAGGCATATCAGTCATCTACTGGTGCTGTGTCCGGGAGTGTAAAGGGATCAGTAGGATCAGTGGGATAAGTAAAGAAATCTGGGTCTCCCCCACCCCCTAAATCATCATCATCCTGTGGAGGTGGTGTGTGAGAAGGGGATGGTAGAGGTGAAGGCGGTGGGGGTGGAGGGGATGGAATAGGAGGTAATGTAGGAGAGGAAGGACGTATGGGTGAAGTGGCACAGTCCTTCTTTGGAGGTGCTGGAGGAGGTGTTGTGTCCAGCTTCCTTTTCTTGTAGGGCACCGCTGTGACATGTCCAGTTTTGGGATTTATGTAAATCCGTTTTTGCATTGGATCAGGCCGAAAAAGTTCCTCACTGTCCGAAGGCGGCTTTGGCGCCGACTTTTTTGTTTTTGATTTTGATTTTTGTTCTTTATGGACTTGTTTTGGCACCGAAGATGTTTTTGGTCCTGAAGAACTTTTCGGTTCCAGTGGATTTTTCGGTGCCGAAGAACCTTTCGGTGCCGAAGGACCTTTCGGTGCCGACGAGCACCTGGGTGTCGGTGGAGACCTCGGCGCCGAAGAATGTTTCGGTGCCGGAGGGGATGTCCGCGCCGAGTGACGTTTCGGGGCCGATGGAGATTTCGGTCTCTGAGCCTGCTTCGGTGCCGAAGGTATTATAGGCACAATGACATGAGGTTTGCTCGAGCCCGAGCCACCTGCAGGCTTACTTTTCTTCGGAGCCGGGCCCGAGGGCGGGGCTTCAGAAGATGTTTTTGGATCGCGACTGGGCCCAGCTGGCAGAGTCTTGACCAATGTCTTTTTGGGTGGTGTTGGGGTAGGGGGGCTGGTACTCACAGGCTGCCCCGGATCAGAATCGTCGGCCTCGGACACGATCTGGAGATCTTCGGAGTCGTCGTCAGAGACACCTTGTGCAAAGATGTCCTCTGGTTCCGGAATCGGCTTGGCCATGATATGGCGTCGAGCTCTTCGGTCCCGGATGGTTTACTTCGAATGGAATGCGGCGCAGGCTGGACAGCTGGATTCGTTGTGGTCTGGTGAAAGGCACAAATCACAGACCTCGTGGTGATCGCTATGAGGGAACTTTGCTCCACATTGGGGGCATTTTTTAAAAGGTGTCCTTTCCATCAGCCGCGTCCAGAGTCGGTCCGATATGGATTTCGACGTCAAGTTTTCAAATTTTGAGAGTTGTAGTGATTGCTATAAGTTTTCTGCTGGAGCGGAAAAAAGTTCATCCGAACCCAATGGCGGAAAAAAACAATCTGAGGATGGAGTGGATGCCCATGCGCACTGTTGTCCAGGGGAGGAGTCACCAATCTCGTGACCAAAGACTTCTTCCGAAGACAACAACAACCTGCAATCATCCGAGCCCAACACCAGATGGCGATCTTATCCTTAGTGTGTGATCTTCAGCTCATATGCCTCGAACAATAGGTCACCACTTTGGAGCTTGAGACGCACCCTGATCGATGCTACTCTATGCGACACTCCATGCTGACAGCAGAGGACGGGACGTTAGAAACTGATGATCTGTCTGAGGACTGGTGCTGACTTAGAAAACGACAAATAGCCAGAATAGGTAAATATGACAAAAGATAATATGGCATTGTTAGGATTTAACCTGCAATTTAATTAGATAAAGGAAATCATTATTTGAAGAACTGTGTCGGGTGATTATTTCTGGTGATATTTTATTGATTAATATGAGATTTAATGTGTATCTATCAAATACCAAATCAACTAAATGATCTATTCGACCTCCGGATGGAGGTACTGTTAGAGTAAGTCAATAGATGTGTTTTCCTCTATCCAAAGTGAATAGCTGTAGTTCGGGAACAGTATATCTCTCCTCTGTAAGGCACGGATAGTTTTGATGAGAATGAATATGCTACTTACCAGTATGCATCTGTTCTTGGCATGTAGGGCTGCTGACATTCATATCTGTGCATAGATCGCTGCCTAGTGTTGGGTCCGGATGTTTGCACGTTGTTGTCCTGGAAGAGTCTTCGAAGTATCCTGGGATAGGTGACTCCTCCCCTGGACTACAGTGCGCATGGGCATCCTCTCCATCCTCAGATTGTTTTTCGCCATTGTGGCAGTGATGGAGTAGATACAGAAAGTGATAACCATGCTTACAGTAATTCTGAGAGCTGCAGCTGCTACAGGCGCCGGGGAGGAGGGTGGGCGATATGAATGTCAGCAGCCCTACATGCCAAGAACAGATGCATACTGGTAAGTAGCATATTCAGTTCGAGGCATGTGGGCTGCTGAATTCATATCTGTGCATAGAATACATAGCAGTACCTCCCATTAGCGGCGGCTACCAGTGCCAGCTGCAGCGGTCTGAAAAAGAGTTTTGAGAACAGCCTGTCCTACAGCTGCCTGCTGTTTTGATTGCACATCTGCACAGTAGTGTTTGGTATATGTGTGTGTAGTGGACCAGGTGGCTGCTCTACATATATCATGCAAAGGGATGTTTCCCAGGAAAGCCATGGAGGCCCCTAACTAACGTGTTGAGTGGGCTTGTGGGGGAATCGTTAAAGTGCGTTTAGCCTTTTGATAGCAAATTTGAATACATTTAACGATCCATCTGGCTATACCTGCTTTGGAGATAGCGTTACCTTTGTGGTGTGGGGCAAAGGCAACGAAAAGTTGTTTAGTCTTCCTAAAGATCTTAGTCCTGTCGATATAGTACATGAGGGCTCTCTTCACATCTAGTGTATGGAGTGCTCTTTCTGCTACAGTTTGTGGGTTTTGAAAGAAAACAGGCAGTTCAATAGTTTGATTCATGTGGAACTGCGATATCACCTTGGGCATAAATTTGGGGTTGGTACGTAGTACGACCCTGTTGGCGTGAACCTGTATGAATGGCTCTTGAACGGTTAGTGCGTGGAGTTCACTAACTCTTCTTAAAGAAGTGATCGCCACTAGGAAAGCTACTTTCCAGGTAAGGAATTGAATCTCGCATGAGTGTAGAGGTTCAAAGGGTGGACCCATCAGGCGTGTGAGGACCAAGTTGAGGTTCCACATTGGAGCCGGTGGGTGGCTTGGAGGAATTACTCGTTTGAGTCCTTCCAAGAATGCTTTGATGGCAGGCACTCTGAATAAAGAGAGGTGCTGCCTGGTCTGGAGATAGGCTGATATTGCGGTCAAATGGACACGTATAGAGGTGTACGCCAGATTGCATCGGTATAGGTGTAAGAGGTAACAAATTATGTTTTGGATGGATGCGTCCAGCGGGTTAATGTCATTATTATCGCAATAAATGACGAACCTTTTCCATTTGGCTGCATAGCAAGCTCTTGTAGTGGGTCTTCTGGCTTCCTTAATGATGTCCATACAGTCAGGTGGCAGGTTTAGGTAGCCAAACTCTAGGACTTCAGGAGCCAGATTGCCAGGTTTAGCTGTTGCGGATCTGGGTGCTGAATCTCTCCATGGTTCTGCGTCAAGTGCGCAGGTTTGATCCGCAGCCTTTGATGCGGCACCACGGAAAGTTCGAGAAAGGTGGTGTACCATGGCTGGTGTGCCCATGTTGGAGCAACCAGGACGAGTGTCAGTGAGTGTTGTCTGAGTTTGCGAGCCACCAGCGGTATCAACGGCGCTGGGGGAAAAGCGTACGCAAATCTGCCGGACCAGTTCATCCATATCGCATTGCCCTGCGACTGCGGATGTGGGAACCTGGCGGCAAAGCTTTGGCATTTTGCGTTTTCGCTTGTGGCGAATAGGTCTATCTCTGGATGACCCCACTGCTGGAAGTACGGTTGGAGTACTGATGGATGTAACTCCCACTCGTGCATCTGGTGGCTATGTCTGCTGAGCAGATCCTGTAGTAAGGACTCCCTTAATACGTACATACATTGTTAAGTTAGCATAACCACGTTAGAAGTTAGAAAGCCATCTTGCTGCTTTTGCACACGACACTGCGTTTACATGTTATTGCTTAAACGAACTGCTGACTCGAGTTTTGCCTCACACGAGAGCAATCTGTTGTTACCATCCCGAGCTCTGCGAAGCGACCTTGGTCTGCACACGATGTGACAAACAGTCTGAGTTGTTAGACAATGCATGTTTTCCACTCTAGGTTGATCGACCCACTATTTAGTCATAACACACGAGCAGCTGCACATACCTGAAAGTTGGTGCTTTTAATATCACGGACATCATGTTTATTATTCAGACCGAAGACGAGCCTTCCTGCGAGAAGTCTCCTGATGCTCCTGTGATGTGATTTCACTAAGCTGATCTTTGAGGTATGGGGTCCCCTATTCAAGCCTAAGAGACCTTCTGTTAGACTAATAATAATATTAGCTTCTTAGTAAAGGGAAAGTGGTAGTATCCACTGTCATTATAACATGATCACCCCTTTTATATTCTATGGAATTGTAACTATGTTAATGGTTTTGATTTTAATCATTTGTCTGCTTGTATTAGCCAAAGTACTGCATATTAGGACACGTGGTCAATAAAAATAAACTCTTTTTATTTTCACCGTGTCTCTGTTGATTCTTGTTGTGGACTGATGTGAGAATAATATACGAACAGGTATTTCCGATTCCCACCATTCCTGAGTATGTACTGAGTCGCGTGTTCTGGGTTGTCTTTTCATTGGGACCGCCGAGCTAAATCTCGGATAACGAATGGGACACTTATGCTAGCCGGATACTGGGTTCTGGGTTCTGAGGTGAGTTTCTGGTACACCACAACTTACTGAGGTCCTGGGGTTCTACGCATAGTTCTGTGTATAAGCAGAATCCCTGCAACATGGCGCACCTAACGTTTGGTCTATGAGTTGAAACGCCTTAGTAGTGCTCGCGTTTGTCCACAACACCCTCACTCTTGTTTCCGGATAACAAGTCTGACGGATTTAAACCTACCTAGGTCTATTGATATAGGTTCTTTCAAGCTTGATAATTAAAAAGGTTAGTGAACCCTTGTGCTACTGATAGTTTCACGTGTATTGTCCTAATGTCGGTGGATATTGCGGCGCATAGCCGTGCGGCTCTGAAACGTCATTTGACGCAGTATGGGGTACCGGACACTGGTATGAACGTCATCTTTGTGGTGGGAGCCGATGCGGCTCATCCCTATGAGTTGTTCTACTCTTGGGTGACGATTCCAGCGGTGGGGGATGATGACACCTTTCATTCTTATACTGCCGCTGCAGTGCCGGCGAACTATACGCCGTATAGGACACAGGAAATACCAATATCTGCTTGGCAGCATCTTATTTGGTTTAATGGCGCCCTTCCCCATGTGGTTATACCGCCGAGAATGGGCCCTTTATCAATTGCAGGGGCCACTTGGCCGGTACTAGCCGGATTTACGCCTCATCCCCGTTACCTCACGGTGACGGTGGCTGAGCTGCGTGTACTACACACTGCCCTCATTACGGTATATAGGGCGTTGGTGCAGTATGTGTCGCGCAATATGCAGGCGGGGGCGCCTGCTGTTGCGGGACAGCCTACTGATCATCACGCGGTGGTCATTAGTCCTGTTATGGTCAATTCTGTTATGGGCAAGCGCCCCCAAACTAGGGATGATTTCCCCTTTTGGCTTGCTGAGAAATTTGACCAAATAGAAGCGGTTTACCCGAATACTTCACCTGTGGAGAAACACAGGATCCTCACCATTAGTTTGCCTAAGGACTTGGTCCCCCACATTGATGATTGTACAAATTGGGGCAAGGTCTTTGCAGCGACGTACGCGCAGTGCTATGGCACTCCGTCTATGTTGCAGCTGCCCTCCGTAATCAAAAGAGTTCAAGAGAACCATGGTGCGGAGTCTGCGATAGAGTTATGGATGCGGCTCCTCGGGCAATTTGACCTGGTGGCTACCATGATAATTGGTAACCTGAAGGGTGATGCTTTGCATTTCCAGGTTCGTAATGAACTGAAACGAATTCCTGAGTAGGACAAACCGCAGGAATTTGCGAAGATAATCGCAGAGGCATATCGGGATTTGGGTCGTAGCTCTTTAGGAGTTAAGCCTGTCATAAAGAATCCCAATCTAAAACAGCAGGGTAAGGCAGAAACGTCTGGTAAGGACGACCGGCCCTTTTTTCCTAAACAAAAATGGCAGGTTAAACAACAGGGGAAGCAGCAGCAGCAGAAACAGGGCTCTCGGCCTGCCTCTCCCGTACAGTCAAGTAGTGAGCGCACTTATGATCTGCGCGATCGTGCTGCTATAAAGTCTCCTGATAGATTTCAGGTTTCTGAACAGCGCTCTCCTCGTTCTTCACAGGAAACATCGGCTACACAGTCCGGTGGCGGAGGCGGTGGCAAAGGTCGGGGTGCTCCACAACAGCGTGACCAGCCCCGACAGACTGAGGGTAAAGGCAAGCAGGACGAATTTGCACGACAAAGACCCCCGTTTCAGAAGAAGAAAGTGGCGGCTCTGACGGCAAGGTATGCCTCAGATAGTGCGGACACAGCTTCGGAACCGGACATGGGCGCTGACGCTCCTGGACAGCGCAGCGGAAATTACCATAGTCCGTCAAGCTCTGTGTCCATTTCTGGCGGTGACAGCAACTGATATATCGGTTACTGTGGAAACAGCTGACACCAGAGTGGCTCCCCCTGATAGACTTTATGAAATAGTCTTATTAATTGAGGGTGACATACAACGTACAATAAAAGGGATTTTTTGGGATAATCTGACCACCACCTATGATATCCTCCTAGCGGAGGCAGATTGGCCCCCAGCTTTCGTTTTAGAGGCTCCTAGAGGGGAGGA
The DNA here is from genome assembly GCF_964204655.1 of Triturus cristatus. Taxonomy (NCBI): domain Eukaryota; kingdom Metazoa; phylum Chordata; class Amphibia; order Caudata; family Salamandridae; genus Triturus; species Triturus cristatus. The sequence goes on from NC_140592.1 coordinate 640,142,278, forward strand.
AGTAATCCTCCCGTCCTTTGCGCACACAGTGCCTAAGGACCAAGCTGAAGTGTTTGCTGAGGAGTGGGCGCTTGCGCTTGCGCCGGCGGTGTATCGTACTCAGGTGGGATGGGACAGATTGTCCCCCTGCCATGAGATTCCATTGCGGTCTATGCCCCAGCCTCAACCCCAATATCCTATGCGTCGTGAAGCAAGACCCCACGTCGCGGCAATCCTTGAACAATTGGAATATCAGGGTGTTATTGAAACTTGTGTGTCCCCTATGAATAACCCTTTATTCACTGTAACGAAGCCTGACGGCTCGTACCGTTTAGTTTTGGATTACCGGCACCTAAACTCCCACTGCCGCACCTGCGCGGTACAAAATACACATAGTTCGGCTTTGGTCGACAGTCTCGTGCGTAAAAGATTTAAAACAACACTTGACATTTCCAATGGCTTTTTTAGCCACAACCTGTCCACACTGAGTAGCCAGTGGGCAGCGTTTACTTCGGGCGGAAAACAAAAACAGTTTACAAGATTAGCCATGGGTTACAAAAATAGCCCTGGCGTCTTTTCTGCTCGCGTGGTTTCTCTTTTAGAAAGAATAGACCCCGAGGCATACTCATATGTTGACGATATCTATCTTACGGATGATGAGCTGTTGCCGCATCTGTCTCGCGTTGACAATATTATCGTGAGTTTTGCAGACTATGGCTACAAATTCAATTTTGCGAAGTCGCACATCGCAGAATATACGGTGTTGTTTTTGGGCTATGAGCTCAACAATGAAGGTAAGGGGTTGGCCCCCCACTTTCTGGAAAAGTGTGCACGCTTGAGTGCTCCTACGACACTGAAGAAATTACAATCTCTGCTGGGTTTTCTGAAGTTCGGCCGTACGTATATTCCTGATTATGCCCAACGTATCAAGCCGCTTTACGCCTTGGTACAGCCTTCATTTTCGAAGTCTAGCTGGCAGCTAGAACACTCTGCTATTTTACAGTCTTTACAGGCTGACCTTCTTGCTTCACAATACTTGCTGACACGTGATAACCGCACTAACCTGGTGATAAGAATAGTACCAGGCGCCGTGGGGTTCACGTATTTGACGTTTAATGAGGGCGACACAGTCCCCATTGCGTACAAATCCCACTTGTACACCTCTGCTGAATTACGTTTTTCCACGGTCGAAAAAGTTCTGACTGCTGTGCAGATGGCGATCCTCAAGGAACGCGCACTGTCGCATGGGAAACAGATTCTGGTTGTAACTCCATATCCTGCTTTAGAGGCAGTGACTAAAGCAAGTGTACCCAATTCTAAAGCTTTGCATCCACGGTGGATACAATGGGCTACAACACTGACGTCGCCGGACGTCACTTACATCTTTGATGCCTCATTACAGACTCAAGAGTACTTGCAGTATGAATTCGTTCATCCGGCACCTCTGTCTTTGCGCCCGCTCGAAGAATACCATTGTGTCATATACACTGACGGGTCTGCGCAACCCGCAATTGGATCGAAGCACGCTTATTCAGCGGCTTGCGCAATTGTCGTAGGTACATTCGTAAATGGTGAATTCCAATCTGATGCAGTGCATACGCAGTCATTGGGTGATTGTACCGCACAATTGGCGGAGCTCCGGGCTCTGGTGCTTGCACTGGAGTTTGCTGATCCCCGAGTCACTACTCTTATAGTGAGTGACTCCTTCTACTGTGTCCAGTCTTACAATGACAATTTACACTTCTGGTCTCAGAATGATTACCGTGACACTAAAGGTAGCACAATTAAGCATAAACCGCTTTGGGTTCGAGTGGCAGACTTTAAAGAACGTCTCCCTCTCGTAAGTGTAATACACACTCTTGGTCACCAGCGGCTTGGTGTCCATGCTGTCGGCAACAGCTTAGCTGACGAGGCAGCGAAAACAGCAGTGGCTACATACTTAGTGGCAGCAGTTACAAGATCCAAAAGTAAGATTGATGATGACATCTTGGCAGCTATTGCTGCTACAGAGAAGGGAGGAGATTACCCGAAGGGTTTTCCCTCTCGGTATATTTATCATTTAAGTCCTGATAACGTCCCGTTAGTGAGGATTAACGACGTTGGTGATAGAATAATTCCCAACGCGGACTGCAGACCAGCACTGATCTTGGCTGCACATGAGGGGTTAGCGTCAGCCCACGCGGGTGTGTCAGCTACAATATCTCTGCTACAACAACGTTACTGGTGGTTTGGTTTATATAAACAAGCGCGCGCTTATGTTCTTGATTGTGACATTTGCCAACAGATTAAACCTTCTACTGTTGCGCGCCCACCACAGACACAGCTGTACATCTCTAATAAGCCATTTGGTTGTGTTTATTTAGATCACTGCGGTCCTTTTTCTTCTGATACTGCGTACAAGTACATCTTGGTTGCAGTGGATTCGTGCACACGTTTTCTATGGGTGTGGCCACAAAGGAGTGCTGACACGCGGACTGTCATCAGGGATTTGCGTGTCTTTGTGGGAACTTTTGCGTGTGGTACCTTCCATTCTGATCAGGGCCCTGCGTTCGCCTCTAAGGCTTACAAGGAGGCTATGAAAAATTTGGGGGTCCTTGTCAAATTTTCGTCTCCCTACCGACCTGAGGGTAATAGTGTGGTGGAGCGAATGAACCGTGACTTAAAGCAATCATTGACAGCACGTGTTTTAGGCACAGGCCGGAACTGGCTAGCCCATTTGTATAACGTTCAACGTGCACTAAATAATCTCCCTAGAAGGTCTCTGGGTGGGCGGACCCCGTACATGATGCTCTTCGGAATCAGAATGTTTGTTCCAGACCTTGATGGTCTAGACATTGCGGCGTCGACCGCACCCTTTGACGTAGATGATCACTGTGCTGTTTTGCAGACTCTACAAGAAGCCAGAGACTCTCTTTCGAAAGAACATTTGCCCTCCACGTCTGAAGCTGAGGTTCAGATTCCGGAAGTCGGCTGGCTACCCCGAGTTGGTGATCTGGTCCGTGAGAAGGTGGAGAACAAGAAGGAGTTCGGCCCCTCTTATCGTGCACCAGTTCCAGTGCTTGGAGTGCAGGGTACAAGAACAGTCATTTTACCTCCACTTCCTGGTCGCAAAGAAAACAGGTACATCTCTATTGACAATGTCAAACTTCAGCGAGTGGCCGATACTTCTTAGTATGACTCCGGCAGTTTCATGCCAGACAGTGCAAAGAAATTCAATGATGGTTCCTGCTACTACCACCTTGTCTGATGTTGCAATCGAGATGCATTCGGTAACTGATCCCTTGCTGATACCGCCGGCTGGTGGTTTGTCCGATGAGACTGAGTATGCTTATCCTACACGTGGACCTTCGCCTGTTTTACATTCTACAGCACTTGGACAGTCCCGTTTTTCCTTTGACACTAACTCTTTGCCCTCACCTCCCCCATCAAACATTGCTGTTTTTGTGAGCTGGTTTAAGAAGCATTTTTTGATAGCTCCTTGGACATACATCTGGTTGATGCTTTTTGGTATTTTTTTGTTTATGTCCATTGGATTTGTTGTAGTTTTCTTCCGTTTGGTGGATGGCCATTATCTCAAAGAGAGATCGACAATTAGACTTATCAATGGAACTTTGGCCCCCCATTCCTCGTCCCACATCATGAAAAGGGACCAGACTTTTGTGAATATTACTGCCTGGCCCGTCATGGATGGAATCGCATGGGATGCTGTTAAATTTCAAATTCATGGGCCTACAGAGGTCATTAATGTGCCTAATGTATTTCGTGTTTCTATGGGTGATGTAGTTAAACAGAACATACGCTCTGATGATTGGGATGTACACGCCATTGAAGCACTGTTTTCAGATTTGAAGTATTATGCCGCCTTTGATGCAGAGGATTTGTATGAAAATGCGGCTAATTATGCGGAACAGTATTGTTTTCAACATTATGGCAATCACTTCTTGCATAAATCAAATTCGTTTAGAAATTTTGTAAATTTTACCCAGTGGGAACATTGTCCCACCCCCTCGTTTGGCAGTTCACACACATTAGTTGATAAGTTTACTTATTTTACTGATTTCAGTGTTTCAGCCCCGGCTTCCTTTTATTTTAAAGTTAAGCCTGAGTCTGCCTCCAAGGTTAGACTGACACACACCAAATTGCTATATTCTAAGTCCTTTATGGATGAGTTGTCAATCAAAGGTTATGATCTATGGAAGGCTACTATTGATCTTAAATCGGTTTGGGGTTCCAAACCGTGGCAGGTTCAGGGAACTGAAGCCTTACACCGTGCCTGTCTAGTACCAAATCATATGTTGTTTTTAAATGCAACCATCTTCCAAACCACCTGTTTCGGATTGGCCACTTCTAAAAAACTAAATTCGCCTTCTGTGCCGGATCTGGGTGCTTACCCAAATTGGAATAATCACACAGATCTGTCCCTTCCTGCTTTGCAGTTATTGGTTTCCAATTCGTCTTTCAACATTTCGAAATTTAATAGTGAGGGATGGTTAATTTGGCAAAGCAGTTCTGATACCTGTCAACGTCGTTTTCTAGGACTGAAACCGGGGTATACTCAAGATCGAGTGGACCCCCGGTTTGAGTCGTCACATACAGTAACTACATACTCTGTAGGGAAATTATGTCAGTCCTGGCTGCGACATTCCACCTTGGCATCTGTCAAAGTTCATTTATCAAAGTTACATGACAAAATAGATTTGAATGATTTTGTTAAAGGTCCTGTGGGTGGCAGATCCAAGAGATGGGCGTATGCTATTTACAACGAAGTATGGAAACTGTCGCAAATTGAGGCAGCTTCGAGATTGAGAGCTATTGATCAGGCTAATATGGAAAAAGTATTAGCAGTTATTGATAACAGCATTAACACTCTTTCTTCTCGCATTTATACATTAGATAATATTGTATCTTCAATTGTTGATATTGTGCAGGATGATATGTCTGTGTTGTATCATGGTCAAAACCAGTTGCGTTCTGTTATGCAGTTTGCATGGACATTACAAACATTGAAGGCAGGGAAGGTCCCTTGGGACTATCTGAATACAACATCGTTATTTCTTCCCTTTAACCTTACTGACAAACAGCAGTTCATGTCCATGAAAGATGCTACATATTCCCTGCTCCATATTGAGAAATTGGAGCCGTTACCTTTTTCGGTTGCGGAAGTCGATTCCGCTGTGTGGCTCTTACACGGATTGATAAGTCTACCGTTTGCGCTTTTTAAGTTTACCTCTTGTATGAAGCACTATGCTCTGGGTAGATATGAACAGCTGGGTACCGCTTTCATACATGAAGTCTGGTCCCTCCCCTTTACGTATAGATGTACAAGGGACGGTACTGAGGTTTATCTGAAGGGTGAAGAATGTACAACGTCACCTGATCATTCTGTTGTATGTAGGCACATTCAATTGCACGGTGCTTGTAATGTACACGCTCCGAATTTGGCCTGCGTCCTCAAAGGTATCCCGGTACCAGTGATTACGCCATCTTTCACGCTGCTTGCAAACGGTAGTTATTTAATTTTAAACAATGAAGCTTGCTGCGGGATGTTAGTAGGGATCCCGTATATAGTAACTGTAACACAGAGGGTTGTCTGCTGCAATAACGTCCTGTTTCCACCCCCGCATGGGAGGCTGGATGCTTCTATCTGGCCTTCAATTCCAACCTTGAAAGCAGAGTTCGACAAAATGAGCAGAATAAGAGCGCTATTGTCCCAAAAGGAGGTGCCATTGACTTCCTCCCGGGAAACATTTGTCCTTCACGTAGCAAATACGCGCACCGAGGTACAGGCGCTTTTGAATACTGACCTCCCCCTGCATTTTGGTGCTTTGATCCAAACAATTTTCAATGCCTCGTCCACGACTGGCCTGGCTCATTTTTTTAAACTTGTGGGCTCGGGCCTCGTGACCTCTTTCCAAACTATTTTTGGTGTGATTCCGGCATTTTTTCATTCTATTTTCTCCAGCGTCTTTGGAGGTGTCCCGTTAATTCTGGCTCTAGTGGCAGGTGTGCTACTTTTACTTTTCATCTTGCGGAATGGCTGCTCTTTCTGTGCCACACGTCAGCCTGTCCCGTCTGCAGCTTCTTCGTGACAGGATGCTTGATTACTATGGTGTCCTGCCGTTGGCGACTTTGAGCCTGGCATATGGATTATCCTTCCGGTATTCCTACTTCACCTGCGTGCAACCTGTCTTCCACTGCCTAGATTGTCCCTTTGAATGGCCTATGGATTTGTGTTTAACCAACATGGTGTCTCCGGACCCGGATTTTGATCGACTGATGAGGCCCTTAGTGTCTCACGAGTCTGCCTGTTCTGGTGTTCGGATTATGGCCTGCGGTGCGGCACATGGTATCCTGGGTAATTGGGACATCGTGAGAGCGGCATATGACTTCTTGAATATGAGTTACTTGGAAGTACACGCTGGTTGCCCTCTGATGGTGCTAGAGGCTCCGCTGATAGAAGAACACGTATGTTCCTTTTCTTTACTTAACTGGATGGCTGAAACCTTCAGTGGCCGTGCCAATGATTTTCTGCTGGAAGCAGTGGCCACATATGCTGCATATACTTTTATGGATTGAGTGCACTTTTGTCCACAGTGTTTTCCTCACGTGTCTTGAACTGTCCTTGTACGTCTGCACTTCTGCCCGGTGAGGCGTTTTTTCATTTTTTTCACCTCCCACGTCACGTTTGGGTTTTTTGTTTTTTCCTCTCTATTTTTGATGTTTTTCCTGTTCGAACTTTGCCTGAACTGACCAGTTCCTTTTTAAATTGGATACGCCTTGTTCTGCTCTGTCGCGCTTGAACTCTGCGTTCTCTCTTTTCTTGCATACTAAGTAGTGCTTCGATCAAGGGGGCATGTAGTAAGGACTCCCTTAATACGTACATACATTGTTAAGTTAGCATAACCACGTTAGAAGTTAGAAAGCCATCTTGCTGCTTTTGCACACGACACTGCGTTTACATGTTATTGCTTAAACGAACTGCTGACTCGAGTTTTGCCTCACACGAGAGCAATCTGTTGTTACCATCCCGAGCTCTGCGAAGCGACCTTGGTCTGCACACGATGTGACAAACAGTCTGAGTTGTTAGACAATGCATGTTTTCCACTCTAGGTTGATCGACCCACTATTTAGTCATAACACACGAGCAGCTGCACATACCTGAAAGTTGGTGCTTTTAATATCACGGACATCATGTTTATTATTCAGACCGAAGACGAGCCTTCCTGCGAGAAGTCTCCTGATGCTCCTGTGATGTGCTTTCACTAAGCTGATCTTTGAGGTATGGGGTCCCCTATTCAAGCCTAAGAGACCTTCTGTTAGACTAATAATAATATTAGCTTCTTAGTAAAGGGAAAGTGGTAGTATCCACTGTCATTATAACATGATCACCCCTTTTATATTCTATGGAATTGTAACTATGTTAATGGTTTTGATTTTAATCATTTGTCTGCTTGTATTAGCCAAAGTACTGCATATTAGGACACGTGGTCAATAAAAATAAACTCTTTTTATTTTCACCGTGTCTCTGTTGATTCTTGTTGTGGACTGATGTGAGAATAATATACGAACAGGTATTTCCGATTCCCACCATTCCTGAGTATGTACTGAGTCGCGTGTTCTGGGTTGTCTTTTCATTGGGACCGCCGAGCTAAATCTCGGATAACGAATGGGACACTTCTGCTAGCCGGATACTGGGTTCTGGGTTCTGAGGTGAGTTTCTGGTACACCACAACTTACTGAGGTCCTGGGGTTCTACGCATAGTTCTGTGTATAAGCAGAATCCCTGCAACAATCCGCCATCTGGTTGTCCTTGCCGGGGAGGTGTTCCGCCATGAGGAACATGTTCCTCTGAATGGCCCACTTCCACATGCTCTGAGCCAGATGAGACAACTGTGGAGAGTGTGTTCCTCCCTGCTTCTGTATGTAGTACATGGCGGTCATGTTGTCCGTCCGGATCAACACGACTTTGTTGCACAAGTGTACCTTGAATGCTTTCATTGCCAGGAAGATTGCCATCAGTTCTAGAAGGTTGATGTGCATCTTCTTTTGATGTATTGTCCATAGTCCCTGCACTGTGTAATTGAGTACATGAGCTCCCCATCCCTGGAGAGACGCGTCCGCTGTCAGTATTATCTGTGGAACAGGCTCTTGGAACGGTCGGCCCTTGCAAAGGTTTTGTGGATTCCACCAATGCAGAGAGTTGTATGCCCGACCGCTCACCAACACTAGGTCTTTCAACTGTCCTTGAGCCCGATTCCACTGACGTGCTAAGCACTCCTGAAGCGGGCGCATATGTAGTCTTGCGTGTGGGACTATGAAAATGCAGGAGGCCATCATGCCTATCAACTGCATGAACACTCGTGCGGGAAGGGAGTGTTGTGGTTTGAACTTGGAAATCAGCATTTGCATGCTGTTGATTCTCACTAAATTTGGCTGAGCTGTGGCCGCCAGAGTGTCTATAGTCGCACCTAGGTACTGTTGTACGTGTGCGGGTTGGAGATGGGATTTTGGGTAATTTAGTGAGAACCCCAGACTGTGAAGGAGGTGAATGGTGCGGGACATGTGGCTGGCACATTGCTGGGCTGACTTTGCTTGAACAAGCCAGTCGTCCAGGTAAGGGTAGACGTGTATGTGCTGCCTCCGTAGATGTGCAGCCACAGTAGCTAGGCACTTTGTGAAAACTCTGGGTGCTGTTGTCACGCCGAAGGGAAGGACTTTGAATTGGTAGTGCTGCCCCTGAACAGTGAACCGGAGGTATTTTTTGTGTGAGGGGTGAATGGGTATGTGGAAATACGCATCTTTGAGGTCCAGTGTGGCCAGGAAGTCACCCTGCTTGAGAAGTGGGAGGACTTGCTGTAAAGTGAGCATGTGAAAATGCTCGGAGAGAATGTAGCGGTTCAGGGGTCTCAGGTCTAGTATAGGTCTGAGTGACCCGTCCTTTTTCGGTATTAAAAAGTACAGGGAGTACACCCCCGTGCCTTGCTCGTGGACGGGTACGACCTCTATTGCGCCTTTTAGTAGCATACTTAACACTTCCTGCTGTAAGAGCGTTAAGTGCTCTGAGGACATAGGACGGTGTTTTGGAGGTATTGTGGGTGGAGTCGAGGTTAATTCTAGGCAGTAACCGTGTTTGACAATATCTTTGACCCACCTGTCCGTGGTGATGGAGTTCCACGTGGACAGGAACCTTTGTAGCCTTCCCCCGACAGGTGTTATGTGGTCGGGAGGAAGGGAGAGGGCGTCACTGTTTGATCTTGGGGGAGGACCTGGTGTTGCCGTATCCGCGTCCTCTGCCCTTTGTGCTTGAGCCACGATAACCACCTCGGGTGTTTTTATCGTAGGAACTTTGTGTGTTTCCTTTGTTGTAGGTTTGCTGTGACCCCTGTCCTCTACCTGCTCCTCTATTTCCGGGGCGACGAAAGGAGCCGCTCCGAAAGGACTGCGTTTGGAGAGCCCCCATGGACTTTGCAGTGTCTGTGTCCTTTTTTATTTTCTCTAGGGTGGTGTCAACCTCCCTGATGAGGATCTCTGCTCCCTCTTTGAATTGGTCAGGGAGATGTTGGAGTAATTGTTCTAATGTGTCGTAGTGTGCTCGATCGTAGCGAGCGAGGAGCGCCTGAGTATTGGCAATGCGCCATATGTTAGCTGCCTGGGCCGCAACCCGTTTGCCGGAGGTCTCTAGCACCTTGGACTCTTTGTCCGGGGGAGGAGCATCACCTGTTTGCGAGTGTGCCCGTTTGCGAGCATTCGCAACCACTATGGAATCCAGAGGTAACTGGCCTCTGATGTAGGTAGGATCCCCAGGCGCCGACCTGTATTTTTTGTCGATCCTGGGGTTTATTACTCTTGCCCTGGTGGGTTCCTTGAAGATGTCCTTTGCTGGTTTGAGGACACCCTTCAACATGGGTAGAGTTTTTATATTCCTTTCTGAGGATGCGAAAGTATCCATGAGAAAGTCGTCCTCGACGGTGTCAGAGTGGAGTTGCACACCATGATTGGCCGCAGCACGTTCAATGAGGGCGTTGAATGCGGCAGTGGCCTCTGTGGGAGACGTTTTTGCTCCATAGAGTTGCGGGTCCTGTGTATCCATAGGTGCACCCGAGTCTACAGGGTCATCCCAAGCTTGGTCAGGGTCCTGTTGGCCTTCAGGGTCCATCTCTCCGGGGTAGGGGACATGGTCACCTAGGTAGTCCTCCAAAACGTCTGTTTCGGAGTGTGTGGGAGAGAAGGACTGTGGATCTTGGTAAGAGGAATGGAGAGGTTCGTAAAGAACTGGTTCCGAAGCCACTGGCAGCTTTTTCTTAAGCGGGATCCGGTAGGAGTCCAAAGCTGGCTCGGAAGTTATTCTCCTCTTGTGGAGCATCATCCTGCCGGTGTCGGCGTCGATGATGTGTGATGGTGACGTCTCTGCAGGAGAGCTTTCGGCAGGCGTGATCGTGGTGTGGGTGACCCGTGTGTGAGAAGTTGGCCTGATGTAAGATGTCACTAGTTCTAGTGTACACCTTATGTCAGTCCAAATACCCTTATGGTGATTGGTTGTAAAGTCAACCTTATAGACCAGCTATCCTAGTGGTAGCATGGACAAGAGCAGTCTTAGGCTAAACTCTGAATGGCATGTGAAGCCAGCTGTGATACCATATATAATCCCTTGAATACCAAATAAAAGGACACCACAACAGATATATATATAAAATAAAGTGTATTTATTCTAGTCAAACCCTCAGCACTCTTTATGAGATTAGAGGTAAGTACAACACAGTCTTATTTAAGCATACATTAAGTCACACAGGTAAGTAATACAGTTAGGCCCTAGGGGCCACGCAAACCATATACTAAGTAAGTGGTATAAGGACCACTGTCACGGAAATAGAATAGGCCTAGGCCTAGGGAATCGCTGGGGCTATACTACACTAGCGTTAGTTAGGAAGTGGGAGGCCCACGGGATTCATGTGCAGAGTGGAAACACTCACGCGTAATGCGTAAAAGTCACTAGCAATAGTACAGTTTAGAAAACGATAGATTTAGGACACTTCCGGAGTAGCTAGGAAGTCGAGACTGGAAAACTAGACACTAGGATAGTCACTATCCTGATGAGCACCGGAGTACCCAAGTTACCTAGCCCACAGGCTGCGGGTGCATAGGGGTGAAGATGCGTCGGTTTTCGTCGTCGACTCCTATGGATGCCTGAAGAAAGATGCTGACAGGCAGTCAGTGAAGAGTGTCCGGTGGATCCCAAGGCTGGGATCAAGAAGAGAGGAGACCTGCAAGCAGAAGGGACAGAGTCAAGGTCACTAGCCAGTGACCACGTGGAACCAGGAAGGAACCAGGCGATGTCGTGAAGATTGCAGGTGAAGGTGAAGCTTGTCGCTGCAGCCAGGAAGACCAGGAAGCGTCGAGGACGACCAGGACCAGGAGGAGAGCTGTCCCACGAAGGCTCTTGCTGTCGGCGGCGTCGAAGTTGGACTAGGACTCACCAAGCCTTGGCAAGCGGAACCCACGAAGAACGGAGGACTTGCTTCTGGTGCAGACCAGGAAGGTCTGGGGTGCTTCTTCTTTGCAGAGAAGCGGGAGCCAGTCTGGAGGAGCCAAACCAGCGCAGAAGATTTCAGGGTGCGTCGTCACAAAGGCCACTAGCCGGCGGGCAAGCAACCGGACAGACGCGGCAAGCAGGAAAATGCAGAAGGGCCCCACGCAGGACTCGTGGAGTGTGGGGGGCTGATCTTCGGTGCAGATGGTGCTTGGGGTTGGGGCCTCTCAATCCCCGGTGCACAACTTCGAGGGTGCCTCAGAAGCTGCGCTTGAAGTTACTAGCCACTTTTCCCAGGTAGCCGGTCCCACGTCGCTCGTCGCCTCCACGGATCTCAGCTCTGCTGTGGATGTGGATCAGGGTCGGAGAAGTCTGGAAGTCAAGGCTCTGGTCGGGCTCTGCAGTCGGTTCCTCGTAGAACGTGGGCAAAGCAAAGGGTAGTCTCTTGATGGTGCCTGTTTGCACAGGGTAGCCACTCCTTGGCCACAAGGGAGATTCTTCAGTCTTCTTCTTTCGTCGAATGTCGAAGGTCCAGAGTTTCTGTTCAAGTTTGCAGGTTCAGGATAATCTAAAGTCTTGAGGCCCAACTCCCACTCTTATACTAATCTGGGGGGCTGGGATACCTGCTAGGTCACGCCTTATGGGTGGGACCTGGGAGGGGGTGGTTACACCCACTTCCCTTTGTCCAGTTTCGCGCCAGAGCTGGGGCTGGAGTGCCCCAGCGCCGGTTTGAACTGGACTATGCAAGGAACACCTTGTATGCCCCAGGCATGTCTCATTCCTTTCAGCCCTCCCTGCCCCAATACACTAAAGTCTGTCTGGGGAGGTGCTAGCACCTCCCCAAGCAGGAAACCTATTGTCCAAGCCTCCCTCGCCAGGATCACTCCCAGCAGCAGGGGGTCAGACTCGTGTCTGTGGCAGCAGCATCCATTTTGTGATGCTGAGGCTTTGGTTAGAGTTAAACAGCAAAGTAGGATTTTAACATGTCTCTCCCTCTAGAAGGGAGGAATAATATCCTCATCACCAGAAATGGTATGGGGGTATTATTCCAAAGTGTTAGACACCTTACACGACATGTTTTGATAAAGCCAAACCATAGTTACCATAACCGTCTAAGATTATAAGGCACTTTAAGAGTATATGGTAGGCTATATCATAGAACAGCTATAAGGACATAGTTCCGAAAGCTGCAGACAGGCTCAGCTCATGCTAGAGCACCATCTCACATGTTACCAAGCACTCTGCCTCCAGGATTGTTAAGGCCTGCCATAGGAGTGGCTGATAGGTACACATGTGTCTATATAAGGTAGGTAGAGGAATACTACACCTAAGCAAGGGGTGATTACACAACCTTGCCCCAGCTGAGTGATCAGCCAGTTGTGTCTGATTGGAAGGCCAGGCCAGGGGTGGCATAATACATGCTGCAGCCCCTGGTAGGCTTAGGGTACACCTATGCCCTGGGTACCTAGGGTACACTGTACAGGGTCCAATAAGGTGATCCTTACCAATTGGTTATGTACCTAGGGTACATGGAGTCAATTTTAAAGAGAGCAGACAGCCTGAGACCCTGAATGGCAGGATCTCAGGCCAACTAAGTCGAAAAACCAGCTAGACACTAAGCAAAAAGTTGGGGGTAACCATAGTCAGATATCCACCTTCCTACACCGTGTTCGGATTTGGAACAGTTTCGGGGCCGTGGATGGCGGCAGGCCAAAAGTTATGTTGGCTGGTGCCGAAGAGGCTGGTGGAGCTTTTATCGGCTCGGAGCCCGACGTGTCCTGGAGGACTGCTTTGTGTTTGACGCGTTGCGCAGCAACTGTCCGCACCTGGAGCGCCATCGATCCTTTTGCGCCGACCGGTTCTGTAGAGGCGGGCGTGGACTTCTTCGGCGCCAGTTCATCGAGTCGAGGAGCGGTAGTGGCCGTCGACGTCTTCGATGAGTGTGCCTTTGGTGGTGCTGTCGAAGCGGTGTGAGACGCAGCAGGCAGTTTGACCTTTTGGGTCGGCGCCGATTGTTTCGGTGCCGGGAGCCGTGTAGGTTTGGTGTCACCGAAGGTCTTTTTCCGGGTGTCGGTGCCGACGTCGGCTGCTGCAAGCTCGGCACCGAAGTCTCGTTTGGTGCGGTCGGTGCCGACGGGTTTCGCTGGCGTCGAAGGTGTGGTGGGCCTCGATCCGACCAGCGTCACTTTTGGTTTCGGTTTCTGGTGAACCAATACAGCTTTCGGTTTCGAAGAAGGGAAACCAGCCGTTTTGTGTAGTAATGGCTGCCGCTGAATGTCCGAGGCCGGGCCAGAGGGCGGGGCCGAAGAACTGCGGGATAGGTCGTGGGTAAGGCCCGAAGGCGATCCCTCGACCGGAGCCATAGACTGGCGCACTGGGATATCCTCAGTCTGTACGGGTAGGCCTTGCTCGTCACCGGAGCTACTCTCTTCGGCCCCCAAGGCCTCATCGTAGTCTCCTACCTCGGTGTCGGCTTCATCTCTGTGAAAGAGTCGTTCTTCGACGTCCTCCGATCCGGAGTCGTGTTCGGAAGCGGGGCTGGAGGGTAGGTTCTCCACGTCTTCGACATCTTCGTCCTCGGCGCTGAAGATGTTGGTCGGGGCCGGTGCCGCTTGCTGCGCTTCGAGTCTCGCTGCTCGTCGATTCCGGAGAGTCTTCTTGGATCGGAATCGGGCACAGGCCATACATGTAGACTCGTCGTGATCCAGTGAAAGGCATTTGTTGCACACCGGGTGGACGTCGACATGGGGATATTTCGCATTGCATACAGGACACCGCTTGAATGGTGTCCTCGATTCCATCGTCGATGTCGGGTCGATGGTCGGGTAAGATGTGAAAAAATTGGTTCTGGAAGTTAGTAAACTAACAAAGATACTATCGATACCGATCAGGAACAGTACCGACGAGAACTAAAGGCCTTTTGGCCTGGAAAAAGTTTTTCCTAACTTGAGTCAAGATAAGCACATCCGAACCCAATGGCGGAAAAAAACAATCTGAGGATGGAGAGGATGCCCATGCGCACTGTAGTCCAGGGGAGGAGTCACCTATCCCAGGATACTTCGAAGACTCTTCCAGGACAACAACGTGCAAACATCCGGACCCAACACTAGGCGGCGATCTATGCACAGATATGAATTCAGCAGCCCACATGCCTCGAACTGAATGTTGGTGTTATGGGCCCCACCAGCGTGTGATGTGTGTAAGTGTGTGCGACTGAGGAATCATTCCGTCCGTGGAAGCAGGGGGAGATTTTGTGTTCTGAACTGCACCAGTATCACTGGATGTTTTAACAGCTGGAGGAGTTCACTGTCCCAGTTCTGGCGTGAGCAAGCATCAGGGTACAGTTATTCACTTTGCTTTCCTCAGAACCTTGCAGATCAGTGAAAATGGTGGAAAGGAATATGCACTGACATTGGACTACAGGATCAAAAATACACTACCTATTGTTACCGGTTGCAAAAATCTGCTGTGCAGCAATGACGTTTTTTGTTGGCTCTGGGTGGCCAGTGTGGGGTGAACACCACCTTTGGAAGATGTGGTTGACTTGTTCCTGGTAGAGTTCCTGCTGGTTGCAGTCTGACAGTGTTCAACAGAGCATGTCTATTTGATCGTTTTGACGCCCTGGCAGATGCTCCTAGGCAATATAGGCTTGATGAGAAATGAAAGTCCTGCAGCTTTTGCACCTCTTCCAAAAGAAGTCCGGGAGTTTGAGCTGCCAGTCTTGGGAGCAACTTTTGCAGGCCCACTTGTGTGGCCTGAAGCTCCAGGAAACCAATATGGAGCATCTTCTCAGTGTCTGACCAGAGACCTCTGGCCTGCTCCTGCATGTGAGCCCCCCTCCCAGACTTCCATGAACGCATCCTATGTGAGCACCAATCTGTCCAATGGAGGATGGAAAGAGTGGCATACATTGAGATTTCTGGGGAATCTCCATGGCAGCAGTGCCTGTTTCAGCCGTCTTGTAACTTGGACCAGGTCATCCCATGAGCTGCCTGTTTATCTCCATTGGAAGTCCAGCTCTTGTTGGAAGAGTCTCATTTGGAACCCTTAAAAGGGTATAGGGCCTATGTAGAATGAGATCAGGCCCAGCAGAGACATGTACCCCTTGACTGATTGTCTGGTGAAGTCCTTTGCTATGACTTAGAACTTTGTTGCTCCGTCCTGAGAGTTAAAAGCCTTTCTCAATTGAGTATCTAGTTTTGCTCCCAGGAATTGAAATGTCAGTTATGGTTCCATAATGGATTTGTCATTGCTTAGTGTCAGCCCAAACCTGTGGAACAGACTATTGCAGGCGTACGTTGACATTTTTGCCTCTTCCCATAATGGAGCCTTGACGAGTCGGAAACCCAAGTATGGGTACACTTGTTAACCCTGTCACCTGAGTAAGGCAGCAATAGGCACTGGGCATTTGGGAAATGCTGATGTGAGGCCAAAAGCAGGAGCCTTGAAGAACAAGTTACTTACCTTCGGTAAAGATATATCTGTAAGAGACATATACTAGTTATAGATTCCTTACCTTAGAATTACCCCCAGGCGTCAGACTGGATCCGGAGAATTTTATCTTCAGCAGTAACCCTGCGCGTCGGTAGGTGGCGTCGGTCGACTCAGCGTTCGTCGTTGGCGTCATGATCGCCAGAATGACATCGCAGTATCTACCTAGGCGCCGCTCCTGCGCGCTGACGTCAGTTCTTTACATGACGTTACATGGCAGAAGTGCAGAGGCATGCAAGACATTGACCACTGGTGGACAAAACTAGGGCCCGGAAAGGGAGTCCCTTACTCTAGAAGTCAGTTTGCAGAACGGGAAGGATGTGTGGGTCTGTGAGGAATCCATTACTAATCTATGTCTCTTAAAGATATACGTTACCGAAGGTAAGTAACTTGTTCATCTGAAAGAGACTATTAGTTATAGATTCCTTACCTTAGAATAGATACCCCAGCAATACCAACCCCAGGGGTGGGTCTGCGAACCAAGTTCACACCAGAAAGTCCTGGAGAACTAAATGACCAAAGAAGCCGTCTCTTCGGACCAGACTAATCATGAAATAATGCTTAGTGAACGTGTGCAGAGATGCCCACGTGGCTGCCTGGCAGATGTCTCTAAGGGGGACTCATGTTCCAAAGAAGTAGTGGCTGCGGTCGACCTGATGGAATGGCGCGCAGCCCTCATGGAGGCTCCTTTTTCCCCAAGGAATAACAGATTTTAATGCAAAGAACGACCCATCGACCGATGGTTTATTTTTGCACAGCTCGACCTTTCTTGGCGCCCACATAGCCAGCAAAGAGTTGAACATCCACCCAGAATTGTTTTGTGCGATCCAGATAAAATGATAGTGAACGTTTTGGATCCTGACGGTGGAGCCTCTACTCCTATTAAGAAGGATGCGGGGCGGGAAGAATGTGGGCAAAGTGATGGTCTGACCTATGTGGAAAGAGCTAACCATTTTGGGAAGAAAAGATGGTCTAGTTCGAAGGACATCCATGTCCAGATGAACAGCAAGGAAAGGAGGTTTGGAAGAAAAAGCCTGAAGCTCACTCACGCTGTGAGCAGAGGTGATGGCCACCAGAGAAGCAGTCTTTAAGGTCAAGAGTCTGAGAGGACAATTATGTAGTGGCTTGAAAGGAGCACACATAAGGTAAATTAAGACCAGATTCAAGTCCCACTTGGGCATTACGAAAGAAATAGGAGGAAAAAGGTGTGTAATGCCCTTAAGAAACCTATTTACAATAGGGGAATTGAAAAGAGAAGGCTGATCAGTTAGGCGAAGAAAGGCCAAAATGGCCAAAAGATAGCCTTCAAGAGTGCCCAGAGCAGAGCCCTGCTGGGCTAAAGAAAGAATGAAGAGAAGAACCTCTGAAAGAGGGGCAGAAAATGGATCCACTGCCTTTGCTGCGCACCATGCCACAAATTTGTTCCAACTACAGGCATATACCGTTTTAGTGGAGGGACAACTGGCTGCCAAGATACCATTACAGACTTCTGGAGGAAGGTGAAAGCTGTCAACTGTCGCCGCTCAATCTCCACGCAAGGAGGTGGAGGCTGGACAGGTTCAGGTGGAGGACTGTCCCCTGTTGCTGCGAAAGAAGATCCTCACAAAAAGGCTGTCTGATTGGAGGATCGATGGCCATGTTCAAGAGCTTGGGGTACCAGACTCTTTGTGCCCAATCAAGAGCCAGAAGAATGACTTGGGCCCGGTCGTGCTTGATCTTCGGCACTCTGGGCAGAAAGGCTTATAGAAGACTACAATTCCACTCGCGACGAAAAGCGTCTGAGCGAGTGCCGCCTTGGATATTCCAACGTGCAGAACTGCTGACATTGCGCGTTCTCTTCGATGGCAAACAGATCTAACTAAGGCTCTACCCACTGCTGAAAGATACCTTGCATCAACTTCGAGTGAAGACGCCATTCATGATCCATCATGCACCGGCGGCTGTGTTCGTCCACTCTGGCGTTCAGGGAACCTGCCAGGTGTTGAACCACCAGGGACGTGCCCTGATGTTCCAACCACGTCCAGAGGCGAACAGCCTCTTGACATAGGGTCCATGGACCCACACCACCCTTTCTGTTGCAATACCACATGGAGGTGGTGTTGCCTGTGTACACCTGCACTACTCTTCCCCTGACAGATAGAAGGAATGCTTTCAGTGCAAGACGGATCGCCCGGAGCTCCAGAAGGTTGATGTGGAGCATGGAGGCCACTGGAGACCAGAGGCCTCTGATCTCCATCTCTCCCATGTGGCCGCCCCATCCCAGAAGTGACGCATCTGTCACCACTGTGGAGTCCGGTTGGGGAAAGAAGAGGGATCTGCCGCTGACCCAATCCTGGTCCGTTAGCCATGACTGCAATTGGTGTGCAGTGCCCTCCGAGATCTGGACGACATCTGAAAGATTTCCCTGTTGCTGCACCCACTGGAACTTCAGGTCCCACTGTAGAGCCTGCATATGCCACCTGGCATGATCCACCAGCGGGATGCAGGAGGCCATGAGGCCCAGCAGCCTCAGAGTCATTCTCACAAAATCCAGGATAGAGACTCTGAAACATCGGTATCATAGCCCAAATATCGGGAGGATAAGCCCAAAACTGTGCTGTATCCAGAACTGCTCTGATAAAAAGGAGCTTCTGAGAGGGAATCAGGTGTGACTTCGGCACGTTGATAGTAAACTACAGCGAATGCAGGAGGTCCGCTGAAGTCTGGAGGTGGGGGACGACAGCCTGAGGCGTGCCCGCCTTCAACAACCAGTCGTCGAGATAAGGAAAGACTGGAATCCCTGATCTGCCTAGATGAGCTGCCACCACCGCCATCACTTTTGTGAACAATCGAGGGGCTCTGGTAAGGCCAAAAGGGAGCACGGTAAACTGAAAATGCTTGTGGCCTACCTCGAACCGTAGGTAAGGCCTCTGGGCTGGCAGGACCGGAATGTGGAAATAAGCATCCTGCAAGTCCTATGCTACCATCCAGTCTCCAGGGTCGAAGGCAGACAGGACCTGAGCTAATGTCAACACTTTTAATTTCTCCTTCAGGAGGAAGCGGTTGACGTCCCTAAGATCCAAGATAAGACGCAGGCCTTTGTCCTTCTTGGGCACCAGGACGTAGTGGGATAACAATCACGACCTACTTCTGGGACAGGGACTTGCTCAATAATTCCCTTGGCCAGGAGAGCAGTAACTTCCTGACGGAGAAGGGCTAAGGGCCATGCGATGGAGGGTTGGTGACATGGAGGGAGAGGTAGTATAGAAGGGGAGGGAGAAGCCCCTTCGGACTATCTGCAAAACCCACCTGTCCGACGTGATGTTGTGCCAGTGGGGGAGGTGATGGCGGATCCTTCCGCCTACTGGCAACTGGTGGCCCTGAAATGTCGAACTGGGAAGGCTTAGAGGCTGCTGCAGAGGGGACACTACTGGACTGGCCCGCCCGCTGGCCCTCAGGCTCGGTCCCGCAGAGGCTGGGTAGCTTGCGATGGCCTGTTGCCCTGGATTGAACGTAGTGGGGTACCACTTCCGCAGCCACGAAAGGGGCGAAAAGCAGACTGCACAGGACGAGAAGTGGCGTTGAGTCACAAGGATCTGGCCACAGCTCTAGAATCCTTGAAGCGCTCCAGCGCATGGTCCCTCTTATTGCCAAACAGACGACGGCCATCAAACGGCATGTCCAAAAGAGTCAATTAGACATCCCCAGAAAAGCCAGTGGATCTCAGCCAGGCGTAGCGTCTTAGGGCTACTGACGTACCCAGCCAGTTGGCGGTGTCCAGCCCACAGCGGATGGCTAATTTTGCTGCATCTCTTCCCTCTGCAACTACACAGGAGAGTGTGACTCGGGCCTTCTTCGGGCACTGTGGCAGCTACCTGTGCAACCGTATACCACACAGAGTGGGTGTAACTGCCCAAGAGACTTGCGATGTTCACCGACCGCAGTCCTAAGCAGGCGGAAGAAAACATCTTCCCAAGATTGTGAGAAGTTGGCCTGATATGTAGTGCTCACTATTCTAGTGATCACTGTGTATCATTCCAAACGACCCTTATTGATGATTGGTTGTAAGTCAACCTTATAGACCAGCTATCCTAGTAGCGTGGATACGAGCAGTCTTAGGCTAAACTCTAGAGGGCGTGTTAAGCCAGCTGTTTACCATCACATATACCCCTTGAACACCAAGTGAAAGGACACCACACAAGTTGTTATGAAAATAAAAGGATATTTATTTATAACAAGACTACCCTGGCTCTTTATGAGTCAGGGAGCTAAGCACACTACAAAACTCTTAGGAAAATACTTCAGTTGCACAATTTACACAAATGCCCGAGGGGCACGAGAAACCATCTACACTAACAGTGAAATGCGAATGGTTAGAGTCTGGAGGTACTGATTCCGGAGTGTTCCGATCAGTGGGACTAAACGAAAAAGGAACTGGACACTTGTAGAGCGAACCTGCGATGGAGCACCGAGATGCTCGAGTTACCTAGCCCGGAGGCTGCGGCTGCGTGAAGTTCGGCAAGATGTCGGGAGTCCTCGTGTAGTCTCAGGAGCCTGAAAGAAGAAGTTGCTGGCAGGCGACCAGTGACGATGTTCAGGGCGATCCAAGCCTGGATCGGTGATGAAGGAAACCTGAAAGCAGAGGGGACTCAGTTCTCAACCGCTAGCCAGCGATCGTGTGGGTACCAGGGGGGTACCGGCTGAAGTCACCTCGACCAGGTGAGTGGGTGACGTCGGACTCGGCTGTTCCTCGGACCAGGAGGCGCGGTGGCGACCAGGATGGAGGGCGAGCTGTCCCACGAAGGTGTCTGCTGTCGATGATGCTGGGCCCAGGAAGGGGCAGCGGATCTTGGCAGTGGCAACCCAAGCGGGGGAGTCAAGATGGCGTCGGGAGTGGACCAGGAGGGTCCGTGGTACTCCTCTGTTGAAGGGGAGCAAGAGCCAGTCTGGAGCAACCAGACCGGGGATGCGAATAATCTTGGAGCGTCGTGAAGAGGGCCACAAGCCGGTCGGCGAGTGGTCGGACAACGCTGGGAACAGCAAGAAGCGGAAGGGCCCCCACGCAGATCTCGTGGATGCTGGGGAGACAGACTTCGATGCTGGAGCTGCTCAGGGTTTAGGGCTTCTCAAACCCTAGGTGCACTCACTCGAGGGTCCCTCGGTGGGCGTGTTAGATAAGCGTCGTGCAGGTTCTGAAGATAGCCGGTCCCGCAGGTCTCGTCACACCTACGACTCTCAGCTGGGCTGATGAGGTAGGTAAAAGGTCAGAGATGGCAGGGAACTCGGGTCTCGTCGAGCTGGGCAGTCTTGATCCGTAGGAGACGTACAGCAAACCGCAAGGGCTTAGGTGGTGCCTGCTGGTGCAGGGTGGCTACTTCTTAGCCACAAGGGAGAGTCTTCAGAAATAGTCAAGAGTTCCTTTCGTGGAAAGTGGTTCGTGATTCGGAGTTATCCGATTATCTGATTATCCCATTTGGGAAGGGGACTCGCTCCTACCTTTATTCTAAGAAAAGGGGCTGGCCCGTGACTAGGTTCTACCTATGGGTGGAGCCAGGAGGGGGGTGGTTACACCCCTATCCTTTGTCCGGCTTCGCGCCAGCTCAGGGGCTGGTGTGCCCCCGAAACTGGTTTGAGCCGGGCTATGCACAGTGAGCACCGGGGTGCCACTTGCAATCACCTTCCTTTCAGCCCTGCCTACCTGGGATACACAAACTCTGTCTGGGATGGTGCTAACACCGCCCTTGACAGGAAACCCTTTGTCCAAGCTCCCCTTGCTGGAAGGTCCCCCAGCAGCAGGAGGTCAAACTTGTGTCTGGTGGCAGCATCCATTTTGTGATGCTGAGGCTTGAGTCAACTTTAACCGGGGTTCAAGGTTACTTCCATGTCGTGTCCCTCTAAAAGGGGGGAATGCTAACCCCGTCGCCAGGACTGGCGAGGGGTTCGTATTCCCATTCGTATGACACCTTACTCGACATGTGTAGGTGATGTGATGCCAAAGTTAGCAAATAACCGCAAGGATTATAATGCATTAAAAGTAGTTGGCCCGCGTCACCATGGAACGGCTATTAGGACTTGGTTCCGCAAGCCGTCGACGGGCTCAGCTCGCGCCAGAGCACCGTCCCACATGATTCCCTGCACTCTGCCTTCAGGATTGATAAGGCCTGCTATAGGAGTGACTGATAGGAATCCATGTGTCCATTTTAGGGTTTAGGTGTAGGAATACTACACCTACAGCAATGGGTGATTACACCACGTGGCCCCAGCTGTCGTGCAGCCAGTTGTGTCAGATTTGGGCGGCCATTCCAGGGGTGGCATAATACATGCTTCAGCCCCTGGTAGGCCCTGGGTACACCGATGCCCTGGATACCTGTGGTATGCTGAGACAGGGACTGACAAGGCGGCCCAGTTCCAATTAGTGGATGCACCTAATGTACATGTGTGTTAATTTCGAGAGAGAACAGCTAGGCGGTGGGTCTGATTAGCAGGCCCACAGCCGGAGAAAGTCGTAAACCAATGAAGCAAAAGCAAAAAATCTGGGTGATCATAGGATTGCAGACCCTACTCTCCTACAAAGATGGTCCAGGTTCTTGGGTTTCCTATGTGGGGGGAGAAGAAGGGAACGCGTCTTTGGATGTTGAGGCTTGGACCACCAAGCTCTCGGGGGTAGGGTAATAGGAGAGGAAAATGTGGTCGCCGGGGGCCAGGCGGTGGCGTCTGGCAATTATCCTATCCACAGGCGCCCCTGTGCTAGGCCAGGACCAAGTGCCTAGAATGATGTCTGCAAGGGCCTCATTGAACAGCAGCAGGGGTTCTTGAGAGGCCGCTGCCGGCTGAAGCACCTCAGTCAGGAGATTCGTCCTGACTGCCACCATGGGAAGCTCAAGGCCCAAGGCCTCTACCGCCCTATGTAACACCACAGCATAGGAGGTTCCCTCCTCCATGGCCAGGGTAGGGGGAGAATGCATGCCAAGGTCTGGGGAGGTATCCAGACCACTGGCTTCCCCCAACTCCTCTCTCCAGTCTGGCTCCTCTAGCTGGTCTGCCAAAGAGTCAGCAGACCACTCCCAGTCCTCCTCACCTTCCTCTGGCTGCCACTCAGTGCAAAAGGGAATGCCAGGGGAGAACAGTGGTACAAAAGTACCGGTCAGTGTCGGTACTGGCGTCAGTCGACGCCGGTCCGGTTCAGTGTCCAAGACGAGGGGGATGCCGGGGTTGATGCTGGCCGGGAACAAGACCGGTGTCAGAGGTGGCAGAGGCATCGTCAGAGGAATCAGTCCCGGAGGAGGTGTCGTGAGGTCGACCGACACCGACCCGTATCCAGACCTGGATCCCTGGGGACTCTGCGGAGCCGAGGCCAGAGCCGCCGGCATCGAAGGCCTAGAGCCCTCAGCCGAGACTGTGGCGCCGAAGGCACGCCAGCGGAATCAGACGGCCCAAAGATGGAATAGAGGTCTTCCTAAAATGCACTAAGCTGGGCAGGGGACACTCCGGCTCCCAGGAAGGGAGGGAAGCTCGGAGCCGTCCCAGTAGGCTCCGTGGGCAGAGCCGAAGGACGACGACCTTCCACGTCCTGCATCGCGTTAGCCAACGAAAAGGGAAGAAGGTGAAGAGCGATGGTGCTTCTTCGCCTTCTTCTCGTACTTCGACTTACCCGAAGACGAAGACTTCGATGAGGAGTGATGGTGGTGACTCCGCGATCACCCTCTCGACCGCAACCTCGAGTGGCGCGGAGCTGACTGCGGGGCCTCCAGAAACTTTCAGGACCACTTCAGCAAAGACTTCGGGTTCAAGGACCGACAGTCGGAGCACGACTTCAGGTCGTGGTCGCACACCAGGCACCAAAGGGACACGAGGTGAGGATCCGTGACTGACATCAGCTTGTGACAAGAGTCACAAGGATTGAAGCCGGTCTGCCGATGTGACATCCCTGCGTGCACCAGGAGTCGAACGACTCAAAAAAGATGTCAACAAAAATAAAAAAACACTATTAAAAAAATTACTAAGGGTACCGCTTTCTCCGGATCTGTGTTGGCTGGAGCGGAAAAAGAAAGAACTGACGTCAGCAAGCAGGGACGGCGTTTAAGTAGATACCGTGACGTCATTCCGGTGATCACGACCCAAATGACGTACGCAGAGTCGACCGACGCCACTTATCGAAGCGCAGGGGTACTGCTGAAGAAAAATGTATTTTTTTTATATTGTTTTTACATTGCATATTGCATGCTATATATGAATTTGATATCTTTTAAAATCTTGTGGTCACAAGGAGTGAATAATGTTATTTTGATATGAAGTGTCTTTTAAAAAAAATACTTTGATGTGATATCTCGACTTTGGTGGCATACTAGTTTGTGGGGTGGGTTTCATTCCACTTTTTTTGTCCAGTCGTTGTATTGTGAAGCGTTAGTTTGACTGAGTCTGTGAATGAATGCGTTCGACATCTGGTTTCCAAGGGGAATTCTTTTTTCTCTACTCAAAAATAATCTAGAGCAGAATGCATGGTCTTTCTGGGCTCTGTGGACCATCTCTATTGAACATTCGAAGGGATGAATCTTAATAAAGAAGTGGTAGGGATAGGTACAACAAAACAAAAAAAACATCCATTCCCTGAGTGAGCACTTGCACTGCTGCCAGATGAATTGAACTGCACAACCCTTCTTACCTTGGTGGGTTTCTTCGAGTCTGTCTGCAGCGGGCTCGGAAGCAGCTGACCCAGTTCTCGAAGAGTGGTAGTCTCACTACTATGCTTCTCTCTGCGAAAGGATAAAAATTGCCTGATTGGAATGTTTTTTAATGATAAGCTAAAACTCAATCCAAGTTTACTGTTTGTGATAAAATTTATATCACAGTCTCCAACATACACTGCCTCTTATAAACTCATACATTATTTGGTTTGAATCTACTCCACAGAGAATACGAACATTTTAGCGCAAAGCAAATGCTTGATTTTCATAAAAAGTAAAAGTTTTGTACATTCCAAGAGCCCACAGAGGACATGGAAAAGATAACAATCATGTCTATCAACTGAAGAAGATTCTTTACATATAGAACAAGTTATTTGACTCCAGTAACACCTTATCTGGTAGAGACTCTATACAGCCACATATTTCTTGCCTTAGAATTATCCCCAGGTGTCAGAAGGGATCTGGATTTTTTTTGAGTAGTACCCCTGCACACCCGAAGGCGGCGTCGTTCAGCTCTGCGTGGCGTCATCGGCAGCGTCCGTGCTGTGACATGCACGGTGCCTAAACAGGCACCACATCAGTATGCGGACGTCAGTTTCTTTTCCCAACTTTCAACACCAGAAGCGCGGAGCCACGAAGAACACTGATCACTGACATGTAGAACAAGGACCCTTAACATGTTCGGACGTGCGGGAGCCGTCTGACGTTACGGTGCTCGTGTGAGTCAGACAGCTCCCGTGCGTCCGAATACATGAAACTGGAAATCCCTGTGGTGCGGACACTAGAGGGATTTCCTTTCTTCCAAAACAGCCTCGGGAGCGAGGCTGTTCTGGGTTTTCAGTGAAACGTAATTTCACTGAAAACAAAAGTGAAATGAGCTGATTGATTTGTTTACTTTGACTGCCTATGTGCTCATGGGGCTATCTCAGCCCCCGAGCATGTAGGCACACGGGAGAGGTATCATTGGAAAGGGAAGAATCTACCCTTTCCAATGGTACCCATCCCTAGTGGATCCCTGCTTGGGGATCAAGCAGGAGGGCAATCCGCAAGCAGGAATCCAACACTAGACACCAAGGAAGGGGGAGCAACCCATTGGGCAAGGGCCTTTGCTTCCCCAAATGTTTTTGGGTATATTCAGTCTTTCTCCACCGGGGGAGATGGGGCAAAAGCCCACTATCTGCCACCCACAGGGTCAGAAAACAGACTAGTCACCAGGAATTTTTATAAATGCCAATGCACCCACCCCCAAAACAACTGGACAGTCTCCCCCGCCCTTTATAAGAGGGGTGGAGGCAGCCCAAAATGACCTCACCCAAATGTTATTGCAAACAGTCTTTCTGACACCCTAGGGAACAGATGGGGGCAATAGCCCCGATCTGCCCTCCTGGGGGGGCAAGAAAGACCCTAGACACCAGGGTTTTTTTAAATGTAAATTTAGAGGTGGGAGCTGGCCAAAATGGGCCGGGTGGGGGGGTTTTGGGAATAAACACGCACTAGGCACCAGGGATTTTTTGGTTTAAATATATAGGGGTGGGGGCAGCCCAAAATGGTCAAGTCAATGCCCCCACCCCTCCCCCCAAACACAAATGAGACAGTCTTTGTCTTTCTTTTTTTTTAATTTAGCTAAAGAAAATAATCCCATGTTCCTCGCATTTCTGTGTGTGAAAAATGTGGGATCACCGGGCTGACACAATTTTCATACCACCCAGCATTCCACCAGGTCTCTCGATAAAAATGGTACCTCACTTGTGTGAGTGACCCAAGTACCCGCGACAGGGAAGGGCCCAAAACATATTCTGCAGACATCAAAATTATCTATCAAAAAACAACCTGGTTTTGTAAGGGGGTCACCTGCATTTTTGGTATTGGGCTCGGCAGAAAGCTAGGGAAACCTACCAAACCCAGACAGTTCTGAACATTAGACACCCTGGGGAGTCCAGGGAGATTTGGATTGTGTGGATCCCCCAAAGTTTTCCTTCCTAGAATCTCCTGCAAACCTCAAATATGCTAAAAACAAAAATCAAATTTTTCTTACATATTTCTGTCTGAGGTCACTGCACTTGCACAAATGTCCTACCACCCAGCGTTCCCCTTGGTCTCCAGATAAAAATGATACCTCAATTCTGTGGGTGTCCAATGCGCATATAGCCTAAAAACGCATATAAAAAGAAACAGCGCTTAGAGTTTGCTGTGCTATCTCCTCAATCCTATGCTTTTGGCTCTTCCCAGGCGCAGATCCTTGGCCCACCCACACAAATGAGGTTACTTTTTACCCGAGAGACCGAGGGGAACCCTGGGTGGTAGTAAATATGAGCCGGCGTGGTAATCCAAGACAGAAATTTGATTTCTTAGCCAAACTTGAGGTTTGCAGGGGATTCTGAAAAGAGAAAACGTTGGAGGATCCACGCAAGAAAAGCCTCCCTGGACTCCCGGGTGTCTAGCTTACAGAAATGTCGGAGTTTGGTAGGTTTCCCTAGATGGCTGTCAAGCCCGGGACCAAAAACGCAAAAATGAGAAAAAAGGGTCAGTTTTCACTGGAAAAATGTGATGTGTTCACATTGCGTTTTGGGCAGTTTCCTGTTGCAGGCATTAGGCCTCCCCACACAAGTAAGGTACCATTTTTATCGGGAGACTTAGGGGAACACGAGATTGTAGAACAAGTGCTATTACCAATTGACTTTCTATGCTGTCTGCCTTCCCAATGTAAGAAACTGTGTAAAAAACAAGTAATTTTGAAAAATGTCCTTAATTCACTTGCTAGTATGGGTACCCACAATTTCAGATGTGTGCAAATAACCACTGATTCTAAACTCTATAGTTTGTTCCCATCTCAGAAATACATAGGTTTCCTTGATACTTCTTTTTCACTCTTAACATTTTACCAGATAAACTTCTATATACCCGGTACACAATGAAAAAACATTGCAAAGTGCAGCTCAGTTATTGGCTCTGAGTACCGTGGGTTGTTGTGTTGAAATCGCAGAAATTACCGTTAGCATAACCTGAAGCCATTTTGGTTGTGTCAGCCATTTTAGTTAGCCATGTGTTAGCCATGTGCTTCTTCTGTCTTCACTGTTGCCTGCTTTTCTATTCTGCTTGAGTCATCAACTATAGTTAACTCCTTCAATACTGAGCCAGAGCACTGCGCATGCTCAGAAAGGCCTGTCGCTGCTAGAATGCACCTGTCTTAGACTGTAACTGTCAGGCTAATCCAACTGAAGTAACCAGTACATCTCCCCTCCCACTTTGTTGACCAAGCAATTTCTGTATGCTCATGTTAGTCAAAAACTATTCCTGTATATGCCTGTACCTCCTCTTTGAGTCTCCATGCTTATTCAGCTGTAAACTGGGTATATAAGGCCCATGGCCTCTGTATTCCATGGAATATCGCCTACAGTGGCCTGACGGTACTGTATTGACGTAG
This sequence comes from Triturus cristatus, assembly GCF_964204655.1. Classification (NCBI taxonomy): domain Eukaryota; kingdom Metazoa; phylum Chordata; class Amphibia; order Caudata; family Salamandridae; genus Triturus; species Triturus cristatus. The sequence goes on from NC_140592.1 coordinate 640,170,362, forward strand.
TCCCACTCATGAGAAAGAACTAGTTACTTACCTGTACACTATGGTTCTCCAGTATTATCTTTCATAGATTCACATGCTTGTATCTTCCCCGTCGTCATGGTGGGAGTCTCACGGTAACAGAATGACCACAGCAGTATAAGAAAACTGCATAGCAAAATCCCATAGGGAATCATCTTATTTGGTAACCAAATCTCATCATTATGTGGTCCAAAACTCAGCCAATCGGCTGCTAGCCCTGCCCTCACACTCCCCAGCAGAGCCTTCCTGCCTCAGATTTCCAGCCCCGAGTGCGAGACTAGAATACTCTTAGAGACAATGAGGTTCTGCCTGAGAAATGGGGAGGTGGGCGGGCCGCATGTGAATCTATGAAAGATAATACTGGAGAACCATAGTGTACAGGTAAGTAACTAGTTCTTTCTCCAGTATTGAATCTTTCATAGATTCACATGCTTGTATCAGAATAGTAAGCAGTACTTATCCCAAACTGCATTTCCAGGCTAGAACCCCCCAATAAACGTGGGCTCTGCTCTTTTGGGTAGAATGTTAACATACATTGCAGTATTTGAAAATTTGTGCAACCATACATATATCTGTACATACACATTGTTATAATCCATGATAAATACCTTAATGAAATAGGTGCCGTAGAACTGCTTGTCCCACTGCTGCATCCTTTTTCCACGCTGCGTCCAGACAATAATGTCTAGTAAAGGTGTGCGCATTCTTCCATGTCGCAGCTCTACAAATGTCTGGTAATGGCACTCCCGCAAATAGGGCCGTAGAAGTTGCCATCTTCCTCGTTGAGTGTGCACGTACTTTGGATTGCAAAGGCCTTCCAGCTTTGGTATGACACAAGGATATTGCTGACGATATCCATCTCGAGATACTGGCTCTGGAAAGTGCCACCCCTTTCCTGGGGCCGGCAAAGGCTACGAAAAGCTGGTTTGTTTTTCTGAATGCTTTGGTCTTGTCGATATAGAATTTTAGACATCGCTTGATGTCCAAAGAGTGCAATGCTCTTTCCGCCGCCGTTGACGGGTCCTTACAAAATGTAGGCAAAACTATTGGCTCATTTAGGTGAAAGCTGGAGGGGACTTTAGGAATAAATTTGGGATTCGTTCTGAGAATCACTCTGTCCTGCCTGAATTGTAGGAATGGTTCTGCGATTGAGAAGGCCATGAGACAAACTGCAACTCCGCCTTATGGATGGGTTCAAAGGGCGGTTTCATCAACTGCGTAAGAACTGTATTCAGTTGCCAAGGAACAATCGGTGTTCGAACAGGAGGGAACATTCTGAAGAGCCCTCTGAGGAATTCCTTAACGACTCTTTGGGACCAAAGAGAAGGACGGCCAGGATCTCTGGTGTATCTTGAAATTGCGGCCAGATGTACCTTTATGGACATATGAGAGAGTCCGGATTTGGCCAATGTCAACAGGTATGGAAGAATCTGGGCAGACGAGACCCGAAATGGGTGCAAATTGTTAGCTGCGCACCAGTGACAGAACCTTTTCCATTTCGCCGTATATGTTTTGTTTGTGGATACTGCCCGGGATCGCGACAGAATGTCTTTGCAGTCCTGAGGGATCTTTAAGAGGTGGAATTCATGCTCGTGAGGTTCCATGCTGACAAGCTGAGCGATTTCAGATTTGGATGCAGTACCTGGCCATTGTGCATAGTTATCAGATCCTGTGTTAACGGGAACTGTATCCTTGGTGCCATTGACAGCCTGAGAAGTTCGGAGAACCATGCTTGTCTCGGCCATGCTGGTGCAATCAGAATCAGATGACACGGTTCTGACTTCATTTTCCTTAAGACTCTCAATATCAGAGGAAATGGGGGAAACGCATATGCAAACATTCCTGTCCAGCATATCTGTAGCGCATTGCCCCACGATCCCTTCTGCGGAAACCTGCTTGCAAAGTTCTTGCATTTTGAATTGTGGCGGTCCGCGAATAAGTCTAGCCTTGGCGTGCCCCATACTTTGAATACTTTGGAAAGGTGCTTCTGATGTATTTCCCACTCGTGGGAGATTTCGGGAGATCTGCTCAAAATATCTGCCCTTATGTTGTCCACTCCTGCAATATGTTGCACTTGCAGTGATACGTTGTGAGCTAGAAGCCATTTCCAAATGGCCTGTGCTTCTTGTGACAGAAGTTTCGACTTTGTGCCCCCTTGTTTTAGCAGGTAAAACATAGAAGTTGAGCTGTCCGTCTTCACCAGAACCGTAGATCCGCGAATTCTGGGAAGGAAAGCTTTGAGTCCCAAAAACACGGCCCTCAGCCCTAGCAGGTTGATGTGGAGCTGCGTTTCGTACTTTGACCAGTGACCCTGAATTTCGAGCTCCTGGAGATGCGCTCCCCACCCTTGGAGAGAAGCATCCGTCATCATTACGAAACTGCAGGTTTGAATTTCGAAGGTCAGTCCTTCCTCCAAATGATCTCTGATTTTCCACCATGACAGGGCGTCTCTGATCCGAGGGGTAATTATTATGCAATCGTCGAAGGATCCCTGCGACTGGAGCCATTGCTCGTCCAGCAGTTCTTGTATAGGTCTCATGCGGAACCTGCAATTTGGGAGTAGGGGGATACAAGAGGACATCATTCCCATCAATGACTTGTAAACCCTCACTGAAACGGACTTTTTTCTTTGCAACTGTGTTGACAACCGTATGATCTTTTGAATGCGCTCCTCTGACGGGTAAGCTTTGGCCTCCTCCGTGCAGATTAGAGCACCCAGAAATTGAATGTACTGCGCTGGTCTGAGATGTGATTTCTCTAAGTTGACTCTGAGACCCAGCTGATCGAAAAGCTCCATGCAAACGTGAAGGGAGCGAAGGGTATCTCTGAACGAACTTCCCTTGATAAGCCAATCGTCCAGATAAGGGAAGACCTGATGACCTTGGAGACGCAGGTGGGCCGCAATTGGCGCCATACATTTTGTAAAGGTTCTCGGTGCCGACTTTAGCCCGAAAGGTAAGACCTTGAACTGGTAATGGCGCTCCGCCACCATGAAGCGTAGAAATTTTCTGTGTCTTACGTGGATTGGGACGTGAAAATAAGCATCTAAGAGGTCCAGGGACGCCAAATAATCTCCTCTGCCAATTAGGAGAAGAATTTCCTGCAGGGATAACATCCGGAATGATTTCTTTTGAATAAATTTGTTGAGACCTCTGAGGTCCATTATCTGCCTCCATTTTGATGTGTCCTTTTTTATGAGAAAGAAATGCGAGTAATAGCCTTTCCCGCGTTGAAGATGAGGAACTTCCTCTATTGCCTCCTTTTGTAATAAGGCCATCACTTCCGCTTTGAGGGCTGATAGATGTTCCTGTCTCCTGCGAATAGGAGGCTGATTTGGAGGCTTTTCTACGAATTCCAGAGTATGGCCATGTTGAATTACATCTAAAACCCATCTGTCTGATGTTATTGACAGCCAAGCTGGGTAAAATGGAGTCAGGTAATGGGCGCTGCTTGTTGGGCAAGTGGCGGATGTGGAGAAGTCATTGACGTCGGTTAGACTGCTGGGACTTCCCTCTCGTAGAAGACCTTCCTCTGGACTGCTGTTGATAATTATTCGAAGGTCGATATTGTTGATTGCTCGAGTACTGTCGAGAACCCTGCTGCTGGTATGGCTGATACCTGTTCGACTGGAACGAGGATCGTTGTGTAAATTGTCCTCGGGATCCTCTCCTCCGAAAGGACTGAAACCTGCCCTGTTGTAGAGATCCCAGCGCCCGCGCTGTATCTGTGTCCGTTTTGATGCTTTGGAGGGCCTCATCGACGTGTTTCCCGAACAGGTTCTCTCCATCAAAAGGCATGTCTACTATCTTGGCCTGTACCTCCGGTCTGAAGGAGGTGGCCTTCAGCCATCCTTGCCTCCGCAGGGCTACTGCACCTGCCATCTGACGAAAAGCCACTGAGGACAAATCCATAGCGATGTCAATGGACTCAGATGCTGCTCTAGCCCCATCCTGAAGTATAGCAGCTGCTTCCTCTTTTTTATCGTTTGGAAGATGGGAAAGCAAGGGAGCTATATCGCACCACATCTGCCGGTTAAATCTGCTGATGAGGGCTAATGAATTAGAGGCCTTTATTGAGGACGCTGCCATTACTGCAAAGCGCTTCCCTGCACCGTCCATTCTTCTTCCCTCCTTGTCCGGGGGAACCATAGATGCTGAAACCGGATTCTTTGAGTTTCGTTGGGCGGCCTGCGTCACCACAGAGTCTGGCCGAGGATGACCAATTAAACAGGCCGGAGACGATTCCGGAGCCCTATATTTTTTGTCTATTCTAGGTATTGAAGCAGGCACCGAAGCTGGGTTCTTCATTATCTTCAAGCCCTCTTCCCAAATATGGTCAATTATTGGAATGGATCGCATAGACTTGCGTGACTCCTCCTTAAAGTCATAAAGAAAGCATTCAGCTTCCTGAACCGGAATAGGAAGATCAAAACGCTTTGATGCCTTCTCCATGATGTCATGGAATCCACCTATATCTTGAGGCGGAGAGTTTGCCGGTGTTGGAGATGTTGACGGCGTAGTTGGGAGAATATACTGATCCCATTCATCGTCACCCTGCTTGTCTTGAAGGAGTTCTCCTTCTTCTAGTTGATCGGGATCACTGTCCTCTAGGTCATCTCTGATAGTCATAATCGGTGGAGATCGGATTTTCTGAGTGGAAGCTTTGGGAGACGAGTGAGGCGGTCGTACCTGTGCCGGCTTCTCCACCGTCTGTGGCATTTGAGAGTTTGCCTCCGGGAAACGACGATAGTAATCGTTGATCATGAGGCGCAAGTCAGTCACCAAGGACCCTGGTAAGGAAACAGAGTCCTCTCTCGAAGTATTCTGAGGCTCTTCCTCCTCCTCGTAGGCATAAGACTCCTGAAAAGATTCGTACCTCTGTGAATCTTTCGGTGGACGGTCCTGAAATGAGAAGACTTCTTGTACCTCGTGGTATTCATCCTCATCTGTTTCCTGACTCTTTATGCGAAGTTGGGAAGGACTATAAGCCACCCCTGAAGAGTCCTCATCATCGGACTGTAAGTCTAGTAAAGTTGAAGGTGGAAGCGGAGAAATTTTCGTCCACGCCGTAAAATCCGTAGATTTAGTCTGCTTCGTCGACGAGCCCGTCGACAACGCCATAGACTTTAATGTTATTTTCTTCACCTTAGGGGATTTGAAAGCTCCCGTCGACGGAACCGTCGTCGACCTCGTCGACGGTGTAAGCTGCATTATCGTCGACGCCGTAGTCGTCGACGACGAAGTCTTCGTCGACGAAGGCATTGTAGCCGTCGACGGAATCGTCGACGGGTGGTTTTTCGACGACGAGGTGTTCGTCGTCGTCGATGCCGCTGTCGACGTCGATTTGGTAGTCGTCGACGGAGTCGTCGTCGATATGGTCGCCGTCGACGTAGTCGTCGTCGACGTAGTCGTCGTCGACGTAGCCGTCGACGGTTTCAAAGTAATAAGCGCCGGCGACGCTCTAATCTTCGTCGACGGGGCTGAGGAAATCTCTCTTGACTCCTTAGATTTCTTAAGAGGAGTATGAGGTAAAGAAGACGCAGGAGCCCCTTTGTCTTTCGTTTTTTGCTTTTTTACCTCTGAAACATCCTCCAAAGTTGAAGATTTTCTCTTCTTTGTAGACTTTGAATCCTCCTCAGAATCAGAGTCTGAAGTGACCTTCTTTTTCTGAAGCCACAGCAGAAGGCGTGCCTCCCTGTCACGCAGGGTCTTCGCAGAAAAGGTTCTGCAATGTTTACAGTCCTTAGGCACATGATTAGGGTGCAAGCAATATAAACAGTCCTTATGTGGGTCCTCAGAGAATAATCTAGGCTTTCCACAGGATCTGCAGGGCCTGAAAAGCCTCTTCTTAGAGCTTTCAGCCATATTGTAGTAGTAAGATGAAGCACAATACCTTAAACCAGCAAGTAGAAGGTAATTAGAAGAACCAGGGGTCAAAAGTTCACACTGGAACAGAAAAACTGAGCAAGGCTCAGGGAGACTCCTCTTCACACGAAGGCGGTTGGAAATCTGAGGCAGGAAGGCTCTGCTGGGGAGTGTGAGGGCAGGGCTAGCAGCCGATTGGCTGAGTTTTGGACCACATAATGATGAGATTTGGTTACCAAATAAGATGATTCCCTATGGGATTTTGCTATGCAGTTTTCTTATACTGCTGTGGTCATTCTGTTACCGTGAGACTCCCACCATGACGACGGGGAAGATACAAGCATGTGAATCTATGAAAGATTCAATACTGGAGAAGTTAATAAACGTATTTCTTTGATATTACAGCTTCCGTGCCAATCTCTTCTTTGTTGGTTTAAGAACCAGTGGACAGATAAGGGTGAACCCCTGCACCGGTGGGCCTCTAAAAAGCCTCATTTCCACAGGTGTCAACCTACATGTTCTATATATCCCTCCAACCAAAAGGGTCCAGCAAACGTAACAGTATATTGCTTTAAAAAATCTGCCATACTTGGAAGAAGTTACAGGGAAAAACATTGGCAGAAATGACTGTTTTTTTCTCAACTGTTCCTTTCTATAGGAAAACCTTGAAGGATCGTCGCAAATGACCCCTTGCTGAATTCAGATGTTAGTCTACTTTTCAGAAATGTATAGCTTTCCTGGGATCCATTATTGTTTTCACACCCATTTCTACCACTAACTAGAAGGAGGTTGAAAGCACAGAAATAGGAAAAATAAGCTATGTACCAGTAAAATGCTAAAACTGTGCAGAAAATGTTGGTTTTCTGACAAAGGTCTGCCTTTTCCTGAAAGCTGGTGATTGTAGCATCATAAACACCTTATTGATACCATTTGGAGGGAAAAGAACAAAAGGTATATTCTGCAGAACAATTTTCCTATTCCCACCCCAAAAAAAACTAATTTATCTGTATTGTAACTAATTTCTCGGACCACTAAAGGGTTATCTACAAACCCTGGGTACCTTTAGAATCCTCAGCGTGTTGGAGACATTTGGCGTGGATACCTTATGTGGACAAAACGTCACTGGTACCTAATCGCAAACTATCCCAAATGGTGCACAGTCTTAATATCGAAAAAAAAATATCGAATGGACATAATATTGAGTCTAAAATATAGAATGGACATAATATCGAATGGACATAATATAGTTGTTAAAAATATCGAATTGCAGGTAAGTAATATCGAAGTACATAATATAGGCATTAAAAAATATCTAATTTGCTCGGGGGGAGGAGCCTAGCGCGCAACCAAGATGGCCGCGTAGGCTTACGGCTCTCGAGGGCCTCCGCAACCTCCCACGTCTATCCTGACCTAATCCTGATTTATTTGACGGGCTTTTGCTGATGAACTTGCGCTGAGGTGCCACCCGTTTTCCGGGTTCGGATCAGACGCCGGGAACCGGAATGGTTGCGCCCCGAAGTTTGCGGCCTGCTCTTGCCTTGGTCCCGATCTCGAGTTGGTGAGGTGCCCGGGTACGAAGTGAACAACAGCGGCATGCTGGGCTCGACCTGCCACGTACCCCGCACTTTCACTTTCGTTTTCAAGCCTGTGTTCTGATATCGGCTGAGAGACTTTGGTGCTTCAGAGGGGCGCGGATGGCGAAGTGCCTGGCCTGACTCTCGGACTATACTTGGGCTTCCTGTCTGTAACGGCTGTGTTCAATTGCAGTAGCTACCTGGTTTTTGTTCCTGGTGCTGGCGGGTGCCAACTTTGGTGGCCTCCGGACGATGGCGGCTAGACTAGACGGAGACAAATCGAAACCCAAGTCAACTCGGAGGGGAGCCTATACTCAGGTCAATAACATGGATCGTTATGCGCAGACAAAGGGATCCCCTAGTGGCTCGCATAAATCGCCTGAGAGGTCCAAAGAGGTCTCGGGCCCTTCGTCAGAATTGACCTTGCTGGACGTTATGGGCGCCATTGAGGAGATGAAGGCTGCTGTGGGTCAGCAGTTTGATACCTGGCTCATAAATTGGACGCGGTCCTGATCGATGTGAATTTGGTCAGGGCAGACCTATCCAAAACCAACGAGCGGGTTTACTCTTTGGCTCAAGCTGCGTCGAGCCTAACTGTGGACGTGGCTGCCCTGCAGACGGAGGTCCGTAGGTTGCGGCTAGCCAGTGACCAGACGGACCGTCGACTTGAGGACTCCGAGGGCAGGGCTAGACGCAACAATGTTCGTATCATCGGAGTGCCGGAAAGATCGGAGGACTCTGCTACCGACCTTTTTGTGGAGGATCTGGTGATCAATCGTCTCGCGCCCAAGGGACTGAGCAAGTTCTTCGCGGTGGAGCGGGCCCACAGGATTCCGGGTGGTCCGCCCAAAGTGGGTGCTCCCCCGCGGCCTATAATCGCCCGGCTCTTTAACTTTCGGGATAGGGATGCTATCCTTCAGGCGTCGAGGGTGGCCGGGCCGCTGAAGTTTGAGAACTCTAATATCAGTTTCTACCCGGACTTCACGCAAGCGGTCCAAAAACAACAACTGGGATTTTTGAGCGTCAAACGGCGCTTGAGGGACATGGAGCTGAAATATGCGATGTTATTCCCGGCCAGGCTGCGGGTTGAGTTCCGGGGTCGCTCACACTTCTTCGACCGGCCGGAGGCGGTTGGAGACTGGTTGGATGCCCTGCCTCGGGAACAGGATCGGGACGGCCAGATGGCGGAGGGCGGAGAGGGTTTGGTGCAGCAGGATTAGAACTTGGTTCCTGGGGATGGACTGGACTGGTGACGTTTGGTACCTTGGCTCAACTGGACTCTAGTTTGGGATACTATGCCCTTCAAATGCTTGGAGGTGGTGGGGAGCTTATTGGGGCCTTTTCCTCCTTCTGGGGTTCTTTTTGTGGTGTACGTTAGGGCGACAGGCACACTGCTAGTTGGGGGGGCTGTTTGGGCTCATGCAGGGGTGCAGGGAGGGGCGAGTTGTGGTTTGGGGATTGTGGGGGAGGGGGGGTGTTGGGGACTGTTTGTTTGTTTCGCAAGGCAATGTGAAGTTCTCTGCTGACTTGTCCGGGTTGTGCTTTCCAGGATGTGGGTATCATGCACGGGAGTGGGGTGGGGGGTAGGGGATTGAGAATCCTTTCGTGGAATGTGAATGGATTGGGGGACAGGATCAAGCGCGGGGTGGTGTTGCAGTTTCTGAAACGGATTTCGCCCGACATTGTTTTCCTGCAGGAGACACATTTGATTGGGAACTCCTTCCATGCCCTGAATAGGAGGGGCTATCGCCTTGCCGCTCACTCTGGTTTCACTTCTGGCTCAAGGGGAGTGGGTATTTTGGTTCGTACCTCTCTCCCATTGGAGGTGGATGAGGTGCTTCACGATGATAGGGGGCGCTATGTGGCACTGGTGGGGCGATGGGAGGGTAGGATTGTTTTGCTTGTTGCTGTTTATGTGCCTCCGGGGTTACAGACGGCTACGTTTGCTGATTTGGGGCGTCTGGTCCTGGGACTCCCTGGGGGGGTTCTGGTGTTGGGGGGTGACTTTAACGCTGTTGTATCCGGGTTGGAGGACCGTCGCCCCCCCAGGGATCTCCCTAGGGCTCAGGCCTGGTTGGGTGGCTTTCTGGACACTTTGGGACTTGTAGATTGCTGGCGATTGATGCACCCGGGACAGGCGCAATACACCTTTCACTCGGGGGCCCATGGGAGTCTCTCGAGACTGGATTACATGCTCATGCCGGCGATCCAAGCTGGGATGATTGGGGAGGTGCGTCATTTGGCCCGAGGTATTTCTGACCATTCCCCTATATGGTTGCAACTGAAGGTTGTCCCTGGGGCGGAGGGGAGAGTGGCGCCCATTAACCCCTGGTATTTGCGCAACCCTAAGATCCGCGCGGAACTGGTCAAGTCCACAGATCACTACTTCAATGATAATGTGGGGTCGGTGTCGTCGGCTGTCTCCCTATGGGAGGGTTACAAAGTGGTGATCAGGGGGCAGGCCTTGTCACTTATTTCCCATGCTAAGAGGTGCGGGAGAGCAGAGGTGGTTCGCCTGGAAACTGAAATAGTTGAACTGGAGGAGGACTTGGAGCGGGGTGTCACTGACGAGAAACTGCACGTTCTCAGCCTCAAACAATCAGATTATAGAGCGCTAGTCACGGATGCCGCTAAAGAGATGAGTAGAGAGCAGCAAGGACGACTGTATGATGTGGGGGATAAGGCCGGAAAGTTGATTGCTTGGTTGGATAAGAAGGAGAGAGCGAGCAGGGTGGTGCCCGTTGTGGAGAGAATGGATGGAGTGCGTGTGACTGACCCTGTGGGGATTGTTGACTGCTTCGCGGATTATTTCCGCTGGGTATACTCTCCGGCCTCTGTGCGTTCGGAGGAGGATTCTCATCTGTTGCTTAGAGACATTGCATTGCCAACCCTATCGGAGGCTGATGCAATCCTGATGGAGGCGAAGTTGTCGTCTGATGAGATCGCCTTGGCCACTCGCTCGATTGCGTCTGGTAAGGCTGTGGGTCCTAATGTTCTTCCCATTGAACTCTATAAGTTGCGTCCCGATAAGATAGCGCCGTATCTTCGGGACATGTTTTTCGCGGCACGTGCGGCGGGCTTCCTCCCCCCTGACCAACGTCTCGCCACCATTGTTGTGATACCTAAAGACGGGAAGCCGCGAGATCGCTGCGCCTCTTATAGGCCCATTTCGCTGTTGAATGCAGAACCCAAAATTCTGGCTAAGGTACTGGCTAATCGGCTGGTCCGGGTCGTGGGCGACCTGATTCATCAGGATCAGTCCGGTTTTATACCCCATCGGAATACCGCCCTGAATTTGAGGCGGTTGCACGGCGTGCTTGCTAGAGCGGAGTACATACGCGAGCCGGCCATCTTGGCATCTTTAGATGCTACTATGGCGTTCGACACTCTGGAGTGGCCGTATATTTGGGCCGTGTTGGCGAAATTCGGGTTCAGCCCTGAGTTTATTGGTTGGGTAAAGTTACTATATGCTGACCCACTGGCTCAGGTTGTGGTGAATGGTAGGGTGTCGGCTCCCCTCGCATTGGGGAGAGGTACGCGGCAGGGTTGTCCGTTATCACCTCTTCTTTTTGCACTTTCCTTGGAGCCTCTCGCCGCCTGGTTGCGTTGGATGCCGTCTCTGCGGGGCATTAGATGGACGCCGGAGTTTGAGGACCGTGTCTCCCTTTACGTGGATGACATCCTTCTGTACCTTACCTCTCCCCGACAGTCGCTAATTGTGTTGGTGGATGTATTGAATTCTTATGGTTGCAACTCTGGCCTGGTCATCAACTGGGCCAAGTCATGTGTTTACGTCCTCTCGGGTGAGGCCCCCCTTCTGCCGCGGGATTGCCCTATCCAGATTGCTACATTGGGGTTCAAATATTTGGGAATCTTTATCTCTCTGGATCCTGCGGTCCGCTACGAGCGGAACCTTCTCCCTCCCCTCCAGCGATTGAAGGCCGACGTCGCGAGGTGGCGACGACTTCCGCTCTCACCTCTCGGACGGGCGGCATTGTTTAAAATGATGTCGCTACCTCGCTTCTTGTACGCTTTGCAAAATACTCTAGATGTTGTGCCGGCCCGTTATTTCCGTGAGGTGGAGGGTCTTCAGCGCCAACTGTTTTGGGACGGGCGGCCGCGGATCGCGCTCGCCAAGTTGACGCTCCCTTGGTATGACGGGGGGGTCGCCCTCCCCGATATTAAAAGATACTATTGGGCGTCTCAATTGGCGGCGCTGAACCACGGGATATACGGTCCCGCCTTGAATCCGGCCTTCGAGATGGATAAATTACTACTCCCGGGTGGGGATTATAATAAGGCGCTGTTTTCGGTGACCCCGGATGCACGGTTGACAGGACCCACGCAGGTTGCTGTACGTGTGTGGCATGCGGTGAGTGCTGCGATGGGGTGGAGGGGTCGCTTGACTCGGGCGACGCCGTTGTATGCCTCCGAGCGGCTGGGTTGTTTGTGGAACACGAAAGGCTGTGAGAAATGGGATATGATTGGTATATGTAAGGTGGGTGACCTTTGGGCGAAGGGGTCTTTTAAAACGTTTGAAATGCTTAAAACTGAATACAAATTAAATGATAGAGAGTACTTCCGGTATGCACAAGTATACCATGCGCTGTGCTCGGTCTTTCCGGACGCTGCTGCTATCCCCGAACATTCCCCGCTGGAGGATAGAGTGTTGGACGGCTATGTGCACGACAGAACTATTTCTCTGATCTACAAAAAACTTATTAATGATCGCGCGGACTTGCTAACCCATCTGCGGGAGGCATGGACGGGCGACGGCTTGGAACTGGACGATGAGGACTGGGTAGCGGCGGTGGCCGCCCCGAAAGAGGTGGCGATCCCGGCCCGCTTACGATTCGTACAGCTGAAGATCCTCCACAGAGTGTATGTCACGGGGCCCGGTTTGCTACGTATGGGTTACTCGATGGATGGAATGTGTAAGCGTGGATGTGGCCTGTCGGGTACCTTTCTTCATATCCTATGGGAATGTTTGAAGGTTGTGCGATTTTGGAACGGTATCCACGCTGTTATGGAGGAGGTCACACTCGTTGCTCTGTTGCCTGAGGCTAGGAGGTGTTTGTTGAATGTCTGGGAACCGAATGACTATAATGTGGCACAGACGCAGTGGGTGACCTTGGGGTACATGGTGGCTAAGCGTAACATTGCACAGCTGTGGGATTCCCCGAGGCCGCCCACGGTCGCGGTATGGAAAGAGAACCTGGACTGGTGTATGTTTAGGGAAAAGACGGTGTATGTGGCGAGAGGCAAGCCTGGGAAATGGACTAAGGTATGGGGTCCATGGAAGTCATATCGTGGGCATATCTGCACCCCGCCTCTGCCGTTAGAGGTCGATGTTGCTTTGTCCCCCTAGCCACGCATTCTGCGGGATTGTGTGAGGTGTGTTCCATGCTTTGTTTTCCCGCTGCCCCCCGCTTCCACTTCCTGTCAAGAACTGCTTTTGACACTGTCCGTTGTCCCCCGTCCTGGGAAGCGCACGCTGCTATTTTGGACTCTCATTGCCTTGAGTGTGTTTTGTATTTAATTAAAAATGAAACTGTTTCTGATTGCTCTTGGCCTATGGCCACGGCCTGTTGCATCTACCTACGGACTGCCGGGAGCCTCACCTCTGGTTCATTTGACTGTGTGGCGTTGCATTGCGGGCCCTCGGGCTCTGTAGCGGCCGGCCTTGGTGGTTGTAGGCCCTTGTATGTATCTTATTGTATAATAAAGGTTTCTTTAAAAAAAAATATATATATATCGAATTTACATTAATATCGATTTTTTAAGTGTTTTGCATGTTAGTATATGTGTTAAAAGTGTATATTAGTTTTTGTAATGTATTTTTAATTATTTTTAAAGTAATGAATTTGTTATTTATTTTTGTGTAATTAAATTCCGTAGCGGGTTGTGGGTTTATAGGGGATTAGGGTGGGAAGTAATTTAATTATAATACATTAAATAATAATTTTTCGGAATTATTAATTATTTTAAATTTAATTTTGCATTTTACTTCTGTAGCGGGTTGTGGGTTTATAGGGGAATAGGGTGGAAAGTAATTTAATTGTTATTAAATAATTTTTAATTGGTGTTGATAATTAATGTATAGTAATTAATTATTAATTGGTAATGAAATTGTAATAATTGGTAATTATTTTTTATTAATTTGCATTAATTGGTTAATTGATAATTGTATTAATTTATTATTCGGAGCGGGTTGTGGGTTTATAGGGTAATATACTGGGAAGTAATTTCATTATAATGAAGTCATTATTGAAAATATTTTTGTGTATTGATAATTAATTTATCGTTAATGATTAATTGGTATTTTTGAATTATTTATTAATTTGGTTAATGAAAATTAATTGGTTGTTAATTAATTATTAATTGGTAATTAATTAGTATTAATTGGTATTTAATTTGTATTCATTTTTTATTTGATAATTGTGTTAATTGTATTAATTTATTATTTGTAGCGGGTTGTGGGTTTATAGGGGAATATGGTGGGAAGTAATGTAATTGTAAATAATTAATTATTGAAATTATTTTTGTATATTGATAATTAATATCTTATTAATTAATTATTAATTGGTATTATTTGTATTTAATAATTTTTGGTATTGAAAATTAATTGGTTGTTAATGAATAATTAATAGGTAGTTAATTAAAAAAAATATTTATTGGTATTTATAATTAATTATTAAATATGTTGTGATTGGTAATTAATTTTAATACTTTTTTTATTGGTATTAATAATTAATTTATTTTTAATAACATATTAAATGATTATTTTCCCTACTATTGCACTCACTGGAGTGGGAATAGTAAATTTTACCCCTACGCTATCCAACGCTTTCCCTACTATTGCACTCACAGGAGTGGGAATAGTAATTTTTACCCCTATGCTATCCAACGCTTTCCCTACTATTGCACTTACTGGAGTGGGAATAGTAAATTTTACCCTCCCGCTATCCAACGCTTTCCCTACTGTTGCACTCTTTGGAGTGGGAATAGTAATTTTTAAAAAAACGCAATCCAATGCTTTCCCTACTGTTGCACTCAGTGGAGTGGGAATAGTAAATTTTACCCTCTCGCTATCCAACGCTTTCCCTACTGTTGCACTCTGTGGAGTGGGAATAGTAACTTTTACCCATACGCTATCCAACGCTTTCCCTACTGTTGCACTCTGTGGAGTGGGAACGGTAATTTTTACCTGTACGCTATCCAACGCTTTCCCTACTGTTGCACTCTGTGGAGTGGGAATAGTAATTTTTACTCCTATGCTATCCAACGCTTTTCCTACTGTTGCACTCTTTGGAGTGGGAATAGTAATTTTTACCCCTATGCTATCCAACTCTTTCCCTACTATTGCACTCACTGGAGTGGGAATAGTACATTTTACCCTCTCGCTATCCAACGCTTTCTCTACTGTTGCACTCTCTGGAGTGGGAATGAATATGCTACTTACCAGTATGCATCTGTTCTTGGCATGTCGGGCTGCTGACATTCATATCTGTGCATAGATCGCCGCCTAGTGTTGGGTCCGGATGTTTGCACGTTGTTGTCCTGGAAGAGTCTTCCAAGTATCCTGGGATAGGTGACTCCTCCCCTGGACTACAGTGCGCATGGGCATCCTCTCCATCCTCAGATTGTTTTTCGCCATTGTGGCAGTGATGGAGTAGATACAGAAAGTGATGACCATGCTTACAGTAATTCTGAGAGCTGCAGCTGCTACAGGCGCCGGGGAGGAGGGAGGGCGATATGAATGTCAGCAGCCCTACATTCCAAGAACAGATGCATACTGGTAAGTAGCATATTCAGTTCGAGGCATGTGGGCTGCTGAATTAATATCTGTGCATAGAATATATAGCAGTACCCTCTATTAGCGGCGGCTACCAGTGCCAGCTGCAGCGGTCTGAAAAAGAGTTTTGAGAACAGCCTGTCCTACAGCTGCCTGCTGTTTTGATTGCACATCTACACAATAGTGTTTGGTAAATGTGTGTGTAGTGGACCAGGTGGCTGCTCTACATATATCATGCAAAGGAATGTTTCCAAGGAAAGCGATGGAGGCCCCTAACTTACGTGTTGAGTGGGCTGGTGGGGGAATCGTTAATGTGCGTTTAGCCTTTTGATAGCAAATTTGAATACATTTAACGATCCATCTGGCTATACCTGCTTTGGAGATAGCGTTACCTTTGTGGTGTGGGGCAAAGGCAACGAAAAGTTGTTTTGTTTTCCTAAAGACTTTAGTCCTGTCGATATAGTACACGAGGGCTCTCTTTACATCCAGTGTATGGAGTGCTCTTTCTGCGACAGTTTGTGGGTTTTGAAAGAAAACAGGCAGTTCAATAGTTTGATTCATGTGGAACTGCGATATTACTTTGGCCATGAATTTGGGGTTGGTACGTAGTACGACCCTGTTGGCGTGAACCTGTATGTATGGCTCTTGAATGGTTAGTGCCTGGAGTTCACTAACTCTTCTTAACGAAGTGATTGCCACTAGGAAAGCTACTTTCCAGGTGAGGAATTGAATCTCACATGAGTGGAGAGGTTCGAAGGGTGGACCCATCAGTCGGGTGAGGACCAAGTTGAGGTTCCACACCGGTGCTGGTGGGTGTCTTGGGGGAATTACTCGTTTAAGTCCCTCCAAGAAGGCTTTGATGGCAGGCACTCTGAATAAAGAGAGGTGCTGCCTGTTCTGGAGATAGGCTGATATTGCGGTCAAATGGACACGTATTGAGGTGTATGCCAGATTGCATCGGTATAGGTGTAAGAGGTAACAAATTATGTTTTGGGTGGATGCGTCTAGCGGGTTAATGTCAGTATTATTGCAATAAATGACGAACCTTTTCCATTTGGCTGCATAGCAAGCTCTGGTAGTGGGTCTTCTGGCCTCCTTAATGATGTCCATACAGTCAGGTGGCAGGTTTAGGTAGCCAAACTCTAGGACTTCAGGAGCCAGATTGCGAGGTTCAGCTGTTGCGGATCTGGGTGCTGAATCTCTCCATGGTTCTGCGTCAAATGCGCGGGTTTGATCCGCAGTCTTTGATGCGGCACCACGGAATGTTCGAGAAAGGTGGTGTACCATGGCTGGCGTGCCCACGTTGGAGCAACCAGGACGAGTGTTAGTGAGTGTTGTCTGAGTTTGCGAGCCACCAGCGGTATCAATGGTGCTGGGGAAAAGCGTACGCAAATCTGCCGGACCAGTTCATCCATATCGCATTGCCCTGCGACTGCGGATGTGGGAACCTGGCGGCAAAGCTTTGGCATTTTGCGTTTTCGCTTGTGGCGAATAGGTCTAGCTCTGGATGACCCCACTGCTGGAAGTACGGTTGGAGTACTGATGGGTGTAACTCCCACTCGTGCATCTGGTGGCTGTGTCTGCTGAGCAGATCCGCCATCTGGTTGTCCTTGCCGGGGAGGTGTTCCGCCATGAGGAACATGTTCCTCTGAATGGCCCACTTCCACATGCTCTGAGCCAGATGAGACAACTGTGGAGAGTGTGTTCCTCCCTGCTTCTGTATGTAGTACATGGCAATCATGTTGTCCGTCCGGATCAACACGACTTTGTTGCACAAGTGTGCTTTGAATGCCTTCATGGCTAGGAAGATTGCCATCAGTTCTAGAAGGTTGATGTGCATCTTCTTTTGTTGTGTTGTCCATAGTCCCTGCACTGTGTAATTGAGTACATGAGCTCCCCATCCCTGGAGAGACGCGTCCGCTGTCAGTATTATTTGTGGAACAGGCTCTTGGAACGGTCGGCCCTTGCAAAGGTTTTGTGGATTCCACCAATGCAGAGAGTTGTATGCCCGACCGCTCACCAACACTAGGTCTTTTAGTTGCCCGTGAGCCTGAGTCCATTGACGTGCTAAGCACTCCTGAAGCGGGCGCATATGTAGTCTCGCGTGTGGGACTATGATAATGCAGGAGGCCATCATGCCTATCAACTGCATGAACACTCGCGCGGGAAGGGAGTGATGGGGTTTGAACTTGGAAATCAGCATTTGCATGCTGTTGATCCTCACTAAATTTGGCTGAGCTGTGGATGCCAGAGTGTCTATGGTCGCACCCAGGTACTGTTGTACGTGTGCGGGTTGGAGATGTGATTTTGGGTAATTTAGTGAGAACCCCAGGCTGTGAAGAAGGTGAATGGTGCGGGACATGTGGCTGGCGCATCGCTGGGCTGACTTTGCCTGAACAAGCCAGTCGTCCAGGTAAGGGTAGACATGAATGTGTTGCCTCCGTAAATGTGCAGCCACTGTAGCTAGGCACTTTGTGAAAACCCTGGGCGCTGTTGTCACGCCGAAGGGAAGAACCTTGAATTGGTAGTGCTGCCCTTGAATAGTGAACCTGAGATATTTTCTGTGTGATGGGTGAATGGGTATGTGGAAATACGCATCTTTGAGGTATAGCGTGGCTAGGAAGTCTCCCTATTTGAGCAGTGGGAGGACTTGTTGGAGGGTGAGCATGTGGAAATGCTCTGAGAGAATGTAGCGGTTGAGGGGTCTCAGGTCTAGTATGGGTCTGAGTGACCCGTCCTTCTTTGGTATTAAAAAGTACAGGGAGTACACCCCCGTACCTTGCTCGTGGACGGGTACGACCTCTATTGCGCCTTTTTGCAGCATACTTAGCACTTCCTGCTGTAATAGCGCTAAGTGCTCTGAGGACATAGGACGGTGTTTTGGCGGTATTGTGGGTGGAGTTGAGGTTAATTCTAGGCAGTAACCGTGTTTGATAATATCTTTGACCCACCTGTCCGTGGTGATGGAGTTCCACGTGGACAGGAACCTTTGTAGCCTTCCCCCGACAGGTGTTATGTGGTCGGGAGGAAGGGAGAGGGCGTCACTGTTTGTTTTTGGGAGAGGATCTGGTATTGCCGTATCCGCGTCCTCTGCCCTTTGTGCTTGAGCCACGATATCCACCCCGGGTGTTTTTATCGTAGGTACTTTGTGTGTTGCCCGTGTTGTAGGCTTGCTGTGACCCCTGTCCTCTACCTGCTCCACTATTTCCGGGGCGACGAAAGGAGCCACTCCGAAAGGTCTGCGTTTGGAGAGCCCCCATGGACTTTGCAGTGTCTGTGTCCTTTTTTATTTTCTCTAGGGTGGTGTCAACCTCTGGTCCGAATAAGTAGTCGGGGTTGACCGGCTGATTGAGGATGTTATTTTGAACCTCCGGTTTGAATCCGGAGATTCGCAACCAGGCGTGTCGTCGTAACATGACGCTAGTGTTTATTGCTCTGGCAGCTGTGTCTGCGGCATCCAGTGCACACTTAATGGATGCGTTAGTGAGGAGTTGTCCCTCCCTGATGAGGATCTCTGCTCCCTCTTTGTATTGGTCAGGGAGATGTTGGAGTAAGGTTTCTAATGTGTCATAGTGTGCGCGATCGTAGCGAGCTAGGAGCGCCTGAGTATTGGCAATACGCCATATGTTAGCTGCCTGGGCTGCAACCCGTTTGCCGGAGGTCTCTAGCACCTTGGACTCTTTGTCCGGGGGAGGAGCATCCCCAGTTGTCTGTGAGTGCGCCCGTTTGCGAGCATTGGCGACTACGATGGAATCCAGAGGCAACTGGCCTCTAATGTAGGTAGGGTCCCCAGGCGCCGACCTATATTTCTTGTCGATCCTGGGGTTTATTACTCTTGCCCTGGTGGGTTCTTTGAAAATGTCCTTTGCTGGTTTGAGGACACCTTTCAACATGGGTAGAGTTTTGATATTCCTTTCTGAGGATGCGAAAGTATCCATTAGAAAATCGTCCTCGATTGTGTCAGAGTGGAGTTGCACACCATGATTGGCCGCAGCACGTTCAATAAGGGCGTTGAATGCGGCAGTGTCCTCTGTGGGAGACGTTTTCGCGCCATATAGCTGCGTGTCCTGTGTATCCATAGGTGCACCTGGGTCTACAGGGTCATCCCAAGCCTGGTCAGGGTCCTGTTGGCCTTCAGGGTCCATCTCTCCGGGGTAGGGGACGTGGTCACCCATGTAGTCCTCCAAAACGTCGGTTTCGGAGTGTGTCGGAGAGAAGGACTGTGGATCATGGTAAGAGGTATGGAGAGGTTCGTAAAGAACTGGTTCCGAATCCACTGGCAGCTTTTTCTTTAGCGGGATCCGGTAGGAGTCCAAAGCTGGCTCGGAAGTTATTCTCCACTTGTGGAGCATCATTCTGCCGGTGTCGGCATCGATGATGTGGGATGGTGACGTCTCCGTAGGAGAGCGTTCGGCAGGCGTGATCCTAGTGTGGGTGACACGTGTTCTGATTTCGAACAGTTTGGGCGCCGTGGATGGCGGCAGGCCAAAAGTGATGTTGGCCGGTGCCGGAGAAGCTTTTTGAGCTTTTTTCGTCTCGGAGCCTGACGTGTCCTGGAGGGCTGTCTTTACTTTGATGCGTTGCAAGGACGCTGCAACTTGCCGCACCTGGAACGCCGACGGTTCTATGGCGCCGACCGGTTCTGTGGAGGCAGGCGTGGACTTTTTCGGCGCCACGGGGTCATCGAGTCGAGGAGAGGTAGTAGCTGTCGACGGCGTCGATGATTGTGCCTTTGGTGCTGCTTTCGAAGTGGTGTGAGACGCAGCAGCCATTTTGACCTTTGTGGCTGGAGCCGATTGTTTCGGTGCCGGGAGCCGAGGCGGTTTGGCGGCACCGATGGCCTTTTTCCGTGTGTCGGCGCCGACATCGGCTGCTGCGAGCTCGGCACCGAAGTCCCGTTTGGTGCGGTCGGTGCCGACGGGTTTGGCTGGCGTCGAAGGTGTGGTGGGCCTCGATCCGACCCGTGTTACTTTCAGTTTCGGTTTCTGTGGAACCGATACGGCTTTCGGATTCGATGAAGGGAAACCAGTCGTTTTGGGTAGTAATGGCTGCCGCTGAATGTCGGAGGCCGGGCCAGATGGCGGGGCCGAAGAACTGCGGGATAGGTCTTGGGTAAGGCCCGAAGGCGATCCCTCGACCGGAGCCATAGACTGACGCACTGGGATATCCTCCGTCTGTATGGGTAGGCCTTGCTCGTCACCGGAGCTACTCTCTTCGGCCCCTAAGGCCTCATCGTAGTCTCCTACCTCGGTGTCGGCTACGTCTCTGTGAAAGAGTCGTTCTTCGATGTCTTCCGATCCGGAGTCGTGTTCGGAAGCGGGGCTGGAGGGTAGGTTCTCCACGTCTTCCACATCTTCGTCCTCGGCGCTGAAGATGTTGGTCGGGGCCGGTGCCACTTGCTGCGCTTCAAGTCTCGCTGCTCGTCGATTCCGGAGAGTCTTTTTGGATCGGAATCGGGCACAGGCCATACATGTGGACTCGTCGTGATCCGGTGAAAGGCATTTGTTGCACACCGGGTGGACGTCGACATGGGGATATTTCGCATTGCATACAGGACACCGCTTGAATGGTGTCCTCGATTCCATCGTCCATGTCGGGTCGATGGTCGGATATGATGCGAAAAAGTTGGTCTTGAAGTTAGTAAACTAACAAATAACTATCGATACCGATCGGGAACAGTACTGACGCGAACTAAAGGCCTTTTGGCCTGAAAAAAGTTTTTCCTAACTTGAGTCAAGATAAGCACATCCGAACCCAATAGCGGAAAAAAACAATCTGAGGATGGAGAGGATGCCCATGCGCACTGTAGTCCAGGGGAGGAGTCACCTATCCCAGGATACTTCGAAGACTCTTCCAGGAAAACAACGTGCAAACATCCGGACCCAACACTAGGCGGCGATCTATGCACAGATATGAATTCAGCAGCCCACATGCCTCGAACTAGTAATTTTTACCCTTACGCTATCCAATGCTTTCCCTACTGTTGCACTCTTTGGAGTGGGAATAGTAATTTTTACCCCTACGTCATCTGACGTTTCCCTACTGTTGCACTCACTGGAGTGGGAATAGTACATTTTGCTCTCACGCTATCGAACGCTTTCCTTACTGTTGCACTCTCTGGAGTGGGAATAGTACATTTTGCTCTCACGCTATCCAATGCTTTCCTTACTGTTGCACTCTCTGGAGTGGGAATAGTAATGTTTACCCCTACGCTATCCAACGCTTTCCTTACTATTGCACTCACTGGAGTGGGAATAGTAATTTTTACTCCTATGCTATCCAACGCTTTCCCTACTGTTGCACTCTATGGAGTGGGAATAGTAATTTTTACCCCTATGCTATCCAACGCTTCCCCTACTATTGCACTCACTGGAGTGGGAATAGTACATTTTACCCTCTCGCTATCCAACGCTTTCCCTACTGTTGCACTCACTGGAGTGGGAATAGTAAATTTTACCCTTCCGCTATCCAACGCATTCCCTACTGTTGCACTCTGTGAAGTGGGAACAGTAATTTTTACCTGTACGCTATCCAACGCTTTCCCTACTGTTGCACTCTCTGGAGTGGGAATAGTAATTTTTACCCCTATGCTATCCAATGCTTTCCCTACTATTGCACTCACTGGATTGGGAATAGTAAATGTTACCCTCCCGCTATCCAACGCTTTCCCTACTGTTGCACTCTCTGGAGTGGGAATAGTAATTTTTAACAAAACGCAATCCAATGCTTTCCCTACTGTTGCACTCAGTGGAGTGGGAATAGTAAATTTTACCCTCTCGCTATCCAACGCTTTCCCTACTGTTGCACTCTGTGGAGTGGGAATAGTAATTTTTACCCATACGCTATTCAACGCTTTCCCTACTGTTGCACTCTGTGGAGTGGGAACAGTAATTTTTACCTGTACGCTATCCAACGCTTTCCCTACTGTTGCACTCTCTGGAGTGGGAATAGTAATTTTTACTCCTATGCTATCCAACGCTTTCCCTACTGTTGCACTCACTGGAGTGGGAATAGTAAATGTTACCCTTCCGCTATCCAACGCTTTCCCTACTGTTGCACTCTCTGGAGTGGGAATAGTAATTTTTACCCCTACGCTATCCAATGCTTTCCCTACTGTTGCACTCTTTGGAGTGGGAATAGTAATTTTTACCCCTACGTCATCTGATGTTTCCCTACTGTTGCACTCACTGGAGTGAGAATAGTACATTTTGCTCTCACGCTATCCAACGCTTTCCTTACTGTTGCACTCTCTGGAGTGGGAATAGTAATGTTTACCCCTACGCTATCCAACGCTTTCCTTACTATTGCACTCACTGGAGTGGGAATAGTAATTTTTACTCCTATGCTATCCAACGCTTTCCCTACTGTTGCACTCTATGGAGTGGGAATAGTAATTTTTACCCCTATGCTATCCAACGCTTCCCCTACTATTGCACTCACTGGAGTGGGAATAGTACATTTTACCCTCTCGCTATCCAACGCTTTCCCTACTGTTGCACTCACTGGAGTGGAAATAGTAAATTTTACCCTTCCGCTATCCAACGCTTTCCCTACTGTTGCACTCTCTGGAGTGGGAATAGTAATTTTTACCCCTACGCTATCCAATGTTTTCCCTACTGTTGCACTCTTTGGAGTGGGAATAGTACTTTTTACCCCTACGTCATCTGACGTTTTCCCTACTGTTGCACCCACTGGAGTGGGAATAGTACATTTTACCTTCATGCTAGCCAACGCTTTCCCTACTGTTGCACTCTCTGGAGTGGGAATAGTAATTTTTACCCCTACGCTATCCAACGGTTTCCTTACTATTGCACTCACTGGAGTGGGAATAGTAATTTTTACTCTTACGCTATCCAACGCTTTCCCTACTGTTGCACTCTTTGGAGTGGGAATAGTAATTTTTACCCCTATGCTATCCAACGCTTTCCCTACTATTGCACTTACTGAAGTGGGAATAGTAAATTTTACCCTCCCGCTATACAACGCTTTCCCTACTGTTGCACTCTCTGGAGTGGGAATAGTAATTTTTACCCCTATGCTATCCAACTCTTTCCCTACTATTGCACTTACTGGAGTGGGAATAGTAAATTTTACCCTCCCGCTATCCAACGCTTTCCCTACTGTTGCACTCTTTGGAGTGGGAATAGTAATTTTTAACAAAACGCAATCCAATGCTTTCCCTACTGTTGCACTCAGTGGAGTGGGAATAGTAATGTTTACCCCTACGCTATCCAACGCTTTCCCTACTGTTGCACTCTGTGGAGTGGGAATAGTAATTTTTACCCATACGCTATCCAACGCTTTCCCTACTGTTGCACTCTGTGGAGTGGGAACAGTAATTTTTACCTGTACGCTATCCAACGCTTTCCCTACTGTTGCACTCTCTGGAGTGGGAATAGTAATTTTTACCCCTACGCTATCCAACGCTTTCCTTACTATTGCACTCACTGGAGTGGGAATAGTAATTTTTACCCCTATGCTATCCAACGCTTTCCCTACTATTGCACTCACTGGAGTGGGAATAGTACATTTTACCCTCTCGCTATCCAACGCTTTCCCTACTGTTGCACTCACTGGAATGGGAATAGTAAATTTTACCCTTCCGCTATCCAACGCTTTCCCTACTGTTGCACTCTCTGGAGTGGGAATAGTAATTTTTACCCCTACGCTATCCAATGCTTTCCCTACTGTTGCACTCTTTGGAGTGGGAATAGTACTTTTTACCCCTACGTCATCTGACGTTTTCCCTACTGTTGCACCCACTGGAGTGGGAATAGTACATTTTGCCCTCCCGCTATCCAACGCTTTCCCTACTGTTGCACTCTCTGGAGTGGGAATAGTAATTTTTACCCCCATGCTATCCAACGCTTTCCCTACTATTGCACTTACTGGAGTGGTAATAGTAAATTTTACCCTCCCGCTATCCAACGCTTTCCCTACTGTTGCACTCTCTGGAGTGGGAATAGTAATTTTTACCCCATGGTATCCAACGCTTTCCCTACTATTGCACTTACTGGAGTGGGAATAGTACATTTTACCCTCCCGCTATCCAACGCTTTCCCTACTGTTGCACTCTTTGGAGTGGGAATAGTAATTTTTAACAAAATGCAATCCAATGCTTTCCCTACTGTTGCACTCAGTGGAGTGGGAATAGTAATTTTTACCCATACGCTATTCAACGCTTTCCCTACTGTTGCACTCTGTGGAGTGGGAACAGTAATTTTTACCTGTACGCTATCCAACGCTTTCCCTACTGTTGCACTCTCTGGAGTGGGAATAGTAATTTTTACTCCTATGCTATCCAACGCTTTTCCTACTGTTGCACTCTTTGGAGTGGGAATAGTAATTTTTACCCCTGTGCTATCCAACGCTTTCCCTACCATTGCACTCACTGGAGTGGGAATAGTACATTTTACCCTCTCGCTAACCAACGCTTTCCCTACTGTTGCACTCACTGGAGTGGGAATAGTAAATGTTACCCTTCCGCTATCCAACGCTTTCCCTACTGTTGCACTCTCTGGAGTGGGAATAGTAATTTTTACCCCTACGCTATCCAATGCTTTCCCTACTGTTGCACTCTTTGGAGTGGGAATAGTAATTTTTACCCCTACGTCATCTGACGTTTCCCTACTGTTGCACTCACTGGAGTGAGAATAGTACATTTTGCTCTCAGGCTATCCAACGCTTTCCTTATTGTTGCACTTTCTGGAGTGGGAATAGTAATGTTTACCCCTACGCTATCCAACGCTTTCCTTACTATTGCACTCACTGGAGTGGGAATAGTAATTTTTACTCCTATGCTATCCAACGCTTTCCCTACTTTTGCACTCTATGGAGTGGGAATAGTAATTTTTACCCCTATGCTATCCAACGCTTCCCCTACTATTGCACTCACTGGAGTGGGAATAGTACATTTTACCCTCTCGCTATCCAACGCTTTCCCTACTGTTGCACTCACTGGAGTGGGAATAGTAATTGTTACCCCTACGCTATCCAATGCTTTCCCTACTGTTGCACTCTTTGGAGTGGGAATAGTACTTTTTACCCCTACGTCATCTGACGTTTTCCCTACTGTTGCACCCACTGGAGTGGGAATAGTACATTTTACCTTCATGCTAGCCAACGCTTTCCCTACTGTTGCACTCTCTGGAGTGGGAATAGTAATTTTTACCCCTACGCTATCCAACGGTTTCCTTACTATTGCACTCACTGGAGTGGGAATAGTAATTTTTACCCATACGCTATCCAACGCTTTCCCTACTGTTGCACTCTGTGGAGTGGGAACAGTAATTTTTACCTGTACGCTATCCAACGCTTTCCCTACTGTTGCACTCTCTGGAGTGGGAATAGTAATTTTTACTCCTATGCTATCCAACGCTTTCCCTACTGTTGCACTCTTTGGAGTGGGAATAGTAATTTGTACCCCTATGCTATCCAACGCTTTCCCTACTATTGCACTCACTGGAGTGGGAATAGTACATTTTACCCTCTCGCTATCCAACGCTTTCCCTACTGTTGCACTCACTGGAGTGGGAATAGTAAATTTTACCCTTCCGCTATCCAACGCTTTCCCTACTGTTGCACTCTCTGGAGTGGGAATAGTAATTTTTACCCCTATGCTATCCAACGCTTTCCCTACTATTGCACTTACTGGAGTGGGAATAGTAATTTTTACCCCTACGTCATCTGACGTTTCCCTATTGTTGCACTCACTGGAGTGGGAATAGTACATTTTGCTCTCACGCTATCCAACGCTTTCCTTACTATTGCACTCACTGGAGTGGGAATAGTAATTTTTACTCTTACGCTATCCAACGCTTTCCCTACTGTTGCACTCTTTGGAGTGGGAATAGTAATTTTTACCCCTATGCTATCCAACGCTTTCCCTACTATTGCACTTACTGAAGTGGGAATAGTAAATTTTACCCTCCCGCTATACAACGCTTTCCCTACTGTTGCACTCTTTGGAGTGGGAATAGTAATTTTTACCCCTATGCTATCCAACGCGTTCCCTACTATTGCACTTACTGGAGTGGGAATAGTACATTTTACCCTCCCGCTATCCAACGCTTTCCCTACTGTTGCACTCTTTGGAGTGGGAATAGTAATTTTTAACAAAACGCAATCCAATGCTTTTCCTACTGTTGCACTCAGTGGAGTGGGAATAGTAAATTTTACCCTCTCGCTATCCAACGCTTTCCCTACTGTTGCACTCTGTGGAGTGGGAATAGTAATTTTTACCCATACGCTATCCAACGCTTTCCCTACTGTTGCACTCTGTGGAGTGGGAACAGTAATTTTTACCTGTACGCTATCCAACGCTTTCCCTACTGTTGCACTCTCTGGAGTGGGAATAGTAATTTTTACTCCTATGCTATCCAACGCTTTCCCTACTATTGCACTCACTGGAGTGGGAATAGTACATTTTACCCTCTCGCTATCCAACGCTTTCCCTACTGTTGCACTCACTGGAGTGGGAATAGTAAATTTTACCCTTCCGCTATCCAACGCTTTCCCTACCGTTGCACTCTATGGAGTGGGAATAGTAATTTTTACCCCTACGCTATCCAATGCTTTCCCTACTGTTGCACTCTTTGGAGTGGGAATAGTAATTTTTACCCCTATGCTATCCAACGCTTTCCCTACTATTGCACTTACTGGAGTGGGAATAGTAATTTTTACCCCTACGTCATCTGACGTTTCCCTACTGTTGCACTCACTGGAGTGGGAATAGTAATGTTTACCCCTACGCTATCCAACGGTTTCCTTACTATTGCACTCACTGGAGTGGGAATAGTACATTTTACCCTCTCGCTATCCAACGCTTTCCCTACTGTTGCACTCACTGGAGTGGAAATAGTAAATTTTACCCTTCCGCTATCCAACGCTTTCCCTACTGTTGCACTCTCTGGAGTGGGAATAGTAATTGTTACCCCTACGCTATCCAATGCTTTCCCTACTGTTGCACTCTTTGGAGTGGGAATAGTACTTTTTACCCCTACGTCATCTGACGTTTTCCCTACTGTTGCACCCACTGGAGTGGGAATAGTACATTTTACCTTCATGCTAGCCAACGCTTTCCCTACTGTTGCACTCTCTGGAGTGGGAATAGTAATTTTTACCCCTACGCTATCCAACGGTTTCCTTACTATTGCACTCACTGGAGTGGGAATAGTAATTTTTACCCATACGCTATCCAACGCTTTCCCTACTGTTGCACTCTGTGGAGTGGGAACAGTAATTTTTACCTGTACGCTATCCAACGCTTTCCCTACTGTTGCACTCTCTGGAGTGGGAATAGTAATTTTTACTCCTATGCTATCCAACGCTTTCCCTACTGTTGCACTCTTTGGAGTGGGAATAGTAATTTGTACCCCTATGCTATCCAACGCTTTCCCTACTATTGCACTCACTGGAGTGGGAATAGTACATTTTACCCTCTCGCTATCCAACGCTTTCCCTACTGTTGCACTCACTGGAGTGGGAATAGTAAATTTTACCCTTCCGCTATCCAACGCTTTCCCTACTGTTGCACTCTCTGGAGTGGGAATAGTAATTTTTACCCCTACGCTATCCAATGCTTTCCCTACTGTTGCACTCTTTGGAGTGGGAATAGTAATTTTTACCCCTATGCTATCCAACGCTTTCCCTACTATTGCACTTACTGGAGTGGGAATAGTAATTTTTACCCCTACGTCATCTGACGTTTCCCTATTGTTGCACTCACTGGAGTGGGAATAGTACATTTTGCTCTCACGCTATCCAACGCTTTCCTTACTATTGCACTCACTGGAGTGGGAATAGTAATTTTTACTCTTACGCTATCCAACGCTTTCCCTACTGTTGCACTCTTTGGAGTGGGAATAATAATTTTTACCCCTATGCTATCCAACGCTTTCCCTACTATTGCACTTACTGAAGTGGGAATACTAAATTTTACCCTCCCGCTATACAACGCTTTCCCTACTGTTGCACTCTTTGGAGTGGGAATAGTAATTTTTACCCCTATGCTATCCAACGCGTTCCCTACTATTGCACTTACTGGAGTGGGAATAGTACATTTTACCCTCCCGCTATCCAACGCTTTCCCTACTGTTGCACTCTTTGGAGTGGGAATAGTAATTTTTAACAAAACGCAATCCAATGCTTTTCCTACTGTTGCACTCAGTGGAGTGGGAATAGTAAATTTTACCCTCTCGCTATCCAACGCTTTCCCTACTGTTGCACTCTGTGGAGTGGGAATAGTAATTTTTACCCATACGCTATCCAACGCTTTCCCTACTGTTGCACTCTGTGGAGTGGGAACAGTAATTTTTACCTGTACGCTATCCAACGCTTTCCCTACTGTTGCACTCTCTGGAGTGGGAATAGTAATTTTTACTCCTATGCTATCCAACGCTTTCCCTACTGTTGCACTCTTTGGAGTGGGAATAGTAATTTGTACCCCATACTATCCAACGCTTTCCCTACTATTGCACTCACTGGAGTGGGAATAGTACATTTTACCCTCTCGCTATCCAACGCTTTCCCTACTGTTGCACTCACTGGAGTGGGAATAGTAAATTTTACCCTTCCGCTATCCAACGCTTTCCCTACTGTTGCACTCTATGGAGTGGGAATAGTAATTTTTACCCCTACGCTATCCAATGCTTTCCCTACTGTTGCACTCTTTGGAGTGGGAATAGTAATTTTTACCCCTATGCTATCCAACGCTTTCCCTACTATTGCACTTACTGGAGTGGGAATAGTAATTTTTACCCCTACGTCATCTGACGTTTCCCTACTGTTGCACTCACTGGAGTGGGAATAGTAATGTTTACCCCTACGCTATCCAACGGTTTCCTTACTATTGCACTCACTGGAGTGGGAATAGTAATTTTTACTCTTACGCTATCCAACGCTTTCCCTACTGTTGCACTCTTTGGAGTGGGAATAGTCATTTTTACCCCTATGCTATCCAACGCTTTCCCTACTATTGCACTTACTGGAGTGGGAATAGTAAATTTTACCCTCCCGCTATCCAACGCTTTCCCTACTGTTGCACTCTCTGGAGTGGGAATAGTAATTTTTACCCCTATGCTATCCAACGCTTTCCCTACTATTGCACTTACTGGAGTGGGAATAGTAAATGTTATCCTACCGCTATCCAACGCTTTCCCTACTGTTGCACTCTTTGGAGTGGGAATAGTAATTTTTAACAAAACGCAATCCAATGCTTTCCCTACTGTTGCACTCAGTGGAGTGGGAATAGTAAATTTTACCCTCTCGCTATCCAACGCTTTCCCTACTGTTGCACTCTGTGGAGTGGGAATAGTAATTTTTACCCATACGCTATCCAACGCTTTCCCTACTGTTGCACTCTGTGGAGTGGGAACAGTAATTTTTACCTGTACGCTATCCAACGCTTTCCCTACTGTTGCACTCTCTGGAGTGGGAATAGTAATTTTTACTCCTATGCTATCCAACGCTTTCCCTACTGTTGCACTCTTTGGAGTGGGAATAGTAATTTGTACCCCTATGCTATCCAACGCTTTCCCTACTATTGCACTCACTGGAGTGGGAATAGTACATTTTACCCTCACGCTATCCAACGCTTTCCCTACTGTTGCACTCACTGGAGTGGGAATAGTAAATTTTACCCTTCCGCTATCCAACGCTTTCCCTACTGTTGCACTCTCTGGAGTGGGAATAGTAATTTTTACCCCTATGCTATCCAACGCTTTCCCTACTATTGCACTTACTGGAGTGGGAATAGTAATTTTTACCCCTACGTCATCTGACGTTTCCCTACTGTTGCACTCACTGGAGTGGGAATAGTACATTTTGCTCTCACGCTATCCAACGCTTTCCTTACTATTGCACTCACTGGAGTGGGAATAGTAATTTTTACTCTTACGCTATCCAACGCTTTCCCTACTGTTGCTCTCTTTGGAGTGGGAATAGTAATTTTTACCCCTATGCTATCCAACGCTTTCCCTACTATTGCACTTACTGAAGTGGGAATAGTAAATTTTACCCTCCCGCTATACAACGCTTTCCCTACT
Source organism: Triturus cristatus (assembly GCF_964204655.1). Taxonomy (NCBI): domain Eukaryota; kingdom Metazoa; phylum Chordata; class Amphibia; order Caudata; family Salamandridae; genus Triturus; species Triturus cristatus. The sequence goes on from NC_140592.1 coordinate 640,200,657, forward strand.
GTTGCACTCTTTGGAGTGGGAATAGTAATTTTTACCCCTATGCTATCCAACGCGTTCCCTACTATTGCACTTACTGGAGTGGGAATAGTAAATTTTACCCTCCCGCTATCCAACGCTTTCCCTACTGTTGCACTCTTTGGAGTGGGAATAGTAATTTTTAACAAAACGCAATCCAATGCTTTCCCTACTGTTGCACTCAGTGGAGTGGGAATAGTAAATTTTACCCTCTCGCTATCCAACGCTTTCCCTACTGTTGCACTCTGTGGAGTGGGAACAGTAATTTTTACCTGTACGCTATCCAACGCTTTCCCTACTGTTGCACTCTCTGGAGTGGGAATAGTAATTTTTACTCCTATGCTATCCAACGCTTTCCCTACTGTTGCACTCTTTGGAGTGGGAATAGTAATTTGTACCCCTATGCTATCCAACGCTTTCCCTACTATTGCACTCACTGGAGTGGGAATAGTACATTTTACCCTTTTGCTATCCAACGCTTTCCCTACTGTTGCACTCACTGGAGTGGGAATAGTAAATTTTACCCTTCCGCTATCCAACGCTTTCCCTACTGTTGCACTCTCTGGAGTGGGAATAGTAATTTTTACCCCTACGCTATCCAATGCTTTCCCTACTGTTGCACTCTTTGGAGTGGGAATAGTAATTTTTACCCCTATGCTATCCAACGCTTTCCCTACTATTGCACTTACTGGAGTGGGAATAGTAATTTTTACCCCTACGTCAGCTGACGTTTCCCTACTGTTGCACTCACTGGAGTGGGAATAGTACATTTTGCTCTCACGCTATCCAACGCTTTCCTTACTGTTGCACTCTCTGGAGTGGGAATAGTAATGTTTACCCCTACGCTATCCAACGGTTTCCTTACTATTGCACTCACTGGAGTGGGAATAGTAATTTTTACCCCTATGCTATCCAACGCTTTCCCTACTATTGCACTCACTGGAGTGGGAATAGTACATTTTACCCTCCCGCTATCCAACGCTTTCCCTACTGTTGCACTCTCTGGAGTGGGAATAGTAATTTTAACCCCTATGCTATCCAACACTTTCCCTACTATTGCACTTACTGGAGTGGGAATAGTAAATGTTACCCTCCCGCTATCCAACGCTTTCCCTACTGTTGCACTCTTTGGAGTGGGAATAGTAATTTTTAACAAAACGCAATCCAATGCTTTCCCTACTGTTGCACTCAGTGGAGTGGGAATAGTAAATTTTACCCTCTCGCTATCCAACGCTTTCCCTACTGTTGCACTCTGTGGAGTGGGAATAGTAATTTTTACCCATACGCTATCCAACGCTTTCCCTACTGTTGCACTCTGTGGAGTGGGAACAGTAATTTTTACCTGTACGCTATCCAACGCTTTCCCTACTGTTGCACTCTCTGGAGTGGGAATAGTAATTTTTACCCCTATGCTATCCAACGCTTTCCTTACTGTTGCACTCTCTGGAGTGGGAATAGTAATGTTTACCCCTACGCTATCCAACGCTTTCCTTACTATTGCACTCACTGGAGTGGGAATAGTAATTTTTACCCCTATGCTATCCAACGCTTTCCCTACTATTGCACTCACTGGAGTGGGAATAGTACATTTTACCCTCTCGCTAACCAACGCTTTCCCTACTGTTGCACTCACTGGAGTGGGAATAGTAAATGTTACCCTTCCGCTATCCAACGCTTTCCCTACTGTTGCACTCTCTGGAGTGGGAATAGTAATTTTTACCCCTACGCTATCCAATGCTTTCCCTACTGTTGCACTCTTTGGAGTGGGAATAGTAATTTTTACCCCTACGTCATCTGACGTTTCCCTACTGTTGCACTCACTGGAGTGAGAATAGTACATTTTGCTCTCACGCTATCCAACGCTTTCCTTATTGTTGCACTTTCTGGAGTGGGAATAGTAATGTTTACCCCTACGCTATCCAACGCTTTCCTTACTATTGCACTCACTGGAGTGGGAATAGTAATTTTTACCCCTATGCTATCCAACGCTTCCCCTACTATTGCACTCACTGGAGTGGGAATAGTACATTTTACCCTCTCGCTATCCAACGCTTTCCCTACTGTTGCACTCACTGGAGTGGAAATAGTAAATTTTACCCTTCCGCTATCCAACGCTTTCCCTACTGTTGCACTCTTTGGAGTGGGAATAGTAATTTTTACCCCTATGCTATCCAACGCTTTCCCTACTATTGCACTTACTGAAGTGGGAATAGTAAATTTTACCCTCCCGCTATACAACGCTTTCCCTACTGTTGCACTCTCTGGAGTGGGAATAGTAATTTTTACCCCTATGCTATCCAACGCTTTCCCTACTATTGCACTTACTGGAGTGGGAATAGTAAATTTTACCCTCTCGCTATCCAACGCTTTCCCTACTGTTGCACTCTGTGGAGTGGGAATAGTAATTTTTACCCATACGCTATCCAACGCTTTCCCTACTGTTGCACTCTGTGGAGTGGGAACAGTAATTTTTACCTGTACGCTATCCAACGCTTTCCCTACTGTTGCACTCTCTGGAGTGGGAATAGTAATTTTTACTCCTATGCTATCCAACGCTTTCCCTACTGTTGCACTCTTTGGAGTGGGAATAGTAATTTTTACCCCTATGCTATCCAACGCTTTCCCTACTATTGCACTCACTGGAGTGGGAATAGTACATTTTACCCTCTCGCTATCCAACGCTTTCCCTACTGTTGCACTCACTGGAGTGGGAATAGTAAATTTTACCCTTCCGCTATCCAACGCTTTCCCTACTGTTGCACTCTCTTGAGTGGGAATAGTAATTTTTACCCCTACGCTATCCAATGCTTTCCCTACTGTTGCACTCTTTGGAGTGGGAATAGTAATTTTTACCCCTACGTCATCTGACGTTTCCCTACTGTTGCACTCACTGGAGTGGGATTAGTACATTTTGCTCTCACGCTATCCAACGCTTTCCTTACTGTTGCACTCTCTGGAGTGGGAATAGTAATGTTTACCCCTACGCTATCCAACGGTTTCCTTACTATTGCACTCACTGGAGGGGGAATAGTAATTTTTACTCTTACGCTATCCAACGCTTTCCCTACTGTTGCACTCTTTGGAGTGGGAATAGTAATTTTTACCCCTATGCTATCCAACGCTTTCCCTACTATTGCACTTACTGGAGTGGGAATAGTAAATTTTACCCTCCCGCTATCCAACGCTTTCCCTACTGTTGCACTCTTTGGAGTGGGAATAGTAATTGTTAACAAAACGCAATCCAATGCTTTCCCTACTGTTGCACTCAGTGAAGTGGGAATAGTACATTTTACCCTCTCGCTATCCAACGCTTTCCCTACTGTTGCACTCTGTGGAGTGGGAATAGTAATTTTTACCCATACGCTATCCAACGCTTTCCCTACTGTTGCACTCTCTGGAGTGGGAATAGTAATTTTTACTCCTATGCTATCCAACGCTTTCCCTACTGTTGCACTCTTTGGAGTGGGAATAGAAATTTTTACCCCTATGCTATCCAACGCTTTCCCTACTATTGCACTCACTGGAGTGGGAATAGTACATTTTACCCTCTCGCTATCCAACGCTTTCTCTACTGTTGCACTCACTGGAGTGGGAATAGTAATTTTTACCCCTACGCTATCCAATGCTTTCCCTACTGTTGCACTCTTTGGAGTGGGAATAGTAATTTTTACCCCTACGTCATCTGACGTTTCCCTACTGTTGCACTCACTGGAGTGAGAATAGTACATTTTGCTCTCACGCTATCCAACGCTTTCCTTATTGTTGCACTTTCTGGAGTGGGAATAGTAATGTTTACCCCTACGCTATCCAACGCTTTCCTTACTATTGCACTCACTGGAGTGGGAATAGTAATTTTTACCCCTATGCTATCCAACGCTTCCCCTACTATTGCACTCACTGGAGTGGGAATAGTACATTTTACCCTCTCGCTATCCAACGCTTTCCCTACTGTTGCACTCACTGGAGTGGGAATAGTAATTTTTACCCCTATGCTATCCAACGCTTTCCCTACTATTGCACTTACTGAAGTGGGAATAGTAAATTTTACCCTCCCGCTATACAACGCTTTCCCTACTGTTGCACTCTCTGGAGTGGGAATAGTAATTTTTACCCCTATGCTATCCAACGCTTTCCCTACTATTGCACTTACTGGAGTGGGAATAGTAAATTTTACCCTCTCGCTATCCAACGCTTTCCCTACTGTTGCACTCTGTGGAGTGGGAATAGTAATTTTTACCCATACGCTATCCAACGCTTTCCCTACTGTTGCACTCTGTGGAGTGGGAACAGTAATTTTTACCTGTACGCTATCCAACGCTTTCCCTACTGTTGCACTCTCTGGAGTGGGAATAGTAATTTTTACTCCTATGCTATCCAACGCTTTCCCTACTGTTGCACTCTTTGGAGTGGGAATAGTAATTTTTACCCCTATGCTATCCAACGCTTTCCCTACTATTGCACTCACTGGAGTGGGAATAGTACATTTTACCCTCTCGCTATCCAACGCTTTCCCTACTGTTGCACTCACTGGAGTGGGAATAGTAAATTTTACCCTTCCGCTATCCAACGCTTTCCCTACTGTTGCACTCTCTTGAGTGGGAATAGTAATTTTTACCCCTACGCTATCCAATGCTTTCCCTACTGTTGCACTCTTTGGAGTGGGAATAGTAATTTTTACCCCTACGTCATCTGACGTTTCCCTACTGTTGCACTCACTGGAGTGGGATTAGTACATTTTGCTCTCACGCTATCCAAAGCTTTCCTTACTGTTGCACTCTCTGGAGTGGGAATAGTAATGTTTACCCCTACGCTATCAAACGGTTTCCTTACTATTGCACTCACTGGAGGGGGAATAGTAATTTTTACTCTTACGCTATCCAACGCTTTCCCTACTGTTGCACTTACTGGAGTGGGAATAGTAATTTTTACTCCTATGCTATCCAACGCTTTCCCTACTGTTGCACTCTTTGGAGTGGGAATAGTAATTTTTACCCCTATGCTATCCAACGCTTTCCCTACTATTGCACTCACTGGAGTGGGAATAGTACATTTTACCCTCTCGCTATCCAACGCTTTCTCTACTGTTGCACTCACTGGAGTGGGAATAGTAAATTTTACCCTTCAGCTATCCAACGCTTTCCCTACTGTTGCACTCTCTGGAGTGGGAATAGTAATTTATACCCCTACGTCATCTGACGTTTCCCTACTGTTGCACTCACTGGAGTGGGAATAGTACATTTTGCTCTCACGCTATCCAACGCTTTCCTTACTGTTGCACTCTCTGGAGTGGGAATAGTAATGTTTACCCCTACGCTATCCAACGCTTTCCTTACTATTGCACTCACTGGAGTGGGAATAGTAATTTTTACCCCTATGCTATCCAACGCTTTCCCTACTATTGCACTCACTGGAGTGGGAATAGTACATTTTACCCTCTCGCTATCCAACGCTTTCCCTACTGTTGCACTCACTGGAGTGGGAATAGTAAATTTTACCCTTCCGCTATCCAACGCTTTCCCTACTGTTGCACTCTCTGGAGTGGGAATAGTAATTTTTACCCCTACGCTATCCAATGCTTTCCCTACTGTTGCACTCTTTGGAGTGGGAATAGTACTTTTTACCCCTACGTCATCTGACGTTTTCCCTACTGTTGCACCCACTGGAGTGGGAATAGTACATTTTACCTTCATGCTAGCCAACACTTTCCCTACTGTTGCACTCTCTGGAGTGGGAATAGTAATTTTTACCCCTACGCTATCCAACGGTTTCCTTACTATTGCACTCACTGGAGTGGGAATAGTAATTTTTACTCTTACGCTATCCAACGCTTTCCCTACTGTTGCACTCTTTGGAGTGGGAATAGTAATTTTTACCCCTATGCTATCCAACGCTTTCCCTACTATTGCACTTACTGGAGTGGTAATAGTAAATTTTACCCTCCCGCTATCCAACGCTTTCCCTACTGTTGCACTCTCTGGAGTGGGAATAGTAATTTTGACCCCTATGCTATCCAACGCTTTCCCTACTATTGCACTTACTGGAGAGGGAATAGTAAATTTTACCCTCCCGCTATCCAACGCTTTCCCTACTGTTGCACTCTTTGGAGTGGGAATAGTAATTTTTAACAAAACGCAATCCAATGCTTTCCCTACTGTTGCACTCAGTGGAGTGGGAATAGTAAATTTTACCCTCTCGCTATCCAACGCTTTCCCTACTGTTGCACTCTGTGGAGTGGGAATAGTAATTTTTACCCATACGCTATCCAACGCTTTCCCTACTGTTGCACTCTGTGGAGTGGGAACAGTAATTTTTACCTGTACGCTATCCAACGCTTTCCCTACTGTTGCACTTACTAGAGTGGTAATAGTCAATTTTACCCGCCCACTATCCTACGCTAAAAATATTGAATATTTTTAATTAATATTACGTCAATATATATATTAAAAATATATTTTTTTTACTTACATTAATTATTTATTAATTTTAAAGTTATTTAATTTATTAATTTTAAAGTTATTTAAGTATTTTTAAGTATGTTTTAGTTAATTATATTTATTATTTCATTAATTTTACATTTCTTTTTAAGACATTTTAAAAATTCGATATTTTGACCAACTATATTTTTTACAACGATATTTTGGAATCGATATTTTTGTACTTACCTGTTTGTAGATAGGGATTCGATATTTTGGCATTCTATATTTTTTCCTCGATATTTTTGTAGGTCAATATTCTTCTCCTCGATATTCTGTCAGTGATCCACCCCAAATAGCCCAAAAAATGCTTAGCACGTGAGTGGGGGTCGAGGCCTAGCAGCAAAGGGGTTTAACGAGCAACTCTAGCTCTATAAATCTGTTTACAGCATGGGGAGGATGGTGTGTCTGTAAGGAATCTGCAGCTGGATAGTGTCTCTACCAGATAAGGCGTTATCAAAGGTAATTAACTTATTAATCTGATAGAGACTTCTGGCCGCAGATTCATTACCTTAGAATATATACCAATTAATACCCCTCCAGAGGTGGGTCTGCAAACTTGATTGACACTCGAAGTCTTGCAGGACCGAATGGGCCAAATGCCCATCCAGACTTGACTGTCTAGGCAGTAGTGCTTGGGGAAAATATGTAGCAAGGCCTACGATGCTGCCTGGCATATGTCCAGGACTGGAACTCTGCATGCTAACGCAGTGGTCACAGTCTTTGCTCTGGTGGAATGATCACGCAAACCCTCTGGGGGTTGCTTCCTGGCCAATGCATAGGAGATCCTAATTCAGTGCAAAATACATTAGGAGACGGTTCTCCCGATGTATTGTGCACTGTAAGTGACGTCGGTGCACTGTGCACTGACGTAATTAGATGCACCTGGACGCGCTGGAAGCCATTTGCTTCCAGCAAGTTGAGGGAGACAGCTACGCTTCTCCCTGAGGAGGGTGGGAGGATTTTTAAAAAGAGGCATCGGAGGAAAAGGTTTTCCTTTCCTCCGATGTCAGTCAGTCAAAAAGCTTTATTTCGATAAAAAGTTATCATAAAAGCATATACATACAAACATATAAAAACAGACAATTCATCGAGAGAGCAGTATTTACAAAAGGTCACAGTGGTTGTAGAAATGCTCTCAGTCTAATGGCTTAGTGACTAATTAGGTAGATTCAATATAAAAATGTTAAGATTTGTTAAAAAGAGTTAAAAAGAGATTAAAAAAGTACTATGTACAAAATCATCTACTAGGGCTAGTGAGTTTGCTTCTAATGATCCAAGACCAGCCCAAGAATTTGGCCACAGCACAAACTAGCACCAAACTTGTGTCAGATCGGAGGATGCGTAAAGCAACACGATAGTTTGAGATGCCCAGGAGGCGGCAGGCAGGGCCTAACCATCTTCTTCTCGGGTTTCTGTAGGCTGGGCATTCAAACATAATATGGGCTATGCTTTCGACCTTCTCTACACAAGTCAAACAGGTATCCGGTGTCTGGTAGGGAGGCTTCCATTTGCTGGTAAACTCTAGAGTTGGAAGATTCTCGAGTCTGAATTGAAGATACAGTGATCTGTCCCTTGGTTTTTGTATGAACTCAAGGTAAGGCTCGAAGCTAATAAGCTGTTTATGCATGTAAAAAGCTTCAGTTAACCTGCCTGCGTTAGGATTGCTGAGGTCCTGATTGTCAATCCAGGCCCTGTATGCTCTTTTAAGATCCGCCTTACTCATGGGAGCTCCATGCTCCCAGGCGTCATTTAAACCAAGCTGTTTAAGGGATTTTTTGATGTTACGGAGCCAGCTTATTTTGTGGGAGCCTGCAGTGTTCATGATTTCTCTCAGGCCCTCAGTGTATTTTTCTAGCTCCGGGGTGCGCCATAGGCGGGCCCAAAATAACAAAGGACGCAGCCTTGCAATATCTTTAATCGAACGCCTACCCAAATCACTGAGGAGTGGTTTCAGAGGGGTACCCCTGGGCATTAAGACTAGGTCTCTCAAAAATTTGTTCTCGGACAAAATGATATGTTCAAGATTGTCAAAACCCCATAATTCGGCTCCATATAGGGCCGAGCCGACTGCTTTAGCCTGATAAATCATTAATGCGGGAGTGATTGGCTTGCTCCTCGAGGAGCGGTGTTCTTTTGCAATCACTCCCATGGCTCGTTTGTAATTTAGCAGCATCTTAGTGATATGGGGTCTCCAGCTTAAAGTGTCGGAAATTCTGATTCCTAGATAGTCAAATAATTCGACATATTCTAGGCGGGTTCCATCAGACATAATGGATACTCTGGGTGATTTATGTGATTTGAAGGAGAGGAGCTTAGTTTTTGATGTATTAATAGCTAAACCTCTCAATGAACAAAACAGATGAAACCTATCTAGAAGCTTCTGTAGCCCTGCTGGTGTCTTAGAGATCAGGAGGGTGTCGTCCGCAAAGAGGAGGGTGGGGACTTTTTCACCCGCCAGGGCGGGGGCGCCAGCTGGTACATCTTGCAAAAATTTCACCACTCCATTCACAAACAAAGAGAAGAGGGTGGGCGCCAATACGCAACCCTGGCGGACACCTCTGTTGACTGGAATCTTTTCAGTTTTCTGTGTCTGGGTTCCCCACCGCTCCCTTGCGAAGTTACCCTCATGTAGCCGGAACAGAATATCAAGAAGAGGAGGCGGAAGACCCATTTCCTGAAGAACAGACCAAAGGCGGTCACGAGGGACCAGGTCAAAGGCGGACTTCAGATCAATGAAGGCCAAATGGAGGCTGCCCCTGCCAATCGAGACAACCTTCCAATATATCAGAATCAGCCTGAAGACCTGGTCAATCGTGCTCGTATTCGGCCTGAATCCAGCCTGGAAGTGCGACAAGACACTATGCTCAGTGACCCAACACAGAATGCGCTCCAACAGGACCCTGCCAACCACCTTTTGGCCAACATCAATGAGGCTTATTGGTCGGTAGTTGGCAGGGTCCTCTCTGGAACCCTTCTTATATATTGGTACTACCTCCGCTCCTTTCCATGACTCAGGGATTGGTGACCCCTTGAGGAGAGCATTAAGTAAGATGGTAAAATACACAGCCCAAGATTTAGGATCGGAGCGGAACAGATCACCAGGCAGGCCTCCGATGTGTCTTTGGAGTATTATGGCTGCTGGGCCGTGATCGTGCAGCAGAAATGCCCACTAGACACCAGGGATTTTTTTTTTATTGTAATGTTTGCGGGGAGCTTGGGTATGTGTCACTACCCTTTGGGGGGCGCATCGGGCCATGTTTTTTTATTATGGTGTGCCCCACAAGGCCACCAGGGATTTTATATTTAGTGATATGTTTGCGGGGAGCGGCCAAGTAGTTTGCCTGTTTCTGCCTCCCTGGGGGGCAGATCGGCTGATTTCTTTTTTGTTTTGTGTGCTCCACTAGGCCACAAGAGATTTCGGTTTTATTTTTGATGTTGGGGGAGCAGCCCCTTGGTCACGGGTCGCTCCCCTTTATGGGGGTGAATATTTTCGCAGTTTCTGCCCTCTTGGAGGCAGATCGGACTTATGTTTTTAGGCCCATTTGCCCCTGAGAGGGGCAGTAGCTATTAGACAACAGGGCTTTTTTTATGTTTTTGGGGAGTGGCCCCTTTATGGGGTGATTATTGTGCCAGTTTCTGCCCCCTTTGGGGGCAGATCGGCCATATGTTTTTAGGCCCATCTGTCTCCAAGGGGGGCATATGCCACTAGACATCTGTTTTCTAAAAAGATCTTGTTGTTGGGGAGGGGCCCCTTGGGCAATGGTCGCTCCCCTTTTACAGGGGTGAATATTTTGGCTGTTTCTGCCCTCCTTGGGGGCAGATCGGCCTTATGCTTTTAGGGCCAGCTCCCCCTCCCCCACCCCCAGCTTGGCTGGTGGATTGTGTGTGGTCTGGTGCATTATTTGCATATGTGATTGTAAAGTTCTATTTCTCCTTTTTATTCTAGTGCAAGCTTTTGAGTCTTGTTTGCGGTTTCGGCAGTGGTGGATCTGCAGCTTGCGTAGTTGCTTGTATTTAGTACGAATTTTTTTTTTTTGTGTTTACTCCAAATGAGTATTAATGTCATGCATGATTGAATTTTTTGTAAGTTGTGTCATAATAGCAGCATTTTAATTTATGTTTTGAGCGTGGAATTCTTTTTGGATTTGTGCACCATGTGTTTTGCATTGTCTTATGTGTAATTTTCTTTTTTCTTTCTTTTAGTGGCATATTGTTGGTCCTTGCTTTGTCTGTGCAGAGTTGGTGGTGGTGAGTCTAGCTGTTTCAAGCAAGTGAGTGGTATCGTTTTCAAATATATAAGTCGTTGTGATAAAGCCACATTTTGTTTATGACTTACTTTTACAAAGTGTTTTTTGTTGTTGACTTGTTTGACCAGTTGCCTTTATTAGTAAGGATTATGGCTAGCCACAGAATTACTGCTCAGTAGGTGGTTGATATGCTTTTTGAATCTTTCTCTGACCATGATTATGAGACTGACAGTGCGTCTGAGGGAGAGGAGGTAGTGCAAGATTCTGTCAGTGAGTTTTCTGTCCATGTGGAATAATCTGATTATGAAGCTACACTCAGTGCTTATGAAGCTACGCTCAGTGCGGATGAAGTGCCTGTTTTAGAGGAGGACACTGATGTGTCGATGATGCAGCAAGAGGCATCTAGATTGCAGCCTGGGGCTGCAAGGCTTCCCATTGGAAGTGCTAGACTCTGGGTCGATCAAAACATGGTGCAGCCGGTGTTGCCTGCCTTTAGTGGTGATGCAGGGTGTAGAGTAAATTTTGTTTTGCCTATACAGCTTTTTCAGTTATTTATGGATGATGTATTTGTGGCTGGGATTATTGAGCAGACTAATTTGTAGCTGAACAGAATTTGAGGGACAACAGTGCCAGACTTAGGGCCCCCTCTAGAGCTACCCGGTGGACTCACACAAATCTGGATGAGATGAAGACGTTTTTGGGTATAACTTTTTTGATGGGCTTGATACGGAAGCCCTCCCTGGCTTCATATTAGTCTACGAGTCCATTGATGGCAAACACCATATTTCCTGAAATTATGAGTCGTGATCGGTATTTACTTTTACTTCGGATGCTGCATTTTGTTGATAATGCTTCAGCGTTGACATGAGATGTGACCGTCTTTTTAAGATTCGGCCTGTCCTTGATCACTTTGTAGATCGATTTTCAGAGATCTATACTCCAGGGAAAGAAATAGCAGATGATGAGTCTTTGATCCTGTTCAAGAGCCATTTGGTTTTTAAGAAGTACATTCCTACCAAGAGTATTATAAGATATATATGTTGTCTGAGACTAGGACAGGATATGTCTATAATTTCCGTGTGTACACTATTAAGGATTCCACTATTGAACCCCCTGGTTGTCTGTCCACTTTAGGAGTTTGAGAAAACTGTGTGGGAAATTGCTTAAGGACGTTTTAACAAAAGTCACCATTTGTTCCTAGATAACTTCTACACAATTGGACACTCTTGCTTGTGGCACAATCTGCTCTTACCATAAAGGTTACCCAAAAGAGCTTGTTTGCAATAAGCTTCAGAGGCAGCGGCGGCCGGCACAGATAAGCGCGGTAGGGCGGGGCAGGGCACAGCAGGGGGGTGAAGCCGACAAAAGTCGGAATAGGTATTATTAAAAGTTATTATATCATTTATTTGTTTAATTGTATTACGTCGTCTGTCAACTCCCCCCCCACCCCACCCCGCCCCACCGCATTTACCTGTGCTGGTCGCCGCTGCTCAGAAGGGACAGTGCAGTGCCTTGCATAGTGATGAGCTGCTAGCTGTGAAATCTGTGGACAGGAGGGATGTGTACATGCTGACTACCATTCATGATGAAAGTACTTCACATGTGACTGTTTGGGGTCAGGTTGCTGAAGTGTGCAAACCTGTGTGCATTGTAGACTACAATAAGCAGATGTGTGATGTTGATAGAGTAGATCAGAGGTTGGTACCTTACACTGCAGTTGTAAGGCTTACATTTGGTATAAGACGTTGGACATCAATATCTTCAATTTAGCAACATTTAATGCTTTTGTTGTGTTGAAGTAGTGTTCTCCAGCGTCAAGGATTACTTTTGTTTAGTTTCAGGAGTCTGCAATAGACAGCCTTGTTGTGGTGGAACAGGCAAGTCTTCCTAGAGTTGGAGTGGTGGAGCATGTGGCTAGATTGAAAGATCGCTACTTTCCCGATTGAATTCCTCCCATGCCCCAAAAAACACAATCCCTGTAAGAGATGTAGAGTCTGATTGCGAAGAGGTATGCAGAAGGAGAGTCGTATGCACTGTGATGATTGTCCTTCTAATCCTGGGCTGTGTGTGCCCGCATATTTCAGATTGTATCACACTCAAAGGAGTTTTGGGGAGCAACCGTAAGTCTAATAGTGTACTGCCTGGTCTGTATGGTTTTATATTTGTTGTTCAGTTTCACGGTGTGCATTAGAATAATAGATTTAGTTACCACTGTTGTGTTTGTAGTTATAGTTTTGTATCTAGTTACAAATTGTGTTGTGTTTTCTTTCCTGTTGAAATAAAATGTGATGACGGTGGACTGGCGCTTGGCTGGCAGTGTGCATGGAATGGCACTTGGCTGGCGGTGTGCGTGGACTGGTGCCTGGTTGGCGTGTGCGTGGTCTGACGCCTGGCTGGCGGTGTGGGGGGACAGGCATTTGGATTGCGGTGTGCGTGGACTGGTGCTTGCCTGGCAATGTGCGTGGGCTGGCATTTGGCTGGCGGTTTGTGAGTAGTGACTTGCTGCTGGTTATTACACATATTGCTAGCCAAACGAAATTGCACACACTATGTCAACCACAAGCAGGAGTGATTGTTGTGTCAGTCATGTGGGCATATGAAAGTGATGGGCCCTTGAATGGAGCTGTCTGTTAATGTGAATGTTGTCATGTGCTGGGCCTGCGGCTGGCAGTGTGAATGGTCTTGTGTGTCACGTATGAAAGGTGTGTGAATGGCCTGTAAAGAGGTTGGTGCCTTGCCGTGGCTTTACAGCTCACGAGCTGTGGGTCATTGGTTCAGGTTTTTAACCTTTTAGTTCTTAACAGTGCATTTCCTTTTAGTGAAATCCCTTATTAATAACATTTTACACTCTGAACCTTAACTCACCCTCGTGCCAAATCCAACCAGTATGTGTGTGTACTTAAAGAATAGTTCGGTTTGAAGTAATATTTGTCTTTTCTATCATTCTCTGCCAGGGTGTACATTGTCTCTACGTTGTCTGTTGATGTGAGTGTTGTAATGTGCTGGGCCAGAAGCTGGTGGTGTGAACGTCTGTGTCAAGTATGAATGGTGTGTGAATGGCCTGTAAAGAGGTTGGTGCCTTGACGTGGCTTTAAAGATCACGAGCTGTCTGTCGTTGGTTCAGGTTTTTAAACTTTAATCATTAACAGTGCATTTCCTTTTTTTGAAATCTCGTTAATAAAATATAGATTTTGAACCTTTCACTCACCCTCATGCCAAATCCAACCAGTATGTGTGTGTACTTGAGGAACAGATGAATTGGCAGTCATATTTGTCTTGTATGTCTTCCTGTGCTAAGGTGTAGTTTGTCTCTAGGGAGAATCTACCAACTTGAGATATTTTTGTAAACAAAAAAAATGGGTAGTACTGGGTGGTGTGCCTCTCATGGATCCCAACAACTTTTTTTACTCACAATGCCATGCAACCCTCAAAATGTAACTGTAGTCCCACATTTTCCTTCCATTACTGTGTCAATCTTCTGGTATCAGAAAAAACACATTTTCCTACCATCCAGCAATCCCCCCAGGTCTCCCTATAAAAATGGTACCTCATTTGTGTGGGTGGGCCAAGTACACGCGACAGCCAAGGGCCCAAAACCTATTGCGCAGACATCAAAATTACTTATCACAAAATGACCTGGTTTTGCAAGGGGGGGTTTACCTGGGACTTTGGCCCGGGGCCCGGCAGCCATCTAGGGAAACCTACCAAACCCACACATTTCTGAAAGCTAGACACTAGGGGGACTCCAGGGAGGTATAGCTTGGTTGGTCCCCTCAATGTTTTCCTACTCAGAATCCCATGCCAACCTCAAATGTTGCTGAAAAAAATCAAATTTTTCTCAAATTTCTGTGTGGGAAAGTTGTGGGATCACCGGGCTGACAAATTTCCTACCACCCAACATTCCCTCAAGTTTCTCGATAAAAATGGTACCTCACTCGTGTGGGTGGGGTAAGTACCCGCAACAGGCAAGGGCCCAAAATGTATTGTGGAGACATCAAAATTACCTATCACAAAACAACCTAGTTTTTCAAGGGGGCACCTGGGTTTTTGCCCCCGAACTCTTCGGCCATCTAGGGACACCTACCAAACCCACATATTTCTGAAAACTAGACACCCGGGAGAATCCAGGGAGGTTGGGCTTGCATGGATACCCCAATGTTTTCCTACCCAGACTCCCCTGCAAACCTCAAATTTAGCTGACAAAAATCTAATTTTCCACACATTTCTGTGTGGGATCACCGTGCTGGCACAAATGTCCTACCACCCAGCATTGTAGGACATTTGTGGTAGGACGCTTTATTTTGCAGCAATTGTTTCTTTTTTTTTTTAAACACTAAATGTAGCTGTATTTTGGCTAATGTATGGGTCCAAGAGAATATAAAAACCCTGGGTACCTTTAGTATCCTCAGGGTGTTGAAAAAAAAGGTGCAAAATTGAAGTGGATACCTTACGTGGACAAAAGGTTCCAGGGGCCTAAGCGCAAACTACCCCAAATAACCCCCCAAAAAAGAGGCCTAGCACAGGGGGGAAATGGCCAAGCAGCGAAGGGGTTAAAGTTCAGAGCCTTCATATTAGTATATTAATCTTCTTTTGAACGAAGTTCAAAGAAGGTGCAAGAGTCTGAAAGATCAGTCATCTTAACCTTCCCCACAGGAAACAATCCATAGTCACAATTTTCTAACATACAGTTCATTATTTTACAGAAATCACTGTAAACACAAGTCCAGTTCAAATGGTCTGAATTCACCATGCATTATGCAGCATTTATTAATATACGCATTTCCAATTTTCCTGTGCTCCTAACATCAGAACCACAACCTGTCATCCATACCCATTACATGAAAACTAATTTTCTTTAGATATATAGGGACATAGTCCTTTTCTACTTCTACATAAGCTAAGGAGGGATCAATAGACCTTGAATTTATTTATTAATCAGATATATGGATACACTTTGTTTTTTTACTCTGTGTGTATGTAGTGGCAAGTACAGTTGTCTTTCTAGCAGGACAACTTGAAAGATACAATAAACTCCGATTCCTTCTTAAAAACATGGTATACTTACTGGGTCTGCCATGACTGTATGACAATCCATCGCTCATAAAAAAGTGCTATCTGGCTCACTGTACAAATGCTCATCTGGACCTTGCCCAGGCTAAAGTTTTGGTGTTTAGGTATGCTGCTGTCTCTATAACAAACAGGATAGAGTCCCATCTATGCTGGGTAGAGAATCTAACTCATCGATACTGGCTGACAAGCCTCCATTTAGAAATGTTGCACCTTAAATCTTCCTTCCCTATAGCTGGGTTTGGAGCAGGGGCTTGCGATCTTTTTGTTGTGATGGGATCTCTATTCAGAGCACAAGCCACTTTATTGTACTATGTACATTGTACTTAGAACCAAGACATATCTTTTTATCCCCAGCTCTCCATGACTCCAAAGTTAGAACCCACAAAGAAGAGCTTATATACTTGCAATCTTTGACTTTCAGAGACCTGGGTCATTCTGTACAAAATTTTATAAGATCAGCTTTTGATATAAGAACAGATACGCAGACTAAAGAACTGTATACTTTATTTTAAATATCTCTATTTATACTTTTAAATGTTTTATGAAGTTGACGTCAGTTACCTTTTATATTGTATTGATCGTTTTAGATGTTGATATTTATTTGTATGATCTAATTTGGAGCTTTTTGCTTTTATGGCCATTGGCTGAATAAACCTTGTTTTTGACTTTGGACTTAACTCATGGCACAGCGTTTCAAAATTCAATAGATGCACAAAACGCTGCGTATGAGAGACCCAAATCACAGGTAAGGATTTTGAGTAAATGTTTTGCTATATACATCTGAATTTGGAGGTATATGTGATTTGCGCTTCAGAAAAGCTAAATGCTCTTTCAACATCTTGAAATATGAGGATTGATGTTTATATGACAGGCACAATGTTTAACTAAGAGGTTCAAAAACACAGAACTTGAAATGGCGAGCATGGAATAATAGTGAATTAACTAAATGGATGGAGTAATTGGCAACAGTGCTACTTGTTGTATTAATATTAAAATCAGGAGTTTGACATTGACACATTTTTCAAATATTTTCAGATTCTCAAGTAACATTTGCACTCCTGTGCATGTTGCATGGCACTTTGTATGCAGTATATGAGGGTTGGGGTGCTACGTTGTACTGATTTTGCACTCTGATTGGTTGGTGCATGGCATGTTGTATGCAGCACATTAGGTCTTTAACCCCTTCCATGCTCATGACGGAACGATTCCGTCATGAGCATCGGTTGAGCTGTGCTCATGACGGAACCGTTCCGTCATGGCCCCGCCCGCGCTCGAACCCTTCAGCACCGCGGGGGAATCCGCGCAGCGCTGAAGGGGTTAAATGTATGGCCAGAAAATGTTTTGTTATTGTAAGGATTTGTTAATCTGCAGTGCCACATTTTACTGATGTGCATGTAATAAGGGTAATTGTTACCAGGGTGAAGTTGACATTATTATTTTACACTATCAAATATGGAGTTGTCGTCCCTATATATAATTTCTTGATGGATGATAAGGATTATGAATTAGATGGAGCCCATGCGGCGCAGGTAAGTGTGACCTGACCTCAGGACACCCCCCATGCCGCACGGCTCGCCAGCGGTGCCCCGTCGCTACTGCTCGTTGTCCCTGCTCCGTTTTTGGCCCGTTTTTCATGCTCACTGCTTCTTTTTCTGTACTTGCTCCCTTTTAGCCCGATTTTTAGTGCCCACTGTATCTTTGTTCCTGTACTTGTGTTTTTAACTCATGCATTGTATTCACTTGTGCTTTTGTTTTGTTTAGCGTGCCTTGCTAATCCCTCTGGTGACCCCACCCGCTCCCCGCTTCCCGCCGCTGCTCCATCGCAGCCCGCCCCCTTTTTCCTTCTGTACCAGATTGGCCGCCCCGCTCCCGCCTCCCAGCTGCTCCGCCCTCCCACTTCGCATCATATGGAGCCCGCGCGTACGCGCAGCGGGCGTGCCGATTGTACGGTCACCCAGGCACTCGTCACCAGCCGACTGGACTACGGGAACACCCTCTACGCCGGAACCACAGCCAAACTTCAGAAAAGACTCCAACGCATCCAGAACGCCTCCGCACGACTCGTCCTGGACATCCCCCGACACAGACACATCTCCGGCCACCTGAGAGACCTGCACTAGCTCCCCGTCAGCAAGAGGATCACGTTCAGGCTCCTCACCCACGCACACAAGGCTCTCCATGACCTGGGCCCCATGTACCTCAACAACCGCCTGACCTTCTACACGCCCACCCGCCAGCTACGATCGACCAGCCTCGCCCTCGCCGCCGTACCACGCATCCGCAGAGCCACCGCCGGAGGAAGATCCTTCTCCTACCTGGCAGCCAAGACTTGGAACTCCCTCCCCATCCACCTTCGGCTGACCCAGGGCCAGCTCTCCTTCAGGAAGCAACTCAAGACCTGGCTCTTCGAGCAGTAACGGACCCCTCTCCCCCAGCGCCTTGAGACCCTTCCGGGTGAGTAGCGCGCTATACAAATGCTATGATTGATTGAGATGTTGTTTAATGCATTTTAGGGCAACTGTCATGAGGGGACGTGGCAATTTTTTATTTACATCATGATTATGGAGTTTATCCCGATATTTTTGATGGAATACAAGGACTATGAATTGGATGTTGTTTAATGTATTTTAGCGAATAACTCATGTCTCCGTTGAGTTTCTGAAATACTTCGCCTGCATCTTCTGTAGTATCATAACACTCACCTTGGAAGATATTCTTGTTTGGTAGCATACTAACTTTACATTTATAAAATGTTATGTATTGATGGAAATATTAAGATTTAGATGGGACCTATTCCCATTGGAACATAGCTAATCTAAACATAAAAGGAGAGTAGGTTTTATAAGTTGTGGTTTTATTTAATTTTTTAGGACTTCAAAGGGTCACTTCCTACATAGGATGAAAGGAGTTTTTACACAGATTCTATAAGGAAATTTACAGAAGGTATCTTTTAAGTTCTCATGCTAAAAAGACAACAGTACTTTACACTGTGTTCACAGAGAATGAAGAAACAAGGCATATCCATAAATCTTATTCATAAATAAATTCAAGGTCTCTGATCTCTCTCTAGCTTATGGAGAAGTAGAAAAGGACTATGAGGCTGATTACGATGGTAGCGAGACCGCCACCGACAGGCTGTCGGTGGCCGTCTCACCGCTATTGTAACCACCATCATAACCACCATCATGATCGTAATCAAAACCACTGGCCGCCACGCATCCGACGGGCCCCTTGAGTCTGCAATCCCTGCAATTGTGGCGGTGCTTATCAGGCACCGCCGTAGGGATTATGATGTCCTTCCCCCGCAAATCTTTTCATGGCGGTTCACCTGCCATAGAAAGGCTGGCAGGAAGGGACATTGGGGGCACCTAGCATGGCCCCTTCCCCCCTGGCCCTCCGATGTGGGCACTGGGGGGCACCACATGTCTCTGCACCATGTGCTTAGTGCAGGGATATGTCAAGTGACCCCTTTTTGTATTGCAGCGTGTAAAGCAGCCAGCAGCACCCACCGCAATATAAAAGATACAAAAAGAACAGTTGATGGACAGAATGCAGAACAATGTCATTCATTCACCTCAGTACAGAGATCTTGGCCTAAATCCATAGTTTTTTTGCTCCCCATGCCATTCCAGTTGGAACCCAGCCATATGTAAATCAGTCTTGACCCTGTGCCCAATTGGAACAGTCCAGCCGAACTGCCAGGCCAGGTCCTACCTGGACTAGAAATAAGCATCCTAGGACCGGTTTCGGGGTTAATTTTCGGGGTTTCACCCCCCATCAGCCAGGATAACTTGACTCCAGTGGCATGGACAGCACAGGACCCACGTCTGGGCAGAGCTGTCTCACTCGGGGGTGACAAATGCAAAAAGAACAATGGGAACAATCCAGCCCGAAAAGATAGGCATTGCGACCGCCGTCATAATGCCTATGTCGGGACCGCCGGCAGTCTGACGGGCGGTCCCGATTTCAGATAGGGTGGTGGGCAGACGCAAGTCCGACCGCCATCGTAGTCAGCCCCTATATAGGATATGATGACATTTATAGAAAATTATTTTTCATGGAAATGGGTCCATGACATGTCAAGTCAACAAGGGATAGATGACCAGTTGTGGTTCTGATGTTAAGGGCACAGGGAATGTGTGCATTAATAAATGCTGCATAATGCATAGTGAATTCAGTCCAATTGAACTGGACTTGTGTTTACAGTGATTTCTGTAAAATAATGAACTATATGTAAGAAAATTGTTACTATGGATTTTGTCCTGTAGTTTTTGTAACTCACTTGTCGCATCTTTCACTACTGGCACACAGATCTGGTTAGAGAAGGGAGAGGGTCCGTCGCCGACCAAATCACGGTTCATTAACCACCACTGCAAATCTTTTAAAGTGCCCCCTGAGATCTGAACCATGTTGTAGAGAATGCCCTGATTCTGTGCCAACTGGAACTTCAGATCTCACTGCAGAGCCCCCATTTGCCAACGGGCATTTGTCAGAAGCAGGATGCAGGAGGCCATGAGGCCCAGCAGCCTCACAGTCAGACTTACCAAAAACCAGGATATAGGCTGAAACATCAATATCATAGACTGAATATCCTGGACTCACTGTTCCGGTGGATAAGCCTGAAAGAGCCTTGTGTCCCGAACAGCCCAGATGAAAGGGAGCGTCTGAGAAGAGGTCAGTTGCGACTTTGGCATGTTGATAGTAAACCCCAGCGAGTGCAGGAGATCGGTCAGTTTCTGGAGGTTGGAGGCGACGGCCTGGGGCCAACCTATATTCAACAGCCAGTCATCGAGATAGGGGAAGACTGGCACTCCTGATCTCTTTAGATGATCTACAACCAAACCCATCACCTTGGTGAACACCTGATGGGCGTTGGTATGGCCAAAGGGGAGCACAGTGAACTGAAAGTGCTCATGACCTACTGTGAACTGCAGGTACGTCTGTGGGCAGGCAGGACTGGAATGTGGAAGTAGGCATCCTGCAAGTCCCTCACTATGATCCAGCCTCCCGAGTCCAGGATAGAGAGGATTTGGGTGAGCGTGAGCATTTTTAATTTCTCCTT
This sequence comes from Triturus cristatus, assembly GCF_964204655.1. Classification (NCBI taxonomy): domain Eukaryota; kingdom Metazoa; phylum Chordata; class Amphibia; order Caudata; family Salamandridae; genus Triturus; species Triturus cristatus. The sequence goes on from NC_140592.1 coordinate 640,221,527, forward strand.
CTTCAGGAAAAAACTGACAGGGTGCAGGTCTAGTATAGGACAGAGGCCTCTGTTCTCCTTGGGCACCAGAAAGTAGTGGGAAAGGCCTATTTCTGATGCCGGCACCTTCTCTATGACTCATTTGGCCAAGAGAACTGCCATTTCCTGGCAGAGTAAGGGGATGTGGTCCTCCATCAGCCTGTCACAAGTAGGAGGCATGGGTGGAGGGGGAGACATGAAGGGGAGGGAATGGTCCCTTTGGATAATCTATATAACCCAGCAGTAGGATGTTATAGAACTCCACTGGTGCAGGTGATGGTGCATCCTGCCTCCCACTGGGTGCCCACGATGTTCGGAGAGCAAACTAAAGAGACTTGGAAGCTGTGGCTGCAGGGGGAAAGGTGGACTGGACAGACCTCTGGCTACCTGAGGCACGAGGCTTGTGGGTGCCACATCCTAATCCCCACGGCAGTGTTTGCACAGGCATCGGCTCATCTGAGGAGATAGGATTCCGACTGCTGAACCAATGGGATCATGGATCCTGTTGGAGGTAGCCGTCTTTCCCCCTCTGGCAACAGCGCTCCGACCACCAGCATTGTAATGCAGCGGTTGGACCGATGGCCTGGATGTCGGCCAGACTGCCACCGACTGACTGTCAGTGGCGGTCTGACCAACATCGTAATGGGGCCCTAACTTCACTGGGAGCATCCCTAGGGCAGGTGTTGGACAGTGACAGGGAGCTATATTACTATTCTAACTCGGCCAGGGGCATACCTCGGGCAGGTGTTGGACAGTGACAGGGCGAAATTACTATTCTAACTCCACTGGGGTATCCCTCAGGGAAGGTGCTGGGCAGTTACAGGGAGCAAAATTACTCTAACTCCGCCGGACGCATCCCTAAGGGTAGGTGTTGGTCAGTGACAGGGGGCTAAATTATGATTCTAACTTCGTCAGAGGCATCCCTCAGGGCAGGTGCTGGACAGTGACAGGGGGTCTAAATTATAATTCTAACTCCGCCAGGGGCATCCATCAGGGAATGTGCTGCACAGCAACAGGGAGGGTGAATAAAATACTAAAATGTAAGATATTTTCTACTTGTATCTTTCACAGATAAACAGAAAAAACAAGCTACCAAAACAACGGAAATTAATCAAAATACAGCACAATTTCTTCACATAGAAAATACTTTAAGTAAAGTACAAAAACATAGCACACGCAAGTTAATCACAGCCATCTTACCCCCTTTGCTGCTAGGCCTTTTCCCCCACTGCGCTAAGCCTTTTTTTTGGGCTATTTGGGGTAGTTCGCGCTTAGGCCCCAGTAACTTTTTGTACACATAAGGTATCGAAGCCAAATTTGTGTCTTTTTTCCAAGCTCTTGAGGATTCTAAAGGTTTTGTGGATTCCCCTGGAGGGGACCCCGAAACCAGCCAAAATATAGCTGTCAAAATTATTTATCACAAAACTACCTGGTTTTGTAAGGGGGCCACTCGCGTTTTTGAGCCCGAGCTCAACGGCCATCTAGGAAAACCTATCAACCCAGACATTTCTGAAAACTAGACACCCAGGGGAGTTCATGGAGGTATGGCTTATGTGTATCCCCAATGTTTTCCTACCCATCAGCCAGGATAGCTATCCTGGCTGATGACGGCTGATAGCCAGAAACCGGTCGGATTGGCATCTATAAAAACAATGTTATAATATGAAATAATATGTATTTTTGACAGTTTGATTGGGAAATGCAGAATCTTTAGAGATCTACTGTAGAAGTATACAGGCCGGTTTAGAGGTTTTTACTAGATATTTTCGTGTTTTCTCCCTCCTCTAGGGCCTTAACTTAAACAGGGAGACCTTTCTTCCATTACACTAGGCCTACCCACACAAGTGAGGTACCGTTTTTGTCGGGAGACTTTTGGGAATGCTGTGTTTGAGGAAGTTTGTTGCTCCCCTTAGATTTCAGAACTTTCCATCACAGAAATGTGAGGAAAATGTGTTTTTATTCCCAAGGTTAGAGGTTTTCAAGGGATTTTGGGTAACAGAACCTGGTGAGAGTCACACAACTCACCACATCCTGGATTCCCCTGGGTGTCTAGTTTTATAAAATGTGTAGGTTTGTTAGGTTTCCTTAGGTGCATGCAGAGCCAGGGTCCAAAAGTCACAGGTAGGCACACTGCGAAAAAATGTCAGTGCCTAGTAGGCTTTCTGCCGCCCTGGGGGTGTGGGGAATCAGGGGCTATTGCCCCGATATGCCTTCAAGGGGGGGGGCAGAAATACTGTTTTTTTGTTGGGGGGGTGGGGGCATTGCTATGCCCATTCTGGGAAGCCCCCACCTCTATGTATAAAAAAGCCAGCGTAATCGCTAGTGGGCCAAGCAGGGGCTACTGCCACCTTATACCTCGGGGGACTGTGCCAATCTTTTTTTAGGGGGGCATTGGCATGCCCATTTTGGGCAGCCCCAACCCCTGAACTTTGAAAAAAAATAATCCCTGGTGCCTAGTAGGGGCAGATAAGGGGCTATTGACCCCACCTGCCTCCGGGGGGGGGGGGGGGGGGGGGGGGCAGAAAGACTAGCAATAACTTTTGGGAGTGGGGACTTTACACCCCTACGTACAAAAAAAATCCCTGGTGCCTATTGGGATTTCTGCCCCCATTCTGGTTAGCCCCCACCCCTGGCCTATAAAAAAATAATCCCTGGTGGTTGCTTAATGCCCCCCCCCCCCCCCGGGCCAGATTTGGGGGGGGGGGGGGGGGGCAGGAAGACTGATGATGCCATAATTTAATGGGGGCAGCAAAGGCCCAAGGGACCGCTCGCACGTCCCTGGTGCCTAGTGGGTGGATCCCTGCTTGGGGAACACCTCCTGGGGCGATCCTCAAGCAGGGATCTACTAGGGAGGGGTATCATTGGAAAGGGGAGATTCTCAGCTTTCTAAAAATACCTCTGCCATGTCAGCGGGCCATGCGTGCGATCGGCATTACAGCGAAAATAAAAAATATGCCTCGGGAGGTTGGGGGGAGCTCTTCCCCACCTCCCAAGGCAAAAAAGAAAAAAAAAGGAAATCCCTCAGCTGTTTACACCAGAGGGATTTTGTGCAAGTGAGCTTATGACAGAATGGTTCCGTCATGAGCACACGAGCACTTGTGCTCATGACGGAACCATTACATCATGAGGACATAAGGGGTTAAATGGAAAAAATAAATAACATATTTCATTTTTTCCCCCATAAACAGATAATAACAACACTAAGGAATTTTACAACAGCCACAAGGTCCTCTTCCAAGGCAAACAGTACAACTTCTAAATCCTCCCCACAAAAAACCACAACAGACCAAGCTTCAGATAATCAAACCTGACACTACATACTGGTAACTTAAACAAAAACACTTTTTTTTAGGTGAAACAGGTAGCAAACACCTCTTATTTGAACAGGGCTTCATAACTGTTTACTTTCTCCACAGGAAGCCAAAATTAACAAAACTTATTTTTTTAAATTAAGCAGGCAAAATAAAAAAGGGCAAAAATTAAAATAGCACAGTAAACGCACAATCTATTTCTGTTTCTTAACAGACCCAAAAATAATGGCATCAGCATGGCAAGCAAGTTTTGAGAAGTCCGGAAGAGGCAATAGGCTCTTAAAGAATGGTGGCTACCTTTATTGTAAGGATAGGTTAACTGAGCCCAGGAGTCATTGGAGGTGTGTGCAGTATTTTTATCTCACTGCACAGGCAGAGTGGTTACTCTGGGTGACACTGTTGAAAGTACCTGAGAGCATAACCATTCTGCCTCTGCAATGGAGATTTAAGTAGAAAATATACAGCAGTTAACATTACCTGAAGCCACCTCCAAAGAGCCCTGTAGCGTAGTTTTGAGAGTGGTATCCCGAAACATCCCCATGCATGTAGCCAGTAGTATGCCCACAATACCCAATCTTAGGAGGACTATACAAAGCAAAAACAGGAAAGTAATCCCAACGAGTAACCCCATAAACCTATTCAGACATTTACATCCCCCGTGAACTACCCATTACTTTCACTAATAAACCTTTCCTTTTGCATGAAAACAAAAACCTTCAGAATATATCGTTACCAAAGGTAAGTAACTTGTGCATCTGAAAGAAACACATAGTGATAGATTCCTTACCTTAGAATAGATACCCCAGCAATACCAACCCAGGTGGTGGGTCTGCGAACCAAGATCACACCAGAAAGTCCTGGAGAACAGAACGGCGAAAGAAGGCGTCTCTCCGGACTTGGCTGTCCAGGCAGTAGTGCTTGGTAAACGTGTGCAGCGAGGCCCACGTAGCTGCCTGACAGATGTCATGCAAGGGAACTCCCCGTCCCAAAGCAGTAGTGGCTGCCGTCGCCCTGGGAGAATGGGCACGCAGCCCCTCCGGAGGCTCTTTTTTAGCCAAAGAATAACAAGCCTTTATGCACAGAACGACCCACAGAGAGATGGTCCGCTTGTGCACGGCCCGATCTTTCTTGGCACCCTCGTAGCCAACAAAGAGCTGGTCATCCACCCGGAACTGTTGTGTGCGGTTTAGGTGGAATGAGAGCGCACGTTTTGGGTCCAGGCGGTGGAGCCTCTCTTCCTCTTTCGAGGGATGCGGAAAGAAGGTAGGCAAAGTGATGGTCTGCCCGATGTGAAAGGCAGTGACAACCTTCGGCAGAAAAGATGGACGGGTCCTTAAAACCACTTTCTCCGGATGGACAGAGAGAAAAGGAGTTTTAGAAGAAAGAGCATGGAGCTCACTCACTCTTCTAGCAGAGGGGATGGCCACCAGGAAAGCTGTCTTTAAAGTGAGAAGACAAAGAGAACAGTTGTGAAGTGGCTCAAAAGGAGCACACATCAGATATGTCAGAACCAGGTTCAAGTACCACTGAGGCATTGTGAAAGGAACAGGAGGGAAAAGGTGAGTAATGCCTTTTAAGAATCTATTTACAACAGGGGACTTGAAAAGGGAAGGCTGATCTGGAAGCCGTAAAAAGGCTGAAATGACCGAGGGATAGCCCTTGATAGTGCCCAGTGCAGAGCCCTGCTGGGCCAAAGAAAGAAGGAATAGAAGGACCTCTGAAAGGGGGGCAGAAAGGGGATCCACAGCCTTTGCTGTGCACTATGCCACAAACGTATTCCACCTACAGGCGTATAACATCTTAGTGGAGGGACACCTGGCTGCCAAGATTACTTCACAAACTTCAGGAGGCAGGTCAAAAGACGTCAACTGCCGCCGCTCAATCTCCACGCAAGGAGGTGGATGCTGGACAGGTTCAGGTGGAAGACCGTCCCCTGTTGCTGCAACAGAAGATCCTCCCAAAGAGGCAGTCGGATCGGGGGATCGATAGCCATGCTGAGAAGCCCAGTCCAGAGCCACAAGAATGACTTGGGCCCGGTCGCGCTTGATCTTCTTCAGCACTCTGGGTAGAAGTGGTATATGCGGAAAGGCATATAGTAGACCGCAACTTCACTCGCGACGAAAAGCGTCGCCTAGCGACTGCTGCTTTGGCAATCACAACGTGCAGAACTGATGACATTGCGTGTTCTCTTCAGTGGCGAATAGATCTAACCAAGGCTCTCCCCGCTGCTGAAAGAGACCTTGCACCACGTCCGAGTGCAGACGCCATTCGTGATCCATCATGCACCGGCGGCTGAGTTCGTCCACCCTGGCGTTCAGAGTACCTGCCAGGTGTTGAACCACGATGAAAATGCCCTGAAGTTCCAACCATGTCCAGAGACGCAGAGCCTCCTGACATAAGGTCCACGACCCCACCCCGCCCTGTTTGTTGCAGTACCACATGGCGGTGATGTTGTCCGTGAACACCTGCACTACTCTCCCCTTGACAGAAGGAAGGAATGCTTTCAGTACAAGTCGGATCGCCCGAAGCTCCAGAAGGTCGATATGGAGCGGGACTCCGCCGGAAACCAGAATCCTCTGCTCTCCGCCTCCCCATGTGCCCGCCCCATCCCAGAAGGGACGCGTCCGTCACCACTGCGTGTTCCGGTTGGGGAAGGGAGAGGGATCTGCCATTGACCCAATCGCGATTCGTGAGCCGCCACTGTAATTGTTGTGCAGTGTCCTCCGAGATCTGGACATGATCGGAGAGGTTGCTCTGATGTTGTGCCCACTGGAACTTCAGGTCCCACTGCAGAGCCCGCATATGCCATCTGGCATGATCCACCAACAGGATGCAGGAGGCCATCAGGCCCAATAGCCAGAGGGTCATCCTGACCGAAACCCAGGATAAAGGCTGAAAGATCAGAATCATAGCCTGAATATCCCGGACTCGCTGCTCGGGTGGATAAACCCAAAACTGCACCAAATCCAGAACCGCTCCGATGAAGAGGAGCTTCTGAGAGAGCATCAGGTGCGACTTCGGCACGTTGATGGAGAACCCCAGCAAATACAGGAGGTCGGCCGTAGTCTGGAGGTGGGAGACGTCTGTTTGGGGCGAGCCCGCCTTCAACAACCAGACGTCGAGATAGGGGAACACTGGGACCCCTGATCTGCGCAGATGAGCTGCGACCACCGCCATCACTTTCGTGAACACCCGAGGGGCGGTGGTAAGGCCAAAAGGGAGCACGGTGAACTGAAAATGCTTGTGGCCTACCGTGAACCGCAGGTAACGCCTGTGGGCTGGCAGGACGGGAAAATGAAAGTAAGTGTCCTGCAAGTCCAACGCTACCTTCCAATCTTGCGGGTCTAGAGCAGACACGACCTGAGCAAGTGTTAGCATCTTGAACTTTGCCTTCCGAAGGAAGCGATTGACGTTCCGAAGGTCTAAGATAGGACGCAGACCCTTGTCCTTCTTGGGGACCAGAAAGTAGTGGGATTAACAACCACGACCTACTTCTGGCCCAGGAACGCGCTCGATGGCCCCCTTGGCCAAGAGGGCCGTGACTTCCTGCTGAAGAAGCGCAAGATGGCCCCCGACATGCGGTGTTATTGAGGTGGCATGGCTGGAGGGGAAGTCTCGAAGGGGAGGGAGTAGCCCCTTCGGACAATTTGCAGCACCCACTTGTCCGAAGTGATGGTGGGCCAGTGGGGGAGATGATGGCAAATTCTGCCCCCAATGGCGTTTGATGGGCCTGAAAGGTCGGACTAGGATTGCTTTGCAGTGAATGTGCCGATGGTGGAGGTGGACTGACCCGCCCGCTGGCCCCCTGAACTGCCTCGACGGTTCCCACGTCCGCGGCCGCCTTGTTGTTGCTGCTGCGCCGGCCTGTGGCCCTGCGAACGTAGTAGGGCACCCCTTCCATGGCCACGAAAGGAGCGAAAGGCAGAAGGCGGAGGAGGCCGAGTGGCCTACAGGCCCAAAGACTTGGCCTTAGCTAAAGAGTCCTTAAAGCGCTCCAATGCACTATCTGCCTTATTGCTAAAAAGGCGAATGCCATCAAAGGGCTTGTCTATCAGAGTTTTCTGGACATCCCCCGAGAAGCCAGTTGTTCTCAGCCAGGCGTGGCGCCTAAGCGCCACCGTCGTGGAAATCGCCCTGCCCAGCGAGTCGGCGATGTCAAGCCCACAACAGATGGTGAACTTAGCTGTGTCTCTCCCAGCAGCAATAGCTTGGGCAAGTACTGTCTGGGCCTTCTCCAGACTGCTAGACAGTACCTGCGCAACCGTGTCCCACAAAGAGTGGGAATAACGGCCCAAGAGGCATGCGGTGTTCAGCGACCGCAGGCCTAAGCTGGCAAATTAAACAACAGCTTCTTGCCAAGCTGATCTAGTTTCTTGGATTCCCTATCCAGAGGTGCGGAAGGGAACACGCTCTGGGATGCAGAGGCTTGGACAACCAAGCTCTCGGGAGTGGGGTGTTGGGAAAGGAAGAGGGGGTCGCCTGGAGCCGGGCGATGGCGTCGGGCCACGTTCCTGTCCACAGCAGCCTCTGTGTTGGGCCTGGACCAGATTCCCAAAAGAACGTCAGACAGTGCTTCATTAAAGGGCAGCAAGGGCTCCGAAGAGGTCGCCGCTGGCTTGTCAGAAGGTTAGTCCTGACAGCCACCGTAGGGAGTTCGAGGTGGAGGGCCTCGGCCGCCCTAAGCAACACCAATGCGTAACTGGCTCCCTCCTCTGTGGCCGCGGTAGGAGGAGACAACATGCCAAGGTCAGGTGAGGTGTCAAGACCACTGGCATCCCCCAAATCCTTTGCCCAGTCCGGGTCTTAAGCACAGTCTTGTGCGAGAGGGTCCCTAGACCCCTCCCAGTCCTCCCCTTCCTCCAAAGTCTGTGCAACAGTCTGAAAATACAGAGGGCGGACATAGGGAAAAAATGGCGGCACCAATCCGACACCGTGTCCAGTTCAGGCCTGAAACTGGGTACGTCGTCGTCCAGAGGAACGGGTGACGTCGGAGGTGGTGCCGGTGGGGTCGGCGGAGGCGTTATAAGGTCAACCAGCGATCCCGGATCCCAGGGGGTCCTGCGGTGCCGGAGATGGAAGGACACGACCTCGAGTCGGGCCTGAGGGGCCCGTAGGTGCACCGGCGGGGCCAGACGGCCCAAAGAGTCAGGCCATGGCAGCAAGAAACTCTTGCACCTGGGCAGACGTCGCCGACTGACCCGGGAAGGGCTGGTAGATCTGTGGCAACGTCGCAGGCTCCGCCGGAGCCGCGGGGGGGGGCACCACCCTCAACCTCAGCCGCGACGGGCGAGGGGAAGTCGAAGAGCGATGACGCTTCTTCAACTTCTTTTTGGAATGCTTCGACTTACCTGACCCAGAGTGCGAAGACTTAGATCCGGAAGAATCATGGGGACGGCTCCGCGACCGGTCCCTCGACCTCCCACAGGACCGGGACCTTGAGCGGCGCGGCGCGGAGCCGACTGCCGGACTTCCAGCAACTTTCCGGACCGCTCCCGCAAAGTCTTCGCCGCTATGGCCCGGTAGTCGGGGCACGACTTGGAGTCGTGGTCGCGCCCCAGGCAGTAGACACACACGCTGTGTGGGTTCATCACCGACATCATGCGGTGACAGACCTTACAGTTCTCAAACCCGGGTATCCCTACGACACCAGGAGTCGACCAACTCGAGAAAAAAGAGACAAAAGGCTAAAAAAAAAACTCAGTCAAAATATGACTGGGGGGTACTAGTTCTTCCCGGATCTGCGCTTACTGGCGCGGAAAATGAAAGAACTGACGCCAGCGCCTGTGGGCGCGTTTAAGTAGCTCCAGCGACGTCATCCCGGCGCCAACGACGCACGTGGAGCCGCACGAAGACACCTACCGATGCGCAGGGGTACTGCCGACGAAAACTTTCCGGATACAGTCTGACACCTGGGGGTAAATCTAAGGTAAGGAATCTATCACTAAGTGTTTCTTTCAGATACATACGAACACCAATTGCTTCATACAATGGACAAGTTACTTACCTTCGGTATCGCCTTATCAGGGAAAGACATTATCTAGCTGCAGATTCCTAACCTTAGAATTTCCTAGGTGTCAGACTAGATCCAGAAGATTTTTCATTGAGCAATACTCTTGTGTGCCGGTAGGTGGCGCTGGTCAGTTGCATGTGATGTCATCAGCGTTGCCTCCGCTGTTCGCATCACCTATATAGTCGTCACCTTTCCATGCTAGGTGAGCAGAACCATGAAGTGCACCGACATTGGTGGGTTTAGAATAACTAGGGCCCTGATCGAGATCAGCTCTGACACTAGAAACCTGACCGCAGTACGGAGAGAATGGGTGGGTTGGTTAAGGAAGCGGCGGCTAGATCATATCTCTATCAAATAAGGCATTACCGAAGGTAAGTAATTTGTCCATTCAATAGAGACATCTAGCCACAGATTCCTTACTTTAGAATAGATACCCAAGCAATACCATCCCCGGAGGAGGGACTGCGGACAAGTTTAGACCAGAAAGTCCTGCAGGACAGAGCAGCCAAAAGGCCACCTCATCGAACTGGACTGTCCAGGTAGTAATGCTTGGTAAACGTGTTCACTACACAATAGGCAGTTTAGCCTTTTGACTTTAACACCTTACCTGCAGAAGCTTTTCCGCCCAAAGTGCTGAGCCCTTTTTGGATGTTCCAAGTGCTGAGTCCTTTATTTTATGTTTGGGGCACTTTATGCTTAAACCTCCATAACTTTGTTCCCGCAAAACATATCCAGGAGAGGTTTGCGTCCTTTTTTTTTTACCAAACATCCTAAAGAGGGAACAGAGAAAATAGCCAAAATATAGCTAATTTTGCATTTTGGAGGAACAATGGGGGGAAAAGTGCTGCCCAAAAAGCATATTTCTCTAAAAATGACATCGACGAAAGGTCTGATGCGCTAGCATCACCATTTTCCCATCTATTTGTACCACAATTTTTTGCATATTTTTAAGAGGTTCGTTTTTCCTATTTGTTGTGGTTTCAGCCTACTTGCAGTTTGTGGAGGAAATAAGTGTGAAAGTCATGAGGAATACCGGAAAGCTATATATTTCTCAAAAGTAGATTACATTCCCAATTCAACATGGGGTAATTTGTGTAGAACTCTGAAGGTTTTCCCTAAGAAACAAATCGCTTAGAGAAAAAAATAATGAAAATAAGTAGATTTTTTTTTTTTTGTTTTTTTTGTTTTTTTGTTTTAATAATGAACTGTACGAGTCCCTTCCACTGAATAGGAAATAGGGTGGGTTGGTTAGAGTCTCTACCAGGAAAGGCATTACCCAAGGTAATTAACTTGTTCCTCTGATAGAGACTTCTGACTACAATTCCTTATTTTAGGAATAAATATGAAAGCAGTACAGTACTATCTCCCTGATTTATAAAAAACTAATAAATAATCGGGCTGATCTCTTGGTGCGTCTTCGGGAGGCGTGGACGGGTGATGGGGTTGAGTTGGACGACGAGGACTGGCAGTCTGCGCTGTCATCCCCTAAGGAGGTTGCCATCCCGGCCCGTCTCCGTCTGGTCCAGCTTAAGATTCTCCATCGTGTCTATGTGACGGGTCCCCGTTTGGTCTCGATGGGGTTTTCTGACGACGGGCTCTGTAAGCGTGGCTGCGGGCTCAGTGCCACCTTTCTCCACATCCTCTGGGAGTGCCGTGAGGTGGCGGAATATTGGCGCCAGGTGCATGATGTTATGAAACGAGTCACTGGGGTCGCTCTGCTGCCGGAGGTGCGCCGATGTGTTCTGAATGTGTGGGAGCCCAATGACTATAATGCGGCCCTTGGGAACATGATCGCAAAGAGAGATTTTGCGCAGCTTTGGGGTTCCCAACGGCCTCCCACCGTGTCCGTATGGAAGGAGAACATGGACTGGTGCATGTTCAGGGAGAAGACGGTGTATGTGGCTCGTGGTAAACCGGGGGCGTGGGGTAGAATCTGGGGTCAGTGGAATGTGTATCGAGGGACTATCTGTTCTCCGCCCCTGGTGGATACGTCTGAGGTTGCCTTGTCCCCCTGATCCTTGAGGGTTCATTGCTTAATTTGTTCATCTGTGTATAGATTTGGTTTTCCCGTGGCCCCCCCCTCCCTCTCAGACCCCCCCTTTTTTATTGACCACCCTAGGGTGGTCGGGTGTGGAGTTCCTCTACTGTGGTTAGACGCCCTTTCAATGTTTTTCGCCTTGCTTTTTGTTTTTCTTTACTTTTGTTGATATTTATGTAAAAAGGGTATATCCGGACGTCCCTTTTGTGCAGTCTGATCTCCTGTAATTTAGCGGAGCCCCTGTGGGCCAGTCATTGTTTTCTGAACTGCTCGATCATTTCTGAATACTAGCGGCCGGCCCAGGAGGTTGTAGGCCCGTGCTTGTACCCTTTTTCTCTGCACAATAAATTTTTTTTTTTTTAAATAAAAAAAAATAAATAAATATGAAAGCAGTACCTCTCCAGGTGGTGGGTCTGTGGAATCCCAAAACCAGGAAATTCTGCAGGACATATCAGGCAAAATCACCCTCCTGTTGGACCTGGCTGTCTAGGCAACAGTGCTTCATGAACAAGTGAAAGGACGACCACTTACCAGCCTGGCAGAGATCCAAGACTGGCGCACCGCACACCAGAGAAAGAGCATTTGCTCTGGTGAATATAGTGCAGGAATACCAGGGGGGTTGCTTCTTGGCCATCTTATAGCAAATCTTTATGCACAAGACAATACATCAGGAGATGGTTCTCTTTTGTACCACTTTTCTCTTTTTGGCTCAGGAGAATCCCACAAAAAGTTGATTGTTCAACTCATGATCTCTGGTCTAATTGATGTATAAACTCAGGGCCTGCTTTGAATCAAGACAGTTGAGCCGCTCCTCTTCCTTGGAGTGATGAGGGGATGCATGGTAATGTACTGCCTTATGCTGAAGGGCGTGACTGACTTGGACAAGAAAGCTGCTTTTGTCCAAAGGACCCCTACTTGTCCAGGAAGAAAGATATGTATGACTGCTGGGTGGATAAAGCCTGGAGTTCACTCACTCTCAAGCAGAGGTGATTGCAATGAGGAACACTGTTCCTTTGTCTTGGACGGACCATAGCGCAGTATTCTTTAAGCTAGCCGTTCCAGGGGAGGCACCACATGTCTCAAACGTGGTAAATTCTATTAAATAAACTGGAGTTTGACCTGGCTTTACACACTCATATTCCATGTTTAGGTACGGATATTGACTCTGCGGCCCCAAGCTTTGCAAGCTGGATTGATTCTGCGATCACCCAGCTTGCCCCAGGAAAACATAGATTAAGCCACAGGAAAAATCCATCAGCTCCATTGTACACGGCTGAGCTACAAAAAACTTGCGATGAAATGTAGGGCACAGGAGAAGGAGAAAAAACTACTCTTTGGAAGACAAGAATAATTATATAGTCATTGAAGAGTATAAAGCAGCTATTGTCTCAGCAAATTCACAATTCTTTACTGAGAAAATTAGTTCAGCCAGGAACTCAACCAAAGGACTTTTCAAAACTGTTACTGCACTCTCAAACTTTGATCAGAGTAAACCGTTTACTCCGGATCAAGATTTCTGCAACAAACATGCAGATTTTTTCTTTTAAAGCAAAGTAAATGTTGTTTCTGAGGACTTCTCCGCCTATCAGAATGCACAACACCAGGCCGAGTCAGCCTGTCCTGCTGATATAAACTCGGATGATAACTTTAAGGACACACAGGACGGCTTAGACAATTTCCCCCGTTGATGTTGAAAAAAGCAATAAGAATTCTGGAAACCACAAAATCAGTATCCCCGGCTAGACCCTTGTGTAGGAGAGTAGGGTCTGCAATCCTATGATCATCCAGATTTTTTGCTTTTGCTTCATTGGTTTACGACTTTCCCCGGCTGTGGGCCTGCCGATCAGACCCACAGCCTAGCTGTTCTCTCTCGAAATTAACACACATGTACATTAGGTGCATCCACTAATTGGAACTGGGCCGCCTTGTCAGTCCCTGTCTCAGCATACCACAGGTATCCAGGGCATCGGTGTACCCAGGGCCTACCAGGGGCTGCAGCATGTATTATGCCACCCCTGGATGGCTGCCCAAATCTGACACAACTGGCTGCACGACAGCTGGGGCAAAGTGGTGTAATCACCCGTTGCTGTAGGTGTAGTATTCCTACACCTAACCCTAAGATGGACACATGGATTCCTATCAGTCACTCCTATGGCAGGCCTTATCAATCCTGAAGGCAGAGTGCAGGGAATCATGTGGGACGGTGCTCTGGCGCGAGCTGAGCCCGTCGACGGCTTGCGGAACCAAGTCCTAATAGCCGTTCCATGGTGACGCGGGCCAACTACTTTTAATGCATTATAATCCTGGCGGTTATTTGCTAACTTTGGCATCGCATCACCTACACATGTCGAGTAAGGTGTCATACGAATTGGAATACGAACCCCTCGCCAGTTCTGGCGACGGGGTTAGCATTCCCCCCTTTTAGAGGGGCACGACATGGAAGTAACCTTGAACCCCGGTTAAAGTTGACTCAAGACTCAGCATCACAAAATGGATGCTGCCACCAGACACAAGTCTGACCTCCTGCTGCTGGGAGACCTTCCAGCGAGGGGAGCTTGGACAAAGGGTTTCCTGTCGAGGGCGGTGTTAGCACCATCCCAGACAGGGTTTGTGTATCCCAGGTAGGCAGGGCTGAAAGGAAGGTGATTGCCAGTGGCACCCCGGTGCTCACTGTGCATAGCCCGGCTCAAACCAGTTTCAGGGGCAACCCTGCCCCTGAGCCGGAGGCGAAGCCGGACAAAGGATAGGGGTGTCACCACCCCCCTCCTGGCTCCACCCATAGGTAGGACCTAGTCACGGGCCAGCCCCTTTTCTTAGAATAAAGGTAGGAGCGAGTCCCCTTCCCAAATTGGATAATTCTGAATCTTGAACAACTTTCCACGAAAGGAACTCTTGACTATATCTGAAGACTCTCCCTTGTGGCTAAGGAGTAGCCACCCTGCACCAGCAGGCACCACCTAAGCGCTTACGGTTTGCTGTAAGTCTCTCCTACGGATCAAGACTGCCCAGCTCGACGAGACCCGAGTTCCCTGTCATCTCTGACCTTTTACCTACATCATCAGCCCAGCTGAGAGTCGTAGGTGTGACGAGACCTGCGGGACCGGCCATCTTCAGAACCTGCACAACGCTTATCTAGCACGCCCACCGAGGGACCCTCGAGTGAGTGCACCTAGGGTTTGAGAAGCCCTAAACCCTGAGCAGCTCCAGCACCGAAGTCTGCCTCCCCAGCATCCACGAGATCTGCGTGGGGGCCCTTCCGCTCCTTGCTGTTCACCGCGTTGTCCGACCACTTGCCGACCGGCTTGTGGCCCTCTTCACGACGCACCAAGATTGTTTCATCACTAGTCTGGTTGCTCCAGACTGGCTCTTGCTCCCCTTCAACAGAGGAGTACCACGGACCCTCCTGGTCCACTCCAGACGCCATCTTGACTCCACCGCGTGGGCTTGCCACTGCCAAGACCTGCTGCCCCACTCCTGGGCCCAGCATCATCGACAGAAGACACCTGCGTGGGACAGCTCGCCCTCCATCCTGGTCGCCGCCGTGCCTCCTAGTCCGAGGAACAGCCGAGTCCGACGTCATCCACTCACCTGGTCGAGGTGACTTCAGCCGGTACCCTCCTGGTGCCCACACGATCGCTGGCTAGCGGTTGAGAACTGAGTCCCCTCTGCTTTCAGGTTTCCTTCATCACCGATCCAGGCTTGGATCTCGCGGAACATCGTCACTGGTCGCCTGCCAGCAACTTCTTCTTTCAGGCTCCTGAGACTACAACGAGGACTCCCGACATCTTGCCGAACCTCCCGCAGCCGCAGCCTCTGGGCTAGGTAACTCGAGCATTTCGGTGCTCCATCGCAGGTTCGCTCTACAAGTGTCCAGTTCCTTTTTCGTTTAGTCCCACTGATCGGATCACTCCGGAATCAGTAACTCCAGACTCTAACCATTCGCATTTCACTGTTAGTGTATATGGTTTCTCGTGCCCCTCGGGCATTTGTGTAAATTGTGCAACTTGAAGTATTTTCGTAAGAGTTTTGTAGTGTGCTTAGCTCCCTGACTCATAAAGAGCCAGGGTAGTCTTGTTATAAATAAATATCCTTTATTTTCATAACAACTTGTGTGGTGTCCTTTCACGTGGTGTTCAAGGGGTAAATGTGGTGGTAAAACAGCTGGCTTAACACGCCCTCTAGAGTTTAGCCTAAGACTGCTCGTATCCACGCTACTAGGATAGCTGGTCTATAAGGTTGACTTACAACCAATCATCAATAAGGGTCGTTTGGAATGATACACAGTGATCACTAGAATAGTGAGCACTACATATCAGGCCAACTTCTCACACCTTGTCCGCCTTATGTAGTACATTTGGTTCCCCACATGAATGCGACCCACCTTATTCCACTTCTAAATAAAGCTCTTACTTCGGGGCACTTTCCAAAAGCCTGGAAACAATCTTTATCTTTGGTGCGCCCTATCCTGATAAAACCTTCACAAGCCCATCACGACCCATCTCCTGCCTCGCGCACTCCTCTACGATTCTAGGAAAAAAGCTTTATATAAAAACTTGGTGGCCTTCTTAGAGGCAAATGATCAGTTGGACCCATCACAACATGGTTTTAGGCCACAGCATTGCACAGAGTCAGCACTAATTACAGCTACGGAAGAGATTCGAATGCAGGTAGACAGGAGAGTAAAGGCGGCCCTTATCCTGCCTGATCTCCTAGCCGCGTTTGACACTGTTAACCATTAAGTACTTGTCCACCGACCTGACTATACAAGATGGGTACCACTGGTAGGGCACTGAGCTTACTCAGTTTGTTTCTGACAAACAGAGAGCAGACTGTGTTGTTGGGAGGACATACATCAAACTCTTTTGCCTCACGATCATCATTATCCCCAACTCTGTTCAACATCTATGTCACTCCACTGGCGCAACTCATTTGATCACATGGTTTTTCGACCATTTCTTAAGCAGACGATACACAAATAGTGGTATCTTTTGCATCCGAGTCAGACGGTGTGGCAAAGGAGTTTTTACATCTGTATGGCACACATCACCATATGGCTGCAGGAAAATTGTCTCAAGTTGAATACTGAGAAAACTGAGGTCTTCGTTTTTAGAAATACTTCTTTTTGGAACAACTGATGGCGGTCAGCCGTCTCTGGGCGTGTCCATCCCATGTTCGAAAAGTAAAAAATCTGGGCATCATGTTTGATAATCAACTGGCCTTTTCAAATCAGATCAATCATATCACATCTTCATGTTTTTATACCTTGAAGATCTTGAAAAAGATCTTCCCATTCATCCCATTAGATCTACAAAAAATGGTAATTGTTGCCTTGGTTATATCGAAGATAGACTACTTTAATTCTCTCTATTTGGGAGCATAAAAGCGTATGCTGCTGAAGCGCCAATCTTTGCAGAATGTGTCAGCTCACTTATTACTAAAAATCCCAACATTTAGGGCCATATGTAGATAGCTAAATACCGGTCGGTAACGGCCGAAAATCGGTAATTTTCCCGTTACCGACCGGTATTTAGCCCTTTCCAATGTAGGAGGCAGGTTTTAAGGATTCGGTAATTTACCGAATCGGTATTTTAAGAAATCGGTAAAATACCGATTCGGTAAATTACCGGATCCTCAAATCCTATGCAGGGAGCACTCAAGTGAGTGCTTTTTTGTTTCAAGGATTCGTTATTTACCACCAACTACAGGTTGGTGGTAAATACTGAATACCTGTTAAAAAGCACTTTTGTGCTTTTCTAGATATGCCATGTGGCAGACATACATGCCCTTAGGGCATGTATGTGCGCCACATGTGCACACATGCACGATTCAGGGGTGCAACAGGGTGTCAATGTGACACCCTGCCACCCTTGAATCTGCTCCCCCTATTACCGAATCGGTATTTACCAAATCGGTAATAGTCAATGGCTCCCCATTCATTCCTTTGGGCCTCCAGGCCCATAGGAATGAATAGGAAGGTATTCCTTATTACCAATTCGGTTAATACCGAATCAGTAATACGAATATTACCGAATCTGTAAAATTTACCGATTTTTTACCTACATTATATTTACCGATTCATAAATACCGAATCGGTAAAATTCGGTATTTAAGAATCGGTAAATATAAATTACCTACATATGGCCCTTAGTCCCATATCAAAGAGCATTAGGGACCAGCACTGGTTGCCTGTCCAGGCTAGGGTGAAATTTAAGGACTTCTGCATCGTTCACAAGGCCCTACATGGTTTTGGACCTACCATCTTTCGAAAGGCCACTAAGGTGGCATGTCCCTCAACGTGATTGAAGATCATCTACCGCCCAATTGGCAGTTATCCCCAGGGCCAAGAAGGCATATTGGGGGGAGGAGGGGGTGGGCAAAAGTTTTTTCCACTTGGCCTGTAAGTTGTGGAACACCATCCCATTCACACTGATGTCTCAAACTAGCATGCTGTGTTTTTTAGAAAATCCTTGAAGACTTGGCTCTTTGCTTCTGGGGTCTAAAGTATGTCTCCCACTCTCTTGGTGCCTTGGCATTTACGCGCTTAAGAAAGATTTTACTTACCTGCTTACTTAAGGTTAGCAGGCGTGTCGGGGCGTGGCCTGCTGAGCAGCGACATGGCCGCTCCCTGAGTGTGCTCCGCCGGCCGGACAACTATCCTTTAATTATCCTGCACTCCGGGGTGGTGACGAACTACCCAGACCGTCTGAAATAGCTGCTGTAGAAGTGTGTTATCGGCGGAGGTCCCTCATACCCGTCCTACCACATGTAGATCGAAGCGGTGACCCGTTGGAGTCCGCGATGGGAGGCGCCGGCGCTGACTGCTGGTGAGAAGACGGGAGGTGCTGTAAATCAAGGCCGAGGTCGTCCCGCTGAGCGAGGCCTGTATTTGGGAGGGGGAGCGTCACCCGTACTGGCCGGAGATTGATCGACTCTGGCGGCGGGCGCCCCCCACCCCCAGCGGAGAACGGCTGTGGCGCAAGCTGCTTCTGGTGCCTGCGGGGGCGGACGGAGATGCGGAGGCCTGCTGACGATCGTGACGCTGCGATGTGCGCCGGACGCCATCAATGTAGGCGGGGAAGCTGTCGGGTGACCCGGGGAGTGCCGCATTGTGAGGGAGGCGCTGGAGATCTGCAGTGCTGGAGCTGGCTTGTGGAGGCGGCGAGAGGATCGGCAAGTCATAACGGTCAATGAATGGGGAGGTATATGGCCGCCATCTTAGGAGCGCTGCTGTGACTGCCTGCGGGGAGCGCTTCGGTGGGGAGGTGCAGGTGCCTGGACGGCGTGTGCACATCCGGAGGGTCGCCTAGGTGCCAATAAATAAAGGCGGAGGTTCCTGAGGTTGCAGCGACAGTCCCTGGCTGCCTGGAGGACATTGGTGGCCGCGCCTGTCGCCGGTGCCCGTAGGAGCCAGTACTGATCGGGCTAGAGGAGGCCCCAGGTGCTCACGAGCTCCTACGCGTGTGAAGCGTTGTTCGCCTTTGTTGTGGGCCTTTGCTACTGCACAGTTGGGGGCGCATGTGGCGCAGTCGGAAGATGGTGCCCCCTACAGAAGAAGAAATTGTGTAGGGATCACGTGTGGGCTGCTGGTGTGGAGGTTGCTGGTTTCTGGGCAGCTGTGTGACGAAGATGTAAAATACCTACCTGCTATAAGCATTTTCCGACAATGGATATTAGCCTGCTTCTTGCCATATGTGGGTAGGTGCTGTATTGACGACCCCCTGCGAAGTATGAGACCTAGCAAGGCGCTGTAGGGACATTTCCCAGGAAGTCGCCGTGTAATAATGCGGTGGGCTTCGCCGCCTGTTGTAGCTGCTGTTGCCTGTAGGTGATGCCGGCCTAAGCAGTATATCGGTACGTGGTGCACATCAGCTCTACAGCTTACAACTCCCAAAATGAATAACAATCATCGATAGGGGGAGCACTACCTGAAGTGTGGAAAGGCATTGCCACCTAACATTCGCTACTGTTGACTCGGGGGTACCGCTACTGTTCCTCTCCGCGCGCTATTAGTACGTTCCATTAGATATGGGCAAGCAGGATTCTAAGCAGACAAAGCTGACCTTCAAGCATAAGCGCTCCACGCAACAGGCTGAAATGGAGCCGGAAGCTCCGGCGGAGGGTCAGCGGGATCCCACTGCGGAGGATCATGGAGAGGATTTGCGGACACTTATGTTGGAGATGCGATCGAGCCTACGCAACATTGACACTAAACTGGATAATCTAACCTCTCAATTAGACTCTGTGAAATCACAGGTGGCAACCCATGAGACGCGGTTGGATACACTGGACAATCGTCAGACGGAGTTTCATGAATTCCAAGTTAAAACGAAGGACTAGTTGCTACATATGGACAAACTGCTCGGCGTTATCAGAGCTAAGAATGAGGACTTGAAAGCAAGGTCAAGGCGCAATAACCTTCGCGTTACCGGTATTCCGGAGACAACGGCAATATCAAAAATGGAAACCTATATCACTGACCTGTTACACGAGCTATTTGATCCACACCTGTCTGCGGTGTTCGTGGTGGAAAGGGCGCACAGGTCCCTAGGGCAGAGACCTCCTGTTGAGGCGCCGCCTCGGCCTATTATTGCGCAGCTTCTGAACTACCAAGATCGTGACCTCATCCTACGATTGGCTAGAGAAAAGGGCAACGTTACGCATAAAGGCAATAATATCTCATTCTACCCAGATTTCACTCCAGCTGTCCAGGCGGCGAGACGAGAATTTCTTCCGGCAAAGCGGGTTCTCCTACAGGCGCAGATCCCATACTCTCTTCTATACCCCGCTAAACTGAAAGTATCGTTTGAGGGAACTGCCCACATATTTACTGACGCTAAATCGGCTTTGAAGTTCGCCAAACATGTCGGAGGCAAGAAAACAAAAGGGCCTCGTGGGGGAGCGGAAGCATCTGGAAGCCAGCTGAGTGACAATGATTAACATGGGTATTGTATTGTGGATGTATGGGACCTGACAAATGGTTAGACTGGGGGCTGGAATATGGTCAATTTTGGTGTGCATTTGAAGTTCTCAAAATTCCAATTCACACTGTCTCTTATTGTTTTTGTTAGTACATGTGTCTTGGGCGGTTCACATCCCCCGCAGGTTCTGTCCACCCTGTCCACTACAGGGTAGTAGCCGGCATAGCTAGACCCCCTCAGGAATGTTCCCTTGCCTATTTCACTCTATTTTGGGTTTATTAGTTGTGATGGGTATTCTATAACCCAGTTGGGGGGCTGGAGTGGGTGGGGGGGCGGAGGGTAGGGGCTGTTATTTTGTTCAATGCCAGTACCAATATCATACGATATGTGTCCGGGGTCCTCTGTATATGGAATGGGTCTTGTCGATCTGTTGATTTCCACTTCTGTATTATAGCGGGATATGCACAAAGCCGATAAAATGTTGAACTGTCTGACCTGGAATGTTGGGGGGCTAAATGACAATAGGAAGTCACGGCTGGTGCATGCCTACTTAGCACGGCACAATGTGGATGTCTGCCTGCTGCAGGAAACACACTTAAATGCCGCAACATCCCAGAGATTGCGTCATAATAGATGGGGACACGCTTATTCGGCTATCTACTCCAACTTTGCACGAGGTGTGGCGATACTGATCAGACGGGGGTTGGATTGGAGGGAGTCGTCGGTCCAAAGAGACCCGGAGGATCGTTATGTCTTGGTTCAGGGACTGGTATGTGGTCTTTCGGTGGTTATTGTGGCTGTCTATGGTCCTAACATTGACTCCCCCACTTTTTTTCATAAGATCTGGGGACAGGTTAGGGCTACTGGTTGCAAAACGATTCTCTGGGGGGGAGATTTCAATGCAGTCCTAGATGACATGATGGATAGGAAGGGGGCCGCTCGAGCACTGCACCCGATGGCTAGCACCGCCCTACAGGAAATAATAGCCGATGGCGAACTTATTGACATTTGGCGAGGCAGACATGCGGCGCTGAGGGAGGGTACCTGCATCTCGGCCCACCGCAACGCATGGTCCCGCCTAGACTATTGGCTAGTGTCGCGAGACATAGCCCTGTGGACTGTGGAACATATGCTCCGTTCTCTGTCTGACCACGCTCCTTGCTTGTTGAAATTGCTGATCCCGGGCGGTCCACGCCCGGCATTCACATGGCGCCTCCCGCCTCATGCTCTACTGGATGAGGCTTTTAAGGAGGAGATTAGGAAGGATATCACAGACTATTTTGAACTTAATGCTGGGTCGGTAGCCACTGAGACATCCCTATGGGAAGCATTTAAAGTTGTAATTCGAGGCCAGTGTATCGCCCGGCAGGCTGGAGTGTTAAGGGCGATAAGGAGCACCCTCACATCGCTGGAGGCAGATATAAAAGAACTCGAACATAAATATTTTGATACAGGCGAGCATGATAGGGCGGGTCTGATGAAAGCCAAGTTATTGGACTACGCTGAGGAAGCGCAGCGTGAGGTAAAATTCTTAGGTAAATATGTAGGAGGCTAGACGGTATGGCGAGGGTGGGAGACCGGGTAAGGCCTTAGCAGGTATGTTGAAAGCACCAAGATCTGCGACATATATACATGACCTGCGCACAAAATCTGGCGTCCCAGTTAGAGGACAAGGAGAGATCCTTGGGGCCTTTTCTGATTTTTACTCTAAATTATACACAACTACCCAGGGAGCGTGCCCGGAAGGGTTGGAATCCTTTTTGGATTCGATTGCGCTGGTATGGTTTAATAACACACAAATGGAATATATGGACTTCCCGATCGATGCCGAGGACGTGACACAGTTCATAAAGAGCTTGCCACCCGATAAGGCACCGGATGGCCTAACCACGGCCTTTTATAAGGCATACACTGAGGAGCTGGCCCCCAGGCTGTTAGCAGTTTATGAAGAAGCTTTGGAGACGGGCGTCTTGCCTGCATCCATGCGTGAGGCTCTGATTATCACACTGCTAAAACCAGATAAACCGGCAGACGACTTATACTCCTACAGGCCCCTTTCCTTGATAAATGTAGATGTGAAGATCCTTGCCAAACTAATTGCGAACCGGGTGCAGCCCATTTTGCCTATGATAGCGCCCCCCGGTCAGTCGGGATTTATCCCAGGGAGATCAACCTCACACAATCTACGCACGATCTTCTCAGCCCTGCATTATTTACACCCAGATGTTAGGGCGGCGGCACCAAGGCCTTCGATACTCTTGAGTGGCCCTATTTATTTACTATATTGGGCAGGATGGTCTTTAGCCCACTCCTCAACGAAAAAAATTCACTTGCTATACACAATGCCCAGAGCCCGGGTGAGGGTAAATGGCCTGGTTTCGGAACCCTTCCCCATTTCACGGGGCACAAGCCAGGGTTGCCCCCTCTCCCCACTGTTGTTTGCCATAGCTATGGAGCCTCTGGCTGCCAGAATTAGACAGCATCACACGGCAAGAGGCATAGGATTTAGTTCTAGAAGTCTCCTAATATCACTATACGCGGACGATGTGACCATCTATCTTACAAATCCGGACGAAAATCTAAACCCTGTATTACGTGAATTTGTCCGCTTTGAAGGTCTTGCGGGCATCTCTGTCAATTGGTCCAAGTCGGTAATTTTCCCCCTGTCAGATAACACCGCAAGGGTATCCTCTGAATACCCCCTGAGATGGGAGGCAGACGAGGTCAAATATTTGGGGATATGGATCAGTAGAGATCTTCAAGCAATCTGGAACCTTAACTATGGGAGAGCGACAATGTGGCTGGGAGAAAAGGTAAAGATATAGGCGAAGCTACCCTTGACCCTCACAGGAAGGATAGCGGTGGGTAAAATGATTATATTACCTAAATTCCTCTACCTGTTTGCAAACATACCGATTCCGCTAACATCACATATTTTTACCACCCTGAGATCGCATTTGGTTGACCTGGCATGGGCAGGCGGACAGGCGAGGGTGTCCTGGGACATGCTGACGCTGCCTTTAAAACAGGGAGGCCTGGGCGCCCCAGATATGCGGCTGTATGCACTTTGCGCTCAAGCCCACTTTTTGCATTTTTGGACCCACCCAACTCCCTTTCAGCCACATGTGGCGGTGGAACGGGATGCTGTTGCGCCAATTCCACTAAAGGTAGCAGTATGTGCCACAGCGAAACACCCTAGAGGGGATGTGGATACGGCTGGGACACTACAATGGGCGTGGGAGGAGTTGCGCAAGAGGGCGGGAGTCCCGTTGCTTTATGCTCCCTCGCTTTCCTTGATGCATAACCCAATGCTGCCATGTATAGTAGATGGAGTTGCCAAATGTAGGAGAGTAGTGTTGGAGAGTAGGGTCTGCTTTCTATGTTCACCCCCACTTTTTGCTTTTGCTGTACTGGTTTTCGACTTAGATGTGGCTGTGGGCCTGCTAACCAGACCCACAGCCCTGCTGTTCTCTCTCTAAATTGATACTATGTACTTTAGGTGCATAACCCATTTGGATAGGATCACCTTATTGGCCCCTGTACAGTGTACCTTGGGTACCCAGGGCATAGGTGTACCCTAAGCCTACCAGGGGCTGCAGCATGTATTATGCCACCCCTGGCCTGGCCTTCCATTATGACACAACTGGCTGATCACTCAGCTGGGGCAAGGTTGTGTAATCACCCCTTGCTTAGGTGTAGTATTCCTCTACCTACCTTATAGACACATGTGTACCTATCAGCCTCTCCTATGGCAGGCCTTAACAATCCTGGAGGCAGAGTGCTTGGTAACATGTGAGATGGTGCTCTAGCATGAGCTGAGCCTGTCTGCAGCTTTCGGAACCATGTCCTTATAGCTGTTCTATGATATAGCCTACCATATACTCTTACAGTGCCTTATAATCTTAAACGGTTATGGTAACTATGGTTTGGCTTTATCAAAACATGTCGTGTAAGGTGTCTAACACTTTGGAATAATACCCCCATACCATTTCTGGGGATGAGGATATTATCCCTCCCTTCTAGAGGGAGAAGACATGTTGCAACCTACTTACCCGGTTAAAGTTAACCAGAGCCCCAGCATCACAAAATGGATGCTGCTGCCACGACACAAGTCTGACCTCCTGCTGCTGGGAGTGATCCCGGCAAGGGAGGCTTGGACAATAGGTTTCCTGCCTTGGGAGGTGCGAGCACCACCCCAGACAGGCCTTAGTGTATTGGGGCAGGGAGGGATGAATGAAACGAGACACTGCCTGGGGCACACAAGGTGCTCCATGCATAGTCCAGTTCAAACCGGTGCTGGGGCACTCCAGCCCCAGTCCTGGCGCGAAACTGGACAAAGGGAAGGGGGTGTAACCACCCCCCTCCCAGGTCCCACCCATAAGGCGTGACCTAGCAGGCAACCCAGCCTCCCAGATTAGTATAAGTGTGGTAGCTGGGCCTCAGGAGATTAGATTATCCTGAACCTGCAACTTGAACAGAAACTCTGGACCTTCGACATTCGACGAAAGAAGAAGACTGAAGAATCTCCCTTGTGGCCAAGGAGTGGCTACCCTGTGCAAACAGGCACCATCAAGAGACTTACCCTTTGCTTTGCTGAAGTTCTACGAGGGACCGACTGCAGAGCCCGACCAGAGCCTTGACTTCCAGACTTCTCCGACCCTGATCCACATCCACAGCCGAGCTGAGATCCGTGCAGGCGACGAGAGACGTGGGACCGGCTACCTGGGAAAAGTGGCGAGTATCTTCCAGCGCAGCTTCTGAGGTACCCTCGAAGTTGTGCACCGGGGGATTGAGAAGCCCCAACCCCAAGCACCATCTGCACCGAAGATCAGCCCCCCCACACTCCACAAGGCCTGCGTGGGGCCCTTCTGCATTTTCCTGCTTGCCGCGACTGTCCGGTTGCTTGCCCGTTGGCTAACGGCCTCTGTGACGACACACCTTGAAATCTTCACTGCTGGTTTGGCTCCTCCAGACTGGCTCCCGCTTCTTTGCAAAAGAGAAGCACCCCAGACCTTCCTGGTCTGCACCAGAAGCAAGTCCTCCGTTCTTCGTGGGTTCCGCTTGCCAAGGCTTGGGGAGTCCTAGTTCGACTTCGACGCCGCCGACAGCAAGAGCCTTCGTGGGACAGCTCGCCTCCTGGTCCTGGTCGTCCTCGACGTCTCCTGGTACCCGTGGATGCAGCGACAAGCTTCACCCTTCACCTGCAATCTTCACGACATCGCCTGGTTCCTTCCTGGTTCCACGTGGTCACTGGCTAGTGACCTTGACTCTGTCCCTTCTGCTTGCAGGTACCTTTCCTTCTTGATCCCGGTCTTGGGATCCACCGGACACTCTGCACTGACTGCCTGTCAGCAACTTTCCTTCAGGCATCCATAGAAGTCCACGACGAAACCCGACGCAAGTTCACACCTATGCACCCGCCGCCCGTGGGCTAGGTAACTTGGGTACTTTGGTGCTCACAAGGGTAGTGACTATCCTAGGGTCTAGTTTCCGAGTCTCAACTCTCTAGCTGCTTCAGAAGTGTCCTTAAACTGTTAATTTCTAACTGCTAGCAATTCTAGCGACTTTTACGCATTACGCGTGAGTGTTTCCACTCTGCACCTGAATCCCGTGGGCCTCCCACTTCCTAACTGTTGGTAATGTAGTGTAGCCCCAGCGATTCCCTAGGCCTATCCTATTTCCGTGACAGTGGTCCTTATACCACTTCTTTAGTATATGGTTTGCGTGGCCCCTAGGGCCTAACTGTATTACTTACCTGTGTGACTTAATGTATGTTTAAATAAGACTGTGTTGTACGTACCTCGGATCTCATAAAGAGTGCTAAGGGTTTGACTAGAATAAATACACTTTATTTTATATATATATCTGTTGTGGTGTCCTTTCATTTGGTATTCAAGGGATTATATATGGTATCAAAGCTGGCCTCACATGCCATTCAGAGTTTAGCTTAAGACTGCTCTTGTCCATGCTACCACTAGGATAGCTGGTCTATAAGGTTGACTTTACAACCAATCACCATAAGGGTTGTTTGGACTGATATAAGGTGTACACTAGAACTAGTGACATCATACATCAGGCCAACTTCTCACAAGTAGGATCTGCACTTATGTTGCCCCCACTTTTTTTCTGATGTATACACTGGTTTCTGGCTATAGTCTGGCTGGGTCCCTGCTAATCAGGGCCCCAGTCTCACTGATCTCTCTAAACAACTTGGTGTGCATATTAGATGCACTAGTGATTGGATACTGTGGTACCTTATGAGCCCCTAGTATATGGTACCTTGGGTACCTAGGGCATTGGTACTTCGCAGGCCTACCAGGGGCTGCAGCATGTATTATGCCACCCCTGGGAAGCATTCACAATCTGACACCACAGGCCTGCTACTGCAGCCTGTGTGAGGTAGTTTTAGCACTCCTCACTGAGGTATAGGTTCCTATATCTCACCATACACACACATATGAACCTATCAGCCACCCCTATTGCAGGCACTAACAATCCTGTGGGCAGGGTGCTTGGTTTACTATGTGAGGGGGTGCTTCTGCATGAGCAGGACCCCTCTGTAGCTGGCAGAGTCTATTCTCTGCTGCTGTTTGTGGATGCGGTTAAACCATATACTCTTAAGTGCATTATAACCTCGTGGTAAATGCTAACTTTGGAATGACTGCATCAAAACATGTCGTGTTTGGTGTCAAACAACTTGGAATCATACCCCCACACCAGTAACTGGTGTGGGAGTATAATCCCACCCTTCTAGAGGGGATGACATGTACCCACTGTACTAAACGGTAGAAATCTCCTAGAGCCCTGGCATCACAAAATGGATGCCACTAGCACAGACACTGGGCTGCCCTCCTGCTGCTGACCGAAACTCACAGTGGAGAGAGCCCAACAAAAGGTATTCTGTCACAGGGAGGTGTCACCACCTCCCAGACAGGATTTAGTGTATTGGAGCTGGGTGGGTGCACTCTTAGAGTGCTTTGAAGTCCTGCACTGGGGGAGCAGTAGGCTCCTCTGTGCATATGCCAGCTCAAACTGGTTCAGGGGCTACCTGCCCCTGCTCTGGCGCGAAACTGGACAAAGGGAAGTGGGTGTAACCACCCACTACCCTGACCCTCCTAGAGGAGTGGTCATAGAGCTAGTCCCTCCCATATCTTCACTATAAGATACCAAGCATTGCCCCTGCAATTCAGATTACCCCAGACGACACTCTACAAAGAAGAATCCTGGCCCTTCGACGTTCCACTATCTCTGGAAGACTGAAGGATCTCCCTTGGAGTCAAGGAGTGACTCCCCTGCTTGGCAGGCACCAAAACTCTTCATCAACGGTTGCAAACTTCACCGCTCCCGCCGGAGACCGAAGTCCCTGCGTCCCCTGAAGCGGATTTCCTGACCTCTCGTCGGCCATTTTGAGTCCCCAGCGAAGCTGTGGCATCTGGACCCCACGAGTGCCCAGGAACAGCAATACCAGGGAACTGTGCAATGATTTCCAGTGCAAACCCTAAACAACGTTCCCTGAACTTGTGCTTTGGACCATTTGTGGCCCAAGTCCCTAGCAGGCTTTGTTCCAAAAATAAGTGGCCTACCCCGTCCCGAGTGACCGTGGGCTCCTGTGAAACCTTTCCTGCAAAGGCGTCTTCGCGGTTACTTGCCCGTTGGCTAGTGACTCACCCGAAGACTTTCTCATCGACTTCAAGGGCTCTCCTGGTTGCTCCGGGTCTGCCCTCACTTACCCTCGCTGGGTAAGTCCATCAGACCTTGCTGGTCTGCACCATCGTCAATCTTCAGTTCACACAAGACTTGTAGTTGCCAAGGCTTGTTGACTCCAATCCGGTTGCCAACAACGTCATCAGCTGCAGACGTCGTGGGACACTTCGAATCCAGCTGCTGGTCATCGTCGATCCCTCCTGGACCTCGTGAGCGAAGAGACAAATCACCATCGACGACCTGAAACAACGCGACATCTGTGGTCATCCATCCTGCTGGCCACCGGTCACTGGCAAGTGACTTTGAACACTGTCCCCTCAATTTTCAGGTCCTCTTCATCTTCAATCCACCTTCGGATTCCAGCGGACACCTCTTCAGTCGTCGCAAGCAGCAAGTCTTCAGTGATCTCGGGGGGCGTTGCTTGCCGAGCTGCGGAATGGCCGCCTTCTGAGCGAGCACCGCCGGCCGGACAACGATCCTGGACGTAATCCTGCACTTTTGGGCGTGCAGTGGCCGCCGAGATCAGTGGCACTGAAAGCGCAGTCGGCGCGACGCAGGCTGGTGAAATTTTGGCGGCCGGGGGGGCTATGGTGGCGGAGATACGGGCATAAACAGCCCGCAGCGGTGAGGAGGCTGCTGAGACCGTGACCTGCAGCGGCGCCGTGAAAATCGAGGCCGGGGCGCCCGCGTGGCGGAAGGCCCGACTTCTCTGCATTGCGGATCGCTGGGGAACTGGACGTTGGCTGTGGCGGCAGCCAGGAGGCTGCTGACATCGCGGATGCCTGACCGGGCTGCGAGGTCCCACGCGGAGGGGTCTGAGGCAGCGGATCGGCGCTCGGAGCAGTGAGCGTCCACGGAAGTGGTGGTGGAGAACGGCCTGAGCAGGGAGGTGACCCGGTGCAGGAGAAGACTGCTGCATAATTAGCCCGGGGCCCTGGGGAGTCCCGGCGGACGACAGCGGACGGCGACTTGCAAGCGGGGAGGCCCGCGGGATATCAGGCTGCCACGGTGCAGAGTGGATACTGCGAGGAGCCGGCTGGAGGGGGCGCACTCTGCCGGACGGGGCGTGCGGACCGGAGGTGTGCTGCGATGAAGAGGCCGTCAGCTGTTGGGTGGTGAGCATACAATGCAGTACTAGTGGCTATGTGCGGAGGCGAGCTGCAACTTGCGGGAGCGAGGAGTGTCGTGACGCCGGGGGCGCCGTGGGGGCTCGCTTGAGCGCAACGAGTGTGAGAGGTGCCTGCTGACGAGCTGCTGGACTTGCGGAGCATACACCGGGAGGTGGTGTGAGGCATGTTGAAGCGGAGAGCGGCCGGCGGCCTGACAGCACGAGTGTGGGGCTGTTGCTCTGATCCAGGGGTGCGATTGGCGGTCGGTCCCCGTCGCTGTGGTCGCTGAACCCGACTGGCGCCCCCCGGTTGAATTTGTGGCAGGGAGAGTGAGGCCCTGATAACTATCTGAGTGAGCCGCCCCCGGTCTGGTGACTTGTACGGCGGCTGCCATGGGAAAGCACGACGCTAAACAATCGAAGATCACCTTCGACAGCAAGCGGACGACACGGCAGGTGGTCCCTGGTACGGAGGTGCAGGCGGAAGGAAGGCTGGACCCGGTGGTGGAGGATCAGGGGGAGGACCTGCGGACCTTAATGCTGGAGATGAGGTCCAGCCTCCGTAATATCGACACCAAGCTTGACACCCTCACCACGCAGCTCGAGTCGGTAAAGGCGCAGGTTACCACTCACGAAACGCGCCTGGATTCTTTGGACGGCCGAGCTGAAGACTTCCATGAATTCCAGGTGGAGACTAAGGAACAGCTCTTACACATGGACAGGCTGCGGAGCGTAATCAGGGCGAAGAATGATGATTTGGAAGCTCGTTCGCGGAGGAGCAACCTGCGAGTCACGGGGATCCCGGAGACGACCGCCATCTCCTAAATGGAAACGTACATCGCCGATCTGCTGCACGAGCTGTTCGATCCGCACCTGTCCGCGGTTTTTGTAGTGGAGAGGGCACATAGGTCGCTGGGCCAAAGGCCGCCGGTTGGGGCGCCCCCGAGGCCCATTATTGCCAAACTGCTCAACTATCAGGACAGAGACACTATCCTGAGACTGGCGAGAGAGAGGGGAAAGATCACGCACCAGGGAAATGTGCTGTCCTTCTATCCAGACTTTACACCAGCGGTGCAAGCGGCACGAAGGGAGTTCGCACCAGCCAAGAGACTTCTCCTTCAGGCGCAGATCCCGTATTCGTTGTTATACCCGGCGAAGCTTAAAGTATCGTTGGACGGCACTACACACTTCTTCACGGAGGCAAAGACGGCGTTGAAGTTCGCCAAGCATGTGGGCGGAAAGAAGCAGAAACGACCGGCGGAAGGAGCGGAGATGGCGGCTGGCAACCTGAGTGACAATGACTGATATGGGTATCGTATTGATGGGATATCTTTGTCCTGCCCCAGCCAATTGCTAACTGTGGTGACGCTGATTTGGGCAAAACGACTCTTGGCCCTGTAGGCCCCTGCCGGGCTGCCACCCACTCCTATTTTTCTTGTTCTTCTCTCTTATCTTTTTTAAGTATATATGATCTCGAGCGGGCCGGGCTGCCTGCAGATTTTCTGGCCACCCTGTTCTAACGGGGGTAGGAAGCTGGCTTTGGCTCGTCCCCATGGGAAGGTTCCCAACTATGTTGCGGGTGGTTGACTCTAGGGTGGGTGATACACGACCTGATTGGGGGGTTGGAGTGGGTGGGGGGTGGAAGGTGGGGTGTTTCTGGTTCGTTATTGGTTCCAGCTTACATGTACATTGCTCTGAGGTTGCTATTGTGCCTAGGGAACTGCGGAGTGTTATGGGTGTATTGTTTTGCAACAGACATGGCCCCAAGACTACCTGAGATCTTAAACTGTGTAACATGGAATGTGCGGGGTCTGAATGACTGTAGGAAGGCCAGGCTAGTGCATGCTTACTTAGTCCGTCACAATGTGGACATATGCCTCCTCCTGGAGACTCATCTGGGTTCCTCCTCGTCTTCCCGACTGCGTCATGCCCGGTGGGGCCAGGTATATTCTGCTACTTACTCTACATACGCCAGAGGGGTGGCCATTTTAATTAGACGTGGGTTGGACTGGCGAGAAGACCTGACACACTGTGACCCGGAGGGTCGATATGTTTTAGTCCGGGGACTTTTATGTGGCTTATGGGTAACGATTGTGGCTGTCTACGGCCCGAACGTGGACTCTCCGGGGTTCTTTCAGGACGTCTGGGCGAGGGTGCGGGTGTGAGAAGTTGGCCTGATGTATGATGTCACTAGTTCTAGTGTACACCTTATATCAGTCCAAATACCCTTATGGTGATTGGTTGTAAAGTCAACCTTATAGACCAGCTATCCTAGTGGTAGCATGGACAAGAGCAGTCTTAGGCTAAACTCTGAATGGCATGTGAAGCCAGCTGTGATACCATATATAATCCCTTGAATACTAAATGAAAGGACACCACAACAGATATATATATAAAATAAAGTGTATTTATTCTAGTCAAACCCTCAGCACTCTTTATGAGATTAGAGGTAAGTACAACACAGTCTTATTTAAGCATACATTAAGTCACACAGGTAAGTAATACAGTTAGGCCCTAGGGGCCACGCAAACCATATACTAAATAAGTGGTATAAGGACCACTGTCACGGAAATAGGATAGGCCTAGGCCTAGGGAATCGCTGGGGCTACACTACACTAGCAACAGTTAGGAAGTGGGAGGCCCACGGGATTCAGGTGCAGAGTGGAAACACTCACGCGTAATGCGTATAGTCGATAGAAATAGTACAGTTTAGATATAAACAGTTTAAGGACACTTCTGAAGCAGCTAGAGAGTCGAGACTCGGAAACTAGACCCTAGGATAGTCACTACCCTTGTGAGCACCGAAGTACCCAAGTTACCTAGCCCACGGGCTGCGGGTGCATAGGTGTGAACTTGCGTCGGGTTTCGTCGTGGACTTCTATGGATGCCTGAAGGAAAGTTGCTGACAGGCAGTCAGTGAAGAGTGTCCGGTGGATCCCAAGGCTGGGATCAAGAAGAGAGGAGACCTGCAAGCAGAAGGGACAGAGTCAAGGTCACTAGCCAGTGACCACGTGGAACCAGGAAGGAACCAGGCGATGTCGTGAAGATTGCAGGTGAAGGTGAAGCTTGTCGCTGCAGCCACGAGGACCAGGGAACGTCGAGGACGACCAGGGCCAGGAGGCGAGCTGTCCCACGAAGGCTCTTGCTGTCGGCGGCGTCGAAGTTGGACTAGGACTCACCAAGCCTTGGCAAGCGGAACCCACGAAGAACGGAGGACTTGCTTCTGGTGCAGACCAGGAAGGTCTGGGGTGCTTCTCTTTTTCAAAGAAGCAGGAGCCAGTCTGGAGGAGCCAAACCAGCGGTGAAGATTACAGGATGCGTCGTCACAAAGGCCACTAGCCAGCGGGCAAGCAACCGGACAGACGCGGCAAGCAGGAAAATGCAGAAGGGCCCCACGCAGGACTCGTGGAGTGTGGGGGGCTGATCTTCGGTGCAGATGGTGCTTGGGGCTTCTCAATCCCCGGTGCACAACTTCGAGGGTGCCTCAGAAGCTGCGCTTGAAGATACTAGCCACTTTTCCCAGGTAGCCGGTCCCACGTCTCTCGTCGCCTCCACGGATCTCAGCTCTGCTGTGGATGTGGATCAGGGTCGGAGAAGTCTGGAAGTCAAGGCTCTGGTCGGGCTCTGCAGTCGGTCCCTCGTAGAACTTTAGCAAAGCAAAGGGTAGTCTCTTGATGGTGCCTGTTTGCACAGGGTAGCCACTCCTTGGCCACAAGGGAGATTCTTCAGTCTTCTTCTTTCGTCGAATGTCGAAGGTCCAGAGTTTCTGTTCAAGTTGCAGGTTCAGGATAATCTAATCTCCTGGGGCCCAGCTACCACTCTTATCCAAATCTGGGGGGCTGGGTTACCTGCTAGGTCACGCCTTATGGGTGGGACCTGGGAGGGGGGGGGGTTACACCCCCTTCCCTTTGTCCAGTTTCGCGCCAGGACTGGGGCTGGAGTGCCCCAGCACCGGTTTGAACTGGACTATGCATGGGACACATTGTGTGCCCCAGGCATGTCTCATTCCTTTCAGCCCTCCCTGCCCCAATACACTAAAGTCTGTCTGGGGAGGTGCTAGCACCTCCCCAAGCAGGAAACCTATTGTCCAAGCCTCCCTTGCCGGGATCACTCCCAGCAGCAGGAGGTCAGACTCGTGTCTGTGGCAGCAGCATCCATTTTGTGATGCCGCGGCTTTGGTTAGAGTTAAACAGCAAAGTAGGATTTTAACATGGCTCTCCCTCTAGAAGGGAGGAATAATATCCTCATCACCAGAAATGGTATGGGGGTATTATTCCAAAGTGTTAGACACCTTACACGACATGTTTTGATACAGCCAAACCATAGTTACCGTAACCGTTTAAGATTATAAGGCACTTTAAGAGTATATGGTAGGCTATATCATAGACCAGCTATAAGGACATGGTTCCGAAAGCTGCAGACAGGCTCAGCTCATGCTAGAGCACCATCTCACATGTTACCAAGCACTCTGCCTCCAGGATTGTTAAGGCCTGCTATAGGAGTGACTGATAGGTACACATGTGTCTATATTTAAGGGTAGATATAGGCATACTATATCTAAGCAAGGGGTGATTACACGACCTTGCCCCAGCTGAGTGATCAGCCAGTTGTGTCTGATTGGAAGGCCAGACCAGGGGTGGCATAATACATGCTACAGCCCCTGGGAGGCCTAGGGTACACTTATGCCCTGGGTACCTAGGGTACACTGTACAGGGTCCAATAAGGTGATCCTTACCAATTGGTTATGTACCTAGGGTACATGGAGTCCATTTTAAAGAGAGAGCAGACAGCCTGAGACCCTGAATGGCAGGATCTCAGGCCAACTAAGTCGAAAAACCAGATAAACACTAGGCAAAAAGTTGGGGGTAACCATAGTCAGATATCCACCTTCCTACACAACCCCCTCCCAAACGAAAGGAGATAAGGCTGGCCTTGACAAGGTAAGCCTCTATTGCCTAAGTGGCCATATAAGGAAGAACCAGCACTGGCATGGTTACCCCCTGTCTCATGGTCCACTAAGCAATCCCTCACCCTAAAGGTATCATAGGGTCTCCACCATAGGGAATCACTACCTTTGGTGTGTCTTTGCAAAGTAAAAGGCTGGTGTTGAGATGGAGTACTGAAGTGAGTGTCCTCAAAGTGAGGCCTCAGCTTCCTCCAATCATCCTCCACCATGGATGCCTTTCTTTCTTTCACTGAGTGGCACTGTGCTCTCAGGGTCAGCCTCTGGCTACCTAAAGCTGGAGGCTGGGTCCCTTTTGTGGGCTTACTGGAGGGACAGGTCAGGTTTGGGGCCCTAAGGTCCCATGTTTGCCTGTGCCTAACAGAATCCCTCTGGGGGAGGTCCCCAACTACCTGTAAAGGGGATCCCTCAGGAATGTTTTTAACCATCACCTGGCTAGGGCTACTAGCCAGGCAATCCTCATTCTTTTGATGGGGGGGTTCTTGTGGACAGGGGCCCTCTTGGGGTCCACTGGCCTCCCTGACCTCTGCAGCCCTGGGCTGACTGAGGCAGGGTAGAGAGAGGCAGGCTACCTGCACCAGACTGGGTCCCACCTTGGAAAGGGCCACTGACATCAGAGGTTCTGCCAGGCCAGGCCTGGCTACCTCTGGGGCAGTTCCTTCACAAGGGGTGAGGTCAGATCCCTGAGGAGGCTGACCTCTTCCTAATGTCTGGGGAGAGGGAGACTTTTCTTCCTCCCCACTACTCTCTGTTTGTGTGGAGTGATCCATAGTTTCAGGCATCTCTACACCTATGCCACTCTGAGTATGGGCTGAGACCATTACAGCCTTGCCAACCTTTTCAGGGAGGCACTCAGTTTGGGTTTGAGCTGTGACTGTCACAGCTCTGCCAGTCTCTACAGGGAAGTCTGTCTTTGCCTGGGCTGTGGCTACCACTGCCCTTCCAACCTTTTCAGGGAGGAAATCTACTTGGACAGGGGTTGTGGCTGGCACACCCCCACTACCCTTTTGTGAAAGGCCTACCATTTTAGAATGGGCGTCTTGTTCAACTCCAGCCCAAGCTGAGAGTTCTAAGTCATTCCCCAGTAAGCAGTCCACAGGCAAGGTTGGAGACACTGCCACCCTTTTAGGGCCAGTGACACCTCCCCAGCTGAGACATACCTCTGCCATGGGATGACTGTTCTGTTTGCCATCAATGTTAGTTACCTGGTATGAGAAACCAGGCAAAAGCTGCTCAGAGGGAACTAGCCTACGGGCCACCATAGTGATGCTAGCTCCAGTGTCTCTGTAGGCCTCAGCTTTTCTACCATTGATGTAGGGCTCCTGTCTGTACCTACCCAAAGTGTTGGGACAGGCAGTGAAGTTGGCAAACCCCATGCCACCATCACAGACAAGAGTAGCTGCTGTAGGGGAATTGGCTAAGCCAGGATCCCCCTGTGTTCCCCAAGAAAACCCAACCAAATTTTTGGGGGCACTCCCACCACCTGGGGGATTACTGCTGACAGTAATAGGTGGTGTGACAGGAGTAGTTGGAGGAACAGTTTTGTTTTTAGCCTTTGGGCAACTGCTGTCAGTTTTCCAATGCCCAGGAGTTTTACACTCATGGCAGTAAGGCTTTTTAACTGTGGTAGAGGAGGGAGCTTGGGACCCACCACCCTGTGTGGAGTTTTGGGGCCCTGGGGAAGATTTCTCTTTTGCTTTATCCCCACCCTTCTCTTGAGGCTTGGTGGTATCTTTCTTTTGGTCACCACCCTGATTTTTAGGCCTAATCCTGGTCCTGACCCATTTATCTGCCCTCTTTCCCAATTCTTGGGGAGAGGTCAAATCTGAGTCTACCAGGTGTTGATGGAGAAGCTGGTTCTGACAATTACTAAGGATCTGCTCCCTCATAATCAAGTTGTACAATCCTGTATAGTCCTGCACCTTGCTGTCAGTTAACCAACCTTCCAAAGCCTTAGTGGCACAATCCACAAAATCAGACCAGTCCTGTGTCTGTGTCTTCTGGGTGTCTCTGAACAACAACCTATATTGCTCAGTGGTTAAGCCAAACCCATCTATCAGAGCACTCTTCAGGACTTTGTAATTGTTAGCATCCTCATCACTGACTGTGAGGAGCTTGTCTCTACCTTGGTCAGAAAAGGAGAGCCACAAGATAGCTGCCCACTGACTCTGGGGTACCTGCTGTACTTTGCAGGCCCTCTCCAAAGCAGTCATCCACTTGTGGATGTCATCCCCATTCTGATATGGGGGGACTATCTTGCTTAGGTTTCTATGGTCATAAGACCTATCCCTATCTCTAGGAATGTTGCTGCCACCAGTGGGTTCTGACCCACACAATTTTTTCTCTCTAGCCAGAGCAAGCTTCTCCTTGGCAAGGGCAAGTTCTTCCCTCTGAATCCTCAGATTAGCTTCCCTCATTCTGGCTTCATGCTCCTTTCTCTCAGGGGAAGTCATTCCCCTGTGAGAGGAAGCATTGGAGCTTCTTGAGTGATAGGAGTGGAGAGAGTCCCGTGAGGGAGATCTACCCCTCCTATCTCTCTTTTTAAGGTTACTTGGGGGCCTGTAAGGGAAGCTCCCATGCAAGCTCCCATGCAAGCTTAAGTTAGCCTGACTAAGTCTTCTGACTGGGGTCTTGCTACCTCCCTCTTCCCCTGAGGTCTCTTCTAACTCATCTGTATCAGTTAAGTCAGGGGTCTCTTCTGTGGAGGGGAGGCCCTTATCTATAGCTATGGCACCATACTTGGCAGCTCTTTCAGCATCATAGGCCTCCAGAAGCTCCACTAGCTGTCTATGGGTAGGGTTGGAACCCTGTTTTAATCTCCTGGAGGTACACAGTTGTCTCATCTCCTGGAAAGTGAATGCATCATATCTAGAGGGAATCTGTGTAGGATTCTCCTCTCCTGAGGGAGTATCAGTGTGATCTCCATTCAGGGACATGATTCTAGTGAGGGTGTGGTGTGTGCACCTACCTACACTAGGTGTTTCTACTAAACCTCTCTAGTAGTTGTAGTCAGGGTGTGTTACTCCCTTCAACCTACAACCACTAAGTCCAGTAGGACTTAAGTATTATAATCTATGTTATATGTACCTAGACAATATCTGTGTGATCTTTCAATTTAGTATCTCAAGATTACAATGGTATTACAACAGCAAGCTCAGATCCCAACCGCTGCTCACCAATGTGAGAAGTTGGCCTGATGTATGATGTCACTAGTTATAGTGTACACCTTATATCAGTCCAAATACCCTTATGGTGATTGGTTGTAAAGTCAACCTTATAGACCAGCTATCCTAGTGGTAGCATGGACAAGAGCAGTCTTAGGCTAAACTCTGAATGGCATGTGAAGCCAGCTGTGATACCATATATAATCCCTTGAATACCAAATGAAAGGACACCACAACAGATATATATATATAAAATAAAGTGTATTTATTCTAGTCAAACCCTCAGCACTCTTTATGAGATTAGAGGTAAGTACAACACAGTCTTATTTAAGCATACATTAAGTCACACAGGTAAGTAATACAGTTAGGCCCTAGGGGCCACGCAAACCATATACTAAATAAGTGGTATAAGGACCACTGTCACGGAAATAGGATAGGCCTAGGCCTAGGGAATCGCTGGGGCTACACTACACTAGCAACAGTTAGGAAGTGGGAGGCCCACGGGATTCAGGTGCAGAGTGGAAACACTCACGCGTAATGCGTATAGTCGATAGAAATAGTACAGTTTAGATATAAACAGTTTAAGGACACTTCTGAAGCAGCTAGAGAGTCGAGACTCGGAAACTAGACCCTAGGATAGTCACTACCCTTGTGAGCACCGAAGTACCCAAGTTACCTAGCCCACGGGCTGCGGGTGCATAGGTGTGAACTTGCGTCGGGTTTCGTCGTGGACTTCAATGGATGCCTGAAGGAAAGTTGCTGACAGGCAGTCAGTGAAGAGTGTCCGGTGGATCCCAAGGCTGGGATCAAGAAGAGAGGAGACCTGCAAGCAGAAGGGACAGAGTCAAGGTCACTAGCCAGTGACCACGAGGAACCAGGAAGGAACCAGGCGATGTCGTGAAGATTGAAGGTGAAGCTTGTCGCTGCAGCCACGAGGACCAGGGAACGTCGAGGACGGCCAGGGCCAGGAGGCGAGCTGTCCCACGAAGGCTCTTGCTGTCGGCGGCGTCGAAGTTGGACTAGGACTCACCAAGCCTTGGCAAGCGGAACCCACGAAGAACGGAGGACTTGCTTCTGGTGCAGACCAGGAAGGTCTGGGGTGCTTCTCTTTTTCAAAGAAGCAGGAGCCAGTCTTGAGGAGCCAAACCAGCGGTGAAGATTACAGGATGCGTCGTCACAAAGGCCACTAGCCAGCGGGCAAGCAACCGGACAGACGCGGCAAGCAGGAAAATGCAGAAGGGCCCCACGCAGGACTCGTGGAGTGTGGGGGGCTGATCTTCGGTGCAGATGGTGCTTGGGGTTGGGGCTTCTCAATCCCCGGTGCACAACTTCGAGGGTGCCTCAGAAGCTGCGCTTGAAGATACTAGCCACTTTTCCCAGGTAGCCGGTCCCACGTCTCTCGTCGCCTCCACGGATCTCAGCTCTGCTGTGGATGTGGATCAGGGTCGGAGAAGTCTGGAAGTCAAGGCTCTGGTCGGGCTCTGCAGTCGGTCCCTCGTAGAACTTTAGCAAAGCAAAGGGTAGTCTCTTGATGGTGCCTGTTTGCACAGGGTAGCCACTCCTTGGCCACAAGGGAGATTCTTCAGTCTTCTTCTTTCGTCGAATGTCGAAGGTCCAGAGTTTCTGTTCAAGTTGCAGGTTCAGGATAATCTAATCTCCTGGGGCCCAGCTACCACTCTTATCCAAATCTGGGGGGCTGGGTTACCTGCTAGGTCACGCCTTATGGGTGGGACCTGGGAGGGGGGTGGTTACACCCCCTTCCCTTTGTCCAGTTTCGCGCCAGGACTGGGGCTGGAGTGCCCCAGCACCGGTTTGAACTGGACTATGCATGGGACACCTTGTGTGCCCCAGGCATGTCTCATTCCTTTCAGCCCTCCCTGCCCCAATACACTAAAGTCTGTCTGGGGAGGTGCTAGCACCTCCCCAAGCAGGAAACCTATTGTCCAAGCCTCCCTTGCCGGGATCACTCCCAGCAGCAGGAGGTCAGACTCGTGTCTGTGGCAGCAGCATCCATTTTGTGATGCTGAGGCTTTGGTTAGAGTTAAACAGCAAAGTAGGATTTTAACATGTCTCTCCCTCTAGAAGGGAGGAATAATATCCTCATCACCAGAAATGGTATGGGGTTATTATTCCAAAGTGTTAGACACCTTACACGACATGTTTTGATACAGCCAAACCATAGTTACCATAACCGTTTAAGATTATAAGGCACTTTAAGAGTATATGGTAGGCTATATCATAGAACAGCTATAAGGACATGGTTCCGAAAGCTGCAGACAGGCTCAGCTCATGCTAGAGCACCATCTCACATGTTACCAAGCACTCTGCCTCCAGGATTGTTAAGGCCTGCCATAGGAGTGACTGATAGGTACACATGTGTCTATATTTAGGGTAGATATAGGCATACTATATCTAAGCAAGGGGTGATTACACCCCAGCTGAGTGATCAGCCAGTTGTGTCCGATTGGAAGGCCAGACCAGGGGTGGCATAATACATGCTGCAGCCCCTGGGAGGCCTAGGGTACACCTATGCCCTGGGTACCTAGGGTACACTGTACAGGGTCCAATAAGGTGATCCTTACCAATTGGTTATGTACCTAGGGTACATGGAGTCCATTTTAAAGAGAGAGCAGACAGCCTGAGACCCTGAATGGCAGGATCTCAGGCCAACTAAGTCGAAAAACCAGCTAAACACTAGGCAAAAAGTTGGGGGTAACCATAGTCAGATATCCACCTTCCTACAGCGGGGAGCTGAATGCAACACTGTTCTCTGGGGAGGGGATTTCAATGCTGTACTTGACGACACACTGGACAGGCAGGGTGCCGCCCGCTGCCTACACCCTGCGGCGAGTGCCGCGCTGGGGGCGATTGTTGAGGAGGAGGGCCTGGTTGATGTGTGGAGGGCCAGACATGGTGAGATGAGAGAGGGTACCTGCATCACTGACCACCGATGCGCCTGGCGAGGCTCGACTATTGGTTGCCATCTAGGGACGCGGCTCTGTGGACGGTGGAGGCTGAGCACATGCCACGCTCGCTCTCGGACCACGCGCCCTGCATGTTGAGACTGTCGCTACCCGGTCTGCCCCCGAGGGGTTTCTCCTGGCGCCTGCCACGGCATGCGCTGCTGGACGAGGTATTTAAGGATGAGATACGTGAGGACATTGTCGGCTACTTCGAGCTGAACACGGGCTCGGTGGACACTGAGGCATCCCTGTGGGAGGCCTTTAAAGTGGATATTCGTGGACAGTGTATTGCGCGTCAGGCGGGAGTGCTGAGGGCTATTAGGGGTACGCTCGCAAAGTTGGAGGCAGACATTAAAGATCTGGAGAGCCGCTTCTATGCTGCGAACACCCCAGATATCCTGGGCCTACTTAAGACTAAGCTACTGGAATACGATGCGGAGGCGCAGCGGGAAGTTAAATTTCTAGGTAAGAATGCGGAGGCCAGGAGATACGGGGAGGGAGATAGGCCGGGGCGCACTCTGGCGAATATGATACGGCCGTCTAGGTCGGTGACGTTTGTTCATGAGCTGCGCTCGAAAACTGGGGACATGATATGGGGACAAGAGGACATATTGCATGCCTTCTCGGGCTTCTACTATGACTTGTACACTGCCACGCAGGGGGACTGCCCGGAAGGGCTGGACTCTTTTCTAGAGTCCATAGCGCTAGTCTGGTTCAATAATAAACATAGAGAATATATGGACCTCCCGATAACAGCTGCGGATGAGGCCCAGGTGATCAAAGGTTTGCCCCTTGATAAGGCCCCTGGCCCAGATGGGCTGACGACGGCCTTTTACAAGACATATGCGGAGGAACTGGCTCCCCGGCTGTTGGCAGTGTATGAGGAAGCTTTACAGGTGGGAAGGCTTCCCAGAACAATGCGTGAGGCGTCCATTATCACCCTGTTAAAACCGGACAAACCAAAAGACGAAATAGACTCGTATAGACCTCTCTCCTTAATAAATGTGGATGTGAAAATACTGGCCAAACTACTTGCCGATCGAATACAACCGATGCTACCCCTGATAGCTTTGCCGGACCAATCTGGATTTATCCCGGGGCGGTCCACGTCCCACAATCTCCGTACGATCTTTTCCATACTGCACTACTTGCATCCGGATGTGCACGCTGCGGTGGTATGCTTGGATGCCACCAAAGCTTTCGACACTCTGGAATGGCCATATCTATTTGCAATATTGAGCCATATGGGCTTTAGTCAGCTCTTAATAAATAAAATCCGCCTACTGTATACGATGCCCTGTGCCAGAGTTAGGGTGAATGGTATGATATCGGACCCGTTTCCGATATCGCGGGGTACGCGTCAGGGTTGCCCGCTCCTTTTCGCCATTGCGATGGAGCCGCTAGCGGCACGTGTTCGGCAGCATCACACAGCGCGTGGAATCGGGCTTAGCGCGTGAAGTCTGTTGATATCACTGTATGCAGACGACGTAACGCTTTATCTTACTAAGCCTGAGGAGAATTTGGACGTAGTACTGCGAGAATTCATCCGCTTTGAAGGGTTGGCCGGTATAGCGATAAACTGGTCCAAGTCGGTGGTCTTCCCGTTGACGGAGAGTACCCCGAGGCGGATGTCAGAGTACCC
This sequence comes from Triturus cristatus, assembly GCF_964204655.1. Classification (NCBI taxonomy): domain Eukaryota; kingdom Metazoa; phylum Chordata; class Amphibia; order Caudata; family Salamandridae; genus Triturus; species Triturus cristatus. Next base: position 640,263,366 of record NC_140592.1, read on the forward strand.
CTTACGGTGGGAGATGGATGCGGTTAAATATCTTGGCATCTGGGTGAGTCGTGTGCCTCAGGACCTTTGGACTCTTAATTTTGGGCGGGCAGTCGCGTGGCTGGAGGAGAAGAACAATTGTTACTTACCTGTAAACAGGTGGTTCTCCAGTATTGGTGTCTTTCATAGATTCACATGCTTGAATATTCCCCGTCGTCGGAGTCCCACGGTAAATAATATAGCAATATATACAGCCATAATATATATATATATATATACATATACATAAGTAATCATATAAAACAGAGATATAAGTAAGTAATAACATCAAGAATGTCCCTATATGAAATTTCCATAGAGATACATGGAAAGAGAAAAAAGACATTCGTAGTCTATCTCTGTCATTATGTTAGTCCGAACTCCGGCCAATCAGGCGCCAGCTCCTCTCTAGAACCTTCTCCTCAGAGCTCCTCACCTCAGATTTTCGTAGCACCATAGTGACTCAGAGTGTATGAGGAGAAGAGAGCCTCTGAAGGGAGGAGGGAGGGTCGCATGTGAATCTATGAAAGACACCAATACTGGAGAACCACCTGTTTACAGGTAAGTAACAATTGTTCTTCTCCAGTATTGGGGTGTCTTTCATAGATTCACATGCTTGAATATAGAATAGCTAGCAGTAACAATATCATTGTTTCCATGATCACACAGCTTCGAAATTGTAATGACAATCAATCTTCTTATGCATATGACAGTACTGAATAACTGTAACAGTATAAATGCATCATTATGTCAATTATAAATGGAAACAATATGGAGGAGGGAAGGAAGAGGCTCATCTTATTTAAAAAAGATTGCGAAGCACTGCCTGCCCAACTGCAGCATCCTCCTCGTTTAAAGTTGTCAAGCAATAGTGTCTTGTAAACGAGTGTCTGCTCGACCACGTAGCTGCTCTGCAGCTCCGATGCAAAGGCACTCCAGCAAATAAAGCAGTTGAGGAAGACATTGCTCTGGTGGAGTGAGCCCTCACTGGTGACTGCAATGGCTTGTTTGCCTTATGATGGCAGAAGACGATGGCAGCTGAAACTTAACGTGCAATAGTTGGTTTCGTCACTGGACGACCCTTGTGAAAGCGTCCATAAGCTATGAATAGTTGATCAGTCCTTCGTAAAGCAGCCGTTCTGCTGATGTAGAATGTTAAACCTCGTTTCACATCCAGGGAATGTAATCTCTGCTCCGCAGGAGTTTGTGGATAGCAAAGAAAGTTCTTAAAATCACTGGTTCGTTAATATGACAGTCTGAAGGCACCTTCAGCAAGAAAATTGGATTTGTACGCAATACTACCGAATCTGGTTTGAACTGTAGGAAAAAGGTGGATTTATTGTAAATGCATGAATGTCACGGACGCGACGTGAAGATGTTAGCGCCCGAAGAAAAGCCACCTTCCATGTTAGATACTACAACTCGACCTTGTGAATCGGTTCGTACGGTGGTCTCATTAGTTGAGCCAATACGATGTTCAGATGCCACAATGGAGGAGGGCGTCTAACAGGAGGAAATTTGCAAAATAACCCCTAGACGAATTGATGGATAATCCTTGAAGAACAAAGGGAAGTTGAACCATCCTGACGGAAACGGAAAATTGCCGCCAGAAAAAACCCCTAAAGGTTGCATGAGAGAACCCGGAGTTAGCTAAATGCAAGAAGAACGGTAACAATTGTTCTGGTGTGGAGTGAAAACGGGTGCACCCCATTAGATGCACACCAGTGGAGAACCCTTTTCCACTTTAATTTGTACGTTTTCACCGTAGAATGAGCCCTCGCCTGAGCTAAAATGTCTCTACAGTCCTGTGGAATATCCAAATGGGCAAATTCACAGTGCTCAGGTTCCAAGCTGATAAGCTCAGTGAGGAGGGATTCGGATGACAAATTTTCCCCTTGTCCATCGTGAGTAGATCTGCACGAGGATGTAGAATGATTGGTTCGCATTGAGACAGTAGGAGTAGTTCTGAGAACCATGCCTGCCGAGGCCAACGGGGGGCTATAGAAGTAGATGGCAAGGTTGCCTCCGCATCTTCCACAGAAACTCGAGGTACGAGTGGGATTGGGGGAAGAAAAAAACGTAGTCAAACAGATCGTACCAGTCCATCAAAAGGCATTGCCCAGAGATCGTTTGTGGGGATGCCAGCTTGCATAATCTCGGCATTTCCGGTTCTCTAGTGTGGCAAAGAGATCCAGCTGTGGGCGACCCCATCGTTGAAATATCCTCTCTAGAGTTGGTTGATGCAACTCCCATTCGTGGGTCGATGAGGAGGACCTGCTCAGGGAATCCGCCAGGATATTGGATACCCCCGGTCGATTAACTGCTGCGTATCGTGATGCGATGGTTGACAGACCAATCCCAAATCGACTGAGCTAGTCGAGACCGTTTCGGAGATTTTATCCTGCCCTGCTTGTTTATATAGTGCATGCAGGTTGTATAGTCTGTCTGTATCAGGACTGATTCTCCTTGGATTAAAGGATGAAAAGCTTTGAGAGCCAGCAATATATAGCCATGAGATCCAACCTGTAGAAGTGCCAGGTTTTTTGACATATTGACCATTTTCCTTTTATTGATAAAACCTCCAAATGAGCACCCCATCCTTCCAGAGAGGCGTCTGTTATTGTCATGTCTGGTACCATTGTCAGAAAAGAAATGCCTTCCGTTAGATTTAACGGTTGCGTCCACCACCTTTGCGCCAACTTCATCCGATCTGTGACGTTTACAACATCGTTTAAAGAACCTGTAACCTGGCGTTCTTGGACATCCAGTACTCCTTGGATGGGGCGTATCTGTAATAAGGGATCAATGCAATGCATGATGACGCCATTTTCAGAAAGGACTTCAATATTCTTACAGAAACGGGTCTTTTTGATCTGATAAGGGTTACCAGTCGAAGAACTTTTTTTTTTTTTTTTTTTTTTTTTTGAAGACGGTCTTGGGAGAGAAGTGCCCTTGCTGACACTGTCTAAAGTTGCTCCCAGAAAATCCGTGCGATGAGAAGGCAGTAGATGGGACTTTGTGGTATTTATGGAGAGCCCTAAGGCGCGAAAACACCTCCTGTCAAAGATGTGTGTGTTGTAGAAGTTGAACTTTCGATTGTGATTTTAGGAGATAGTCGTCCAGAAATGGAAAGATCTGAACACCCTGGAACGTAGGACGCTACCACAGGGGCTAGCACCCTTGTAAACACTCGAGGGGCCGAGCGTAGTCCGAATGGTAAACTTCGAACTGGAAAATCCCCTCGATCCACTCGAAAACGAAGAAATTTCCGATGTTGTCGTAGTATGGAGATATGTAAATATGCATCTTGGAGGTCGATTGTTTCCATGAAATCTCCTTGTGAAAATAATCGCAAGATCTCTACATGCGTTCGCCTACGAAAAGAATGTTTCTTTAGATACCTGCTGAGAGCCCTCAGATCTAGAATGGGCTTCCATTCCCCCTTCCTTTTGGTGATAAGGAAGAATCGGGAATAAATCCTTTCCCTCTTTTGAAATCTTGGTACTACTCCTATGGCTTCCTTGTGTTATAGAAATTGAACTTGTTGTAACAGTTCTTTGATATGAGCCGGTGGCAGTCCGGTAGGTGGTGTGGGTGGAGGGAATTCGATGAACTCCAAAGTGTGACCTCTTTCTATAATTTCCAAAACCCAACGGTTCCTTGTATGGAGGACCATTGAAAATAGTACCGATAGATTCGATCTCCAATTTTCTGGGACTGATGGAAGTCATGTCTCTTAGGAGTGTAACCCTTGTAAGAGGATTTTCCTCTGTAAGTCTTGGAAGACTGCTGTCGAGAAGTTTGCTGTTGGTTAGAGGAATATCGGTTTGAACCCTGGTTATAAGGTAGATATTGATTGATTCCTCTTCGAAAATTAGAGGAGGTGCCGCGTCCGCGTGCACCCCGAAAGGGTTGTTATCAAAATTGCAATGTGCCCAGAGAGCGAGCAGTATCTGTATCTTTCTTTATCGATTGGAGAGCTTCATCCACCTGATCTCCGAATAAAACCTCTTCTTCTTCGTCATATGCCATGGTCTTTGACGGTTCCGGCAGTTGCTCAACTAGTGTTGACATATCCGCCCATACTCGACGGTCCTAACGACCCAGGATGGCCAAAGCATTAGCCGCTCTCACCATGGTGGAAGCCATCGAAGAGAATTTTCACCCTATGGCATCCAAACGACATCCACCACGATCAGGTGGTGCAGTGATCGTAGATGCAGGGTTTCTAGCCCGGCGTTGCGCTGCCTGTGTGACTACAGAATCTGGCTTCGCTTGACCAGTGAGGCACGCTGGTGCTCCTAATGGTGATTTGTACTTTTTCTATAATCTAGGCACCCGTGCTGGAAGACTATGAGGCCTCCATAATCTTTTTTGCCTTCCTCCCCAATAAATTCAATTATAGGGATTGTATGTGTTTGTTTAACAGGCTGATCTTTGAAATCGTACAGGAAATAATCCTTCGTTAATTTGAACGTTAGTGCTGTCCTATCCCTTAACTGGTGGAACTTGCATATCAACAGGTGGTGAGTCACCAGGTAGCACCGGAGAGGGAGATAGTGTTTGGGCATGATAGTTATCCCACTCCGCCATACCATCATCATCATCATCGAGAATCTCACCATCGTCCCTGTCCTGAGGAATTTCTTCTTCTTCTTCAGTATCATGAGGAGGTATTGTCCGAGTTGAAGAATGTCTCAGCGGTACTGTAGGTATTACCACAGAAAGTATTGGAGCCGGTACCGGTTCCGATATAGTTGTTGGCACCACTGGAGTAAGCGGAACCACAGACACTTGTGGTGATAAAGGAAAAACCGCTGATTATAGTTGTCACAACCGATTCAGCTAAACTTTCTTCTGAATCTTGATCTGAGTCAGTGGTAAAACAATGGTGAAGGAAGGCGGGAATCCTCTACCGATATAACCTCACCCGACATATCTTGTCAAGTACTCGGTGGTAATGGTAATAAAGGAACAGCAGCAAAGGACGAAGTAGTCGCTGTATATGTCGAAGACATTTGGATTTTTAATGACCTCTGTGCAGAAGTCGTCTTTTTTTTTTTTTTTTTTTTTTACCGATGAGACTGCAGTTGACGGGCTCTGAGGCATAGAAGGCTATTGAAGAGATCTTTGTAGACGGAATCGTCGTCGGAACCATCGTCGACGGAACCACCATCGAAAGATTCATTGCCGACGGAACCATCGTCGACGGAACCATCGTAGACGGAACCACCGTCGACGGAACCATCGTCGACGGAACCACCGTCGACGGAACCACCGTCGACGGAACCACCGTCGACGGAATCATCGTAGACGGAACCACCGTAGACGGAACCACCGTAGACGGAACCACCGTAGACGGAACCACCGTAGACGGAGCCACCGTAGACGGGATCACCGTAGACGGAACCACCGTAGACGGAACCACCGTAGACGGAACCACCGTAGACGGAATCATCGTCGACGGAGCCATCGTCGACGGAGCCATCGTCGACGGAGCCACCGTCGACGGAGCCACCGTCGACGGAGCCACCGTAGACGGAGCCACCGTAGACGGAGCCATCGTAGACGGAGCCATCGTAGACGGAGCCATCGTAGACGGAGCCATCGTAGAAAAAACTGGAAAGTTGAAAAACCTCACTAGCCTGAGAACTATGTCTCGTGGGCGACACAGCAGTATTCAAAGAAGAAGAAGTGGCAGATGTCATAGTCAGAGACATTTTCTTCTTTTTAAGGAAAGGAGTAGGTAACTCCTGTACACTACTGCGTTTTGAGGCTGTGTGGGAACGGCCAGAAGTAAAGTTTTCTACCTCAGAAAATTACTTCATCTTTATCCTTAAGTCTCTGGAGCCACAACAAGAGACGGCCTTCCCTGTCTTTCAGAGTTTTTGTAGAAATTTTTTTTTACAGAATTTACATTCACCCACTTCAAGGTAGGGTAAAGACAGTAAATACACTTACTGTGTGGATCTTCTGAGAAGAACGTAGCTTTCCACAAAAGAACAAGGTCTAAACAAAGACTTCTTACTGGAAGTCATCCTGAAGAGAAAAAACTGAGCAGAGCTCAGGGAGACTCCCTTTCACACGACGTGCGGTAGAAAATCTGAGGTGAGGAGCTCTGAGGAGAAGGTTCTAGAGAGGAGCTGGCGCCTGATTGGCCGGAGTGCGGACTAACATAATGACAGAGATAGACTACGAATGTCTTTTTTCTCTTTCCATGTATCTCTATGGAAATTTCATATAGGGACATTCTTGATGTTATTACTTACCTATATATCTCTGTTTTATATGATTACTTATGTATATGTATATATATATATATATATATATATTATGGCTGTATATATTGCTATATTATTTACCGTGGGACTCCCACTCCGACGACGGGGAATATTCAAGCATGTGAATCTATGAAAGACACCCCAATACTGGAGAAGGTAAAGATATGGGGGCGGCTGCCCCTGTCGCTGACGGGTAGGATAGCCCTGGTCAAGATGGTGGTTCTGCCCATATTTTTGTATCTGTTCGCGAATATTCCGATCCCTTTGACGTCGCAGTTTTTCGCCACACTGCGGTCACACCTGATTGAGTTGGTGTGGGCTGGTGGCCAGGCGCGCGCTTCTTGGGACGTGCTGACTCTGCCGCTCACGCAAGGTGGGCTGGGAGCGCCTGATATGCGGTTATATGCTTTGTGCGCACAGGCCCAATATTTGCACTTTTGGGTGCATCCGACGCCCTTTCAGCCGCATGTGGCTGTAGAACAGGACACTGTGGCGCCGGTCCCGCTCAGGGTGGCCATCTGTGCGAAGGCACGCCGCCCCCGGGGGGATGTGGACACGGCGGAGATGCTGCGCTGGGTCTGGGCGGAGCTCGGGCGCAGGGCGGGTGTGCCTCTCCTGTACGCCCCATCTTTGGCCCTGGAGCGTAACCCGCTGTTGCCCTGTGCCGATGACGGAGCTAGCCCGCATCTGATGCGGCGGTTGCATCTGCATACGTTTGCGGATCTTTTTCCGGATGATGTCTTCATGCAGCCGCCGGTGGCAGCGGAGGGACAGGCGGTGAATTTTTCTGAATTGTTTTTATATCACAAGCTACGGGAGACATGCCGGGCGTTGAGTGGGGACTTTCCGACTGCCCCACCGGTGTTCAGGGCGCTAGAGGGTGTTGTGGGTTCCCCGTCTCCTCGGAGATTGGTCACTAGACTATATAAATCCATGCAGACTGACGCGCCGGTGGTGCGTCCTCAGTCTCTCCAGCACTGGAACGAGGAGCTTGACTCTCCCCTGTCGGAGGAGAAGTGGGCCTTCTGTTGTGGGCAGCTAGCTGAGCTCTCCCCCAATTATAAACTGCGGCTCATACATTTCAAGTATCTGCATAGATTCTACAGAACACCGATTGCACTGCATAAAATGGGATTGAGGGAGGGTGCAGGTTGATGGAGGTGCGGGGGTGAACCCGCCTCGTTTTTACACATGGCGCGGTCATGCCCCAAGCTCACGGAGTTTTGGTCCCGGGTGTTTGAGATAACCAACCAGATGTTGGGTCGTGTCGATGCTCCTGCCCCTGAGCTGGGGATACTGGGATATGTCAAGAGCACGACCACTGCAACACGCAAGTTGCATGCCATGCTTCTTTTGTTTGCTAAAAGGCAGGTGGCGATACACTGGGGCAGGAGCTGGGTGCCCTCGGTGAAGGGATGGCTGTCAGATGTGGCGTATGGTCATGGGCAGCTGAGCGTGTTCTGGGATTTGATGCCATCCGCCTCCCGTCCTCGGGATATTTGGGAACCCTTTGTGCGGTGGACTCAGGAGCAACGTGCGACAGAGACTTCACTGGATGACTGAATGTGGATGGTCCCGTGTGTGCCCCGGGGGAGGGGGGGAGGGCGGAGTGCCTGGGTAGAAGGGGAGATACTCTGGGGGATCCCTTGGTTAATGGTCGCCCAATTGAAAATACGAGGACTTGGGCCTGAAACTGTATATTACTGGACGAGCGTACTGGCAGCCCTGGCCTCGTTGTGTGTGGATGGGTTTTTCCATTGTTGATAGATCGCGATGTCAGGAATACCACGGGAGGTGGATGTACATGAACGGCTACATGAGCACGTATTACAGATATAATGAAAATGTAATGTTGCTGGCTTTTGTTGTTGGTTGTTGTTCTAAGTTTTATCAACATTAATAACGATTTAATAAAAATACAAAAAAAAAAAAAAAGTGCCCTAAAACTTTAAAATACAAACCACGACTTGCTCCATTGTAACCTATAGGAAACCCGCGGCTGTGTTTAGACACTGCACGCGTCTCCCGTGGGCTTGTTACTTACCCGCTAACACTGCAGTAGTGAAGCCCCAGCGATTCCCAAGGCCCTAGGCTTTGTCATTTTGCAAGTCGACTTTTTTTTTTTGGTAAATCTTTTTTATTTTGCAAAAACAAAGAAACAAAATGGTCATTTTGTATACAGCAATTTTCGTAAATCTAGGATTACAGGTGTCGACAGGTTAATGCCAATATGACTTGTTTAGCACTACAAAGCAGTTTCCGATTAGTCCGTGGTTCCCATGCTGGGCCGGCGAGCCTGCGGTGGCTCACAGATGTTCCCTCTGAATGCGTTCCAGTTTGTCCAAACTTCCCCCCACTTTCGAGGGCACCCCCGCACTGTATACACCATCTTCTCTTGCAGCATACACCAGTCCATGTCTCTTTGCCAATCGGCCAGTTTAGGTGGAGCAGATGCCCCCCACAGGCATGCGATGTTTCTCTTTGCCACCATTTGCCCAAGTGCGACCCAGAGTTTTCCCCTTGCAGGTAAGTCCGTGGGGTCCCAGATGTTCAGAAGGCATCGCTTGGCCTCTGGGCGTATTTCCACCTCCCACACCTCCTGCATACAAGACACCACACGCCTCCAGTATCTCCGCACACCCGGACATTCCCACAGTATATGAAAGAAAGAGCCAATCTCCCCGCAGCCCCGCCTGCAGAGCCCCTCCCCCCCCGTCCCAACTCCTGCAGTCTTGTGCAAGATATATACACTCTATGCAGTATTTTAAGTTGTATGAGTCGAAGTCTTGCCGATATCGCCACCTCCCTCTGGGACGCTAGCACCTCCACCCACGCCTCATTATCTATTTCTAGACCATCCGCTATCCATTTCTCCTTGAGGAACTCGAGGGGATCCGGAGGATTATTGATCAGTTTCTTATATGTGAGTGAAATGGCGTGTTCCGGCATGTAGCCAGCGAGCAATCTATCCTCAAGTGGGGATGCCTGTGGGGGCTTGGTCCCTGGTGGTATGTTGGCCTGAAGGGAATGCCTAATCTGCAAATATCTGAAATATTCGGTGTGCGCCAACTCGTACGTGTCTTGCAGGTATGCAAAGGATCTAACCCCCTCGGGCCCCCAAAGGTCCTTGACCTGCGAGATGCCAATAAGGTCCCATCCCCGGAACCCCTTTGTATGTCCCAGGCTGCCCAGTCTTTCAGAGGCCCAGAGTGGAGTTGCCATTGTCAGAGTATTAGCCCAGCCGAGCTTGCGGTGCGCCGCGTGCCATATCTGCACCGAGTGTTTTGTCGGTCCCGTAAGCTTACATTTACCGAGTTTGGAATAGAGTGTGACCTCATAATTCCCACCTGGGAGCAACCATCTGTCCATCCCGTAAGCGGGGTCGTTGCCGTCCCTATACGTCCCTTGGTTTATCGCCGACAAGTGGGCTGCCCAATAGTACTTGCGGATGTCCGGGAGGGCTATTCCCCCGTCGTACCATCCCAGTGTGAGCTTGTGCAGCGCAATCCTAGGTGTGCCTGCCCAGAGGAGGGACCGCTGCGCCGCCTCTATAGCCATGAAATATGAGTTCGGCACGAGATCTGGGTAGTTTTGGAGGGCATAAATAAACCTCGGGAGCGTAAACATTTTGAAGAGGGCCGTGCGGCCCAGCAGGGACAATGGGAGTTTCTGCCACGTATTGGAGTCCCGTTGAAGCCGTCGCAGGGGTGGTAGTAAATTCCTCTTGTACGTGAGCGTTTTATCAAGTGAGACAAAGACTCCAAGGTACCTGAACCCGCCCTCTGCAAAGGTAAGTGGGCAATCATTGGGAAGCCTGGGAGGGCTGCCATGAAGGACATAAATTTGGGACTTGCCCCAATTGATGCGGAACCCCGAACTTTTGCCGAAGCTCGTAAATATGTCCATGGCTACCACGATTGACTTCCGCGGTTGGGTTAAATAGAGGAGGATATCATCAGCGTAAAGAGAGATTTTGTCCTCCCAGCCGTCTGCCCAGCGCATCCCAGTGAGGGAGATGTCCTGCCTGATCCACACAGCGAGAGGCTCAAGGGTGAGCGCAAACAGGAGGGGCGAAAGCGGGCAGCCCTGCCTGGTCCCCCTTTCTAGAACGAAGACCTCCGAGACCTTATTGTTAATCACAACCTGCGCCAAGGGTTCAGAATAAAGAAGATGCACCCACGCTATAAAGAGGGGGCCAAAGCCCAGTTTACGGAGCACCGCTATCATGTAGGGCCACTCGAAGGTGTCGAATGCCATGGAGGCGTCAAGTGACATCACCACCGCATCCTCTCGTATGGTGTGGCACCTCCCCAGTACACCGATCAGGCGTCGGATGTTGAGGGCCGTATTACGATGGGACATAAAGCCAGACTGGTCCGGGTGGACCAACGCGGGGAGAACAGCGTGTAGCCTATTTGCAAGAGTTTTCACCAATATTTTCGGTTCCGCATTTAGTAGCGAGATCGGTCTATATGAGGAGCAGAGCTCCCTCGGCTTCCCGTCTTTCGGGATAGCCACAATAGTTGCTATGCGCTGGTCTCGCGGCAGTAATCCCTTAGCTTTGCTCTCCTCGAACATTCGTTGGAGGTGCAAACTAAGGGTGTCAGGTTTCAGCTTGTACAGCTCGATCGGGAGGCCGTTAGGTCCAAGGGCTTTGCCCGGGCGAAGGTCAACTATCGCACGCTCTAATTCGGCTGCGGCGAGTGGAGCCTCAAGTGTCTCTCTTTCGACCTCCGACAGGCATGGCATACGGATATCCAGCAGAAGGGCCATAGAGTACTCCTCAGAGCAATCCGTCCCTCTACTGTATACCTGTCGGAAATGCCTCGCAAACTCCGCTGTGATCTCGCGGGGTTCCGTAACAAGGGTCCCCGCCGCCGTTGCAATTTCTGGTACCACTTTGGTGGCCCTCTGTTTTTTCTCGAGCCAGGCTATAAGCTTACCCGCTTTGTCTCCTTGATCGTAGATCCTACCCTTGATCGTAGATCCTACCCGCCTTGTGGTGGGCCACCACTTGGGCCGTCTGCGTGACCAGCTCCCTATATTCCGCAGTTTTGAGTCGCAACCGATGTTGCGCATCAGGGTCACTATCCGCGCACGCCGCCTCCTCCAGCGCCCGTAGGTCAGTCTCCACGGAGGTTAGCTGTGCCACCCTTTCCTTACGGCTGCCTGAGATGGCTGATAGGGCCTCTCCCCTAAGCACTGTTTTAAAGGCCTCCCACAGAGTAACTGAGGAGCATACCGGTCCGACATTTTGTTCGAAGTATTGCGTTATGGAACGGGTCAGTTTTTCCCTGAGATCCTCATTTTTAAGGTACCAGGCATTAATTGGAAGCACACATCCCTCCCGTCCCCGACCCAGCGTGATGTGTATATAAACTGGCGAATGGTCGAAGATCCCGCGTGCCAGGTGCGAGGCATCGCGTATCACCATGTCATGCTGTAATGGAGTCAATACATAATCCAGGCGGGAGGAGTGATGTGGCCCGGAGTGGAATGTAAATTGCCTGCCCATGGGATGCAGTAGCCGCCATAAGTCTGTGAGCCCAAAGGCATCGAGGAAGTCTGTCAACCACCTCTGCCCCGTGGGCGTTTCCCTAGGGGGATGTCGGTCCTGAGTTCCAGAGACTACCGCATTGAAGTCTCCTCCTATGATCAATTGACCTTCCGGTAGGGAAAGCAGGAGCCTACCCAGATCCGTGTAGGATTGCGTTTGTAGACCTGGGGGGACATATGCAGATACAAGATTTAATCTACGGCCCTCCCACCTCCCCAACATTGCTGCGAAGCGGCCCAGCGGGTCAGTCTCTGTGCAGTCAATATGAAGGGGCAGGGAGCGACGCAGAAGGATCCCCACTCCCCTGGAGCCAGAGGTGAAGCCGGAGTGTACCGCCAAAGTGTATCCCCATCTGTTGAGGGCCTGACATGCATTCCCCATCAGGTGCGTTTCTTGTAGGAACACTACATCAGGAAGGTGTCGTTTAATAAACTGCAGAACTATCGTACGTTTGAGCCCATCCCCCAGCCTGTTCACGTTCCACCCGAGGACCTTAAGACTTTTCTCCCATGTGCTAGCCATATCCATTACTGTAGAGGCTAGCCAGCCCCTGCGCACCTGTGTAGCTGCTGACCCTGTAAAGAGTGCCAATGTGTGACCATAAAACCTTCCCAACTCCCCTCCCTCCCGCCCACCAATCCACCATTATACAACCAAACAGAACATACACGGGACCCAATACCCCGAATCTGGTCCCGACTTTCACACAGGCCTTAGCAAAAAATCCAGTCCCCACCCCCCGTGAACGCAACCCCCCCCACCCTGCTCCCTGCTCTGTAGGTTTTAAGCTACCCACCGCCCCAATTAGCAGAGCGCCTGTCGCCCGCCCCCTCCCCAGAGAGAGATAGCCACCCCTCCCCTGGAGAAACATCCCTGATGGGGGAACATGAGCCGGCCCCAACTCCGACCGCCGTGTCCGTGTTGCCCAAACTATAAGTCCCTTAATTTATGTAGCATTCGAGGATCAGTCATTGCCCCACGTAGGCGAGCGGCAGAGGGGTCCACCTCCCACACCCTTGACACTACCCCGAACCCTGTGCATGTCTCACACTTTACTGTTCGGAGAGACGTAGTTCCACAGACTGAGGCCTCATCATGCCGCCGTTCACTGGGGTGAGTCCCAGCGGGGACTATTCGATCTTGAACGCCAGGTCCTTTGGCTCCGCTCGTCGTCCACTGGTCTCCCCTCCGTCGAACCCGGGGAGGCGGCTCCGTCCTCTCCCCCGTGATTGCTGGCACGCTCCAGCTGCTCGTCCGCTGTCGTCGTGTCGAGCCATTCCTGAACCGCCGCCGGCGAGGTGAAGAAGTGGGACCTGCCCCCGCGATTATCTTCAGTTTGGCTGGGAAGAACATCATGTACTTGATACCCCGCTCCCTGAGTGCCGCCTTGACCCCCAGGAAGGAGCGTCGCTCTTGCTGGACTTTCAACGTGAAGTCGGGAGAAAACCGGATAAGGGCTCCTTCGCAATGTAGGTCCCCATGTTGTCTGACCATCTGGAGGATGGCGTCTCAGTCTCGAAAGTTCAGAATTTTTGCAATGATTGTTCTCGGCGGGGCCCCCGGTTTGGGTCTGGGGAGCAAGGCTCTGTGGGCTCGCTCAACGGTAAATAGCTTGGACAATCGCTTCGGGTTTAGGTGCCTGAGAATTAAGTCTTCGAGAAATAGCTCCACACTCTGCCCCTCCATTCCCTCCGGCACCCCAACGACGCGGATGTTACTCCTCCGGGCCCTCCCTTCCTGGTCCCCGAGCCGAAGAGCCATTTGGCGGTGTTGGAAGACGAGCTCGTTCACTCTTCCCTTGAGCCGTTTTTCGGAGGCCTGAAGCGCCTTGATGTCTGCCTCGTTGGTTTTCGATCTCTCCGTGGTCCGGCCAAGGTCAGCGCGAAGCAGATTAACCTCGATGGATATCTTGTCCATTTTTGTCTCTAGGTTGGTGCCCAGCGTCTGTATCGCGACCATTATGGATGTTAGGGAAGGCTCCTTTTGGTTCGCGGCGGAATCCACCGCCGCTTCAGGTTGTGACGGACCCTTAGGCACCACGTATTTGTCCAGGTTATTAGTCTGCATTTTTGTTCTCACCTTAGGCCGCATGTTGGTTCTCCGCCTCCGCAAACCAGGGTCTGCGCCCCAGTCCAAGCGCCAAAAGTCGTTGGTGGGTCCTCAGCACCACCGCAGCTCCGTGCCGCGCATTAGAGCCGGACCGAAGGCCGGCACCGCCGCCACACCGGACCTTGCGGCCCACCACTCCCGGCCTCTAGCAGCCGATCGGGGCTTCTCACACAGCAGGGACAGGCGCAGCCCAACTGGCCAAGCCAGATCCCAGCGGGGGGACAGCGAGCCCCGCACCTGAACGGAGGACCCAGTCCCGTACTTATCGTCGTGCCACGTCGCAGTTCCTTCAGGGAGGCATACACTCGGCCCCTCGCAATTCAATCAGTGGCACCTCGGGCCGTGTCGCGCTCCTCCTCGCCACCCACCTCGACTGGGCCTGCACAGCTTGTCACCGGGGCCTCTCCCCTTCGTGCAGGGCGACGTGGAACTCCCACAGCAGGTCGGCCGCAACGCAGGCCGAGGCTCACGCCGCTCCCCCGCAGGCCGCGAGGTCCCTCTCCGATGTGATCGCCAAATCTCGCGGGGCGGAGGGCAGAAACGCAGCCCGTCCTCCACCTCAGGCCCAGCAGCGAGGAGAGGCCCCGTCCCTGTCAGCGCGAAGTGTAGGCCGCAGCCGGGGCCTCCCGTAGTCCCGCTCCCGGCCTTCAGGCTCCAGGCCGCAGTCTCAGGTCGGCCGCCGTGCCGGAGAGCGCCGCGATCTGTACCCGTCGGACCCAGACCCCGCTCGACTCGCGGAGCAGGAGCGCAACAGGTAGGGTAGCTGGTGCTGCCGCGTGAATGCGTACAAGCTCGGATTTGGTGCCGGATATTAGGGAACAACAACGGTCCCGGCGGAGCTCGGTGTTTAGGCGGCCATCTTCATCGGCGCCTGGCCACGCCCCGCAAGTCGACTTTGTTAAACCATTTTCTTAGTATATGGTCTGGTACGCCCCTAGGGCTACAGCCATATTTGTGCTTAATTTATTAAGAACTGTTTACATTTGAATGTGTATCTGGGTTCTAATCTCATAAAGAGATTAGTAGAGTGTATCTAGAAATAAATACATATATATTTGATATATATACCTGTGTGGTGTCCTTTTCATTTGGTAATTCAAGAGATTATAAGGTAAAACAAGCTGCTTTACATTCCTCAGAGACTTAGCCTGAAGGCTGCTCTCCACAGCTACCACTAGGATAGCTTTCTTTAAAAGGTTGTCTTAAACCTATCTACCATAAGAGTCGAATTGGACTGGTGCAAGGTGGCCACTATAACTAGTGACCAGCATATGCCAGGCCAACTTCTCACACCAAACACCTAGTGAAGAAAATGCACCTTCATACATCGCAGACCTCTTCCCCCGACAACACGTTCATGAACCCCCCCCCCCCCCCGGTGGCAGAGGAGGGCTGCACTGTGCCCTTCTCTGAATTATTTTTGAATCACAGATTGCGGGATTGCGGTATTGGGGCAGACGGAGCGTGCCTACGATAAAAGGCTGGCTGGCTGACGTAACATATGGACAAACAGTTAAACACATTCTGGGAGTTGATGCCGTCAGCATCCCGACCTCGCGATATCTGGGAGCCGTTTGTGCAGTGGGCTCAGGAGCGTCAGGACATAGAGACAAATGATGACACTTTGGATGGGTAGCCTCTGGGGTTGGTGGAGGGGGGGCTTGGGGAGTTTCCGCAAACAGTTGAACCACTCTGTTTTCCCTACGCTATGAGCTAGAATAAAGTCTAAGGTCAACTGTACGGGTTGAAGCGGAACAGTACGACAGCTATGATAATTACCTGTGGGTCCTGAATGTTCGAGTCTACATGAAATTGTGTTAATGTGCGTAGCCCCTGTAACTTACGGACTTATTCTAACAATATGCTTTGTCCACTATGGAATTGACAGGACCGATATTGAAATATGTACATCTCTGTATGGCACCTGACAACACCATGTATATGGATATGCTACAACAATGAATGGTTATGTTGGTTGTATTGTTTTGTAATTATTGCAGATATAACTAATAAAAAAAAAAAAAAAAAAAAAAAAAAAAAAAAGGTTAGCAGGCGTAGAGATTAGCCATGCATCAGTTCAAAACTAGAGCACATCAAGTAGGTGAGAGCCTTATTAAGGTCCCGCTGCAGCATTAAAAAATGTATTGCCGGGAACATTTTTATCAGTCCCTTTAAAGCATAAGGCATAACAAAAGGTGATTTGAAAACAGATTGCTGATCAGGCAACAGTAGAAAGGCCGAAAGATAACCCTTAAATAACTGTCACCACAGTAAGGCCTTGGTGGGCTACAGAGACAAAACAATAACATGTCAGACAAGTCTGCCAGTAAAGAATGTAAAAGGAGGAAAACCTAACAACAAACTATTTTGGGAAGATTAGCAAAGGCTGTCAACTTTCACCATTCAATCTGCGCACTTAGAGGTGTACGTTTGCAGGCTCGGGTGCTTGGCCCTGCTGCTGCAACAGGAGGTCCCAGCCCCAAAACAGTCAGCCAAATCGGAGGACATATGCTCGTGGTCAGAAGTTCGAGATATCACACACTCCTTGCCCAGTCCGGAGCCACTAGGATGACTTGGGATCAGTCTTGCTTGATCTTTTTCCAGTACATTGGGCAGAAGAGATTGGGTTGGAAAGGCATACAGATGTCCCAAGCCCCAGTCCAGGCAAAAGGCATGTCCGAGGGAGAACCGCCTTGGGAACTCCAATGCGCAAAAGCTTGGACCTACACATTTTCAGCTGCGGTAAATCGATCGAGCCAGGGTTCACTTGATTGTTGGAAGATGCCCTGTGCCACCTCACAGTGTAATTGCCATTTGTAATTCGCTAGGCAACATCGACTGTGTTTGTCCACCCAGGCATTTAAAGATCTTACCAGGTGCTGGGTGATAAGGGACATGTCCTAAGAGTTCAGCTATTTCGAGAGATGTAGATCCTCCTGACACAGGACCCAGGACCCCATACCTCCTTGTTTGTTGCAGTACCACATGGCGGTCATGTTGTCCGTGAGATCCTGTACCCAACCCTCCCAATAGTCAAAAGGAATACCTTTACGATCAAGCGAATAGCCTCACAGCCGCCCTCACTGAGACCCATATCAAATACTGAAACATCAGGATCACTGCCCAAATGTTCTTGACTCGTTGGGGCGAGGGAAGGCTCTGAAGCACACCTAGTCAGGATGGCTCGGATGAAGGGGGGCAGTTGCAAAGGAATTAGGTGTGACTTTGGTACACTGATGGAAAAGTGCAACAATGTCAACAGGTCAGCCATCGTCTGGAGGTGTTTCAAGACCGTAAGAAGCAAACCTGCCTTCATCAACCAGTCGTTATGGTATGGAAGACTGTTATTCCTGGACCCCACAGATGGGTTGCAACCACCATCAACTTTGTGAACACCTGTGATGCATTGACAAGGCCAAAGGGGAGCACTGAGAGCTAAAAGGGCTATTGGACAACTTGAGACTGCAATTTAAGCCTGTGGGATTGCAGGACGCGGATGTGGAAATAGTCATACTGCAAATCCAATGCCTCCATCCAGAGCAGACAGAACTTGGGCCAGTGTGAGCATTTTGAAACTGTCCTTCAGGAGGAAGAAGTTCAGAGGGCAAATATCTAGGATGGGTAAAACGCCTCCATCCTTTTTAAGCATAAGAAAATAACACAAGTAACAGCCAGTATAGATCTCTGATGGTGGCACCCTAAATATGGCTCCCGTGGCCAAAAAAGCTTGAACTTCCTCTCAGAGTACAGACAAGTGGTCCTCTGGAAGGTGTTATGGTGTGGGAGGCATAATTAAGGAATGTGACAGGAAGGGAAGGGAGTAAATATGTTCCACAATCTAGAGCACCCACTGGTGTGATGCTCCTCCACTGGGGGAGGTGAAAGGTGATGCAACCTCCCATTGGGCAATTGTGCACTGCCAAAGAGAACATAAAGCAGTTTTGAAGCAGCTGAAGAAGGGGGGGGCATTTGGGTAGAACATTACCTCTAGGGGCATGGATGCTGGCAGTCCGATTCCCAGCCTCCACCTCGAAAAGATAGAATTTTGTTATTGAGGCATATTCAGGGGTTTCCTCTTTTGGTATTCCCTTCCGGAGCCTCAAAAGAGATGAAATCGTTGAGGAAACTGGCACACGGACGAGGCGAGCCCAAGCGAGTGAGCTGGTGCCTTGCTGTCCTTAAAACCGCTCTAGGGCTGAATCCACTTAGTCTCTGAAGATATGGGTCCTATCGAACTGCATGTCAATCAGAGACTGGTGGATGTTGCAGGAGAATTTTGAGGAGCAGATACAAGCATGGTGTCTTAGCTGCCCAGGTAGTCAGCGGTGATCAGATCCGATCTTATTAAGTACTTTTCATCTTGAATAAGGTGTAATACGTTTTGTGGCTGAATGTCATCTGGGATGGCTGGCAAGATGTATGCCACACTCTCTTACAGTGTGTGTATCTCGCAAGTAGACAGCTAGTTTTCACAGACCTTAGTGCAAAGCTGTACAGGAGAACATCCTTTTTTGAAAAAGGTCTCCATACACTTAGACAATTTGGCAGGGTGATCAGAAACGCGTTTGGGTTTAATCGGTGAGTGGGGGTTTGGCTCTCAGGAGAAGGGTGTAGCAGGAGGAAGGCAGAGTATCTAGGCACAGGTATGTGCCATCTTGCAATCTGCCTGTTCAAGGCAGGAAAAAGCCTGGTTTTGACCAGATGCCCAAAAGTGTGAGTGTTTATACCTTGTTAAATGGCAGGAGAGGCTCTTGCATGGTTTGCCCCAGGTGTAAAACAGTAGAATTCTTCACTTCAGTTGAAGGAAGAGTCAAATCCAAAACTTCAGCTGCTCTCCTGATCACAGTAGCAAAGGAGACAGACTCCTCAGTGGCCACAGGAGGTGGGGGCAAGTGGATGCCAGCATAATGCGAGGTATCCAGGCCGCCAGCATCCTGCAGGTCATAAAATGGGTTTTCATTGTCATAGAGAGGGGATTGTCAT
Source organism: Triturus cristatus (assembly GCF_964204655.1). NCBI lineage: Eukaryota > Metazoa > Chordata > Amphibia > Caudata > Salamandridae > Triturus > Triturus cristatus. The sequence goes on from NC_140592.1 coordinate 640,282,314, forward strand.
TATTGTCATATTCATGTAGGCTGTGTTGAAGCGCCTGCAAGTCGGACATTAAATAAGGGTGGATTCGGAGTGATGTTGTTGAAAGTCAATCTGGATTCACTTCAGAGTCCAAAATGGCTTTCGTCTACCTCTCCGACGTCAATGGTTGGTGCTGCCAGGTGGGCTGTGGTGCCACAAGAGATGTGGAGTGCAGCTTCAGGCCCAAAGCCAAAACCGGCATTGGGTAAAGTCTAGTCGAACATTATGGTATGGATCCGGCCGACCGGCTGGTGGCCATCTCATATCCTTAGGGCCCAGAGGTCATCCAGAGGGATCCAATCAGGTACCATATATTCGTGTATGGCCTCTCAAAATTTCCTGATTTGTTGCAGCAATGCCGCAGGGCCAATGAAGCAGGGTGCAATGGGATCAAGGTCCTTAACCGTTCCAGGATTGGAGACCAATTTCATAGCCTAGAGTTAAACAAGAAGTGCCCAACTCCAAGCCATGAGAGTGGTGGGACGAAGTACAGCTGTGATTGGTGCACTCATTTTTATTAGATTTCTTGGAGTTACCGAATGATCTAGATTTCAATGAAGACCAGTCACGGGGCGGTCTCAGGAGCAGGGCTGCACCAATGAATTCAACTGAAACCGCCATTTCTGACTTCTTTCGGTATTCCATCAAGTAGAGCTTGGTTTTGTAACTCCTTTTGAAACCTTTTATGTGGAGACATGTTCCTAGCACAATGGAGATTTTGAGGAAAAAAATAATTTTCTGTTGGAAAAATGACAGAGCTAGGGTGCTAGCTCTTGATCTGCGGTACGCGCAAAACGACAGTAACTGACGTCGGTGAGCAGAGATGGCGCAAATTTAGAGGCCTCAACATCATATAGTGGCACCGACGTCATATATGGGGAGGGATGGACTAACCCAACACAAAGCCCCATGACGCCACCTACCATGGGCACTTACTATGAAAATCTTTCCTATCTAGTCTGGTGCCAGAGGAAATTCACAAGGTGAGGAATCAGCAGTTAGAAGTCTCTACCAGAAAAATGTTCTTCTATTCTGTATTCCCACAAATCTCTAAATAAATAAAAAATTATCCCACTTCTGTGGCTCCCTAGTGCCCGCACAACACCCAAGTAATGCAACCCTTGAAACATCACATTCCGTGCTGCAAAGTAAAATAGTTTTTTACAATGTGGTTAGCTGTGGAATTTGGTGCCTAGCTCAGCCGCAAACCTACCAAATGCAATCATTTCCGGAAAGTAGATACCTAGAGGAGTCCAGGGTGGTGCAATTTGTGTAGATCACTCAAAAGTTTACTTATCTAAATGGCCTTGCAAATCTTCTACCAACCAGCATTCCCACACTTCCCCCAATAGAAAATGCTAAACCCACTTGTGACAGTAGCCCTGGAGGCCACAATATGAAAGGCCCCAAAAAGCACTACTGACAGGTTAGATATATCCACTCAAAACCGGCCCTTTTTTTGCAGTGCGGGTAGCTGTCGATTTGGGCCAGGGGTCCGCCATCACCAAGAGAATCCAACCAAACCCAGACATTTCTGAAAAAAGATGGTCTGGTTTGTGAGGATACCGTTAACTTTTCTTATATAGACTGCACTTCAAACATCAAACTGTAGCAAAAACATGCATTTTTCTCACATTTCTGTAAGAAAAAATTTGAGAATCTGAAGGGATCCACAAATTTCCTACCATTCAGTCCTCCCACACTTCCCTATAAAAACATTACCCCACTTGTGTGGGTGGGCCAAGCGCCAATGATATAACAGGGACCAAAACACAATGTGGAGACATCAACACTTCCAACTACAAAAAGGGCCTGATTTGGTGATTTTGGTAGCTGCGGTATTCAAGCCTGGGCTCAGCCTGCCAGCAAACCCTACCAAACACAGGCATTTTTTAAAACTAGATATCAAGAGAGCCCTGGGCAGTGTGCCTCCTGTAGATCCAACAATGACCTGCAAACCTCAAACTTTGCCTAAAATCATGCATTTTCCTTTCAATTATGTGCCAGATATTTCCTGAATGCGTAGAGATCCACAATATTACTACCACCTAGCGTTCCAACGCTTTTTCCAATAAAAGATCACCTCAATTATGTGGCTGGCCTATTGTCTTGTTCCTGGTTCATTTTGGGGGCACCAAGCACAGTACCACTGGGAATGCTGGGTAGTAGGAATTGTGTGCATCCTCACAAATTCTGGAATTTCAGGTCATAGAAATGTGAAGAAACAGTGCAATTTTAGGAAAAGCTTGAGGTTTGCAGGGAATTTAGGGTAAGAAAAATGAATGGGATCCACACAAGGCACCCTAGACTCCTCTCGTGTCTAGTTTTCAGAAATTTCTATGTTTCATAGGTTATTCTGGAGGTTGCAGAGCAAGGACAGGAATAGGACAGCCATTCAGCATGGCAACTAAGAGAAAAGTTGGACTGACCCCCACTTTACCAGGTTGTATGTCAAAACTAGACCCAAAGGAATCCAAATTAACTCTTGCTTGGCATGGGAATGGGGATGTTCTGCACACCCAGGCAGGCAGAAAAACTGTTGGGGCTTTATGGGTGGGAGATAGGCCTAATGCCAGGCCAGTCTATCCGTACTACATTTTTTACCCTAAAACAAAAAGGTATAGCCCGGTTGTATAGTAAGCTTTTTAGCCTTCCCCAAGGACAGAACTTTGATACAGCCCACAAACCCCAGGGGTCTGTCAGAAATACTGCTGGGCTCGTTCTAGCTTGGTGGCACAGCTCAATGTGTGGTCAGGCACTCCCCTACCACTTTTTTTGGTTTTGCCCACTTTATCCTTGATGGTCTAGTGGTGTTTTTGCTTCCAGGCAGAGGGAGTATACCGGGGAGTAACTCCCCCAGTCTGACCCCAGGGCGAGCAACCCCACACCTTCTCTTGACCCCGGTCACTATTGGGCTTTCTATTCCACCGGAATTGTAGGCACACACACTCTATCCCCCCCACACCGGAAGAGCAGAAAGACTATTATACCCAGGTTAAGAGAAGACCCACAGGCTAATACCCAAAAGTTCTCCCTTCCTTCATAGAACAACAGTGTGTGACATTCCCTGGTGACTAGTGGGCTTTCTGACCACCCCAGGAGCAGATTGGATGGGGGGTGGGCAGGCTGGAGGGTATCCCCTATCCAACCCAGGGAAGAAGAAAGATTGATTTGCAGTGGGGAAGCACAGGCCCATGTCTAGGGGGACTGCTACACCTACAAAGGTATATCCCTGGTGTCTAGTGGAGTAGATCACTGCTTGTGGATCACATACTCAGCGCAGTCCCCAAGCGGGGATCCACTAGGAAGAGACAGCTGAGGAATGGGGACATTGTTCCCTTTCAAACACTGCCTCTCACCTGTTGATTGGAGCGCAGGCAGAGTTATGCCGCCAGGCATAGATCGAAAGCAGACAGAGGCATTAAGTGTAGTCTACTTTGACTTTCGTTTTGCGGTCAGGTCGGTGCACTGTGCTTGCTGGTGTAACAGCAAAACAAATAAAAAAACACTCCGGACAAGAGGGAAGCTCTTCCATCATGCCTAGACTGAGCTCTAAAAAAAATGTTTCTCATCTTCAAAACAAAGACATTTTCTTTTCAGGTAAAGAGGATGACCAGTTGACGTCCTCCGCACTGTGAAGGTAGTGCCGAGGATGTCAGAGGGTCGTTCTCCGCTTTTAAGCGGTTAAAAGCCTACACAGCAATATGTTAGCTATCAAGTTTGTATGGGTATGCCTTGACACCCAGTCCTTAGATCAGTTGAAGGACGTACGCTTGGTAGGAGAGCTCCCACGAAGGAGAACTGGGAGGTCCTTGTGAGTTAAATTAGAGACCAGTAAGAGAAACTGAAGAGAAGGGAATAAACTATGATTGACTCTGGGGAAGGTACCCAGAAACTGAGCGCTGTAGCGCCAAGGTTTTCTTAGCCCCTAGGCACAGGTTTTCCTCCCCAAATTCACTTTCCAGCATTTTCCCAAGGCAATAACCACCACTGATTTCTAATGTGCCATTGTCACCATCTCCAAAAGTTATTCCCTTGAAAAGTTAAATGCAGCGGTGACCCTGAACTTGCAGTTGGATCTCCCTAAAGCTAAGGCTGGGAAGAGAAGAAGGTCATCAGTTTGAGAGAGAGAAGCTGAGATTAGCTCACCAAGAACAAAAGGAAAGGAAGATGGAAAGACAGGAAGAATGGACGGAGGACAGAAAGAGGGAGAGCGTGGGGAGATATATAGGGAGAGGAGCAGGGAAAGGAGAGAATATTGGGGAGAGAGCAAAAGAGTCAGAAAGAGAGAGGACATAGCTTTAGAAAAAGAGAAGCTCGGGTGGCAGCTTAGACAGCTACATATGGGAACAATTATTCCAGCTCCTAGGGAGTTCCCACCAAGATTACAAAAGAACTGGTGAACATGTATGTGGAGGGACAATACATTTTGAAAGGCTTTGTGGGTCTTTAAATTGCTTGTAAGGCTCAGGCTTGAAATCTGTCAAAGGCAGCCACTCTCATGAGTTGTTTGCCCATGGAAGATATTGCAGTCACTGGAAGGATGCCTGAGGTGGAACAAATTATTTAGGAGTTAAAAGATGCTCTAATCAGAAGGTCTGGGCTGAATCCAGTTTAGTATCTAAAAAGGTTTAATAACAGTTGGTGGGGCGTGGCCGAAGGTGTCAAGATGGTGGTCGCACTTTGAGAGTGCTCTGGACCCCCTCCCTCATCCGCCTTCCATCCGCCACTATCTGAAGCCATACTCCCTCGGTTTTTGCTGCAAAGCTCCCCGTGCCTCACCAGCCTGCTCCCGGAGTATCTGCGACCAGGAACAAAGCCTTCAGCAGCCGGTTCTGTCCCTCCGGCCGGCCTCTGCAAATTCAAAATGGCGGCCCCACCGGCGTCCCGCTCCGGCACTTCGGAGCTCGGACGCCGCTGATTCTTTCGCGGCCGGGGTGGCGGAGTGGGCGGACACGCGCCCGGGGGGAGCTCCGTCCCTGCGTCTTCACTGTTGGGCTGAAATCTGCGGGGGAGCGGCTATCCCCGTGCCGCGGTTGTGCGGCTGGTGCCGGTCCAGGCCCACCGAGAGCTCCGTTGAGGTGGCGGCTGAGATCAGCGAGGAGCGGCTGTCCCCACGCTGCGGTGTGCAGGCAAGTGACTGTCTGGGCCCGCCGGCCTGCGTGCGGTGAGTGCGGGGCCGGGGGCGTGTGGGGGCTCAGCTGCCAGTGTCAGGCAGCGGTGACCGGGGAGGCTGACCTGTGGCAGGGCCGCGCTTGGTCTCCCAAGTACGGCTGGGTGTTCAACTCCATTCCCGGCGCGGCGAGGCCTGCACTGTTCAGTTCCCCTGGCGGATTTGGCAGGTGTTGTTGCTGCTGCAGGGGGCCCGGAGAGGGATCGCTCTGGCGGTCCTGCATTGACTAGGAAGTGGCCGACGGAGGGAGAACGTCTGGCCAGGACTGTGACTGGGGGGCGGCCTCCCTCTCTTGCTTCTTCGGTGCCCTCCCCCCTGGCCCAGACTTGCTCAATCAACAGCGGGGGCCTGTAGCTTAAGACTACTTCGGGCGCTGCCCGTCGCTGCGGCCCAGGGGTCCTCGCTTATAGCTCTCCCCAGTGTGGCCCCGAGGACTACGGGCCTGCTTCGGCCGCCTGTTCTGTGGAGCGGTGGAGTACGAGTTGGCCATTGCTGCTTGTCCCGTGGCTGGAGCGTGCAGAGCCCCTCCCGCCTGCCGCAGGTCGGGTCAGGAAGCCAGGAGGTGTGCTGTTTCGGCTACCAACGCGGGTAGCGGAGGGCGGGCCCTGGGTCCGGCTGGGGGCCTGTTCTGGCTCCCGGGGGCGCTGGCGGCTGCGGAGACGAGTCGAGGGGCCGCTGCTTGTGCTGTGGAGGGTCCTGGTGAGTGGGGTTGGGGGTTGGGGATCGGCCACTATGACGGGTGGCACGGCGGAGGGGTGACCTGGTGCCCCCGCCCCCCTCCCCTCTCTCCGTTGTCGCCTCCACTCCTCCTACAGTCTGAGATCCGATCCTTCCGTCCTCCATCAGGGCCGGCGGTGGGCTAGCTCCTCTGTCAAAACTGGTTGCGATCACCTGGGCACGCCAGCGCTCCCTGTATTCTTGGATCCTCAGGAACTGGGGTTGGGGGTGTTTCCCCTTGCCCTAGGCCGGTGGAGGCATCCGGAGAGGGACGCTGGGGTGGAGCTCGGACACCGTATCGGGTGGTGGTGGGACGACGCCTTCTACCCCCCTTGGTGGACTTGCGGGCCTCGCTTTCCTCTGCACCACGCTCCCAGTCGGGGGGTGCGTCCTTGGATTGGTTGGTGGGAGTTTGAGGATCCTCCTTCCCACCTGCTCCCGGGCCTCGACCCCTCTTGGGCCGCCTGTCCATTCCTGCCCCCTGGGGGTGAGTCTGCTCCGCTTGGACGGGGGGACCGGTCTCGGCCAGTGCTGCTGCAGTGGTCACCTGAAGGGGTGGCCATTTTCTGCTGGAACGTCTATCGCAACCCTTGAGTTGTCGAGCGGGGCCTGTCTCTCCGGGAGTTGGTGGGGGATCTTGGGCGCCCGGACCTGAGTATCGACCGTCTGGGTGTCGACAGCCCCCCCTCCTCCTCTGTGGACAGGTTGCCCGCCAGGCCTGAGTCCATAGGATCTGGCCCTGGTGGCCATGGGCAAGAGTCGCACCCAGCAGGCTTCGGCCCCACCAAACCCAAACGAAAAATGACTGATTCACCACGTCGGACAGGGACCCTGGCGGCGGGGCACCCGGCAAGTCGGGTGCCCCCAGGAGCGACCTCACCGCCATCCTGCAGGCGATGGGAGCATCGCAAACCTCAGTCGAAAATAAGATCGGAGAAATACGGGTTGACATGGCTCACCTTCGTCAGGATCTGCGCAACGCGACAGCTCGCGTCTCGGAGGCGGAGGCCCGTATCTCTACCGCGGAGGACGACATCGGCCAACTTAAGACCCAGGTGGCACGCCTTCAGACCCAGACCTCGGAGCTCCATCGCCGGGCTGAGGATGCTGAAAATAGATCACGGCGCAACAACCTCCGCCTTGTGGGCTTTCCTGAGGAAGTGGAACAGGGTCGAGTGGACACATTTGTGGAAACCTGGGTGCGCTCTTGGATGCCTAAGGACTCCCTTTCGTCCTTGTTTGCCATCGAGCTGGCCCATCGCTCCCTGGCTCCCAGGCCCCTGCCTGGTGCCCCGCTCGTCCCATAATCCTTAGGGTCCTCAACTTTCGGGACAGAGACGCTATCCTAGGGGCAGCCAGAGAGTGGGACCCGTTGCAGTTTCAAAACGTCTGAATCATGGTCTTCCCGGATTACCCAGGGAGGGGCAGGCTCAGAGGCAAACCTACGATGATGTAAAACAGAAACTCCGGAGCCTGGGTCTGCACTATGGCCTTCTCTTCCCGGCCCGGCTCAAAGTCCTATTTCAAAACCAAACCATTTTCTTTGACACCTCTCAGGCGGCCTGGACCTGGCTCACGGAGGAGCGGCCTCTCCTGGCTCGGTCGTCCTCCTACCCGTGCATCGGGCCCCTTCACGGCCGTTCCCGACTGCGCCTCGGCCTCAGAGACGCTGGACCAGGTCCCGTAAGAAACACGATCGTCGAGGGGGGGTATCCCCGTCACCGGCTGTGTCGTCCGGGTGCCCCTGTTCCCGGGCTTCGACTCGGGGCTCTGGTTCCCCCGGCTCACCTATCCCGCTGCCGGGCTTGAGCGGGAGGCCGGGCTCCACGGAGGCCTTACTCCGATCTCTCCAGGAGCCCGGCGCTCCATGGATCCGGTGACGGTGAAACAGCATGACAGACACTGGCATCAAACACATCCTAAATTACCTCCTAAGCTCTGGCGCATGATCAGTCCTTCAACCTCTCGGGCAGAGGCAACATGGTCTTGACATTGCCACCGGTGTCTGGACCAGTTCTCTGACTTAATCTCTGGCCGCTGGCAGCTATCGTTGCTCCTTCTTCCTCTTGTACTGGTTGAGGGGGGGTGCCCAGATCTTGGGGCTCACATACGATGTCCGTCTTACTTCTTCCACTCCCGGAACTTTCTTGCAACTCCTACTGTAGGTAGTCGTGGGTGTACTGGCAACGAATGGTGATTCTGTATCCGTACATAAGGAGGGGGGTCCATATCCACCATGTTCTACTTTCGCTAACCGTTTTAGCCTAGCCCCTCGTCGGTTTGTAAGGTTGTTGTTTTGCACTGTTTTTCTTTCCAGGGCGACAGATGCTTCATTTTCAGAAGTGTAGGGTGGGGGGAGTTGGGGGGATTGGGGAGGGGGGGGGGGGTAAGACCGTTGTCTTCCGAATGTTTGTTGTTTTTAGCCGCCCACGGGCCGCTGTTCCTTGTTTTCATTGATAGACACCCACGCACACCTGCCTTCGCCGCTGAAATGACTCACAAGCCCCTGTGCACCTTGCGCAAATGCCTCAGACACGGCAACCCTTTTCCCACCACACACACCACTCCACATGTTGGCGCCTACTCTACATAAGACCCTACACATCCTCTCCTGGAACGTTAACGGTCTTCTGGACCGAATCAAACGTACCGCGGCTCTTCGCAGCGCCCAGTGGCACACCCCTGACATCTTGCTCCTGCAAGAAACGCACCTCCTGGGCTCCCGATGTAACTTTCTCGCCAGATTTTGGCACTCTGGTTTCACACGAGGCTCCAGGGGGGTGTCCATACTGCTCCGGAAGGGTCTTCCCTTCACCTTGTCGCAGGCCGTCACTGATTCACAGGGCCGGTATGTGGCCCTGACGGGCAGGATCGAGGGGCATCCCCTTAATCTTCTGTGTACCTACATTCGTCCCGCCAGCCTGGTCTCTACCCTTAGTCAGTTAACTGTGGTTTTCGCCTCCCTTCCGGAGGGTCGGACGGTGGTTGGGGGCGATTTTAATGCAGTCCTACAGCCCTCGCGTGACACGACAGGCACCCCATCTGTTTCCCGTTTGTCTTCTGCAAAGCGACTATCTGACTGGTCCTCCGCCCTGGGCCTCTGTGACACCTGGAGAGTGTGGAATCCCCGTAAGGAACAGTAAACGCACACCTCTGCAGCCCACCACACGCACTCTCGTATCGATGTGCTTCTATTACCTGCCATAGACTGCCAGTTGATGTCCGGGGCACGATCTTGCCGAGGTGCATCTCCGACCACTCCCCCGTCTCCCTCTGTCTCGGTAATCCCTTTAACGGTACTCGCACGGTATGGCGGATGAATGCCTGGTTCCTGCAAGATGTGCACTTTGTTGAATCCCTCGGTCAGGAATTGAAACATTACTTCTCCACCAATGTGGGCTCGGACTCCTCGCCGGGGACCTTGTGGGAGGCCGGCAAGGCTGTGATGCGAGGGGTGGGTAGAGGTCTGGTCCACGCGAAGCATAAGGAGCAATCCGCCCGGCTGGCTCGGCTGAAAGCTCAGGCAGCGCGGCTGGAAGGCGCCCACACTGACCATGACGATGCCGATTCTACTCGACAGCTCACTTTGATCCGGGAAGAGGTCTGTCAGCTCTCACTGGAATCCGCCAAAATGCTCTGGCGCTCCTCGGTCGCGCGTGTGTATGGCTGGGGAGACACATATGGCAAGTTGTTGCATAATTTGGTGTCCTATCCTAGGGCCAATCGTATTATTCCTGAGATCCGGGGTCAATGGGGGGCTCCTTGCGTCACCTCACTGGCCATTGCCCACACGTTCGCCGACTACTATGCGAAGCTTTATACGGCCCGAGCCCCCCAGTCTTCCCTGGCGGCCCTATTGGCAGACACCGGGACCCACCTGCCCAGTCTTCCCCCGACGGACTCTGAATCTCTCGACCGTCCCATCTCCGCAGAGGAGATACAGGGGGTCATTATACTGTTGCGCACTGGCAAAACACCCGGGCCCGACGGTTACCCCAAGGAATACTATGCGACCTACCGGGACACTTTGGTTCCGTACTTGGTGGAGCTGTTCAAACATGTCATGGAGGTGGGTTCCTTCCCTCCGGAGACGGACGTGTCCACCATTGTAGTCCTTCCGAAGACGCAGCCGCCCTTGCCTGCTCGGACTACCGCCCTATCTCCCTCATTAATACAGAGATCAAACTCTTCACCACGGTGGCGGCTCAAAGACTTCGCCCCCAATTGCAAACACTGGTGCACCCGGATCAATGTGGCTTTATGCCTGCCCGGGGTACTAGGCAGTGCATATGCCGTCTTCACCTTGCTCTGGCACACCGCCACCGTCTAACCCCGTATCTGGCCCTGCTCCTCCTAGACTTCGAGAAAGCCTTCGACACGGTGGATTGGGGTTATCTGGCAGATGTGTTGGAGAGGATGGGTCTCGGACCCGCGTTCCGCCATCTCATCCGGGTCCTGTACTCTGCGCCAAGAGCTAGGGTCCTCATCAACGGCGTGCTCTCGGAGCCATTCCCTATCCAGAGGGACACTCGCCAGGGCTGTCCGCTCTCCCCACTTCTATTTGCCCTGGCAATGGAACCCCTGGCGTGCCTCATCCGCCAAAACCCCCTCATCCGGGTTGGACCTGGGATCAGACCCAGATTGACAAAATAGCCATGTATGCGGACGACGTTCTCCTTTTTCTGGCTGATCCCGAGAGCTCTGGCCCGAGATGTCTGGAGGTTCTCGAGGCCTTCGAGCAAATTTCGGGACTCCGGCTCAACTCGGCAAAATTCACGCTGGTTCCATTGCACCCATTACGTGCGTGCTTCGACTGGCAAACATCCATCCCCCTGCGTAGGCAATCCTTCAAGTACCTGGGGGTATGGATTTCTCTGCATCCGGAGCTTGAGTGGGCCCTGAATATCACACCTTTGGTTAATAGGGCGAAGGCGGACCTCAAGAAGTGGCAACCGCTTCCTCTCAATCCCCTCGGCAGAAGTGCCCTTTTCAAAATGATGGTCCTCCCCCGCTTCTTATACATATTACAAAATGTTACCTTGTATCTCCCAGGGAGCTGGTTCCGGGAGCTGGACGGGGTCCTTACCCGCTTTCTATGGGGAGGAAAGAGGCCGCGAATATCTCTGGCGCACTGCCGCATACCACCGTACGATGGGGGCATGCGGGTGACTAGTCTTCACCTCTACTACCTGGCCACAAGGCTTATCGTGATCCACGACTGGTTCGCGGGCGGCTGGTCCGACCTGGCGTACAGAGTAGAACTCCGGGCATTGGAGTTTTCGCAGCTCCAAGCCTACCTGTAAGGGAGCCCAGTACCGCAGGATCTTCCCCCTGTCACCAGGGCGGTGTTTGTGGCCTGGCGCACCGCACTGAGACATGTAAAGTGGAATCGGAAATTGACCAGGCAGACGCCCCTGTGGAATGGGACGTGGCTGACGGAGGTCTCCTTTCTCCAGGACTTTCGCGGGTGGGACCTCATGGGGATTTCGCTCCTGGGTGACGTTTGGGTGGGGGACCATGTCAGATCTTTTGCAGACCTACAGCACCGCCATTCCCTCCACTCCTCCCAATTCTAAAAATATTTACAACCCAGACATGCCCTTCAGGTCCACATCCCCTCCCGCACATCCTTCCCTGAATTCAGCCCTTTAGAGGCCCAAGTGATGATGGGGAACTTGGATACCTTTAACCAGTGTTAGCAGAGGTCTCAAAGAGGAGTGCTCTATCCCACTTATGGAATTCCTGTAAAATCTGACAGACAATGATCAAGATAAACTTGCAGTCAAGTGGCTAGCTAACAGAATTAACGAAGGGCTAGAGCAGCAAGACTCTAAGCTAACGGAAAAAAAGACCTCTCAGACTGTCTCCAAACCAGAGGCAGGGAAATCCTCAAGGTTACCAAAAGGGCAAAAGGGGGGGGGGGGGGGCGTGTGTGAGTGAAAAGGGTTTCAAGTCAGGAATTCACAAGAAAAATATAGGACAGGAAGGTTCTTCTTAAGCCCAGGGTGATTACTTCCATTCAGTGTCACCAGGAGGAGCATTTCAAAAGAGAATGTTGGGTCAAATGCCCTGTATCAGCTGTATCTATCACAGCTAGTATGTTGACTGTGGGTGATGGGACGCCAGATGCCCTTTACACTTAACCTAGCTGCTCTGAACATATGGGAAATAGTCTCAGATGTCTTTAAGCACATATCCCAAAAAACAATGGGATTTGTGTTAGAAGCTAGTATTAATGGTTGGACGGTTCTTGCCCTGAGAGATACCAGTGTTCGTAGTACTGTGGCTGTGAGGAAATATTGCAAACTTGAGGAGATTTACCTTGGTGCCAGTGGCAGTGAATCAGTAGTCAGTGGAGAAGACATGGAGAATCTGATTTCCCGAACTGAGGTGGAAATCACTGGCAAGTCAGTCATGGTTGATATAGGGGTGAGACAGAACCAGTGTGCTAGATGTCTCTTGAGCAATTATTTCATTGTCCCTTGTTTAGTACCAGGATCTGCAGTCTATATGGCTTGGACAACATCGGCTGTTCAGACTAGAACACAGTCAACATGTCGGTCTCCGGATGAGACTAAAATCAATTTGCAAAGACCAGAACAAGGTAGAAGGGGGTACTGCTCCTGTTCCAGATGGAGAAGAGAGCGATTTATCCAAAGCTGACTGGTTTTTAGGAGTCTGGGTCACTACCACAGCTGTGGGGATTGTTAGCTGCTGGAGGACCTATCCCGGAGGAATTCTGCATGGCATAAGATCAGTGTCTCACGCTAGTGGGGCTTTGAAAGTAAGCCCAGGAACAGGTCAGTAAAGCTGTTATAGGTGACAATATATTGCCTGGTATAGCGAGGCAGTAAATCCTGAGCCAGCTGCTAGCAAGAGGCTTGTGGTTCCACTAATGCCACTAGCCCAAGAGGTTTTCTTGGTTGGACACATAGATATTAGAAATATCCAAGATAGATTGGATTCTCTGTTCTATTCTGACCAGGCCTGTGCAAGGATACATAGAGATTCTACAGAACTTGTCTTGCATGTCAGCTGAGTGGAAAGAGCGTGAGTAAGACCAAGGCACCGCTAGTGTCTCTACCGGTTGTAAGTAGTCCATTTGGGTGGGTGGGAATAAATACCTTTGGCTCCATCCACATCACGGAACAAGTGCATTTTAGATGTGGTGGACCATTCCACCAGCTACTGAGAGGCAGGACCTTGATGGAGCATGACTGCAAAGGTGGCAGCTAGGGCTCTCCTAGGGACCGGTTTAGGGTTGGATCTCCCAAGACAGAGAGGTGCTACATACAGCTTCTTCACAAGGTACCCTCCACAAACCAGTTAATGGCGAGGTTCGACAAGACACTTTAGAGCACGATCAGAGAACCGCAGAAGCAAGTGGGATCCCACAGAAAGCAGTTGTTTCAGCACTTTGAACTTGGATGCTCTGAGAGTATTTCACTCACCTTGATAGCCTCCAAAGGATGTGTGGGACTATGTGATTGGCCTCAGGAAGTTGATAGCATAACACATGGGTCAGAAAAAGAAGAACCTACATATCAGCCATCAGAAGATGAAGAAATGGCATGACCAGAAAGTTACCTTGATTAGATATTGGGGAGATGTTGGTGCTGAAGCCAGTTTGTCCCAAAGCTTTGGAAGTTAAGTGGTGTGGGCCATACAAGGTAATGCAGACAGTGTCTGATGTGAACTACTTGGAGGACACAGGGGCCACAACGGGCACCCAGGAGCGTGTTCCATGAGAACCACTTGAATTGCCACCACCGAAGATTATACATAATAAACATCATGGCTATAATAAAGGAAATTAAGTAATGCAGTGTGTCACTTCCTGACTTGATGCATAATGACATAAGTGGTGGATCTGTGAAAGGGGTATAGCTTGCCCATGTTGAAACTTAAGTAGCAGTGATAATGTACGGAGGAGGTACTGGGGTGATTTTCCCACTTGTTCTCACTGGTGTCAGGGTTGACACTAATGAGTGTGCATGAGAATGACACAAGACATAGTCTGTCTGTCAAAAGGACCAAGTCCTGAAATTAAATCAGAGGTGTGGAATTCCAAAAGCCCGACTCAGGACATATTGTTTGGGGTCAAGGACAACAAGTTTTCATGTTATTTTGTCCTTCGGCCAACACCCTGCAGCACAAACGGCTGCCATAATACTGTACCACATTATGGATCAGGGAAGGGCATTGTCTGTGGTTAAGGTAATGTTTGTGGCCACATGTTAATGTTGTTCGAACTTGTATTTATGGTTCATTAATAGAAAGTCTTTATTATTAGGCGCTCTAAGGAAATGTTGTAAGTCAGACAGCACTACTGACAGTGGTTCCAGTATAACGATGTGTACGCACGTTTGCAAAGTTTAACAATGTGAGGCTATGTATATTGCTTCCAGGATGCTCTCTGATTAGATGAAAATTCATGCAAACGCTTGAAAGCAAGATTGATAACTCTTTGCCTTCAAAATAAAATGTTTATAAAAAAAATACAACTAGAAACAAAACCTTTTGCTAAACTACTGTGAAATTTTAGGTACCATTTCTTTGAAGAATCATTTAGTAAAATGTGTTGATGCATGCAAATATTTCCCCAAAAACATTTATAATGGAAATCAGTGTAACCAGTTTCAATAAAATTATAAGAAACAAGCACTGGCAACACCAATATGCACGACACTGATGGTCAGCCTTTTGGTTTTGTCAATGCATGTCTTGTTTTGACATGGTTTTTGTACAACTTTATTGTTGTGGGAGTTGCTGGACCCTCATCATTATAACAAACATTGGCAAAAGCAAAAATATTTTTGGTCTCAAACCACACATTACCACAGTAGCTCCTGGCACTGAACAAAATTACTTTGTGTGCAGATATATTCTCTTTGTGAAAGAGCAGAATGCGGTCACTCACAGTGAAGCCACTCAGTAGATAGACAGAATTTAAATAAAAAACAAATGGTCTTAGAAAACGCCAGAGCCAAATAGGGGCCCAATTCGTAAAGAAAATAAAAAGAAATGCAGCCGTGGTATATGCCCTTGCACTAGTGCAGATTTAAGGCTTTCAATGAATTCACATGATTTTACAGGAGTAGGTCAGGAAATCGTACTCCTAGAAAATATTAGTGAACATCATTTTAGCACAAGCAAATTGCATGTGTAGATTTGCTCATGCGAAAATCTGTTCAGCAGTAACAAGTTCACTTTCCCACCAACCACTTTTTTCCCAGACCCTGGAAGAAGTTGTACTTCTGCCTTTGTCAGTAGTAAATGTCCAGCCTTTCTCTGTATATTAAAAAAACTTAGAGATGAGCTAATGAAAACCCATAAAACATGCTAGTATGTTTGCACAGACTCACAAGGGCATTCCAACCATAAGTATCAATTTTGTACCGCCACCCCCAATCCCAGTATGTAGCTCTGCGGAAAGGTGACAAAATAAGTGAATTGATAGTATTCTAGCCCTACTATGGTATGAGCTCTGACATAGTGAGAGCCTATTTATCATCCGAGCTCTTATATAATGAGATTGCTGGCATAAGTTGCCACCGCACTACATGGCATCAAAGGGACAAATGAATTTTGTAACAGGACAAGTAGATTAATGAAGCAACCTTTCACATAGACCAGTAGATATTTTATTAAATTCCACACCCCTGAAAATCAATGGGGGGGATGGCCAAGAAGTTGGACTTTGGAAGATTGAGAGATCTCATACTCCTTGTGCTAGCCCAATGGTGTCAGTGCCCAAGCAGGATTTTATAGACTTGTGCTTCTGTGTGGCCTACGAATTGATCAACACAGTCACAATACAAAATGCCCATTCAATCCAGAGAGAGTGGATACATGAGAACCTTTGATCTGACCAGTAGCCACTGACAGAATGCTTTAGACCTACTCCCAATAAGAAAATGCATTTTCTACACCACAGCGGTTAAGATAATGCCCTTTGGGTTGAAAAATTATTCTACCACTTTCCAGCACCCATTTTTTCAGGGCTAAAGAGCCTGTGTGGCCTACCTGTGTGACACCTGTGGACTTTAGTATTTCACAGGAGGACAACCTGAGGGACCTAGAACATATTTTAAGATACAAAAGGGAAAAACTAGCATGAAGGCAACCAAGTCCCAAGATGGGCAGTTCACCGTAGTCAACTTTCAACATTTTGTGGGTAAAAGGAAGATTAACTACTGGATTCCAAGAGTCAGTCAGTGCTGGAGTGGGAGGTACCCAATACCCAGACTCAAGACAGAGCCTTCTTAGGACTCACCTTTTAGTAAAGGGAACTTTTTAGCCAACCATGGAACCCTAGTGGTCCTTTAGATAGCTTTGACATCCAAGAAGCAGGCCCAGAATGTGATTTGGACTGATGCGGGTAAATACGTTTTTGAGGAACTGAAGAGAGCACTGTGCAAGGCACTCGTATTGTCCATACTTGAATAGACAGCGCTTCACTGTACAGTTGCCTCAGACAAAGGATCTGAAGCAATACAGGCTCTTGTAAATAATTTCAAGATGGCTACCCCACATATTTGTGCAAGCTCAACAGCCATCTTGGTATGAGTTTTCTAATGCAAAACATATTCCTAGATGGCCGCTACACATGCATGCACAGTCCCCATTTTGGAAAGATTTATCTTTTACTCTAGAGAAATCAACCTCATGATGGCCACTGATTCAGTGACTCATGGTATCTGAGGAACAAAAAACACTGCCAGTTAATATTAGTCACTGGTGAAACCTACTTAATTTGTCAATGTTTCTTAATGTTCTGGTATTTACAATGTTGAACTCACTTTAGAGTTCCTTTAATTTTTTTCTTATTGTATTGTGATTTAAATAATACAAAATCTTTTTACTCCATCAAAATCTTTTTTTTTTGTTTTTACAGATCTTTAACCAGGAAGTGTTGGCAGCCATCTTGGGACTCAGCTTCACAGAGTCCGCTCCCCCTAAAAAAAGTGAAAATAAAGAAAAGGGGGGCAGGGTGGGAATACCTTGTCCCCCAAGCTATGTCATGAGTGATGTAATATGTAAGGTCGTATGCAGTGCATTACGGGGGACGCGAGTTATATTTAGCTCAGCTAACTAGAACTGCTGAATTTCTCTGGTTTTGTATGAGTGAAATGTCAGCTTAACTATAACGTCCCTGTAACCTTTGATTTTTCAGTGAATTTCTAAGGCTTTTTTTTAAATTCTATTTCCTAACTATAATGGTCCCTGTAACCTTTGACATTGAAACGCCTAGAATGAGCCCCGGGGCTTCAACAGGGGGATGGCTTGCCCAAAGGTGCAGAAGATGTGTCGGACTTTGGACCCCCTAGACAATCTAATGAGGTCTGCAGACATGGTTCAGCAGAAAATGCCAACGGATTAGAGAACCACATGGTAATCATATTAGCGACAATCATAGATACGAAAGCCGCCCTGGAGAATAAAATCAACGGGGTAGGCCTAGATCTAGGGCTCCGATGGCCAAACCATAAGAAACTGGTAGAGCGAGTGGGTGAGAGAGAGCATATTATGACTAGCCTGAAGCTTAGAGAGTCTCTGAGGGCGACGAGACGATCCAATCCCTATAACAAGCTGTGACCCACCTAAGGGACAGGGTGGACAACGCAGAGGGGCGCCTCCAGCGGAACAGCTTTAGCATGGTGGGGTCCCGGAAACATCACAAGGCCCTAGCATGGACCTGTTCCTGGAGGACAGGCTTCTCAAGGTGGTGTTGGGGCAAGGTGTTGAAGATGTTCACGAGAGAGAGGGCACACAGAGTGCGGGCAGTCTCCAATGCCTGGGGCGCCTACCACGCCAATTGTGGCAAGGATACTCAAGTTGGAGTTGAGAGGGGACCCTCTCCTGGAACCTGGTGAGCAGTCTCGAGAGAGGCAGTGGCGGTAACAGAGATTGAGACAGCGTAAGCCAAATGGTGACCCCAAGATTCCAAGCGGAAACGGAAAGGGCCAAAGTAGTGGTAGAGATTCAACAGCATCGGTCCTGGGGGCCGGGTAATAAATGGGACACTCTGGCAAAAGAGTCTGAAGAGAACGCAAGCAACTCCAGACACCAAAGACAATGGCCACACATCACTTGACATCCCCGGGCCTTATCCTGGTCCCCGGGTTTTATCCTGGAACATCAACATCCTAGGCAGCAAGCAGAAGAGGGGGGGAAACGTGGAAATATCTAGCAAGACAGAGTCTGGATGTAATTCACCTCCAGGAGATTCATCTTGCTGGGGATACCTTTAGAGTGTTGCACCATAGAGATACTGCCTGCTAGTACATGCAGGCTTCTCGTCAGACTCCAGAGGGGTGGGCATCCTGGTTTGCATAGCACTCCCCTTGTTGGTGACCCGTACATGGGTGGATAGTCTGGGCTGCCAGTCTGCAGTGTGGTCAGTGGAATGGCACTCCCCACCTGGTACTTTCCTCCTGGCTTACAGACAGATGGTCTGGACAAAATAGGGGCATGGCTAGCAGAGGTGCCAGAGGCCATACTGTTGATGGGAGGACCTTTAACTTGGCACCTTGCACAGAATGACAAGGCCTGGGGAGAGGCCCAAACAGGACATATGTCTGGCCCCCTTTCTGGGCACTTTAGGACTTATGGATCTATGGTAGGAGGAACACCCAGGGATCCAACAATACCCTTACAACTCAGCTACGATCCATGTCCAGGCTGGACTACATTATGATGCCAAAACACCAAATGGGTTGCCTTGGACAATCCACTATCCTTGGAAGGGGCATATCAGACCACTCACCACTGAAAACGCTCCTACAGACATTTCGGAATCAAGGGGGATTGGAAGCTAGACCCCTGGATCTGACCCCATGGGGTACTAGAAAGCTGGTGGTAGAGACCAAAACTCAATACTTAAAGGAAAATATTGGGACAGTGGACTCGGAGGTCACCGTATGGAAGGCCTACAAAATGCGCCTACGTGGCTGCCTCACAGCCCATGTCTCAGGTAAAGAAAAATAAAGAGATCGAAGAGCTTGAACATAGAATAACTCAGTGGGAGGCGGATTATAACCAGCCCCACATTAGGCCTAGCAGGCAAGATTGAAAGGGGGGGTGGGGAACTGCACAACCTGTTACACCAAGAGGCAAGGGTGATGTATAGGGTTAAACAAGGTAAACCGTATGAAGTACAAAACAAAGGTGGGGAGGCTGCTGGTATGGCGGGCCAAAGGGGGATCGCCGCAGTTGAGGGAGAGTTGGGGATGAGGGTGAAAACCCCAGGGGCCATATTGCAAGTCTATACATGACGCCTGGAGAATCTCTATCGGGTTCCCCTGCCAAAGCTTGACAACTTCACAAGCGGAATATCGGACCCCAGACTGCAGGGGAAAATGAGTGAATCACCTGATGCCGAATTGTCATCCACAGTTTTAGTCTGCACACTGGAGCTGACCCGCCCACTGATCATTTTGGGCACCTGGAGGTACAGTCCCTAGACACGATGTCGGACGATTGTATGATAGAAAGAGGTTGACTCCATTGCTGATGCCCATGGCGGTGGTGGTCGAGACCTGTCATAAAACCACCTAAGTCCTCCTGGGCTGGAAAGGAAGACTAACACTAGAAAGCCCGCAATGGGATTCCGAATTGTTAGGGGGACTGTGGGTGGTTGAGGGCCACAGTAAATTGGACCTACTAAGAAATTCAAAAGTGGGGGATATTTGGACGGGCCACAAGATGATATAGTTTTCTGAGTTACAGGACCAATATGAACTGTAATGGGGTCAATATATACGCTATCAACATCTACAATTTCTTCTTCGGCCACACGCAGAGGCTCCAAGGGCGGCCCTGGAAGAATCAACCCTGGAATGCAGAATCCTCAAGGCTCCCTTTACCAATCTCACAGTAGTATCCAGACCGTATTCGATTCTCCTATATAATAGCATCCCCCACTGAACCATCTCTGTGATCAATGGGAGGGAGACCTGGGTAGACTGGAGGACAACTGGGGGGTGGACTGCAGGTACCCTCAGGTGGCGGCCATACAGGCCTGATTGCACTTAATCCAGCTAAATCACCTACTTCACAGGAACTAGACTGTTTCCTTAACCCCTTCCCCGCTCATGACGGAGCCGCTCCGTCATGAGCCACGGTTGCCGTGTGCTCATGACGGAACGGTTCCGTCATGTCACAGCCGCTGGCGGCCGCTCCGCCTACGCGGCGCTGTTTCCCCGCCTGTGCGGGGGGACAACGCAAATGGGCGGAGTCATGACGGAACCGTTCCGTCATGAGCACAGCTCAACCGTGGCTCATTACGGAGCGGCTCGGTCATGAGCACAGCGCCGCCGCGCTGCCCCCCCCGCACCCCCCCGCGCCGCGGCGGAATTCCCGCCGCGGCGAAGGGGTTAAAGGAAGGGCAGATACAGATCTATGCCTGAGGGGGATGAAGGCAGGCAGGCAGACTACTACACACCATATGGAGATTCCCCTAAACTTCAGAAGTACTGGGAGGGAATAGAGAGACAGCTCTCCACAGTTTTAGTCTGCACACTGGAGCTGACCCGCCCACTAATCATTTTGGGCACCTAGAGGTACAGTCCCTAGACGACACTCCCTCCTCTTCTGTAACACTGCATAGATGGTGGTAGACGCAGAGAGATTCCAACGCAGAGGGCCTGAGTATCCAATGTGTATTGATGTATGCGATTTGAAAAAATGGTGTATCAGACACAAGCCTGCCCTAAGAAATTTGATAAAATATCGAGACCCTGGAAGCACGCTGAGGAAGGCATTTCATTAGGAAGGGACTCAAGTGGGAGACCCGACTGGGTACAAGAAACGAGGGCCCTAATTTGGAATGATAAGTGCCATGGTGGGGGTGTATATGTTATCTTCTCCTATGTGTTGATCTTGTAAGAAATAGGCCGGTGCCTTGGTCATCAGATTTTGATGCACTGTATTCAACATGCATCTTGTTTGGAGACAGGTGGCTGCTTTTCAACAGATTGAATGAAAATATATAAAGAGATTAGGGGGAAAAAACAACTGAGCAGCTTTCATTTACTATTCACTCCGCAAAGTTAAAAAAATGTTATCAGAGTCCTGCTCCCATCCTATATGCCCACAGCTTTAAGTTTTGTTGGGTGCTACGGGGAGAGCCCCTGGGCCCCAACAGTCCCACTGGCTTCCTTAAAGCAGACCCATTCCTTGGTAACATGCAGGAGCTGGATACACTTTTTCACATTTTTTTTATCTCTGGGTGACCCGGTGCCTCCCATGATCACCCAACAACGTGTTACGTTGTGAGCTGTGGGGGAGGCCCCTGGCTCCTGCAGCCCTGTTGGCTCTCCTACCAGCACCCATCCCATGTACAATGGGATCCAGCATTGCTCCCACCGAGCGGAAGCAGTTTTTGTGTCTGCTCCCGCCGGGCAGGAGCAATTCTTTGTTTCCCTGCCCCAAAGATCGGTGACAGGGAAAAAAAATTGTGCTCCCATCTGATGGGGCCGGTCTCCTCATGCCAGATGAGAGTTCAGAAGAATTCCCTGCATGCTTTCTCGCGGGAAGATAAACAATGCTGTCGCAGTGGATGGGGTCCCGGAAATTGGTCACAGACCCGGCCCCAGGTTATGTGGTCCCCGGTGTCAAAAAAAAGCTTGGTGAGGAGGGCCATGTGCCCACCTCTCTTTTACATATGCATTGGCCCAGGGGGGTGGTGTGCAAGAGGCCCAGAGAAAGCTTGGGGATGAGGGTGCCATGCCACCTCGCCTTTACAAAATTTTCAGACCATGAGGGATGCAGTTCCTAGAGCACAGAAAAGGTACAGGGAGGGGGTCGCGCATCTCCCTTACCTTTACATATGCATAGGCCCCAGGTAATGGGTGCCAAGGGCCTAGAAAGAATTGGACTGGCGAGATGTACATCCCCTACCCATTAAAAATATATTGCTCTTTTCACCTGGGGCCCATCCCAAGGTTTATTCTTTTTTAAATAGGCGGAAGCCTGCATTTTGTGTTTCATTTTACTGCAGTTCCTCAGCAAATTTGTGGTAAAGTTTTTTTGTCAAATACATTAGTAGGCTCAAGAGCCCACCCCCATCAAGCTTAGAGGGACAGGTTATCCTGACCCCCACCCCCATATGTTTTCTTGAAAAGAAATTCTGTCCTAAAATGGCTGCCAGCACATCTTTATTGATGTGGTGACAGTCAATCAGATCGATCGGACGACGGATTCTCAGCAGCCTGGGATACATATATTTCAACCTAAATTTGTCTAAAACTACACAACAGAATTACTTCAAATGACAAAAAGCACACGTCATGGACAATGATATAGCTTTCTGCCCAATTTTTCATAATTTTGTTCAGCCATTGTGTCTAATTTTCCTAAGGAATATTGTTTTTGGGACCTCGCCAACTTTTTCTCAGCACCTGCTTGACGGATCATCCCTAAATTTTTCAGGAAGAGCTGATGTGGAAGAATTTTTTTGCAACGTTCTTGAATATAGATATCTGGGGACGCGAGCCCTTGCAGTGGACTCACGGATTCAATTGAAATTTAATTGGCTGCCAACACTTCAACCAGGAAATGTATGCCGCCATCTTGGGACTTGGCTTAAAGCAGAGTCCCACAAAACAAGTTAAACAATAACATGGAGGAAGCGTAGGAATACCCTGACTCCCTACATATGGTGGGGGGGTCCCACAGGGACCCATCCAGGTGTAAAAGCTTTTATTATCCAATTACGTTTTGCCCGAATTTGCGGGTGGACCCCCTGAAATTTTATTTTTTTAAAAGACGCTGCGGGCTCCCGCGCTTCTTTTTGATGAAGCCCTGTAGCTTTTAGAAAAGACTCACAATCACTGGATGATGCCATCAATGATGTCATTAGAGATGTCATGAGTGATCACTGACCATGTATCAGTGATGTAATATGTAAGGTCATAAGCAGTGGATTGCAGGGCGTGAGTTATAGTTAGATCAGTTAAGTGAAGCTGCTGAATTTTTCTCGTTTTGTATGAGTGAAATGTCAGTCTAACTATAACGACTCTGTAACCTTTGTTATTTTCCTATATATATATATATTATATTCAAACCTGGGTGCCATGAAAAATAAATGATGGATGAAGAATGCCCCTTGACTGTCAACACCTCTTTTCTTCACGATACGGAGCAGGACTCTTTGTACTATATGTATTTATACAAATGCCAAGATGTTGGTGTTGTTTACTACTTTTTGAGGAGGGGTACAAAAGCACCTGGCGCAATAACACTTTACTGTGCAACGTATTTCAGGGTGAAGCAAATTCAATACTTTTCAAGTGTACGGGTCTTCTTAAACTCCTTTTCTCTGACGCAAACATCTCACGTTATCAAAGTTTCAACAACCCCTCCCTATATGTATGGCTACTTGTATTTTAAAGTGGATCTCGTTTAATGCATTACAGAAGTATTTAATTGGCGACTGTGAGTACAGGACTATTTCTACACCATTTCCTAAATCTTACAGCACCTTCATCTACTTTTGGAAACACAAGGAAACATTTTTCTGTCCTATCCACTATCAAATAGCCTATCCCACCCCTGGACGTCTTTTACCTTGCACAATGTAATTCTAAAGTTCCCAGGTTCATGTTTTCCCAGGCTTCTTCTGTTACTTGGATCCAATCCTACATCAACCAGTACTTGAATTACATTAAAAAACAAATATGGGAACTGGAAGGCTGTGCGCAAAAGGGACAGGATGAGTGAACGTGAGGGCGGAGTCAAAGGCATGGTTAAAAAAATAACATGTAACTTTTTTCAGTCCTTCACCTTCAGGTACTACATATACAATAGCGCATAATTTAAATGGAAAATAAATGCATGTTATGTTAATCAGGAGGAAACTCACTATCATACATTATGAAACCTCAATTAGTTAATGCACAGCAGAGGTCAGCATCTGTAACCAGAGAGCCATAGAATTAAATGCAGGTTGGTGCAGTGGACAATAGTCACTTGTGTATTTTAAGTGTTACGAGGTCCCAGTCTTTGACAGAAAGCACTGTGAATATGTCAGTCATTTATTTTAAATTTGCATTACATACAGAATACAATAGGCTGCTATTACATGCTCAAAACATTTTTTGATGTAAAATAATGCTTTTGAGGGGTGTGGCCAGGCCACATGGCCGCATGACGTGCTCCCGTGAAGCTCCCGCCAGCCGCAATAAATCCTACCCAATCCAGGGGCTGCATGTGTGGATAATTACACCCCACAGACTTGAAACTCTCCCCCAGGATTCCCGGAGCGGTAATAGCGCCAAGGGAACAGCCTTGACCCCGTGTCGAGTGATTGGTGAGGCGGAGACGGCATGACGGGCCCAGGCCTCAGTCTAGTCGGAATGCAACAGCTGAATTAGGCCCTGCAGGTGGGCGTCCCCATTCCCCGATAGGCGCCCAGGGGACACCCACAAGAAATAAGGCTGCCCCCGATTGTGGAGGACAAGTCGAGGGGAGGTGTGGAGTCCAACAAGGAGATCAGATTCCCTGGGCTGTGGTGCTACGCTGAGCCTTGCATGGCCCTGTGCTGAGCGCCTGCAATATCCTGAGCTGCAGCCCTGCATCTGAAACAAGAGAGCAAGTGCAGAAAGCAGAGCCGGCCTGTGGTTGGAGGGAAGACAACAGCGCCCCATACAGGTGACCACATTGTGGGGCCTGGAGCTGCGCCTCTACCAGACGAGGACTAGGCCGCAGGACCTCCTCACTGGACTGTGGTTTCCTTGGGGGAGCACCTGGCTGAAAGAGTCCTAAAACCAGATAAGGTGGAAAAACAAAGGTTGGTAGCCTGCCTGAGCCTGGGAAGTGTGTCATTATAGTCCCGTATCCCCTTGCTGGTGGAGCACAACTGAGACCCCGGGGACCACCCAGTTTTGGCCATACAGTGAGGGGAAGAAGATTCAGATCCCACCTTGACAACAGTGAGAGCTCCTCTAGAGTTGATGCATTTATCCCAAGGTAACTGACTGAGGGGAGAGCCTTATTTGGCGGAGTGAAACTTGCACCAAAGACCTGATGCATCGACTGAAGGGGGAGCCCTACTTGGTGTGGGGATCATCAGTGGGCCACACTCTGCCTTGATGAGCCAGAGCGCCTGAAGCTTGTGCCACAGTCCCTGCTAAAAGGCTAAGTGTTTCAGTTCCGGGGTGCCCGGCCTGGGGATAAAACACCTGCAAACGCCAGTCGCTTGAAACTGGGCACCAAAGAACTGTGAAATGGCTCTAGACTATTGTGACATGGCTACAGATAAGCCCCTTAAAGCCGTACAGGTTAACAAAATGGACAACTACACCCACCCAGTGACGAATAAAGGGGCAGCAGGGGCACTAGCAGATAGAGTGCCTCCTGCAGACCAAGGGGCACAAACAATGACTGCAATAATAGGCTCAAAGGAGGCTATGCTAGTAAATATAGACACAGTGGCTCTGGAGGTGGGCCTCTTCCAGGTAGGCTTTCAAAACTTGTCGGAAAGAGTCAACGAGACTGAGCGACATGTCGCGGAACTGCAGTAGGAAGTAGCGACACTGGAAAAAAAATATACCTCCACTCTAAACTCACTCTCCCTGCATGGGAAACTGGATTGAAGAAGCAGAAGGGCGTTCCAGAAGGAATAACCTTAGGTTTGTGGGCTTCCCAGAACAGGTGGAAGGACTATGCACAGAGTTGTTCCTGGAGGACTTGATCACAAATACCTCTAAACCATTGAGACATTCTAAGTTCTTCAAGACAGAATGCGCCAACCTGGCAGTGGCCTCTCTGTCCACACCAGGAGTGCTTCCCCGCTCCATTATTGCCAAGTTATTCAACTTACCACACCGGAACATGCGACTGCAACACATCCGAGTTCATGGAGCTCCACAGTATGAGGGACGAAACCTAATGGTCTTCCCAGACTACACTTGTAAGGTGGAAAACCTTCGCAAGAACTTTATGCTGACCAAGAGGCGTCTGTGAGATTTCGACCTAAGGTACAGCCTATTGCTCCCCACTAAACTCAGGGAGCAACACAATGGATAGATCTTCTTTTTTATGTCCCCAGAGGAGGAAAATGACCGGCTCAACACACTGGGGGGTGAGAGGCGGAAGGTTCCCACAAACCAAAAAGTAGATAGTGGAACTGGCAACTGCCGGTTCACACACACACACACACAAAGGAACTCTATGGGTTCAGAGGTGTGGACTGGTGCCCGACCATCATGAGGATTGTGGTACAATCAGAGAGAATGCTGGAGGACTCCAACTGCGTGCCTGATACCCACGAATAATGATAATAATAATAATACCAGCATTTGTAAAGCGCACAGCTACCTCAGGAGAGGTGTCCCGGCACTCGGGGCCGTCGGAAAGATTAAGCAATGTATTGCTCAGAGTCATATGGTGCTGGGCTAACCTGCCGCCGGAGCCGGGGATCGAATCGTGAACCCTGTGGTCCGGAGTCAGGCACCCTGGCCGCTGCGCCACACCTCTTCCACAATCATTCCAGCTCCAAAGGGGAGACTTCGACTATCTAAGCGACAGTACGGACCTGACTTTGTGAAGAAGCAGAGGTGGAACCCGACACATTGGAGGGAAAGCACCGCCCCCAGACTGAGCGCTGCCCCCTGTGCCAAAGGCAATTGCTCATACCTACACCACATACTGGCTTGGTGTGGCTGGAAACTCCAGGCGTCACTGAATGCCTGGTTGCACCGGATCTTTGGAATTGTAATTGTTATAATTGCCTACCAGCACGGAACTCATTGTTGAGCTACAGCGAAATAATATTGCTCATCATCTTACTGTTGTGGGGGTGAGGGGAATGTCCGATTTGGGTGCTACTTACCTGACAGATATTACATTCTATTTCTATTAACTGGCGGGAAGCAATGGAGGGCTACAGTCTCACCGGGGTGGTGTAAATGCCAATGGCCTCGTTGCCCCAAACTACTAGGCTCTCAGAGAGATGGGCTTTGGGAGGTCGAGGCCTTGGCCTCTGTGGGATGTATGGGGGCGGTGCGTTTTTATGTTGGCTCGGAAATTGTTAGCCGGAGTTGTTTGAACACACTGCCTTTGAGAGGGGGAGTTTTTTTAGGGAATACACGTTATTGTTTACAGCGGGTTTGGTATAGTTGCTCCACGAAAGTTAAGAAAAGTTGCTGGTAGTACGACTCAAGTGAATGCGGAGAGTGTGGCGGTGGCAGGGGAGTAATGGGGCGGAAGGTGTGTGATTGAACACCCAAGATGGATCAGACCTGGAAATTCCTAACTTGGAATGTCTGGGTACGGGATAGCCTGTTTAAAGGAAGAAAGTGTAAACTTACCTGAGGAGTTATAGGATCTCAGTGGCCCTCCTATAGGAAATGCATACTTGTGGGGTCAGCACAGGCCAACTGTGTGAGCGATAGAGAGGACAGGTATTCGCGACTCTGTACTACAGTAACAGGAGGGCAATGATCTGAGTAGAGCAGGGGACCTCATTCTCTGCCTCTGGTGTGAAAGCAGACACGGAGGGTATTTGTTATTGTCTCAGGCATGTTGGATGCCACAGCGCTCTGCCTGATAAATGTTTATGCCCCCCTGGGGTGGCGAAGTGAGCTAAAGAACGATGATGGATTCAACCCAGATCAGTGACTGGGGGTGAGCGTCTGAAAAGTTTCAGCATTTTGTCCATCATCTCCTTATGTTTGCTCTGTTCGCCCTAAGTTGGCAGGTTATGCCCAAACGTGGGTCCCTTGCTCACTTTGCCACTGGATTCAAGCTAGCCTGGCAGATTAGGGCTGTTAGTCCAAAACCGGTCCCAGGGGGTTTATTTCCGGTCCAGGGAAGACATGGCTTGGCAGTTAGGGCTGGACTGTCGACATAAGGCAAAGTGTCAAGACTGATTTGAATATAGCTGTGTCTGAACTGGGGTGGCGAAGTAAGCTAAAGAACAATGACGGATTCAACCTAGATCTGTGACTGGGGGTGAGTGTCTGAAAAGTTTCAGTGCTCCATCCATCATCTCCTTGTGTTTTCTTTGTTTGCCCTAAGTTGGCAGGGTATGCCCAGACATGGGTCCCTTGCTCACTGTGCCACTGGAGTCAAGCTAGCTTGGCTGATGACGGTTGTTAGCCGGAAACCAGACCCAAGATGCTTGCTTTCGGTCCAGGGAACACATGGCTTGGCAGTTCAGAATGGACTGTTCCCATGAGGCAAAGGGTTAAGACTAATTTGCATATAGCTGTGTCTGAACTGGGGTGGCGAAGTGAGCTAAAGAACGATGATGGATTCAACCCAGAACTGTGACTGGGGGTGAGCGTCTGAAAAGTTTCAGGGCTCCGTCCATCATCTCCTTGTGTTTGCTTTGTTTGCCCTAAGTTGGCAGGGTATGCCCAGATGTGGGTACCTTGCTCACTTTACTACTGGATTCAAGCTAACCTGGCTGATGAGGGCTGTTGGTCCAAAACCAGTCCGAGGATGTGGAGTTACGGGGTCCTGGGCATTAACGCGCATTTTTTTTTTTAGAGCTCGGCATGCGCTGCATTTGGTCCTGGGAGATGAGCTCTTGGAACCATTAGCGATCCCGGCCCTGTCGCTGCTATTGCGCTCCACCTCACCAGTTAAGTTGGTCTCTCGCCTGTATGCTTCGGCACAACTCACAAAGACTACTACGTACGAGAAGGCCCGACTGGCATGGCAGTCGGATCTTGGGGTCCCGATCACAGATGCCATCTGGTACTACGGCTGTGAATCCACTCGCAAAGTTTCACTAAATGGCTGACATCGGTTGGCCCATTTTAAATTCTTACACAGGGTACATTACACACCGCAATGACTGTATAGGTACGGATTGCGGGACACTGATTGTTGTGAGAGATGCATATGCTAGGAGCTGGGTTTTTTCACCTTGCATGGCAGTGTCCCCCTTTGGAGGCTTTATGGAGCAGCATCTTTCAAGCGTTAACGGATATAGTGGGGCTATCTCTCCCCCTAATGGCGCTATTGGGTTACACCAAGCCGCTACGAAAGAGTGTTCGTAAATTGGTTACTATGGGTCTGCTTTTGGCAAAACGTAGGCTGACGATGCGCTGGATGCGGGGCCCTGTCCCTACAATTGCAGAATGGGAAAAAGATATGTTGTATTGTAAGACTCAATCGGAGGTCTATAATGAATTGATGCACCCCTGCAGTCGGCCGAAACGTTTTTGGGGTTTGTTTGCGCAATATCAAGTAAATCAGGAGTAACAGCTGACTGTTTGGAACAGACATGGGTAAAACAGGAAGAGGGTTTTGCATATTTGCCTAACGTGTGTAGTATTTATGTCGCTGATAACAACTATGAAGTAACAGCACTGTGTAATGATGTTATGACTCCCAGTCTGTGTAACCTGGCCTCGTGGTCATGAATGTCCAATGTTGCCTCGTATGCTGATTTATTGTAGCAGGTCAGCCCAGTCCTCGTTGGACTGCGCATGTCCGCCCTCCTATGTAAGCAAACACATGTGATACCTGAAAATGTGATCTGTTTTATTTTCCTTTTAAGTATGTGCTTATTCTTTTAAAACTCAATTTTTAAAAAAAGGAAACAGTCCCAGGATGCTTGTTTCCGGTCCATGGAAGACATGACTTGGCAGTTCAGGCTGGACTGTTCCCATGAGGGACAGGGTCAAGACTGATTTGCATATAGCTATGTCTGAACTGGGGTGGCGAAGTAGCTAAAGAACGATGATGGATTCAACCCAGAACTGTGACTGTTGGTGAGTGTCTGAAAAGTTTCAATGCTCCGTCCATAATCTCCTTGTGTTTGCTTTGTTCGCCCTATGTGGGCCGGGTATGTCCAGACATGGGTCCGTTGCTCACTTTCCCACTAGATTCAAGCTAGCCTGGCTGATGAGGGCTGTTAGCCCGAAACCAGTCCCAGGCTGCTTGTTTCCAGTCCAGGGAAGACATGGCTTGGCAGTTCGGGCTGGACTGTTCCCATGAAGCACAGGGTCAAAAATGATGTGCATATAGCTGTCTGAACTGGGGTGGCGAAGTGAGCTAAAGAACGATGATGGATTCAACTCAGATCTGTGACTGGGGGTGAGTGTCTGAAAAGTTCCGTCCATCATCTCCTTGTGTTTGCTTTGTTCGCCCCAATATAGACAACACAGATTTTTATGGAGCACTAATGAGAGCTGCGGCTGATAATGTATGACCAGAAGTGATACCAGCAGGTTTCCTGAACTGTGTTTTGGATGGTCGAATGGACAGGTGCAACCTCCCCCAAGGGTGGACACGAAGCATGCGATGACTGGAGCACTTAGGAAGTTAATACAAGGATTTGTTCAGCAGGATATGTGGCGAGAGCACAACCCACATGGCAACACCTACTCATGTTTTACCCCTGCGACGGGGCGCACATTTGCCTCAATTATTGGCTGAGGTCCGGCAACCTGGTTCATGATGTTGTTCATATCTCCTATATGGACTGCTAGTTTTCAAACCACTCTCCTCTGCTGTTCTAGTACCAAAAAGTAGAAGGGCTCCTAGTGTGGCCCCCTGGCGGTTGAAGGCAGAGGCCCTGGCTGACCCAGTTTTTGCACACACCGTCTCCCAGGTACTGGATCATGAGGAAAACTGGGTAAGCAATGCCTCAAAGGCCACGGAGTTGGATGCCATGAAGGTGGTTCTTCGGGAGGGAATGTATGAAGATATAGGGGTTAAGATGCAGCTCGAGCTTATGTTAAATGTGCGGGAGAATCGACTGGCAACCCTGGAGGGTGTCTGGCTGCTGAACCACAAAGGTTGGGGGAATGAAAAGAGACTAAGAGAGAAGTACTAGAGAAATAGGACAAGTTCGCGCACACAAGTTATAGACAGCCCCTCTAAGCTCAAGGAGACAGAGCAGGTAGAATTTTAGCTATGCTTCTCCGTAATAAAACCCAAAAGACACAAGGGGTAGCGGTACGTGATACGCAGGGTAGTGAGGTATGCTCCCTACAGGACATCACAGATGTTTTTGCACAACACCTGTATGAGGTCTATGCGGCCCCAGACACTGACTCTCAGAGAGAAGGGGAGGAGTAAATAATTGGGATCCAAATGTCCCGCTTGTCTGGGGACGACAGGAAACAACTGGATGCGCCCCTTATCAAGTAAGAGATTGTAGCGGCTATCCGTACACTACAAACCTCTAAGGCTCCGGAAGGGGATGGCCTCCTGGCCGATCTGTATAAGAGGGCAGACTCCTTTGAGGATCGCCTACTGGTGGTATACCAGGTGTAGGAGAGTAGGATCTGCACATATGTTGCCCGACTTTTTTTCTGATGTATACACTGGTTTCGGGCGATAGTCTGGCTGGGTCCCTGCTAATCAGAGCCCCAGTCTCTCTGTTCTCTCTTAACGATTTGGTGTGCATATTAGATGCACTAGTGATTGGATACTGTGGTACCTTATGAGCCCCTAGTATATGGTACCTTAGGTACCTAGGGCATAGGTACTTCACAGGCCTACAAGGGGCTGCAGCATGTATTATGCCACCTCTGGGAAGCAGACTCAATCTGACACAACAGGCCTGCTACTGCAGTCAGTGTGAGGTAGTGTTATCACTCCTCACAGAGATATAGGTTTCTATAGCTCACCATACACACACATATAAACCTATCAGCCACCCCTATGGCAGGCCCTATCAATCCTGAGGGCAAGGTGCGTGGTTTACAATGTGAGGGGGTGCCTCTGCCTGAGCAGGGCCCCTCTGCAGCTACCAGAGTCTATTCTCTATGGCTGTTTGTGGATGCGGTTACACCATATACTCTTAAGTGCATTAAAATGCTAACTTTGGAATTACTGCATCCAAACATGTTGTGTTAGGTGTCAAACAACTTGGAATCATACCCCCACATCAGTCCATGATGTGGGAGCATGATCGCACCCTTCTAGAGGGGACGAAATGTAAAACGATAGAAATCCTATAGAGCCCTGGCATCACAAAATGGATGCCACCAGCACAGACACTGGGCTGCCCTCCTGCTGCTGACTGAAACTCGCAGTGGAGGAAGCCCAACAAAAGGCATCCTGTCACAGGGAGGTCTCACCACCTTCCAGAAAGGATTTAGTGTATTGGGGCTGGGTGAGTGCACTCCTAGAGAGCTTTGAAGTCCTGCACTGGGGGAGCAGTAGGCTCCTCTGTGCTTATGCCAGCTCAAACCGGTTCAGGGGCTACCTGCCCCTGCTCTGGCGTGAAACTGGACAAAGGGAAGTGGGTGTAACCACACCCTACCCTGACCCTCCTAGAGGAGTGGTCATAGAGCTAGTCCCTCCCCTATCTTCACTATAAGTTAGCAAGCATTGCCTATGCAATTCAGATAACCCTGGACGACGCTCTACAAAGAAGACTCCTGGCCCTTCGATGTTCCACTACCTTTGGAAGACAGAAGAATCTCCCTTGGAGTCAAGGAGTGACTCCCCTGCTTGGCAGGCACCAAAAACCTTAATCAACGGTTGCAAACTTTCCTGCTCCCGCCAGAGTTCGAAGTCCCTGCTGCCCTGGAAGTGGATTTCCTGACCTCGACGGCCATTGTGAGTCCCCAGCGAAGCTGTGGCGAGTGGACCCCACGAGTGATGAGGAACAGCAATACCCGGGGACCGTGCACTATTGTCGAGTGCAAACCCTAAACAACGTTTTACAAACTTGTGCATTGGACCATTTGTGGCCCAAGCCTCCAGCAGGTCGTGCTCCAAAAATCAGCGGCCTACCCCGTCCCGAGTGACCGTGGGCTCCTGTGAAGCATTTCCTAAAGAGGCGTCTTCGCGATCACTTGCCTGTTGGCTACTGGGTCACCCGAAGACTTTCCTATCGACTCAAAGGGCTCCCCGGGTTGCTCCAGGCCTGCCCTCACTTACCCTTGCTGGTTGAGTCCCTCAGACCTTGCTGGTCTGCACCATCGACTTTCTTCAGTCTACACGAGACTTGCAGTTGCCAAGGCTTGTTGGCTCCAATCCAGTTGCCGACACCGCCATCAGCCGCAGACGTCGTGGGACACTCCGAATCCAGCTGCTGGTCATCGTCGAACTCTCCTGGACCTCGTGAGCGAAGAGTCAAAACACCATCAACGACCTGAAATCACCCGACATCCGTGGTCATCCATCTTCCTGGCCACCGGTCACTGGCAAGTGACTTTGAACACTGTCCCTTCAATTTTCAGGTCTTCTCCATCTTGAATCCAGGCCTGAATTCCACCGGACACTTCTTCAGTCGACGCAAGCAGCAAGTCTTCTTTGGTCTCCATAGAAAACAGCGACACGACCCAACACCATAAGACACCTATGCACCCGGCTTCCCTGGGTGAGGTAACTCGTGCACTCCGGTGCCCTAGTGTGTGTTGGCCCTCAAAGTACTTACCTTGTAAGTGGCTTGCTTGTAGTCTTCCTCGAAGTACCCTAGAACTTTAAAAATCTAACCGCGACTTGCACCATTATAATCAATAGGGAACCCGCGGCTGTGTTCACACACTGCACGCGTGTCCCGTGGGCCTGTTACTTACCTGCTAACACTGCAGTAGTGAAGCCCCAGCGATTCCCCAGGCCCTAGGCCTTTTCATTTTGCAAGACGACATCCTTATACCACTTTCTTAGTATATGATCTGGTACGCCCCTATGGCTCCAGCCATATTTGTGCTTAATTTATTGTGAAACGTTGACATTTGAATGTGTACCTGGTCTCTAATCTCATAAAGAGATTAGTAGAGTGTGTCTAGTAATAAATATATTTGATATATATACCTGTGTGGTGTCCTTTCATTTGGTAATTCAAGAGTTTAGAGGTAAAACAACCTGCTTTACATTCCTCTGAGACTTAGCCTGAAGGCTGCTCTCCACAGCTACCATAAGAGTCGAATTGGATTGGTGCAAGGTGGCCACTATAACTAGTGACCAGCATATGCCAGGCCAACTTCTCACACCAGGAGACATTTGAGTGGAGGTGATTGCATGACTCAATGAGGGAGGCTCTCATAGTTGTGATACTCAAGTCAGATAAGGATGTAAAGGAGGTCTCCTCCTACCACCCCCTCTCAATGCTAAATGTTGATCCTAAAATACTCACTAAGATCTTAGTGAACAGCTTGCTGGGCAATTTCTCTGCTCTGGTTCATGAGGACCAGTACAGTTTTATCTCTTGCAGGAATACTCTAAGTAACCTGAGGTGGCTTTCCCTGGTGATGCACGCACCTGAGCGGGGGAGGGGGGTATTGCTCCCTATGCGCTGGTATACTTTAAGCAACCAGGGTACTTTGTCCCCATTATGTGAGCAGCCCTGGTGGAGTTCAGAGAGGTCTCTGGGCTGTGGGATAATCATACCAAGTCCAACTATTCCCCCTGGGCACCCTGGGGGGACCCCGCAGCAACAACTTCCGGTGCTGGGCTCCCATGGGAGGCCACCAGCATCAGATACGAATAGCCAGAGAGGCAGAGACATTTGAACCTCTGAATATTGTCAGGTTTCTGGAGGATCTCAAACCACCAGTAACATTTTGGAACACCTTGTTTCTCCTTAATGGGCAAAGAGGTGCTTGTTAAAACTGTAGTATTGCCACGCTGTCTATATGCTTTTTAGGGAACATTTTTCAACATTCCCAAGAAATACTTTGTAGAACTAGATAAAATCATTAAGGAAAAAGGTTATCCTAGCCACCTTAAAGCGTATTTGGCGAGGCTGGGGACTGGAATTACCCAGCTTAGAGCTCTATTATCTGTGTCACAACTCCAGCACGGATTACACTGGCTGGACTAAGGGGAAAACTGGCACTGGATTTATCTGTGTTGTCCCTGCGTCTGTTAAAGGCGATGGATTGGTGGACAGTGAAGGGATGCGACACCCTGCAGGATTTATACCCATATGACAGGTTTATTATACTGTCCGATGCGACTGAAACTTTTAACTTTGAACATGGGCAATTTCTTCAGTTCGTGAGAATGGCAGCCACGATTCGCGGTATAACAACTTCATTACTAAGGGCTCCTGAAGTGTCCCACACATTAGCAACCCTACTTAATATAGCCCAGGGGCCGCAAACTAGTATCCCACATTTACTTGGCACTCAGGGAAGATATCCCGCTAAGCGCACTGCTGGTGCAGGGTAGATGGCAATAGGCAATAGGTGAACAAATCATAGATAATGAATGGGAAAACATACATGCGGGGTGCAGTCGATCACTGCAAACTCGAGATTCAAATTAACCCACTATGATGTAATACATCAGGTATACCTTACTCCAATTACACTGCATGGTATTGATCCGCAAAAGGCGCCCACCTGTCCCCGTTGCTTGGCAGAGGGAGCAGACTTCCTGCATATACTCCATGCTG
Source organism: Triturus cristatus (assembly GCF_964204655.1). Classification (NCBI taxonomy): domain Eukaryota; kingdom Metazoa; phylum Chordata; class Amphibia; order Caudata; family Salamandridae; genus Triturus; species Triturus cristatus. The sequence continues at coordinate 640,317,542 of NC_140592.1, forward strand.
AATATGTACTGGCAGACCGTAGTTGACAAATTAAAAGCAGCTAGCGAGTGGGAGGTCACCAGGATCCCACACAGTGCCTGCTGGGGCAGATACAGATACATAAAAAAAGAAGAAACAAACACTGGCATAGCCAATAGGTCTCACCTTTGGGACTTTATAAGTGTTTTGCAATGCAGCACATTATCCTGGGTGCTACAACATAAACTGTTACTTCACATGGCACTGGTGACGTGACAAGGCTATGTGCAATAAGGATTAAACAAACTATCCCTACATTTAAGTTCAATATCGCAACCATTCCATCTTCTACCGTGTAGCAATTTCCAAACAGCTGCCCATTTGCAAGTTTTATACGGCCGAAGATCCACGACTGGATTAAATTTGTTTTTCAACCGCTCTTTACACTTACGGCAACAGGGGAGCTGGTTTTTGGGAGGGGCTGGAAGGCAAAGCCTAGGTGCGGGGGAGGGAGCAAAGAAAGCCTCAATCAAGTAATTTATCGCGCTTTTATTTGTCTCTACTGTTGCTTTGTGCCACAATCGCTACTTAATTTAAAAATAAAAAACATTCCAATTAGAGAAATATAAATGCCCCTTTTGGTTGCAACGTTAGCATTGCGACATAAGTATAGTTTTTGGCCCATATTAGCAAGCATGTATAGAGTGATCAAAAACTTCCACATAAAGCAGGGCTCTTTCGTAGAAGACGGGAAAGCATGTCCGCATATGCTGGAAAATCACAGCTAATTTGGAGAATGCTGGTTCAAAATGTTAAAGAAAAAGAACAGCCTTACCTCCTTCTTCCTGGCTAACAAACCACAAACAGCACTTAAGACGCCTCTTGGCCCACCCAACGCATGTGCCACTATTAAGCCCCTGTAGTTTAATGCGCGTTAGTGCATGGGGGGGATTAGCAGTGATGAGCACGTCAGATTACACTGCCCACTGCCATATATATTATATACATTGGCAGAACAAAAATCACTTCCTTTGACTCCACCAAGTGCAAATGAGGCGCAGGGAAGAGCTTCCAGAAATTGGCATCAGGTCTCAAACCCTTCGAAGCCCGTGAGACCCGACCAAGTTAATTCCCTCGCCGGGTGTATTTAAATGCCGCTCCTGGAGTGTGCCACTTGACGGGGGTAGAGTGACTGCTTCTTCTGTCTGCCAGGTGGCCATCACGGGGCCATTAGTGTGGGGTTATTGTTGTGACGCACTGCATGGCTAACAACAAACGAAGTGAGAAAAGCCAGTCAGAGGGAGCGTGGGTGGAGAGTGTGTGTGCTTGTGCATGCTTGTGCATGTGTGCACGCTCAAGTCAAGAGTACCTTGTACGAGAAGGCATGTTGAAAGGACAGCTTTCTCACCCAAACAGAGACAGGTACTAACCTCTGCCCCGGGTGCATCATGGCAGATGGCATGACCCCATATTGATTTTTTGACTTTGCATCTGGGCAAAAGTGAACCTTCAGTTTTGTGCGCTATTTCTACTGCCAGCGCTCCACAAAATGGACAGTTTAAAGGGTAATGTACAGTATAAATATCTAATTGTTGGCTGTCTCTCTTGGAGCCCCCAATTCCAAATCATTGCTGACATATGGTGATTTATCTTTTGGCGCTGTGTAGATCTTTACCGTTTGATGTAGGTAATAAATTCATGCAACTAAACAATATGTTAAGAAACCACAAGAAAAAATACGAAAGCAATCAACACGAAACTATCATCAAAAGACACGATATAAACTAGAAAAGGTCTCTGAGCCTGCAGGGGAGCAGGTGAAAACACTGGAGAGAGAGGGAGGTGAGGTAGGGTGGCTGTGCGTGCGCAGTCTTCACTTTTCAAGCACTGCACTCGTGCTTGTGGCGCGCCGCTGCTCGCTCCCGCAAGGTGGATACCGCCACGAGTGCAGTGCTTAAAAAGTGAAGACCGATGGCTAAAGGCCCTCATGCGCTGCCTAGGCGAGATCTAAAACAAGCATTGGCATAGCCAATAGGTCTCGCCTTTGGGACCTTATAAGTGTTTAACCATGCAACAGTTGCATAACTAAACACTGATAAGGTCCCAAAAGCGAGACATATTGGCTATGCCAATGCTTGTTTTAACTGCTGTAATCTAATGAAGCCTCACGGAGAACATTAAAGCGGCCGTGCGGGCGGAAAGTGAAAGTAATCGCGGTGAGGCGCGCGCCCGCGCACATGCACTGTAGGTCTAGGCTGGCCTGGTAGCACTTTTTGGAGCCCTCACAAAATGTCTCGCCAGACTGGGTCAGGCGAGACCTAAAAAGGGCCTCAGTAGGCAGCTCCTGCTGTTGATCCTAGCTAAGCGGAGTGGCTATTCACTGGCTGTCCTAACGCCCCCCCCCCCCCACACACACACACACCCACGGTCCAGGTGTTGCATGAATAGGTGCGAGACTTGGCTGAGTGGGCAGTGATCCAAGAGAGGATGCATAAATGTAGGAGTGACAATAAGCTAGAGGATGACCTGCGTGGGCAGTAATGCTTGCGGACCTAATTGACCCATCTGATGGTAGACCCTCCAAGGCTGGCGTACTGCCTCTGCACGGAGTGAATGAGTCAAATTCTGTGTAACGTTAAGAGAGGGAAACGGGCTTGGTTCTCGAGGTAAAAAGTGCTCTTTGGGGAAAAACCCACGAGAGGCGTAGGAGTTAGAATGAACGACTTGGAAACGTAAGCTGAGATGCTCCCTTCTATATTATATTGGATATTACTCCAGAATCATTTGAATTGACTGTAGCAGTGGAGTGGGGGCAGCAGGAGGGGAGGGAGGTTGGATATACATACAGTGCTACTTGTGACCTGTTAACAATTTGTACTAAAAGGCTTACACAAAAAAAGTGCTACCAAAACATGGATTTTTGAAATACCCACACTGTACATAGTGCATTGTTTTTATAAGTATCCTTTAAAAACGCACACTTCACAGCTCAGCTGGTCAACTCCCTTGCAATGCCACTCCAAAAAAATATTTTTGTCATGAGGACGATTCACGTTATTCCATCGATTACAGCAAGTTACAGGTACCACACACCCTTTAGATTGTAGATTAACCGGCTGTGCACGTTTACATTTCTTTTAATCGAGCAGGCACCCTGACATGGTTTGCTCAGCTGTCCCCCACCCCCCCCCCCACCCCACCCCACCCCTAACCTGGTTTCACTTGCACAGCAGAGGAGACTCCCCACTTTCATCTCTAGGAATTAATCGTCCCGCGATGGTTGTTTTTTCATAAAAAGTAGGGGGGGGGGAACTGTTTTTCTTATATTAAAAGAGTATGGACACGTTGTGCCCCTCGCTTCCCGCCCACTTCGACCAGTGACATCGACATACACTTGCCCACAAATATCCTCGACCATCTTCGTTTTGCTCAACTCCTCGGAATTCACCTTTTTCTAGGAGCCACTGAGAGACGGTGATTCTGTACATCTGAGGAGCGTTCGTGTTCTTCACTAGCATCGCCGTCCGGCACCCACATTGCAGCAGGCTAGCCGCTGCGGTGTAGGAATCTTCTGCGCCGTCCTTCGTGCGGGAGACAGGACACGTGACGGGCTCTTCCAGACTCTTCTCTGGGGCTCGATGTCTTTACTCTCCAGTATTCTAGGTAAACGATCCAGAAGCTTCTGATTTCTAATTGTCCGCGCAGTTTTTACAGCTTCCGTCCAACCACCACGCGCCGGTTTAGCGTCCGAGCGCAACGTCATTTTACGCAAGCCGTTCTCGCCCCTTTATTCAACCTGTAGTAAAAAACGCGGAAAAAAGTTTTCGGCTCCGAGGAAAATGAAACTTTTAGCGGTTAGGGTATTAAGCAGTGGACCTTAAAACGACAATTATAGATTCGTATTTTTTTATTTTTATACTGTTGTATAAGGAGAGGACGACCAAGCTCGGATTGAAAAGGAAAAAACATGCACTGGACGACTCACGCACCTATCAGCTATCAAAGTGGGGCTGTGATGGGTTTGATGTTAAGTTGAAATGGTGTAATTTCCTTAGTGAATCCCCAATAACATATGGTAAAGTAGGATGGGGAAGACAGAAAGGTGGATTAGGAAAGCGTGTGGTATGGGGAGATGGAGCCAAATTGAATACATGCCAACATTCTAAACAAGAAAGGGAGATTTTGAAAAAAAAACGAGGGTCATTATTTCCCCCATTGTCATACATTGAAGTAAAGCAATTTTAGGCGAGAGATAGCTAAAATAAAGCCATTTTGGCTTTATAAAAGCGGGAGTCTTCTACTTGAATAGGGTTTACTGGCATGTAACAATATTGTGAGTAACGTTCTTATTTTTGACGGGAAAGAAGGCAACGTTGTTTGAAGCTGTGTCATAATTCACAAAAAATACTTCAACACTAACTCTTCCCCTTTCTGCTCATTTTTTAAAAATGCCACCATTTTGAAAATCGGAAGTGGGAGATTTTGTCAAATAAAATCGGGGAACTATATTTTCCCCATTAGCTTATATTAAAGCAGATGCAATTTTAGGTGGGGCATACCTAATTAAAGCCATTTTAGTCGACAACAATTGGGAGTCTCTATCTGAATCAGGTCTGTTGGCATGTATGCTTTTCTCCCTATTAACTGTTCCAGTCCACTTTGCTGCAAGGGCGAATTGTTTCATTTTGAACACACTCAAACTGCAGCCCCTTCCCTGTTCTTTCCTCAGGACCCGGTTATAAGGGTTTGTGAGTCTTAGGCCCAACCAAAAATTAAAAAGCTCCCAAGGATTGGCCAGGCCCTTTCAAACTATTTTACTGGCTTACCGCAAGCAAGGCTCTTGTATTGCCACATGCCTGATTTCTGAAACAAAAGGTACGAATGAGCACTAAGTGTAATGTTTTGACATGGTCTAGTTGTTGCCGGCTGCCGCCGGATATGTCGCACTCACGCTCTCCGTCGAGGGGTGGAGCGTCCACAATAAAAGGCAGGGGCATGCCCGCTCAGGGGGCCAGTTCCGCATGCAAGTTATCACTGCTGTGCGTGTGCCTCATTTGCATGTGCCCGCACACCTCCTGCAGCGCATTGCTGAATTTGTGTCTGGACGGTACACTGGCGACAAGGGGAGCAGAACTCACGCTCCCGCCCCAGCACATCATCGCGGGCTGCCAGCGGCATCACCTGACCCCAACAATTACCGGCACCACGCTATCTGCAGCCACGTGGTCGTTGCCCACGACGGGCAAGGCGCACTCCAGAGCTGCAGCAAGACCCTGCTCCACCACTCCTGGCTGCTGGTAAGACGCAGCCTATTTGCCACACAGTAGAGCCACACACTGCAACTTTTCATTCCCTGCACTGCCCACGTGGGCCCTGAGTGATCTGTGTGCACAGCCCGAGCACTACCTCGGCGTCTGGCACACCAGTTGACCGGCAAAGCTCCAGCACAGTGCAAAGCAAGCTCAGAGTGAAGGGGCACAGGATAACCACGCTTTGGACTACCAGGGCCCACCCACGTGGTGCCACTCCAACAGCACAACCCCAAGGGTGTAGGAGCACGTAGCACCTGCTGTACCAGGTGTGTGCACAGCCCACCAGACGCACCACACGTGTTGAGGTGGACATGGGGGATAACCTAGATTGCCAGCCGGCGCAGGTCCGCATCGTCACACAGCACGCTCCCACTGGGGTACTACCCCCATTGAGTGATGTAGTTGACCATACTACGGCGTCCCCCCAATGGCAGACGTGGCTGGGCCGCCTAGAGAATTACTTCATAGCCACCAGGGAGACGGACGGAGCCATCAAGCGCTCGCTCCTACTACACTATGCTGAAGAAGAAGTGTACTTACTCTTGAAGCACCTCCCGAACACTGGGGGCCCCACTGAGTATGACGCAGCGGTTGCCACGCTCAACACACACTTCGACCCCCAACTAAATCCAGACTATTAGAGATTTAAATTACGACAAGCGAGACAACGGGAAGGAGAGTCCATTAACGCCTTCCACACAAGATTGAGGGAGCTGGCGAGCACCCACCTAGTCGACGAGAGGGCAGCGGAAGAGATTCGAGCCCAGCTTATACAGGGGGTGTGCAGCAAGATCCTGCGAGGACTCATCTTGCGGCAGCCTAATATACCCCTTACTGATATCGTAATCATGGCCCGGTCACATGACTTGTTGGCCGCACAAGCGGAACAAATGGACCTGGTGCTGACGCACACAACTGAAAAGAGTGCGGCTGTCATGACACCCCTTGCCACCTCTAAAGTTTTGGTAAAATAACAATGTGCGTGAAGGGGTTAGGGTCAGGTACTCTTAAAAGACTTTATTTCCCATCTTAAAACCCACCCCTGTCCCGTGCATCCTGCACACCATGGTGTATTGTATGTAAAGATTGTGAAAATGTTTGGAACTTAGACTTGGGTAACATGTGGGTTGTTTTGCTGTGTTTCATGGACAGGATTGTGCTAATACATTGCATTGTGTTGAATTTGAGTGTATTGAGATACGTGGTTTCTCTAGACTGATTTGTGTTAAACTCGGGTGCATTGAGGTACATGTTTCATTGGGGTTGAGGCAGGCAACGCTGGGGGCAGGGGCGTAGGAGACACTAAAATTCTGGGGGGGACAGGGACAACCTTGTGCACTTTCCAGTGACCCTATACAAATCACCGCCCGTTAAACAAATACAATTGCATACTTTCGAAGTGAAATATTGAGAAATGCAGGCATGTAGTCACAGTTTGCATGTATGCTTTATTGTTATTTACATTCATATAGTAATGAGACCAAATGTTTAAAAAAAAACATATATATGAATCTTGCATCTTAATGCACAAAGCAAACAAAGGCCGCTGACATAGGTTGGGGGCGTCGTGTTTGGAAGTGCATTATGGTTTGAAAAGTACCTGCTGCTGCATTCCTGGTCTCCAGAAATTTTTAGGCAACAATAAAAATGTGAAGATAACTTTGGTGATTAATGTTCTTTTTTTGAGAGGGATCGAAGGCTTGTCTAGTGAAAGTTTTAATTCAAAAGGTCAGTGAGTTACTGCTTTTGTCTGAGATATTCTTTTGGTATTTGAAGTTTATAAGTTAAAATCCTAACATTGAACAGTGAGCTATTAACCGTCATCAAAGAGCTGCATAAAAACTTCGATGTATAGATTAGAACGTTATGATTTTTCCCCAGTCTTTCCCTATCCTAATGTTGGAAAATGGGTTCATTAGGATAGAAATCAATTCTGATTATTGAAGAGAACCCCCCAACCATGGTGTTATGTTTTACATTCTGAGTTTGTGTTTCTCTAGTGTTGGAAAGCCGCCCTGGGCACTCCCCAACTTTTTGCTGACTGGTACTGGTGGTACCTGACTGACTAACCCTGGCCTCTGCCTAAACAGCCAGTGCTATTCTGAAAGAGGCACTTAAAAATACAGTGAAAACACCTACATACACTAGGTTGCACTACGGGTTAGGGTACCCCTATGATTGGCATGACCTCTCCTATAAGGCCCTAGTACATAATAGGGCAGGGGGATTAGAACTACTTTTAAGTCCCTAGAATATAATAAGGCATGGCAGTTTACAGGCCAGCAGCCCTTTCTGCGCTTGCATGTGTGCACTGCTGAAGCCTGAGGTCAGTTTAAAAGTAGCCCTGTGTTATAGGGCTGCTTTTAAAATGCAAATTGTGCCCTGTAGGAAGGTGGATATCTGACTATGGTTACCCCCAACTTTTTGCCTAGTGTCTAGCTGGTTTTTTGACTTAGTTGGCCTGAGATCCTGCCAATCAGGGTCTCAGGCTGTCTGCTCTCTCTGTAAAATGGACTCCATGTACCCTAGGTACATAACCAATTGGTAAGGATCACCTTATTGGACCCTGTACAGTGTACCCTAGGTACCCAGGGCATAGGTGTACCCTAGGCCTCCCAGGGGCTGCAGCATGTATTATGCCACCCCTGGTCTGGCCTTCCAATCAGACACAACTGGCTGATCACTCAGCTGGGGCAGGGTCGTGTAATCACCCCTTGCTTAGATATAGTATGCCTATATCTACCCTTATATATAGACACATGTGTACCTATCAGTCACTCCTATGGCAGGCCTTAACAATCCTGGAGGCAGAGTGCTTGGTAACATGTGAGATGGTGCTCTAGCATGAGCTGAGCCTGTCTGCAGCTTTCGGAACCATGTCCTTATAGCTGTTCTATGATATAGCCTACCATATACTCTTAAAGTGCCTTATAATCTTAAACGGTTATGGTAACTATGGTTTGGCTTTATCAAAACATGTCGTGTAAGGTGTCTAACACTCGGGAATAATACCCCCATGCCATTTCTGGACATGAGAATATTATTCCCCCCTTCTAGAGGGAAAGACATGTTAAAATCATACTTCAACTGTTAGCCTCTGACCAAAGCCTCAGCATCACAAAATGGATGCTGCTGCCACGACACAAGTCTGACCTCCTGCAGCTGGGAGTGATCCCAGCCAGGGAGGCCTGGACAATAGGTTTCCTGCTTGGGGAGGTGCTAGCACCTCCCCAGACAGCCTTTAGTGTATTGGGGCAGGGTGGGCTGAAAGGAATGAGACATGCCTGGGGCACACAAGGTGTTCCTTGCATAGTCCAGTTCAAACCGGCGCTGGGGCACTCCAGCCCCAGCTCTGGCGCGAAACTGGACAAAGGGAAGTGGGTGTAACCACCCCCTCCCAGGTCCCACCCATGAGGCGTGACCTAGCAGGTATCCCAGCCCCCCAGATTAGTATAAGAGTGGGAGTTGGGCCTCAAGACTTGAGATTATCCTGAACCTGCAAAACTGAACAGAAACTCTGGACCTTCGACATTCGACGAAAGAAGAAGACTGAAGAATCTCCCTTGTAGCCAAGGAGTGGCTACCCTGTGCAAACAGGCACCATCAAGTGACTACCCTTTGCTTTGTGAAACGTTCGACGAGGAACCGACTGCAGAGCCCGACCAGAGCCTTGATTTCCAGACTTCTCCGACCCTCATCCACATCTGCAGCAGAGCTGAGATCCGTGGAGGCGACGAGCGACGTGGGACCGGCTACCTGGGAAAAGTGGCTAGTAACTTACAGCGCAGCTTCTGAGGTACCCTCGAAGTTGTGCACCGGGGATTGAGAAGCCCCAACCCCAAGCACCATCTGCACCGAAGACCAGCCCCCCACACTCCACGAGTCCTGCGTGGGGCCCTTCAGCATTTTCCTGCTTGCCGCGTCTGTCCGGTTGCTTGCCCGCTGGCTAGTGGCCTTTGTGACGACGCTCCCTAAAATCTTCTGCGCTGGTTTGGCTCCTCCAGACTGGCTCCCGCTTCTCTGCAAAGAAGAAGCACCCCAGACCTTCCTGGTCTGCACCAGAAGCAAGTCCCTTGTTCTTCGTGGGTTCCGCTTGCCAAGGCTTGGTGAGTCCTAGTCCAACTTCGACGCCGCCGACAGCAAGAGCCTTCGTGGGACAGCTCGCCTCCTGGTCCTGGTCGTCCTCGACGCTTCCTGGTCCTCCTGGCTCCAGCGACAAGCTTCACCTTCCCCTGCAACTCTTCACGACATCGCCTGGTTCCTTCCTGGTTCCACGTGGTCACTGGCTAGTGACCTTGACTCTGTCCCCTCTGCTTGCAGGTTTCTTCTCTTCTTGATCCCAGGCTTGGGATCCACCGGACACTCTCCCCTGACTGCCTGTCAGCATCTTTCTTCAGGCATCCATAGGAGTCGACGACGAAAACGACGCATCTTCACCCCTATGCACCCGCAGCCTGTGGGCTAGGTAACTTGGGTACTCCGGTGCCCATCAGGATAGTGACTATCCTAGTGTCTAGTTTTCAAGTCTCAACTTCCTAGCTACTCCGGAAGTGTCCTAAATCTATCTATTTCTAAACTGTAACATTGCTATTGACTTTTACGCATTACGCGTGAGTGTTTCCACTCTGCACACGAATCCCGTGGGCCTCCCACTCCCTAACTAACGCTAGTGTAGTGTAGCCCCAGCGATTCCCTAGGCCTAGGCCTATTCTATTTCCGTGACAGTGGTTCTTATACCACTTATTTAGTATATGGTTTGCGTGGCCCCTAGGGCCTAACTGTATTACTTACCTGTGTGACTTACTGTATGCATTAATAAGACTGTGTTGTACTTACCTCTAAACTCATAAAGAGTGCTGAGGGTTTGCTTAGAATAAATACACTTTATTTTATATATATATATCTGTTGTGGTGTCCTTTCATTTGGTATTCAAGGGATTATATATGGTATCACAGCTGGCTTCACATGCCATTCAGAGTTTAGCCTAAGACTGCTCTTGTCCATGCTACCACTAGGATAGCTGGTCTATAAGGTTGACTTTACAACCAATCACCATAAGGGTATTTGGACTGATATAAGGTGTACACTATAACTAGTGACATCATACATCAGGCCAACTTCTCACATTGGTGAGCAGCGGTTGGGATCTGAGCTTGCTGTTGTAATACCATTGTAATCTTGAGATACTAAATTGAAAGATCACACAGATATTGTCTAGGTACATATAACATAGATTATTATACTTAAGTCCTACTGGACTTTGTAGTTGTAGGTTGAAGGGAATAACACACCCTGACTACAACTACTAGAAAGGTTTAGTAGAAACAACTAGTGTAGGTAGGTGCACACACCACACCCTCACTAGATCATGCCTCTGGGAGAAGATCAAGTAGATGCTCTCTCAGGAGGGGCAGGTCTGCAGAAGACCCCCTCTAGGTATGATACCTTAACATTCCAGGAGATGAGACAATTGTGTACCTCCAGAGGAATAAAACAGGGTGCAAACCCTACCCTTAGACAGCTAGTGGAGCTTCTGGAGGCCTATGATGCTGAAAGAGCTGCCAGGGATGGTGCCATAGCTGTAGATAGGGGTCTACCCACCACAGATGAGTCAGATGGGACTTCAGAGGAAGAGGTAGACAGCCAGGGCCAAGTAGGAAGACTTAGCCAGGCTAACCTAAGTTTACATGGGAGTTTGCATGGGGTCCCCCCATACAGACCCCCAAGTAGGCTTTCACAGAGAAGCAGGAGGGACAGATCCCCTTCAAGGGAATCCATCCACTCCCATGTTTCTAGCATCTCCAATGCTTCCTCTCACAGGGGAATGACTTCACCTGAGAGAAAGGAGCATAAAGCCAGAATGAGGGAAGCTAATCTGAGGATTCAGAGGGAAGAAATTGCCCTTGCCAAAGAGAAGCTTGCTCTGGCTAGAGAGCAAAAATTGTGTGGGTCAGAACCCACTGGTGGCAGCAACATTCCTAGAGATAGGGATAGGTCTTATGACCATAGAAACCTAAGCAAGATAGTCCCCCCATATCAGAATGGGGATGACATCCACAAATGGATGACTGCTTTGGAGAGGGCCTGCAAAGTACAGCAGGTACCCCAAAGTCAGTGGGCAGCTATCTTGTGGCTCTCCTTTTCTGATAAAGGTAGAGACAAGCTCCTCACAGTCAGTGATGAGGATGCAAATAATTACAAAGTCCTGAAGAGTGCTCTGATAGATGGGTTTGGCTTAACCACTGAGCAATATAGGTTGTTGTTCAGAGACACCCAGAAGACACAGACACAGGACTGGTCTGATTTTGTGGATTGTGCCACTAAGGCTTTGGAAGGTTGGTTAACTGGCAGCAAGGTGCAGGACTATACAGGATTGTACAACTTGATTATGAGGGAGCAGATCCTTAGTAATTGTCAGAACCAGCTCCTCCATCAACACCTGGTAGACTCAGATTTGACCTCTCCCCAAGAATTGGGAAAGAGGGCAGATAAATGGGTCAGGACCAGGATTAGGCCTAAAAATCAGGGTGGTGACCAAAAGAAAGATACCACCAAGCCTCAAGAGAAGGGTGGGGATAAAGCAAAAGAGAAATCTTCCTCAGGGCCCCAAAACTCCACACAGGGTGGTGGGTCCCAAGCTCCCTCCTCTACCACAGTTAAAAAGCCTTACTGCCATGTGTGTAAAACACCTGGGCATTGGAAAACTGACAGCAGTTGTCCACAGGCTAAAAACAAAACTGTTCCTCCAACTACTCCTGTCACACCACCTATTACTGTCAGCAGTAATCCCCCAGGTGGTGGGAGTGCCCCCAAAAATTTGGTTGGGTTTTCTTGGGGAACACAGGGGGACTCTGGCTTAGCCAACTCCCCTACAGCAGCTACTCTAGTCTGTGATGGTGGCATGGGGTTTGCCAACTTCACTGCCTGTCCCAACACTTTGGGTAGGTACAGACAGGAACCCTACATCAATGGTAGAAAAGCTGAGGCCTACAGAGACACTGGAGCTAGCATCACTATGGTGGCCCATAGGCTAGTTCCCTCTGAGCAGCTTTTGCCTGGTTTCTCATACCAGGTAACTAACATTGATGGCAAACAGAACAGTCATCCCATGGCAGAGGTATGTCTCAGCTGGGGAGGGGTCACTGGCCCTAAAAGGGTGGCAGTGTCTCCAACCTTGCCTGTGGACTGCTTGCTGGGGAATGACTTAGAACTCTCAGCTTGGGCTGAAGTTGAACAAGACACCCATTCCAAAATGGTAGGCCTTTCCAAAAAGGGTAGTGGGGTTGTGCCAGTCACAACCCCTGTCCAAGTAGCTTTCCTCCCTGAAAAGGTTGGAAGGGCAGTGGTAGCCACAGCCCAGGCACAGACAGACTTCCCTGTAGAAATTGGCAGAGCTGTGACAGTCACAGCTCAAACACAAGCTGAGTGCCTTCCTGAAAAGGTTGGCAAGGCTGTAATGGTCTCAGCCCACACTCAGACTGATATAGGTGTAGTGAAGCCTGAAACTATGGATCACTCCACACAAACAGAGAGTAGTGGGGAGGAAGAAAAGTCTCCCTCTCCCCAGACATTAGGAAAAGGTCAGCCTCCTCAGGGATCTGACCTCACCCCTTGTGAAGGAACTGCCCCAGAGGTAGCCAGGCCTGGCCTGGCAGAGCCTCTGATGTCAGTGGCCCCTTCCAAGGTGGGACCCAGTCTGGTGCAGGTAGCCTGCCTCTCTCTACCCTGCCTCAGTCAGCCCAGGGCTGCAGAGGTCAGGGAGGCCAGTGGACCCCAAGAGGGCCCCTGTCCACAAGAACCCCCCCTTCAAAAGAATGAGGATTGCCTGGTTAGTTGCCCTAGCCAGGTGATGGGTAAAAACATTCCTGAGGGATCCCCTTCACAGGTAGTTAGGGACCTCCCCCAGAGGGATTCTGTTGGGCACAGGCAAACATGGGACCTTAGGGCCCCAAACCTGACCTGTCCCTCCAGTAAGCCCACAAAAGGGACCCAGCCTCCAGCTTTAGGTAGCCAGAGGCTGACCCTGAGAGCACAGTGCAACTCAGTTAGAGAAAGAAAGGCATCCAGGGTGGAGGATGATTGGAGGAAGCTGAGGCCTCACTTTGAGGACACTCACTTCAGTACTCCATCTCAACACCAGCCTTTTACTTTGCAAAGACACACCAAAGGTAGAGATTCCCTATGGTGGAGACCCTATGATATCTTTAGGATGAGGGATTGCTTAGTGGACCATGAGACAGGGGGTAACCATGCCAGTGCTGGTTCTTCCTTATATGGCCACTCAGGCAATAGAGGCTTACCTTGTCAAGGCCAGCCTTATCTCCTTTCGTTTGGGGGGGGGTTGTGTAGGAAGGTGGATATCTGACTATGGTTACCCCCAACTTTTTGCCTAGTGTCTAGCTGGTTTTTTGACTTAGTTGGCCTGAGATCCTGCCAATCAGGGTCTCAGGCTGTCTGCTCTCTCTGTAAAATGGACTCCATGTACCCTAGGTACATAACCAATTGGTAAGGATCACCTTATTGGACCCTGTACAGTGTACCCTAGGTACCCAGGGCATAGGTGTACCCTAGGCCTCCCAGGGGCTGCAGCATGTATTATGCCACCCCTGGTCTGGCCTTCCAATCAGACACAACTGGCTGATCACTCAGCTGGGGCAGGGTCGTGTAATCACCCCTTGCTTAGATATAGTATGCCTATATCTACCCTTATATATAGACACATGTGTACCTATCAGTCACTCCTATGGCAGGCCTTAACAATCCTGGAGGCAGAGTGCTTGGTAACATGTGAGATGGTGCTCTAGCATGAGCTGAGCCTGTCTGCAGCTTTCGGAACCATGTCCTTATAGCTGTTCTATGATATAGCCTACCATATACTCTTAAAGTGCCTTATAATCTTAAACGGTTATGGTAACTATGGTTTGGCTTTATCAAAACATGTCGTGTAAGGTGTCTAACACTCGGGAATAATACCCCCATGCCATTTCTGGACATGAGAATATTATTCCCCCCTTCTAGAGGGAAAGACATGTTAAAATCATACTTCAACTGTTAGCCTCTGACCAAAGCCTCAGCATCACAAAATGGATGCTGCTGCCACGACACAAGTCTGACCTCCTGCAGCTGGGAGTGATCCCAGCCAGGGAGGCCTGGACAATAGGTTTCCTGCTTGGGGAGGTGCTAGCACCTCCCCAGACAGCCTTTAGTGTATTGGGGCAGGGTGGGCTGAAAGGAATGAGACATGCCTGGGGCACACAAGGTGTTCCTTGCATAGTCCAGTTCAAACCGGCGCTGGGGCACTCCAGCCCCAGCTCTGGCGCGAAACTGGACAAAGGGAAGTGGGTGTAACCACCCCCTCCCAGGTCCCACCCATGAGGCGTGACCTAGCAGGTATCCCAGCCCCCCAGATTAGTATAAGAGTGGGAGTTGGGCCTCAAGACTTGAGATTATCCTGAACCTGCAAAACTGAACAGAAACTCTGGACCTTCGACATTCGACGAAAGAAGAAGACTGAAGAATCTCCCTTGTAGCCAAGGAGTGGCTACCCTGTGCAAACAGGCACCATCAAGTGACTACCCTTTGCTTTGTGAAACGTTCGACGAGGAACCGACTGCAGAGCCCGACCAGAGCCTTGATTTCCAGACTTCTCCGACCCTCATCCACATCTGCAGCAGAGCTGAGATCCGTGGAGGCGACGAGCGACGTGGGACCGGCTACCTGGGAAAAGTGGCTAGTAACTTACAGCGCAGCTTCTGAGGTACCCTCGAAGTTGTGCACCGGGGATTGAGAAGCCCCAACCCCAAGCACCATCTGCACCGAAGACCAGCCCCCCACACTCCACGAGTCCTGCGTGGGGCCCTTCAGCATTTTCCTGCTTGCCGCGTCTGTCCGGTTGCTTGCCCGCTGGCTAGTGGCCTTTGTGACGACGCTCCCTAAAATCTTCTGCGCTGGTTTGGCTCCTCCAGACTGGCTCCCGCTTCTCTGCAAAGAAGAAGCACCCCAGACCTTCCTGGTCTGCACCAGAAGCAAGTCCCTTGTTCTTCGTGGGTTCCGCTTGCCAAGGCTTGGTGAGTCCTAGTCCAACTTCGACGCCGCCGACAGCAAGAGCCTTCGTGGGACAGCTCGCCTCCTGGTCCTGGTCGTCCTCGACGCTTCCTGGTCCTCCTGGCTCCAGCGACAAGCTTCACCTTCCCCTGCAACTCTTCACGACATCGCCTGGTTCCTTCCTGGTTCCACGTGGTCACTGGCTAGTGACCTTGACTCTGTCCCCTCTGCTTGCAGGTTTCTTCTCTTCTTGATCCCAGGCTTGGGATCCACCGGACACTCTCCCCTGACTGCCTGTCAGCATCTTTCTTCAGGCATCCATAGGAGTCGACGACGAAAACGACGCATCTTCACCCCTATGCACCCGCAGCCTGTGGGCTAGGTAACTTGGGTACTCCGGTGCCCATCAGGATAGTGACTATCCTAGTGTCTAGTTTTCAAGTCTCAACTTCCTAGCTACTCCGGAAGTGTCCTAAATCTATCTATTTCTAAACTGTAACATTGCTATTGACTTTTACGCATTACGCGTGAGTGTTTCCACTCTGCACACGAATCCCGTGGGCCTCCCACTCCCTAACTAACGCTAGTGTAGTGTAGCCCCAGCGATTCCCTAGGCCTAGGCCTATTCTATTTCCGTGACAGTGGTTCTTATACCACTTATTTAGTATATGGTTTGCGTGGCCCCTAGGGCCTAACTGTATTACTTACCTGTGTGACTTACTGTATGCATTAATAAGACTGTGTTGTACTTACCTCTAAACTCATAAAGAGTGCTGAGGGTTTGCTTAGAATAAATACACTTTATTTTATATATATATATCTGTTGTGGTGTCCTTTCATTTGGTATTCAAGGGATTATATATGGTATCACAGCTGGCTTCACATGCCATTCAGAGTTTAGCCTAAGACTGCTCTTGTCCATGCTACCACTAGGATAGCTGGTCTATAAGGTTGACTTTACAACCAATCACCATAAGGGTATTTGGACTGATATAAGGTGTACACTATAACTAGTGACATCATACATCAGGCCAACTTCTCACATGCCCAAACTCGACTTTTGGGTTTGGGGAACTTACAAATTGATCAACTACAATGTTGGGGCAAAATTAAGTGGAAAAATGTTTTCCACTTAACTACGGCTGTATCATATTTGCCACATAATACATCATCTGCTGCATAATCTAACGATTTCCTCCAAAACAATTTTGTAGCTCAAACGGATCCCAAATTACTAAAATAAATGTGACTTGTGTTGCTGTGAAGTTTAGGGCCCTTTGCAAAGGTTAGTAAAGAAAACAATTCCTAAGAAAACAATTGGTCCCAGACACTCCTAATGACACTCAAGTTAATACCTGTAGGAGAGTGTAGTATGCAATCAAGTCATACAACCGAAAATGTATAATGTAAAGGCACATTCAACAGGGAAATCTCATAGATAAGAGGCCAACCAAAGTCAATTAAATTGCAAATATCAATTTATTTCCCGCTGAATCATATTCATAAAATGCAAACTTAGGGGCTGACTACGATGGCAGGTGGACTTCAGTACCACCGCCATCGAATCGGGGAATGGGACCGCTGGTCTTCAAGGTGGAGGCCCCACGATAGGCATTACAATGCGACTGCCACTACGGTGTTCGCAGTGCCTATCTTTTACATTGCAGCAGGTGCTGCTGGCTGCATCATCCGCCGCAAAGTAAAAAAAAAAGGAACATGTTAAATATATCGGTGCCTGCCACATGGTGCAGTGATATGTTGTGGGGCATCATAGATGCCCCCCAGGACCCATGTCTGGGGGCTAGGGGTAAAGGGGCCTGCTACGGACCCCCAATGTCCCTTTCGCCAGCATTTCCATGGCAGGTGAACCGCCATTGATAAGCTGGCGGGTAAGGGACATCGTAATCCCTGCTGCGGTGCATGGTAGGCACCACCAGCATTGTAGGAACCACGAGCCCCTCCACCACACCGGCGGGCTCAAGAAGCCCGTCGGGTGCGTGGTGGTTGGTCTTTCTGACCGCCAGGTAACCACCCGCCATTGTAATATGGCGGGCTGTGATGCAGTCACCAATGGCGGTGGGACCGCCACCGACGGTGTGACGTGGCGGTCCCACTGCCATTATAATCACCCCCTAAGTTTGGTGTGCATGCAAATCCTACATTGCCAACCCCTGGCAAGTTGCACTGCTAGTGCTGGAAAAAGGCCAATGGAGGTACCAATGGGTGAGGTGGACTGGCCTCAAGGGTCTTGTGACCTCAGTGACAGATTCACTGTCGATCTAGGATGTGCTTCTTCATATGCCTACCCGTAAGACTGGAAGTGAACTGCAGTATGGATTGTGGTGGACAGGTCCACCTGCGGGTGCTAAGACACCTGGGCTTCTAAGGTCTATCGGGCCTTCTAAGGTGTAGCATCGGAATAAGCTCTGTCAGGAGTGTGGTATGGTGAACTGGTCATGAAGGTCTGAACATGGTTCTCCAGTTCCAAATTCAGCAGCTCTGGCCAGAGTGCCACATTCTCTCCCACATTGAACACCATACTGCCCCACTGAGAGAAACTCGCACTGCCTTCAGCACAACTCAATTGTGCTGCGACTAAATTCAAATTATGCACTAGACAACAGTAAAATGCTGCCTGAAAAAAAATGAATAACACCCTGGAAAAAGCAAACACTCATAGGGAATGCAAGAATAAGCAAAGCATGTGAACTGTAATCAGAAAAAAACATGGTTACCTTAACGGTTTTAAACTCATTATTCAGAAATCAGTAAGTGATTTTGCCTGAAAAGTTCAAGACATGGCTACAGGACCAGGAAGGGACCCCTTTCAATGTCCATTGCTTATATCCTTTCAAAATGTGTGCAGTTTGGTTTAAAAAAGACCATATCCCCAAACACAGAGCCGCATTTTATAAGCTAAAATAATTAAAAAGTTGAAAACGATCATATTAAACGTTTCCACTCTACCCATCAACCAGGTATTGCAGTCCCTTTAGGAATGGCGCACTTACCCACCCTGGGAAAACAATGTTGTTCAAAGAAAGAAGATAAAAAGAAAGTAGCGCTTTCACTGGCAAACTCTGTAAAGTGGTGCTAATGTGTGTGGGTGTAAATAACAGTCTGGCCTGTCTGCTGGTCACTCTGTATTGCTTTATTTAGGTATTTAACTATTTTTTTCTCTCCATTCCGAGGTTTTTCTTTTCAATAGAAAACGGTCAGAAAATGAGGACATTTACAGCCAAAGTGTTCAGCCTTTTTTGGATCAATTTCACAGGGGAACAAATAAAGAAAAGGAGAGGCAAGAGAGAGTACCTTAAGAGCTGCCTCTTGAAATCAGCGCGTAAGCAGGAGTGAGACAGAGACAGAAAGAGATGGAGGAATAAAGAGAGGAGGGCAGCCCCCAGAGGCAGATCAGGAGTAGTGGACACGGTCCTTGCCATGAAGGAAAAGAGACAGCGTTTATTTTTTCTCCGTTCTCTGCCTTTCCCAGAACGGCTGAGCATTCCTGCAGCATAACAAAAGGCCGAGGGCGGGTGGCCTCTGACTCCAGGCAGGTCAAGTGCAGGGCCATTAGGTAGCGCTTTCGCGTGCTAATGGCCCTGCGATAACAGAAGGGAGAGGGGAAATTCCTTTGTCCCCTCGTCCCCCCCACCCTTGTCCCCCGTGTCCGCCCCACTCCAAAATCTGGGGGGGATATATCCCCCGCGTCCCCCACACTTCCTACGCCCATGGCTGGGGGGTCAAGTTTGCAGAGCGAAGGCAGCACCCTTTCAAAGTAAAAGCAACATGAAAAATGACGAACGCCAAGGAAAGCTGCAAAAGTAAAGACGCACGTAAAAGAACGTGCGCAAGAGATCGGTGGCCATCTTGGGTGTGGCAAGGCTATATATTGCCACACCCATCTTCGGAAAAACGCTTTGCCTTTGACTGCGGAACCAAGCGGACTCGCTTCGCTCACCTGCTTCTCGGCAAGGGATTCCATTCGTCCAGCAGGGGTCAGTTTCCTTCCTGCCAGTGCTTCCTCTTCTCACCAGCGTTCATGGAGCTGCAAGAAAAAACGAAAAGACAAGCTAAGTGAACATTTTCTTGTTTAAAGCTCAGGCGCCCAACGCAAGAAAGCTAGAAGCACGCACATGAGACTTATCTTTGAAGTAACTTGGGGCATATTTTGTGTAACTGTACCTGAAAGAGAAAGGACAAATAATTAGGCATTTCAAACATAGCGATTGTAAGAATTTGGCAAAGATATTTCTTGCACATTTAGTTGAACTATAATAGGCATACGCGTTTGAAAGTTTGTTGAGGGAATTGGCATATGTTATTTTCTTTTAGTTTCAAATACAGGTTGTGAAGATAAAAGATCTTGGAGGTACAAAGGAGTAAGTGAGGCATAATTCAGAGTAACAATTGTTATCTAGGCTTGAAATGTAAACAAGAAAAGCAGTAACTTAGTTAATGTTTACCTTTCAACATAGGTGCACACAACTTCTAAAGACCAACTTCTCATCTACTCACTCAGAAGATAACCTTCACTTCACGACGACTACAAGGACGCGACGCGACGCCAGACAGTCCTAAATTGCAGGTAGGGCATTTTCTAAGAAACTAAAAAGATTGCTAGTACGTAGAAAGCTTTGTGTAGAAACCCAGTTTAGAAAGGGAGTTAGTCACCATTCTTCCTTGTTGCCTCGCAGGTCGACAACCAGGAGCAGCTAGCGTCCTCGATCCGGCCCTCCTCCTTGAATTCTTACTGAGTAGCCTTAGTGTCTAAATTGCCAACACTGGTTATTGGTTAGGGTACTGGGAAGTCGGTCCATAACGTCTCTGCGAAATCTACAAGCAACAAACAGGTAAGATTGCTTGTGCACCCGACAGAAGGCAAAGCCCACATACATAATTTCTCCCGGACGTTATGGATCAGACTGCTTCAGTTTCATTGCAAGACATTGCAACCATCTTGGCTGACATAAAATCTGAAAATGCAGCTCTTCGAAGAGACATTTCAGCTTTACAAGCTAGTATGCAGGCCCCCAATGCTCCAAGTCCAGCTACCAGGAGTTTTCCAGCTGCACAAAAACCTGTATTAAAACCACTTACTTTTCAGCCAGGATTGCAAACGTTACATAGTAGCTCTACTTCTTCACCCACCCAGATTCAGGTAGTGACACCCGTTACAATTCCTTTGGCACCTCCAGAGAGGTTTTATGGGGATAGTAGTAAATACACTATCTTTTTGAACCAATGTAATTTACATTTCATAGCAAAACCTACGACCTTCCCAGATGACTCATCTAACGTTGCATTCATACTATCGTATTTGGGTGGTGATGCAGCCCTATGGTCTGTACCAATTGCAGAACAAAACGATACGATTCTGTATGATCTTGGAAGGTTTAAAAATACAATGAAAAAATTATTTGCCAAACACGTTTTTGTGCAATCTGCAGATCATGAATATTTACACCTAAAACAAGGGTCTTCTGATTTATTACATTATATCTCCCAATTTAACAGACTAGTGATTGAGGCAGGATGGCCACAAGAAAAAAGAGTTTCTCTTTTTAATAAAGGTTTACGGGAAGAGCTAAAAGATTTGGTTACTCAAATTTTGGATTCTCTCCAGATGATATTGAAGAATTTATTGATCTGGTAGTAAAACTCAATTTATCTGAGCATGAGGGGGAAAAAGGACGATCTGATCATAAGGTATTTACATTCAAAGAAAAAACTAGTTTTAAATCTGAGCTGACATCAAAGTTAGATTTAGGAGAACCCATGCAGATAGGTACAATTAAGGGACCTCTCTCTAAAGAAGAAAAAGAGAAACGAAGGAAACTAAATCAGTGTCTTTACTGCGGTAAAGCAGGACACTTCGTAAAAGAATGTCCAACCCGTCCAAATAAACCAAAAAATAAAACTAATCACGCAGGGATAATTCAACAGTCGGATAACTAAAGTGCTCGACAAAACAAGAGGTCAGTTTGTCTAGTGAGTTAACTAGTTTGGCTTCCATGACTCCCTAAGTGGTATTTCAACACCTTAGTATTAAAGTGACCTTACAATCTCGATCTAAAGAAGGAAAGATCTGGTCAGTTGATGCATTAATAGACTCAGGAGCCACAGGCAATTTCATTGATACACACTTTTTACAGGAATTAGGTCTAAAGACAGAACCAAAACTTCGACCTGAGGTACTTAGAGCAGTAGACGGGAAGGAATTATCTTCTGGACTGATATAACAGCACATCTAAAGTCTTACAATGACATGCTCTACTAAACATAGTGAACACATCACATCCGATATCATAGACGCTCCCCAATTTCGACTTATTTTAGGTGTTCCTTGGCTTGTAAAGCATAATCCTAAAATTGATTGGATACAAAAGACAATCTTATTTAATTCTAATTACTGTCACTCTACCTGCCTACAACATCAGGTGTCTGAACTTCTCGTTCAAGGATATGACTTTCCAAAAGATTCTAAAAGTATTTTATTGTTAGAGGGTGTACCCGTAGCATATTCTGATCTCACAGATGTGTTTGACAAAAAAAGGCCAATACCCTACTGTAAAAGAATCTTCCAAACACAATAAATGAAGTTATTAATATCCTTTAATGGAGCTTGTAAATCAGCCTCCACATTCATCTCCATGCATCAATTGAATCCCTCTTGAACATTCCTTCAGTCTTAACATTCTCTTTGGAACTAATGACATCATAGTGTCATTTACACATTACTACATTCTCCCCCCTCCCCCCTAAAACAAATTAATGAAATAAAGATAGAAAAGAGAAAAATAACGCAAGCAAGGTAAACAGATTAACAATGTTCAATTAATCTTTCTGGTCTTTTAGCAATTCTTTCTGATTTTCTCTGACTCCATTCTTCTTGTTGATTATCAGAGCGTGCAGCTTCAACATTTGATGCAATTTTTCTAAAGAAAGATTTGTTTCTTGTTATTGTTCTATCATCATTCGTTGCAGTCATTGCTGTACCTTGTATTTTTTTAATTTCTAAAGGTGTAGGATGAAATCTGGTTTGTGATTTTTTTTGTTGTTGTTGCCGAACTAATACCAAATCACCAACTTGATAATCTTGATTTTGATATCTTTTTCCTTTTTCTGCGTAGTATTTCATTTTCTCTTTTGCTTCTTTATCTTTTTCCATTACCTCTTTGTGTACCCTCGGAGGAATTAGAGGCAACTGGGGTAAACGAGTTCTTCTTGACTGTCCAAACATTAGATCTGAAGGGCATTTTCCTGTTGATGGATGTGGAGTATTCCTATAGTCTCTTAAAATTTGACACAATGCCTGATTTATAGAAATTTGCGAAAGTTTTGCTCTTTGTACCGCTTTTTTAATAGTTGCCATCAATCTTTCTACCATTCCGTTTGCTCTAGGCCACATTGGAGTTACTTTCCTGTGAATTATTCCCAAATAGTTCATAAATTTTCCAAACTCTTCTCCACTAAATGGTGGCCCATTGTCTGTTTTTAATATATTAGGTATTCCCCAAGTTGAGAATATTTCATCTAGCACAGGAAGTACTGTTGAGGTGGAAGTAGAGGATATTAGTTTTACAATTGGAAAACGAGAGTATTCGTCTACTATTGCTAGTAAATAATGGCCAGAGTCTAATGGGCCATAGAAATCTGCTGCTAAGTTTGACCATACTGCATTAGGTAGATCTGACATGTGTAATTCTTCAACTCCTTTTTCCTTTACAGTGCACTGACAGACATGACAAGACTGAATGACTTCTTCTACCTGTCTATCTAAACCTGGAAACCACAGTTTTTCTCTTAAAAAATTTTTTGTTGCTGAAACTCCTCGGTGACTCTCGTGAGCTAAATCAATTACACGACGTTGAAGACTCTCCGGTATTATTATTTTAGTTCCTCTAAGTAATATTCCAGACGAGGTTACAGACAGTTCCGAGTTTATGTTTTTAAATGCTAATATATCATTTCTTCTTATGTTTCTTTGGAATTGACTTCCAATATTTATTAGTCTCCATTTATTTTCATGCAGGATTTTTTTTACCTCTTGAAGAGTGTTATCTTTTTCTGTTTCCTCAATTAGTTCGCTTTCTTTCACAGTTCCTGGGACTGCTGATCTTACTATGAAATGTATATATTCTTCCACCTCTAATTGGTGTTTAGTTGTTGTTTCAGCTGGATGCCTTGATAAATAATCCGCAGGATTATGTTCTTTTCCTGGTTTATGGATAATTTTAAAGTCATAGTCCATAAGCCTCATTCCCCACCTCTCAATTCTTGGAGGCATTTTAGTTCTAGGGTTTCCAAAAATAGAAACTAGTGCTTGATGGTCAGTAATGATCACAAAAGATTTTCCGTAGATAAAATCATGAAAATGTTCACATGCCCAAACAACAGCTAGACTTTCCTTTTCAGGCTGTGAATATCTTTGTTCTACTTCAGATAAACTTTTGCTGGCATGTGAGATTACATATCTTGGGCTTTCTCTTCCAGGTTTATGCTGCACTAATATTGCACCTAAACCTACAGGACTTGCATCCACTATTAATTCTGTACACAGGTGTGGGTCAAAATATTTTAAGTTTGCTGCATTTGTTATTTCCAATTTTATTTTTTTAAAAGCTTGTTCACATTCGATATTCCATTGAAATTTTTTTCCTTTCTTTGTTAAATCTCTTAGGGGCGAGCTTAAGGTTGCGAAATCTTTTATGTATCTTGCACAGTAGCTTGCCATTCCAAGAAAAGATCTCAGTTCTGCTACATCTTTTGGTTCCTGCATTGCATTCAAAGCTACTATTTTGATAGGATCTGGTCTCATCCCTTTTTCTGAAAATATATGACCAAAGAATGTCAATTCCTTTTTATTTAATTCACATTTCTTTTCATTTAAAGTTAACCCAGCTTTTTCAAGTTGTTGACAAACTTTTTCTAATGCCTGATCATGTTCTTCTTGCGTTTTTCCAAAGACCAAAATATCGTCACTGTAATTCATGCAATTCTGTATTGGTCTTATGACATTTTTTATAGTTTCCTGGAAAATTTCTGCTGCAGAACAAATTCCAAAGTTCAACCGCTTGTATCTAAATAATCCCATGTGTGTTGAGAATGTTGTTATGTATCTAGATTGGTTATCAATTAGCAACTGATGATATCCTTTGCATAAATCAAGTTTTGAAAATACCGACGCCCCATTTATGGTGCTTATCATATCATTCAAGTGTGGGCCTGGGTAACGTTCTCTTTCAATAGCGGTATTAGGTATTCTCATGTCCACACATATTCTGATGTCATTGGTGTCTTTTTTTGGCACAATAACAATAGGACTTACCCACGGTGTTGGGCCCGTCACCCCTTCAATTATATCTTGCTCAAGTAAAGATTTTATTTCCTTTTCAACTTTGTCTTGCATGTGTATTGGCACTCTTCTATGTGTTTGTGCCGTTGGTTTTATCGCTTCGTTTATGTGTAAGGTAATTTCTTTTCCTTTAAATTTACCTAATCCTTCAAACAATTTGGGATATTTCTTTAAAACTGGATGATCCGTTGAAATATTACAGTTCATTGCTAGTAGACCCATTATTTGAGCAGTTACATTGCTCAATAAACAAGGACCTGGGACTTCACCCTGCAACACGTGTATTTCTTCTTTACTTGTTACACTTCCATATTTTAAGATTTCTTCAAATTTTCCTAGGCAAAGAACTGGATGTTTGGCACCCCATTGGAAGACACTAACATTTGATGGTGATAGTATAGGTTGTTTTTCCATTTTCTTATATTCAGTTATGCACATTATGTTACATGTTGCTCCGCTATCCAACACAAAGGGGACCTCTTGCGACCCCACTAATAAATTGACAGATGTAGTTTTTTTTATATT
Source organism: Triturus cristatus (assembly GCF_964204655.1). NCBI lineage: Eukaryota > Metazoa > Chordata > Amphibia > Caudata > Salamandridae > Triturus > Triturus cristatus. The sequence goes on from NC_140592.1 coordinate 640,342,737, forward strand.
TTCTCTTTTAATCATATTAATTTGTTGACAAATGTTATTTCCTTGCGTTATATCGCTTTCTTGCATCATATATAGTTTTTCTGATTGTTCAAATTCCTCCTCAGATTCTCCTTCAATCTCTTCCATATGTCTTACGTATTTTGTATTTCCAATCTTTTTTTTAATAGGATTGATTTGTTTCCAATTTTCTTTACTTTCTTTTTTAAATCTGCAAACACTTGCAAAGTGATTATATCCTTTGCATTCTTTACATTGCTGTCCTATTGCTGGACATTTCCTTTGGTGTGGAAACTGAAATCCACATCTGTAGCATTGCCTTTTCCCTTTAAATTGCATTTCATTTTGTTTTTCAACGGTTATTTTCTTTGACATTTCTCTAATTTGTTCAATTGCTTTAACTCTTCCTTCTTCCATGTTTGTGGCATGTTTTTGAGCTTGTGTTTCTGTTTTTGCCATGCAAATTATTTCTTGCAGGTCATATTTTTTTTCCAAGAGTTTTTTTCTAAACTTCATTGAGTTGCATCCTTGTATTACTCTTAATCTAATGGCTTCTTCATTATTGAATTTATCAAACTCACAAAATGTTACCAATTTCTTAAGTCTCGTGACAAAATTATCCATTGTTTCATTTTCTTGTTGGCATGCTAGATTAAAATTGTATCTTTCAAAATCTAAATTTCTCTGAGGGTCAAATTTTGCGTTTAAACATTTCATAATTCATTTCAACATTTCATAATTCCTTCATAGGTGTCTTTTTCATTTTCAGGAAATGTAGTTATTAAGTCTTCTACATCGTCGCCTACAAGATTGAGCAACAGGTCTTTCGCTTGTTCATCTGAGTATTTTTTACATGTTGCTTTTAAAAAATGTTTAAACCTCCTAGTCCATTTTTCCCACCTTTGTGCAATGTTTTCTTGTTCAGATAGACTGAAAGGCAATCTCTTCTCTGCAAAATACTTCTCTGCATACGTCGGTTCGAACTCTACCGGCTCCTCGCGCTGTTTCTGTTTCAATACTCCGCCTGCACGCACGTCTTACGTCAGGCCACGAAACAACTCCAACTCGTCACAGAAATCACGTACAGCTGTAACCATGGCTACAGCGTCAAGCGTCCATATTTGACCACAAAGAAATGCTTTCCTGCCTACAGCGATAGGCACGCTTACATAAACAAAGTGTTTTTGTCTGAGGGAAATGCTTCCAGCCTATGATAGGCACGTTTTTACAACTTAAGCTGTTTTCTGTCTATTGTGTTGTGGCTCACTTCTGTTACCACGATAATAGGCTCTCAGTTTTCATCCTGCAGCTCAAATTTTTCAGCGATAGGCACGCTTTCATCTTTGCCTATTTCTGCAACATGGTCACCCTCATCTGCATGTTAGATCAGTGCATATTGTATTCAGCGATCTGCACGCTCTTTACTTATTGAATCTTTATTGCAATTGTTTTTTGCAATTGGTCAGTTTTATTTATTTATTTATTTATTTATTTATTTATTTTTCTTTTTCTGTTTCTATCATGGCTTCATCCCAACAATTCCAAACACCAGCTCCATTTTTACAGACTCCCGGCAAACCATCTTTGGCATGGCGCCATTGGCTAAAGGGTTTCGAAAACTATTTGGTTGCCATTGATGCGGTCAAATATCCTCCTGCTCGCAAGGTTGCCATTTTATATGGTTGTCTAGGAGTCGCAGCTCAACAGGTATTTGAGAATCTTCCACCTATTCCTCCTCCTTCAGATTCAGGTGATGGTTGGGACACATACCAAGAAGCCCTGAGTCGTTTGAAAAAACAATATGATGATGAACCCAGTATTGTTTTGGAGCGGCATAACTTCTTTAAGCGTAAGCAGAGTACAGATGAAAGCGTGGAAGATTATATTGCTCAACTCAGAATTCTCGCTTCCTCATGTGAATTTGGCCCAAGTACAGACACCTCAATTAGAGACCAATTCATTTTTTCTTGTTCATCTAAAAAAGTTCAAGAACGTTTATTAAGTTGTAAAAACCCCACTCTTGCAGAAATAGTGGATATTGCTAAAGGTATTGAACGTGCAACTACTTCTTCAAGAATTTTACAAGGAAGTCAAGCCCATCAAGTCAGCGTACACACAATTGATGGAGAGTCTCCATCTGCTTCCTGCTCTGTGAATCTTGTCAGTAAGCCTTTCAGACAATCATCAAAGAAAATAATCATTTGCTATAGGTGTGGGTCAAGAAATCATCTGGGCAATTCACCTAGTTGTCCTGCATCTGGGAAAAAATGTTCTTTGTGCAAAAAAATTGGTCATTTTCCATCTGTTTGCAGAGGCGGGAAAAGATTTACCAGAGTTAATAACCTTGAACTTGATGAGAATCTAGAGTGCTGTTCCACTAGACTCAACGATGTTTCATTGTCTATTGAATGTGATTCTATCGATTTTTCAAAAGTCAAGGGTCCATTGTGTGAATTAATTGTGGGTACCATTCCTTTACAGGTCAAAGCTGACTCTGGGTCACCTATCACTATCTTATCAGACCTTACGTTTCATTCAAATTGGGGTAGCAGCGTGTCTCTTTTTGTGTCTGATGTCAATCCTAAAGCCTTTGGCGAAAAAGATATTGACATGTTAGGGTACTTTAATTCTAAAATTGAATGCCTTGGTAGGAAAACTTTCACTAAGGTATATGTCGCCCTCAAAGGTAGAAATATCTTAGGTTGGTTCGATCAAGCCAAAATGGGTTTAATTCTCAAACCCGGGTCGGACCAACCCATTACCTTGGGTGATATTCCAGATGATTATTATTTTAATCTTGATCCTGAGAACTTTCACGTGTCTGAATTATCTGTTCCTACTCATAAAGTAGATCATATACTTGATCAATTTCCAAAAGTTTTTCAAAATAAAGTTGGCACAGTTTTGGGTTTCAAGCATGAAATCCGTCTCAAATCCAATGCCCAACCAATCGTTCATAAAGTTCGATCTCTTCCTTTAAGTGCGAGGGATGAATTAAAAAAAATGTTGAAAAATCTGTGTGATGAGGGGGTTATTACACCTTGTGATTCCTCTGAATGGGTCTCTCCCATAGTTTTAGTTCGTAAAAAGTCCGGCGAGATCAGATTATGTGCTGACTTGCGCTCGTTAAACAACAATATCATCGTCGATTGTCATCCCTTACCCAAGATCCATGACCTACTCGCTAATCTGGGTGGGTCTAAGTTCTTTTCTCTTTTGGATCTTAAATCGGCCTATCATCAAATTCCATTGTCTCCAGAGTCCCAAGAATTAACAACTTTTGTTACACCATTTGGGGCGTACAAATATTTGAGGCTTCCCTTTGGTTTAGCCTCAGCTGCCAGCATTTTTCAAAAACTAATGGATAATCTATTCCGCGACATTCCTGGGGTACAGGCTTACCAGGATGACATTTTGATTTTTGCCAAAAATATTGCGGAACATAATCTAACTCTCTCTAGAGTGTTAGGGGTTTTAGAGAAAACTGGGATGACAGTTAGGCATGATAAATGCAAATTTGCTGTCCAAGAATTGGACTACTTGGGTCACACACTTTCGCCTAATGGCATTAAACCCAAATTTTCTTTGATAAAAGCTATTAGAGATGCTGCCCCTCCCAAAGATAGGGATGCACTTCGCTCATTCCTTGGCCTGGCAGAGTACTATGCCAGATTCGTTCATGGCTATGCTCAAATTGTTGAACCTTTAAGGAATCTTTTGAGAAAGGGCGTGAAGTTTGTTTGGTCACATGACCTACAATTAGTTTTTGAGCATGTCAAGAAACTCATTGAGGACTCACCAGCTCTTCATCCTTTTTCTGATGGTTCAAAATGTTTTATTACTGTAGATGCTAGTCTTACTGGCTTGGGGGCTGTCTTAGGACAATGGGTAGATGGTCTTGAACACACTGTTGCCTTTGCCTCTAGAACTCTTTTGCCAGCTGAGACTAGATACAGTACTATCGAAAGAGAGGCTTTAGCCTGTGTTTGGGCCATACAGAAATTTAAACCATATATTTGGGGTCGTGAGTTTGAAATTTACACGGATCACAAACCGCTCATGCACATGCTTTCAAGCAGCACCTCGAACAGAGCTTCTGCTAGGCTTGTTCGACTTCTTTCAAAACTTCATGAATTTCACTTTGTTATAAAACACATTTCTGGGGGAAAAAATTTCAGAGCGGATTGTCTTTCAAGAATGTCTTTGAAGGAAAATTCAGTTGTTGATGACGATGTTGAATGTGTTGTCGCTGCGATTGATGCTATTGCGGAATGTCCACCCATATCTGAGTCTGAGTGGAATTCAGCCTATAATGATGATGTCACACTTTCCAAGGTTAAGAGTTTTATTGTATACAAATGGCCTGAGCGCAGAAATCTATCTCCAGATTTAAGAGCTTTTGCGAATGTTTCCGAAGAACTTTCTTTAGTCAACAATATGATTATGCGTCATGATTTGTTTGTTCCACCTGAATCTTTGCGAAATTCAATAATTCGTTCGGCCCATCAAGGACATCTTGGTATTGTCAAGACATGTCAACGCATCAAACAATTTTATTGGTGGCCTTCCATGGATGCACATGTCAAGAGAATGATTGACAATTGCACTCAATGTCTTCTTTCTGACAAACATTGGAAGACTCTTTCCACTCCGTTGCATCCTGTTCCTCTTCCGGTAGGCCCATGGGACAAAGTTGGTTTAGACTTTTCTGGACCTTATGATATTTTACCTAATGAAAACAAGTTTCTCATTGTCTTGATTGACTACTATACTAAATGGTTATACTATTCTTTTTGCAATGCAGCGTCAACTGATAATGCTATGAAATTTTTGCAAACAGTGTTTGATGTTGAAGGTTTTCCTAAAACCATCGTCACTGATAATGGTACACACTTTGTGTCACAAAAGATGTGTTCTTTTCTCAAGATTCATGACATTGCTCACTTTAAGGTTGCTTTATACTCGCCTTCTTCCAATGGTTTGGTGGAGAGGTGCAATCGGATAATTAAGGAGGGCATTCAGACTGCAATATCTTCTAGATTAGATCCTTTGTCTTTTGTACATGATAAGGTCTGGGCGTATAACACCACACCACATTCCACCACTGGCATTGCGCCTTTTACGTTGCTTAGGAAAAGGAGAGTGCATACTCATCTCAATCCCACTTGGCTTCACAAAGATGTTAGTGTTTCACTTAAGCCTGCTTTCATACAAGAGCATGTTAAAGTAAAGCAAAATGCTATGAAAGCACGTTTTGATTCTGGCAAACACTCTGTAGATCAACCCTTGGAAAGGGGGGATTGGGTACTCATCAAAAATCCCAAAAGGATTCCAAAGGGGCAATCTAAGTTCTCTTCGCCTACATTAGTCATTCATGTTAGTAGAGGTTCCGCTCTCCTTGACAACAAAGGATGGTGGAACAAGAGAGCTCTGGTTAAGGTATCTCCCCTTCAAGCTGATGTTATTAGACAACATACCTGTTCAGAGTCAGATTCTGAACATTGTGACTGGTTTGATTTGACCTATGAGAAACCTACTTCTGTTGGTATTTCAGTATCATCTGGTACACAAATTGCTCAACCTGTTGTTACTGACAGTGATTCATTGTCTATACCTTCTTCAAGTTGTGTTTTGGAACCATCTGGGAGTCAACTGATTCAATCTGCTATCTCTGAACATTTGCTTTTGTCTCCTGAAATTCAGCCCAGTGCCATGGGGGCTGGTGAATTTTCGGTGGCAACGGCAAAAAGATCATCACGTTTCAGAAGAATTTCGTGTAGATTGACAGACTATGTTTTGGAATAATGTTATACATATTTATTCATTTATTTATTTTTATTGTTCCTCAAAGAGGGGAAGGTGTTATAGAGATGTTTTACTATGTTCATGCTATGTCTTTTAGAGTCGCGTGGGTTCACGCGACTCATGTATTCTCTTTGCCTGCATTCTGGATCGTTGTCATCCACTTGTGAAGATTCCTTACTAACGTCATTCCGGACGTTGGTTTCTTCACGGTTGGATGGCTCCGGTCGTGGGTGCTTTGATCAAGAATAAACAACGCTTCCAACTTCACTTACCTCGTGTGTTATTTAACAGTCTTCTAAAAATAGTACTTGAAATGCTTTCAGTAGCATCTTCTTCGTTGTACATGTCTGAATTCATATTTATAATAACATTGCTTGTTTCCTCTTCAGTCATGGTTTAATATGAATTTATTTAAATTACAGTTCGGCAATCTTCTTATTTTTTTTATTTGCTGTTTTGTTTACTGTAATTTAAATAATTTAATTAACTTCAGTTAACCCCTTCCATGCTGGACGGATTCCCCTGCTGTGCTGATCTTTTCCTGCGCGGGCGTGGTCATGACGGAACGGTTCCGTCATGAGCACAGCTCAACCGTGGCTCATGACGGAACCGTTCCGTCATGAGCACCGAAGGGGTTAATATGGTGTGTTTTATTAGTGACTAAAGTTTTATATTATTCTTTATAGTCCTTTCTTTCTTTCAATGCTTGCTTTTAGTTGCTTTTTAGAAGTCTTTTCTCTATTTCAAGGTTTGCTTTTGAAGTCCTTTCTTACTTTCGTTGACTTTAGTTGAACTGGGTGCTTCAATTGAAAGGAAGTGAGCACAGGTAGTGAAATCCTTTTCAATTATTATATTTATTTAGCCTTGTTTATTTAACTTATCTGCTTGCCTTCGTTTTTTTTTTTTATAACATGCTTTTTTTCTGGATAAACGCTTTTAAATTGTGCTTTATTTGATTAAGGAAACTCTTGTACAATACGAGTCTTTGTGCGCTGAAATATATACACTCTGACAGTTTTAATTCCTCTCATGCGCTGACAAAATACACCGGCAGAGACTCGCTTTCAAAAGCTCTTTGCCCATTGTTTGTTTTCCATTAAGAGCTTAACCTTTCATGCTTGGCTGCACGCGTTAGAGCACAAGCGCTGCTAAGCATTCCTTTCCATTATGAGCTCAGTCTCTTCACGCTTGGCTGCACGCAATGAAATACACGTGCAGCTAATGTTTATTTTCAATTGCCTGCTCTGTTTCTTTCGCGCTTGATTACACGCAGTGAAGCACACACTTTCAAAATGTTTACTTTCAATTAGCAGCCTCAGTTTCTCACGCGCTTTGTCACACGTGCTCAAATCACTGTTTATCTTCAATACTACACCTGCTTAAACATTTTATTTCAAATTCTGGCTCTGAATTATATGCGTTATAAGTTTATTTTGAAAGGTTAAAAAAAATGTCACATCAACTTATCTTCAAAGGTGAATATTGTGAGGTTTTACACACATATATTGGTCTGCAGTTTTAAATAACTTCCAGTTTCATTCAATGGTAATCTACTTGCTGCTTGTAATTTGAAGAGTATTTTAGAATGAATTTGTAAATTACTTACAGTTTAGATTTCTTTGTAGATTTTGTTTGGAGAAGAAAAAAAAAAAAAGTCATTCAATAATCTGCTTCCATACAGGTCCTGTGTAGTCCATGCGATTTTGATTATATAATTCAGCTTGCAGCACTCTGAAGCTTCCAACTGCTGTCATTCAGTTGTGATCAATTTAAAATCCCATAGTGTATCTCCTTCAGGAAATAAATCTTCACTTTTCCTGTGTATCTTGATCCCGCTCGTCGCCAATGTAAAAGAATCTTCCAAACACAATAAATGAAGTTATTAATATCCTTTAATGGAGCTTGTAAATCAGCCTCCACATTCATCTCCATGCATCAATTGAATCCCTCTTGAACATTCCTTCAGTCTTAACATTCTCTTTGGAACTAATGACATCATAGTGTCATTTACACATTACTACACCTACCTCCACACAGAGATTTCGATTGTCGAATAGATTTGATGCCTGGAGCTACCTTACCATGTAGCAGAATTTATGCTTTCACTGAAAAGGAAAACAAACACTTGAGAGAATATCTTGATGAATACCTGGCCAATGGGTTTATTTAGCATTCTAAATCACCTGTATCCTCCCCTTTATTTTTCATTTCGAAGAAAGGGGGAGATTTGCGCGTGTGTATAGACTATCGCGCCTTGAATAACGTCACAATCAAAAACAGGTACCCTCTTCCTCTTACTCCAACATTATTAGATCAAATAAAAGATGCTACCATTTATACCAAATTGGATCTGCGAGGAGCATATCATTTAGTAAGAGTCCTTGAGGGTGACGAATGGAAAACAGCGTTTCGTACGAAATTTGGTCAGTATGAATACCAAGTCATGCCCTTCGGACTCTGCAAAGCCCCTGCAGCATTCCAGTTTTGTTTATAAATTAAGTGCTAAGAGATTTTTTGGATGTTTGTTGAGTAGTTTAGATTGATGACATCTTAATTTCTTCTAAAGACGCAACCGAACATGTAAAACAAGTAAGGGCAATTCTTCAGCAGCTGCTAAAGAACTCTCTATTTGTTAAATTGGAAAAAAGTACTTTTCACACCACAAAAGTTGAATTCTTAGGTTATGTCCTTAGCCCAAACGGAATTGAAATGGACCCGAACAAAATCCAGGCAGTGCTTAATTGGCCCAGTCCTTCCACAGTAAAACAAGTGTAAAGTTTTTTGGGATTTGACAATTTTTATAGGCGGTTCATTTGTAATTTCTCTCAGATAATTACGCCTATCACCCGACTGTTATGAAAAAATGTGAAATTCGAATGGACCAAAGAAGCAGAAGAAGCTTTTCAAAATTTAAAACATAAATTAACTTCTGCTCCCATTTTAATGCATCCCGATCCCTCCAATCCTTTCATAGTAGAAGCAGATGCGTCTCAATTTGCTATTGGAGGAATTTTATCACAGAGATACAAGGACACTGGTCAGATGCATCCAATAGCATATTACTCCAGAAAATTATCTCCAACTGAACAAAATTATGCCATTGCAGATAGAGAGTTATTAGCTATAAAAGGTGTATTTGAAGAGTGGCGCCATTACTTGTTAGGAGCTAGACACCCTGGAACAATTTATACAGACCATCGTAATCTACAAAGTCTACGTTCCATCAAAGCTCTCACTCCTCGACAACTTCGTTGGACACTCTTTTTTAATGATTACAATTTCATTATCACTTATCGTCCCGGGAAAGAAAACCAGAAAGCTGAGGCTTTGTCCCGTATAGGAATTTCTGATGATACCTGTTTCCTACCAGATGTTGCACAACCTATATTATCTGAACAATGTTTTCAAATCGGAGCAATTTATACCGATGTGTTTTTTTGGATATTAAAAAAGAATTACAAGGTAAACAAGTACAAGTGTGGCAAACTAAATATCCTTTATTACAATATAAGGATGATTTGTTATTTATGAACAAACAAATATTTGTGCCTACTACATCATTACAAACACAAGTTATAAAATTACATCATGATACGATAATGTCAGCACATCCTGGTGTAACAAAAACTTATCAGTCAATCAAACGAATGTTCTGGTGGCCCTCCATGTTACAAGATGTGCAAATGTATGTAGAAACTTGTGTTATTTGTATACAGAGCAAATCACTACATCAAGCACCTAGTGGACTTCTACGTCCACTACCAATACCGCCTCAACCTTGACATACTGTAGCTTTAGATTTTATAGTAGAAATTCCTTGAACAAAGAATGGTTTTACTACCATTTTAACTATAGTTGATCATTTTTCTCGCATGGCTCATTTCATTCCACAAAATAAATTACCTTCAGCAAAAGAGCTAACTCAAATATTTTCAAAAGAAGTGATTTGTTTACATGGAATTCCATGAGTGGTCATTTCCGATAGAGGATTCCAATTTATCTCCCATTTTTGTCAGCATTTAGGTAAAACCTTAAACATGGATGTTCGTACCTCTTCTAGCTATCTCCCCCAAACTGATGGTCTTACAGAACAAACTAATCAAACCATTGAACAATTTTTGCGTTTCGTGTTAACGGATTATGATCTAGAATGGTCAGATGTACTGTGGGTTTTAGAGTTTGCTTACAATAACATGGACAACTCTTCTACTAGTCTGTCTCCATTCTTTTGTACTTATGGTTTTCATCCAAAAAGTATCCCCCGGACCAACTAATTCTCCCTTAATTATACCATCAATAAATGAGCATATAACATTTTTTGTTTCTATTCAAACACAAGCTCAATATCATCTAGCACAAGCAAAAGAAAACCAAAAACTTATTTCTGATTCACATCGATCTGTACAACCTGAATACACTCTGGGAGACAAAGTTTGGTTATCCACAAAACATTTGAAAATCAAAACTTGTAAGAAATTCTGTCCCCGTTTCATAGGACCATTTGTCATAGAAAAAATCATAAATCCAGTCAGTGTTAAGTTGACTCTTCCTTCCAAATATCGTTGTCATCCAGTTTTCCATGTTTCTTTGATAAAACCTTTTAACCCCATGACTCGGACAATAAAGACTCCTTCAGCTGTAGATGTTGATGGTACTCCTGAGTTTGAGGTGCATTCTATTTTACATTCAAAAATAATTTGAGGAAAATATTCTATATCATACATTGGAAGGGCTATGGTCCTGAGGAACGTTCCTGGGAACGTCTTGCCACGATTGGTTAGAAAGTTTCATTCTCGGTATCCAGGCAAACCAAAACCCGTACCTCAGGTCTTAGGGGGGATTTTGATTTTGAGGGGGTACTGTCATGACACCCCTTGCCACCTCTAAAGTTTTGGTAAAATAACAATGTGTGTCAAGGGGTTAGTATCAGGTGCTCTTAAAAGACTTTATTTCCCATCTTAAAACCCACCCCTGTCCCGTGCATCCTGCACACCGTGGTGTACTGTATGTAAAGATTGTGAGAATGTTTGGAACTTAGACTTGAGTATCATGTGGGTTGTATTGCTGTGTTTCATGGATAGGATTGTGCTAATACATTGCATTGTGTTGAATTTGAGTGTATTGAGATACATGGTTTCTCAAGACTGATTTGTGTTAAACTCGGGTGCATTGAGGTACATGTTTCATTGGAGTTGAGGCAGGCAACGCTGGGGGGTCAAGTTTGCAGGGCGAAGGCAGCACCCTTTCAAAGTAAAAGCAACATGAAAAATGATGAACGCCAAGGAAAGCTGTAAAAGTAAAGACGCGCGTAAAAGATGGTGTGCAAGAAATCGGCGGCCATCTTGGGTGTGGCAAGGCTATATATTGCCACACCCATCTTCTGAAAATGCTTTGCCTTTGACTGCAGAACCAATTGGACTTGCCTCGCTCACCTGCTTCTCGACAAGGGATTCCATTCGTCCAGTGGGGTCAGTTTCCTTCCTTCCAGCGCTTCCTTTTCTCACCAGCGTTCATGGAGCTGCAAGAAAAAACGAAAAGACAAGCTAAGTGAACATTTTCTTGTTTAAAGCTCAGGCGCCCAACGCAAGAAAGCTAGAAGCACGCGCATGAGACTTACCTTTGAAGTAACTTGGGACATATTTTGTGTAACTGTACCTGAAAGAAAAAGGACAAATAATTAGTCATTTCAAACATAGCGATTGTAAGAATTTGGAGAAGATCTTTCATGCACATTTAGTTGAACTATAATAGGCATAAGCATTTGAAAGTTTTTTGAGTGAATTGGCATATGTTATTTTCTTTTAGTTTCAAATACAGGTTGTGGAGATAAAAGATCTTGAAAGTACAAAGGAGTAAGTGTGACATAATTCAGAGTAACGATTGTTATCTAGGCTTGAAATGTAAACAAGAAAAGTAGTTACTTATTTAATGTTTACCTTTAACATAGGTGCACACAACTTCTTCTAAAGACCAACTTCTCATCTACTCACTCAGAAGATAACCTTCACTTCACGACGACGACTACAAGGACGCAACGCCAGACATTCCTAGATCGCAGGTAGGGCATTGTCTAAGAAACTGAAAAGATTGCTAGTACGTAGAAAGCTTTGTGTAGAAACCCAGTTTAGAAAGGGAGTTAGTTACCATTCTTCCTTGTTGCCTCGCAGGTCGACAACTAGGAGCAGCTAGCATCCCCGATCCGGCCCTCCTCCTTGAATTCTAACTGAGTAGCCTTAGTGTCTAAATTGCCAACACTGGTTATTGGTTAGGGTACTGGGAAGTCGATCCATAACGTCTCTGCGAAATCTACAAGCAACCAACAGGTAAGATTGCTTGTGATCCCGACAGTGGCCATCAAAACGGAAAGAACCGACCGTGCTGCGACACTGGAGAATCCCCTTCCATCTCAGACCTCTAGTAGAACAATTGCGCAAATTGAGAGGGAGGCCCTGGCCATCAGGTGGGCGTGCCGTCATTTCCACCTGTACATCTGTGGCCAACCGTTCAGGGTTATCACCGACCACCAACCACCGGTGCCCCTGTTCAAGGGATCGGCACCGCATCCACCCCCGAGGATTGAACGGTGGGCCATCGGGCTCCAGCAATACGAGATGGAAGTGGCCTATTGCCCTGGTGCCAAGAATCCCGCAGACTTCCTCTCAAGGCACCCAACACCTCAAGACGAACAAGGCGAAGACTTGGTCGTCGACGCATGGGAGGCTCACCTCAACATGATTTCCACGATAACGTGCCCAAATGCCTTGACGTTGGAAGACATCGCCGCGGCTGCAGAAGGAGACCATATACTATCCAAGGTGCAGACAGCCATCCAAGGAGGGCACTGGCACCAATTCCTGTAATCAGCCATCGACTGGGCTGGGCCAGAGAGAGAATGCCTCCTGAAAATGTGGAGAATCAGGAATGAACTGAGCGTAACACAAAGAGGGGTTCTGCTAAGAGGGTCCAGGATAGTGATACCGTCCTCTCTACAGCACCAAGCAACCCAGTTGGCCCACGGAGGACACCAAGGAGTCGAGAGAATGAATGCCCGAATGCGAGAAAAGGTGTGGTTTCCGTGGCTGGAGGCTCGGGTGGAGGAAACAGTGAAGAGATGTCCAGCATGCCAGCTCACAAGTGCGTCGGAGAGACCAGCACCTATACAGACGGAGGCACATGGCAAGGACCGATGGGAGAAGGTGAGCATCGACTTCGGGAGTTTCCCCGATGGTCGGACGACCGTGCTTATGGTCAACAGCCACTGCAAATACCCCGTGGTAGAGGTAGTCAGCTCCACTGCGTTCTCCCAAGTTGCCCCAGTACTGGAAAAGCGTTTGCTATGTTCGGATGCCCGGAGGAAATCAAGAGCGACAATGGACCCCCTTTTCAGGGGAGCGAGTTCCAGGACTTCATGTAGGGACATGGTATATGACATCGCCACATCAAACCACAATGGTCTCAGGCCAAAAGTGAGGTTGAGAGGGTCATGAGGACCCTTAACAAAACCTTACGGAACGCTGTAGAAGAAAATGTGGACCCTGAACGTCATCTGCAATCATTCCTCTGAGAATACAGGAGCACCACCACTGTACTACCCGATACACACCTGGGCGCTAATGTTCAATGGAGTCCGCTGGGATATGCTCCCAATCTGCCCAGGATGGACCCCGCCCTCTTACCTCGAGGAGGATGTCCTAGAGCGGAGGAAGAGGAAAAATATCGCTGCTATCAGGACTCGGAGAGCAGCATCGAGAGAGCTAAAAAAGGGAGACTATGTACTAATAAAGGACAGGAGACCAGGAGGAAAATTCTGAACCAGGTACGAACCGGGCCACTGGACAGTGGTCGCTGTGAAGGGGACCATGGTGACGGTGGCGACAGGAGGAGAGAGAGTGACACAGAACGTCTCCTGGCTCAAGAGAGTGCCAGAGCCTCAATCCATCCAGGAAGCTGATTGCGCCCAAGGTCCTGAGGGGGACGATGGTGCAGAACAAGATGTGCTCTCGATGGACACCGTGCCACCCCCAACCCCAACGGCGAGGAATGTCAGGGATCGGAACCACCGGCCTGTGGTACAGGCATGCCGGCAACGATCTCTGAGCTACCGGAGGCCAAAGATGCTGCCTGGGGTAATCATCCCAGGTACGGACTAAGAGGGAATCCCAGACCAAGCTCCTGACTAAGAGACTATGCCTGTCAGGTGGTGCAGCAACCAACCTCCAGCCGAAGAAAAAGAGACTGAGTTGAGACGGGATGTAATGTTTTGACAAGGTCTAGTTGTTGTCGGCCGCCGCCGGATATGTCGCACCCACGTGCTCCGTTGGCGGGCGGAGCACGCACAATAAAAGGCAGGGGCGTGCCCGCTCGGGGGCCAGATCCTCACGCATGTTATCACTGCTGTGTGTGTGCCTCATTTGCATGTGCTCCGCACACCTCCTGCAGCGCACTGCTGAATTAGCGTCAGGACGCTACACTAAGCATTTTTAAAGAGTTTGCACCCAAGTATTATGACAATTTGAAAAACTGCTCTTTTTAAATACTCCAATCAAGAATACATACTTGTTTAGAAGTGTCAGCTACTCAATATGTGGAAATCATATAAGCAAATTACAATAGATAAAGTAACTGTTCTTTTCACATTTTCACTTAGCATTAATATCTAGTTTTTTTGTTTTACAAGCTTGAAAAGCCAGTAGGCCTCTTCCGGTCACCAATACAAATATAACCTGATCATACACCTCCGATATCCCTGAAAGTGATCTGTATATGAAAATACGATTTTAAACAGTATATTTACATGCATAAGTAATACACATTGGTAAGTTTTTACCTCACCTCTGTCCATAAATGGGGCTCAATAAGATTTGAGAGCCCATCCAATGATAAAGTGACATTTATGTACAATGCCTACATTAATTATTACCCACCTATTTTTTTCTGGCACTTGGTCCGTGCTTTCATGGTTAATAGGATGGCAAGCTTGGGTGTCCAGCTCTGGTTGGTTGGCGCTACAAAAAAAATCCCCCAAAAACGTTATTTATTGTTCTTTGGACACGGTGCGTTCTTTCATTACCATTTTTTTCCTTGGACCTTTATGCATTTGAGTAAGGACATGCTGCGGGATATCCTTAGGTATCACATCCATGAAACTGCTCAAATGACTTGGACCCTACCAATATTTTGGCAAACCTTGCTCCTATGGTTCCTTCACTACTGGATAATGCTTTTGAACTAGTCTTAAATTACTTCCCAGACCTCTTTTCAGTGAATAAACTAGGACATTTCTAGGAATCAGGAATCAGATGAATACTCTACACTGTAACTGCAATCATACACGTATATCTTCCTCATGCCACAAGAACCACTCCTCCTTAATCCTCATCCTTTAACCACTGGCGATCATCACATATTCCTTGATGCCTTTGCTGATTTAGGTATTGCTTCATGGCCTTTAGCAGCTTTCCTTCTCTATAGCTTGCCAATCGTTTTGTCCCAAATCCTACCTGTGCCGTTTTCAGATTTTATCTTTTTAGGTCTCGCCTGAGATAGCACATGAGCTGTGGCTTACGACGATCCATTCTTATGAAAAAAAAATCCTAAAAGAGCATTGGAGACCACCCATTACTTACCATCTGTTGGCTTTTTGTCACTTTCATTTAATTGTTTTACATTGGTTAGTGCCTGTGCTTTCTTTGTGTGTTTGTTTTTTCTCTGGAGCATGGTTTACGTACCTCTTCCTTTTGGAGTGTTCATCCACTGTTTCCGTTAGTGGAGCTACTGTTTTTTTCTTGTTAACAAGCACTCCCTGCGAAAGCCAAGTGGTGCCAAGAAGTAGTGCTTTTTGTCAACACTTTATTTACTCCTGTTTTTTACACAGTTGGCTCATTCCCCCTCCCGAATGCACTGTATTGTTTCTGCTTTGTTTCATGGCAGATCTCTACTTGCCACCTTCTGTGTGTAGTAGCCTTTGTGTGGGCTCAGAGAGACCGCTGCTGTTTCCTGTCCTCATGTATTTTAAAAAAATATACAAACACATGTCTAACATTTCCCCTTTGGAATGTGTGTGATTTGCAGATAACACACTGAATCCTGATGCAAACAAACCCTTCTGCTGGCACACCACCTATACTGTTCAGGTTTAGTGCTCTCCAGTTCGTTTCCTGCTTCACACCGTCTATAACATATCATATAAACTGTGAAAATAAAAGGGCCCAGGCATTTTGCCTCCATGTTAGAGCTATCTGGGGCTGTAAGTTGTTTTAATGTCCAAGTTAAGCAAGACTATAGACCTTTGAAAATTCCCTGCCTGCCAACCAGCTACAAGGACACACCTCCTTTGTTGTGTCATACAGCACACACCACTCGAACCTTATGCAGTGAGGAGCCAACACCAGTTGCTTTCACTTATGGACCACAAGGGCAGTCCTTTTTATTAACTTTTCCTGTGTGTCCCGGCTCATACCATTCGAGCCATACGTGACGGGGTTATTTACTCATACTCCCTCCCTCAATGTACAAAGTGGGATGTCCCATCCCAACAAAACAGTCCTCCTTTATTCACATAAAACAAAATAAGGCAAATACAAAATAAAAACCCGAAACATGCCAAAACCTACACTCAAAAACAAACAGGTATAGACATTATGTGCACAGCTCTGCTTCGGATATGTTACAACACCATTGCATGAAGATACTTATAGTGCACAGATGTACTAGTATACCTTCAAAGTGAACAACAAAACATTCTTTATACAAAATCCTTCAACCTTGTGGAAACCGCTGGTAGACATTGTAGGTCATACCACCCAATGCCTTGCCTCTGGGGACTTGTCACATCTTTTCCAGACTCATCCCCCCTTTAGGTCGTCTTTCATGACAGTCCCTAGGGATCCAGGGGAATTGGGCTGCTAAAGTTGATTATCACAATCTCCAGGTGAAAGGAATAACGTGTAGGTACCCCCTTGCAGGCCACTGCCACAGTTCTCGTCACTGCCACCCACATCCGTAGGAGAGATTCCATAACCATCCTCTGGTTCATGGGTCACCTGTACAGTTTAAAGAATGATATGTTACTCAAGATTGTCTTACCATTTTGTTGAGCGATAACCATGGTTCCTTACACACCACTCACTCTCCACGGCTCGATTTCAAATGGTAGCCTAAACTTGCTTCCTGGACGTCTGTCCTTGACAAGCACCAAATCACCAGTTCGGAGATCCCATCACCTGGCCCGTCTCCTCCTTGATGTGCTGTCATTTTGTGCACTGCGTCAGTGCAAGGCATCAGTAGCCTTATCTCTGATTGCAGAATCCTCTCTAACATGGGAAATGGTGTCTCCTACTATCCGGTTCATGCACAAGGTGCTTGGGGACACTCCGATAGTGGCATGTGGAGTGAGACAGTACTCACGGAGAAAATTAAACAACGCACATTCCATGTTCTGGCCAGAGGCTAATGCAAATCTAAAAGCTTTATTTAAGGTCCACATAAAATGTTCTGCCTCACTGTTTACCTGCTGCCAATGGGGAGGGATCTTCCGATGATGGCCCCCTCTAGAAACCAGGTACTCAGCAAACGCTGAGATAGAAAAAGGAGGACCTTTGTCCTTAGCTCATTCAGTAGACCATGAGTGGCCATGACTTTCTCCAACCAAGGAATGGTCTTGGCCGCTGTTATTGATCCTAGGATCTCCACTTAAGGGTACTTTGAAAAGTCATCTATCACCACCAACATGTGGCAACCATCAGGTAAACTTAAAAAATCAGCACTTGCTCTGCATCGGGGAATTAACAGAATGGATTCCGTAACAAGGGGCGCAGGTGGCTGAGCAGGACCAGTAGCTTGACACATGGAGCATTGCGGTGCGTTCAACCCGGTAATCAAAACCAGGGAACCATACCTTGCTTTGGAGCCTGGATTTCGTCTTTACCATCCCCTGATGGGCGGAGTGAGCTAGATCCACTACCTGTTTTTGAAACGATGCAGGTATTACTAACCGAGGAACCCTCAGTAGACATCCTTTGGGGGAAACAGCAAGTTTGTGTCTGACATTATGTAACAATGACAATGTTGAATGCGTTTCATCTATATGGTGGGACGCCTTGTGAGTGAGCATGCTCCAGTTTCCTGAGGCTACCGCTGAAATGGCTATCTGAAAGCAGTCATCCGACATTGTAGCAGCAAGGATGTCGTCCAAGGAGATAGGCAACGTCCACGATCATTCCACCACCATCCGCAAATACTTTTCCCCTTCCTCAGCATCTGATGCCTCATTGACCGCAGCCAGTCTTACATGCCAAGATAAATGAACAGCTGGGTTATGAGATCCTGGTCGGTACACCACAGAGAAATGGTATTCTTGTAACTGAAGAGTTCACTTTTCAATCCTTGGAGGTGGTTTTGAAGATGATCCATTGAACAGGGATATTAATGGTTTATGGGCCGTGTGAACGGCAAACTGTTGGCCAAACAGATATAGGTGAAAATGGCGACATCCCCAATGAACCGCCATGGCTTCATTTTGGATATGAGAGTATCGCTGCTCGGTATCTTTCAGAGCAAGACTAGCATACGTGACAGGAGCCAACTCACCATCATTGTGTTTTTGAGATAGAACTGCACCCATGCCAGTGGGGCTGGCATCCACTGACGATTCTGACTCCTAGCGAAGATCAAACTAAACCAAGGTAGTCTGTGCAGCAGAGCATTTTAAGTCACTGGAAACGCATCCTCTTGGGTAGGCCCCCATCCCCACACCACATTTGCTTTGGTTAGTTCTCGAAGAGGGGGCCGTGAGAAATGTCAAATTTTGAATGAATCGGGCACAGTATGTGACCATCCCCTAGAAGCTGCGAACATCGGTAACACTGGTGGGCTGATTGAATGTCACAAACCTTTGCAGGATCAGGCATGGCTCCATTCTGAGAGAATTGGTAGTCGAAAAAAGTAATTTAATTCTAAAGAAACGCACACTTCTCACGGTGTAAGGTGAGACCACGGTCCTGTAATCACTTGAATATCGCTCTCAGTCTGTCGAGATGTTCTTCAACAGTTGGGGCGGGTACTTGGATGTTACCACTGACATTGATAATCCCCTCCAGTCCACCCAACACTCCGCTGATGGTATCTTGAAAGATTTCGGCTGTGCTAGACACTCCGAAGCTTAGGCGCTTTTATCTTCTGAAACCTACGTGGATAGAAAATATCGTAATGGCTCTTGACTTGGGAGCCAGCAGCAGCTGATGGTGTCCTGCTCAGAGATCCATCTTAGAAAACCATTTCAACCCACTTACTTCAATGTCATCTACTGTGGGCATCAAGTGACGTTCACGCCGGATGGCTGGGTTGTGCTAATGCATGTCCATGCAGGCTGTTTATACTTCCGAGCAATCACAATCAGGAATACCCTAGGGGTAGGGCCATCCATACGCTCAATTCTGTCTGCCTGCTTCAGCTTTCTCAGTTCATCCTCCACTTTGGGGCGCAGATGGAAAGCCCTTCTGCGATGTCTTAGCACCACCGACTGGATTGATTGGTCGATGTGGAGGTGTATGAGACAGTCCTTTAGACACCCAATACCATTGAATAATTGTGAGAACTCAGCCAACAAATCACCCACACTCCCCAGGTGCACACTGAAGGCAAACAAAACCAGCCGTAGCCATTCCGCTGTCTGGCAGCTCAGCAGCATTCCCGAGCTACTCTTAGTAACATAAACCTTGGCCCGTGCCATGAACAGCCTGTCAATGAGAGCAGCGTTGAAGACCCAGAGGCATATACTAGGGTGGTGGTGGGGCGCAGAATTGGTTGTATCAGGAGAGTTTGTAACACTGACTGCACCAAAATGTTTATGAAAGCTCCAGTGTCAATCAGGGCCGGGATCTGGTGGCCTGAGAGAAGGATGGTGCACTTCGGAATGCATTATCGAGGGAGCTCTCCTGGCTGCATGGCACGTATGAGGTGTACCGCCCCTTCCACATCATCATCCATGTCTTCGTCATCATCCAGGACCATCAGTGTCTGCAAAACATTGATTGATTTGGGTTTTTGTGACTTTTCAGATGCAGATGAGTGGCATACTTTGGCAAACTGATTTAGATTGTTGCAGTTAGAACACCTCTTTTCTTGGGAAGCGCACGACCCCTGATGAGGATAGGGTCTTCTACACGTATAACATACTCTGGTGTTTGTATCCGGTTTGGGACGGGGCTTTTTCTTTTCTGCCCCACATGCGTCACAGCACTGACAGGCTGTACCTTTACTTGCCTCCCCCATGTGCGTAGCGCACACCTTCAAGAGATCCTTTGACTGCCTCATTGTAAGTATGTTAGCCATGGACATTCCCAGTACCTGCAGGATGTTTTCCCTCAGCAGGCCCTCACTGCGCACTTCGAACTGCTAGCGAACCCTGATTACGAGCGGTTCGAAGTGCACAGTGAGGGCCTGCTTCAGGGTATTATATGTGAAAGGTAGGCCGGCCTCCACCACTGACTTCCCCAGTTTATTGGTGGTGGCGCCTCCTAGATGTAGGAGCATTGGGCATCACCTGTCATTGTCTAGTGCCACTGCGGCAAAATACATTTTGAGCCACCCCACCCAGTCTTTACACTAAGCTGTCTGTGCTGACGGGAGGCCATCCACAACAAAAGGTTCCAGGGCTGGAACAGAAGCCATCATGTATCACACAGGTAGATAGTATGCCGTGAGGAAGACGAAGTACACGGTTTACCAGCTGGGCAAATTGTAGCAACACACAAGCGCTTGCCTTGCCCCACCTGGCAGGGACACACTGGAGGCAGTGAGCTGGGTCTCCAAAGCACAAATACGATCAGCCACACCACTCACTGGGTGACAGACATCAGAGAAACACTCACGGTATGGCAGGCAGCAGGCAATATGAATCTCACCAGTGCAGGTGATCTGTAACTCTGGGGCGGAGTCTTTTCAAGATGAGGCAGAGGAGCAATGTGATCTGACATCATGTGATTACTCACTGTGATTGAGGCAGCTGGCAGTTAGTGTCTCTGAAGTGCAGGTGATAATTTTTTTTTTTTTTTTTTAAACCGTTTATTGCAATCTCAAGAATATACAAGTATGGGCCTACAACCTTCCGGCCGGCCGCTAGAATGACAGGAGCATATGACATACGTACAAAAAGCTTGGCGTTGCAGAGAAGCAAAATCAGGAGGTATCAGCGTCGTGGGCCACATCACTCTGACCCCACAATACGGTTTCATTTTATACAAACAACACAAAAACCACACCCGCAAGGCAACCCGCAATCGAAAGTAACAGCACGTGCTCCCCGAATGGGGGACCCCAGCCATCCACAGGAGTCTAAAGAGGGGAAGGGGAACAGATCGAGGACTGGGGGAACTCCGTGCTCGGGGCTAGGGAAAGGAGTCAACTAAGGGGACGGGGCTGGTGAGGCCGCAGGCAGCAGTGGTGGCGCGCAGATACCCCCGCGGTAGGCGTTCCAGGGGCCCCATACTTTCACCCATGCCCCAGGCTTACCCCTCGCCACATACACCACCTTTTCTCGGAACATGCACCAATCCATGTGTTCTTTCCAGGCCGACACCGCCGGGGGCCTCTGGGATCCCCACAGTTGAGCAATGTCACGCTTAGCTATCATATATCCCAGAGTCACCCATCGCGTCTGCGGAACCGAGTAGTCAGTTGGTTCCCACACATTCAGCAGGCATCTCCTCGCTTCAGGCAGCAGCGCGACATGCGTAACCACTCGCAGGACCTCATGCACACCACGCCAGAATCGCTCCACCTTCGGGCATTCCCACAAAATATGCAAAAAAGTCGCCAAAGCACCACACCCACGCTTACACAACCCATCCTCAGCATAGCCCATACGCAGAAGCCTTGGCCCCGTCATGTAAACCCGATGGAGTATCTTAAGCTGGACGAAGCGAAGGCGAGCCGGTATGGCCACCTCCTTCGGAGAGGCCACCGCGGAAATCCAGTCTTCGTCGTCCAACTCCAGCCCGTCGGCAACCCAAGCCTCGCGGAGGCCAGTCAGCAAGCCCGAGCGGTCATTAATCAATTTTTTGTAAATAAGGGAGATCGTGCTGTCCGGAACGTGGCCATCCAGCACTCTATCCTCCAGGGGGGAAGACTCCGGGATGGAGGCGACGTCTGGGAAGACTGAGCCCAGCGCGTGACGGACCTGCAAGTACCGAAAGTATTCACTGCCCTGCAGCTGAAACTCCGTCTGCAGCGTCTCGAATGTTTTAAATCCCCCCCTCGTCCAGAGGTCCCCCACTTTACTGATGCCGATCGTGTCCCACTTCTCGAAGCCCTTCGAGGTCCACAGGGAGCCCAATCTCTCAGACGCGTACAACGGTGATGCCCGGGTCAAACGGTCCTTCCACCCCATAGCTGCGTTAGCCGCGTGCCATACTCGTACCATGACACGCGTAGGTCCCGTCAGGCGGGGGCCGGGCGCGCCAGAGTAGAGCGCTCGATTATAGTCGCCACCAGGCAGGAGCATCTTGTCCATTTCAAATGCCGGGTTTAAGGCAGGCCCGTAAAGGCCATGATTAATTGCAGCTAGCTGGGAGGCCCAGTAATACCGTTTAATATCCGGGAGGGCAATCCCCCCGTCGTACCATGGGAGCGTCAACTTCGCCAGGGCAATACGCGGCCTCCCGTCCCAGAACAGGCGGCGCTGTAGACTCTCTACCTCACGGAAGTAGCGCGCCGGGACTAAATCCATAGTGTTCTGGAGAGCGTACAGGAAGCGTGGCAACGACACCATCTTAAACAATGCCGCCCGGCCGAGCGGCGAAAGCGGCAGGCGCCGCCAGCGCGCGATGTCCTCCTTCAAGCGCTGGAGGGGGGGAAGCAAATTCCGCTCGTAGCGGGCCTCCGGGTCCAGAGTAATATAAACACCCAGGTACCGAAACCCCTGAGAGGCAATCTGGATCGGGCAGCCCCGCGGGAGGACGGGAGCCTCCCCGGAAAGCACATACACACATGATTTAGCCCAGTTGATGACAAGGCCTGAGTTGCGGCCGAATGAGCGCAAAACATCAACCAGGACAATCAGTGATTTACGCGGGGAGGCTAGGTACAAAAGGATATCGCCTCATACTCGGGGGTCCAACGGAGACCACGGATGGAAGGGTGCCACCGCAGCCACTCCGCCAGGGGTTCCAAGGCCAGCGCGAACAGGAGCGGCGACAAGGGACAGCCCTGTCGCGTGCCCCGTCCCAGCTCGAATGGGACCGATACTCTTCCATTCACCACCACCTGCGCCAATGGGCCCGAATACAACAATTTGACCCAGCTGATGAACCCCGGGCCAAATCCAAACTTCGCCAGCATAGCCCAGATGTATGGCCACTCGAGCGTGTCAAACGCCATGGTGGCGTCTAAGGACGCCAATATGGCCGGCTCCCGCACAAACGGGACACGCGCGAGCACCCCGTGCAAGCGCCGCAGATTAAGGGCCGTGTTGCGATGGGGAATAAAGCCGGACTGGTCTTGGTGGACCAGATCGCCCACCACGCCGACCAGCCGGTTGGCTAGCACCTTGGCGAGGATTTTGGGCTCCGCATTCAAGAGCGAGATAGGCCGGTAGGATGTAACCCGGTCTCGAGGTCTCCCTTCCTTGTGGATCACCACGATTGTAGCCAGACGTTGGTCCGGCGGGAGGGAGCCCAGCGAGTGGGCCGCCAGGAACATCGCACGGAGGTGGGGTGCCAGTACATCCGGTCGCAGCTTATACAACTCGATAGGGATGCCGTTCGGGCCCATGGCCTTGCCGGATGCGACCGAGCGTATGGCGAGGGAAATTTCGTCGGAGGTAGGAGCGGCATCTAACGACACCCTGTCCTCCACCGAAAGGGAAGGCAGCGCGATATCCCTAAGCAGGGCATGGGAATCCTCCTCCGAGCAGGGAGAAACCGGGGAATACACCTCGCGGAAATACTCCGCGAAACAAGAGACAATGTCTTCTGGCTCGGTGACACGCACACCATCCATCCTCTCAATCAGCGGGACCACACGACTCGCTCTCTCCTTTTTATCCAACCATGCAAGCAGTTTACCAGCCTTATCACCCACATCATACAGTCGCCCCTGTTGCTCTCTATAGAGGCCCCTGGCCGCCTCCGTGACGAGGGCCCTGTAGGCCGCCTGCTTAAGTTGTAGGACATGTAGTGCAGCATCCGTCACCCCACCCTCTAGATCACCCTCCAATTCAGCGATTTCGGCCTCCACCCGGGTCACCTCCTCCTGCTCGCGCCTCCGGGCATGGGAAATAAAGGAGAGGGCCTCCCCTCTAAGAACTGTTTTGAAGGCTTCCCACAGGGAGATAGCCGAAGGGACGGACCCCACATTCTCATCAAAATACCGCTGCAAGGATTTCATCAAATCAGCGCGAATGGTGGGGTCGCGCAGGTACCAGGCATTGATTGGAGCTACCCTGCCCTCCCCCCTCGGGAAGACATCAACGTGCAACAGGAGCGGGGAGTGATCTGAAATACCCCGCGCCAAATGGCGCACCTCTCCTACCCTCCCAACATAGGCCGCAGGGACAAGGACATAATCAAGCCGTGAGAGGCTACCATGGGCACCCGAGTGGAAAGTGTACTGCAGCTGCGTGGGATGTTTTAAGCGCCAGCAGTCCACCAATCCCAGTGTATCTAAGAAGCCGGACAGCCACGCCTGCGCCCGGGGGAGGTCCCTAGGGGGGTGACGATCCACGGTCCCAGAAACCACCGCATTGAAGTCCCCCCCCAACCACCAGAAGCCCCCCCGGAAGGTCAAGGAGGAGGCGCCCTAGGTCTGCAAAAGTCGTAGACTGTAACCCCGGTGGGACGTACACTGATACAAAGACAACTACTTTACCCTCCATTCTCCCCACTAAGACAGTGTAGCGTCCCCTCTCATCATGGCGCACCTCGTCTATTTCCAACGGGAGCGAGTTCTTCACCATGATGCCCACCCCCCGTGAGCCCGACGTGAAGCCCGAGTGGGCCACCAAGCGATAGCCACGCCGATTCATGGCACAAAAGGAATTACCAATAAGGTGTGTCTCCTGCAGAAAGACCACATCTGGCGAAAGTCGTTTCAAATACTGCAGGACCACACCTCGCTTAATCCTATCCCCCAGTCCGTTAACATTCCAGGACAATAAAGTCAGGTCCCTACCCCCCATCACATACAGAAGCCATCATTCGTCCCCCCGAGAGCACCTTAAAAACACCAATACAATAAAGGGTTTGCCTTGCGGTAAAAACGAACAACACCCCACCCCAACCCACCCATCCCAACAGAACTCCCCCCTCCCTGCACCCCTGCATGAGCCCAAACAGCCCCCCCAAAGTGCAGTGTGCCTGTCGCCCCATGAATGATTAAACTAACTAGTCCCCCAGAGGAGGAGGGAGAGCCCCCAAGAGACCCCGTACCACCTCCACAGGAGGGAGACTTAACGAACAGTCAAAAAAGACGACAATGTTGTCCAGAGCGAGGCTTACTATTAGTCCCTCAGTCCTGATCCGGCGAGCCCTCCCCTCCAACCGCGCCCCCCCCACCCCCCCGGCCCCGATCCCCGGGCAAGGAGTCCAACCAGTCCCCGGCCGCCTCGGGACGGTCAAAAAAGTGCGTGCGGCCATCCACCTCCACCCGCAACTTAGCTGGAAAAAGCATCGCATACTTGAGGTTCAGGTCCCGTAGACGACGTTTGACTCCGAGAAAGCTCAGTCTCTGCTTCTGGACCGCTGGGGTGAAATCAGGATAGAAGTTTACGTCCATATTGTCAAGTCTGACCGGTCCTTGTTGCCTAGAAGTCTGAAGGATAGCGTCTCTGTCCCGAAAGTTGAAAATCCGGGCAATGAGAGGCCTCGGAGGGGCTCCGGCCTTAGGTCTTCCTCCGGGAACCCTGTGGGCACGTTCCACCGCAAAGAATTTACTCAGCCCCCGGGGCTGGAGATGGGTGAGAATCAGGTCCTCCACAAACAGGTCCGCCGCCGCCTCCTCACGTCCCTCCGGCACCCCGACAATGCGGACATTGTTCCTCCGGGCCCGACCCTCGGAATCCTCCAGTCGACGATCCATCAGGGCGCTCGCCTGGACAAGCCGGCGCACCTCCTTTTGGAGGGCCGCCACGTCCGCTGTAAGGCCCGAGGTGGTGTGGGCCAAAGAATCGACCCGGTCATTGGTCTTGGATAAATCGGCCCTCACCAGGCCAACATCCACGTGGACCGAGTCAATCTTTTGCGCCAGTGTGTCAAAGCGCTGGTCCACCGAGGCCTTCATCTCGGCAATAGCGCCCATGACATCTCGCAGGGTCAGATCCGCGGGCAGCGCAGGAGCATCAGTCGGGCCCTCAGGGGACCTACGCGGCACCTCGGGAGATCCCTTCTGGAGGGTGTAGCGGTCCATGCTGTTGGACTGATGGGCTGCGCCACGGCGGGTCGATTTCACCTTTGCCCGGTCGCCATCTTGCTTTGTGGACATGGTTTCAGTCCCCAAATCGTGCCAATCACCTCGGAAAAGGCCGACAAACCAGTTCACGGGCTCCGGGGGGGGGCAACCACAGGTCCGCAGGACGGATCACAGCCGGCGGGCCAGCAGGGCACCCCAACGAGGCCACACCACCGCACACCGCCCCGCAACCCAACCTCGCCTACGCAGCAAGGAGGGTGCAAAAGCGAAAGTGAAAGTGCGGGGTACGCGAGTCGCCCAGCCCTGCCCGCCGCTGTTGATCACTTTGTCTCCGGATCGCCCCACAACTCCAATCCGGGGGGCCGGCGTGGAGAAGGCCGCAAACCTCAATCGGTGCTCCCGCCGATGTCCGAGGTCCAATTTGGAAGCGGAAAACGGGTGACACCTCAGCTCGGGCTCACCAACACAGTCCCCTCATCTAGGACAGGATATTTTCAGGATTTATGTAGGAGGTCACGGAGGTCCTCGGGAGCCTCGCACCTACGCGGCCATCTTGGTTGCGCGCTAGGCTCCTCCCCGCAGGTGATAATTTTGATTCCGGGGCAGGTCTCTTGAAGTGAAGCAGAGGATCGTGTGCTTTGCTCACTCTGAGCCTGCAGCAGCCGGAGGAATTGTAGGCAGCGTCTGTGCTGCTTGCGGGGCTATGGCCCACAGACCAGAGCACCCACGCAGCGGGGCCACCAAATGCCGTTGAGCAGCCCACCGGAGTTGCACAAGCAGCAACTCGACCCGGATGACCAGCGGGAAGACAGGCAGAGCATGCCCACCCACAGACTGAGTCTTCAAGACATTAAAGTGCATGTGCAGGGAACACTGCTTTCCCGTTCGTTTGTCGCCAATTTGTTGTGTTGTATGTATGTATGTGCGGTATTATATAGCGCTCAAATTACCCTTGGGCATCTCAGCGCTTGCATTGGGAACCCGTCCTGGTTTTTCCATGTGAGATAACCCGTACTGGGCATCCCCAAGGTGAAATCCAGGCATCCCGCCGCGGGGGGCCGTTGTGGAGATTAAGCAAGCTTGTTGCCCAGAGCTGCATAGTGTGAACTCGTGCTTAGAGTAGGCACCGAAGCGAGAATTATCGAGTCCGTGGACAATTGGGCTCCAGACCCTGCCGCGTCGGGA
Source organism: Triturus cristatus (assembly GCF_964204655.1). Taxonomy (NCBI): domain Eukaryota; kingdom Metazoa; phylum Chordata; class Amphibia; order Caudata; family Salamandridae; genus Triturus; species Triturus cristatus. The sequence goes on from NC_140592.1 coordinate 640,370,127, forward strand.
ATCGAACCCTGGTCCCGGGTCTGACCTCTGCTTCAGGGTATGCCTCCTCTAACCAGTGAGCTACACTTCTCCAGGTTGTACAGCGCACACCACCGGAACCTTAAGCAGTGAGGAGTCGACAACAGTTGCTTTCACTTATGGACCATGAGGGTAGAGAGGTGTCTTCTTTAATAACTTTTTCACCTTCGTCCTGGCTCCTACCATTCGAGCCATACATGACAGGACTATTTACTCATACCCCCTCCCTCAATGTACAAAGTGGGATTTCCAATCTCAACATAATACTCCTACTCACGTTGTTAATTAAAACAAATAATTATTTCTGAACATTGCATTACTGTTTGTAAAAAAAATTGTAAAGGTCCTACCTTGCATATTTACAGCACTTTCTAACAGAAAAGCTGATACTTCATAACACTATAAATCCAGGTGCAATTGTTTCCTATTGAGCCAAACAGCATTCACTTCTTTGGATATGTGGTAACTCGCACACACATCTGATTAACCAAACAAGCTTTCATAAAATACAATTACATGTCCCAGGGATTACTGCAACCTATATTTATCATCTCAGCTTTTCCTGTGTTAAGTGACTTGACAGAAAGGGAAATTGTGCCTTCAAAACTACACAAAGAAGCTTTTGCTATGAAAAGACTTAACATTTTAGGTACAATAATTCTTAGAACTAAGAATTGAAAGGACAGTTTCTAATGGGATGCACTTTGGAGACCCACCTACCTCTTCAGAGCTCTCTAGTTTCTCTAGTCTCTTCACTTGTACCGCGGGGATTTATCATTGTATTCTAAGCCTGGTAATCTTGATTATGAAATGGCTCAAACAGGAAAACCAATCACAGGACCCAATGACACAAGCATTGGCAAACCCAATACGTTTCGCCTGTGCACAAGCTATTGGATTCTTCTATGTGTTTCAGCCATGCTGTACAGATTCTTGCCTGATGTGCAGCATGGCTAAAAGTGAAAGGGAAAAAAGTGCTCCCACTTCATTGGAACATTTAGCTTCTGGAGGCCAAGATCTGCATCACCATCCTCTCCTTCAAACATGCTTTGAACAGTCATTTAATACCAAGGGAAAGAGACCCAGTTTACTCTCCATCCCTTGATGTGTCAAGAGAGGTTAGCTATTAAAACACTGTAATGTAACCTGTTGAAGCTCTACCTCCACCATCTTTCACCCGTAAAAAAATTGTTGTTCTTTGACTAAAGATTTGCGGCCAGCCTTTCAACTGAACAGTGTTATTTGAGACATTCAGAGTGGTGAGGCAATTTTAAAAACTATCATCCCAAAATAATTTTTTGAAAACAGGAAAATGCATCAACTTGTTCCCACCTTCCTCTCTTTTATTATATGAATTTTGGGATTCATATACACAAGACAGTTGTTGTGAGAAAAACAGTACAAACTCAAACAAAACAAAAGGTTGTGAAAACACAACAGGGTAGGATAAAGGCAAACATGACTGCATCATATAGGAAGTTCAAATGGCTAGGTTTGTACATGTTATATCCCTCAAAGTGTGGAGAATGGGCAAATGGGGCCATATTCCTCCTCTCTGCAGCTGTTGGGGACATACTGTTATTCATTTAGTGGTTAAGGATTCAGTCATGGGCTATTCCCCAAGGTCTTCGATAGCTTGAGGTTTTGCTTTGTTAACTATCATTTATCCCTGAAGTTATATCTCTAAAAAAGATTCAATGGTAGGAACATGCTACATTTTGTCTCTCTCGAGATATAGATAAGATAATACAAGCACCTCAAGTTTAACACCTTTTCAGACTGAAGACCCTTTTGGTGTTCCTTCTTTGGGTAGTGAATAGATAGGGATAGTGGTCCCCGGCACCCTTCCCTTACTCTCTTATATATATATATATACCCTTTGTTTACCAATTCCATGAATGCTTCTCTGATAGAGCGAGTTACACCATTAGTAAGGACTTTTGAGTGTTATGGCATATTCACGAGTTGTGTATGTGGTCTTTTTTCTGGGGCACTTACGCAACCCTATCCATCGACAAAACAGGGTTTGGACCATAAAATGACTCTGACCCGACATCGTGACACCATTCACAGTGGGCTCTAACATGAATTGAGCAACTCATTTGTTTATGTTGATAGACCTGAGTCGGTGTGTGGGGATTGTTGTTTGATCGTTTTGCAGTATCATGAGTAACAGGTACACCGAGGTACATTCTCGCGCTAGAAAGAAGAATGCGCATGCGCTAGAGATGCGTTGAACGAGGAGCAGCAGAGAAACGCCGTATTCTGTTTTGCGCTATATCTAGGACTGCGCATGCGCTAGAGACTAGCGTCTCGATACCGGCACATGTACGATACAGATAGGTGGCCCCACCTAGATTACGATTACCCGCACCTGCGTCCCGAGCCAATGATCGCTCCAATCAGAGCAGGTATTTAAAGAGCTCTCCCCCTCCTGCCGTTACCTCCCAGATTGCGCGGAGTCCAGATCGAGGTATCGACGGACAGGTAAGGGTGGAGAAATCTGAAACTGTGTAAAGAGTAGGAATAGGTATTGGGTGCGTGTCTGTATTTCGATGTGGGTATTAAGGTTAGCAGTGAGTACAACTGAATCATCTGATGTTAAAGGACTCACAGAGGTGTAGTAACCCTCGTTTGCATTGATAATAACAAGCATGCAGAGAAAGGTTTTGATTTTGAAACTAGACAAAGGATGACCCTATGCTTGACTGCATACCGCTTCATAGTCTTCACAATGATGCATTTCTCTGTACATTGGCATACCGGGATGAGATCGTCTGGTTGATCCAGATTTAGAACACAGTGACTCTCCCGTGTATGCGGCTAGTTTCGCTTTTAGAGCGGTTATTCTTAGAATCGTGGTTTTATTTGGTGTGGTGCTGTTAAATGTAGAGTAAGGGGTATAGAGAGACAAGTATCCATGCGCAATTTGTCCTTGTTTTCCCTACTTGTTAACAGAGCGGTGCCTCCTTCTCCGAGCAGTCAGCCGGGTGAGGTGAGGCTGTCCTCCCACAGAAAGCTGGGTGAGTTGAATTTATAATTATACATGTTTTCCCTTTAATGGTTACCACGTTTTGGGTTTTTTCTGATGAATAAATGCAGTGTCTATCAGTCACTGTAGAACAATGGTCACGAAGGTTGTACGCGATTTGATGTTACACCTCTCTTATGGTTGGATTTCTCCTATCTTTTAGGAAAGAAGATGAAGTTCTTATAACCAAGCAAAAAGGTTGCTTGCCTGGTAGGGTGGCTGTTGCCACATAAGATTTTATGAATTTGTTTTCATTTGTCACTTAAATTTTTCACTAGATGAGTTATTTCTGCAGTAGCCCTATTCTCCATCCACGTAGGTTCTGAAGAAAGCCGGGTCAGTTGACCGCTTCGGCTGAAACATGTCGACCTTATGAAACCAATCAGGAAATAGTCTATTCTTTCAAGACTATCTGTTTTTTTTAGACATGACACCTGGTCAATCCTTAATAAACATACTTTTTGCCCACGTAGTCATTTTTAATACACCTTCACCCGTAGCACTGCACACACATTTCAGCTTTAGTTTTGAGTCTGAATAAGTTGGACTACACATTGTGTCAGGAGTCTCTCTATGCGGGGATGAACAGGTTGGGCACTCGACAGAGCCGGCTGGTTCGATAGTATGGGCCCAAACCATAACCCCTCAGAGTCGCAGATGACGAAGCTCCGCCAATGAGGGTGGGCTGATGGACTCTTTACTTTTGACACAGTGTTGTATTAACTATTCGACGAGGTTCCCATTTTGTTTATAGCTCCTAAGTGGCCTTTCGTTCTAGGTTGTCGGACTGAGTACCTTTTTCTAGTTGTTTTCAATGTTGCCTGGGGAACAAAGGTATTTTAGTCGTTAAACTAGTCCCCTTTTGGACCCTTGTATATCGCGTTTTCTTGACATACTGGGGACTCCATGGTACATCAAAGCTGCTGCTCAGTAGTGCAGCTTACTATCCTTATCATTCCAGGCTGTTCATCTGAAGGTGGCAGCAGCAAAGGGAGACCTGGGGCCCTATTTATATATTGGCGATATGTATACTCCGTTGCAACGGTGACGGAGTATACATACCGCCAATATGAAGGTCCGCCCACCCAATTTAAATCAGGGCGGACCTTTGGTTTGTCAACAGCGGAGTTTACTCTGTCTCCAACGCGGCCAGACTTCTCTGACATGGGGGTAAGGGCCGTCAGAGAAATGGCAAGATGTCCTGCTGCCCAATTTAGATGGGCGGACATGTAGTCATTTTTTACTGATACTTACCGTCAGGTAAACCTGGCGGTAATGAACAGTAAAATAATTATAATGCTCCCCCCCATTGAAGAAGCCTCCCATGGCGAGGGGAGGATTACGTCTTTCTTTCCCCCCCAAAAAATCCTGTTTCTGGATTTTCTTTTTGAAAAGAAAAATAAAAGTGTTTGCCACTGTAGTATACTGTGTAGCAAGCAAACAGTAAAATGCATTGACAGGAACTGCAGTGACTGCCAATGCTTTTATAAATGACCAGCTGCGTGGCGGTCATTTATAAATTAGGTGGGCGGCCTCTCCACCATGGGGAATGGAGTAATTTACTCTGTGCCCATGGCAGACCCACGGGCCGCCCACCTGAACATAAATCAGCCCCCTGGTCACCAAATCACCCTGGTGGAACATAGCATCATAGAGAGCTGAGCTATATATCACTGCCACTAGCTCAGTTTGACTGCTTGCACTGTGCCAGATATTGAGAAGCATGACTTTTGAGAGAGATGAGCTGGTGTACAGAGATTGCCAGATTAGAGCCCAGTGCCAGAATAGGACCTGAAAGGAACAGAGGATACCATAGCCTATTGAGGACGTGGGGAAATCATCCCCTATCGATCCAGCATATTCACATCTGTGTTTCAGTAGGGAACCTGGGTCGCCCTAAAGTGAATAAAACATTGATTTCACAGAACACCTACTCTCTTAAATAAGGATTTTAAGATTTCTGTTTGGTCTAAACTATGCAAAATTCTGATTTTACTTTAAAGTTACTGTACTACACTGTTCAGGAGCCAAAGAGTAGGCAGAGTTACTGAACCAAAACCTTGGTGGCTGTTGTTGTTTGCCTTTAGTGAGCTGGTGTTCACCTTACTATACACCCCTTTCAAACTTGACTCTTAGGTCAACAAGGGAGAGCAGTCAAAGCCTTCTCAGAGACATATTGTGGAGGAAAAAGACTTGATATTCAAAAATCAACCAATAGACCCAAGCCAGTGCTTGCCATTTTGGATAAGAAAAGTTCTTTTGATAACACAATGGTATGAAATACTACACAAATAGATATGTAATCGATTAAGGTTAAACAGTCTCACCACCAGCCTTATGCAGAAATAATTCACTCACTACAGTGCTCTTCACCCTGCTCCACAGTGTCCCAAGTGAGTAGGGCTGCTCCCCCGTATGTTAAATTTAGACAAGATTAGGCACAAATGTGAATTTCACTATGCAGTCACCTTGAAAATAGTGCATAATTTCATAGGCCCAAAATAAGTTTACTGTTAAGGACAATTCCTTATGGCTTGGCTTCACCTTCATGTACAGGCTCTGAGTCTCTGGAGGCTCTGTGCATCAAGGTACACAATCGGTATCTTAAGTGGCATCTCTTTGACCATGATGACAGTACCGCTCAACTCTCTCTCTCGGATCACTTGAGGTGTCAGCTTGCCTTTCGCAGTTGTTGCTCCATGGTTGTGTGTCATTGACAGATTCAGCTTCCGGCTGGGGCAGATTTTCCCCACCTTGATAGCGACAGCTCTTCTGAAGTGGAGGCATACAATGGCAGCAGCAGCACAAGTTACTGTAGAGGTGATGAGTGTTACTGGTTATTCTGATGCGTTTCTTCTTGCCATTGACCACTAGAACACAATGTGGTAGACTAAATTACCCCTCACAACATAGCTCGATCCCAGCATCACTCCTAATGAGTAGCTTCTTCTTCTGAATGTTCCATACACCCAGAGCACAGGGTGACTTCTTCTTCTGGAAAGTGACTCATTGTGCAGGGTAGGCACTCTCCTGGAGCCTGCGATTGCACACACAGGCGCCGTGAGGGAAACGGCCAACAAAGCAGGGTCCCGCTTGCTGTGAGGGAAATGGGCACGGGCTCCACCTCCCAGCAGCCCGAGGGGCAGCCAGTGACGCCTTTGCTCCCATGCCCGGAGGCGCGTTAAAACCTGTGGCGGGCTCCTGCAGTGTGGGAAGCCCGCAATTGCACACACGGACGCCGTGAGGGAAACGGCCAACAAAGCAGGGTCCCGCTCGCCGTCAGGGAAACGGCCAAGGACTCCACCTCCCAGTAGCCCGAGGGGCAGCCAGTGAAGCCTCTGGGGCTGCGCCCGGAGGGACGTTAAAGCCTGTGGCGGGCTCCCACAGCGCAGGGAGCCCACGATTTCACACACGGACGCCATGAGGGAAACGGCCAACAAAGCAGGGTCCCGGTCGCCGTGAGGGAAACGGCCAAGGACTTCACCTCCCAGCAGCCCGAGGGGTAGCCAGTGCCGCCTCTGCTCCTGAGCCCGGAGGCGCGTTAAAGCCTCTGGCGGGCTCTTGCAGCGCGGGGAACCCGCAGTTGCACACACGGACGCCGTGAGGGAAATGGCCAACAAAGCAGGGTCCTGCTCGTCGTGAGGGAAACGGCCAAGGACTCCACCTCCCACCAGCCCGAGAGGCAGCCAGTGACGCCTCTGCTCCCGTGCCCGGAGGCGCGTCAAAGCCTGTTGTGGGATCCCGCAGCATGGGGCGCACGCTGGCGTGCCTGGGCTGCGCCTAGGCAAAGCCTGGGCCAAGGGCAGGCCTGTCTGCACTCGTCAAAGCCCGGAAGAGGCTGGGACCCTTCTCTGACATCTGGTCATCTGCAAAAGGTCATCTCATCCAATCCTCAGGTACTGTTGCACACACCTTTATTCCAGTTATTAGATTGTATTTGTGTTGGACTTGGTCCTGCCCATACACAATTCCAATTATGAGTAAGCGTAAAGGTGTAGCAGGGACCCTAGATGCATTCATCATGAGAGCTGAATCACTGTTAACCCACAAAATAGAAATGACTGAAAGACGACTCTCTATAGACCCCAGCACATTACAGGGCCGTTTGTCCTTAGGCATCTCTGATTCGGGTGGCACCCCCCAATTGCGCCTTTCTTTCACACCCCCAACTCTGTCTCAGAATACTCCCCTGGCAAGCCCCGTTGTAGCGCCTACGGTGACCACTAACGGGCCTAGCCTTATTAGAGGACGGGTTGCAAAACCCCGTGAAGAGTCTAAGGTGAGAGTAGCACCTGCCAAAAGCAAGTGGGGTGTCGCCACCCAAATATCCAAAAGCACAAAAGGTCCCAGATCTGCCAACCATGCGGACCATGCAGCAAATCATGTCATAACACCTATTAACTCTGCTAGTACACAGACCAATGCCGTTTTTCCTGACCGACTTCACTCTATTGCAGATTGTTCCTCTTACGCCGGCTCAGAAGATTTAACTCCCGGTTTCCTGATTTAATCCGGTTTGCCATGTAAGTATCCTTCAGGCCTTGCTTCTCCCTTGGGACGTTTCCCTCATGCCCTGGCCTTAACCCCCATTATCTAATTACAGATACTCTGTGCCCTCACTTGACGGTCAGTACCGCCGCCGGGTTCTCCTGCCCACCCGCCCGCAGCGGCCCTCCGTGGTAATCCAAGTAAGTTCTCCACTTCCCTTTGCCCTCCGTGCACTGCCAGACTTAGCCACCTTGTTTCTTGCCCTGACATTGTGCTTTCCCTAATTCCAGATTGGTTCATTTGTCACCCTGCCTCAATTGTGGCCCTGCGTTACTCTCCCATTAAGCGGATTCCTAGTTATTGGACCCCATTCTGCGCCTTACGGACCCCTTCTAAAATACTCTTGCTCTCAAGTTCCTATTACAGGTCGGTCCACTGCAACACGGCGCCTATCTTTGCTATGCATAGCGCAGGATTTGCAGCGCACGGCTCCTGCCAGAGGACAGGTAGCCTCCTTTAACCACTGTCGTTTTGCATCATTACTTGGCGTTCTCCTATCCCCTTACCTAATACTGTTCGATTCACTCCTTGAATCCAGTTCCGCCTTTTTCTTTACGAAGTTCCCATGACTTAGCTCTGTCCTTCTCTATTCCTATGCCGACAACTCTGCTTAGAGGCTAGCTAGTTCTGTGTATTCACTTCCTAATTAGTGACCAACTTATTATGTCACCCTGACTCAGCCGTTCATAAATCAGCACTTTTTTCTTCACATATACTGTTGTAAAATCAAGACGAATCCTCAGTTTATTCATAAGTAGGAAATGTCCCATCCATCTGCTTGGTTCAGTCAGGTGCAACTGACTTACTGACCACACATACACATTCCATTGCCATGGTTTTCATTGAACAATAACTACAGCTCTTTACAGCTCTTAAAGGAACATAAGCACAATGTTACACACCTTCCTTCCTTACAAAAAAAAAAACCAAACAACAATAAAAATAAACAATGACTACTGAGGTACAACATTTAGCGTGAAGTACCTTAAAAACTCATATCAAAATCTTTGAATTTGGAAGGTACACTTCTTTTCCTACCTTCCCTTGGAACAGAAGTAGGAATTTCAGATGTAGTTTCAGGCTCACATGTGCCAACCTTGTCTTTGTCATTGAACAATTATTTTCCTTTTAACACAACTACCCTATTTAGATTCTATATATGAGAATCTTCTGTTTTTATCGCATTTCTTAAAATTTTGACAACTTTGTGGGGTTTTGAGAATAAACCCGAAGTTTTCCTTCCCAAAGGTGCTCTAATCATAACTAAGTCTCCCACATTAACAGTAGTAGACTCCACTGCTTTTCTAGAATCAAAATTCTCCTTCCTAGCAATGGCTTTTCTCTCCTCATTAGATTCCCACTCAAGTTGAGAAGGCACACCTTTACTTGTTCTAGATTCAGCAATGTTCACCCAAAAGGGAGCTACTTAAGTATTGGGTTGCCTATTTTTCAATAGGACGAACGGAGTATACCCAGTGGTGGCATGAGGAGTGGACCTATATGCTTCAACTCTTTGATTCAGTTCACTCTTCCAGTCAAGGCCATTTTGCTTAGACATAGAGATAGATTCTTTGAGAACACGTATACAGCGTTCGACCATGCCATTGCATTCTGGGTGGTATAGGGCACACCGCTTATGATGAATAGAACATTGTTGTAGAAAATCTTCCATTTCCCGAGACACAAACTGCACACCATTGTCTGTCAGGAGAGCCCCAGGAAGACCCTCACGTGTAAAAACTTCTTTTAGAAAGATTATAACTTGTTTGGTGTCTATGTTCTTTGTAAATTTGATTTCAGGCCACCTTGAGAACATGTCAATGAGAACAAACACAAAAGTTTCACTACCATTGGATTTAACAGGACCCAAAATGTCAAGAGCAAGTTCTTACCATGGGCCTTTGGGCCGTTCTCTTATTACCATTGACTGTGCTCTGGGTTTTAAAGATTTATCACTTAAAACACATGGTAAGCAATCACAAACCATTCTCTCAATATGAAGATCCATCCCTGGCCACCATTAATTGAGCCTAAGTCTTTCTTTAGTCTTGGATATTCCTTGATGACCCTCATGTGCTAATTTGATGAGCTCTTCACAAAATACTTTTGAAGGAATTAATCTTGAACCTCTAAAATCAAACCTCCACTTAAAGACAATTCATCCTTCACATTCCAAAAATGGTCAACATTCCCACCAGTCTTGCATGACCAACCTCTTTTAATCAGTGAGCGTAATTCCATAAATTCACCATCGGAATCACACGCTTCTCGCCACTTGTCTTCTTTTATACCATCATGCTGAATATTACAAACCCATTCATTCATATCTTCATCCTTAGAGTCTTCATCACCTTCTTCATGATGGACTAATCTCGAAAGTTTATCAGCGATGCAATTACGCACCCCTGGTAGATATTCAACTTTGAAATCATAAGCCTGCAGACCCACAATCCATTTTGCTATCCTGCTAGAAATGGCATCACACCCCTTTTTATTGAATACTTCACACAAATGTTTATGATCACTTCTCACCAGGAATTTGGTACCCCATAGTAAATTTCTGAGTTTCTTAATGGCCCAATGAACTGCCAGAGCTTCCCTCTCTATCACAGAGTACCTGAGTTCAGCACCTTTCAAACTTCGAGAGAGAAACGAGATAACATAAATTTTTTCACCATATTCTTGAGCCAGACAGCACCAAGGCCTTTCATGCTTTCATCTGTGATAAGCACAGATTTCAATGATGGGTCAAAACTTCTAAGTTTTGGTGTTTCTTAAGACATTCTTTTAAAGTAATAAATTCACTCGCGCACAGGTCCGACCAATTGAAATCAACACCTTTGGACAACAATTTCCTAATGTTGGCAGTCTTTTCTGCAAATCCTTCCACAAATTTGCTATAGTACTCGGTCATACCCAGAACTTTCATCACTTCCTCTTTATTGGTAGGTGAGGCTAAATTCTGAATGGTTTCAATTAGTTCTCGTTTGGGTTCAACACCTTTACCAGAAATGGTATGCCCTAAATAATCAATAGATGATTTCTTGAATTTGCATTTTTCTAACTTAACTGTGAGATTATTCTTACAGAACCTCCTCAATACTTCTTTCAGAATTTTATCATGCTCAACATCATCACAAGCAAAAATCAAGACATCGTCTTGATATATCTTGGCACCTGGTAAATCCTGCAACACTTTCTCTAAAGCTCTCTGAAAAACGGATGCAGCCGACACTAGACCGAAAGGCAGCCTAAGAAACCTAAACGTACCAAAGGGTGTAATGAAGGCAGTGAGATCTCTGGAACCATCATCTAGATCTATCTGATGGTAGGCTGACCTTAGGTCTACTGTGGGGAAAACCTTGGCATCTTTTAATAACATGAGCATATCTGATATTTTCGGTCGAGGGTACCTGTCTACTATGACTTGTTTGTTGAGAGAGCGCAAGTCAATGCATAAGCGAAGGCTCCCATCAGATTTCCTGGCTGCGACCACTGGGGCCAACCACTGTGTGCCCTCAACTTCTTCGATAATACCATCTTCCTTTAATTTATTCAATTGAGTTTTCATTTCCTCACGTACTGGGAAAGGTACACTTCGAACATTGCAAGCAACTGGTTCTGCATCAGGTAACAATTTGATTTTATATGTGTAGTTGCGTAGACAACCTAACATCTCATTAAAGATACTGGGAAATAAGTTTCTAAGATGTTCAGTGTACACAGTATCTTTTTCACTTCCACCAATTTCATTCACATTCAATCTCTCTTTTAACACAATGGGGGGATTACTGTTGGGGTCCAACATGACTCCTAAATCTTTCTGGTGAAACCAGCTCAAGATGCTGTCCCCTCTGTGAGAAACATATACCTTTTCAGAGACTAACCTACCTTTGTATTCAATCAATCCCTGGAAATACCCAATGAGCTTGATTGGTTCACCACCATATGCATAAGGTTTGATATCAGCTTTCAAAATCTTGACTTTACCCTCTAGATGATGGGTGTAGAAGTGTCTGGACACAATTGTTATTTTTGCCCCAGAATCAAACAACACACGAGTAGACATACGTTCCACAAGGACCTCATCAAAAGGTCCTTTCTTATCACAGTCAGACACTTGTGACACAATTTGTCCGCAGTCTACTGAGTCCGAATCGCTATCTGACATTTCTTGTCGAGCTACTGAACTCACTTTCACCTTTTTCTTTTTAGCATGACAAACTGAAGTGAAATGCCCAACCTTCTTGCAATTACTACAGGTGGCTTTTAACGCAGGACACTTCTTGTCATTGGCTAAGTGTCCAAGAATCCCACATCTGAAGCATTTAGTTTGAGAACTAGATTTTTTACCTAAATATGAATTACTACTACCAGGTTTGACAATCTTTTTAGAGCCTGTGCCATTGGAAAAGGCCTTGACCTCATGTATTACATCACTTTTGTTTTCATGTTTAGAGATAATCTCAACACACTTTAATGAGTGCTCAATTTGCTTAGCTATGTTAACCACTTCTTCTAAAGAAGGATCATCTTTTTTGCCAGATGACCTTCTGTGTATTGCAACCAAGCATAAATTGGTCCCTAATCCTCTCTTCGATTAAAGCATCAAATTTGCAAGAGGTGTCCAATTTCCTTAATGCCGTGATGTAATTTTCTACAGTTTCACCTTCATTTTGGGTCCTGTGCCCAAAATGATATCTTTCTAGGCTAGTACTTACTTTTGGTAAGTAATGTCTGTCCAACTTTAAAATGCATATGTCATACTCATTCAAAGCTTGATCATTTATGTCTGGAAGGTGATCAAACATTTCTTGCCCTTCGCAAACTAAACAGTGTAACAAGAGTGCAGTTCTTTGTTCTGCACTCAAGTTGGTACCACACACTTTAGCGTACCTTTCAAACACCTTTTTCTACTTCTGCCACTTTATGGGTGGATCGCCTGGTGTTGAAAGGAAAAACGGTGGTGTGGCGACATTCTGCATTCTCACAAGTTAAGAGGTAAGTTATATAAATTTATAAGGTTAAATGTGAGCACGAAGTGAAAACGGTAATATCGCCGGCTTAAAGCATGTAAATTGAATTCAGCAATCTCTGTTCCCTGAATGTAATTACACCTAAGAAGAAGCAAAATAGTTAATTTTAAAATTGTTAAAATTGTTAAGATTGTTAATTATTAAATCGACATGTACCAGAAATGCACATTCAATACAACAGTTCTGAAACTCTATATGTGATTGCTAAAATGCCTATGTAAGGTGATTTTAGGAATTACTACAGTGTTTAAATATAGCGACCTCCTAAAGAAAATGTGTTATTCATCAGCACATAAGATAAACAAAAATATCATTAACCAGCACTATCTTGAATCCCAATTTTCTTACTGAAAAGACAAAAGTTGTTAAAGACAGACTCAAAATTAGAAAGAAATCATTACACCAAATAGCCACTAAATGGCGCTGTGTGATAAAGCATTATAAAGGGTTCCTTCGATTAAACTACACAATTGAAGCTATCAGTCTTCAAGGATCCTCCTTGTTTCCGAAAATGTTTCTTACTTGGAAACGTTGCAAGGATGATTCCGAAGCTGTTTCATTCCTGGAAATGTTTTAGAAATATATGCTCAAAGATGAGGAATCTCTCGAAGTGAAGACGACTTTGTCCCCTTTGAATCTGTTTCGAGATAAGATGGCGCTTACGTGCCGTTACACGTAGCACTGCGGGATGACGAATTCCAGGATTTGTGGGAGAAAGAAATGCGATGACAAGGAATGCTTCCGATGCGCAGGGAATGGAATGCAGCGTTACTCAGCAACAGGTGAGGGATCGTGTGAGCATGAAACGGTTGAAAGTTTGTTGACATTCAATGTCTTAACGTTTAACAAAGCAAAAAATAAACGGAAGGAAAGAACGGCTGTTGAGATGTAAAGGGACTTTTTAAAAAAATGCAGGATTAAGAGCACACTTTATCTTAAAATATTGTGTTTTTCAAATAACACTGCGGACAAGCTACAAGCGCTCAGAAACAGGGTCTCGAAGCGTACTTCTCTAAAGCTGAGACAAGTTGAAAACGGAAGAAGCTTAGTCTTTTAACCCCTTTCCTCATTTTCAAACGCAGTTCCTTGCTTGTTTAAGTACTCAAAAGTTTGTCAGAAGTTGCACTTATTAAAAAGAATTAGAAGACGCTTCATAAAACGATCATAGTCATCGCAAAGTCTTTAAGTGACTTGCACATTTTTTAAAGGCAAAACCAAGGATGTCAGTCAGTCTTCTCATTGAAGTAAAGATGAGATACGATATGCTTTTACTTTCAACGCAGAGAAAAAACTGAATACTTCTAAAAATTAAAACGCTTCTGTTACTACATTTAAAAGGAATTACTAGTAAACCGACAATTTTCAGTGAGAAGGTAGATGTCAACTTGAGACATAAACTAAAATAAATAAATATTCAAACACATTCAAAGAGCCCACATCGAAGCCTCCCAACCCTTAAACCGCTAAATCAAAGTTTGTCAGAGTGAGGCATGTGACGATGCTCAGAATGTTAAAGATAATTACCTCTCACTTGAAAGCTGTTAGTTTCCTTGTAGAACAGAGCATAAAAGATGAAGATCTTTTTTCATTCTTCTCATTTAAAAAAATAAATAAGTTCTTGATGTTGAGATAAATCCATGTAAATGAAGTCCTGGGTATGCAGGGTAGGTTTCAGACCATCGTCGCCAGTGTAAAATCAAGAAGAATCCTCAAATGGATGAATAAAGTTTAGTTTATTCATAAGTAGGAAATGTCCCAACCATCTGCTTGGTTCAGTCAGGTGCAACTGACTTACTGACCACACATACACATTCCTTTGCCATGGTTTTCCTTGAACAATAACTACAGCTCTTTACAGCTCTTAAAGGAACAAGTAACAGAATATAATTAAATAAGCACAATGTTACAACTGTCTTTCTTCTAATGTTTGCGCTAATCTAATTACAGATTCCGTACTTGTTACAATTGTTTTACAACTCGGGAGCTATGGTTATTTCATTGTTTTCTCCTCCTATAGATTCTACTTGCTCACTCTATCTCTTCCTGATGATGATCTTCAGTTAATAAGATCGAAACGCCGTTGACCTTACAACCAAATCTCCTCAACTGTATTTGATTAGATTGGAGTTTTGAATACTGTTGTCAATGCGATCTAAATTTTAAATATCACTAAGCACCTTTCACTTTACGCACTTTCACTTTTTTTGTGTGAGCACCAGAATTATTACCGTAAACAATTGAATGATACTCCATTTATGCTATTAATAAATGTGATGTCATTCCAAAAAACTTGTGTCCCTTGCATATCGAGTCCCGCTTGGACTCCCTGTGAAAGTGTTCCTTCTGATTAAAGCTGCGCTCATTAATAAGTAGCCTCGGCTACCCGAGGACCTTAAAAGCCTCCCTTAGACCATTGTTCCTTTCAACCGTTATTTCAGAAACAACAGAAGATACCACTGGGGATGTCACACTTGCCGCTGCTGTAGAGAGTGTTTTGGAAAAAGCATTAGCCCACTTCAAAGAACTGATCGACAGGAACCTTACCTCCCTCCGGGAAAAGGTAGAACATCTGGTTACTGCCATGGACACTTTAAATAGCCGCAGCACCAATGAGTTCCCAGAACCGGATGACAACGTGGGGGTGGCTTTCCTATGCTGGTAGATGCTAACTCAAGATCCAATTCGCCAACCTTAAGCTCCAACATGCATGAAGCGTCTTCATCTGAAAACTCGCGCACTATTTGCCGCAAACCTAAAGCATTCACTGCGCCAAAATCTAGTACTAAGCAGGGAAACTTACAGGACCCACATGGGAAGCCTACCATGAGAATCTCAGGCCTATGTAGCAAGCAGCCAGAACGTTTAGCCCCTGGCACCATACCCCCCACATTATCTGACTTAAGCCGGAATTAATAGACAGCAAGAGGAGTAAACGCCCGAGACCCAACACAGATGTTTTAAACATACCCCCAGCCACCTGCCCATCGTATTGGTTCTGGCCTGTGTACCCGCTTTATTAGAGGGTCAGAGGGAATCTTGGACTGATCTCCGCAACAAGACTGTGGACTGGCTAACTAATCATAAAAGGTTTCACCCTTCCTCTATGAACGAGATCCTCATGGTCTGCCGAGTTGGGTGGGTTGGTCAATCCCCCAGAAACATCGACAGGGATTGTATAGTGATTAACTTCTGCAGGCCTCACTTGGTTCGTTGTATCTTAAGTTTTTGTGAACAAACATTCACCAAAAGTTCCAGAATCTGTGCGCTCTCCCTGGGTTATTTTTATAAACCACCATTTAGGCCTACTGATCACATGTTCATCCCAATCTCTGTATACAACAGATTTCATTAACTACCACAAGGGCAGCCCTAACCACCTGAACCAGGGGCAATCAATAATGTATCCTAACAATGGTTCACAGTGTATACAAAATAGTCAACATATAAAAAATATATATGATCAACACATAACCATACAAATTATACCGTGTTCCTAGAAATAGTGAAAAACCAAAAAAGTTGTATAAAATAGAAAATAAGGCCCTTATACAAAAAAAAACTTTAATCATGCGCATAAAATATTCTTAAATAAAATAATGCTCAGACATACAAGCTGGTACAAATAGACAATTCGATAAACATATAAAACCAGACAAAAATGGCGTACACAAACAGAGATTTACATAAAAGTCGGAGTTCCAAGACAACACTGGAACTTCAACACACAAAACAATGTGTCCTCTATAAAGTGTGGCCACAGATGCGTTGACGGCGTTTATACCTTTGTCACAAGTACATGGTCATCATCAGGACAATTAGATAGCTGAGCATCTCACCAGAGAATTTAATCCTTAATCAAATCTAGAGCACAATTTACATCCGTGCTTGCGTATCAGTTGAATTCTAGAGTTATATATATAAGGAATGTGAGCTCTTAAAATTCAGCTTCCATTTGCTTACGAGTTCAATAACTTAGTGCAGTATAAATGTAGACATCCTGCTTTAATCTGACAAAATTCCCAGTCGTATCTATCTTCAAGAGGGTTCCCAGACGTTACTGGATCAATTCCTGCAACTTAATTTGCCGAATATTTTCTCCGTGAATGACAGATTTCAGGCCTTGTCAGATTTGGACACGCAGGATTGACAAATACCCCCAGTGAAACATCGACCTTGTCCCCGATTCTGTTTCCTCCCCCCATATCGATATGCCAGTTGGTCAGCTAACTTCACCCAAAGCCAAGGCTGATACAGACTTAAGCATTTTGAGCTGGAATGTAGCTGGCTTTCAACAGAGGCTTGGCGACCCGGACTGGCTACGTCTAATTAAGGATCAGGACATAGTTATGTTTCAGGAGACCTGGGCCACCCAAGACTTACATATTAATGGGTTTCACTGTTATAATATTTTAGCCTATTTGAGCATATGGCCCACTTCAGGATCTAGTTCTCAAAGGCCACAAACTCGATTCTTAGTCTTCCCCGCCCAAAGAGAACAGGTGCCATTTTAGCTATTTAAACAAAAATTAAGTCCCAATGTGTGCCAACAGCTACGTATGGTGTCGAGGTTTGGGGCTTCCCCAATAGTACCTGCATCCAACAGGAAGAGAATAGATTTTGCAGGAAGTTATTAGGCGTCCCAATCTCCACACCCCAATATACCTGCCATAAGGAACTTAACTACATTTTATTACCCTTCCTGCAAAGAAGCGCTGTTCCTGTGTTGTTGCTGTCTGGCCACTTCGCCACGCCTCGCGGCCCCCGCTTCGCGGGTGCCGCTCGTAGGCTTAGACTTTCTCTGGGGAACATCCTTTCTGCCTCCCTTCACGTGCTTTGAGCACCAACGCGCCCCTTGCAAGCTGTCATCTGGTCAACAGGGGTAGAGGCGGGACTGCGAGGACCAGCATTCCTAGCAGCGTGGATCGGCCGCAGCTGGTCCTCTTCCCGCCCCTCCTCCTCCTCTTTAAAATCTGTGTGGAGTGAGTGAGCCTTGGGACCCTTCCTGCAAAGAAGCGCTGTTCCTGTGTTGTTGCTGTCTGGCCACTTCGCCACGCCTCGCGGCCTCCGCTTCGCGGGAGCCGCTCGTAGGCTTAGACTCTCTCTGGGGAACATCCTTTCTGCCTCCCTTCACGTGCTTTGAGCACCAACGCGCCCCTTGCAAGCTGTCATCTGGTCAACAGGGGTAGAGGCGGGACTGCGAGGACCAGCATTCCTAGCGGCGTGGATCGGCCGCAGCTGGTCCTCTTCCCGCCCCCTCCTCCTCCTCTTTAAAATCTGTGTGGAGTGAGTGAGCCTTGGGACCCTTCCTGCAAAGAAGCGCTGTTCCTGTGTTGTTGCTGTCTGGCCACTTCGCCACGCCTCGCGGCCCCCGCTTCGCGGGAGCCGCTCGTAGGCTTAGACTCTCTCTGGGGAACATCCTTTCTGCCTCCCTTCACGTGCTTTGAGCACCAACGCGCCCCTTGCAAGCTGTCATCTGGTCAACAGGGGTAGAGGCGGGACTGCGAGGACCAGCATTCCTAGCGGCGTGGATCGGCCGCAGCTGGTCCTCTTCCCGCCCCCTCCTCCTCCTCTTTAAAATCTGTGTGGAGTGAGTGAGCCTTGGGACCCTTCCTGCAAAGAAGCGCTGTTCCTGTGTTGTTGCTGTCTGGCCACTTCGCCACGCCTCGCGGCCCCCGCTTCGCGGGAGCCGCTCGTAGGCTTAGACTCTCTCTGGGGAACATCCTTTCTGCCTCCCTTCACGTGCTTTGAGCACCAACGCGCCCCTTGCAAGCTGTCATCTGGTCAACAGGGGTAGAGGCGGGACTGCGAGGACCAGCATTCCTAGCGGCGTGGATCGGCCGCAGCTGGTCCTCTTCCCGCCCCCTCCTCCTCCTCTTTAAAATCTGTGTGGAGTGAGTGAGCCTTGGGACCCTTCCTGCAAAGAAGCGCTGTTCCTGTGTTGTTGCTGTCTGGCCACTTCGCCACGCCTCGCGGCCCCCGCTTCGCGGGAGCCGCTCGTAGGCTTAGACTCTCTCTGGGGAACATCCTTTCTGCCTCCCTTCACGTGCTTTGAGCACCAACGCGCCCCTTGCAAGCTGTCATCTGGTCAACAGGGGTAGAGGCGGGACTGCGAGGACCAGCATTCCTAGCGGCGTGGATCGGCCGCAGCTGGTCCTCTTCCCGCCCCTTCCTCTTGTTTTTCCTTCATAGCTTGTGTGGACAACGCGCACGCGGGACGCGCGCGGGGCAACGACCGGGGCGAAGACCGGGCTAAGAGCGGGCCGTTTGAGGCCGTTCGAGGACGGCAGAGGACGGCCCTGGCCCACCCCCCTTATTGCTCCTAACCTGCTTGTTATTGTATCATCGTGCTGAGACAGGTTAGCTTAAACTGAAGCTCCCTAGTTAGTAAGTCGAGTGACGACCCTGATCTCATCGTAAGCACCATGAGTACTAGGATGACATGTAGCAAAGCCTCCAAAGGTGGTTCACAAATCTGTGGCCCTATGGACGACTTCATCACCCGCACAAATATAGCCATCGATGAAGAAATATCTAAACTTCAAACCCGGGTATCCTTAGAATTGGTAGCTGCACGTAGGCTGTCCGAGGTAATTGCCCTCTCGAAAAAATCATCCCTAGGACATATAGCCTCTGCTGTCACTCCAGCACGCCCTGCCCGCCCAAATAGTATTACCACCCAGGTTGATTTACACCAGCCCCCGATTACTTCCACCCTCACTCCGCCCTTAGAACAATCACGCATTACAGAAGAGCTAAGTTTTGCTGCACCTTCTCACGCCCAGACCCCCACCCTTAATCCCCTTTCCCAAGTATTCCCAACTACTTCCCGTGTTAGTGGTGCACAACCCAAAAGAAAACGCCAATCACGCTCAGCCTACTCTCGTAAAAAGGCAAAGGTCGCAGTCTCCCACCAGCTCACAATGACCAACACCCAGGCACGTAATGCTTTACCTGAGGGTTCCTCGAGCACACAGTCAGTATGCCAAAGTATGGGAGAGGGTCCAGCCAACACCACCCCAGTAGACGAGGGGGCGCAGGTACAAGACCAGGGAAGGAATGATAAGGAATTTATAGATCAACTCTGGGAAACATTAAATAAACTTCTCTCACCACTCGACTTAAGATTGTCTAGGATAGAAAACAATCTACTCGAGATAGAGAAGAGCATTATTGCTCTGGCCACTCTTGGCCTGAGAAGTCTCGAAAACCAGGGCGTGTCCTTATCTGACCCACTTTCGCCAGCCCCTGTTTTGCAAGCTGAGCAGCACCCCCCACCAGTACCTGTTGCTGTAAGGCCTGTTCCTAAGCCGAGGACTGTGGCTGTGGATCAAGTTTCCATAACCGCTAAACCTCAGGCTACCAAACCGCAGATTCCCACACGGAACTCTAAGCCTGGAAAAGTAAATCCAAACCTGGTAGCATCCGCCAGACCCCAGCCTGCCGAAACCCAGGGTCCTCGTCCAAAAGAAAATTTTAGAGGAGGCTATATAGACCTTCCACCAGAGGCCAATGACTATGTGGTCGTGTTGACAGGCGTCCCTGTGATTGGCACTGACCAACACGAAAACCACTGGTCATTGAAAAATAAAATTATGCACTGGCTTAACGTCAACAGACCGATTCCCAATGGCAAAAGAAGCCGAGTAATGATGGTCCGTAGAATACCCTGGGTGGGCCCAACCAAGAAATCTAAGCAAGGGGACTGTGTAGTTGTAACTTTTGAAGACCCACATACGGCGCACCATATCTGTTCCTGGCCAACTAGTGAAGATTCTTTAGTCATACCAAGGCCGCTATCCTATTTTTACCCCCCACGCCATACCCAAGCGGATAACTGGTCCTTGGTGCAGCACCACCCATGGAACACCCATCCCATGAGGCAAAAGAATACTCTTTTACACTGGAATGGCCTTTCAACCTATAATAGATTTGGAGGCCTGGAGGAGGTCGATTGACTCTCTATGTTTCCAGCATGCCCACAACTAGAAAAAGCATTGTCTCCACATGTTATAGACATAATTGGAAATCCAACCAACGGCCCTCCAACTAGCCAAGCCGGGCTTCTGACTCTCTTGCCCCGGGCCATGGAACCGATCAAAATGGCCATTTTAGATTGCAAAAGAGTGGAAACGAGGCCAGACAGCCCCTGTTCGATCCCCCCTCCTCCAGTACAATCTAATCCAATGGAGATCGACCTGCCTGATAGAGTTGCCTCCCCAGGCGATTCTTCACTGAGGGTCTTAAGCTGGAATGTGGCTGGCCTTGCACGTAACTTTGATAACCCGGAATGGAACATCTTCCTGGCACCCTATGACATTTGTTTGCTACAGGAAACATGGTGCCAGGAACCTAGACATAGAGTGGGGTTTTCGACCTTCTATGTTCCGGCTGTATGTCACCAAGGTTCTAAAGGACGCCCATCCGGTGGTCTTCTCATCTGGATCAACATAGCACTAGACCTCAATGTTTTTCAAAGGACCACCGAAACACCTGACCTTCAATGGCTAACAGTGCACTACAAAGGGGGAAGGAAACTAGAACTATTTAATCTCTACTTAAGGGGCAATAGGAACGGAGGATCTCTAAACTCTTTAGGCTTAAGTAACTACCTGTCTGCCTGTGACGCCGACTCTCTCGTCCTGCTGGCAGGCGATTTTAATTGCTGTTTTGAGCCTTTAGCCAAAGAAGATATTCTGGATACCAACGAGGAGGATAACAGGAGGGGCATCCCTATTTTGAACCTCGAACCGATCCCTAAATGGACACAAAAGGCGATCGATATAAATGCTCTTTGCATGGAGCATAACTTGAGAGCAACGAATGGGCGTTCTAAATCAGATCCCATGGGTGCCCATACATACAATAGGACGGGCCACTCATCCAGAATTGACTTTGTTATGCTCAACTATAACCTCTGGCCATATCATCAAGACATGGAGGTTATAGAGACCTGTGACAGTGACCACAACCCTCTCGCTTTAACCATTTCTGTCCCCTGGCAAACTGGGTCTCAAGAAACCACTAATCAGTTATGGAAAGCTTCACATGAGATTCTTCCCTCAAACTGTGGCAGACGTCTTAAATGGGCAAGAGTCTCAGCGGATGAGGCTAGGATGTCACAAGCTGAAACCATCTTACTAGAGGCTGAATCTAGGCTTGATAGCACGAATAGCGATAGCAAGATGTTTTTATCGTTATTTACGGAGACTGTAACGGCACTAAGTGGGCTGTTCATCATTCCCAAACCCAGCTCCAGAACTGCTTCAAAGGGGGCCCTGAGAACAAGTGAAAAGTGGTTCACAGCCAAGTGTCGACTTGCTAAGGGTGATCTTGTTGCTGCAGTAAAAGGAAAAGACCAAGCTACCATCAGGTCTGCAAGGAAACTTTATAGGAAAACTGTGACTGAGGCCAAGCGGACATATGATTTCAACTTTTGGCGTGACCTAACGGAGGCGAGCACAAGGAAAGATGCTAAGGGGTTCTGGGACTTGCTAAGATCAAGAGACAAGCCCATTGATCAACAACTGACTTGTAATATCCCTGGTGTTGCCTGGTTTGCCCACTTTTCGAAATTGTATTCGGCTCAGACAGGGCCTCCGCAACCAGACCCGCCCCCAAGGCTCAGTTCCACAGATCTCCCACCAAATGAAGTCCTATTTACCACCTTGGAAGTAGAGAAGGCAATCAGGTGTATTGTTTCTAACAAAGCGGCAGGACCTGATGGGATCCCGGGCGACTTGATAAAAAATAATCCCCCATTTTGGAGCAGATTAATTGCTGCTCTTCTTAATGAGGTTATGTTGGGGGGGTCTTTCCCTGACTCTTGGAGGGGCGCTGAAGTATTCCCCATTTTCAAGAAGGGTAGCAGGGAAGACCCAGCCAATTACCGCCCCATCAGTTTGCTGGATTCGACGCAAAAGGTAGCGGGGAAAGTGGTATTGGGCAGGATTCTGGAGTGGGTGGATGAAAATCAGATATTGTCTGATTTCCAAGCGGGTTTTAGATCAGGGACAGGCACCGTCGAGCAGACATTCCGCCTTTTAATGCTCTATTGGAAGGTAGTGGTGCTAGGAGGGGGCAGCTTATACTTAGTCTTCATAGACTTAAAAACAGCCTTCGACCTTGTTCCAAGAGCATTATTGTGGAAGGTCCTTGACGAGTTAGGTCTACCTCCCCATTTGTTGGCCTTGCTGATAAAATTCCATGAAAACAATTTTGCCCAAATCAGATGGGGTGCCCAGGGAGAAAAAACCCCGTGTATTCCAGTAGACAGGGGCGTCCGCCAGGGGTGTGTGCTTGCCCCCACTCTGTTTTCGCTTTACGTCAATGGAGTGGTGGAGCACCTTCTTCAACATCCTGCAGATGCACCATCCCTGGCTGGAAGGAAAATCCCGACGCTCCTGTTTGCGGACGACACCCTCCTGATTTCGAAATCACCTGCAGGCATACAGTCACTACTTTCCAGCTTCAAGGCCTTCTGTGACATCAAGGGACTGGCCATAAATATTGGCAAGACCAAATTTCTTGTCCTCAACCCCCCTAAGAAATCTGTTAAACCCCCCACTCTAGACTCTGTCACACTAGAACGGGTCAAAGAATTTGACTATCTAGGCATACGTCTTTGTGATAGTATGAGCTGGAAGGCCCATCACCAAAAAGTGTTTCTAACCCATAAGAGGGTTGTTGGTGCTTTACTTAAAGAGCAGCGTGCTTCCTCCATAAAACCTATTGGGGCACTTCTTGATATTTATAGGGGTAGGGTTGTGAGTGCAGCACTATATGGCGCAGAACTTTGGGGTACCCAGAGAGTGGATACTTTGGCCCACCTAGAAAATAAATTTCACAAAGATCTGATGAGGCTACCCCAGAGCACCCCCACAATCCCCCTCTTGCCGGACGCAGGTACTCGTCCAATCTGCGAGCAAGCTAAATTACGCCCCTTACTATTATGGTCTAGAATTTGGAACGTCCCCGAACTCCACAGCTATGCAGACGCCCTAAAAGATGTACTGTCCTTACCTGGCTGGCATAAGATCGCCTGGCTCAGAGAGGTCAAGAGGGCATTATACAAGCTCGGTCTGGGAGCTGCGTGGGAAAATAAAACAACACCTCCTAAACAAGAATTGAAGAAGGCTTACTGGTCTTGGGTGGATAACGAGAGACTTGGTAAATCAAATCACCCAAGATCTGTTGCCAACTTCTTGATGGTTAAAGATATCCCCTCCAGAGAACCATATTTGGACTTGATTCACAGTTCACATGATAGGGCATTATATTTTAAATTCAGGGTTGGGGTCTTACCTTTATGTCAGTTTACCTCTACCTGGAAACCACCACTGCAAACTATACCCTATTGCCCATTCTGCGAGCTAAAAATCGAATCTGTCGCACACTTTCTATTTGAGTGTCGAGTCTATATGGCCCCTAGACGGAGGTGGTTGAAGCCTCTTTGTAGGAGCCTGGGAACTCGCTCACATCTGGAAGCTATAAGAATACTGCTCTCAGATACAAGACCCTTTTTTGCCATTTGTTTGGCTAAATTCCTAGGCTGGGCTTGGCGCATAAGATCTGCTAAACAACTGACGATACAGTAAAGTGTCCCTTTTTCATTTTTCATAAATGTTAAGATTATCTCGTGTAAATATGAAATGTTTTTAATGGTAATATGAATTGTAAATTGCTTTGTTTCGACCATTGTTTTTATGCTGTCATGTTTTGCTTTTATGATATGTTTCTATATCGAAATAAAGCTTTACTACTACTACATTTTATTAAAGATTTATTAGGGCCTGCCCTGCCCTTTTCTGGTTATCTGTCTGGAAAAATCCAGCCATATCCTTAACGAGAGGGATTATCAGTGACTGTATAGGATGCCCAAAAGGGAAGGACATATCATGGCTGTCAGGGGTGTATCAGAGCCTTTGCAGTGTTAACAAGGGTAGAATTTATTCAGATCCCAGCACAGCAAAGGCTGTGAACAAGCGTGAGCTCAGGAGTGCGCTCTATTCGCTATATAGAGCAGAAAGGTTAAAAAAGGAATCCAAAAAATCCCTTGTTCATAGATATATGGCTATTGAAAATTCTGTACACCCGCTGGCTAGCTACATTACTTTGCCGATGAGCCATTGGGAGAGGAGACTTTTGTTTCGCTTAAGAGCTGGCACTATCAAATTTGTATTATGTTTTCCCCTTAGCCACCACTCCAATCTTGATTGCATACCTTGCCCATGTGATAACCAAAGTGGCCAATCTATCGTACACTTTTCGTTTTTTTGTAAATACTATTTAAAGTATACTAAGTGGCTCTTAACTCCGTATTTTAAAAAGGATATCCTCATCAGCCTGGAAAACACTTACTTGAGATTACTCACGATGGATGATGAAGAGTTGGTCATTCGCACAGGCACTTTCTTGAGAATTGCAGTTCGAGCCCGCCAAATGATGTCTAATCCCTGAGCTGATATATGACCCATTTATGAATTTTCATAAACTAAAAGATTATTGTATATTGTATGCTGCTATGGTTTTATCATGACTCTCTAATTTGCACATTTTTAAACTGTCTTGTTGTGTTTTTGTGCTTTTATGGATACAACGTTATTTGAATAATGTGTCTGAACCTGAACCTACACTTGACTGTTAGGTCAACAAGGGAGAGCAGTCAAAGCCTTCTCAGAGACGTATTGTGGAGGAAAAAGACTCGATATTCTACAATCAACCAATAGACCCAAGCCAGTGCTTGCCATTTTAGATAAGATGGTTCTTTTGATAACACAATGTTATGAAATACTACACAAATAGATATGTAATCGATTAAGGTTAAACAGTCTCACCCCCAGCCTTATGCAGAAATAATTCACTCATTACAGTGCTCTCCACCCTGCTCTACAGTGTCCCAAGTGTGTAGGGCTGCTCCCCCGTATGTTAAATTTATACAAGATTAGGCATAAATGTGAATTTCACTATGCGGTCACCTTTAAAACAGTGCATAATTTCATAAATCCAAAATAATTTTACGGTTAAGGGCAATTCCTTATGGCTTGGCTTCACCTTCATGTTCAGGCTCTGAGTCTCTTTGAATCAAGGTACACAATCGGTATCTTCAGTGGCATCTCTTTGACCATGATGGCAGTACCGCTTAACTCTCTCTCTCAGATCACTTGAGGTGTCAGCTTGCCTTCCGCAGTTGTTGCTCCATGGTTGTGTGCCATTGGCAGATTCAGCTTCTCGCTGGGGCAGATTTTCCCCACCTTGATAGCGACAGCTCTTCTGAAGTTGAGGCATACAATAGCAGCAGCAGCACAAGTTACTGTAGAGGTGATGAGTGTTACTGGTTATTCTGATGTGTTTCTTCTTGCCATTGGCCACTAGAACACAATGTGGGAGACTAAATTACCCCTCACAACATAGCTCGATCCCAGCGTCATTCCTAATGAGTAGCGTCTTCTTCTCAATGTTCCATACGCCCAGAACACAGGGTGCCTTCTTCTCCTGGAAAGTGACTCATTGTGCTGGGTAGGCACTCTCCTTCCCTTTCTGAGCAGGCAGGCAAGTTTCTAAGGGCGAGAAAGATTCGAAACTTCTGCAGCAGTTACAGACTTCAGACAATGTCATCCAACTATGTGGGACTGAGTGTGAGACAGACACTAACACTGGTTGCTCAGCAACTCCTTTAGTACTCTGCAAAGCACTGTCTTCTTTGATGAAGAACAAAGTCGAACTAGAACAAACCCGGGTTGTTTGGGTCCCACTTTAAACCCATTATACAGAAAAAGAATGTGGATCCACTATATAAGGTTCTGGAACAGGGTAGAGGTGGTTCCATTCTAAAGACATAATGACATGTAAAGTCTCTGTACGTAGCTCTCCAGAAGTAGCAGTCAGGGACAAACCAATGGGCAAGCCCTGCCAAATAACAGCATCTGTTGAGTCGCTCCCTCTCCACTACCATCTACTAAATGGCAGTACGTAGGACTATCTAATAAGCAATCCACTACTGATTGGCCCTTATAGAATTTCTAAGGGTAGCCTTGTCACTATCTTCCATAACTGCAACATCTGTGTTCTCCACCTTCTGGCTTCAAGAATGCAAGCCATACACTTCTACTGTCTTGAGGAGGCTTTATCCATCCTCCATATTGTGCCATGCTAAGCTAGGGCCTATCCAAAATGGATAACATTTGTCCTAGCAACCATATGCACAATGGACAGATTTTCTATTATGTATGTGGCAAACATTGGGGCGCGGTTTGGCGAGCCAAGGTGGCGACATGCCTTGGTGAGGCTCCGACCACAAAGCCCCTATTATCCGGTGTTTATCCTCTATTGGGTATGTCATCAGGTGCTGATGCACAGCATTTGCCCTTTCTTTTACTTGACAAGGCAATAATTCGGTCCCAGAACTGTGGGCCTGAATGTGCGGATGGGGCAGGAGACCGTGTTGCCGGTGACTGGTGCCTACACCTGGTGAGGTGCACTGTGGAGGGACGGCATCAGTCACGAACGAGCGTGGCTGCAGGGCTTCGCGCAGTGTCTGCTTGCTGTCCAGGGGGCGTGTGCCTCTGGGGGATCAACGAAGCAGATTGCTAGTGTGGTGGCGTATTGGTGGTTTGCAGTGGCTGCCAGACTTGGCCTGGGCCCATAGGGGGAGGCCCCCTAAGGTGCGTCGTAGCCAGCTGTGTTTGAAAGCACGACGGTTCAGATTTCCGCACCTCTGGCTGCCGCCCCTGTGAGATGGTGGCTGCTGGGGGACTGCGCCTCCGACATCGGCATTGCTGCACAAATAGACCCATCACTTAGGCAATCAGCAGCAGGTGGGACTGCGGCAAATGTGGATCTTGGCGGGCTGGGGAAGAGACTTTGGAACTTTCACCCGCCCTACTGGCCTGCTGATGCTGAGCCACGGTGGCGGCATGCCTTTGTGAGGCTCCGCCACAAAGCCCCTATTATCCTGCGATTAGCCTCTATTGGGCGAGCCATTGTGTGCTGATGCACAGCATTTGCCCTTCCTTTTACTAGACAAGGCAATAATTCAGCCCCTGTACTGCTGCGGGCCTGGATGTATGGATGGGACAGGAGACTGCGTTGCCCGCAACTGGGACCTATGCCTGTTGAGGTGTGCTGTAGAGGGGCGGCACCAGTCACGAACAAGCCTGGTTGCCGGGGATTTGCGATGTTCCTGCTTGTTCTCCAGGGGGCGCGTGCCCCCGGGGGATCAAGGAAGCGGATTGGTGGCTAGCCATGGCTGCCAGACTCGGCCTGGGCCCATCGGGGGAGGGCCCTGAGGTGCGGCCATAGCTGGCTGCGTTTAACCCCTTCCCCGCTCATGACGGAACCGCTCCGTCATGAGCCACGGTTGCCGTGTGCTCATGACGGAGCGGTTCCGTCATGCCACGACCGTTGGCGGCCGCTCCGCCCACGCGGCGCTGTTTCCCCGCCTGTGCGGGGGGACAACGCAACTGGGCGGAGTCATGACGGAACCGCTCCGTCATGAGCACAGCTCAACAGTGGCTCATGACGGAGTGGCTCCGTCATGAGCACAGCGCCACCGCGCTGCCCCCCCGCACCCCCCAGCGCTGCGGCAGAATTCCCGCCGCAGCGAAGGGGTTAAAGGCATGACAGATCAGATTTCCGTGACTCTGGCTGCTGCCGCTGTGAGACCGCAGCTGCTGGGAGACCGCGTCTCCAACTTGGGCATTGCTGCACAAATGGACCCATCACTCAGGCAATCAGTAGCAGGCGGGACTGTGACAGATGTGGGTTTAGGAGGGAAGAGACTGTGGACCTTTCGCCCGCCAGGCGTGCTTATGCGGCAGTCTGGGCCAAAACAACTGGGCCTCGTGGCCGGCGCGGGGGTCCTCCAGTGCTGAGAGACCTACTGTGCTGTACTGAGACGAGGGACGGTGTCCCAAGGGTGGTACTGGAAGCAACCCAGAGCTTAGTGCAGTGCACTGCACTTTCTCACCAATATCTTCCCTTAAACTACTGCTATTTGCTGGTAGCTGGACTGACACTGGAGCAGTTTTGAATCCTGACTGGTATTTGGTGGGGTTGTTTTGGGCTCTACTACGGCTGCTGTCTGTATCACTGGCCATAACAGAGGGACTGGCACACAAGACGTCGCTTGAGGCCCCTGCATACTTCTCTTCTGTTTGCTTGAGACGCCCCTACCTTGTTCTGCCCTTCCTGTCAGCAGTGCACAGTTGCTCTGCAGAGTGTTCACAGCGTTGGGCTGCATGTACTGTTGTGCTTTCCTCGACATTGCTGGCACAAGCAGGAAGGCCCTGCAATCTGAGATCACAGCGGAGTGCGGAGATCTCATGACAACGTGGCCTTCCCAGTGACAAACTGGTTGAGCCCATTGATGGATACTATGGTGCCCCATGCTTCCTTTCCTTAGTTGCTGCCCCTGACCTCTTGTTGTGGCCTGCCTTTGCGGACTCTGGACAGTGCATCCACATTAGCACTGCCATACATGTACGGGAACAGCCAGTGCTGCCACACCAGGAAATTGATTTGCTGTGGTTAGGCAGACCCGAGGACCTATGCGCCTACTCTTCCACAGTAGAGGAGGGAGGTGCTCTTTGCATGTCGTACACTATGGGTTGTTTGAGGTCCGGCACTGGTGGCACACTCTCTAGTGCGCCTGCTTCACGGGGTCTGCCGGAGGTGCCAGAGGCTTTGGACTCTGAGTGGTCAATGGGAAGCAAACTGGACACGGTCAATACGGTGGTGGAACAACTCGGAGCTTCCTTAGTCCAGGCAAGAACATCCCTTTAAAACAAAATTGATAGCGTAGTGGCTGACCTCACCTTGCTTCATGTGGACCACCTCAAACAGTCCGACAACACCCACTTCATTGAACATACCCTTGGCTAGATTGCACCCAAGACCCGTGAGGTGGAGACATCCGTGCAAGCTCTGGCGGATTGCGTACTCATTTTGGAAGGCAAAGCAAGTGATGCAGAGGGACGTTTCAGGAGGAATAATATCCATGTGGTGGAATTACTGGATGAAACAGAGGGGAAGGACGCACTCGTGTACATAGAAAGCTGTATACGTGAACGAATCCCTTCGAAGGCATTATCTCAATTCTTCTCCATCCAACGTGCTCACCGGGTCTCAGCAAAGGCCCCCTGCTGGAATCAAACCCAAGGCCTTTTCTTGTTTCATGTGTTGCACTACAAGGGTAAAGACTCTATTCTACGAGAGGCATGGAAACTCTCGGATATCCAAGTAGACAATGGTCACATAATGCTATTCCCGGATTATACCATCACAGTGCAGAGACAAAGGACTCATTTCTGCCTGTGAAACGCTGCTTATGCATCCTCAATTTGAAACCTGGAAAAGGCTGGATTCCACAGATTTGGGTACAGGGCATTGTATCTGCGGTTCGAACATGAAACCCCAGAAATGTTGTTGAACCTTCCCGTGGAGTCAGGTGGCATAGAAATCATATTCCAAGGCCAGATGACGCTCCTGATCTGGAGCAAATTATACAGGATTGTTGTAACCGAATTTTCGTCTCAAGGGCCACACTTACCAGTGGCCCGCAATGTAAGTCAAATAACGAGCAGTTGGCAACGTAGAAGGTTCAAGCGTTTATTGGCCAGACAGAAAACTCTACATAGAGGAGCCTCATCGATCCTCACCCAAGAGGTGTGCCGAGGAAGACTGCTGGCTCCTTGACAAACTCATACTTTTATACATTACAGCGCAACATACAAAGCCTTACAAGTGGAAAAGTACCAGCCAGTCCAGGCGCTCCTAATGAGCTCATCCTATATCTAGTTTCAACGATACAAAAAGGGCTACTATCTTTAAGAATAGAAGGTCGGCCGGGTGACTCCCTTCTCGTCCCAGGTTCAGAAGGAATTTTGCTTGGTACTCCCTTTTGGTTCGATGCTGTGTCCGGGGCCCTCCGGCAGAGGCTGCAGTACTGCTGAAATCTGTTGGTGGATAGAACGGAGATCTTTAGTTAACGCATAGAGGTAGTCGGCTAACATAGGATACTCAATATCCCTAAATGACTTGGGCCGGGGCACCCCCCATACATTGGCCGGTCTCCCAAAAACCACCTTGTAAGGGGAAATCCCACTCCGAGAATGAGGGGTCGTTCTTACAGACAATAGGGCCAATGGTAGAAGATCGGGCCATTTCAGGCCAGTCGTGTCCTGTAGTTTGGCTAATTTTAGCTTCAGGATCCCATTATATTTCTCAACTAGGCCTGCTGATTGAGGGTGCCGTGCGGCGTGGAACTTCTGTCGTATTGACAAACTTTTACATACATGCTGAACTAAGTTGGCATTAAAAGGTGTCCCATTATCACTCCAGATTACTCGTGGTAACCCATATCGGGGAAAGAACTCCTTTATTAAGGCTCTAGCAGTTGCTATAGCTGTGTTTTCTCTAGTGGGGTACGCTTCCACCCATTTACTGAAGGTACAGATTACCACCAGAACATATTTGAGGTTGTTAACCCGTTCCAGCTGTATATAATCCATTTGGAGTACCTCGAAAGGCAAGGTGGGTGGGGCAAAACTTCCTGACAAAACAGGGGTACCACCCCCCGGGTTATGCTGAAGGCAAATCATACAATGCTGGACCAGATTTCTAGCCGTTTTCTGGATATTAATGTTGTACCATACAGGGTCCAACATTGCACACATGCCTCGGACCCCGACGTGAGCGGGACCATGTGCCATGGCCACCACCGCATTCACAAATGCATTCGGTAGCAGCCATCTGCATTTTTCTGACAGGGCCGTCCAACACCCATTCTCGTCTAACCGCCCCACCTGCTCCTGCCAATACTGCAGTTCCTCTGGGGTGGCTTCCTGTTGCAACTCTTTCACACTATCTACAGTGTTTCGAAAAATGTCTGCTTCTACCATCCTTCTGCACTGACTAACCACAAACATCATTAATTACAGCCTTATGGGCACTACATTTTACAATGGCAAGGGCTTCTGGCAAAGGTAATGCAGCCAGCAGTCGTTCGACCAATTGTCCATTCTTTATCTTTTCACCATGGGATGTAAGAAACCCTCGTTCTGCCCACAACCTCCCAAAACTATGGGCTACACCGAAAGCGTATTGGCTATCGGTGTAGACGTTCAACCTCAATCCCTTACCCAACTCACACGCTCTTAGTAGTGCGATTAATTCGGCCGCTTGGGTCGAAAGATATGGTACTTTGGCCGCCTCGACCACGGTCTGCAAGGTGGTAATTGCATAAGCCGCAACCGTATTACCGTTGGGCAATTTAAAACATGAGCCATCAACATACAATTCTCCTTGGGGTTCCGATAAGGGGGTGTCTGTTAGATCTATCCGGCCCTTTGTTTCTTCTTCAGTCCGAAATATGCAATCATGTACATCCTGGCCACTTTCTCCCGGGGGAAGGGGTAGCAACGTGGCAGGATTCAGAGTAACGCATCTCTTAATTGTTATGTGAGGTGCAAACAGGGTCAATTCGTACCCCGTAAGACGCGCACTGGTTAAGTGCTGCGTCTGAGTCCTGTTTAACAATACGTCCACAGCGTGTGGTACCATTACTGTGAGATCTGTATTTAGGACTAGCCCTTCCGATTGCCTGATCGCCATCGCTACAGCGGCCGTGGCTCTCAGGCAGCTGGGAAGTACTCTGGCGACGTTGTCCAAAACCGCTGAAAAATATGCACAGGGTCTTTGCTTACCTCCAAAGTCCTGTGTTAACACTGAAAGTGAACAACCGTCCACCTCATGCACGTAGAGCACAAAAGGCTTCCGGTAGTCTGGGGTGCCAAGCACAGGAGCAGAACATAAAGCAGCCTATAGAGAAAGAAAAGCCATTTGACACTCATCAGTCCAAGGTAGGGGTTCATGCACGTCTTTGGTGATTAAATACAAGAAAGGTTTAGTGATGAGAGAGTAGTTAGGGATCCACTGGCGACAGTAAGAGGTTATGCCAAGCAAAGCACGGACATCACGTTGCGTGCGAGGAACAGACATGTTAGTAATGGATGCAATACGCTCCGAGGTCAATCGCCTTCCCTCCTTCGACAGGAGATGACCGAGATAGGTCACCTCCGGTCGACAATATTGGAACTTTGACAGTGATACCTTATTACCATGTTTTGCCAAATGCTGTAGTAAATCCACTGTTGCCGTCCGGCAGCCTTCCTCAGTGTCACAGGCCACCAGGAGATCATCAACGTACTGGAGTAATACATTACCTGGCGGCAAGCTCAAGGTGTCCAGTATCCTTTTCAGTGCCTGACTATAGATACTGGGGCTTTCTGTAAACCCCTGGGGGGCGCGACAGAATCTGAAGCTACGGCCCCCCAATGAGAAGCCGAAAAGATAGCGGCTATCTGGATGTATGGGGATACTAAAGAAGGCGTTTTTTAAATCTATGACTGAGAAAAATTGTGCCGCTGGAGGAATCATCGTCAGGATGGAATTAATATCCGGTACCACAGGGTACTGGGGTACCACGATCTTATTGATTTCTCGGAGGTAAATCACAAATCGATAGGTATCAGCATAATCAGGAGTCGGTTGTGTCGGGGCTCGTTTAAGAATCGGAAGAATAGGGCTATTACACGTGTTAGAGGCCGTTTCTTCCATTACTCCGGTTTTTATCAAATCGTGAATGATAGCCATTAGAGCCCGTTTCCCAGCAGGGGCAATTTTATATTGGGGAATCTTCGGCAACTGGGCGTTCTGTTTTAAAGTAATCGATACTGGGGGTATTTGTAAATGGCCCACATCAGTGTCTCCGGTCGCCCAGAGGGTTTCCGGAATGCACGCTAATTCTGGTGGTAGAGATTCTGTTTTAGATAAGCATTGCGCGGAGAGGGGAGAAGGGTCTTTTATAGTCAGGTAAACCCCCTCCGGGGAACAATAGATGTGAGCATGCAATATTTTCAATAGGTCCATGCCTAGAAGGTTCTCTCCACACTGGGAGGTCAAAAGGAAAGGTGAGTCTATTGATACCGGCCCCAGGGTAAGGGGAAGCGGTTGTGAGATGGGGCTTACCACCGGAGTTCCAGAAAACCCCACAGACACATTATTCTGGCCAGACAGAGCAGCCCCCGGGACTAGGGCACGTGAAACAGAACTGTTCATGGCCCCTGTGTCAACTAGGAACTTACCTGATGCGTTCAGTAATCGTGCATGGACATAAGGTCCAGCTTGATCAATTGGAATCGACACCTGCCCCTGACTCTGTCTTTGGCTGTCCTATGCTTGAGAATAACCTGATCCCTCGCCTGTCACATAATCATCATTGTAATACTGCTTTCCCTGACCGTGATCAAAACAGTTCTGACCTATCTCACCTGCTCTGTTCTCGTAGATCCCCCTCGCTGTCCAGAAAAACGTCCTCTTCCCCGACCTCTCGGAGCACTGTTCTGTTCATATAATAACGGACACTGGGCTCACCAATGCCCCTCCTGCTTACAGAAGGCACATTGATTTATGCCCAAATCTGTCCGTCCCGTCGTCTGCGCCGGACCCGCCCCTCTCGAAGCAAAATTCTGTGACCCTCTCCCTCTTCCCCGTCCTCTCTCTACTTGCTGTAACAATACTCGAGTTTTTAAGTCCTTCGACTTCTTTTCTGTCCTATCCTTGCTTTCATTCTCACGATGTTCATAATATTGGGCCATACTCAATATTGTCGACGGGGTAGTGGTTGTCCAGGTGCTTTCAGCAGCTTGTAATCGAGCCGACACTTCCGGCAGCAGATTGGCCACGAAGCGATTCACGAACAACCGTACCCCCCCTTCAGTGACTAGGTCCTGTCCACTGAAGTCAATGAAAACTCCCTCAAATCTCGTAAAGAAATCGGATACACTCTCATCCTTCTTCTGCTTGCAGGCCGTCAACTTATCCCAATCCACTTTTCGGGGAGGGATCAGTGAATGCATATAATTTATTATCCTATCAGGAAGGGCCAATATTTCCGCCCGGGGCTTATTCCCTGGTTTACGATCTCTATCCCATCCCCGTAGCTGTTCCCAGGTTCCCCCAAATTCGGTTGCATGGTCTTGATCGTGCACCTGGCGCCAAATGTCCACTGGTACTAGTAAAGCGAAGAATAGCTCGATGTCTGCCAACGTCATTACTGCGGAGGAAGCCGCCTCAGTAAGCTCTTTGTAATACGCGGTGGGGTTCTTCCTGGGATCTGGTAACTGACTTTTTAGTGACAACACCTCACTACGTTTCCAGGGAGTATACACCCATTGTTCCTGGAAACGCGCCTCCACTCTGGGACGAGTAACTACTCCGAGGGCGTCTACCACTTCCGTGACTTCTGGATGGTAGATGGGGTGTACTTCCCGCATAGGGTACTGGGATAGCCCCGTAGGATTAGTTGATTGCAGGCGGGTTCTATACGCCACCAAGGTCTGCACATTCCCATACACTTCTTCTGGGGTAAGGCGGGATTTATGGGCTTGTGTGACGATATCGTATAATATGGCCGGGGCCCTTCCCTCCGTGTGTGCTTGCTCCCATAATGATATAAGGCGGTTCGCCATATGTTCTAATGCATGCTGTTGCATTACCGGCTCGTAATCCCTCATGGTGCTCCAAATGTCTGATAATGAATAAATGGGTTGCCGCATCCATTGAGATGCCTGTACAGCAATAGTGTCTTTTTCTTCGGTTCCCAAGGCCGAACGAGTAAACAACCTTTTACCCTCAGCCAAAGGAACCGGATGCGCCGGAGTGGTGACAGCTGCTACTGGCGTAGTACTCGCGGAGGAGGAGGGCAGGACAGAAGGGGAAGTCATTGACCCGGATGGCAGCTGAGTTGTCCCAGCTGCTGCGGCAGTTAACAGTGCTGGTAACATAGTAATCACCTCCGACACGGATGTAGACAGTCGGGAGAGTTCTGTCAATGGAGAGGGACTGGGGGGAGCCGGAGGGGCTGAGGCCCCCGAGGTTCCTAAGGGCGCAGCCGTGGCTGGAGTCGAGACTCCAGCCACCTCCGGATACAGCCGTTGAGGCACATAAGGAGGCGGTGGCCGTATGTCCAATAAATCTTCTATCTCATCTTCAGCATTGGGTCGAGTCACATAGATCTTATCTACCTTCAATCGAAACTCACGGTTCATACATTCTATTCCCTTCTCGGCTCGAGACTTATCATAAGCTATGGCCTTCTGAGTCATGTTCTGTCCTGCCTTAGCCCTGGATTGCTTCTCTTCCCTTATCCGACGCTGTTTGGATTCTTTCAGCCATGAACCCAGGGCCTCAAACATAGCCTGGCGGCTCCGTCTGGAGAACAGTTGTTCCTGTAAAAAAGCAATCTTTTTCTCATCAAACGAGCCGGTCTTTGGCCATTGCAATTCTTCGTTACTTTTAGTATATTTATGCCACAGAGTACAAAACAATAAAGGGGTAATTCCATGCTTCACATACATATAGTGGCAAGGACTGCCTTCCGGCGGGGCAGGCTGTCTCTCAGCCAGCCGAGAGTCGCCCGTCCGACAGCAACAGCTGAAACAATTCAATTTACTAAGACAAGGCATGGTGATTAGTTCAATACAGACACAAATGACATAAACCACAACCACCAGGTTACAACCTTTTCCACCTCCTCAGTTGAGCCAGTCTTTGACCAATCCGTTATATTTCCAACAATAGACATCCCTGACTACACCATGGATCCTCCCACTGCCTTCCTGGTTCACCACTGAGGCCTGTCCCGGGGAGGTCTGTGCCCCACCGAGGATACGTCTCGCGGCTACCCAGCTCGGGTCGTGAGTCTCCCAGGTGCAATCGGGCTATATTCCGCACGCGGTTTATCGAATCAGAAAAAAGGGCCCATCAAATCATACCAAATGTACATGTACTTTCAAATTAATGCCCAACCATACCGATCGGGCTTCAAACCAACCGTGGCACCGCTTTCCAGCGCCTGTCTCAAAATCAATGCACCGCCCTAGAGCCTGTGCTTCAAAAACAACCACACGCTCTACCTCGCGTGTTTCAAAATCAAAACGGGCACTGCTTATAGTCAGTGCTTCAAATCAAAATTCTACTCACCGGGTGCACCCTGGTACGAATGTCCGTTCTTCGCTGCCAACTCCTCTCGACCAACACGGTCCGTTTCTTGAGTTGAGCCCGTAGGACCCCGGTGAAGGGTGACTAGCAGCAGAGGGCGTCCCGCTCGAGCGCGCGGAGTGGAACCCTCAAGCTCGTTCTCCGCCCACCTGACTAAGACGCCCTCGGACCTACCACCCGATTACGGGGGAGGTCAGACCCTATCACAGAGTCCCTTCGTGGTCGCCAACTGTTGTAACCGAATTTTCGTCTCAAGGGCCACACTTACCAGTGGCCCGCAATGTAAGTCAAATAACGAGCAGTTGGCAACGTAGAAGGTTCAAGCGTTTATTGGCCAGACAGAAAACTCTACATAGAGGAGCCTCATCGATCCTCACCCAAGAGGTGTGCCGAGGAAGACTGCTGGCTCCTTGACAAACTCATACTTTTATACATTACAGCGCAACATACAAAGCCTTACAAGTGGAAAAGTACCAGCCAGTCCAGGCGCTCCTAATGAGCTCATCCTATATCTAGTTTCAACGATACAAAAAGGGCTACTATCTTTAAGAATAGAAGGTCGGCCGGGTGACTTCCTTCTCGTCCCAGGTTCAGAAGGAATTTTGCTTGGTACTCCCTTTTGGCAGATGTGACCTTGCTTCTCGGTCGTAAATACAATTCAGCCTGTCTTCTAAAACTAGTGCATGCTGAACAAGGAAAATATGGGTTCAGAGAACCACGTGATTGTAGCTCCTTCATGACGAGAGAGTTGAGGGCCAAGATGGCCGCGGTTCTGTTTTCGGCCCTTCCCGTCGTACTCACTTAATTTATACTAAAAGGGCCTTATTACGGGGCTGAATCAAATAAGCTAGTTTTAGTTACACTATGCTAATCATATATTTTAATTTGGATCCTACAGGATCAATGCAGGGCCTTACAAACAGCGGCAGCCATGGGAGAAGCGGTGCTGGCCTCGGACCTTGATGACGTCCCTGCTGGATCCAGCAGTGAGGAGGACTCTTCTAATATTGGTCCTTTTGTTACTGACTCTCCCGCACCTCCCGATGTAACGCCACAGACGGCGGATGACATAATATGACTTGAACTTAGATGTACAGTATCATCAAAGAACTCTTGCAAAGCCTCTCTGAAAATGTAAATCGCGCTATGATTGACTATGTATTGCAGTACAATATCTCAAAATGTAATGCTTGTTGTATAACATGACCTGTCTGCTCTTGCTCCCTCCTCCCCCACCATCCTCCACAGGTATACATTGTTATCTTTGCTTTGTGTTCAATCACAGTTTTACCTAACACTTTGTAAATTATGCTATTATTGCTCTTTCACTTGTCATTGGAGGTGCAACTCTTCTCAAATGTCATGCTCCCTGCCCTACCCGCAGGTGTTTTCCTTTATTCCTTTCTGCTAGTTAAAGCAAACTGGATTGTTCAGTAGTTTGTGGGGAAACACGTTGATTGGTTATGTTTTTTGTTGTTGTTTGTAAGAGCCTGACACCACACCCACACCCACACCCGAGCCCAAACAAGCTAGCTGCTGTTGCGACACTATATTGCTTGTCTGCAGTCGCTATCCAACTCATAGTTTACCTTCACTACACTGATGACTCTCATTAATATTCTTACCTGGAACGTATGGGGCTCCACACACCTACATGCAGATACTCCATCTATTCTTACACTCCATCTATTCTTACCTCAGACGCCTCTCTACCTGTATTGCTTTTCTAGAGAAGATGCACTTAACTCTCCAGGAAGTCTCCAGAAGCGCTGGTGTGGACAATTATTTGCCACTAGTTTTTCTACCTGTGCAAAAGAGGCATTGGTGTGGATTAGGCCAGGGGTTCCCTTTGTGACAGAAGAGACCGATGTTGCTGCAGAAGGCCGATACATTTTTGTGAGCAGCTGTCTGGATGGCAGGCAGATACTTATTGGGTTGGTCTATGCACCAAATTCGGATCAAGCTACTTTTCTTGACAAAATGCCCGGCAGGCTTTCCCGCTGGAAAAGGCTGCTGCGACTCATAGGAGGTGTCTTTAACTCTGTTGCTGAGCCAGGACTCGACCGTTCAGTTCCCCCATTGCCCAGCGCACCGCGGTCTCAGCAGTGCATGCACTGCAGGATTGGCTTCACCATTGGCAATTGATAGATGTTTGACGTCAGCGTAACCCCACAACCAAGGTATACTCGTTCTTCTCTAGCCCGCACCAATTGCATGTCAGGCTCGACACGATTGTCTATATGACCAACTTGCTGCCCTTGATATCATTCCGATAACAACCCACATTTCTTGCAGTTGTCATGTGACGACAATCCACCTGCCATCTCCACATGGCAGTTGGCGCCGGGGGCCCTAGAGGACCCTCCTTTTTAGGCAGCCTTGAGATTCGCAATTGTAGAATACTTCGAACACAACAACTGTACGTCATCCATGCAGCTTCTTGAATTGGACGCCTTTAAAGTCATCGTCCAGGGACACTGCCTGGGCACGCAGTGGAACATACATAAATCCGTTGAAAACGATCTTACACGCCTTGAAAAAACACTTCTCCAAAGTGAAACTCGCGCACTACACATTCCAACTGAGGTACGCCAGTTAGCAACTCAGTGTGCTGAACACATGTCTCTGCTAGAGAGACTGCGCTGTCTCAACTATGCAGCTCACTTGGCTTGCACGCAAGCTGCTGCTGACAGATCTGTCTGCTTGTTAGCTTGGCTCATTCACCAAAAACAATCCTGTTCCCCCATTCTGGTTCTGCGCTCCTCTACTGATACCTTACTCTATTCTCAGAATGAGATACATCCTGATCCCACGCTACATTACACATCCTTATATCTGTCGACCACTGCGACCACCCCAGACAAACTTCATTTAATTTTATTTGTCTGTCTCACTGCCCGCATCATGCCAAAGCAATAGCAGAGTCAGATGAACCTCACACTTAATATGAGATACGCTAAAGCATCCGGGCACTGGCAGAACCCCAGGCCCTGATGGCTCACTAGCCAAATTCTATAAAGCTTATGCCCCGTAACGTTCTCCCCAGTTGAAGCTTCTATATGAAGAAGCTTCCTCTTTGCTACTCTATCTGCCTTCCAGCGTTGGGCCCAGCTTGTCTCTCTCCCCAAGCCTGACAAAGTTCCCAAGGAGTTGGGATCGTACAGGCCACTAGCACCATTTAATACAGACTATAAAATCTTGGGGAAAGCCCTTGCTGCCCGATTAGCGCCTCGGGTCCCAACGCCAGTTCATTCAGACCAAAACGGATTTGTGCCACCACATAACACTTCCTTAAAGCTTAGGCGTTTTTATTGCGTTTAGACATATTCGCTGCAGCATTGGGCTTGGGCCGGATGCCTTGTGTTAGACCTTGAACAGGCCTTTGATTTGCTGGAATGGTCCTTCCTGTTTTCAGCTCTGCAGCGGTATGGTTTTGGTTCTCTCTTCCTATGGCTAGTGCAGCTACTTTATACATAACCTCTGATTAGAGTCAGGACTGGCTCACCTGTTTCTGCATCGATATTGCTTGGCTGAGGCACCGAGCAGGGATACCGACTCATGCGTCTGCACTTCTTCTTTAGAATAACTGGCCACAGAACTCTGACGGGGAGCGACTTGGGGCATACAGCTGGTAGACGGATTGCATGCCGTGTCCCTATATGTGGATGATCTTTTATTGTACCTCAAAGACATCCACGCCGTTCCTGATGTGATTGCTGAAACACTAAACGGCTTTGCGATGATATGTGGCCTTTGTGTCAAATGGATGAAATCCTGCTTATTTCCCTTTGCACCAAATCTGTTGGACCTAGTCGGACCTTTTCCGGGATGATATACCCTGGCAACCCCATATAATCCGGTATTTGGGTATTCGCATGTACCACGCATCAGAGGATTTATTTGATGGTAACATTACACGTCAATGACATCCATCCAAATCCAGATGGCCTTTTGGCGAACACTACAGTTATCGATGATGGTCTGGGTCGCCCTGCTTAAGAAGGTGGTCCTTCTTAGACTCTTATACTATTTTTCCAACCTACCCCTATATATCCCATCCAAATTTGTCCGAGATCTTGAGAAGGGGATTAGTGAATTTGTCTGGAGTGCAGGGCGCTGCAGAGTGGCTCTGCCGAAACTTTATGCACCCTTTGATCAAGGTGCCTTGTGATACCGAACCCGGAATTATATTATCTTGCGCATTCACTACAATGGGTGGCCAAATGGCTCTCCGGACTACAATTGCTTGACACAGCCTCTACGCTACCGCCCTGGTCATTATCCTTTGTCCTTCATTTCTTCCACCCAATTACCCGTACTAAGGCACAGGACCCTTCGTTACTGGAAGTCGTGTACCGCTGCTATTGGTGGAGCCTCTACCTGACGTGATCAGTGACTCACTATGCACCAGCGCTGGCTCTTTGGGCACTCCTGGACACACTGCCCCTACCTCCGTGAAGAACTGGCATGCTGATGGCTTGCACAAATTGGGAGACTTATATAGTGAAAGTGCCTTCATCCTTTATGAAACCCTAATGGGAGAATCTGCATACCGCCAGGATAGTGCCTCTTGCACAATTCACTACTGCCAATGCTGACCCACGCTTCGAGAGACTTGACGACTGAACTTCAGACTCACTTAGCAGTGCAATATTTGCGGGTTATGGGGCCAGGTTATTATATAGTGCACTCGTTGGCTGCCTCGCTGTTGGCCCATACAGCGCCTTCACATGCTGCACTGCGGGCCCATTGGGAGGAAGCCCTTACTTGTCCCTGTATAGTTAGGGAATGGGATACAATCCTAGAAGGCCCCACTAATGCACAGCATAATGCAAGACAAAGCGACAAAGAGTAGGACTATGACAGAAGGAGGGATAGCAGTAGGACGTAGCAGTAAAAAAAAGGCAGAAGTAGAAGAGTAGGTGTAAGTTGGAGTAACTGTAGAAATCTGGAAGTTAACAAAGAGTAAGTTGTAGTAAGTAGAAGTAAAAACTGGTATAAGAGTAGGTGTGAGTAATATAAGGAGAATGTAGGAGTAAGTTTAGGAGTAAGCGCAGGAGCAAGTAGAAGGACTAGTAGTAGGAGCCTTGCAATGGTGGTGGGGTACGTGTAGGGATAAATGAGCGAGTAGGGGATAGGAGCAGAGTGGCATGGGGATAGAGGTGGGAGTAGGGGGTGGGGTGATTGAATGGGTAGCTGTAAACATAGCTATAGGGTGGGCATTGGCTAAATTGTGTTCCTTCATTGCAGTGCACAGATGCTTCACCATTAATTGACAGCAATGGAAGCACCCTTTAGGTGGGCTAACAGTGTCAATAGCAGTAGCATGATGGTAATGAGAAAATACTCTTGTAGACTAAAATTCGAATTACGTTGGTCAAGTAATGCTGAAGAGGGGCGATACAAATAAAAACATGGCTAAAGGGGCCAAACTAAACAATTTACATCTTTTTTTATTAAATACTTGAGCTGCAACATTATGCTGTATAACTGTCTGTCAGACTGAAGAGCTATTAACCTAAAAAACAACTTCTTACCTCTCTGTAGCTTTACATGATGCTGATACTAGGGCCCTGTTTTATGGCACGTGCGTCCCGTCCCACAGAAGAGTTGCACAGCTGTATACACATATGAGAAACGTAATCACTCATACTCTTTGGTGTTGTCAAAATTAATCCATTTTTATTAGCTTCTTTATAACCAAAGTTTAATTCATCACGTCGAAGAAATGAAGTCCAAAATTTTTCCGCATTTAAATTGCTCAAGAATTGCCCATCCGGGCCTATTCACTGGCATGTAAAAGAACTCCATGTTATTCAGTGCACTTTGCTTTCACCCAATGCATTTTGGTTTTGATATAAACCTTCCTCAGGGGTATCTAAAACAATGAAAACATGAACGTCAGCCCCATACATGTTGCTTTACAAACACAAAATAAACATGAAAATAAACCGTAAAAAAGTCACCAATGTATTTTCTCCCATTCCCGACCCAGAATTACTAACCATTTCAATTAACATGAAAAATCAAACCTGTCTTCAATATCCTATAATGTGAAACGAAATCCTGATACCCATTTATCCCCATGTAACACAACTCCTCCTTCCTTCTAAACGAGTCAATTCATACTTAGACTTACTCTCCCAACTATCGTTAAACCCCTAAGTTATATGACCTGTCTCACTCAATCCCTGTATATACCTGCAATGTTCAAGTTGCTGTTACCGGCCCGTATAACCTTCGAGATCAACTGCCATTATTCAAACCCGTTTAAAAACAGGGTGGAGCGCTAAGGCGGGTTTGAATAATGGCAGTTGATCTCGAAGGTTATACGGGCCGGTAACAGCAACTTGAACATTGCAGGTATATACGGGGATTGAGTGAGACAGGTCATATAACTTAGGGGTTTAACGGTAGTTGGGAGAGTAAGTCTAAGTATGAATTGACTCGTTTAGAAGGAATGAGGAGTTGTGTTACATGGGGATAAATGGGTATCAGGATTTCGTTTCACATTATAGGATGTTGAAGACAGGTTTGATTTTTCATGTTAATTGAAATGGTTTGTAATTCTGGGTCGGGAATGGGAGAAAATACATTGGTGACTTTTTTACGGTTTATTTTCATGTTTATTTTGTGTTTGTAAAGCAACATGTATGGGGCTGATGTTCATGTTTTCATTGTTTTAGATACCCCTGAGGAAGGTTTATATCAAAACCGAAATGCATTGGGTGAAAGCAAAGTGCACTGAATAACATGGAGTTCTTTTACATGCCAGTAAATAGGCCTGGATGGGCAATTCTTGAGCAATTTAAATGCGGAAAATTTTTGGACTTCATTTCTTCGACGTGATGAATTAAACTTTGGTTATAAAGAAGCTAATAAAAATGGATTAATTTTGACAACACCAAAGAGTACGAGTGATTACGTTTCTCATATGTGTATACAGCTGTGCAACTCTTCTGTGGGACGGGACGCATGTGCCATAAAACAGTGTCTTTAATACTATAGCGCAAAGGAATGGAGCGCTAAAATAAGAGTGTATGCACGCTATACTGGATTAAATGGATGAACTTTGAAGTAAGGCAAATGAATAGATGTGCTTCAGACTTTTTCAGATTCATGATACTAGGGCCCTGTCATCACAGTGGACATACAGGAGTCTTCAGCTTTCTCATCCTTAGAAGACTAGTGGCTATCAGCAAAATCTAAACAATGGACC
The DNA here is from genome assembly GCF_964204655.1 of Triturus cristatus. Lineage (NCBI taxonomy): Eukaryota > Metazoa > Chordata > Amphibia > Caudata > Salamandridae > Triturus > Triturus cristatus. The sequence goes on from NC_140592.1 coordinate 640,414,036, forward strand.
AATTTACCAAAGAATGAAAACAAGGTTAGCAAAGATTCGAAAGGCTGCCAAAGACATGGGAAAGGAATCAGCTGGCAGACTATGTACCAGACGTGCTGCGTGTGTCGCTTTACAGTACATACGCAAGCACTATCAGGTTTCTTTGCCCGGATAATATCTATCGGTTGAACATGAGCGCTTATCTTCCACAGGCAGATTGCTTCCGAGGTGTTTCCTTCCTATATTGCAATGGCGATAGAACACTATGCAGACACAGATAATAGAAATAATCTTGATTTGATAGTTACACAACGTTATTAACCAAGGACTCTTTGCAGATAACTATTATGCACAATAACTGATTACTCATTAACATTTGGTACTCGCTATCGGATCTTGGATACAGGGTGGAAGGCTAGCACTGTTGTAATGTTTCAGCCAGCACTTTGTCTCTTCTGTTTAAAGGTCATATTTACACGAGTTAATAAAGCTGTATGTTCTCGCCATGAGGAGAATAACATATTATTTTAGTCTTCAGAGCAAAAATAATAAATGGTCTGCAGGTACATGTACCATTACAGCGCCATTTTATTTTTTCCTTCATTATAATAATGCCAATTGGCCCAAACGCAGTACAGTTGCATTTCCTGACAAACTCTTTAATCAAAGATGAATATATTAATAGGCCCACACAAGAGATAATGTCAGAATACGTTTTACAACCCAATCAGGCTTCATCAAACAAAGGGACATTAAGGAACCACTATTATTGGGGATTGTTGATGATGCCGGTTGGGTTACAGGGCTAGATTTTTTCTTTTCACATGACGTCCACTTTTGAATGTAGAAGAACATACTCTTCATCATCAAATTACAGCCCTATTGTAGAGATTCATATTATCAGAAACACAATGGTTCACGATTCTCTGCATGAGAAGATACTGTATTAAAGAAACACAACTCTCATAGCTGGACTCTACCAAGTGCACATTCTATTTACATATCAAATTATGATAATGAAAATTATCTGATGATCCGTCAATGACAAAAAAATTAGTCATTTTGACAAAACAATTCATCATCGCTAACAAAAAGTATTGTAGATAGTGTCAGGCTCACAAATCAGGAAATTAAATTACAGTAAGTGACACATCAGTCATGAGAGTTGCTGAAGTTGGTATTTGATAGTTTGAAGTCTACTTCCTAGTTGACACTACATCAAGGACTGCAGAATATAGACTTACCTCAAATATTGAAAGACTAGAGGTAAAAATAATACATTATCCCGTCTTAGAATGTTTGGGTGTATTTTTAGCCACTAGCCACCCTCTGTGTTTGATGTGAACCATAGATATTTTGCTTCTTCTGTGAGGTACAGAGGGACAGGGGACCTCTGATAGTTAGAATACCAACCAGTACGAAAAGGGCACTTAATTGGTAAGCCATCTGTATTTTATTTCGGATATAAAATTCATACAAATTACACAAATATGAAAAGCAATACATTTAATTATCGCTGCGTGGTAGCTGATTGGATAACAGCCTCGTTGTTCTGCATCTAATGAATATCAACTCGTGTAGGTAGAGCCATCAAAGCACCGCAATATAGCATGGAAGAGGGAGTCTCGTCCGCTAAAGCAACAAGCATTGGTAAATGCATTAGGTTTCGCCTATGTGATTAATAAGCTGTTTTTGTTGTAAGTTGTAGCTTGCTGAGTAGTTATACTATATAAATGACAGAACGTCTGTTAAAGTGTTATAACTTGTTTATGTACAAAAAGGCAATATATTGTGCTGTTATAAGTGGTATAGTGCGGGCAAGTAATAGCAAAGTTTTGAAAAATGAAATGAAAGAGGAAATAATCAAAATAATTGATGCAATAGAAATATTGTGTGTTTTTTAGAGGAGTTCTGGCAACTTTTGGGCCCGGTGCCACTGCCTGTTTAGTAGTAAAATATATCAACATTTGGTGTTCAGAGAAGTTATGACAACTTTTGCCCCCGGTGTCACTGCTCCTGCTGCACCATTCAAAACATGGCCCTGTTGCCTGGAAGGTAACTGCACTTGTGACCGCCTATTTAGAAGTTAAATATAGCAATATTTGGTGTTTAGAGGAGTTCTGACAACTTTTGGCCCCGGTGCCACTGCACCTGTTCAACCATTTATTTCATTACCCTGTTGTCCGCAAGGTGAATGCTCTTGTGGCTGCCTGTTTAGCAGTAAAATACAGCATAACGCTTGTATATTAACTTTAGTTTTAACATGCAATGTGTATTTAAACATTTAGACTTTGATAATAATGACCAAATAGATTACGTTGAAAAAATCAATTGGATAATGTCTACAAAGTGCATAGAAAGGTACTGAGGCATGAATAGGAAATGCCACAATCGTTCTATGGCTAAAGCATCTGCTTTACACAACAAAGTAATAAAAAACAAGCATGCCTGAGTGCCCCACCTCAATTCCCCATTCACGCAACACCATATGGACCTTCACCACCAGTGGCTCCACAACCAACGCAAAAGGCAAGGGCGAAGGGGGCACTTACTGACCGACGCCTCGCTGCTGCTCTCATCCCCATCGGACCAGAAGGGGATGAGCCCTCAGGGACAAGCTCCACAACCAATCCAGACACTGCTCTCACATGAGAAGAGCACCACGATTGGACTGAGTGGCCTCTTTTGCTGCTCAGATGGTGCATTGGAGCCTGTGCCTTTTCTCCAACCCGGCTGTGTAACATAGCCAGGTTGGAGAAACATAAGTGAGAATGTGTGCTTGGCTGGCCTAGGATGGCCGGACAAGCACACATGCACACTTATGAGTGTACTCTACTCACCCCCCAACATGCCCGGCCCTGCTCCGTCCTATTGTCATTGCGGGGCTCGGACAGACAGCATAAATAAAATGACAGTAACTGTGTTATTGTCATTTTATTTACAATCTCCTAGCTCGGGCTGTGGGGTGACGCTCCTCTGCCCTTACGGAGGAGCTGCACCTAAGGGTCAAGTTACGTAAAACCTTTATAGGTTTAAGGTCATGCGGTCCCTGGACCAGGCAACAACAGTCAGATCAATTTTACCTATCCCGTGGAGTCCAGGTGTAGAGTTGTTCTGACTGTACTTAGTGCGGAACGGGAGTCATGGTGGTGCTGTTTTTACCGCTTACAAGGTGCTGCAAAAAACAGAATGCGAAAACACAACAGATACACAGCTGCTGACATTGGATTAAGGTGGCACCGTCTTCCAGTAAATGCAGCGTCAAGTGTGGGGGTCGGTTACCAGATTGGTAACCAACAAACCTTGTCAGTGATAAGCACAGCGAAAAGCTTCTGAAACTTCACTGGGTCCAAATTGTAATGTAGCGGCCTCAAACTTTGGGGCAGGCGGGACTACTACTTCAACAATGCACTAGACCACCTGGATTTCGGCGATCCATCAGGGGGCCCAGCAGCCAGCGATTCTTTTGGATCTAGCGTATGTTTTTACCCGCAGTTTGCCAGGGACTACTGCCACTCGTCCAGGGGAGAATGAGGGTGCTTCTGGCTTCCACAAGGGTCCCTCTCTTCGAGTGTGTTGAGTTTTAGCCAAGGATGAGGGTTGTTCACCCAATTCCAAGTCTGTTGCCTTAGGGACAAAGTATTCCTCTTTCTTGTGTGCTGTGGAACAGTTATGTTGTCGGCAACAAGGGTCTCCTTTTGGTCCTTCTTTGAAGTAAGTTGTTCAGATCTGAGGTTCTGGTGTCAATGGGGTCCCTTAAATCCTAGATTTAGGGGAGTTAGGGGTGTGGGAGCTAGTAGTCAATGGGCAGCTAGTCCCTGCAGCTAATCCACCCTGAGGTGACCACATCTGGTCGTGTAGGTCACCTTTTCTACCCAGAACCCACTATTTCTTCCCTCCTAAATATGGCAGAATTAGATTTTAGGTGTACAGACCAGGCTGCCCTCCCTCGAGGTGTGACCAGCCTTTCTGGGCATGTACACATCCTGCACAGCTATTTCCCATCTTGCCCGGATGTGAGCGCACCTTGGGTAAGGGGAGGGCTGTTTCCATCTCAGGGGGACAGCCCAGATTTATATCAGAGGCAGTGCATATCACTCAGATGTGCCAACTTACTAGCCTGTTTGGGGGCGGGATGTGTGACCTCCTTCCTGCCCAATCATTTGTTCTTGGCTCTTGGGAGTGATCACACTGTCTGACAGGAGGTCAGAATCCTGTCTTGGTGGAGGCAGACGTGGAAAAGCACGGACTGGTGAGCCAGACCACAGTGAAGCTAGGGCAACCAGGTGGGCAACACCTGAGTGTATGACATGTCACCCAGGGCACAAGAAATCTTGTGAGGGGCAAGAAGGCAAGTTCTCCGATATCAAAAATGACATATTTTAGTGGTACGATAATGACATATTTTAGTGGTACCATAATGGAGCTGCCAATCTCGAGAGTGCCCGGTTGGCAGCCCATGCTATCCTATGCACCGCTAACACAATGTAGTCTCCAATGGGGAACACCACTCACTATAGGGACATATAAGCTTGCACATATATGTTGCCACCCTTAACATACTGCACCCTGCCTCCCGGGCTGACGAGGCCTACCTTAGAGGTGCTATATTAGACGTTAATACGAATGGGGTAGCCCAATGTCCCTCAGAACCTGGAATTTAACCAAAATACTACAATTGGTTCTGTCGGATAGAACAATTTTTTAATATGCCATATTTAATATGAATGAAAGAAACACACCAAATAACATTAATCAAGTGATATGAACAGTTAGATTCTTACTTCAGTTTGTAAATATGGCGGTCACAAAAACGTTAAACAAATTGTTCTAACAAATAGGTGACATTTTGTGGATATGTGTAATCAGGAATAAATTGGCAACGGGTCTTCTTCAGGAAGACTGCTAGTCTCCTAGTTCCTGAAACACCCCCTATACTTATTCTAATTCGTTTTTCCCCTTTTTAGGCCTTCCCCTTGCATCCTAGTGTCCTGAAGAAAACCTGTTGCGATCTTATTCCTGATTAACGCGCCTCCCAGGGTCAAAACGTCGACGCTCCACACCCGCTCATGTCCTATGGTTTCATCGCCCCAAAGCTTAAATAAGTCATGTGCTATGGTTCTGTGAAAACATGTAAAAAAAATTATAGAAGGACAGATGTTAATTGAATCACCCATTTTACTGTTGTACAGTCCCTCTTTTTGTATATAATTCTTTTATGCTCACTATCACATTGTCACCTTACTCATTCGATTCACCTATTAGTGCTCTGGAGAGTTGATACGAAGAAGAGAATGAAGGTTGGAAGTATTTGACTCGATTTTTCCAGAAGAAAGCACAACTAAAGAAGAGACAGGTTTTACTACTGTACTGCTGAATGCAGGCACGCGTTTTCTGAAAGGTGTACACAGTCAAGACTTACAGGGAAATTGCACCTTTAGGCAAGGGTGCAAGGAAAGCCTATTGGATTATGTTTTTATCGATGTCGAGGCTTGGTACAGAGTTGCAGATATACTAGTAGATCATGTGAAGGTGATGACTTCATACACCTATTCCAACCAATAGCCCTGCAAAAAAAATGCAATGTAAAGTCAGTAACGTGATCCTGATCAAAATATGAGAGTGTCTATCCTGACCTCTTTTTATTTATAAATCTGTTTATTGAGGTTTTGAAGAGGGCTGCGCAGCTGCAATGGGTGGCCCGCTGGCTAGCTGACAGATGCCGTGAGGACACGGCGACGGTGGTGAACCCGCCGCTGGCATTGACGGAGCTCCTCAGAATCTTTCACCCGACGACTAGCGCGCACAAGCCCGAACCGTTGTTGCTAGTGGTGGCGTATAAATGCTACCGTCGATGTCTCCGGCTGACACGGGCCAGGATCCCATACGCCCCGGCCATTCCTCTGGAGGGTTCCACTTGCGGGCGAGGCACGCTTGGTGCTGCGGAACTTAGGGATTGGCACGCGGCGGATATACACACACTGGCGGACTTATACCAGGAAGGTGGCCTTCTGCCGTTCGCGACCCTGGCGGAGGAGACGGGGCTGGCGCAGGGCCAGTTTCTCCGACACCGGGCTCTGATAGAGACGCTGACGGGTCATTGGGGGGACTTACGGGAAGAGCCGGAGCAGCACTTAGTGCTGCAATACCTCCATGTCATGGGCCGAGGGGGGCATCTAATCAGATGGTTTGCTGCGGCCTTGCGGATACACGCGGCGCCGAGCCTAGGGGCACTACGCGAGAAATGGGAGGGAGATCTTGTCCGCCCTATGGTAGATAAAGAGTGGCAGAGGGTGCTGCAGGGGCCGAGGAGGATACCTCGAAACATGAGATTTCGTCAAATACAGTTTTTTGTCCTGCACAGGGCCTACCTTACGCCGGCTGCCATTAATAAGTTTTTTCATCGCGTAGACGCATGCTGCCCCTGCTGCGCAGTGGTTGACGCCGATCTGCTCCACATGCTGTGGGACTGCCCAGCACTACAAATGTACTGGCAGGCGATACATAGGGAGCTCCGCAGGTGTACGGGCCGGGACATTCCATCTGAGTGGCCCACTTATTTACTACATCTCTTTCACCGGCCACCCCCGGCTAAGGTGGCCTCCCGTTTTCTCGTTCTGGGAGCATAGTGGCTAAGCGACTTATCACCAAACGCTGGAAGGCAGACACGGCGCCGCATGTGCGATCATGGCGTGGCTCTTTCCTGGTGTGGGCGAAGGCGGAGGAGGTGGCACTTCGGCGGGAGGAGACTCTGGGCCTTAGAGTGACACCCATCGCATCCCAATGGGGGAGATGCTGCAGACTCTGATGCAATCAGAGGAGGTGACCCCGGGTGGTGGCAGGGAAGTGCTGTCGGAGCTGCGCTAGGCGATGGGGCGCAGTCAGCCTGGTGGAGATGCTGCGCTGGTGGGTGTGACAGGCTTAGAAGTGAGGCCAGTGCATGTCGCGGACCGAATTTTAGTGCTTGAATTAGTCCTGACGGTGGGGGCTGGGGAGTTTGGAATCTGACGGGGAAGGGGATCAGAAGGGAGGCGCCGTTTAGACTAGAACTTGCGAGCTGCTGTTGGAAGTTGTTTTAGTTGCTAGGCTGTCGAGGAGACAGCTACCCGGTCACTGAGCGGGGAGTTTAGCACTGTTTGTATAACTGTTTGGGGATGCACTGGGATTTGCACGTAATTGATACAGGAGATGGTGAGCGGATGCTCTCCACAAGGGCTGTGGCCACAGCATCACGCATGGCGAGAAGATTTGCCCAGAACCTCACGGGTTGTAAATTTGGGCACAGCTGTTTACTTTTCAGTTAATGTAACGCAACCGGACTACATGCGCTGTGCACTGACATTTGCCAAGTGATGTATGTAACGATGCTCACTGATTAAATATGATGTAATATGTGATTCCACCTGCAAACTCAATAAACAGATTTCTAAATAAATTGAGGTTTTGAAGAGGCATACATCTCAGTATAGAAACAGCATAACGTACATTAACATTTATACCTCAGCTATTCACCCAGACGGGCATACATTGAACTGTGGAGAATGGTTCTCCTCCTGATCTCCTATCGCCATGGAGGTCCTCACAACTGTGGCAACAACTACAACTATAGAGCTGTTTCTGAGATACTACCACAGGAGGGGGGCGCCCCCCGAACAAAGGATATTAATAAATCACCCATTCTCTCCTAGGGTTTGTCCATAAACAGATAGCAAACCATGACATAACAGGGGCCAAACAGCTGACCCCCAACCAGTACAGCAACAGCAGCAAAGTCCGGCCATTGTCCAAGTATTGCTCGCCCATGTCCCGTAGGTACACCATCCAGCCCCATGCATCCCACACTGGCTACTGCACATACAGTGTCGCTCTTGTTCTTGTGCCCCGCCAATCTAGCTATGCCTACGCTACTGTACTCCATGGCACTCAGATGGACGAACTAACTCCATGTCTCCCCGGGATGTTGCCCTCGCCACGTATCTGACCGGCCTCTGCGGGGCCTGCATCTGAGCGCATCATGGTCTGTAGAAGCGCCTCCCACTGAGCTGCAATGGGTGTCTTCCTGAGGCCTAGCGTTTCCTCCCTCCTGAGGGCCGTGCCCTCCGCTGTAGCCCACACCAAAAAGGAACCGCGCCATGCCCGCGTATGTGGTGGGGTAGCCGCCTTCCAACGCTTGGTGAGAAGCCGTTTCGCCACCACGAACCCCAAGTCAATGAACCGAGAAGTGACCTTCGTGGAAGGGGTTCTGCGGAAGAGGTGTAATAGGTAGGCTGGCCACTCAAATGGGATATCATGACCTGTACACTCGCAGAGCGCTTCCTGCACTGCCTGCCAGTACGAACTCAGCGCGGGACAGCTCCACAGCATATGAATTAGGCCAACGTCCAGCTCCGCACAGCGGGGACAGCATGCATCCGCGCGGTGAAAGTATCTATTGATAGAGGCAGGTGTGAGATATGCTCTGTGTAAGATGAAGAACTGTATTTGGCCGAAGCGCATGTTCCTGGGGATTCTCGTCGGGCCCTGTAGCACCCTGTCCCACTCCTTGTCAGTCACGGGCCGAGCCAGATCCGCCTTCCACTTACCCCGTTGCGGTGTCAAACTAATCGCCGTATGCATGCGTAAGGACGCCGCAAACCATTTAACCAGATGTCTCCCCCTCCCCATGACATGAAGGTATTGCATCGTGAGGTGCTGCTCCGGCTCCTCCCGAAGGTCCCCCCAACATCCCGTGAGCGTTGCTATCAAAGACCGGTGACGCAGGAAGTGACCGAGAGCCAACCCCGTCTCTTCCGCCAGGGCAGCAAACGAAAGAAGGGTCCCGTCCCGATAAAGGTCCCCCAATGTGTGTATGTCTGCCGCACTCCAATCCTCAAGCTCCAAAGCGCTGAGCACCCCCTGCCCACTAGGAGAGCCCTCGAGCGGTATGGCCGGGGCATAAGGAGTCCGGGTCCGGGTAAGGTGAAAACACCGGCGGTAGCACTTATAGGCCACCGCCAAAAGAAGAGGTACAGGCCACGATACATTCGCGGCCGGATGGAAAAGCTTAATGATGTCAGCCAATGAGAGGGGGGCGCCACAGTTGCAGTATCCTCCCTGCCGCTGTCCGCCAGCCAACAGGCTATCCACTGCAGCTACGCAGCCAGATAGTAATGTTCAAAACACGGCATTGCAAGTCCCCCCTGGTCAGTGGGAAGGAACAGCTTGGGCAACGCGACTGTGTGACGCGCGGCACCGCACAAGAAGTCCCGGAGGGACCGCGCCAATACCGCAAAGAAAGACGCCGGAACATAAATGGGCAGGTTGGCAAAATAGTACAGGAGACAGGGTAAAATCACCATTTTAACTAAGGCTACTCGACCGAGAGGGGAAGCGTTCCCCAGAAAGGCATCTGAGCCTTGACTGCGGACACAGCTCTGCCCAGGTTGCCTTCCACAAGATCCGCCGGCTGACGATATATCTGGATACCCAGATACCGAAATGTATGCGGCCGCCATTGTACCTGCACTCCCTGTAAATGATAACTCAGGTCTTGAGTGTCTGCTCGGAACGCGTATTGGCAGGACTTAGCAGCGTTCACCCGGAGACCCGAGAGGGCCTCGAAGTTAAGCAGAATACGCTCCAGGTCGACTGGAATGTGAGCCACATCCCTGACAAAGACCAGCAGGTCATCCGCATAAAACGATACCTGATGCGTTGCATCGCCCAGAGGGATGCCGTTAGCCAGCTCTCTGCGGAGTGTGGCCGCCAGCGGCTCTATTGCGAGCGCAATCAGGAGGGGTGAGAGCGGGCACCCCTGCCGAGTGCTGCGGCCAATAGGGATAGCATGAGATATGTACGGCCTGGTTCTCACTCTCACTGTGGGGTCCTTATACAGGAGGGCTGCCAGTTGAAGGAAGCCAAGACCCAACCCGTAGTGCGACAAGCCCGCCACCAGGTATCCCCATTCCAGGCAGTCGAAGGCCTTTTCAAGGTCTAAAACCAGGCAGCCCGCCCTAGGCCATTGTTGGGTACTATCAGATGTCACTTGAAAGAACCGCCGCAGATTAAGGGAGCTACTGCGTTTAGGCATGAAACCATTTTGGTCAGCATGTACCAGCACCGGCACTGCTGGCGCTAGCCGCTCCGCCAGTACCTTATCCAGAATTTTATAATCTGTGTTAAGCAGGGCAAGGGGGCGATAGGACCCCAGCTGGGTGGGATCCCGCCCGGGTTTGAGCAGCGATATCAGATAGGCCTCCCGCATTGAGCCGGGTAAGGTACGCTCCTCAAGGGCGGCCAGATAGAGCATGTGCAATTTGGGTACCAGTGATTCCCGATAGGTCTTATAGTACTCTGCCGAGAGCCCATCCGGGCCCGGCGCCTTCCCAGGACGCCATAGAGGCAACCGCGTCTCCGATCTCATCCGCTGTGAGAGGGCTCTCGAGCGACTCCTGATACTCATCCGGTATCGTGGGTAGACAGGCAGCCTCCAGGAACTGGTCCAGATCTTGCGTCTGCCGGAGTCCCGTCGAGCGGTACAGAGACCTGTAGTGTGCCGTCATCGCCTGATGAATCTCCCACTGCATGTATACAAGTGACCCGTCGGGTCCGCGTATAGCGCCTATCGGTGCGTGATCAGTCTCCTGCCTTAGCAGCCAGGCCAGCAACCTCCCCGCCCTGTCCGACGTGGCATGGGCACGAGCTGAGTGAGCCGCATAATTGTGGCATCTCAAGCGCTCCAGCAGCTCGGCATAGCGCGCCCGGAGTCTCGTCAGCCGAGTCGAATCACGACCGCCGCCCTCCCCTTGTCGCTCGTATGGGAGTAGGCGAGACTCCAAGGCAGCAAGCGACAATGCAAGCTGCTTGCAGATATTCCATGTCGCGCCTAAACAATGCCCCCTGATGGTGGACTTATGGGCGTTCCACTCTGTCAATTCACTGCTCGTGGTGCCTTCATTCAGGTAAAAAAACTGCTCTATCGCAGTGCCCAAGGATGCACGGAATTCTGCATCTTCCAGAGCCGCCGATTGGAGGCGCTATGTAGGGATTGGGGGACGGCCGGGGTTCCATTGGAGGCACAGTCTAAGAGGATTATGATCGGAGTGCGTCCGACCTAGATATTCTGCCTGCTCTAACAGGGGAAGCAAAGAGTTGGAGCCCACTACCCTGTCAAGACGCACATGGAGGTCATGCACTGCCGAATAGTACGAGTAGATGCGATTATCAGGGTGTATACTACGCCACACATCAACCAATGCCCAACGTGATATCCAGTCATTCAGAGCCCGTGCGTTTGAGACCACTTGTGTATTACGGAGGGGCGGGAAGGACCGGTCAAGATGTATGTCGAGGACTGAATTAAAATCCCCGCCCAAGAGCCAGGGGAGACCCGCATACGGTGCTAACACCGTGTACAGATGGGCAAGGAATGACAATTGTTCGGGGCGTACAATGAGCCTAGTAATATGTGTTGTCCATTAAGGCGTCCGCGCACTAATGTGTATCGCCCAGCAGGGTCGACTACTACTTCCGTGCATGCGAATAGAGTGCCCGCCCTCACCCAGATCAACGTGCCCCTGGCGTGTGCAGAATATGTGGTTCCAAATAGTTGACCCCTCCAGCGGGAACGCAGCCGTACTATTTCTGACTGCGTCATATGGGTCTCCTGAAGGAGGGCTATGGCCACCTTGTGTCTCTGCAAATAAGTGAAAGTGGAATACCTACGCGCTGGCGTGTGCATGCCCCGAATATTCCATGTGATTATGTTGGTATTGGCCATGTAAAGCAAGTAAAGACTGCAGAGGTGACGGGGCCGGGGTCCGGTCGACCAGTGGGAGGAACATGGGCGCTATATGTCAGACCGGCACACTGCAATGAGAAACAATACAAATAAACATAAACGTGCTGCCAAGCACGCGAGCTGAAAGTCAAAAATAATATAACCATCAGGGCAAACCCCTGTACGGGCATTCGTCCAAACTGAAAGCTAAACGCGTATGGAATGAAACTAAGCCAGGTAATGGCTAACAGGCGCTTAGTGTGGCTATAGCTACTGCGAACAGCTCCCTTACCGCGGTGCCCCAGTGTACACTGTAGGTGCCTCCTGTAGCGTGAGCTGGGCCAAGCATGGGCGGATAACTTTACTGCAGCTACCTACGCCACCTAACGCAAATTCCGCCTGGCGCGCGGGCCCCCCTTAGGGGGCAGGGTCTCCCGTCCCCCCCACACCCACGCAGCGACCAAAATGGACTCAACTGCGCCATCACATAGCACCGCACCATAGCCGATAGCAGAATCCGCCAACAGCCACCATTACGTATTGCCTGTCCCCCATTGATGCGCGTGCCAGTGAGTGCCACTGTCACACCGCTCTCAGCTCACACGATGTGATCAGAGGTCTGGGGTGTCACCAGTGGCATAAATTGGTCCTCAGAGAGCGTGGTGGACGGAGAGGACGATCTGCTGGTCTCGGGTTCGCCATGTCCATGAGTGTCCACATCTCCCTGACTGCTCGTAGACCCGAGAGTTGCCACTGCCTTCATCGCGCCTTGGCGTTCTAGGTGCATCCTCTCCGGGCTAGGCGCCACCCCCGGGCCCAATCCTGCATCCCTGTGTGACCCTCTCCACCGCCTCCGCCTTGGTCTCCTCCCCCGCTGACTGCCAAGCTCCAGATCCGGAGGCCTCTGTCCCCTACTCTGCCCCGTCTCCTCTAGCCAGATCCAGACATCTGACGGGGCATCAAAGAACCGGGTCCCCTCTTTCGTGACCACTCTGAGGCGCGACGGGTACAGCAGGGAGTATGGGATTTTGGGATCTCCAGGTCACGCAGTTGGCGCTTCACCGCCAGGTAGCTGCTTCTCCGCCTCTGCACCACCGCCGTGTAATCCGGGAAGAACATCACCTGCCCACTTTCCACTGTGATGGCACCCAACTGGTCTCGCGTAGCACCACATCCCTATCCCGGTAATTGAGAAGATTGAACAGAAAGGGGCGGGGTCGAGCCCCCGGCTTGGGCCTCTGTGCCGGGACCCTATGGGCCCGCTCCACCACGAACTGCAGAGAGAGTGCCCCCTGGGGGAGTAGGTCTCGGAGCCACCCCTCAGCATATTGCTCTGGATGTCGTCCCTCCTCGCCCTCCGGTAATCCCACCACTCTGATATTGCTGCGCCGGGAGCGCCCTTCGGCATCCTCAACACGATCTTCCAGGGTGTGGACGCGATCTATTAGGTCTTGCAATGTTGCAGTGTGATTATTCACCACTGGCTGGACATCTAGGAGCGTGCGGCGTTGTTGGGCCACTGTGTCCGCTAACTTGCGGTGGTCCGCATGAAGAAGGGTGAAGTCCACCGTGACTTTATCAATCCGGGACTCTAGAGAAGCCTTCGTCTGCTCCAGGGTAGAGCCAATTTGTTCCACCGCAGCTAGCACTGTGTCCAGTTTTGCCGCAAGAGCCGCCGCCTGAGGCTCCCCGCCTTCACCGCGGCATCCCAGCACGTGGCCTAGGCCAGCCGCCTGTGCCCGGCTCCCCTTTGACGCGTTTCGTAGCTGGCCCATGACCAATTGCTGCGCCGTAGGCATCTGCCGATAGCTCTAACACCAGGCAGATGGCCCAGGCCCCGGCCCCAAGGCCACCACAACAGGAGAGAGTCGACACCACAGTCTCTCCGGCAACGGTGCAAGGATGGAGGAATGAGAAGGAAGCCAGAGCCCCCCCGGCAGGGTCCGCAGCTGTCGACCAAGAGGAATCAGCTTGCTGTTACTCACGGGTTTCGTGGGCCTCCAGTGGCCATCGCACATCACTCACCCGATATATCAGGGTGCCCCATCGGGCACCCCTCCACTGTCTGGAGGTCGGTGACCCTCACCAGGTAGGGCTGATGAATGTCCGCCGCCTCTACCTCTGGCAGCTGCACTTGCGCAATCACCAATCGCTGGGCATCACTCCGGCACTGCAGGCACTACACAGGTGGCGCCGCGCCCCAGCTAGCACCTCAACTCCAGTTAGGTCAGGTCTCCTCAGTCAGCGTGCGTCACCACAAACACCCACAGGTCAGTCCGTGCCTCTCCTGGTCCCTCGGCGCCGCATTGCAGGTAAAGGTTCCAGGCGCTACCGCTGCGCGTCAGCTCCTCCGGTATGCGCTAGGAGCTCAGGCACTCCCCCCACACCAGCACCGGGTGGCCGCCCCCTCCGCCATCGCCGCTCACCTCGCAGTCCGGTATCAGGTCGTCCTCTGATCGCCTACCACACTGCAGCCGGCGGGCCCCCAAGGCTCCAGGGCCCCGCGCCGTCGCAGCAGGTCTCAGGGCAGTCCACTGCAACGAGGGTCACCAGATAGTTCAGCGCCGGACCCACCGCTCCACCGCGATGCGTAGGGAGGCCCACTCCACCTTTCCAGTCACCTCACTGTGTCTGTCAGGCCTGCGAAACCCCCTCCAAGGGATCGCCACCAAGCGCTCGGGCAGGCCTCTCGCCGAAGCACCTCAAGTATTTTGGCAAGGTCGCAGCAGCACCCCAGGAAGGCCACAGGGGGCCCGTTGCACTACAACTCCATCAATGAGTACACCTCATGGCGCCACCAGCAGGCCACGACCGCTTCCGCGTCTGTTGCATGCAGGGCGTCACACAAGTTCAGGGCATCCCCTACATTTCACTGCAGGGCAGGACTGTCTCCCGCGACCACCGCCGGTCCAGGGCTCCACACCAACAAAGTCCAGCGGCACCACACCACCAACGCCACCGGCGTTCTAGTCAGTGTGGCCTAGGCTCCCCGTGGCGAGCCGTGGGCTAAATTACTGAATGCTGCCGGCCGCGGCTCACCTCCTGCAGTTCCACGCTCACCGACGCCCGCTTCCGTGTCGCGGGGCCGGCGTTAGGAGCAGGTGCATCAGCCAACCCACACGGTGTGGTGGCAGAAAGCCCGGGCCCCGCTATCGGCGGTGTCCGGTGCCAGCAAGAAGCCCAGCCAGGAGGGGAAACAGCAGGATAAGAGCACCGGGCAGCAGGAGCTCTACTCGTATGCGGCCATTTTACTAGCGCGCCACCTAGCGCCCTCGTCTATCCTGACCTCTTGAGCATAATGACATCTTATCTAAATCAGGTAGCAAGCCACGCTCTGGGTGTTGAATCACTAACCCTATCATTCTTTAATAGGATGATGGAGAAAATTGCATAGTTTTAAATAATATCCATCTCCTCTAAAGGGAGAATTGTCAAGAGCAACAACCCATTGGACTGGTTTGATTCAGGATGTTACTCCCATAAGAAAGATCTCTTGATTGCATTGGCGATGCGTAAAACCTTACTTGATTCTGAAGCATGCTTTTTGGACTTAGGAAAATATAAAATATTGCTCATGCAAAAAAAAAATTAAAAGGACAAACAACAGAATGGTACATTTTATTTGATGCTGGAGGATCAAAGAATGGCAAACAGTTTTGGAAGATGGTCTCTTTGGAGTATAATGAATGTGGACAAAAAGTTGAACAACATATTTAAGCTGATGTTTGGATGGCCAACTTTACAATGTTTTTAGACAAAATTGTGTCCGGTACGTATCAGAAATTACTGATGTTGGTGGCATCTGCAGTTTCCACCTTCTTCACCCTGAGTTAGTGAGAGCTATAAGGCAACAAAAGCCTAATAAAGCCCCTAGTCCTGATATGGTACCTGTGGAACTTTTTTGTTTTAACCAGACCCAGATTTCCGGGCTGGTATTTCGGTGAAGGTCTACAATGCTGTACTTCAGTCACATAGCATTCCAGAGTCCAAGCAATCTGCTATATTGACCCCTCTGCATAGGAAATGCTATAGTGTTGACCCTGCAAAATATAGACTAATTTCCCATTTAAATGGGGTGGGGAAAATACAAAAGTGGGCACTTTTGAATCGCCTGCAAGGTTGGGTGGATGTGTAGCTGGTGTTAAACAACTGCCAGGCAGGTTTTAGAAAGGGAATCAGCACTATAGAATAGGAGTCTCGCCTTCATTTAATTTGTAATGAATATGTGGCTATTAAAAATGTCCACTCTGCCTCTTATTTATTGACCTTTGATTTGGTATTTATACAAAGGCTCTGGAGCATTCCTCAGCTGCTGGGTTTCTACCCCTCTCTGATGGCAGCTATTAACTGCACAAGTCAGATATTCAGAGGAATGTAGGCCCCCTTCCCCATCTCCTCTAGGGTTCAGGAGGGCTGTGTCATGGCCCCTCTCCTATTCAGCTTTTTTATGAATAATGTTACTATCTGACTTGAGGAGATAGGTGTAGATATGCCTAGGTTACTTGGCTCAAACATCTCTATATTGTTTTATGTAGATGACCCAGTCTGTTATCGTTGACTGAAAGTTCTATGCATGTTATGATTGACAAAGTTCTATGTTCTATGGAGCAAATGGCTGCCTATTAACATGAACAAACCAAGGTCATGGTGATGAACACAGGCTTGAAAGTAAAGAGATATTTAAGATAGATGGGGAACTGTTAGAAAAGGTTGATCAGTTCAACCATCTTGGTTTGCATTTTCACTATTCACTAAGATGGCTGCGCCACTTAGGGAAATCTACAGTCAAATTTAGAGAATGCTGCAATGTCATTCTTAGATTTGCCAAAAGAATAGACAGCCAGCTAATAACTGGCAACGAACCCAACATCACCAGACACAACTTCCAAGAAGGGATAAAAGGAGTCGCCACCTGGATGAAGAACAGCTGCCTCAAAGTCAACTCAGAAAAGGCAGTAGTCCTCATCCTTGGCTCCACCCCCACCTCATGGAAGGTCTCCTGGTGGCTTTCCGTCCTCAGAAATCCCCCCACCCAATGGACCAACCATAAAACCGCAGCATCATACTAGACTAATCGCTCACAATGAACCGTCAGATCAACACTGTCTCCTTGACCCACTTCAACACCCTCTGCATGCTTCAAAAGACTTTCAGATGGATACCAATGAAATCCAAAAAACTGTCGCACACGTACTCATCAGCAGCAGACGTGACTACGACAATGCTCTGTATGCTGGAATCAACAAGAATCTCCTTCACAAACTCCAGACTGTCCAGAACGCCGCAGCCAGACTGACCCTCGACATCCCCCATCACAGTCACATCACTCAACACCTCCGTGATCTCCACTGGCTTCCAGTCGAAGGAAGAATACCCTTCAAACCCCTCACCCACGGGCCCTTCACAACACCGGACTCGCATACCTGAACAGCCACCTCCCCTTCCACGCACCCAAAAGACACCTCCCATCAGCCCAGCTCTCACTGGCAACCCTCTCACATATCAGCAAGACTAGAAGAGGAGGAAAGTCCTTCTGGTACCGCACAGCCAAAGCCTGGAACACCCTCCCACTCCGGCAGTCTTCCACCTTGCCCCAGTTCAGGAAGAACCTCAAGACCTGCCTTCAGGTGACCACAGCACTCAATGGAGCCGCACTATCCCCCCCAGCGTTTTGAGACTCTCACGGGTGGTTAGATGCGCTTTACCAACCCTGATTGATTGATTGAACTATCATAAAGTTAGGGGCTTCAAATAGTTAACACACTTTTTTTATGTACTTAGTTAAAGTTGGGCCCTGGGACTCCTTTACTCCCCCTATATTCAGAGCTGGGTATATGACCTATATCATATATAGCCGCTCTAAGACCTGTCCTATATTAGAGTTAACTAAATAAAAACCACCTATCAACTGCCTATTTACAATCTGCCATGGAAGTATTAGCTTTAGAACATATAAAAGGCTACAACTGGGGAGGAGGGAAGCGGGCATATAAGCAGCAATATAGGCTGAGACCATCTCTAGTGAGGTCCCAGGCAAATAAAGGATGAGATTACTTGAGTTGTGTAGGAGGCACACTCACATATCATCATCAATCAACTTATTCGATCATATGACCATAAAAGTACAATATAAATAAATGCTCATACATTACAAGTTCCGAGATTTTAGGAAAACGTAAAAGTGCATAGCAAATTCATCAAATACATTATTCGATTGGTTACAACCATAACATATGAAATTCACTCTTACTAGCAGCATTGTGAGCCCTTAACTGCCAACTATTTTGAGCATTATTTCCAATGCCAAGTCCCATATCTAGATTTACTACAACCAGAAATGAAACATACTTTAAATATAAAGTTCAGATGAATAACTTTTCCAACTGGAGCTGAAGGCGCACCAAAGGCAAACCTGTCTGCGTCAGACTGGAGCCAGAGGCCAAGAGCCCAGTGCATTTAGAACAATGCAAATTAACAACCATAAGATATTCATCAACGGAGCTGAAAATCCTTAACAAAAGGTCGCAAGGGATGTGCCAGCACTCTCTGAACCCAGATAAACTACCGGGTAATTGTCATGCATGTAACAACTCCCCAGATTCAACTGAGCATAAAGAATTACAAGATTCTGACCTTTCACCAAATCAAGAGACGATGAAGGAGAAGAGCCAGCCGATGTTTAAATGGCACATGTATCTAGTTAACTGTTGATACCTCCCCATGTATAGACTAGAAGCGTTTACCTTCTTAGAGAAAGCTCAGTCAGTCGCACTGTTTATTACAAAAACATGGTTCAATGAGGCAAGCGGGGCTGATATTGTAGAAGCCCTACCGTCAGGCTAAGCAATACTAAGGCATGAGCGGGTAGACAAGAAAGGTGGAGTAATTGCAATTATTGTGCGCCACAGTATCAATCCCAAGTAGTGAACGTTTGGAGTTTTCTATCAGACATTCCCACAATTTCACATTGTTGGGCTGCTTTTATACCGGCCCCCATGTCCAGCTGCAGAGTTTAGGAAGCTGATGCCTGACGTGTTAACTGCCTCTAGCTTGCAGGCAGCTAACTTCATGGTGTTAGGGGACCCAAACATCCATGTAGAAAACTCAAAGTGTGTACAGGTTGTCAACTTTCTACATGACCTGACAATGATCCACCATTTCCAGCTGATAAATCGTCCAACACACAACGAAGGTCACACTCTGGACGCAATGTTTACTAACATAATTAACTTGACAGTAGGTCAGCGTTTGCCAACAGTTTGGACTGCCATTACATCCTTCCTTCCTCCATTCCTGAGGTGGGAAAACCCGCATCCAGAGCCACATACTCTAAGACCTCCCGGCAATGGTCAAAACTGGATCCGGTCAGGAGGGAGCAAGCCTTTTGTAAATCCGCCCCAGTTTAACCAAATAAACAGAGGTATGCTGTCATACACAGGAGTAAAAAACTGGATTACAAAGAACGTGCATAACCTAATCCCTTCAAAAAGTAATTAAATAATGCCACCACAGGGAAAAACCTCCTGGTTCTCACCAGAGCTGTGGCAACTAATAAAAGAATGTAAAAAGGGAAATGGAGAGTTAAATATGATGACATGAGTAAACAGATCTACAAAGAATATAGCTTGTTACATCGCATGCGTTTACAAAGCATGCGATTACAACGCGGTCGTTACAACGACCGCGTTGTTACATCGCAGTACCATTACAAAGCAAGTCGTTACAACGATTCGCTTTAGGGGTCGCGCTGGACTTAGCAATAGCATAATTTACTATTCCAGCTCCAGTTTGTGCAACAGTAGGGAAGGTGTTGGAATAGTAAATTATACTATTCCTTAATTTAGAACCCCCTCTAGAGAAAGTCATTGTAATGACTTGCGTTGTAATGGTACTGCGATGTAACAACGCAGTCGTTGTAACGAACGCGTTGTAATAACATGCGTTATAACGCATGCGAGGTGATGGCTGTTTCCCATCTACAAACCATTTTTGAAAAAATATCATCAAGCCATTAGAGGAGCCCGTACAGATGATCTTGCAGAGAGGATTAGGCAATCTGTTAGCTTTTCATAAGAGATCTATAATATAGTGAACTCCTTTCATAATCATGACACACCTATAATGGGACCTATGGCATCAAAAGAACAATGTAATTCTCTAGCTAATCACTTTCTCTGGAAA
This sequence comes from Triturus cristatus, assembly GCF_964204655.1. Taxonomy (NCBI): domain Eukaryota; kingdom Metazoa; phylum Chordata; class Amphibia; order Caudata; family Salamandridae; genus Triturus; species Triturus cristatus. The sequence goes on from NC_140592.1 coordinate 640,433,954, forward strand.
GTGAAAGATATCTATGATACCCTATCAGGCTCACCAGACTATAGGAATAATATATAGATAACAGGCCAAGAGACATTGACACTGAAACACCACTTGTGAATTTCCCGCAATTGCCCATAGAGGATCTCAGGCCCGTGGTCACCTCAATTAAATCAGACTCTCTGCTTCACCCAGCTCCAATCGACATCCTACTGAAGGGGGCTCCACAATGCCTACTTGCTCTGACAGATTTAATTAATCTTTCCCTGAAGAGCTGCAGTGTTCTGGTGAAATTGAAACATGCCATCATCTGACCACTATTAAAAAAAAAAAACTTAGACCCTGAGACAACAGAAAATTGTAGACCCATCTCCTTTCTTCCTAGTGTTAGCAAAGTACTAGAGAAATTTATCAACAGGTACATCACCGATCATCTGGAAACTAACAGCATTCTTCACCCTACCCAGGCCCTTCAATGGCTGCCCATAGGCTGCAGAGTACAATTCAAGGCACAATGCATCTTATAACCGGCAAAGCATAACACAGGCCCATTTGTCCTGCAACAAATGGCCACGCCCTACCATGCCAACAGGGACCTGCGATCAAACAACTGTGCACTGATTCTTGTCCCCAGAGTGAAGAGAGCTAGGAGTGGGGGAAGATCTTTTGCCTAACTCACACCCAGGCTTTGGAACTCTCTGCCTACCATCCTCAGAATTGAGGACAATTTGTGTGAGTTTCAGAAAAAAACTAAGACATATCTTTTCCTTCAATTCTGTCCTATTCTTTTTAACTCCCGTACATCTTCTCAGTCTGACAGCGCTGGGAAGTCCGAATTCAGGTAGCCATGCACTTTTTTACAAGCTCATCATTCTCAATGCGTCGCCCAATTGTCTCTTGACTGTATATGCAGTTTAGGGGCAAGGACACAACATCACACTTTTTGCTTTTTTCCACAGAAACAGATGGTCCAAGACAGAATTGACTTTGTCTTCTGTTCAGGAATTTAGGAATAAGATCCTAGCACGATGCCACCACCCTAAAGGATAGATGGTATTGATATTGTTTGCACTGTTGACTTTTATATATAGTTGCTTGGTTTATTCTGAGAAAAGAAGGCTGTACTTAGGGCTTGCTCTGTATATCGATTCTATCTGTGCAATTGACTGACAATTGATGATGTCTTTTATGTATTATTGAATATGCACTAGAATGACTTTTAATGTGGTTTTATCACTTTTTATTGCGATTTTAATATGGCTATGTGGTCGCCATTTCTGAATTCTATCCGTATGTCCGAAATGGTACTTCTTGTTCATTTTTTGTGTTGTTTTGTATGTTACTGCTATACGCTGAAACATCAATACTAAACTACTACACAATTTGAAGGTAAAATGATAGTCTATGTGCCAGTTTATGAAAAAGCAATGGGAGAGCTGGTCTTTCATATGGGAGCGCTGGTCTTTCATGGAGTAGAGAGAAAGAGTTTATCAAATTGGGATTTTAAAACAACAAATCAGGACCGCAAAATTAGGTGGGGTAAGATAGTGCCGGAGGCCTTTTCAGAGTTTTTCTTTATTTTTTATATAGCGCAACTTGACCCTAGAAATCGGGAATCGGAGCGCTTTACATGAGCACCAGTTTTGTTACAGATGGACACATTCATTTTGTTAGGCACGGGAGATCAAGTGAGTAGATAAGTTAATATAGGGAGGGTGCTGAAGATATTAAATTGTGTCTTGATTCCCAAGCTGAGGCTGGTGTGATAGTAGGGGCTTTTGGAAATCTTGTAAAGCGGATTGCAGAAAGTTTAATGGGGAGAGGAATGGTAGGGACCTTAGTGGGGGGGAAATGGTTTGACGCAGACTGTTCTAAATCCCACAAAGCTCTTATGAGTGCTTTAAAATATAAACCCAAGGATGAAGAGCAGATTGAGGCATGTAGGAAAGCCTATAAACTGCACAAAAAGCAAAGGAAAGGCAATATATGGGACCCAGCATGGCACCATCTGAATGAGGTTAGTGTTTTGTCGAATAGTTCAAAATTTTGGAAAATTGTAAACAGTCCTCTTTTTATAGATCAGCACTCCGTGAGCACAGACTGTGTCATCCCTGCTGATGCATGGGTTAATTATTTTGAGCAGATCTATAGAGGAGTGGGTTTAGAAAGAAACGTTACCCTCTGGGAACCTTGCATAAAGATGCATCCACTATGCTTTGGGGTAGCTGAGTTCCAGAAACCCAACATGGACACATTAGGACGAAAAGCCCCTGCGCCTGATGGGGTCCCTGCAGATCTTTATAGTTTAATTCTAGTGTGAACTACATGATATTTCAGATTTGTGTTCCTACAATAGGTAAATAGAGGTTTGGATAGTTTATCTGTGTGTTGTTTGTTAATGTTGAGAATGTACCAGCTTGAACAATTTCTGTGGGCACTGTACTCTGTTCCACACCACGAGTAACTTCATGTGGTACACAATTCACGGATCAGTGTTGTATAAGTTGTTTTTATCCAGTTGTATATAGATACATTTATCATAATAAGGCTGCGGGCATTAAAATCTAGGGTTGTTGTCTCTTGTTTTTCCAGTGTGTACTGTGATGGAGCCCTGACGAAGGCTTTTCCAAAACAAAGGGTAGTGTGTCAACATACCGCCAGTTGTTTGATTATATTCAGTAATCTTTAGTGTGCATTATACACAGAATAATGCTGTCCAATCAAATGATGTGACTTCATTGATAAAAAAAGAGAACTAAATAATATTTAGATTGGATTGATGTATCAACCATGTATTCACTGCAAACGTGTAACAACGGTCAAAATCTTTTTTAACATTTCTGCACATATTTAATGTTTTTTATAAAATTGTTTATATTTAAAAAAAAAAAATTCTACCCCAAAACATATGTTGAATAAATAATTTGATAATATCAGTATATGTATCATCGTATATTTTTCTCCATTTAGACGCTTTTACATCAATCCGGTACTAGATTTTCATGCCCACGCTTGTATTTTTATCTCCTTGCCGAGGCTTTTTTCTTCAATGACAGTGGACCAATGCATAAACCTACTTATGATTATAGGCAAATACACACTCGCTAAAAAGGGACATATGCACATGGCTTTCATGGACTTAACGTCCGCTTTCGACCGAGTGAATATAAAATGATGGCCTTTATTATTAGAAACAGGAATGGATGCCGACCTAGTGGCTTTTCTGCATTGGTCCCACCTAAATTTGACTGCCTTGGTCAGATACAAAGAAAACGGTTCCCTTACAGAATCCTGGAACGTTAAGTGAGGGGTGAAACGGATGTACTTTGGCCCCTGTTTTGTTTACTTTATATATTAAACAATCAGGGGGCTGCCCTATCATCGGCTAGCAAAGACATTCCTAGAGCAGGTGCTAAACTCATCCCTGCTCTTTTATATGCAGACAATGCAGTTTTACTTGCAAGGACACCAATGGCACTGCAAAAACTTGTAAATACGTTTATGAAATGTATGGTTTCACTCGACCTCTCTATCAATTTCTTGAAGTCCCACATAATGTTGTCTGGTAAAATAAAGCGCCACAAGGGTACGCTTTTATGCAAAGGTGGAGAACTCACAAATGTTGCTACATTTCCCTATTTGGGATCAGCAGTAGCCACAATAGAGTTTGCTAGGAGACTGTGGAGTAAACCACTATGACTATTACTGAAGGTCTATAATGAGAAATGTATACCAATGGCCGCGTATGGCAGCAAGGTATGGGGTTATAAGGAGGTTGGTGATCTGCAGATGTCTGAAGATAAATTCCTGTGGAAACTATTATCTGTACTCCCCAACACCCCATCTTTTATGGTGCATGAAGAACTAGGACAGGGTTACATCTCTGATCGTATAGTAGTGGCCCCTTTAATATGGTAGCTAAAAATATGGTCTAGCCCCATACCTACGCTGAACCAAACTGTTTTAGAAGATTGTATGAGACTCGACAGGGCAGCTGACATTCCTTGGCTGGGTTACATCTCACAGCAGCTGGCGAATGTAGGGTGCCCTGAGCTTTTATACATCTGAGACAAATGCACCGTGGTGAGTTGAAAGTTATTAAAAGACAATTTTTAGCTAAGAGGATGGTGGAGAGGGAAAATAATGAACTTAAAAGCCCACGAGAAGACAGTACATAATCTTGAGTCCTAGGACTTTAGAACAACCCTTTTGGTCTTATATTAAAAACCTACACCACCGTTTTCTTTTAACCAGGGTTTTTCGAAGCCTGGGGCTTTAAAGTCCTGCCCCTGTGATGACTTCTCAGACAAAGATCTCCTACATTTTATGCTTTTCTGTGGATTTAATAATGATCGTTGGTTAAGATACATTTTACCACTTTCAAAACTCTGTAATTGTGCACAAGTGAGGCCACCCTGATTATCTGCAAATGTTGTCCTCACCTTTGGTATGCTTCGGGTTGCGAGTTTCTTAACAGGAATGAATTTGATCACGCATTGAATTGTGCCTATATTTGTTATATTTTAGTGGGCATGGTTTTTAATTATTTGTTATTAGTGTACAGAATGCACTTCACCCAGGCCTATGAAGGCGTAGGTGTTTTGACATGTAGTCATATTTATATTTTATTAAAATTAATATAGATTAGGGCTTTGTCACTTATACATGGAAATTTGTACATGAACTATCGGTTTCGCCCTTTTATCAAGTATTGTATAATGTTTTATTATTTTACTCTTGGGGTGTGCAAATGTGCTTTTATGATCTTTATTGGCCGAATAAAGTTTTATTTGACTTGACTTGACTAGATGAAAAAGCAAGGATGGCTATGCCCTCCAACTCCGCACATAGGCAGCAGCACAGAAATATCTTGGGTGTCGTAGCCGGAAACTTTCTGCCCTGACCAGATAGGCCCAGAAATGAGCGCAAATCAAGCGGCATACAATTTTGATAAAGCCATTTCAACCGCATTAGACAAAATTGACCCTCTCAGCCATATTAAATCAAGACCAGAACCGCCCCTTGGTTCACAGACCAATTAAGAACGACAAAGCTCTTGTGTAGAACCGCGGAGCGAAAATGGCGCAAAAGCAAAAATCTGGCTGACCGCGAAATATACAAAAAACTACATCACGGCTACATGACTGAAATAAAGTCGGCAAAACAATCATTTCTTATAGACCGGATAAATAAGGCAGAAAATTCCTCTAAGGAACTTTATCAAATTTATTTATTTTTTTCTTTTCAAAACCTTTATTTGACACGGGGCCGGCCGCTAGTGTGCAAGAAGGAGAATCAATACAGCAAGCAAATGAGCAACCTGCACAGAGGGCGGCTAATCTGCACACAACAAGACTCCATACGACAAGAAGGCTTTGAAGTAACATTTTACAAAACGAAAAACACAAAACAAAACTAAAACCAGGCATGAAAACTATATAGGCAGGAACTTGCTCTCCCATGGGGGGGGGGGCAGCCTCCTCTCAGCGGCTGCATAAGCAAAAGCTAGTAGTAAGCGAGGCGGGAGGGGGGGCAGGGAAGTACACATGTACCGATTCCAGGCGGGAACAGGAATGTCCGAGCCAAGGGGACAGGGCTACGTCGGAGGCGATCACCAGGGGGGGCGTGCATATGTCACCACGGTAAGAATTCCACGGACCCCACATCTTATTCCATTTTTTGGGTTTGCCTCTAGCAACATACACGGTTTTCTCCCGGAACATGCACCAGTCCATGTTTTCTCTCCACTTCGACACCGTAGGAGACCTACCCGAGCCCCACAGCTGCGCAATGTCTCTTTTGGCTATCATATTACCCAGAGTCACCCAGCGCTCCTGGGCCGCGTCACAATCAGTCGGTTCCCACACATTCAACACACAGCGCCGCGCCTCCGGGAGTAGGGCCACACCAGTGACCTCCTCCATCACTGCATGCACCCTAGCCCAGAACCGGACAACCACTGGACATTCCCACAAAATATGCAGAAAAGTACCAAGCAGGCCACAGCCACGCCTACATAAACCATCACTCGAATATCCCAGGCGAAGCAAGCGGGGACCGGTAACGTAGACCCTGTGTAGTATCTTTAACTGCACAAATCTGAGGCGAGCGGGTATGGCCACCTCTCTCGGCGAGGCTACAGCCACAACCCAGTCCTCGTCATCCAATTCTAGGCCATCTGCGACCCATACTTCTCGCAGGCGGGTGAGGAGGTCAGCGCGAGCATTAATCATTTTTTTATAGATCAGGGAAATGGTGCTATCTGGCAAGTAACCATCAAGTATACGGTCTTCCAAAGGAGAGGCCTCAGGGATAGCAGCCGGGTTCGGAAAGGCAGAAAGCAGGGTGTGGCGAATCTGCGCGTAACAAAAGAATTCCCTATCGCTCAGGCTATATTCGGCCCGAAGGACATCGAACGTTTTAAAAGCGCCCTTCGCCCACAGATCCCCAACGCGGCTGATACCAATCGTGTCCCACTTCTCAAATCCCTTAGTGCGCCACAGCCCGCCCAGCTCTTCAGAAGCATACAGCGGAGTCGCCCGAGTCAGGCGACCCTTCCAGCCCATAGCGGCAGTGGCGCCGTGCCATGCACGTACAGCGTTGTTCGTGGGGCCCGTGAGTTTAGCGCGTCCCTTCTTGGAATAAAGCATTCGATTGAAATCCCCACCCGGCAACAGTAGTGTCAGGAACCTGGTGAGTGCCCTTACCATAGGGCAGTGTTATCCCAAAAGACATAGAGTAGTAATTAAACCGGCTACTGTAAATTATTGGTTTAATGTTAACCCGGTGAAAAAGACCCTTTCAAGATGGCCGCCGCGTTGCCCGCGAAGCATCAGAGGCTCCGGAAGAGACGTTCTAGTCTTGAAGGCTCTTCGGAATGATGCAGCTCGCGAGCGCGCTCAACTGCGCACTTCAATTTGAACCTGAGGTAGAGAAGTTCGAATTCGAAGCGCGCTTCCTTTCAAGCAATTAGTGGAAGTGGCGCTTATTCCAAGACATAATTTCACAGAGGGAATTATTTCCCATTCAAGTGTTCAGTATTCGAGTGTCCAATTCATATTTGGGACATTACTAATTCGCATTGTGAGAGGCCAGTTGTTGAAGCCTTCCAGGAGTTTCGAGAGTACTAAGCTGGTGAGCCCGAGAACCTTCACAGTCAAGTAAGCCAAGAATTTATCCTGCTACAGCGTTAAGGAGACTGCAACTTTGGAGAAGCGCGTTAGCCACTGTACCCTTCCTTCCTAGCGTTCTTCCCTTTCCTTTCCTTCCACTCTATCCTTCCTTGATCCTTCTTGCGCGTACCTCCCTGAAGCCATTTACCTTCATTAATTCAACGAGAACTGTTCCAGACTTCAGGAAGAGAGACTTATGTGAGACTTCATTCAATTAGACAAATATCCCGAACCTTTTATGAGAAACCTAAGAGATAGGTCAAGCTACCAGTTAGGTAGGAGACGTCCATTTCCCAGTTAATAGAAGAAAGGTAGAAAGTTGGGTTGTGATTCTAATGTAGTGTCTTCCATGTGTGCTAGGAAGCTACGGTTCCAGGCCAGTAGGAACTGAGCGACCTCATTTCAGAAGAGGAGCCTATACTCCAGCCATACCTGGTAGGACAGATAAGAAGTGTTTAGATAAGTAATGAGCAGAACTGTTATGTGTACTTGAATGCTTCTTTCCCCTTATGTGCATTAGAATCCCAGAAGACAGGAAAACAGAAGACAAGGGAATTCAGGTCCAGCTCGAGTGTCTTTCTCTTCTCTGTCCAACTCCCCTTTCCCCCTGCTTAGAGCAGCTGCTTAACGCAGTGTGTTCTGAGAGGAAGGAATTGGGAATAAGCATCTTCTGCCTCTGTGGAGAATCGACGGCCTTGACAGATTGAAGTGCCCACGACTTCACTCCACCCAGGCAGAATGGCAGAGGGTTTTAGTTTGAAGGCTTTAGGGGACATGTTAGAGAGAATTCAGCGGGATGTGGGACATCTTAGCGCTGAGAATAAGAGTCTTAAACAAGAAATGGTAGCTTCACGACAGGAAACAATGATGCTATCCCAAAGAGTTAGTGAGATGATGTCCTCAGACTCTCCTCCTTCCGTAGCAGATTTAAAGGGTTCCTTGCCAGAAACTAACCCCCGAACAGTGGCCCAAGTTGTTCATTCGGTTTCCCCCCTTATTCCTTTAGCACCACCTGAAAGGTTTAGCGGGGATCCTCAAAAGGCCCAATTGTTCCTCACACAATGTTCCCTTCATTTCATGTGTCGCTCAACCCTATTTCCAGATGCTCAATCCCGGGTGGCTTTCATTTTGTCTTATCTTAGTGGGGATGCCGCCAATTGGGCTATGCCTCTGGTTTCCCGAGATGATCCTTTTTTATATGATTTTGAACGCTTCAAGACAGAGTTTCTTCGTATTTTTGACAGGAGAAGAATTTCCCAGGCCACTGACAATGAACTTTTGGAACTGCGTCAAGGATCCAAAGACCTCCTCACGTACTTAACGCAATTTAACAAACTGTTAATGGAAACTAATTGGCCACCAGAGAAGAGGGCTGCACTGTTTTATAGAGGCTTACGGGATGAGATAAAGGACACGCTTGCACAGATTCCAAACCGACCTACTGATTTTACAGAATTAGTAGACTTAGTGTTAGAAATCGACTTTCGCTGTACGGAGAGAAAAGGAGAAAAGAAGTCTAGAGATTTTAAATGGAATTTTTCACGTTTTGATAGACCTAGAGTTGAAGGGAGTAAAACTAATGGATCTACATCAGAGAGTGAACCAATGCAGATAGGAACAGTGAGGGGTCCCTTAAGTAAAGAGGAAAAGGAGTCGAGGAGAGCAAAGAAGTTATGTATGTACTGTGGAGCAGCAGGACATTTTGTGAAAGAGTGCCCAAAGAGACCTAAACCTGTTGTGTCGGGAAACTCTCAAAACCATCTGTAGGAGGAGCCGCTCAGATGGCGAAATGTGAAAAGAAGGTTCCATAATCCCATTGCATAATGAACACCCTTCAAACTCAAGCACCACATTTGATCCTACAGATGACGTTGAAGTTCCGTGAACAAGAACTCACAGGAGTAGCCATCATGATTGACTCCGGAGCTACGGGGAACTTCTGTGACATCAAGTACGCGAAGAGGATGGGAATCCAAGCGAGGTTAAAGGAAAAGAAGGAGTTGGTTCGAGCCGTAGATGGGACCAATCTTTCATCGGGTCCCATCACCCATCACACGGAGTTGTTAGAATTGGTCCAATCAAATGGACATCGAGAATATCTTCAGTTTAACTTGATTGATGCCCCACAGTTTCAGATCATTCTGGGTATTCCGTGGCTCACCACACACAATCCGACTATTGACTGGGAGAATCGGACTGTTGAGATGACTTCTTTGTTTTGTTCTGAACATTGTTTCTCCTCAGACAAGAAGAATCTAGAACCTTCCACAGCCACCTTGTTGTCTTACGGGGGAGATTCCATTGGGGTTGTCGAGTCTATACTTGTTCCGGATGAATACAAGGAATTTGGAGATGTGTTCAGTGAATGTGAAGCGGAACGATTGCCCCCCCATCGCTCTTACGATTGCGCCATTGACCTTGAACCAGGGGCCGTTTTGCCCTGCAGTCGGATTTATGCATTAACGGAGGCCGAGAACCTGTATTTGAAGGATTATTTGGATCGTTACTTAGCTAACGGGTTCATTAGACCATCCCAGTCTCCGGTCTCCTCACCATTGTTTTTCATTCCAAAGAAAGAAGGGTCTTTGAGGACTTGCATCGATTATCGAGCTATCAACAGAGCAACGATTAAAAACCGCTATCCGTTACCTTTGATTTCCGTCCTTTTGGATCAGATCAAAGAGGCTCAGATATTCACGAAATTAGATCTTCGGGGAGCTTACCATCTTCTCCGCATGAAGGAGGGTCATGAGTGGAAGACGGCCTTCAGAACCAAGTACGGGCTCTTCGAATATCAGGTGATGCCCTTCGGGCTGTGCAATGCTCCCGCAGCCTTTCAACATTTTATTAATGATGCCATGGGAGATTTGTTGGATAAGGTAGCGGTGATCTATTTGGACGACATTTTGATTTTTTCTAAGAACCCACAAGAACATGTGAGGCATGTGAAGTTGGTCCTCGAAAGACTTCGACAACATCAGCTCTATGTGAAATTAGAGAAGTGTGCGTTCAGTGTTCGCACTGTTGAGTTTTTGGGGTTTGTACTGTCACCAGACGGAATTACCATGGACACCAGGAAGGTGCAGGCTGTGGTCGAATGGCCATCTCCCACAGATGTCAAGGAGGTACAGCGATTTTTGGGGTTTGCCAATTTCTATCGTCGATTCATTCAAGGTTTTTCTCAAAAGATTCTCCCCATCACAAGATTGTTAAAAAAAGGGGAAAAATTTCAATGGACAGAAGAGGCTGAACAGGCCTTTGTCTATCTCAAGACCAGTTTTACATCGGCCCCAATTCTCCTTCATGCAGATCCTTCTGAACCTTTCTTTGTAGAAGCGGATGCCTCAGACCAAGCCATAGGTGGAATCCTGTCTCAGCGACACCGATCTACGGGACAACTACATCCAGTAGCTTTCAGGTCTAGAAAGTTGAATGCAGCAGAGCAGAATTACACTATTGCGGAGAAAGAGCTGCTGGCAGTAAAGGATGCTTTTGTGGAATGGAGGCATTATTTATTAGGAGCCCAGCATACGGTCACAGTTTTCACGGATCATAAAAACCTTCAGTTTTTTAAATCAGCCAGAACCTTGACTCCTCGTCAACTACGCTGGTCCCTTTATTTTGCCGACTTTGATTTCGTGATTACTTATCGCCCAGGCAGTAAGAATGGCAAAGCGGACGCTCTGTCCCGAATTCAAACAGAGGCCTCAGAACATCCAGTGGAATCACGCCCAATTATTCCTGAATCCAAGATTGTATGCACTCTTAGTTTCACGAACTTTAAGGAAGAAATTGGAAGACAAATGACTATTGAGGAAATGTCAGAATGGGCAAATCAAGAAACAGACCGAGAGATTGTCAACTCCTTGCCTTACCATCGAGGTGCGTTATACTTGCCAACCAGAGCAATCCAAGAACAAGCTTTGAAAGACTGTCATGATCAACCATTAGCAGGGCATAAAGGCATGGCCAAGACTCTTGACTTAGTCCAGCGATACTTCTGGTGGCCGGATATGAAAGCTCATGTAAAACGTTATGTGGAATCTTGTCACATCTGTGCTCGAGGGAAAACCAGTAGGCAAGCGCCCCAAGGATTTTTACAACCCCTACCTACTCCCACAGAACCCTGGCACACAGTCACATTAGATTTAATCGTAGACCTTCCAGTAAGCAGGGGGTATGATACCGTTTTAGTTGTAGTGGACACCTTTACTAAAATGAGTCACTTCATTCCTATAAAAGGGGTTCCCACAGCTAGAGAAATAGCCAAACTTTTCAGTGAACACATAGTTAAGATTCATGGGGTGCCTAAGATCTTGATTTCTGACAGGGGTCCTCAGTTTGTCTCTCGATTCTGGAAGGCCTTCATGCTGGGATTAGGGGTAGAAGTTAGGCATTCTACCAGTTATCATCCCGAGACAGATGGTCAAACGGAACGAGTAAATCAAGAGTTGGAACAATACCTTCGCCTGTTCCTTTTGGCTCGGGATGGTGAGTGGTCAGATCTGCTGTGGATGGCAGAATTCGCTCACAACAATGCGAAGAATGTTTCCACTGGGTTCACTCCATTTTACCTCAATTTTGGAAAACATCCGAATCCCTTCAGTTGTGGAGAAGAGTTTGGGGTTCCGGCAGCTGATCAGTATTTGAAAGAACTATCCCGAGCTCACAAATCTGCAGAGTCCAATATTCTAAAGGCTAAGGAGAGTTATAAGCGACAAGCAGATAAACACAGAAAGAAGGCCCCTCAGTATCAGGTGGGAGATTCAGTGTGGTTATCCTCTCGTCACCTGCGATTGAAGGGGAATAGAAAATTTCAACCACGGTATATTGGTCCCTTCCCAATTGAACAGGTGTTAGGGCCAGTGACAGTTAAGCTAAAATTGCCTTCACAATTAAAGATTCACCGTGTATTCCATGTATCCCTCCTTAAGCCAGCAGTCTCCCATCTTCGCAAGGGTACCCCTCCCCCTCCAGTGAGAATCAAAGGACAAACTGAATATGAAGTCAAAGAAATCTTAGATTCAAGAAGGATTCGAGGGAAACTATATTATTTGGTGGACTGGAAGGGGTATGGACCTGAAGAGAGATCTTGGGAACCGGCCTTAAACGTGCATGCTTCCCAATTAATTAAACGCTTTCATTTGCAAAATCCTCTCAAACCTAGACCGATAAATCGGTCATTGAGAGGGGGTACTGTCAGGAACCTGGTGAGTGCCCTTACCATAGGGCAGTGTTATCCCAAAAGACATAGAGTAGTAATTAAACCGGCTACTGTAAATTATTGGTTTAATGTTAACCCGGTGAAAAAGACCCTTTCAAGATGGCCGCCGCGTTGCCCGCGAAGCATCAGAGGCTCCGGAAGAGACGTTCTAGTCTTGAAGGCTCTTCGGAATGATGCAGCTCGCGAGCGCGCTCAACTGCGCACTTCAATTTGAACCTGAGGTAGAGAAGTTCGAATTCGAAGCGCGCTTCCTTTCAAGCAATTAGTGGAAGTGGCGCTTATTCCAAGACATAATTTCACAGAGGGAATTATTTCCCATTCAAGTGTTCAGTATTCGAGTGTCCAATTCATATTTGGGACATTACTAATTCGCATTGTGAGAGGCCAGTTGTTGAAGCCTTCCAGGAGTTTCGAGAGTACTAAGCTGGTGAGCCCGAGAACCTTCACAGTCAAGTAAGCCAAGAATTTATCCTGCTACAGCGTTAAGGAGACTGCAACTTTGGAGAAGCGCGTTAGCCACTGTACCCTTCCTTCCTAGCGTTCTTCCCTTTCCTTTCCTTCCACTCTATCCTTCCTTGATCCTTCTTGCGCGTACCTCCCTGAAGCCATTTACCTTCATTAATTCAACGAGAACTGTTCCAGACTTCAGGAAGAGAGACTTATGTGAGACTTCATTCAATTAGACAAATATCCCGAACCTTTTATGAGAAACCTAAGAGATAGGTCAAGCTACCAGTTAGGTAGGAGACGTCCATTTCCCAGTTAATAGAAGAAAGGTAGAAAGTTGGGTTGTGATTCTAATGTAGTGTCTTCCATGTGTGCTAGGAAGCTACGGTTCCAGGCCAGTAGGAACTGAGAGACCTCATTTCAGAAGAGGAGCCTATACTCCAGCCATACCTGGTAGGACAGATAAGAAGTGTTTAGATAAGTAATGAGCAGAACTGTTATGTGTACTTGAATGCTTCTTTCCCCTTATGTGCATTAGAATCCCAGAAGACAGGAAAACAGAAGACAAGGGAATTCAGGTCCAGCTCGAGTGTCTTTCTCTTCTCTGTCCAACTCCCCTTTCCCCCTGCTTAGAGCAGCTGCTTAACGCAGTGTGTTCTGAGAGGAAGGAATTGGGAATAAGCATCTTCTGCCTCTGTGGAGAATCGACGGCCTTGACAAGTAGCTTGTCCATCTCATACGCGGGGTTCAAAGCCGGGCCATACGTCCCATGGTTCACTGCCACCAGCTGGGACGCCCAGTAATACCGTCTGATATCAGGAAGAGCTATGCCACCATCGTACCATGGAAGAGTCAGCTTAGTAAGAGCGATGCGTGGTCTCCCATCCCACACCAGCTGTCGCTGCAGGCTTTCCACCTCCCGAAAATATCGTGCAGGCACCACGTCCAGCGTATTCTGTAGGGCGTACAAAAAACGTGGCAGAGACATCATTTTAAATAAGGCCGCTCTGCCCAGCGGCGATAATGGAAGCCTCCACCACCGGACTACGTCCGCCCGAAGCCGCTGAAGCGGCGGCAGCAGGTTCAGAGAGTAACGATCCGCTGAACTCAGGGAGACGTGAATGCCTAAATATTTAAATCCAGCCTGAGAGATTTGAATCGGACAGCCGCGAGGGAGAAGAGGGGGGTCGCCAACCAACACATATACACAGGACTTAGCCCAATTAATAACAAGCCCAGAATTGCGGCCGAAGGAGGTCAAAACATCGAACATCACCGTCAGTGATTTCCGCGGCGAGGTGAGGTAGAGCAAAATGTCATCCGCGTAGAGTGACACACGGTCTTCAAACGTCGGAGTCCACCGGATACCCGCCATAGAAGGTTCCCACCTCAGCCATGCCGCCAGGGGTTCCAGCGCAAGAGCGAAAAGAAGTGGGGACAAGGGACAACCCTGGCGGGTGCCCCTCCCGAGCACAAAGGGGGCAGACACCCTACCATTCACCACCACCTGCGCCAACGGCTCCACATACAACAATTTCACCCATTTAATGAATCCGGGTCCAAAACCAAACTTGGCCAGTGCTGCCCAAAGATACGACCACTCCAGCGTGTCGAACGCCATCGTGGCGTCCAAGGACGCCAAAACGGTGGGCTCCTGGATACAGTCGACTTTTGCGAGAACGCCATGTAGGCGCCGCAGGTTCAGCGCGGTGTTGCGATGCGGAATAAAACCAGACTGATCCGGATGAACCAGGTCACCAATTACAGTAATCAGTCGATTTGCCAGGACCTTCGCAAGAATTTTTGGTTCGGCATTCAGGAGTGAGATAGGCCTATACGATGCACAGCCGTCTCGCGGCTTCCCCTCTTTGTGGAGAACCACAATCGTTGCAAGCCGTTGGTCCAGCGACAGGGAGCCCACCTTAAGCGATGCATTAAACATCGCCCGGAGATGAGGCGCCAGCGTCTCAGGACGAAGCTTGTATAACTCGATCGGCAGACCATTCGGGCCCAAAGCCTTTCCGGAGCGGAGTGCGCGAATCGCCAGTGCTATCTCATCGTTCGTCAATGCCGCGTCCATCAAATCTCTGTCGGAGACGGAGAGGCATGGCAACATGATATCTCGTAACAATTGGCGAGAGTCGTCCTCCGGCCTATCCGAAACCGACGTATAGACGTCACGCAGATGATCTGCAAAGCAAGTAACTATCTCTCCGGGATCCGTGACACGCACACCGTCAGCACGCACAATCACCGGAACCACTCGATTCACTCTTTCGCTTTTTTCCAGCCACGCAATCAGTTTTCCAGCCTTGTCACCCACATCATACAAGCGCCCCTGCTGTTCCCGACTAGCGAGCTTCGCAGCATTCGTAACCAGCGCTCTATAGTCCGACTGTTTAAGGCTAAGGGCATGAAGTTTCTCCCTCGTGACTCCCCGCCCAAGATCCCCTTCCATACTAGTTATGTCCGATTCTAGGCGCGCTACCTCTTCGTTTTTACGCTTTTTAGCAAGGGAGATCAGGGATAGCGCCTGCCCACGGATCACCACCTTAAAGGCCTCCCACAATGTCAGGGCTGACGTGACGGAACCCTGGTTTTCCGTGAAAAACCGGTCTAGGGACTTCACCAATTGGGCATGAACTGTGGGGTCACGGAGATACCAGGGGTTAATCGGTGCCACCCTCCCCCAGCCCCCAAGGCAATATCCAAACGGAGCAGTACCGGGGAATGATCCGAGATGCCACGAGCAAGATGTTTAACTTCTCCAATCATTGGGGCTTGGGCGGCCGGCATCAGTACATAATCCAATCTAGACAGGGAGCCATGGGCCCCAGAGTGAAACGTAAACTGAGCCAACCCCGGGTGCATCGTTCGCCAACAGTCAACCAGTCCCATAGTGTCAATAAAACCACCTAACCAAGAATGCGCCCCAGGGAGGTCTCTGGGCGGGTGACGATCCTCTCTACCAGACACAACAGAGTTAAAATCCCCACCAACCAGCAACAGGCCCTCAGGGAGCCCAAGCAGTAGGCTTCCCAAATCCGGGAAGGTGGTAGTCAGCAACCCAGGGGGGACGTAAACAGAAACCAAAACTAAAGTTCTACCCTCCCACCGGCCAACCAGCACTACGTAACGCCCCCGGTCATCGTGCTTCACCTCATCAATTTCCAGCGGGAGAGAGGCTCGGACCAGAATGCCTACCCCTCTGGACCCAGTAGTAAAGCCGGAATGGGCCACCAAACGGTACCCCCGTCTATTCAAAGCCTGACAGGAGTTGCCCACCAAATGCGTCTCTTGCAAGAAGACGATATCAGGAGAGAGACGTTTCAAATATTGTAGCACCACCCCTCGCTTCACACGATCCCCCAAACCATTGACATTCCTTGTTAAGATATGCAACCCCCTACCCCCATCCCAACCACAGCGATCACCCCACCCCCCACGAGAGCCAAAAACAGAACATCGATCACCTGGTATAAAACTAACCTGAAACAACAACAACTCCCCCACCACCACCCCCCCAACTCCCGTGACACACCCCCCACCCTGCACCCCTGCACTAGAACATCTAGCCACCCCAACTCGCAGTGTGCCTGTCGCCCCGACATAACCCTAGTCTACGAAAAGAAAGAAAACTCCCCCGGAGGAGGAAGAGTCTCACCAGATACCCCGCAGCCCCCCAACACAGAAGGAAGGGCAATGCAGTCCCATGTACTAGGTCACCCCCGACCAGAGTCTGAGTTCAACACACGATTAACCAGGAACAATAGTTCAGTAGTTCACGGGTGCTCCGCCGAGCCGCCCCCGTCGTCCTCGGTCCGCTCATCTCCCCCGCGCCGACGGTGCAATGTATCAATCCATTCCTCCACCGCATCAGGCCGGTCGAAGAAGTGGGTTCGGTCCTCCAATTCAACACGAAGCTTAGCCGGGAAAAGCATGGCGTACTTCAGGCCCATGTCTCTTAAACGCCGTTTCACAGTCAGAAACCCCATGCGCTGTTTTTGGACTGTCTGAGTAAAATCAGGATAAAAGCTAACATCCACGTTCTCATACTTCAGCGGGCCATTGACACGGGAAGTCTGTAGGATGGCGTCGCGGTCCCTAAAGTTAAAGATCCTGGCGATGATGGGACGTGGTGGGGCCCCCGGCTTCGGTCGACCCCCCGGGACTCTGTGGGCCCGCTCCACCATGAAGTATTTGCTGAGGCCCTTCGGCACGAGGTGGTTCAGGATCAATTCCTCCACAAAAAGATCCACCGACCCCTCCTCCGACCTCTCAGGCACACCTACAATGCGCACGTTGTTTCGTCGTGCCCGACCTTCAAAATCCTCCAACCGCTTGACCGAGAGGTCTGTGAGGGCCCTCAGACTGTGTAGCTCCGTCTGCATGTCAGTAACATCTTTCGTGAGGCCCGAGGTCGTGAGAGCAAGTGAATTGACCCTGTCGCTGGTTTTCGAAAGGTCCGCTCTGAGTAGGTTGACATCAATTGACACGGTGTCCAGCTTGTGGGCCAGAGAGTCAAACCGCTGGCCAACCGATTCCTTCATGGCGTCGATGGCACCCATGACATCGTTGAGTGTCAGCTCCGCCGAGGATGACGGTCCCTCTCGAGCCACCTCTGCGGGCCCACTCGGACCAGGAGACCCCTTCTGGTGGGCATACCGATCCATGTTATTCGTTTGTGCATAGCCACCTCTCCGGGTAGCCTTGGGCCTTAGCTTGTCCCCGTCTAGTCGGGCCGCCATTCTACGGCAGGGGAAACCCACCACCGGATGCCCGTATATTGCAGTGGTTCCCTGGGGGGGGGCACTCCGCAGTCAGTGGTAGACAGCTCCCACCACCGATCGCACCCGCCGGCCTCCGGGCTGCTCAGTTGTGTAGCCTTCACCGGCACCCGCCCTCCGCGTCACTGAGGAGAGTCAAAAGTGAAAGTGAAACCCGGGGTGCACGGGTCAGCCCGATGCTCCGGATCCGTTGTTGTTCAATTGGGACACGGGGAAGATGCCAACCCGAGCCTGGGGCAGCGTCGCGGAGCAGGCCCCTCTCCCAAAGACCGAAAAAGTAAACTTCCCAAAGTCCGATTTGAATTTTGAGAACAGGGGTGTCCTCAGCGTAGGTTCACCCGTAGTATTCCTTCAAAAGATCAGGATGAAATCCAGGATAATCGTGGGAGGCTGCATGAGTCTCGGGAGCTCTGTGCCTACGCGTCCATCATGGTTGCGCGCTAGGCTCCTCCCCCAACTTTATCAAATTTTGAAGGAATTTACAACTCCTAGCAATCAGTCGTCAATCCCTGATTCTCAACATTGGGCTGATTCTCTTTCCAAAATGTTTGAGGAAAGAACTTTAGCCATTCATCACTCCCTCTTATCACAATATAACAGCATTCATTCTGAAGATGTGCCTTGCACGTCCTCTGACCCTCCCCATATTTTGAATGGATTTGTCAAATGCAACATCAAGTCAGAGACAATTGTCATGCAGAAGATAAAATCTGGCTCTCCCACCGACCCTGTACCTCCAAAACTTTTCTCCATTATTGCTCCAGCATTATTGGAAAGCTTAACCGGTCTATTTAATAAGTCGCTCTCAGATGCGGATTTTCCTACAATGTGGAAAGCAGCCAGAGTGAGACCGATTTTAAAGAAACCGACGGCCGACCCAAAACTTCTTCTAAACTATCGTTCAATCTCTCTACATCCCTACTTTGGGAAAATGTTGGAATCCCTCATTAACCAACAGCTTGTGGACCACCTTGAGAGCCACGGACTCTTAGACCCTTCACAGTCCGGTTTCAGGACGGCGCACAGTACAGAGACAGCATTGGTCGAAGTTACTGATAACATCAGACTGGCCTTAGATAAATATAAGTCAGTCATCCTCGTCCTGCTCGACCTGTCCGCTGCCTTCGACACCATCTCCCACAGCATTTTAGAACGTCGACTCTGGGAGATAGGTGTCAGAGGAAATGCCCTAAAATGGTTCAAAAGCTACCTATCTGACCGTGTAACAACTGTCCAGATGGGTAATAGCATTTCATGCGAGAGACCTGTTGAGATGGGAGTGCCACAGGGCTCTATCTTGAGCCCCACACTTTTTAATCTGTACATGACTCCACTGGCTAAGGTGATCAGAGCCTATGGATTTGATGTCATATCTTATGCAGATGACTCGCAGATCCTGATCACATTAGGCCCAGACCCTACTGAAACCAAACAGCGTTTCAAAAATTGTATGTCTCACATTGACAGGTGGATGAGATCCAACCACCTACAATTGAATGGTGGAAAGTCAGAGCTCATGCTCTTTGGTAAGGCTCTGGAACATTGGGCACACGACTGGTGGGCATCTAATTTAGGCCCCTGCCTAACGCCCAAGGAAATGGTTCGTAACCTTGGTTTTTACATAGCAATCAATTGTCCATGAAAAGCCAAATAAATCATGTAATCGGCACCTGTTTTGGTGTAATGCGCAGTCTGCGGAAGGTTTTCAAATGGATCCCTATTGAGGCAAGGAAACCATTAATCCAGGGATTAATTATAAACAGAATGGACAACGGAAATGCCATATTGCTCTCAATAAATGAAAACCTTCTAAACAGGCTCCAAATTTTGCAGAACACCGCTGCTAGGCTAGTCCTAGATCTTCCGCACAGATCTTCCTCTGCCCCGTGTTTAAGAGCTCTACACTGGCTTCCGGTGAAAAAACGAATTCTTTTAAAAACCCTTTGCTTGACACATAAACACTTGTACGGAAACGGCCCGAGATACTGGTCAAAAAAACTATGTTGGTATCAGCCACAAAGAATGCTCAGATCCAGTAATGATTCACTGCTTACTCCCCTCAGAATCCATACCGTGAGACAAGGTGATAGATCTTTCTCCTATCTCGCACCGGCATCCTGGAACAAAATGCCCTCACACTTACGCACCATCCCCGATCATGGCTGCTTTTGCAGGAAGTTGAAGTCATGGCTATTCGATAACTAAGCCAGCATTCTTTCAGAGCTGTCTGCAAGCGCCATGAGACTCTTGGAGTGATGTGTGCGCTATACAAACGTCCCTGACTTGACTTGAAAGGAATCCTGGTTGGCAATATTCACTAAAACAACTAAAGCACATACATGCAGTCCATGTTTAAAGAATTGCTCAGATATAATTATCTTCTTATTTCAGAGTTGTAGTATGTGGTTAAAGACGCTTTATTCTCTGCAGAGACATTTGGTGATTTGGTGGAAGTACATTCTTCAGTAGAAATAGGCAGCCGACACGTGTTTCGCCCTAAGACTTCCTCAAGGCTGCAGAATGATATTAATAAATACTTATGTAGATATGTACAAATGGCAAGGGACACATATATAGGATTAGTATGGTGTCTGTCTCCAGAAGGTAGTCTCAATCTCACCATAGTGTGTAAAGCGTGCCAGGATGGGAGGTAGGGCTTTCAGCACGACGGCAGCTCGTCTGTGGAATCAGATGCCTCTAGAACTGCGCCAGGCTAAAACATTGCTGGGCTTTAGGAGGATTTTAAAGACCTGGCTCTTTCGTCAGGAATAGTATGGCACCAACCCTGACTCCTGGCTAGCAGTCTCTATATTGTCCCTTGTTGTTGTGTCTCAGAGCGCCAGGATACCCGTTGGGTGGCAGACTCGCGCGTTACAAGAATTTATACAATACAATACAATACAATAGTTGAAGAGGCTAGAGTTCAAGAGAAAATTGCATACAGAGAAGAATTGAGATGAGAAAATTAAAACTACAGAAAAAGAGAAAGGGGTTCCGGAAGTTATGATAGTATCAGCTAGTAGAGACTGTGATATAAACAGACACTTCTATAAGTTGAGAACACTACAAACACCCCTTTCACGGTCACAGATCCTGTAGGACGTGGGCAGCTATCCAAATCTAGACACAGACAGTGGCTTGAGAACCAAATCTACCATTACACTCTGTCTTTCCTCAGATAATCTCATAGATGTCTTCTTAAGGGAAACAACCGAGAAACTATACAGATTAGAGGACAAATACTGTATGCTGCTTAATTATTAACTGCAGGTTTCGGATCTTACTGCTTTAGACAGTTTACAAATATTACCGTGCCTGTGTCCAATTCGTAACAATATGAAAGGTTTGAAGCGTCATGCAAGTTTCCGCAGTGTCTTGTTTAGGGTTAGCAACTTTCTTAGACAAATATTGGCAAAGCTAATAGGTCTTGCTTGTGGGAGCTATTGGCTTTGCCAATGCCTTTTGGCGTAGTTGTGCAACAAAAATAAAGGAAAAAAGGTGTGCTACGGCGGCCACAGTGGCTGTGAAACTTTGTAGGGGTGTGCATGTGTGATGTGCTAGTAAGCGCATGTGTACAAGCAAAGCTACATAAACTGTCACAGGGAGAATTGCAGGTGCAAGAAAGCAACACGGATTTAAGCAAGAAGAAAAAAGTAGTTCCCTAAAAGTGAGCAGTGAAAGGATAGAAACCAGCCAATCAAATAGATGATAAACAGGCAATGATGGTACAGGATATAGACCAACACAGGATGGACAATCTGGGACATGGAAAGCCACTCAATAAGAAACAAGCAAATGAGAGTGACAAAACCAACTAATGGTAAGCAATGTAAGCCCCTTTAAGTAATTGGTAAGCTAACAATAGGTCTATTGTAACCAGACAGTTTGCATCTGGTAGGCTCTGTAGAGAGCCAACTGGGCACTCTATTACATTGTTGCACTTTGGCACATTACATGCACCCCTCGGGTGGGCTCGACAGTATCACATTCATGATACTGATTCTCTGGCGAGTCATGTAGGAACCTCATTTCCCCCTCAACTTGACCCATAATTCAAAATTAAATCTTTTCCTTCTGTATACGATGTTCAATTGACCTAATCTATGTTATTATTACTACTATATTTTTTTATGAATCCTTCAAATCTCTCACTCATTTGCCTTAAAAAAAACATGTCCCTCTTAAAAGGCGGTCAATTCCCATATCAGATGTCTCATCTACTCATCACAAATATCAAATTCTGAAAAAATGAGTCACTCCGCTCAATAATTTGATCTTCCATTTGAAGATGTCTATAATAATAATAAAAATTAACTGTCACTAAATTGTTTTAGCATCCTTGATTTAATCTAGTATCTCAACCAAAATAAAGTATTGTACCAGTTATTAATTCACCTCACTTATGAATACAAATCGAACTGTCTTGAGTGCCTTGCTCCAGTATCTTTAACCCCCTTGATAAGGGTATCTAGAGTAAAAAACAAATAAACTGATTGAAAAATTACCCAAGACAATGTCTTCCATATAACCTGAACCCAATCCTCAGTGCTTACCTTGCTTTCAAAATTATACATCCTCATCCGACCGCTAAAGTTAATAGTCTGCCTCCATCTTGTTCACTCCTTAAATACCTTACCAAAGTCCCACATATTCTAAACCATGCAGACCAATCATATGAACATGACACCCAGGTGTATCGCAGTCTTTTTCCCGATCTATTGTCACATATAATCTAGAGCAGTACTTTAGGATATTCAGACCTGGATGACTGCGAACTGTTGCCAACAAAAAAGCTCCAAAATAGAAATTGTCATCTTTGGTTCTAAAGGAAGGTGTTCACTAGCCTCCCTTAACTGCTCCCCTCCCTAATATGTTTGGTCTAGATCTGTAACCAACAGAGAAAGTTAAGAACCTAGATGTGGTGTAAGATGCTTGGGTTAACAATGTAGTTTTATCAGCTCATACATATTCCCCCACTCCTTTTTTAAAAACATTTTTGTGTCCTCATTCTGCCAATTCACTTGTTGGTAATACTTCCTTCCCATTGCTGGTGAACCAGCCAAGGATGGAGTCGTTCCACCCAAGAATACGAAGCTGTTTCCACTTCCCCCCTTCACTGGTGTGCCCGTAGCAAAGAAGGGAACAGGACCGACAGCAATTCATTGGCTTAATCATTGGACCCCAGGTTTTTTAATCCAGTCCACCAACTGGGCCCATACTTTTTTTCGACTACTGGGATCACATGCTATGTCCTGTTGACTTATAGATATAATATTCTTTTTACACTCAAAAAAAGGAGGTGGAGCACCTGATTTCCATGATCTACAAGTGTCCCGTCTCCCCAATAAGATCACATAAAAAATTAATCTTGCAACCGGCTTGTTAATACAGGTGGCACTATCTTGACATATTCCAAAGATTACAAGTGGAGGTCTTACCCTCACCTGTAAGCCTGTGACTTCAATTAAGAATTTACAAACTTCAATCCAAAAATTCATAAACTCTGGGCATGTTAAAAACATATGAAGGTCGTCTGCTGAGGGATCCCTACATCTTGGACATGAATAGTGTGTTCCTGAAAATGTTGCTAGTTTTGCTGGGGACCAATACACACTGCAGACAGTAAAAAGGTATTTACGTTTAAGAAAGGCAGGTTTAACTATCTCCTGAAGCATTGCAAATGAACCCAACCAAACCTTGCTCAAATTTAAGTTTACCCAGTCATCTCTCCAAAGCTTTTGACTGTCTTTATCCAGTTCATCTTCTGAGTCTACCAAAATAAGATACCACAAGGCAACCTCCTCCTTAATGGTACCAATTTGTGTTGCTTGATCCAACCAGGAATCATCTTCCTCCTCATCCCTGTCTTGACTCTCCCACCACGAGGAGAGTCGATAATACTTGAATCTAGTTAGTTGACCCCCTGTACATAAACTCAAAGTTTCCCAGCCAACTAACTCAGTTCCCAACTTCAAATCTCCCCATCGGGAGATTCCCGCATTCTTCAATGGTAGGCAGAGCGAGTCTTTTAAGTACTCCGGGGTTCCTGGTGATTCCCATATCGGGACCCTAGATGAGTAGTGAGATATTCCTAGTTTTTTCCAGATAAAGACCCATGCTTTCAATGCCTCCAACAAAATCTTCCATCCCACTTTCTTAAAAAACTTCAGGTCCCCAAACTTAAATAGAAATTGATCTTGCCCCTCCCTCAGCTCACTAAGCATTACCCCAAAGAGAATTCCTATTGCTGAGCCATCAGCTTTATTTAAAAGTATCCGACAATTCTTAAAATAAAAAGTATGCCCATATATCATCAAATCAGGAAGCACCAACCCCCCCTTCTCCAACCTCCTCCTTAATCTTTTCCAAGATATACGGGAACCCTTCAAAGCCCAAATGAAACTGCCTATCTTTCCCTGTAGTTTAGCAATCTCTCCTCTATCACATAATAGGGGTATAGAATTAAAAAGGAAGGTGACTTTTGGCAGAATAATCATTTTAATAAGGTCAACCCTACCATATAAGTTATGGGGAAGGTTTACCTAACCAGCAATCTCCCTACCTCCTGGCTAATCTTCCTCCAGTTAACAGTTGTCACTTACGCTAATTTCTGTATAATTATGATACCAAGGTAACGCATAGACAATTTTGCCCCCAGAGTTTGTTTTGGCTGATTCCATTCCATAATGTCTGTCTTATCTCTGTTTACCTTATACCCTGATATCTTTCCTAAGGATTCTGTTTTGGCCATTAAAGTAGAGACAGCCCTCTCGGGGTTCAAGGTATACAGTATAAGATCATCAGCGTATTAGGCTAATTTTACCTCCAGGTTTCCATATCTAAACGGAACAATGGAATCGTCCTTTCTAATCCAAGCTGCTAATGGTTTAATATAAAGATTTAATAAAAGCGGGGACAGGGGACACCCCTGTCTTGTTCCCCGCGTTATACTGAACCAATCCGTTAACTCCCCATTTACTAGAACCCTTGCTCTTGGTGAACGATATAAGAGTTGGACAGCCTTTATTATACTATTGGGAAATCCAAAAGTCTTTAGGGCCTCCCAAAGATAGGGCCAGTGAACTTGGTCAAAGGCCTTGGGGGTGTCCACTGCCACAGCTGTTCCTGGTAGATTATACGTTTCTGCAAAACCCACTACCTCGAACATTACGAAAGTTAACTAATTGAGCTGTGTCCCGGGAATAAAGTCTCTCTGATCTCTATGTAGGACGCGTTTTATAGTCTTAGCCACCCTAGCAGCCAATATCCCTAAGAAAACCTTGTAATCTGTAGTCAACAGCGATATTGGCCTAAAAGAATATGCCGCGAGAGCATCTTTGTTGGGTTTCAAGATTAGGGTTACCGTTGTTTCAGCCCAGGACAGCGGGGGATCTACCCCTTCCATCAATATAACGTTAAAAAGCTCTTTCAAAACTGGTACTATGCTATCTAGGAGACTAAGGTAAATCTCAATTGGAAGGCCATCCGGCCCAGCCGCCTTCCCTCTAGCCATCTTTCTCAACTGTGCTCGGACCTCCTCCTCTGTTATCTCAGATGTTAACGTCACCTTCTGATCTTCACTTAAGTTCGGGAGTTCAATATTCTTAAAAAAAAACCTCTATATTCTTCCTCCCAGGAGAGCTATCCTCTTTATACAATTGACTCATGTGTCTACAAACTTCCAAACCAATTTTTATGTTGGTATCTACTATGTCTCCTGTTGTACTCTCTCTTAAACTAGTTATTTGATCACAGGCTTTATCTAGCTTCCCAGGCAAGGAGGGAGCCGCTCTTCTCCCCATATGAAATGTTTTGTAATTTGCTGACCTTCCATCTATCAGATAACGTCTTATCAAGGGTCCCTTGATATTCTGCTTGCAACTGTTCTAATTCTTTAGTTAGCAAGGCCACCTTACTAAAACACTCCAGTTATGCCTTTTGAAGCTCCTGCTCTTTACTTTTAATGTCTTTTAAAAGTTTTTCCGCTTGCTGATCATACTAAGTCTTTTACCCACCATTATAGAGGTACCTATAGCTCATAAGAAAGTCTTAAAAGAGTCCCAAATTGTTTGCATTTTTGCTGACCCTATTTTAACTAAGACCGAGACCTTTAATGTTGGAAACTTCGGCATTTTCAGACACACCCAAAAGGCAGACATTATTCCTTCTGGACAGCAACTCAAGTCTTTCCAAATCTTCTAGTAAGATCTTGTTTTCTTCTTTGAGTCCCACTATTTCTCTGGAATTTGCTGCAGTGGCCGCACCCAGCGTCTTCACCTCCTCCTCCAAAACCACAGTATGTAAGGCAATTCCAACCATCTTATGTTCAAGTATCCCACATTTTTCTTGAATATCCTTCTGATTGTGTTCAGAGGTCTCAAACTTGACCAGGATATCTTGCCTCAGACTATATAATAAGTCTGTCACCTGGGTCCCTGAAGAAGATCCCTCCTGTGAACTGTGATTGAACCTGGGGCTCTCATCATTGCTCAGGGACGCTTCGTTGCCTTTTTTATTTTCAACCACCCCCCCTTTTGAGTTGGTCATGCCGTAGACGTGGGAGTGCTAGGGGTGCTGGATGTACTATCTTCTTGATTCTCTACTAAAGGGGAAAAGCGATTCTCCAACCTCAATGGTTTGCTCTGATTCAGCTGTGCCGTCGTGCTCTCTTTCACACTCCCTGTACTCCCAGTATCTCCCTCTATGTGGTTAAAGACGCTTTATTCTCTGCAGAGACATTTGGTAATTCGGTGGAAGTACATTCTTCAGTAGAGATAGGCAGCCGACACGTGTTTCGCCCTAAGACTTCCTCAAGGCTGCAGAATGATATTAATAAATACTTATGTAGATATGTACAAATGGCAAGGGACACATATATAGGATTAGTATGGTGTCTGTCTCCAGAAGGTAGTCTCAATCTCACCATAGTGTGTAATAGTTGAAGAGGCTAGAGTTCAAGAGAAAATTGCATATAGAGCAGAATTGAGATGAGAAAATTAAAATACAGAAATTGTTTAAAGAGAAAGGGGTTCCAGAGGTTATGATAGTATCAGCTAGTAGAGACTGTGATATGACAATCAAAGACTTATGAAATAAACAGACACTTGAGAACACTACAAACACCACCCTTTCACGGTCACAGATCCTGTAGGACGTGGGCAGCAATCCAAATCTAGACACAGACTTTGGTTTGAAAACCAAATCTACCATTACATTCTGTCTTTCCTCAGATAATCTCATAGATGTCTTCTTAAGGGAAACAACCGAGAAACTATACAGATTAGAGAACGAATACTGTATGCTGTTTAATTATTAACTGCAGGTTTTGGATCTTACTGCTTTAGACAGTTTACAAACATTACCGTGCCTGTGTCCAATTTGTAACAATATGAAAGTTTTGAAGCGTCATGCAAGTATCTTGTTTAGGGTTAGCAACTTTCTTAGACAAATATTTGCAAAGCTAATAGGTCTTGCCCGTGGGAGCTATTGGCTTTGCCAATGCCTTTTGGCGTAGTTGTGCAACAAAAATAAATGAATAAAGCTACGGCGGGCACAGTGGCTGTGAAACTTTGTAGGGGTGTGCATGTGTGATGTGCTAGTGAGCGTATGTGTCATTATACAAGCAAACCTACATAAACTGTCCGGGGAGAATTGCATGTGCAAGAAAGCAATACGGATTTAAGCAAGAAGAATAAAGTAAATCCCTAAAAGTGAGCAGTGGAAGGATAGAAACGAGCCAGTCAAAGAGACGATAAACAGGCAATGATGGTACAGGATATAGACCAACACAGGATGGACAATCTGGAACATGGAAAGCCATCCAATAAGAAACAAGCAAATGAGAGTGACAAAACCAACTAATGGTAAGCAATGTAAGCCCCTTTAAGTAATTGGTAAGCTAACAATAGGTCTATTGTAACCAGACAGTTTGCATCTGGTAGGCTCTGTAGAGAGCCACCCGGGCACTCTATTACATTGTTGCACTTTGGCACATTACATGCACCCCTCGGGTGGGCTCGACCCGAGGGGATAAATAAACGTCCGGAGACCGCTCGGGGTCTTCCGGCCAAGAGAGTGCAAGCAGTAGTCTCACGTGCTTTTATTCCAGCGCTGCTGCGGCCTAGATGTTACCAGGCCCCGCCGCACCCCACATGTGCCAGCCTACCTGGTCGGCTCTTTCCGGGAGCGTGCGGTGCCCACCCGCGTGGTCCTGCTCCCTCTGCTGTTTGCTGCTGAGAGTGTCCTGCGAGGAGCTTGCGGGGTCCACCCGCTTCGCTCCGGTCTGCCCGGCATCTGCTGCTCCCGACGGCCCGTCCATCTGCGGCCTCGGTCGAAGTAGCGTCTGCCCGCATCGGACCACCGTGGCCTGTGCCCACCCACGCGTCTCCCTGCCCAACGGGCGTGCGTTCAGCCGGCGGCGCTGGCTGAGGCCTGCGACAACTTGGGTAAGTGCCTGCTGCACGAGTGCTCCGGACGCCTCGCTGTGACCTGGCCGCCCTGCATGCCCCTCCTCCACGGAGCTGCTGATCATCATGCCGGCTCCTGCCCACCTTGCGCTCCAGCACCGCGTATGAGCCCACCGGCCTGCTACTGCTCTACACGCCCGCTCCAGACGGCGAGACCCCGTGCGTGGGCTGCCCCTTCCACTGCCTGCATCGGTTACCGCGCGCTTTCCACAACCTGCGCACACCCCCTGGATCCTTGACTGGGGGCTGCCTGATGCGTGTACATCGCAGAGTGAACACTAGCTTTCCAGGGGCAAAAGGAAAGGGGACACCTGTGCAAAGACAAATATTCTAAAAGAAGACACATGAGTGAAGGTGCTGCCAGTTTAGTAGCTCAAAGGGCACACACATCCAACAGACGTCAGTGCAGCACATCTACAGGAAGAGTGAAGGGGAGGACAGCTGCAGGCACTGGGGAGCTGGACAATAGAAAGAAGAAAAAAAACCACTTGGGATAAGGCCACACAAGCCTGCAGACATTCACGTCTCTCTCTCTCTCACGCATAGCAGCGCAAGAGGATCACCGGCCCGCCCTGAATGCACGCGGAGCCACCAGACGGCCTGCGAATCCGGAACACGTGTTAACAAACACGCCCCAGCGCTAGTAGTCAGAGCGCAGACCACGCCCCTGCAACGACGTCCACAATGAGCGACCAACAGGCGCCTGCGGCTGACGCAATCTGGGCAGGGGTGCCAATCCGCCTCTCCCAGGGCACACTCACACTGCAGTCGCTCCTCTGCCCCCCTTCAGTGAAGCCTCAGACCCTGCCACTGCCGCGCCGAGATGTAAAGCGTGGGTTGGACGGCTCAACCATTACTTCAAGGGGACGTGAGAAACCGACGGCACTGTTAAACGCTCACACCTCATCTACTATGGAGGTGCGGAGATATATGACCTCTGAGATGCTCCCCAACACGGGCAATGACGACGACTATGACGCGGCGGTCGCTGCACTCAACAGGCACTTCGACCCGCAACTCAACCCCGATTTTGAGAAGTTCAAGTTCAAAAGGGCATGGAAGTTGGACTCAGAGTCATTCGACATGTTCTACGCACGGCTGCGCAGGCTGGCCAGCACGTGCACATTCATGGTTCAGAGGGAAGAGATAAGAGACCAGATCATCCTGGGATGTCATTCCAAACTCCTGAGGAAGCTGATCCTTCGGCAACCCGGAATCTCGCTGGACGAGATCTTGGTCCTAGCTCGCTCCCACAAACTGTCGGACATCCGAGCGCAGTAGATGGAGGCCGCTCTGCAGACGCCGGTCGCCACATCGTCCGCATCCAGACATCCGCCGAACAAAGAAGAACAAGTCGAAGCCATCTAATGACGCCCCTTGGCGGCTCGCCAATCACCCAGACCGCAACCACCACCAGGGGAACCGTGTGGATACTGCTGGGAGGACCACCTCGCGAAGGCTGTATGCGGGGCAAAAGGAAAGACATGCTCCCGGTGCGGAAAGCTAAACCACTATGCCAAATTATGCCGCGGTAGGCGTTTCAGACAAATGTCGTCAAGGTCTAGGAGCATGGCACAACGTGTCTGCCAAATCTCTCTTGACGATCCGCCAACGGTCGCGGACCATCAGGAGCAGGGGCGATGGCCCATGTACGAAGATGAAGATGACGAGGTGTTTGTGGTGTCGTACATTGGCAGAACAGATCGTCGCCGAAGACCCCCTCCCATGTGCTTGGTCGCCATAGAAGGCACAGAAGTACAAGCCCTCATCGGCACCGGAGCATCTGTCAATGTGATGGACTCAACATAATACGACCACCTGTCACCTCCTCCCCCGCTAACACCCTCTACAGCCCGAATATACGCATATGGAGGGACTGACCCGATTCCTCTCCGTGGGGTCATGGAAGCCAAAGTCATGAGCGGGAACAACTCAACGGAAACCCGGTTCTACATCATAGAGGGACGTAAAGGGACCCTGCTGAGCTGCTACACGGCAGAGGATCTAGGACTCGTATTCTTCGCGAATCAGGTCCATGACTCACGCTCTGAAGCAATACTGCAGGAGTTCCCGGCTCTCTTTGAAGGACTAGGAAAGCTCAAAGGCAAAAGGTTTAAACTCCACATCGACCCCTTGGTCAGACCAGTAGCCCTCAGACACCGGAGAGTGCCATTCAACCTTCACCCGCAGGTGGAGGAAGAACTAAAGAGACTTGAAGAACTAGATGTAATCGAGAAGGTTTCTGGCCCAACCCCCTGGGTTTCTCCACTGGTCGTGGCACCTAAACTGAAACAACCCGCAGCCAACCGGCTCTGCTTCGATATGAGGCTGCCAAATACCACCGTGAAGAGAGAACGCCATATCACGCCCACGATGGACAACATAGTGGCCGATTTGAATGGAGCCAAGTGGTTCTCCAAGTTAGATCTCAACGCTGTCTACCATCAGCTGGAACTGGAGCCGGATAGCCGGTATATCACAACCTTTTCGACGCACATTGGACTCCGAAGATATAAACGGCTCAGTTTTGGGGTGTCGTCGGCAGCCGAAGTCTTTCAAAACGCCATCTGAGAAGCGCTGTCCGGGTTGCAGGGAATATTCAACCTGAGTGATGATATCTTGGTATTTTCGAGCACGCTGGAAGACCATCACCTTCACCTCCGAGCTGCTCTGCAGAGACTCACAGACTGTGGCCTGACCCTGCACAAGTCCAAATGCTCATTCTATCAAGAGACAGTCGACTTCTTTGGGTACACCTTCACCCGGGATGGATTGCTTGTAGACCCCAAGAAAGCCGCTGCCATCCGTGCTGCCAGCACGCAGAAGAATCCAACGGAGGTGAGGAGTTTCCTTGGCATGGCCACGTACTGTGGGCGGTTCATTCCGAACCATGCTGCCATATAAGAACCACTTCGGACCCTCACACATCAGGATCACAGATGGGAGTGGATGGTGGCTGCCAACAAGGCGTTCAATGACATTAAGGCGGGAGTACTTGACAAGAGGGTGATGGCCTACTTCCATCCACAGCGTCGCACGGAGCTAGTTGTCGACGCAAGTCCGGTAGGCCTATGGGCGGTCCTCCTGCAAGAACATGGTCAGGAGATTTGGAAGCCAGTTACCGATGCAAGTAAGGCCCTCACAGACACGGAGACCAGGTACGCTCAAATAGAAAGGGAGGCGTTGGCCATCAAATGGGCCTGCCAGCACTTCCATCTGTATCTGTTTGGCCAGGAGTTTCACATTGTGACCGACCACAAACCGCTGCTCCCGCTGTTCGCAGGCTCATCTCGGCTGGCGCCCCCGAGGATAGAACGGTGGACGGTGCAGCTGCAGTGTGCTTGGAACCGTGTGAGATGGTGCTCTGGCATGAGCTGAGCCTGTCTGCGGCTTTCGGGATCCATCCCTTTAGCCGTTTCCATGATAGTGCCATACCATATACTTTTAAGTGCCTTATAATCCTCGCGGTTAGGGTAACTTTGGCTTGGCATTATCTAAACATGTCATGTAAGGTGTCATACGCTTTGGAATACTACCCCCTCGCCAGTTTTGGTGACGGGGGTAGCATTCCACTCCTCTAGAGGGAGAAGACATGTTAGTAGCTGTAACCCCGGTTAAAGTTAAACGAAGCCTCAGCTCCACAAAATGGATGCTGCCACTGAGACACAAGTCTGCCCTCCCGCTGCTGGGAGTCCTTCCAGTGAGGGAGGCTTGGACAAAGGGTTTCCTCTCCGGGGAGGTGCCAGCACCACCCCAGACAGGATTTTGTGTATCCAGATAGGCATGGCTGAAAGGAAGGTGACATGCCTGGGGCACCCCGGTGCTCCTGCGCAGATGTCGGCTCAAACCAGTTCCTGGGGCACTCCAGCCCCAGTTCTGGCACGAGACGGGACAAAGGATAGGGGGTGTTACCACCCCCTTTCCTGGTCCCACCCATGGGCAGGACCTAGTCGCGAGCCTGCCCCTTTTCCCTGAATAAAGGTAGGAGCAGGCCCCCTTCCAAATTAGATACCTCTTGACAACTTTCCCCGAAAGAAACTCTTGACCTTCACACGAAGAATCTCCCTTGTGGCTAAGGAGTAGCCACCCCGTGAAAATGGGCACCAACTACCAGCGACCTTGCGGTTCACTTTGCTGTCCATCTTCGGATCAAGACTCCAGAGCCCGACAGGACCCGGACTTTCAGATCTCTCTAGCTTTTACCTACGACCACAGCACAGCTGGGCTCCGTGGGTACGACGAGTCCCGTGGGACCGGACATCCTGAAGAAACCTGCACTTCGCTGAGAAGCCAACCTCCGAGGGATCCTCGAGGAAGAAGCTTGGGGTCCGAGAAGCCCCACTCCTGA
Source organism: Triturus cristatus (assembly GCF_964204655.1). Classification (NCBI taxonomy): domain Eukaryota; kingdom Metazoa; phylum Chordata; class Amphibia; order Caudata; family Salamandridae; genus Triturus; species Triturus cristatus. The sequence continues at coordinate 640,466,377 of NC_140592.1, forward strand.
GCAGCACCTGCACTGAAGATCCGCCCTCCAGCTTCCACGAAATCTGCGTGGGGCCCGTCTGCTTTGTTGCTGCTCCACGCGTTGTCTGTCCACTTGCCGGCTGGCTGTGGGCTCCTAGACGACGAACCTGCGACATCATACCGCTGGTCTGGTTGCCCCAGACTGGTACTTGCTCTTCTGCAACCAAGAAGTGACCTGGACCCTCCTGGTCCACTCCAGACGCTGTTTCCACTCACCGCGTGGGTTGCCTTTGCCAAGGCCTGTTGACTCCAACCCGGGGTCTCTCAACGCCAACAGCAAGAAGCCTGCGTGGGACCGCTCGTGCCTCCACCCTGGTCGTCGAAGACGCCGCCTGGTCCACGTGGCTCCTGAGTACAGCGTCGACTCTACACCTGAAGCATCGCGACGACCTCTGGTTCCTCCTGGTTCCACTCCAGTTGCCGGCTGGCATCTGTGAACTCTGTCCCCTCTGCTTTCAGGTCTTTTTCTTTCTTCTTCCATCCTTGGAATCATCCAGACACCTCCATCCAGCTCGCCTGCAGCATCTTTCCTTCCGGCGCCATAGACTTCAACGAGAAAACCCGACACCTTTCTACACCTATGCACCCGCGGCCCGTGAGTTAGGTAGGTGAGCATTTCGGTGCTCCAGTAGGGATTGACTATCCTAGGGCCCAGTTCCACTTTCGTTGTAGTCCTAGCTGGTCGGAGACGTCTAGAAACCGTAACTTTGTAACTGCTAGCATCCATAGACTTTGTTCCGCATCCCGCGTGTGAGTTCCCACTCTGAAGGCGTGTCCCCTAGGCCTCCTGCTCCTAACCTAAGGTATTAGTGGGGTAGTCCTAGCGGTCCTCTAGCCTCTGGATCGAGTTACATACCTTCTAGCGATTCGCATTCCATTTTCTTAAAATATGGTTTGTCGTGCCCCTAAGGCACCGTTGTAATTTGTGCAACTTAAAGTGTTTTCCTAAGAGTTATGTTATGTGCTTAGCTCCCTGATCTCAGAAAGAGTTCAGGGGTGTCTTGTGAAGAAATAAATACTTTCACTTGGTGTTCAAGGGATTATATGTTGGTAAAACAGCTGGATTAACACGCCCTTTAGAGTTTAGCCTAAGACTGCTTTTGTCCACGCTACTAGGATAGCTGGTCTATAAGGTTGACTTACAACCAATCACCATAAGGGTTGCTTGGCATGGTACAAGGGGATCACTAGAACTAGTGAGCACCATATACCAGGCCAACTTCTCACATTGGTGAGCAACGGTTGGGATTTGAGCTTGCTGTTGTTTTACCACATATATTCTAAGAAGATCATTTGAAAGATCACATAGGTACCAAGGTACATATAACTTAGCTTAGAATACTCTGAGTTCTACTGAACCAGCTGTTGTAGTAACACAGGGCCTAGCACACCCTGACTACAACTCTAGCAAGGGATCAGTAGGCAAACCCATAGTGTAGGTAGTGTACACCACACTGCACTAGACAGCATGTCTGGACAAGGAGATTCTCCAGCGACTCCCCTTGTTGGTGACCTTCCACAGGCACCTTCAAGATATGCATCCCTCAGTTTTCAGGAGTTGAGGCAATTGGCCAACTCCAGGAAACTGAAACAGGGTTCAAACCCTTCCACCATTCAGCTGTTAGGACTTCTAGAAGCCTATGATGCCAGTAGGGCCTCTAACCCAGGCCCCTCAGGCCCAGAAAATGGAGGCATACCCTCCACAGAGGAAATCCCTGATTCCACTCCCCCAGATACAGAAGATGTAGAGGGTGGGGGTGATGAGGATGAGGAAGAAGAATCTGAGGAAGAGGTAGACAGTGGCCCCAGACCTGTCAGCAGACTTAGTCAGGCCAACTTAAATCTACATGAGGGGAGATATGGGGGAGCCCCATACATACCCTCTGTTAGACCTGTCAGCCCTTTGGGTGGTCCCTCCTCATCATTATTTATTTTGTCCCACTTTTGCCTCAAACCCTGTTACAATTTTTCCTTTTTGGGAACCACCAGACTTTTTAGTGTTGATGCAGGGTCAGGGAGCCATTTTCCCTACCCCTGGAACTTCTGTCTGAGGGCCTGTGACACAAAATGGAGGCCACCTGTGACATCATCAGAACCCACTGGAGATTTCTAGAACCTTCTGCAACATTCTGGAACCCTGTGACAGTTGGGAGGCAGTTTGGAATGTTGGGAGGCCATCTCAGAGTGGCAGTTGGCAGTTGGCACTTGACTGGAGAGGAGAGAGGACAGAGATTCAGAAGGAGGAAGGAGTGAGGCAGCAGGGGTGGAAACCAGTGCTTGGAGTGGGGTCCAGAAACCCACCCTTGATGCTAGTCCCTACTGACCAAGCCCAGCCTAGAGCCCTGTGTGGGACCAAGTCCAGAAAAACCATCTAAAGGACCTGAACATTTGGAACAGGCCTTACAAAGGAAGAACAGCAAGATCCTGACCTGTACAGCAGTGTTCTCCTGGAGTCCTGACGTCGACAAGCCTGGAGACCTGGAGCCCGAGGTGGAGAAGCGGCGCTGACTGAAAGCAGACGTCATACCCGGAGCCACCAGAGGTCGATAGAGGGCGCCGACGGAGGTCGTGGAGTCACCGGAGGTCGAGTAGGAAGTCACCTGAGGTCGAGTTGAGGCGTCGACGGGGGAGTGAAGTCCGCCCTCCGGAGTCGCCGGAAACCAAGGTGAAGTGCGCAGGAGGTCGGGAGTGGAGATCGCACTCCGGAGTCGCCTGAGGTCGAGGTGAAGCGCGCAGGAGGTCGGGAGTGGAGATCGCACTCCGGAGTCGCCGGAACCCGAGGTGGAGCCGACGGAGGTCGGGAGTGGAGGTCGCACTCCGGAGACACCCGGAAGCGGGGAGACCGTGACCCTGTGACGCCGGAACACGACATCGAGCCAAGGCAGCCCAGCGACATCGATCCGGAGCCGCCTCACGGCACCGACCCGGCGTCAGGTAAAGCGGATCGACGCGACATCGAACCGAGGCCGCCCAGCGACATCGAACCGGAACCGCCAGACGGCATCGACACGGCGTCAAGTGGAACAGATCGACGCGACAACGAACCGGAGCCGTCCAGCGACGCCGACCCGGCGCCGAGCGGAGCCGATCATCGTGAAAAGGGCAGTAAGTGGTAGAAAGGGCATTTGAGGCCCTGTGGAACCCTAAAAGACCATTCTAGGGGCTAGAGGGGTGTTAGAACCAGCCTGGGAGTGCCAGGGGTGAACTGAGACTGGTGTAGTGACCTCTGTGAGGGGTTGTGTATTGTGGGGAGCCAGATCCATAGGTTACCCTGATTCTACCTCAGTGCAGGCCCAGCCTTGACCAATCTAGGTGGGACACCCCCCATGTCATCCAAATGACCACAAGCTGTACTTGGGCATAGTAAAACCAGACTACCTCATAAATGTGATCTGATTTGCAATTGTTAGTGATTGCTTATATTATTTATTGAAGGCGTTTTATTTATGGTCTGACTGTATTTATTCCTGCATAGTATTTATTGTCTGACAGTATTTAATTGCCCTCTGTATTTATTGCACCTATATTTATTCCGTGTTTATTTATGACCTGATCCTATTTATTGAAACCCTACTGTGGTATTATTTATTTGACCTGCTCTTTTGAGGAAAATCTTATTGTATTGTATTTATTTTTATGAAACCTGCAACTAAGAGAAAAAGATAAAGACAAGCTACTTTCTTTCATAATTTTTATTGTGTAGTGTCGTTTTTGGAACAGATGAACGCATGGTTATTGTGAGGGTGTGACGTACGCTTCACACGGTGCCTGTACCCCAACCGCTCGAGCCAAGCTACCGTTGTGCTTGGAAACCTGGTGACTGCTAACCCGGTTGCCCGGTTTCCAACACCCTCAAGTAGGTCTAACCTTGGAAACAGAAGCCATAGGTCTCACTCTGGTGAGTCTAGGCATTCGGTAAGCTCCCATGGCTCCAGGCACCCTGCTCCTAGGAGGATGACATCCCCAAAGAGAAGGGAGCATGAAGCTAAAATGAAGGAGGCCAATCTAAGGATCCAAAGGGAAGAAATAGCCCTTGCCAAAGAGAGCCTTGCTTTAGCCAGGGAGCAGAAATTATGTGGGCTAGAGCCCACTGGTGGCAGCACTATCCCTAGGGATAGAGAAACTAGAGACAGGGGTTTTGATAGTAGAAACCTGAGAAAAATAGTGCCCCCCTACAAGACAGGGGATGACATCCACAAGTGGATGACTGCTTTGGAGAGGGCCTGCAAAGTTCAGCAGGTACCCCAGAGTCAGTGGGCAGCTATACTGTGGCTCTCCTTTGAAGGCAAAGGCAGAGATAAGCTCCTTTCTGTTAGGGAAGAGGATGCTAACACTTACCAAGTCCTGAAAACTGCTCTGATTGATGGGTTCGGTCTAACCACTGAACAGTACAGGTTGCTGTTCAGAGATACCCAGAAAACTCAGGCTCAGGATTGGACTGATTTTGTTGATTGTGCCACTAAGGCTTTGGAAGGCTGGTTACTGGGCAGCAAGGTTACTGACTACACAGGGTTGTACAATCTCATCATGAGAGAACAGATTTTAAATAATTGTCAGAACCAGTTGTTGCATCAGCACCTTATTGACTCAGATCTGACCTCTCCCCAAGAATTGGGAAAGAAGGCAGACAAATGGGTCAGGACAAGGGTCAAGCAGCAGAACCAGAACCAGGGTGGTGGCCAGAAGAAAGCAGACCTAAAGGGTAGCAATCAGGGTCAACAAAATCACCAGAAGTCTTCAACAGGTCCCCAACAAACCAAAGAGGGTGGGGTTCAGGCTCCCCAGAAGAAGAAGACTCCAGAAGGCCAAAAGAAACCATGGTGCCAATACTGTAAAAGTAAAACTCACTGGTTTAGTGAGTGCACCAAGAAACCTGCAGCTCCTACCACTACTGCCCCTAAGGCACCTGCACCCCCTAGTACAGTTAGTAGTGGTAGTGCACCTCCCAAGGCCATAGTTGGGTTAACCCTGGGGTCTGAGGTGAATGACAACCTAGTTGGAACTCTCACTCAGGCTGTACTTGTCTGTACTGGGGACATAGATATGTCCCCTGATGCAAGTCCCAGTAATCTGGGCAAATACAGACAAACGCCTTTGATCAATGGAAAATTGGCTCAGGCCTACAGGGACACTTGTGCCAGTGTCACAATGGTGACACCTAACTTTGTGCTCCCTGAACAGATCATGCTAGGTACAGACTACCGAGTGACCAATGCTAGCAATGTCACTACCAATCACAGTATGGCAGTTGTTCATTTCTCCTGGGGAGGGGTAACTGGCCTGAAGAAGGTTGTAGTTAGTTCAGACCTCCCAGTGGAATGTCTTTTGGGCAATGATTTGGAATCCTCACTGTGGTCAGAAGTGGAGCAGAGGACTCATATGGAAATGTTAGGGTTGCCAGCACATGTCCTTGCTGTGACTAGGTCACAGGCCAAAAGATGCCCAGCTGAACAGGTACTGGATCCTGGAACGATGGACCAGTCACCATCCAAGAGAAGGAGCAGTAGGGTTAAGGCAGTGCCTTCTCCCCTGCCTCAGGTTGAGGATCAGGTCTCTGAGGAGGCTGACCTAAAGGAACTGGAGGGAACTGAACCTAAAGAACTGGAACCGGATCAGGTCGAGTTTCTTGTTTCAGGGGGACCCTCCAGGGCAGACTTGAGTCAGGCACAGTTAGACTGCCCTTCCCTTGAACCCCTCAGACAGCAAGCTGCTGCTGAGGCTGCAGGGAATGCCACAGCTACCCACAAGGTGTACTGGGACGATGGACTCCTATACTCTGAGGCAAGAGACCCCAAGCCTGGTGCAACCAGGAGGCTGGTCATCCCCCTGTCTCTGAGAGGTTTCCTTCTTACCTTGGCCCATGAGATTCCCCTTGCAGGACACTTAGGCCAGAACAAGACTTGGGACAGAATTGTTCCACACTTTCACTGGCCACACATGTCTGAAGATACAAAGGAGTTTTGTCGCTCCTGTGTCACTTGCCAAGCCAGTGGTAAGTTGGGTGGCACAACAAAGGCCCCCCTTATACCACTACCTGTGGTGGGGGTACCCTTTGAAAGAGTGGGGATTGACATTGTTGGTCCAATGGAACCCCAGACAGCATCAGGGCACAAGTTTATACTGGTGGTGGTGGATCATGCCACCAGGTATCCTGAAGCTATTCCCCTTAGGACCACTACAGCTACTGTGGTGGCCAGGGCCCTGCTTGGAGTGTTCTCCAGAGTGGGGTTTCCTAAGGAGGTCATCTCTGACAGAGGTGCCAACTTCATGTCAGGATATCTGACTGCAATGTGGAAGGACTGTGGTGTAAATTACAAATTCACCACACCCTATCACCCACAGTGCAATGGGCTTGTTGAGAGATTCAACAGGACCCTTAAAGGGATGATACATGGATTACCTGAAAAGCTTAGGCGAAGATGGGACATCCTGATTCCCTGCCTCTTGTTTGCTTACAGAGAGGTCCCACAGAAGGGGGTTGGCTACAGCCCTTTTGAACTTCTATTTGGGCATCCTTTAAGGGGACGCCTGTGTTTGGTAAAGGAAGGCTGGGAGAGACCTTTCAAAAAGCCTGCAACAAACATAGTGGACTATGTACTTGGTCTCCGCTCCCGGATGGCTGAGTACATGGAAAAGGCATCTAAAAACCTGGAGGCCAGCCAAGAATTACAAAAAGCTTGGCATGACCAAAAGGCTGTCCTGACTGTTTATCAGCCTGGACAGAAGGTGTGGGTGTTGGAGCCAGTGGCCCCAGCAGCACTCAAAGACAAATGGTCTGGGCCCCACACTATCATTGAGCAAAAGGGAGAGGTCACCTATTTGGTAGACCTTGGAACTCCCAGGAGCCCTCACAGGGTGCTTCATGTAAACAGGCTCAAGGCATATGTCAACAGGGAGAACATGGGCTTGCTCATGGCCACAGATGAGGGACAGGAGGAGGAGAGTGACCCTCTCTCAGACCTGCTCACTCAGAACCCTGATGATGGATCAGTGGATGATGTTGTCTTTTGTGGCAGCCTCTCTGAACATCAACAGAAGGATTGCAAACAGGTTCTTCGATCCTTCAGGCATATGTTCTCTCTGACCCCTAGTCAGACCAGCTGGTGCACCCATGAGGTGGACACTGGTGATAGCCTGCCTGTCAAGAGTAAAATCTACAGGCAGCCTGACCATGTATGGGACTGCATCAAGACAGAGGTGCAGAAAATGTTGGAATTGGGAGTCATTGAGCCCTCAGATAGCCCTTGGGCTAGTCCAGTAGTTCTAGTGCCGAAACCTCACACCCAGGGTGGTAAGAAAGAGATGAGGTTCTGCATAGACTACAGGGGCCTCAATGCAGTCACTAAGACTGATGCCCATCCAATACCAAGGGCAGATGAACTTATAGATAGATTGGCTTCTGCCAACTTCTTAAGTACATTTGACCTGACAGCTGGCTATAGGCAAATCCGGTTAGCTGAGGAAGCCAAAGCCAAGACAGCATTTTCTACCCCTGGTGGGCATTATCAGTTTGTGGTGATGCCCTTTGGCTTGAAAAATGCACCTGCCACCTTCCAAAGGTTGGTGAATCAAGTTCTCTCTGGGTTGGATGACTTCTGTGCAGGGTATCTGGATGATATAGCTGTCTTTAGCTCCACCTGGGAGGATCACCTGGTCCACCTGAGGAAAGTGTTAGAGGCACTGCAGAAAGCAGGTCTCACTATCAAGGCCACTAAGTGCCAGATAGGGCAGAGTCAGGTTGTGTACCTGGGCCACCTTGTAGGTGGAGGCCAGGTTCAACCATTGGAGAGCAAGATACAGCCCATAAAGGACTGGGCTCCTCCAACCACCCAGACTCAGGTTCGAGCTTTCTTGGGCCTGACTGGTTATTACTGGAAGTTTGTCAGAAATTATGGAACCATTGTGACTCCACTTAAGGACCTGACAAGTAAGAAAATGCCAAAGAAAGTTCAGTGGACAGCTAGCTGTCAGAAGGCATTCGATGACCTAAAGCAGGCCATGTGCACAGCACCTATTCTAAAGAGTCCAGACTACTCCAAAACCTTCATTGTCCAAACAGATGCTTCTGAGTTGGGTGTGGGAGCTGTTCTATCTCAACTGAATTTTGATGGTCATGACCAGCCCATTGCTTTTATTAGCAGAAGGCTGACCCCCAGAGAGAAAAATTGGTCAGCTATTGAGAGGGAGGCCTTTGCTGTGGTTTGGGCCCTGAAGAAGCTGAGGCCATACTTGTTTGGCACTCACTTCAGAATTCAGACAGACCATAAGCCCCTCTTGTGGCTAAATCAGATGAAGGGGGAAAACCCCAAACTGCTTAGGTGGTCCATTTTCCTACAGGGGATGGATTTTACAGTGGAGCACAGACCTGGTACTGATCATGGCAATGCAGATGGGCTCTCCAGGTATTTCCACTTAGAGCAAGAAGACTCACCTGGTCAAGGTTAGTTTATTGTCCCAAATTTTGGGGGGGGGGGGTCATGTAGGAGAGTAGGGTCTGAAATCCTATGGTCACCCCAGATTTTTGCTTTTTGCTTCACTGGTTTACGACTTTCCCTGGCTGTGGGCCTGCTAATCAGACCCACAGCCTAGCTGTTCTCTCTCTCTAAATTGTACCCGTGTACTTAATTGACATTTTCTCATGAGTCCCTGTAACCAGGGCAGAGGTGTACCCAAGGCCTACCAGGGGCTGCAGCATGTATTATGCCACCCCTGGACTGGCTATCTAAACAGACACAACTGGCTGTACAAACAGCTGGGGCAAGGTGGTGTAATCACCCTTTGCTTTAGATATAGTATACCTATATCTAACCCAAAATGAACACACAGATCTCCTATCAGTCACTCCTATGGCAGGTCTTAACAATCCTGAAGGCAGAGTGCTTGGAACCGTGTGAGATGGTGCTCTGGCATGAGCTGAGCCTGTCTGCGGCTTTCGGGATCCATCCCTTTAGCCGTTTCCATGATAGTGCCATGCCATATATTTTTAAGTGCCTTATAATCCTCGCGGTTAGGGTAACTTTGGCTTGGCATTATCTAAACATGTCATGTAAGGTGTCATACGCTTTGGAATACTACCCCCTCGCCAGTTCTGGCGACGGGGGTAGCATTCCACCCCTCTAGAGGGAGAAGACATGTTAGGAGCTGTAACCCCGGTTAAAGTTAAACGAAGGCTCAGCTCCACAAAATGGATGCTGCCACTGAGACACAAGTCTGCCCTCCCGCTGCTGGGAGTCCTTCCAGCGAGGGAGGCTTGGACAAAGGGCTTCCTGTCCGGGGAGGTGCCAGCACCACCCCAGACAGGATTTTGTGTATCCAGATAGGCAGGGCTGAAAGGAAGGTGACATGCCTGGGGCACCCCGGTGCTCCTGCGCAGATGTCGGCTCAAACCAGTTCCTGCGGCACTCCAGCCCCAGTTCTGGCGCGAGACCGGACAAAGGATAGGGGGTGTAACCACCCCCCTTCCTGGTCCCACCCATGGGCAGGACCTAGTCGCGAGCCAGCCCCTTTTCCCTGAATTAAGGTAGGAGCAGGCCCCCTTCCAAATTAGATACCTCTTGACAACTTTCCCCGAAAGAAACTCTTGACCTTCACACAAAGAATCTCCCTTGTGGCTAAGGAGTAGCCACCCCGTGCAAACGGGCACCAACTACCAGCGACCTTGCGGTTCACTTTGCTGTCCATCTTCGGATCAAGACTCCAGAGCCCGACAGGACCCGGACTTCCAGACCTCTCTAGCTTTTACCTACGACCACAGCACAGCTGGGCTCCGTGGGTGCGACGAGACCCGTGAGACTGGACATCCTGAAGAAACCTGCACTTCGCTGAGAAGCCAACCTCCGAGGGATCCTCGAGGAAGAAGCTTGGGATCCGAGAAGCCCCACTCCTGAGCAGCACCTGCACTGAAGATCCGCCCTCCAGCTTCCACGAAATCTGCGTGGGGCCCGTCTGCTTTGTTGCTGCTCCATGCGTTGTCTGTCCACTTGCCGGCTGGCTGTGGGCTCCTAGACGACGAACCTGCGACATCATACCGCTGGTCTGGTTGCCCCAGACTGGTACCTGCTCTTCTGCAACCAAGAAGTGACCTGGACCCTCCTGGTCCACTCCAGACGCTGTTTCCACTCACCGCGTGGGTTGCCTTTGCCAAGGCCTGTTGACTCCAACCCGGGGTCTCTCAACGCCAACAGCGAGAAGCCTGTGTGGGACAGCTCGTGCCTCCACCCTGGTCGTTGAAGACGCCGCCTGGTGCACGTGGCTCCTGAGTACAGCGTCGACTCTACACCTGAAGCATCGCGACGACCTCTGGTTCCTCCTGGTTCCACTCCAGTTGCCGGCTGGCATCTGTGAACTCTGTCCCCTCTGCTTTCAGGTCTTTTTCTTTCTTCTTCCATCCTTGGAATCATCCAGACACCTCCATCCAGCTCGCCTGCAGCATCTTTCCTTCCGGCGCCATAGACTTCAACGAGGAAACCCGACACCTTTCTACACCTATGCACCCGCGGCCCGTGGGTTAGGTAACGTGAGCATTTCGGTGCTCCAGTAGGGATTGACTATCCAAGGGCCCAGTTCCACTTTCGTTGTAGTCCTAGCTGGTCGGAGACGTCCAGAAACCGTAACTTTGTAACCGCTAGCATCCATAGACTTTGTTCCGCATCCCGCGTGTGAGTTCCCACTCTGCACGCGTGTCCCCTAGGCCTCCTGCTCCTAACCTAAGGTATAAGTGGGGTAGTCCTAGCGGTCCTCTAGCCTCTGGATCGAGTTAGATACCGTCTAGCGATTCGCATTCCATTTTCTTAAAATATGGTTTGTCGTGCCCCTAAGGCACCGTTGTAATTTGTGCAACTTAAAGTGTTTTCCTAAGAGTTATGTTATGTGCTTAGCTCCCTGATCTCATAAAGAGTTCAGGGGTGTCTTGTGAAGAAATAAATACTTACTTTATTTTTATAACAACCTGTGTGGGTTCCTTTCACTTGGTGTTCAAGGGATTATATGTTGGTTAAACAGCTGGCTTAACACGCCCTTTAGAGTTTAGCCTAAGACTGCTTTTGTCCACACTACTAGGATAGCTGGTCTATAAGGTTGACTTACAACCAATCACCATAAGGATTGCCTGGCATGGTACAAGGGGATCACTAGAACTAGTGAGCACCATATACCAGGCCAACTTCTCACACTGACTACCTGTCCTGCCACCTGGAGTCCCCACAGGCTTCGGACCTGTCGGAAGATGCGTGTCACACAGAGGCCTTCGTTAATATGGTGTTTCAAGGGGCGTGTCCGTTGGCCATGAAGCTGGAAGAAATCGGCAGGGCAACCCAGGAAGATCACACACTGTCTCGGGTAAAGGAAGCACTAGAGAACAACGGATGGACACATTTCATGGATGGGGCCCGCGTCCTCCAGCCAGAAGTCAGTCATGCCGACAGCACCTGTGGCAAATACGCCATGAACGAAGCGTGGGTGAGCAAGGAGTCATTCTGAGCGGACATCTCATAGTGGTCCCGGAGGGGTTACAGAAGAAGATCCTCATGCTGGCACACGTTGGCCACCAAGGAATGGCGAAAACGAAAGCCAGGCTGCGGGCGAAGGTCTGGTTCCCGGCAATGGACTCCATGGTGGATGAAATGGTAAGGCAGTGCCATGCCTGCACGATCACAGGAGGCGATCCCGCACCAGCGCCAGTGATCACGGAAGAGCCGAGCACGGCCCCCTGGACTCAAATCAGTCTCGATTTTGGGAGCTTCCCGGATGGACGTCACATGCTGGTCATCGTCGACTACTTCTCAAAATTTCCCATCGTGGAAATAGTTACATCAACGGCGTTTCCACAGGTGAAGAGGGTCCTTGATAGAACTTTTGCAATGATGGGACTGCCAGAGGAGGTCAAGTACGACAATGGACCTCCGTTTCAAGACCGAGATTTCCAGGAGTACCTTGAAAACAAAGCAATACAGCACCGGAAGATCATCCCACTATGGCCCCAAGCAAATGGGGAAGTAGAACGCCTGATGAGGACTCTCAACCGGGCACTGCGCATCGCTGTGGATGGGAGAGAAGACGCCGAAACAGCTCTCGATCAATTCCTGGGGGCATATCGACAGACCCGACACAGCACGACCAAGTGTGCTCCGGGTCATTTACTGTTCAAAAAGGCACCACGAGACAGCATCCCGTCTGACCCGACGTGGATGCTCATGGAACGGGACAACGACACAGTCCAAGCAAAGAGAGAGACAACAAACCGAAAGGCCAGTGAAGCCCGAAGGGCACAAGAAACTCAACTAAGAGTGGGAGATCGGGTGGTGATCAAAGACCGACACCCCAGTTGGAGGTTCTGGATGCCATATGAGCCAGAGGTTTGGGTCATCGTAGGTATCCAAGGGACAGTACTCTGTGACAAGGAATGTGTCCAGCTTCAAGAAGGTGAGCGATGGTGCACCTGGACAAGAACAGTGCGATGATCCTGAAGAACTTCTGAACTCTCCTCTCCCTGTGTCTCCAGATGGGCGTAGTCTGCCGGTAAGCCCGACCAGGCGGGTGAGTCACAATGGGGCGGACGCCGCCGTGTTGACCTGTCCGACTGGTGAAGTAGAACCATCCGGGTGCCTCCCATCTAGTGCCCCAGCCGGCTCCAACTCCCGGAGCCAGAGCTATGGTCTCCGGCCGAACCCGGCGCCAACTCAGAGACTGAAGGGTTTTGTATACTCGTCTCCATGAACTCAGATTACTTGGTGGTCTGGAACGAAAAAAAAGGAAGGATGTGGAGAGCCACCCGGGCACTCTATTACATTGTTGCAGTTTGGCACTTTACACGCACCCCTCGGGGCGGGTTTGACCCGAGGGGATAAATAAATGGGGTCTTCCGGCCAATAGAGTGCAAGCAGTAGTCTCACGTGCTTTTATTCCAGTGCTGCTGCGGCCTAGATGTTACCAGGCCCCACCGCGCAACAGGCTCGACGTGACTAAAACGCTGGCCACTTGTTTATGTTTTGCTATTCTGGAACATCCAAGCACCTGTAGCTGGAAAATAATTGTCAGAATTCATTGGTAGCACGGCATTTTTCTCTCTAATAATGATTTATACATCTCTGAAATACTTTTTTGTGTTTGCTGCTTTAGGTTTATGTTTCAGAAGGGAAAATACCGGATTTCACTGCTTTTCCGAATATGTGTTTACCAACCTTGACTTACAAATATAGGCCAGGCCAGTAAAAAAACCTGGCAGGTGCCAATCCTAATTAGGATAAAACAACACAGTGTCATTCTAGTTTACACAACATTCAGTGTGTTAAGCACACATTGGAATGCTATTTTTTGGGTACATTGCTTTGCAAAGTATGCATCGCCATGGCTGTTTTTAAATGTAATTGTCAGTTTCTACTTTGTTGCATTATAAAAACCATTCAATTTCCAGCATCCATATATAATGCAAATGTGGTTTTGAGATCAGCATGCGAGTTTCTAAAATTGTCTCAGTACGTAAAGCACATATTGTGAAATCAGTTATTATACTGCTCTAATATGCAAAGAACGCATTGCCTTTCTAGTTCCCAAAATACCATGTCAGTGTAGAGTGCTAAAGTATAAATAATACACATTGTCCCCTAGTGCCACACTGTTATGCAGACTCCACATCATCACAGTATACAAAGCATTTAGTCATGTACCTTTGTAAACTTTAAATGTTATGCCTGTTTCTATGGGAAAGGAAAGGGGGAGTGCCGGATATAAGAGATAGAAGTAGAGTACAGTGTTTGGGAAGAGGGAGTGGATAGGTGCATAGCAAGAAGATAGTAGGAGAAACGTGAAGGGTTGATCAGAGCAAGGCCAGTAGGGAATGAAGTGTAGAGGTAGAATTAAAGGAAGTGGCAAAGTGAGAGAGCATAAGACTACAACGCAGGACACGAAAAGAAATAAAATGTATAAACAATGTTTATGATATCAGCGGAGTTAAATGTAGGGACAAAGTAAGGAGGCAAAGCACAGTAATGGAGGGGGCAAAATGAAATGGAAGTAGCAGGAAGAGTTTGGCGGAAGCTAGATGGTAGGAGCTAAATGATTAGTGTGTGAATTCATTGACAGGGTTGTTCTATGTTCCAAGGGATGGTGGCTCAATTGTGGGTAGAAAAATGAGGTAGCCTTTGACTTGAAGAGCAGAGGTCTGGGGCTCACCATGATGTTCCATGCCTTGTCATGCTATGCCACACTTTCTTAAGCTAGGGACGGATGTGTTATGTTGCGTCATGTTCTGTGGGTCAGTTTGGGTGTTCTGTTGTGTAATGTTGTGCTATACAAGGGTGTTTTATGTTAGATTAGGGTGTGATGTGTTGTAGGATTAGCAAAATAATCAAAGTACAAATTTAGAGAAACACTCCCTATCGTGTTTCTCTACTCAATTGACCCTTAAATGAGTGGACGAATGATGTATATGGATGTTCATCAGGAGATCTGCTGCAGCACTCTGCACAGTCTGCAGCCTCCTGAAAACATAACACGGTGAGTCTAAAAACAGGGCATCCCCATGGTCAAGACAGGATAATACAAGGGCAACTCGGTCCGTGCAGGTAAGAGCGGTGGGCAGTGGTGCCCGGTGGGGGGGATTTTGACATACGACCACGAGGGAAAATTAATTATTTATTTAATTTTCCCAGCGGTTGTATGTTGAAATATCCCGGCCCCACCGCTCTTACCTGCATGGACCACAGCTGCCCAAGGGCCTGAACGATCACTCTACTGGTCCCTAATCTCCACTCATACAAAAATGTGCAATGGACAACAATATTACCTTCCTGATGTTGTTTATCAAACATTGCTGAAACATATACTATTGGTTTATTATAGACCTTCAGTCATATTACATTTTAACCATATTAATTGCTTTATTCTCACATTCATGATACTGATTCTCTGGCGAGTCATGTAGGAACCTCATCGCCCCCTCAACTTGACCTGTAATTCAAATTTAAATCTTTTCCTTCTCTATACGATGTTCAATTGACCTAATCTATGTTATTATCACTACTATATTTTTTTATGAATTCTTCAAATCTCTCACTAATTTGCCTTAAAGAAAAAACATGTGCCTCTTAAAAGGCGGTCAATTCCAATATCAGATATCTCATCTACTCATCACAAATATCAAATTCTGAAAAAATGAGTCACTCCGCTCAATATTTTGATCTTCAATTTGAAGATGTCTATAATAATAATAATAATTGACTGTCACTAAATCTTTTTAGCATCCTTGATTTAATCTAGTATCTCAACCAAAATAAAGTATTGTACCAGTCATTAATTTACCTCACTTATGAATACAAATCGAACTGTCTTGAGTGCCTTGCTCCAGTATCTTTAAGTCCCTTGATAAGAGTATCTAGAGTAAAAAACAAATAAACTGATTTAAAAATTACCCAAGACAATGTCTTCCATATAACCTGAACCCAATCCTCAGTGCTTACCTTGCTTTCAAAATTATACATCCTCATCCGACCGCAAAAGTTAATAGTCTGCCTCCATCTTGTTCACTCCTTAAATACCTTACCGAAGTCCCACATATCCCAAACCATGCAGACCAATCTTATGATTATGACACCCAGGTGTATAGCAGTCTTTCTCCCGATCTATTGTCACATATGATCTAGAGCAGTACTTTGGGATATTCAGACCTGGATGACCGCGAACTATTGCCAACAGAAAAGCTCCAAAATAGAAATTGTCATCTTTGGTTCTAAAGGAAGGTGTTCACTAGCCTTCCTTAACTGCTCCCCTCCCTAATATGTTTGGTCTAGAGCTGTAATCAACAGAGAAAGTTAAGAACCTAGATGTGGTGTAAGATGCTTGGGTTAACAATGTAGTTCTATCAGCTCATACATATTCCCCCACTCCTTTTTTATAAACATTTTTGTGTCCTCATTCTGCCAATTCACTTGTTGGTAATACTTCCTTCCCATTGCTGGTGAACCAGCCAAGGATGGAGTCGTTCCACCCAAGAATACGAAGCGGCTTCCACTTCCCCCCTTCACTGGTGTGCCCGTAGCAAAGAAGGGAACAGGACCGACAGCAATTCATTGGCTTAATCATTGGACCCCAGGTTTTTGAATCCAGTCCACCAACTCGACCCATCCTTTTTTTTCGACTACTGGGATCACATGCTATGTCCTGTTGACTTATAGATATATAATTCTTTTTACACTAAAAAAAATGAGGTGGAGCACCTGATTTCCATGATCTACAAGTGTCCCATCTCCCCAATAAGATCACATACAAAATTAATCTTGCAACCAGCTTGTTAATACAGGTGGCACTATCTTGACATATTCCAAAGATTACAAGTGGAGGACTTACCCTCACCTGTAAGCCTGTGACTTCAATTAAGAATTTACAAACTTCAATCCAAAAATTCGTAATCTCTGGGCATGTTAAAAACATATGACAGTCGTCTGCTGAGGGATCCCTACATCTTGGACATGAATAGTGTGTTTCTGAAAATTTTGCTAGTTTTGTTGGGGACCAATGCACCCTGCAGACAGTAAAAAGGTGATTACGTTTAAGAAAGGCAGGTTTAACAATCTCCAGAAGAATTGCAAATTAACCCAACCAAACCTTGCTCAAATTTAAGTTTACCCAGTCATCTCCCCAGAGCTTTTGAATTTCTTTATCCAGTTCATCTTCTGCGTCTACCAAAATAAGATACCACAAGGCAACTTCCTTCTTAATGGTGCCAATTTTTGTTGCTTGGTTCAACCAGGTATCATCTTCCTCCTCATCCCAGTCTTGACCCGCCCACCACGAGGAGAGTCGATAATACTTGAATCTAGTTAGTTGACCCCCTGTACATAAACTCAAAGTTTACCAGCCAACTAACTCAGTTCCCGACTTCAAATCTCCCCATCGGGAGATTCCCGCATTCTTCAATGGTAGGCTGAGCGAGTCTTTTAAGTACTCCGGGATTCCTGGTGATTCCCATATCGGGGCCCTAGATAAGTAGTAAGATATTCCTAGTTTTTTCCGGATAAAGACCCATGCTTTCAATGCCTCCAACAAAATCTTCAATCTCACTTTCTTAAAAAACTTCAAGTCCCCAAACTTAAATAGAAATTGATCTTGCCCCTCCCTCAGCTCACTAAGTATTACCCCAAAGAGGATTCCTTTTGCTGAGCCACCAGCTTTATTTAAAAGAATCCGACAATTCTTAAAATAAAAAGCATGCCCATACATCATCAAATCAGGAAGCACCACCCCCCCTACTCCAACCTCCTTCTTAATCTTTTCCAAGATATACAGGAACCCTTCGAAGCCCAAATGAAACTGCCTATCTTTCCCTGTAATGCAGCAATCTCTCCTCTATCAAATAATAGGGGTATAGAATTTAAGAGGAAGGTGACTTTTTGCAGAATAATCATTTTAACCCTACCATATAAGTTTTGGGGAATGTTTACCCACCTAACCCGCAATCTCCCTACCTCCTGGCTAATCTTTCTCAAGTTAACAGCTGTCACTTACGCTAATTTCTGTGTAATTATGATACCAAGGTAACGCATAGACAATTTTGCCCCCAGAGTTTGTTTTGGCTGATTCATTCCATAATTTCTGTCTTATCTCTGTTTACCATATACCCTGATATCTTTCCAAAGGATTCTGCTTTGGCCATTAAAGTAGGGACAGCCCTCTCGGGGTTCAAAGTATACAGTATAAGATCATCAGCGTATTAGGCTAATTTTACCTCTAAGTTTCCATATCTAAACGGAACAATGGAATCGTCCTTTCTATTCCAAGCCGCTAACGGTTCAATATAAAGATTGAATAAAAGCGGGGACAGAGGACACCCCTGTCTTGTTCCCCACGTTATACTGAACCAATCCGTTAACTCCCCATTTACTAGAAACCTTGCTTTTGGTGAACGATATAAGAGTTGGACAGCATTTATTATATTATTGGGAAATCCAAAAGCCTTTAGGGCCTCCCAAAGATAGGGCCAGTGAACTTGGTCAAAGGCCTTGGGGGTGTCCACTGCCACAGCTGTTACTGGTAGATTATAAGTTTCTGCCAAATCCACTACCCCGAACATTACGAAAGTTAACTCACTGAGCTGTCTCCCGGTAATAAAGCCTCTCTGATCTCTATGTATGACGCGTTTTATAGTCTTAGCCACCCTAACGGCCAATATCCCTGAGAAAACATTGTAATCTGTATTCAACAGCGATATTGGCCTAAAAGAATATGCCGCTAGAGGATCTTTGTTGGGTTTCAAGATTAGGGTTACCGTTACTTCAGCCCAGGACAGCGGTGGATCTTCCCTTCCATCAATATAACCTTAAAAAGCTCTTTAAAAACTGGTACTATGCTATCTAGGAGACTAAGGTAAATCTCAATTGGAAGGTCATCCGGCCCAGCCGCCTTCCCTCTAGCCATCTTTCTCAACTGTGCTCGGACCTCCTCCTCCGTTATCTCGCATGTTAACGTCACCTTCTGATCTTAAGTTCGGGAGTTCAATATTCTTAAAAAAAAACCTCTATATTCTCCCTCCCAGGAGAGCTATCCTCTTTATACAATTCACTCATGTGTCTACAAACTTCCAAACCAATTTTTATGTTGGTATCTACTATGTCTCCTGTTGTACTCTCTCTTAAACTAGTTATTTGATTACGGGTTTTATCTAGCTTTCCAGGCAAGGAGGGAGCCGCTCTTCTCCCCATATGAAATGTTTTGTAATTTGCTGACCTTCCATCTATCAGATAACGTCTTATCAAGGGCCCCTTGATATTCTGTTTGCAACTGTTCTAATTCTTTAGTCAGCAAGGCCACCTTACTAAAACACTCCAGTGATGCCTTTTGAAGCTACTGCTCTTTACTTTTAATGTCTTTTTCCTCTTGCTGCCTCATACTACGTCTATACTACTACCCACCATTATAGAGGTGCCTATAGCTCTTAAGAAGAGTCCCAAATTGTTTGCATTTTTGCTGACCCTATTTTAGCTTTAAAAAAGACCGAGACCTCATCTTGCATCTTAGATATCACCCCCTCATCTAACAGGATTGTCCTATCTAAAGTCCACCTTATTGTACCCCTCTTGTCCTGAAGCCTCAAGGAGAAAAGCATGACTGAATGATCTGCAAGTATAGCAGGCAGATGTTTAATCTCTTCCACTCCCATCAACAACTCCTGATCGATTATAAAGTAGTCAATACGAGAGTGGTGGCCATACTTCTTACTAATGAAAGTAAAGTCCTTCTTATCTCCCATCTTGTTTCTCCAGATATCCACTAAATTTAATTTATGGATCAAAGTTTTAAGTACCTCCGTTGTTTTAGGTGGGCTGACATATTTAACTGTGGAGGTTCTGTCCCACTCTTTACTTTGAACTATATTAAAATCCCCTCCAATTACCACGGGGACATTAGTTGACAATAGACATGATTCCAGTTTAATTAATGCATCTGGATTGTCCTCATTTGGCCCATAAAAACTGGCACAAACTATTGACATACCTTGTATCCTCGTCTTAACTAATACCCATCTCTCAGAGGGGTCTGACTGGTAACTTTCCAATTTAATACCGCAGTTACTTCTTATGATAACAGCCACTCCCCTCGTACTGCCTCTCGGATCTGGACAGGCAATATCCTGAACCCAAGCCCACTTTTTAAATGCACTTTTGCATTCACTTTTTTCTAGATGAGTTTCTTGTAATAAAATAACATTGGCCTCAGTATTCTTAAGAAATGCCATAATTCGGGCCAGTTTTCTAGTACACCTCAAACCATTTACGTTCCAGGACATAAAGTGAACCAAATTCTTACTCATTTATCAGATGTTAACGCCCGCTTCCTACCCACTCTCTCAAATTTAAACCTATTTTGCACCACCATATTTAGAAGAGCTAAAAAGTCAACAAATTTTGGCGGAATCAAACAACTATAGGACAGAGTAAGGACACTATTTTTTTTCTTTTCTCCCACATGCTCTCAACCCCTTGTTCACTTTAGGGCTGGAGTTAGGGCTGCATCTTTGCTCAGAGGTTTCTAATAAACAAAATGCTGCTCCCACAGCACCTGCTATGGACGCCCCATTTGCTAATGCTATGTCTAACTTCCTATCGCTCTTTACCTGCCGTATAAATAGCCCACAGGATTTGCTGGGACTCCCCTCCATTTACTATGAAGCCTCGTGGTCACTGCCCGGGACCTCTTCAAGGAAACCCCCGCCCGGCTCCAGCTCCCTTGGGGGCGAAGTCACATCTTGGGGCCGAGGTATAGCCCACGTCTAAGCCCATGCACAATGTTACCGTCAAACGCTCTATGAATTTGCAAATCTGCCCAGAATCAGTGCGGTCGATTTCCGCTATCTCCACCTTGCCACATCTCAAAAATCGCCGTCAATCATCAGATTCGCCTCACTATATTCCCCCACTCCTGACAGATAAAATGTGGACAGTAATGGTATGAGCAATAATTTACTCTTGTGTGGACTCCTATAATGTCCTTTATTATGACTTTTCTAGGACTCAATGCTGTCTGCTCCAAAGGCCACCAAATGCAGCTAATGAATCCATTACTATGTTGGGTAAAAATAATCATATCTCTTCTGCTTGAGGGCCTTAGTTTTTTTTAAAGCTTTATTTATAGGTTTCAAACAACAGCACATGCATAAGCCAAAGCAGATAATATAATCCTGCATTTGTATTAGTAGTACAACAGTTCTCCAAAAGCGAATAAAGTATCGGAATCAAGAACAAAAGGAGAAAAAGCAGTGTTTAGTTCAAGTATATTAAAAACATCAAATACAATAATAACATGTATTGACATAGAAGATATCAAAGAATGTAAATTAGCCTTCATAAAGCAGAAAAAGACA
Source organism: Triturus cristatus (assembly GCF_964204655.1). Taxonomy (NCBI): domain Eukaryota; kingdom Metazoa; phylum Chordata; class Amphibia; order Caudata; family Salamandridae; genus Triturus; species Triturus cristatus. Next base: position 640,487,248 of record NC_140592.1, read on the forward strand.
TTTCTCAAATTATAATCCATTTAGTTTGTCGAGTCTTCATCAGAGTCACTTTTGATAGATACCAGATACGTAATGGTTGCCAAATATCTTTGGGTCTAGATGTAATTGGTTGCAATGAAGCATATAGTTCAGAGTAAGAGAGGTCTTTAAGCCAGGTTACCCTTGTTGGGGGTGTATGAGATCTCCAGTGTAGTGAGATTTGCCTTTTAGCATGTAATAAAGCGATGGCAGTGTAACGATGTATCCCTAATGGCAATGGTTTAATATACCCCAGTAAGACCATAAGCGGATCAAGTGTAAGCGTCTGTCCAACCGTTAAAAATGAATTAGAGTAATGTAATTCCAGACAGTTTCTATCACCCTACACATCCATGTCAGATGGAAAAAATTGGCATGGTCCACACGATATTTAGGGCAGTAATGGGATCTAGTGGGGTCAAATTTTGCCAATGCACCTGGAGGAGTATAGGCCCTGTGGAGGTATTTATAATGCAATATTTTATGCCGGTGATTGCATGAAATCAATTTGGTTTGCGTACAGCAGTTATACCATGTTCCATTCGAGATTGTGATGCCTAGGTACCATGCCCGTGCCACTCTGCTTTTTTCTACACTGGCGAGTTTCAATTGTAAGGAAGTGTGGTATAATCTGGGGACCAGGTGACTGTTGTCAGGGTAAGTGATCACTAAAGAGAGCGGGGGAAGTCGGTTAGCTGAGTCAGATAGGCGGATAATGCATCACGCAACGCACTACGTATTCCAATAAATATAAAGCTACCCATGATTGTGGATTGCCCTTCCTGGGCCATGGTGAAGCCGAGTTAGAGAATGCCATCTTTGAACAAATCACCCACTGTCCTTAACCCATGTATGCACAGTACACGCTGTACCAATTGCTCCAGAGTAAATGGAAGCTAGGGGTTTCTATATCAGTGGAAGATGTGGGGAATAAATAATATCACCACCCAAATATCGTAGTAATATGAACCAGGCCCAACTAGTAGTGGCAAGTGTATGTATAGCATAAGGATCATGGGGTAGGCCATGGGGCAATATAGTGGATATCAGTAAGTGTAATAATTGGGCTCTTTCGGGCTTTAGGAACGGCAGGGCAGGAATCAGGACGATACTAATAATAAGCATAATGGGGCAGATTTATGAGGGACTTGCGCCCCTTTTATGCCGCCGTTGCGTCACTTTTGTGATGCAGCGGCGGCGTAAACCCTGTGCCATGTTGCGCCCCATTTACATCGTGACGCATCTATGGAGATGCGTCACGGTGTAAAGCCCTGCGCCACATGAAACCTGCGTCAGGTTTCATGTGGGTGTTTCTACTCAGGGGGGCGTTCCGTCGCAGGAACGCCCCTGAAAAGTGACTCAGTGAAATCTATAAGATTTCACTGAGTCACTTTCCCAACGCTGATGCGTCAAAACCCTGCGCCTGCTTGAAGCAGGCGTAAGGCTTGACGCACCATGTTAGGGTAGGGTAGGTTGGAACAGTGCTGGTGTTGCGTCGCGCTTGCGACACAACTTCAGCACTGCGCCAACCTTACGCCGGCAGATGCGTCACGTATCTGCTTGTCCTTGCGCCACGATGCGCCGCATTGTAAATGCGGCGCATCTGCGGTGGCGCAAGGGCAAACTTGCATGACGCATCTTCCCTGGCGCAGGGAACATAAATCTGCCCCAATGTTCCTAGGCTACATATAAATAAGATTAAAAATCAAGGACTACAAATCTTCCACGCTCGTATGGAAGTGTGAGAACTTCCCAGTGAATAAGGGGTTGGGAGCTGGCCCATATTATTCCAATGAGGAGACTGCATAAAGTGGCAGAAAAACTGTTAATGAGGGGGATAGTAATATTTGTAAAAAAATGAGGTAATACAACCATCTTAATGGCTGTCTGCCCCGCTAAGCCTAAAGAGACCCTTTTCCACCTTTCCACTTGCATCTCAATGCTGCTTAAAGTGGGTCCGTAATTACGTCGTATCACCTCAGAGTGGTATCTATGAATTTGAATGCCTTAATATTTGGCAGAGTTTGGGCACCACATTTAAAGGACACTCCAGATGGCAAGGTATTGTGACATCTGTAAGAGGAAATAGTTCGATTTACTCCAATTAATATGGAGACCGGAAAACATGCCCAAATGCTGCACCTGACGGATAAGTGGAGGCAGATGAATGCTAGGATCACGGACGAATAGCATAATATCATCTTCATAAAGTGAAGCTAGTAGTGTCCCATGAGGGCGCCTGAGACCTCTGTGTAAGTGCTTCTCCTGTAGATGATGGACTAGGGGATCCATAGCAATCATAAACAAAAGGGGGAAGAGGACATCCTTGTCGAATAGTGCCACATGTCAGGTCGAATTGCTCTGTAAGTGGGCCATTAAGTCGTACTCGGGCCATCGGTTCACAATTAAGTAAGCGGATCAAATCACAAAAACCATTAGGGATGCCTAATTTGGTCAGAGTGGCGTGAAGAAATGGCCAGGTGAGTGATCCCAATGCCTTTTCGACCTCCAACAGTGCTACTGTTGATGGGACGGTGGGGCAAGTTTAATTAATCGTGGCAAAGAAGGTGAGTTAATTAATGGAGGTGGAGTGGTGCGGTATAAAACCTGATTGCATCGGAGAAATGATATGATACATCAATAAATTAAAACGAGTGGCTAAAAGTTTGGCAAATATTTTGACATGGTTTCCAAGAGAAAGTGGACGTAGGAAGAATAAAGATGATGGAATTTATTAGGTTTTTAACAGGGGCCAAAAGATATAGGAAGAGGTTGTCCTTGCAGTAGCCAGGCTCTACCTGTTAACTTTGCTTTGGGAACCATATGTGCCATCTGGTGTCAATATTGCCAATACCCTGGTCCATTTATTGAGCTAAAGTCTTATTATTCATGCATTTTACCTGTTGCGCTTTACAATTTTTATAGCGCTTAGTGATGGCTTATAAAATTGTGTTTTTCATTTGTACTTGTTTGTATTGTTGGTTTTAGCTTGAGTAATTTGGTTTTCAAATTGCATGTGTGGTATCTTTTAATTGCTGTATTTCTAATTGAATGTTTGCTTTTATGACTTTTTGTGGCCGAATAAAGTATTTCTTGACTTGACTATTTGGTTTGACTAATAGTGTGATGACAGCTTCCTGCATCGTGGGTGGGAGAAAATCATGGTCTAAGTGACTCTGTGTATTCTTCCAATAGGTGCGGGCTAAAAGATGTTCATAGGCTTTACAGAAGCCTCCAGTAAACCCATCTAGGCCAGGGGCCTTAGCGCCATTCAAAGCGCTGATAGCTTGTGAGATTTCCTTACGTGTTGAGGAAGATAAAAATTGTTGTTGGATCGTTTCAAGCCAGACCATGGCTATTTTAGACTAATAATCGGTTCGTACATCCTCGTTCCCACCTGAGTGAGCTGTGTAGAGTGCTTCATAATAATGTGTGAAGTCCGCCAATATGGTACGGTCAACAGTAATTTCAGTGCCATCAGTCCAAACTAATTTTGTGACATATGTGGCTTGATAAGGAGGGCGGAGTAAACGAGCCAATGTCTTGCCAGGACATTTGCCTTTGCCTTACCTGCGTACCCTAACATGTTTCCCAAGGTAATTGATTCCCCTTTTAGGAGGTCATGGAACTCATGCATAAGTTGTGACCCGTCGTTAAGGTGAAGAGAATGTGATGTAGTTGCGTCTGTGAAGTCCAACGCCCGGAGTGCATTGTCCACTTTAGTGAGGTCCTGGCGAATGCTCCGGAGAATACCTGCATGTTTAGAAATACAAACTCCCCTAATGTAGGCCTTGAAGGCCTCCAATAGCGTAGGGAGTTTCTCGACGGTTCCAGTATTAGTGGAAAAATATTCTATAATGGCCTCCAGAATCTCAGAACGAAAGGCCATGTCACACAGTGAGTCAGTAGGGAATTGGCAATGAAAAATGAATGGAACATGCGTAGGAATAGTCAGTGTAATGGAGACTGGTGCGTTGTCTGATGGTGTGCAAGGAAAATATGAAACAGTGCGCAGCCACAGAAGAGCACCATGAGATAAATACCAAGGATCAGTTCGGGTCCGGTTCTACAGAACTCCTATACAATTGCGACGGATGGGGTTGCGCCTAGATTACAACTCTTGGAAATGTGGAGCGCCACAAGCAACATTCATACACTTAGCGTGGCAATGTAGGCCAATAGCAAGCTTCTGGTCTAAAATAATAAAACTATATAAGAAACATAACGGGATTAACCCTACCCTGCACGCCCCAGGTGGCACTCTTGGGGATCATCCCTCATATACCGCCAAAGGTAAGGAAACTGCCAGCTATTTTATTACTGATAGCAAAGAGACAGGTGGCAATGCACTGGGGGGCGCACACCCTCCGACCAAGAAGGAGTGGGTCAGAGAGGTAACTTATTGTAAGACTCAGCTAGCGGAATACTGGGAGCTAATGCCGATGTGCTCCCGCCCCAGAGACATATTTATTTGTGGGTTTGTACCGCGCTGGACTCGACCCCCAAAGGAGTATCTCCGCGCCTTTGGTCGGCCATAATGTAAAAAGGGGAAAAAAAAGAGGATCCAGGCAGTATATCGTGTTAGTTTTGAAAAAGGAAAGTTTTTAATTGTTTCCTAAAAGGAAGGTGATCATCACACAACCTCAAGAATATTGGGAGGCTATTCCATAGAATTGGGCCAGCAACTGATAGGGCTCTGTCTCCTTGTCTTGCTTTTTTCACTCTGGGTACACATAACAGAGCCTGCTCACTGGATCTCAGAGAGCGCATGGGTACATAGGGAGAGAATTTGTTAGACAAATAAATAGGGCCTCTCCCATGCAGACATTTGTGTATAACACAACAGATTTTAAACTTCACCCTCTGTTTGATAGATAGCCAATGAAGCTTGTTAAGAAGAGGTTTGGAGGGAGTACGAGGGGGCGGATTTAGGACAAGGCGAGCAGCGGTGTTCTGGACCACCATATAGGAGCCATTTGTGAGTTGGCTGGGAACTGTGCATAGAGCGGATATTTAGGTGGAACTGAGGTGTTGTGGGGCCACTCAGTGTGTGTGGTTCTGGGGGATATGCGATAGCCTGTCGGACCAGTTGTATGAGTGGAAGACACATATGTTGATTATTATTTCTCCTGTTTACCTGGATGTGCTACTGGGCCGAATGCATAAAGAATTGTTGTACTGTCGCATATTTAAAACCCACCTGAAACATGACCAAACTAACAAGGAAATGCTCATGATAATGTCACATTGGCTGCTCTTTTTTCATTGTTAAGATGTCGGGCAGAACTGTACTGTATGACTGTGTAAGAAATGCCAATGGTTTGTATTTTTGTTTGAAAATGCAAATACATTTTTTTTTTTAAAAGGATCAGTTCGGGTCCATACATTGTGTGGAGCAGAATAGAATATATAATCCTGCGGACAGAGAAATGTATGTCGCCCAGCATCAGTCAGGTGGAACGAGTGGAGTAGATCCAGAAGTGTCTGCAATTACCGGGTTTAGTGACAAGTGGAGATCCAGTGGAGTTAAGGTCAGGCTGGCAAGTGTGATTAAAATCTCCATCCATGATAATATAATCAGCCTGGTGATGGCTGATCTGTACAGACAAATCCAAAAGGAATCAATATTTGGTGCATATACATTGACAAGAAGTACCAGTTAGCCCATCAGTTCCCCAAGCACAAGGAGGTAGCAGCAAGCAGGATCTGGGGTACATTTGATATTTTTAAAGGAAACTCCCCATTGTATCAAAATGCATACTCCGCATGCGTAGGAGCTATGATAAGAAAAATACCAGTGGTAGCCCCATGAAGTAGAGTATTTACAATCCGATCTCGGCGCTAGGTGTGTTTCCTGGAGGAAAGCCAATTGAACCCCATGATGATGCAAATAGGCACGCACCTGCTTTCCTTTTCTAGGGTTGTTCAAGCCTCTAATGTTCCATGTCATAAAAGAAAGTTGAAATGCAGGGTCTCTAACAGTAGAAGAAATTGCAGTGTAGTGAGAAAATAGCAATTAACAATATTATTTTTTCAAGCTGTCCCAATTTGTACCACAATAATAAATCAGTAGTGCTGTGCAAAAAACACAAAACACAATTATCACCCCCTCCCACCCAATCAAGTCATAATAGCAGCTAGAGAACCCAATCCACCCCAATAAAATACAAAAGCACAAACTTAGTGGCGTACACCATGGGGGAGTGACAACACCATGGGGAACAAAGCCCAGTTACTAGTGAGTGTCTAAGAAAATGTGAACATCATGCAGAATATGAACAGGCATTATTAATTGTTGAAAAGTAAAAGTGAGAAAAAAATTCTTAATGTAGCATAGATCCACAAAGATGCGCACCTGTCTGTAAACGAACTACAGTTAAGAAAATATATGGAGAAACCCATAAACAAATAATCAGGACTGTAGGAAACCTCTTAGGACACTTTTACATCAGGTGAATCAGGTGATAAGGCTTCAGGGGCTGAAGTGGTTGGACTGGCCATTGAAGGAAATTGGCCAGATGTGTGTGTCTTACAAAAATGCGCAGCATCTTCAGGAGTAGTGAAGACGTAATGGTGGCCTTTCGACTCCACCCAGAGGCGCGTTAGATAAAGCATCCCATGTTTCAGACCGAGTTTCTAAAGGGAACATTTGACATCTGTAAACTTGCACAGGGCCTCCTAGGGCATTGGTGTATAGTCTGGATACCGTGAAACAGTAGAACCTTGAAAGTGTAACTGACTCTTGTCTCGAGCCTGGCTCAGTGCGGTGTCTGAATCCCTAAAATTAAGGAGTCTAGCAATAAATTGCCTTGGGGATGCTCCTGATTTTGGACGGTGTCCTAGTGTTTGATGCGCCCTCTCAACCATGAAGGTATCCGTGAATGACGTTTTTTCAAAAAGTTTGGGTAGTAGGTGTTCCATGAAAATATCCATACAACCAGTATTTGTAGATTGGAGTGTGGCAGCTATATGTAGAACATTTCTACAGGATCTGGCCTCCAAGTCCTCATGTTTGGCAGTTGTGGTTTTCAAAATGCACTCAACGCGCTCAAGGCGTTACCGCATTGCAGAATGACCATCTTCCATTTTAGAGATCCGATGTTCTGCACTATCTATCCTGGCACTATGTTGCTCCAGGCGCTCAGTCATGCTATCCAACCAGTGTGTGGGGGTATCAAATCTGGAATTAATAGCCTTGAAGCCACTGTGGAGCTCGGACGTAATAGCAGCAGGCAGTGCAATCAAGGGGGAGTTCAGCCATGGTGTGCTCCGAGGTGTGGTCGAATGTTGGTGTTGTGGGGTTTTGGCTGACTCAAAGTTAAGTTGTTTCTGTTTAGGGTCTCTGCGCCCCATTGCAGCAGTGGGAAATGTAACACTCTTGTACACCTCAATCACTGAGTAAAGCGAGAAGAGGATAGGCGATGCTGTGAGCCACAATACCAGAGGCAGCAGAAGGGGTGGCTACCTGTGGATCAACAGGGAGAGTGGTAAAAGCAGCCCTGATTGTACCAATGAATCAGTGATAATTCATTTCCGATGCCATATAGGAAGTAAAAAGTCCTCAGGTGGCCAGATCTCAGCAGCTGAGAGAAAATGTACAAATTTACTGTTTTGCGCAGTAAGGAGATGAGGGGAAAGCACCTCAAAAAAAGAATTCGCAAGTGCCAATGTGTCACAGCATTGGGTCTGCAGTTCCAAGGAGCCAGTTGCATACAGTGTCAGGCGGAGGAATAAAGATGCGGGCTGCAGTGTTTGCATTTCGATCAATACTTATGTGGAGTGTTCAATTATAACCAAATTGACAATAATGGTGTAGGACAGGGGGATGCAGGTTGTAACAATGGGGGGGGGCAAGTATCCCCTCAAAGTATGTGAGCCCCCCACATAGTGCGCACTGCACCTACCAATGGACACTAAAAGGGTGCAGCCAGGGAATTGCAGCTAGGCAGCAGTGGGTTCACATAGAGTCTGAACCCACGCTACAGGCCCAGCACTCACCGCATGTTGAATCAAGTCAAGCCGCAGTTGTATGACAGCTCCGGTGCTGGACAACCGCACTCAGTCCGGGTGTGCTTTGTTGTGGTGTCTTCCAGACAAGGGTGCAGCATGAAGGTGTCGCCTCGTAGCCACTCATGTCGCGGCCCTGCCCTCTGGTTCGCCTGCTGGCCTATCCCAGCTGGGCCTCAAATGGCTGCGTCAGGCCGCGGCGGGCAGCATTGTGTGGCAGATCTCGCTGGAGTCGTCAAGGGCCTCACTGTCGCCAATACTGCTCCCAGTATCGCCAGCACAGATCAGTGGGCACAAAATGGTGCACTGCTGCAGTGTTTAACTGCACAATGAGGAATTGTTAGATTTGGGGGTCTCTAGTTGGCAGAGGTAGGTACCTTTGTCCAAGTAGGGGCCCTTGCATCTAGTCAAGGTAAGGGGGTACACTCCTAAAATAACCCCTGCTCACCCCCTTGGTAGCTTGGCACGCGCAGACAGGCTTATCTCAGAGGCAGTGTGTAAAGCATTTGTGAACACATACAGTAACCAAGTGACACTACAGATGGACACCCCACAAGTTTTATATCAAAAATAAGTATTCTTTATATAGACTTATCACAAGACCACAAACATGTAAGAATGCGACACTTTGAGTTCAATGTACCTTAAGATGCGTAACACAATACAACGAAAGTGTTGCAGGGAAGGTGATGCGTCGATTCCTTACACCCAAGAACGGTGATGCGTCGGGTCCCTACTGCTGCGTAGGGGATGAGTCGGTTCTTCTCTGCGAGGGGAGGTGATGCATCAGTTTCTCACTGCGCTTCCATGCGATGCGGCACGCAACGCCGTGATGCGATGCAAATCCGGTGCAAAGAAACAAAGATGGCGTCTTTTCTTGATGCGACACGATGTGGAACGCGACAGGCCCTGCGACACGCTTCTCGGTGATGCGGCGGCGTCTGCTGCAATGTCGATCCTCTTCTCCGATGGTGTGGGATGCTCCGGCAACAATGCGAGCCGCGACAGGCCCTGCGACACGCTTCCCAGTGATGCGGTGGCGTCTGATGCGACGTCGATCCTCTTCTCCGGCGATTCGAGCTTCTTCGACAACGATGCGAGCCGCGACATGCCCTGCGACACGCTTCCCGGTGATGCGGCGGTGTCTGCTGCGACGTCGATCCTCTTCTCCGGCGATGCGAGGCGCTTCGGGGACCCTGCGATGACTCAGCGGTTCTTCTGGCCCGCGACAGGCCCTGCGACACGCTTCCCAGTGATGCGGCGGCATCTGATGCGACGTCGATCCTCTTCTCCGGCGATGCGAGATGCTTTCTTGTTGTGAAGCGGCAGCAGCAGTGCAGCGACACGCTTCTTGCTTGTGAGTCGCACTTCCAGCTCCTTGCAACACGCAGTCCCTCGGAAAGCCTCGCAAAACAGCAGGCACTTCCAAAGAACTCTTGGGGAGCTGGTGGGTGAAGTCTGTTGTCCATGAGACTTCAGCAGGAGGCAAACTATTTTCTCAAGCCCTTGGAGATCCTTCATAAGTTGAATAAAGTATACACAAAGTTCCTTCTCCTCTCTTTGGCAGTCAGGCAACCACTGCAGGCCAATTCCTCAAGCTTAGGGATAGTCTCTCCTCAGTCTCTCTGGTTCCTCTCCTCATCAAAGGTTTCTTCTTGTTTCCCAAAGTGATCTAAATTTCTAGGGTTTGGGTCCCAATATTTATACCCAGTTTCTCTTTGTTCTCTGAAGGCAGAGAGGCCTTTGCCTAGTCCAAACCAGTTATGGTCAGTCCTGGAGCACTTTGTTGACAAGACTCCTTCTTTCCTTTCAGAGTGCCGGGCAGAAACATCAGACACACCACAGGAGGTGGAGCCAGCATTGTGGAAGGAAGGCACAGCCCTATTCAGGTCCCAGGTGCAACTCCTCCCACCCATCTACATGCAGATCTCTCTATTCAGCCCTGTGCTGACTCACCTTGTCTCCTGGAATCCCCCAGCCCCTGTCACTCAAACTCCAGACAAGGAATACACAACCTAGCAGAGGCAGGTTTGGATGGTTAGACAGGAAAATACCTACTTTCTAAAAGTGGTATTTTCAAACATAGAATGTTAGAACCAACTTCACTAAAAGATGTATTTTATCATTCTGAGTTCAGGCATACTAAACTTGAATTTCTACCATGTTCCCTGAGTCAGTTAGGATTATAAGATGTAATAATCAAACTGCCCATTCTGGCCTATGGGGAACAGTTAGCCTTGCAATAGTGAAAAAACAAAATGGCTGTAATTCACTATTAGGACATGCCACACACACCAGGGCATTTCCTACCTTATACTTACAATGCACCCTGCCCTTGGGCCTACCATCGGGGTGTCTTATATGAAGAAAAGGGAAGGTTTGGGGACTGGCAAGTGGGTGCACTTGCCCAGTCAGCATGGCAGTCCAGACTGCACACAGGCTCTGCAATGGCACACCTTAGACACACTTTAACAGGCTGCTTCTGTGGGTGGCACAACCAGTGCTGCAAGCCCACTAGCAGCATTTGGATTACCAGCTTTGGGCACTCCTGGTGCACTGTACTAGGGTCTGACAGGTAAACCAAACCAGCCAATCATGGAATCACTAATCCATACATCAATTTACAACAGGGAGCACTTGCACTGTGGCACTGGAAAACAGTGGCACTGTGCCCAAAGCATCTAACACCAGCAAAAACACATGAGGCAACAGCAAAAAATGGAAGGGAGACCCACGCCAAGGTGCCAGGTCTAACAGGAATTAACGGGCAATTGCTCTCCGGAGCTTCAATGCTGTGTGGCCATCTCGATTTCCAGTGTGTCCATGCCCCATGCTTGAGGGATTTAATTTGGGTTTGAGTACACACAGTATGCATTTTGGGGTTGTCTCTATTGCTTTTTAAAAATATTCAAACCAAGATTGACTCTTATTTGCACAGCAATGACTTACATAGCAAAAATAAAGACTTGTCGTTGGTTCCTAAGTTCATCTTCAGCATTTGAGGAGATTACTCCTTTTTTGGTTAGGCCCTTTCAATCTGGTACTTGTTGCGTTTGGACACTAGGCTCTCACACTTACTCATAATCTTCAAGTAACAGCTGAAGACACGTCTATTTGGTTAGGTGTATTTTCTAACACTAGCACCAAAAGACCTGGTCTGATAGTATAGGTTTTCGTCATTGTTAGACCTGTCAGCATTTGGGTGGTCTTCCCCCAAACCTTTTGCTGTTACTCTCCTATTTTTCTGAATTCATTTTTGCTGGCCTTAGGACTCTGTGCACTTTAACAAAGCTTACCAGTGCGAAAGTGTTTGTACTTACTCCAGAAAACATGGTGATAAATTGTCTTACACGTGATGGGCATACTTAATTTACTTGTAAGTCCCTAGCACAGTGGTATACTATATACCCAGGGCCTGTAAATTAAATACTACTGGTAGGCATGCAGCACTCATTGTGCCACCCACTTAAGTAGCCCCAAAGGTCTACCATTGCAGCCTGAATCCAGTTTTAAATTGCCGAATTCGACTTGGCCAAATAATCCTCTTGCCAAGACTTAAATTCCCCTTTTACTGCATGTACGTCACCCCTAAAGTGGTCCCTAGGTAGCCTATAAAACAGGGCACACTGTAAATAAAACGTTGAACATGCACTTTTAATTTTACATGCCCTGTTAGTGAAAAACTCACATGTGTTTTTCACTACTGTGATACCTACCTCTTTCTAATAGGTTAACATTAAGTTGCTTTATTACATTTAGTAAGTGCTGAAGTTGGATTGGTAACAGGTGGAGATTTCATGTTTGGTGTCTAAGAAATATTAATTTAAAATCCTCATTAGTTGTAAAATCAAATTTTAAGTTACAATTTTAAAAATACCACTTTTAGAAAGTTGTCAGTTTCTTGCCCTAGCTATTTTGTGCATGCATCCTGTTCCTGGGTCAGATGACTAGGTGCAGTTGACAGTTGGACTTTGTTTATTCCTCCCAGAAAGCCACACAACAGAGGGATTAGGTGTGCCTTGATGGGCCATCACTGGCAGGATGGGGGCGGAGCTAGGCACAGCCAGACTTATAAGCCAATAAGCTGTGCCCTGCCTTCACACAAAGGGCTTTACACTACCTCATTGTTTAGGCAGCCAAGCTGGAGCCTGGGCAGGGAAGGCAGGAAACTCCGAGCACTTCAAAAACAATTCTCTAGAAACATCTCCAACTTCAAAGAAGGCACTGGGTATAAAAATAGGATGCTCAGACCCACACTTCAGTTCAGTTTCTGGACCTGTGAAAGGACTCTCAGTGGACTGCCTGCTGCTGTGGCCTGTTATGTGCTTCAGAAGACTACTTTGCTGCACCTGGAAGGACTGCTCTGCTGCCTGAAGCCTGCCTTGAACACTCAGAGGCATGCCCTATTCAACTTCTTGAGCCCAGGACTACCAGAGTGACTCCAAGGGCAAGTTGACTGACTGCCTGATCAGAGCCTCTAGGACAAAAAATATTTAAACCATCTTGAACCCCCACTTGGACCCAGCCTGAGTGAGTCCTAACCCCCAAGTGGTGCCCCTCCAATCCTGGACCCTTGGTAATGGTCTTAATGGTGCCCAGGTTGCCAGTATCCAAAACTTTGGACTTAGATAAGTTTTGGCTAAAAACTGCTTTGAGAACTGAGAGGAGACTAGGAGCAATCTGCTTGTCTATCTACCCCAGGTGCATTGCCGGTCGGCCTGACTTTGTGGCTGCTACCACTACGTTCTTCTCCACAGCAGCAAATCATTTTCCTTTGCAGAAGGGGTATCTGGCTTCGTGGAGCCCTCATTGGCTACAGCCTCCAGCCGCCTCATGCTGGAGTTTTTTGACTTCCATAAAAGAGACTAAGGGCCTGATTATGGTTTTGGCAGTGTGGGCGTTGGGCGGCATGCCACTATTCTGCTCCCACACCACCAAACTTCACTGCCGACTACCCGCCGGATTACAAGTTGTAATCCAGGCAAGCGGTCCTGTGGTGGCTGGCCTTTGGCGCTGCCTTTAAAAGGAGAGCCTTAGAAAGGCCACAGCGAGTTCCAGCACAGCATGGACAGTAAAGTCCATGCTGTGCTGGAACAGGGAGTACATGCAGACAGGGGGCGTACCATGTGCCCCCCCTACATGCCTCCCAAAGGCCCTGAGGCAACAGGTGGCCCTGGGGGCCCCCTTTGTTGACTCTTCACCACCCTTTTCATGGCGGTCTGCCATATTTTTCGACTTTGACCCATTCTCGCCAACTAAATGACCGTGGTTGGTGCTTTGATGTTTCAGGCGCTAGTTTTTGCCTGAAATTTAAAAAAATCATTATTCTGGTTCTGCTGATTGGATTTTTGTAATTTTGGTGTCAAACTATTAAAACTTGCTCTATTTTTCTGAATTGGTGTGGGATTTTTCTTGTGTTGTGTTTTCCCTTTATTACTGTTTATGTGCTGCAAAAATACTTTACACATTGCCTCTAACTAAAGCATGACTACTTTTGTACCAAGCTACCGGAGGGTAGAGTACAGGTTAACTTAGTGACTTTTGAGATTCATCCTGACAGGGATTACAGCTGTTGCTTGAGCAGGGTTAACACCCAGTCAACCAACAACCCAATTTCTCACATTGGTGATCAGCGGTGGGATCCAGTACTTGTGTTTGTGCAGTACCATACTGGGATTTGTGTAACACAACAATCCCATATAAATAATTTGACACCAGAGTTTACCTCTTTTTACATTCCTGGTTTTCCATTACCTGATGTCTCATTTTTCTAAATGTAATTGTTCTACCTCCCTTTTTGTACCATGAAGATGGATCTGATCTCCATTTTCCTTCTCACCAGGGCTGATCTGCAGTGTCAATACAAAGAAAGGGGGCTGAGTGCATGCAAGCAAGAAGGCCACAGAGTTGGAACTCCAGATAGCCCTCAGAGCCTATAAGGAAGTCAAAGGGTTGCAAGCAACTGTAGAGGAGGACAATGCTGAGGATGAGGGAGTATATTTGGATGAGGACCCAAACATGCGTCCTGAGCTGCATAAGGAGCACAACTCGCCTCCAGAGGATGCCCATGAGGAGGCAGGAAGCAGTGTGTCTGCCTGGGGTCTGGAGGCCAGGAAGGCGGTGAGGGAGCTCAGACAATGCATAACTAACATGAGTGTTTTTCTCTTGTTAGTTATGCAGTAAGGTGGTAATAATCTGGTATTTGATCTTTGCATTGTTTTACTAAATGTGTCAATGTACAGCTAGCCAAAATGAAGATGGAAGCAGAGGAGAGAAAGGCTGAGGAAAGAAGCCTTGGCCAAAAAAAGGCTGAGGCAGAGAAAGCTCTGGCTAGAGAAAAGGTGGATGGAGATAAGAAAAGGGCTGAAGCAGAGAAAGCCCTGGTCAAATAAAAAGCTAAGGCTGAGAGGCTCTCAGCTAAAACGGAACTACTGCTGGAGCATAAAAAGACCACGAAGGAGCTAGAGCCCAAGTCCATGCAAACTTCAGAATCCAGCAATGATGTTGGCAGGATACCTTCAGTGTATCCTGGAGACATGAGGGTCTGCATACCACAAGACCTGGTGCCCAATGGATGTATGTCATTACATTACTTGTTTTTAGTTTTTACCACACTTGGCTTTACTTCACATTTTTAACCTCGCTTTTAGTTAGTCTGGAATTGTATTCTCTGCAATACAAAAGGCCTTCACCATGCAAACAACTAGAACGGAAACAGATACATCATATATGTCGTTTTAGTCACAGACTTGCAGTGCCACCTTGTGTCCAAAGTAAGTATTTTAAAGAAGTCATTCTAAAATAAGTGTGAATACTATTTTAGTGAATTAGAAAATATATATATTGGTTTTATAAAAATGAAATCTTTCATATCCAGGTTAAGTTTTTATTTGGGGAAAAGACATTGTGAGAACTGAAGAAACTGAAGAACATTTTTCAACGTTTTGATGTGCAAAAGATTGTCATAAACTTTCCAACATACTACCCATAAACTATGTGCAATCTATTTTTTTGTAATATTATAGTTTAAATGTATACCTTGTGCATCTCGCCCCATTTTTTGAATTTTTTTAACAGGCATCATGCACAACTATTATTTAGTTTCAAACTAATACTCATGTTTTTTTTTAAACTTGAATATTAACACGCATGCCCACCCATAGCCTCTAAACGTCCTGCACTCCAGCCTGAAAACATCATGTTTAATCTGTTAATTTAATTTTGTTATTAAGTAAATATTCAAGTATTTCTTTTAAACATACCCGAGTATTAACACACTTACCCACCCACTGCCCCTGTACCTACTGCACCCCGTCCCGGTATCTTTTATATTAAAGGCATCATGCAGAACTATTTATTTGGTATGAAACAAATACACAGGTTTTGTATATAAAACTTGAATATTAACATGCTTACCCACCTATACCCCTAAACCTACTGCACCCCGTCCTGAAAGTCTACTGATTAACATTTCTAATAATAAATTATTACATTACTGCTCAGGATATTTTTTAAGTTTAAAAATACCCGAGTATTAACACACTTATGCACCCACTGCCCCTATAACTTCTGCATCCCGTTCCGGTATTTTTTATTTTATAGGCAGAAGTATGTATTTGGTATCAAATTAATACTCAGCTTCTTTTGTTATAATCCCTGAATAATAAAATATTTACCCACCCATAGATCCTAAACCAACTACCCCTTAAACATCAGTAGCTTAATCTGTAAATTATAAATTATTACATTAATATTCAGGTATTTATTTGTTTAAAAATATAAGAAAACGTCCACACTTACACACCCACTGCCCCTATACCTTCTGCACCCCGTCCCAGTATTTTTTATTTGATAGGCATCATGCAGAACTATTTATTTGGTGTTAAACAAATACACATGTTTTTAATATAAACCGGAATATTAACATGCATACCCACCCATAGCCCCTAAACATTATTTGTTTATTTTTTATTTACTAGGCAGAACAATTTAAAAGGCATCAAATTAACACTCAGCATCTCTTGTTGAAATTCCTCTTAAAACTTAGTATTAACATACATCAACATCCTGTTTTATAGTGGAACACTGCTACCGAGTGTACAAAATGTGTGGTAAAGTCTTGCGATATAAAGACTAGCGAGGAAAAAGTGTACTAGATGTATAAAATGCATACTGAATGTACTCCAAAGTAAAAACTTCGGAGTAAAGGCTGTTTCCCATGCCCAATTATGAAGTGGGAGATGACATAGATAAATGGTTTCATGTCCATGAGGTAGACCTGAGAATGCACAGGGTCTCAGAGGAGTGCTGAGGGAGCGGGGGTAGCGTATGGAAGATGAAACAACTGGGGAGGACTAAGGGCCAATTATTAGGTCCAGCCTACAAGCCCACGGAAACCACAACAAGAAAAGGTATGCTGTTCCTAAAGAGTCCTACAGGTCTATGTGTTTAAAGAGAGCATATGAGTGCTAATGAAGGTCGGAGAAAATCTTTTCTCCTTTCAGAAAAAGACCCTCACACACCCAGCCAGCTAGGTGTCTTGCTTCTTCACTGGGTCTGCTCCTTATCGGGTCGGCTCTGCAATACCTGATCGGCGCCCGTAATGGGGCCTTCTTGGCGGAGATCTTTTTTCTTAGCCCTTGGGTGCGGTGCTTGTAAGGGTCCTCGTGAGTGTAGATGTGTGAGATTAATAAAACAGGAGTTAGTGATCCACCCAAAACTATTTTAATGACTGTGGGCACTATCCTGATTAAAAACCAAAAGAGGCACGCATGCCTGCTCTAAGGTTGCAGGGTTGTGCGCTAAAACTCAGACCAACATGTTTCTTGCCTAGTGTCCGATTGACGGCAATTCTTCAGGACCAATTATTGATCATTCTACACTTTTTGGTTGGTGGTTTGATAATTAAACAGTTCCAGTGACCACTCATACAGCACCCTAAAAAGTGGTACCTGTCGATCAACAACAATGCCTGTAGGTAAGAAGAATCATAAAGATTAGTACATCGTTCTTCTATGGTCTGCAGTTCAACCTAAATGCAACAGTCTGTGATATGACCATGCTATTGTGGCGCTGCAAAACAAACGTGAGGAATGTGCATGCTTCTTATGAGGGTGTAGGTGATCATGCACTCGGCAAATTTCAGGAAAAGTTTAAAAACAGAAGTAGCAAACAAATTTTACAAATTTGCAAGGCATACCAGCTCACTCACCCAACATGGGTCAGCTCAATGTATCAAGGTATTGCGGCAGGTGTAGACACTGCAAGGTTCAGTGTCCTGATGTTTGTGGTGATTGAAGAGGGGGGGAATGTTTGTTGGAGCTAAACTCATGGCAGTATTTCAATGCATGTGAATGAAGAAAGTGGAGTGGAAATTACCAACATGGGACCCACGAGGAGTATGTCGCCATGTAACACCGATGGTCATTACTCAGAGTACATAGTATATCCTTCACGCTGGCAGCAAGCAGTAGAGCGGTGGTGTGTCGTGCAGCGCGCTCTCAGCAACCACTCAAACCTCAGTGGTCTACAGTGGAACGCTGAAGCACGCCGCCGGCCATCCCACCCCCCGGTTTCGCTCCCAACCAAGTTAAGCAAATGACAGACTTATGTCGAGCTCTACAAGTTTATACTTCAGGGAGCACATGCTCAAATCCTGTGTTTCAGAGCTGCACCAGCACCTAGTGGACAGTAAGCTCACTGACGCCAGGGAGCTTGCTAAGGAGATAGACCTCTGGGAGTGTCCAAGAATGTACCTGGGGGGAGACCAAAAAGGGTGGTCAGTTCTCACCCGAAGAAGGAGGGGATGAGAAAACTAGGAAGGAGTTCTCTCAAGGCTCCCAAATATCTCACAGGAGAAAGAGACCCATCCCAAGTCTGACTAGAAGAATGGGCTTGTACTTAAGAACACTGGTAAATTTGTCCCAAAGTCTTATGTCTGTTACCAGATTGGGCACACCAAGGGTGATGCCAAGTGCCCCAAGATGGCTCCTCGCCCAATGTTGGGAATAGCCCTGGGTTGGCCAGTATAGTGCTTGGAGGGAGATGGCCCCAGTTAGTATGGGGAGACAGCTGAGGTTGTCCTCATGTCCCTTGGTGACAGAGAGATGGTGCCCAAAGCCCATAAGCCTTCTATTACTTACAAGTACAGGCATGGGTCACCATCAGTGGAAGGCAGGTGAAAATTCTGAGGGACACAGGAGCCAGAATGACTATTGTCAGGTGTCATCTGGTGTCCCCAGAGCAGGTGATACCTAATACTTTCCAGCAGATTGTATCAGGAAACAACTATGAGAGAAACTACCCACTAGCTCTGGACAATTGTGAGAGCCACTACCCAGTGGATCTGTTCCCTTTGAACAGGGGGGGGGTGGGGGTATCAGGTTATGTTAGGGTAGCTGTGAGCCCTACCATGCCTTTGGATTTTTTGCCTGGGAAGGATCTGGCGCATACTGCCTGGAAGTAAGTAGATCTCAGGTCACACGTGGAAATGTCGGGCTTACCTGAATGGGTCTGTATGACCACAAGGTCCATGGCTGCCTAGGAAGGGAGTCAAGGAGATCTGGAAGTCAAGACAGCTGCCAAGTAAGGGAAGGGCAGGGGAATTGGAAGCCAGCCCCTGAAACTCCTATGGTACAGGTGGATGGGGTGTCAAAGGAAGCAGCTTCAGAGCATACTGGGGAGGACAGTACATCCTTAGGAAACCTGCCTGAGCTTGCTGGATGACAAGTGAATGGTGGCCCAACTGGAGAAGCATTCTGCAAGGCACAGAAAGAGTTCCCAACCCTAGAGGGCCTGAGGCGGCAAGCTGAAGCCCAGGCAGCAGCTGACACCTCTGGAGATCACCTCACTTTTTGAGAGAGAGACCTCCTATATAGTGAGTCTAAGGTGCTTGTGCATTGGGCAACACATGTTTTTGGTGGTCCCTCAATGTTACAGGGCCCCCTACTAGGACTGGCTCATGAAATTCCCCTGGCAGGACAGCTGGACCAGGACAAGACTTTTGCCAGACCTGTTTCCCACATTTATTGGCCTAGCATGAAGATATATTCAGAAACACTCTGCAGGACATGTCTCACTTGCCAGGCCAGTGGGAAAACAGGTAAAAAGCTGAAGGCCCCCTTGAATCCCTTACCTTTTGTTGTATGGTTGCTACTTGTTTAATAGGACTGTGTATTTAGAACAACAAAACATCATAATATGGAGACCAACAGCCTCATGCATCAAGCCAAAATCCAGTCGGTAAAATACCGATTCGCTAATAGCTCCCGGTATTGAGTTAAAAATACCCAATCCCAATGCATCAAACCCAAAAGCAAAAATCGCTATTTAAGGAATCCTTAAATAGCGATTCCTTAAATAGCGATAACATTTAAGGAATCCCAAATTGAGATTCCTTAATTTAAGGAATCTCAATTTGGGATTCCTTAAATGCAATGCATGAAAGTTAAAAAATTAGCGAATTCGCTAATAGGGGGAGCAAATTACCATGAAGATGAACTGCATGGTAATTTGCAAAAACTTTGGAAAATGCACTTTTGTGCATTTTTCAAAGTTTCATGTTGCGCACACACATGCCCTTAGAGCATGTGTGTGTGCAACATATGTGCACATATCAATTTCAGGGGTGCAATAGGGTGTCATTTTGACACCCTTGCACCCTTGAAATTGCATGAGCAATTTGCGAGAACCTACTGGTACTCGCTATTTGCTCATGCAATCTCCAATTCATTCCTATGGGCCTGGAGGCCCATAGGAATGATTGGGATGGCATTCCTTAATTGCTACTCGCAATTTGCTAGTAGCAATTAAGGAAAGTTAAGGAATCGCTATTTGAATAGCGATTCCTACATGCATAGCCTTTTGCTATTCCTTATTAGCGATTCCTTATTTTTCGCTAATAAGGAATCGCAAATGGCATTGTTGATGCATGTGCCCCAAGTCTTCTTATATAATCAGTAAATGTTGGTCTGTTTGGCTAGCTCACAGTACCGCATCCAAACTCCTAAATCTGCCCCTTTGCAACTGTAATTTTGGCATTTGGAATGCATCAATCTCAATGCAAAAATCGCAATTGCATTTACAATAGCAATTTCACTATTATGGACCGCTAAATACAGGTTATTGCAACCTGATGTTATTTAGAGGAAAACTTGAACTAACTATGCAGACTCCAGGGTGACAATGTCTATCAAGAAACAATGTGTGCAAGGGCCATTCTTGCAATAGAATCACATGTATAAGCCACCATTAGAAAGTGAGGCTATGTTAACATGAGAACTAAAATAGGAACTAAATGCAAGCCGCAGAACACTGTCATTGGCACTCCCTTTGAAAGTGTGGGCTTCTACATAGTTGGACCACTTGGACCCCAAAACTGCCTAGGGCAACAGGTTTATAATGGGCTCTGATGGAGATTTTCACCTGAGTAGAGTTACCCAAGGAAGTGGTGTCTGACAAGGGCCCCAACTTCATGTCTGCCTACATGAAGTCCACGTGGGAAGAGTTTGGCGAAACCTACAAGTTCTCAACACCCCATCATCCCTAAACCAATGGGCTTGTTGAGTGATTCAACAAGACCATACAATGCATGATTATGGGCATACCTAAGCCAAGAAGGCTCAAATGGAACATCCTATTACCATACCTGCTATTTGCCTACAGGGAGGTGCCACAGATAGGAGCTAGGTTTAGCCCATTCAAACTTCCTATGGACTCTGTGTTAGGGGACTTCTTAGACTGGTGAAGGAGGGGTGGGAGGGGTGGGAGCAAGCTTCCCACGAAGCTCCCCTATGATGTTGTCAGCTATATGCTAGCCCTCAGAAACCAGATGCCCAATGTCTGTAAGAAGACTTCTAAGATCTTGGAGGCTAGCCAGAAAGTCATGAAAATCTGGTATGACCAGAAGGCCACTCTGGCAGAGTTTCAGCCTGGATAGTCGGTGTGGGTTATGGAGCCAGTGAAGCTCAGAGCCCTACAGGATTGAGGTGATTGAAAGGAAGGAGTGCACCTACATAATAGACCTCAAGACCCCCAGAAACTATTAAAGGTACTCCATATCAATCGTCTCAAACCCCACTACAAGAAGTCTGAAGTCACCATGCTGTTGGTGACAGATGATGGAGAGGAAGAGGAGAGTGAACTTCTCCCTGACCTCAGGTTATCTAAAGAAAAACATGGGTCAGTGGAAGGTGTCAACCTCTCAGCTACTCTGACACCAGAACAGCAGAAGGTCTATCGCCAGTTGTTGGGACAGGTTGATTCACTGTTCTCCCTCACTCCTTGGCTTACACACATGTGCACCTAAGGTATAGATACTGAGGACAGCCTGTCTGACAAAAAGAACATATACAAGCTGGCAGACAAAATGATGGTTAGTATTCAGGAGGAGATTTGTGAAATATTTAGAGTGATTGAGCACCCCAGTGGTCCCTGGTCCAGCCCAGAGGTGCTTGTACCCAAATCTGCCACACTGGGCACCATCTCAGAACTCTGGTTCTATGTGGACTACATTGGGCTTAACTCAGTCACCAAGTTTAGGCTTACCCCATCCCCAGGTTGATGAGGTCATTGACAGATTAGGGCTGCTAAGTTCCAGAGTACTTTTGACTTTATTTCAGGGTACTGACAGATAGCCCTGACTGAGGGGGCAAAAGAGAGGTCAGCATTCTCTACCCCAGAGCCCACTTTCAATTTAAAGTGATGGTCTTTAGATATAATAATGCCCCTGCCACCTTCCAGAGATCGGTGAACCAGGTCTTAGCTGGAATGGAGGCCTTCAGTGCTGCTTACTTACTTAAAGGCCAGGAAGAGCTAGATAGGGCAGGGTTCTGGGGTGTACTTGGTACACCCCATGCAGGAATGGGTAAGGTGTAGTCCCACCAGACTAAAAAAGAGTCAATCCTGGCATGGAGCCTCCCCAAGCCCCAGAGAGAACTGGGGGCCTTCCTGGGACTCACTGAATACTATAGGAGGTTTTTTTAAGGGATATGGCACCATTGCTGCCCCTCAACTGAACTGACTTTGAAGAAGCAGCCAAAAGGGTGATTTGGATAGAGAACTGTAAGAAAGCCTTTGACACCCTCAAACAAGTCAGGTGTACAGCCCCTGCACTGAAGGTCCCTGAATTTTCAGTGAAATTCATTGTGCAAGCTGACACCCCAGACAATGGCGTAGGGGCTGTGTTATCACAGTTGAGTGAGGAGGGTCTAGACCAGTCTGTTGTCTTCATCAGTAGGAGTCTACTTCCCAGGAAATAGAGGTGGAGTGCTATTGAAAGGGAAGCCTTTGCTGTGTCTGGCCACTGAAGAAGCTGAAACCCTACCTGTTTGGGACTCACTTCTGGGTTCAGACAGATCACAGACCCCTCAGCTGGCTCATTCAGATAATGGTTGAGAATCCAAAACTGTTGAGGTGGTCCATCTCCCTACAAGGAATAGACTGCACATGGGTCAGACCACTCCAATGCTAATGGTCTGTCCAAGTTCTTCCACCATATTGATGAGAACTCCCAGGAGGATGGGTAGTTTCCCCCAAGATTCAGCTGGGCGTACATAAATTAGACCTGTCAGCCTTAGGGTGGTCTTCCTCCTAACTTTTTACCTGCACCGTCCTATTTTTCTGAATTAGTTTTTGACAGCATTAGGACTCGGTGCACTTTACTGCTGCTAACCAGTGCGAAAGTGTTTATGCTCACTCCCTAAACATTGTAAAACTGGCTTACACCAGATATTTACTTTATTAGTAAGTCCCTAGTACAGTGGTTTACCATGTACCCAGGGCCTTCAAATTAAATTAAAGGCTACTTGTGGTCCTTCAGCACTTATTGTGCCAGCCACTTAAGTAGCTGCTTGAAACACGTCTCAGGTCTACCATTGCAGCCTGAGTACAGTTTTAAACTGCTGATTCGACTTGGCCAAAAAACTCTTTTGCCATGCCTTAAACTCCCCTTTTATTGTATATAAGCCACCTCTAGGGTAGGCCATAGGTTGCCTATAGGACAGGATGCATTGTAATTAAAAGGTTGTACTTGTACTTGTAAGTTTTACATGTCCGGGTCGTGAAACACTCACAAATTAATTTTTCATTACAGTGAGGCCTACCACTCCAATTGGATAATATTGGGGTGAAAATTGCATTTATTATTTTAGATTATTATTTTCCCTGCACGTTCTGCAAGGTTTGTTTCTTCATATAGAAATGGTTATCGATGCACATATTGTTCAACTGCTTCACTGTACCATTGAAGGGCCGTTGCCTTGTGTTTTGAAATATGACCAAATAAAATGTGTTTAAAAAAAATAAATTGCATTTAATAAGTGCTAACATTTGATTGAATTGAGAACAGGTGGAGATTTCATGTTTGGTGTCTAAGAAATTGTTATTTAAATTCCCTTCAATGGTAAAGGATTTTAAGTTTCATTTTTTAAATGTCCTTTTAGAAAGTTTTTATTGAAAATGCGGGTACCCATTATACCATCAATCCTAGTGTTCTTTAACAAAGATACACTATTCAATCATATCGCTTATCATTATCACTAATGACCTCTATGCATTTTTACCCTTTATTCTTGAGTGTTCAGCTTCCACATGTCGATTGTTTAAATCAGTATTTGCACCTGGTATGTACCACAGAGGAAAGAGAAGACATGAGATCTAAACCTTATGTTTATCGTTTGAATGTCATTATTTTAACTTCAAAACATCATCAATATTGCTTCCAAATGCATGCTACAGACAAATAATAAACACTTTCTATAAATCCTTATAGATCAAAAAAAACATGAAAGACATATATTCGCAAACTGTAAAATTGTTGACAAAACATATTACATTTATATGTGTTTCCCACATCTAATAATAGGTTGTTTGTATTTGTGAAGGAAAGTGTGCTACAGTATAACTCTCTGGTGGTTACATATTCTAGATCCGTGGGGCCATATTTTGATCCTAAATTGTACAGTTCAAGTGGTAATGGAAGGCCCTTTTTGTGATCGGAGATCTTTGTACAGGTCATAGAGGTCTTAATACATTATTTGCCTATTGTAAAGTATTCTTCTTTCTTCCTGCAGAATGTAAGACTCCTGGCCACTCGGTCATTACACCGATGCATTGCAACTTTCTCGTAGGGGTCAAAGAATTTTTTTTTTTGAAGGGCTGTTAGGATTGCGTTTACAGGACACATTTCAGGAGCTGAATTGCTCACATTGAGGCACCATTGACCAAGAAATTGCAATTTGAAGGCATCTGGGACGGACATGAGAACCGCCCGCTGAGAGGACTGGCAGGCCTGGAAGACATAAGACATCACTCATCGACGAGGAACTCCAGTTAATGACCTGGAGGAAGACACACCTTAAAAACTATCAGCCGTCGGACAACCAAGGCGAACGCATGCAGAGAGATTTGCACCAGGTCCACATCTCACCACTAGATCAATGTTGCCCCAATGTGCACATTCACCTCTTGAAACATGTCCTGCACAGGCAATCCTTCCAGCCCTGAAGAAGACCTTCCTTCAGAAAAATCTTTCTCTGGCCCCACGAGAAGGTCGAAACCCATTGGTGTGTAAAACTAAGTTAAGGGTTAAGCACAGGTTAATTAATGACTTTTTGACTTTTGTAGTTCACCCTGACAGCGATGCAGCTGTTTCTCGAGCAGCTTTAATACCCTACTTAGCACACAACCCAATATTTAAAAGTTATCATCATTTCATGATTATTTTGGTAAAGAATTAAAAAACAATGCAAACTAAATATCTGTGAGACCTGAGTGCTTATAAAAACAATTCATCATAATCTACTCAAATGAAATACCAATAAATATGGTATATAAAAGCATCATTATACTGTTAAAAATATGCAAATACAGTTCTCTAATTTCTCAGACCCTTCATTCCAAATGCTATCTTCCAAACATTAATTTACACATATTTGTATGTAATATAACTTACCTGAGATTTAAGTCTGTGTGTTCTATACAGTCATACAACATTGTCCAACACAAATTTATATCAATCATTCTAATCCTTACTGTTGTCTTTACATAATTAGCTGATCTACAATGTGTACTCAAGGGAGTAAGTAAGCCCCTGCTATACCAGCTTAAGCGGGTGTGCTTGGGACAGATTTATTTTTTTACAGCCCTTTTTAACTTTCATGTCTACTTGAATGTTATGGAAAGTCAGAAGGAGAAACGTATGAATATTGGATGAATAAAATACCAGGATATAACTGTGTGTCAAAGAAGCTTGAAAGAGTGACAAAAAAAGAGAATGTATTTAAATGCAAAAGAAAAAATAAGTTAGAGGCAAAAGAAATGCGATAGCAGGACGGAAGGAAAGCTAAAAAGAAAAAAAGCATGATGGAACATAAATAAAAAAGGACAATAGAAAGAAGGATGAAAAAGGAAAAAAAGAAGGTAGAGGGAAGAAAAGAATGAAGCTAAGGAAGAAGGATAGCAAGAACAAAAAAGAAAGCAACAAAGAAATAAAAATAAAAGATGAAAGGAGAGAAAGAAAGAAGGAAAGCGGAATAATAGAATGAAAGAATGGAAAGTAGAAATGAGAGACAGATGGTAGGACGCAAGAAGGAAAGAAGAAAAAGAAAGAATTAATGAATGGAAGGAATACAAAAGAAAGAAAGATGGCAAGAAGGGGCGAAAGGAGGGTGATAAAAAGATAGGATGAAATCAGAAGACAAGAATGGGAAGAAGGAAAGATGGAAAACAACAAAGGAAAATAAACAAGAATATTGAGAAGGGCAGAAAGCTAGAAAGGTGTACACATTAAATAAAACAGGAATGGATAGAAGAAAAAGAAGATAGAAATATGGAATGAGGAGAATCGAAATGGAGGAAATAAAGAAATAGAAGGTTGGAAAGAAATATAGAGAGAAACAAGGAAAGAATGAAAGCAAGAAGTTATACTAGTAAATGTGCAGTTTCACCAAATTCTTTTAAAATCATGCTGGAAAATGCATCATTGTCATGCATTGTAGTAATGAGAACAAATCCCATGGGCTCTTTAATAGAAATGTTTGGCATCTCTTACTTCGGTAGGATTGTTGTGCCATGTGGCTTAAATTGGAGGGGGGGTGGGGGATTTTCCAGGCCATTCCCTTAAGGGTGTTCCACTCATCAGTTGTTAATAAAAGACAATCGCTACAGTATCTAACACTACTCTCCTTAAGAATCAATTCGAATTAATGTGTCCTAACCATCATATAGAAGAGAAAAAATGTAGGAAACATGTAATGTTTTCGAGGGCCGTATGGCATAGTAGCTAGAAAAGACCTTGAAGCATGTAAGTTACAAGTATGCTCCTGTAATTAAGAAAAGAGGTAATGGAAAATTCACTACAATTACTTCCCCTGACTTGGTTGCATGTATTATGGGATAATTACCAATCTCCCATAGTTTTGCACTTTGATACAAAATACATGTAGACAATCTGATATCCGCATATGATTCCCTGTCTGTAGATTTTGTTTCAGAATTGTTGGACGTAAACAGAACAGATGTATTCATTGAGTTACAGTTTGATATTGCGAAACATTATGGAATAAAACTCCATTCCAACATTACGTTTGAATGGTGGTGTATCGATGCTTTAAAATTGGCCTATTTTAGTTTGCTTTTGGAGTGTCAATGTTTGATCATTTAGAATACAGGAGGGTATGAATGAACCTCATCGATGTTGTTTTAAGAACAAACCTTAATGCCCATTGTTTTAACCATGGAACCCACTGGCACTCACTATGCCTAGTGTTGGAATGGTTAAATATGATGTCAATGAGTACCATGATGTGTGTAGGCCTGACAACGACAATACCGATGAATGCAATGCCAACGTATGTCATAATCCATGCCTGTACAACAGCATTGATATCGGCAGTAGCAATATCAATGTATGTCATAATCCATGTGCAAACGACAATGTTGTTACCAGTAAAAGTGATGCCAATGTATGTCAATATCGGTAAAAATAATACCAATGTACGCAATGACAACTGTACACAAGCTATTCAGAATGTTGATAAAAATGACACCAGTGACTGCCATTTGATTTTTAGGAGTTCCAGTGAACTAGGACCATTGCTGTCGGATCTACTCAAGGTGACCTTGATAGAGATCAGGGTGTGTATAATATTCCCACTACCACAGATAGAGTAATCCCACAGTTACACGCACATACATTCATCATACACTAGGGCCCATTTCACTAACATACGCTCAAATACTCTACCAGCAGCAATAAACCTGTGGAAAGAAAACTCCTAGTCACCCTGCATCTATATCAGGTCGACAAGATCTGGTTATTGTGACTGTCCATAAACATAATCTATACAACCTATACGAATAATCAAAATATAATACACAATAATTGACAAGAAATAATATCCAACACCATGTTCAAGTTATATTGCTTTATCTAAAATTAGTCAAATGAAAATCAAGCAGCATAAATCATTTTTCTCATAGTTACCTATTCTAGCTAAATGTCAGAACGGGTCAGGACAAGTCTCTTGGTAAAGTCTCTCAAGACGAAGTCCCTTCAGCATCAATCCTCAGCAACGCAGATTCGATACGCGGCAAAGGCAAATGGCAAGTGGCAAAGCCCTCTCTAGGCTAACAATTCTTATACTGAATCAAACAAAAGAAAGATACAAAGAAAAGTTGTAATGTCCGCTGGACCGCTGAGCAGAGCGAGAAGGAAAGGATGTAACATTGCAACATTCAAAAATCTCCGCTCAGGAAAAATCACAAAATAAAGACTACGGAACAGGAACCAAGAATCTCAAATGTATCTGTTAGTTCTACTTCTCCTCGGCAATGAGACCAATGCTCAGAGTCTTTCTCTAAGGCTCCTTTGTTTTCCCAAGGCTGCCAAGGACGTTCCATTTCACTCGAAGATTACCCCGGCTGCTAATGTCCTCACGGAAAATTTTATAAGGCAAGCAAGGACTGTGGTCAGCTGACTTCAGGACCATATTCAGCAGGGCTCTCTTCCATCACAGTTTCTTATTCTCAACTCGAGGCCAGGCTTACAAAATCGTCCATCTTTAACTAGGCCGCCATAGGCCACAATAGACCATCTTAATTAAAAGAAACAAAAACAACGTTACCACAGCATAGTGATTAAATAGTGTTAACCCCACTAATACCCTTATGTGTATGCATCTATCTAGCACTTGCAACATAGAAAAGCATTAATTCGGAAAGCGTTTTGTGCTCAAAAATAAACAGCACATAGCAACGTTTAAACATGAAAACACGCACGTTATTTTTAAACAGCACATTTATGCGCACCCACGTGTAACTCTCTCTTGTTAGGACAAACGGATTGATTAATATAAACGCACTTGCACAAGACAAATAATTAATTGCTAGTAATTAATAAAATTAATATGACAAATAGACATGCCAGAGCTTCAAAAACCAGCGAATTTTCAAACAGAAAACTCTGCTCCAGCAATCCCCCCTTTGGTGATTTTATCACCAAATAAACCCAAAAAAAAAAAAATAGTGAAAATTTAGTCCCATTTTAGGAGAAATCGGAAATGTCTTTTTCCCCTTACACAACATTACACACCAGTCACTCTTTCATCATCCCTTTTTGTCTCTAAGTAAACACTCTCCCTCAATTCTTCTAATTCAATTTCTTGAGGTTCTCTTTTCAATTTCTTGTTTTTCTTTTCTTTATTCAATTTCTTCCTCCCTCCCCTGTTGTTACAACACACACACACCAATCTTATTATCAATAAAGCAACAATTATACAAGTTAAAGGAAACAATATTCTACCTATAATAGTACTACCTATTTTTGCAATAAAATCCTTAACAGCTATCATTTTATTAGCTATTTTAGTCCATAAATTCTCAGCTTCAAGTGGTACTAATTCTTCATGCAAATCAGTAATATTTTTGATATAGACCTTCAGGTCTTTGCTTCCGTCTGGAATGTAAGTGCAACAATGTTGAACTTTCAGCATTCCACAGACTCCACCCTCCTTGGCCAATAGAATACCAAGGGCAAGTCGATTTTGCATAGACATGGCACGTACGGCACTTAATTCCGTATTCACCAAAAGAAACCCTCCAGCGGTATTTGTCAACAAGCGATCAACCACTGTGGACAGTTTCCGAATTCCATAAGCATTCAAAGAAATTCCCACTGCTGGAATCAAAACCCCAAAAATGTCACCCACTATTTCAGACCAAGTTTCTCTCTTAAAACGCATTAGTAAATTAATATGTTCTACATCTGTTATTTTATCTATATGAAAAATCTTTGGAAAAACCAGGCCCACATAACACGTGCCATACCAATGGTCAGGCAACTTGTAATAAGCCTTGTTCCCACAAACATAATATACTCCTGGAAAAATTGTATCTTCTCCACCTCTGAAACCCCAACCTGTTGCAATGAAGTATGTATCATGGCACTCACTAGTCCCAACAAAATATGTATCATATTGGGATTTCCTTCTTGTAATGCAAAGTTTACCTTTCTGTGGTGCATCTAAAGCTAAAGTTGGACTAGCCCCATTCTTCAACTCTTTTCCCATCTCAATGTCCCAAATAGTCTCACTCACTTTATATTTTCCTGCTTTTTCCTGCATGTTCAATCTCCTTTCTTCTACCATATCCAGGAAAGCTTTCTCCTCTCCTTTCAAACTGCAAGTTAAATTATTCTTAAAAATGTAATCTAATGTTAATCCTTTTTCTTCAATAAAAATCTCACCAAAAGTGTTAGCTTCTTTAGCTGGATTCAGCTCTTTGTTCATTGGCAAGTGCCCAAAAATACTATCTCTGTTAGACATCTTATAATCTACTTTCCCTAACAAATAAAAAACACTACTTAAAATACTACAGGAAATACCATATGTAGCTGGTAAATGATGATAAGTAACACCCTCTGAAACGGATGCAGGTAATTGCATACAGACGTAGCAATCCCTTACTTCCATTGTTTTCACATATTCATATAACAATTTTGAAAAAACATTACTAGAAAAGTTATTAATTGACCTATCTTTGTGTATGTAAGTATTACTAATTCTAATTGGAACTACTTTTTGCGAATTCTTCTCTACATTTGTCACATTCTCTGTATGCATCTCAAACTCTACTTTAAAAGTAACTAATAAAACTAAAACACCCCATAGAAGCATTAATAATCCAGTACAGCAGCAGCACATTCTACACCACCTTTTAAAGAAGGCACATCTATTTCTATTATCCTCTATGTTAGCCATTTTACTACTTTAGTTTAGCCTCTACTACTCCACTACTGTTGGAACTCTTCAATTCTTCAGCAATTCTTCAGCTTTCAGTTTTTCCAAATGATCTTTTCGTTCACTTAATCCAAGTGAATCCTCCTTTATTCAGTTTGGATACTTGTCATTCTTCACTTCAATTTCTTCAACATCAAATTGTATTAGATCTCCGACATCAAAATCCTCAGTACTCGACTCTTCTCCAATGTCAGTCAAGAGTACTTTCAGAATTTCACCAGTATCTTTCTCAACCACTTCTCTCAAGATCTCTTCTGGATTATCTCGAGTCACTGTTTCTTCTTTTCTTCCTTCAGACAGTGCCACATAAGACCATTCCGGTGATCTGTACTTTTGGTTGGGTCTTCTTATTCTTTTTATTTCCACTGGTTCTTTTGACTCCTTTGATTCTTCTCCTTCAGCTTTTGAACTTTGACTCGAAACTTCATTCACTTGTTCAGCTTTCGATGTACTTGCTCTTATTATTTTGTATCTCAGCCTCTTAACTCTGTTGTTAGGCCATCGATCTCCTCTTAACACCTTTTTCGGCTTTATTTCTTTATTACTTCTTTCTCCAATCCAAGTTCTCTTTCTCAGAACTCGACCTTCGGTTTGTTCATTCTCATCATCTGTTTCAAGTGCCTCTTGTTTCCGTTTTCCAGCAGCTTTCTTCTTTTCCACAGATTTTTTCACCACTGTTTGAGATCTCCCTACTTTTGTCCCTCCTCGAGTCTCCGACACGCAATCTTCTTGCTGTCTACTTGTCCCTTCACCTGGCTCATCAAGAATGTTCCCTACACCTCCTCGGGGGTCTTCCGCAATCTTTCCCTCTCTATCTTCTTCTGACCCTACTTCTTCAAGTATAATCTCAAGTGGTTCTTCAATCTCCTCCTCTTCTGATTCAGGAGTAGTCTCTGTGAAATTTCTCTTTTCTTTTCTTTTTCCTTCACTGCTTTTTGAAACTTCAGGCTCTCTTACAGAATCTGATCTCTTCTCTGATACTCGCAGTGGTTCATTCAAAGCTCTTCCTACTTCTTTCCCCACTGATTCTGTATCTTCATCATCACTGGAATCTGACTCTTCAAAATACTCTTTACCAGTCCCTTCTTTTGGGTTTGGAACTCTCAGAGTATGACTTGCATGTACCCAGTGTCTCACTCCAGCACACTTTACTGCAGTCGTCGTAGTCAGAATAACTTGTCTTGGCCTTCCCCACCTTGGAACCAACCAATTTCTTCTTCTGTGAACTTTTATCCTCACCCAGTCTCCTGGACTCAGATCATGGGCTTGCTTCTTCTCAAGTGTGGTAGCTTCTTCTCCAACCTGGTGAAACACAGAATGAACTGCGTCAGCCAGGCCTTTACAGTAATCCAAAATCATGTCATCAGTTATTGTCACCAACTTATTGACAGGCACGAATGCATGGCGCATTGCACGTCCCATGATTATCTCGTGCGGACTCAAACCAGTAGTTCTATCTGGAGTAGATCTAATAGTCATCAGCACTAAAGGTAAAACATCTGGCCATTTCATGCCAGTGGCTAAGCACATCTTTCCAATCCTGTTCTTTATTGTGCCATTAATCTGCTCAACCACACCAGAAGCCTCTGGTCGGTATGCACAATGTAGCTTCTGCTGTATTTTCAATGCTTCACAAATCAAACCCATAAGTTCATTTTGAAAGTGTCCACCTCTATCAGACTCAACTGTTACTGGAAACCCGTACCTAGGAATCAACTCTCTTAACAGTAACTTTGCCACTGTTATTCCATCATTTCTTCTAGTCGGGTAAGCTTCCACCCACCTTGAAAACAAACAGACTACCACTAGAACATACCTCAGTCTGTTTACTTGGGGCATCTCAATGAAATCAATCTGCATTCTTGTAAAAGGACCTCCTTCTCTGCCTATTGTTCCCAGACTCACCACTGTCTTTTTCCCAGTGTTAAATTGCTGACAAACCAAACACCTCTGACAGATGCTTTCTGCAATTGTCCTGAACTTTGCATTGTACCAGGTCTGTTTAAATGACCTTACCATCGCATCCCTCCCCAAATGTCCCTGGCCATGATACATCCTTGCCATTGACGACAAAATGGAGTTAGGCATTACTGGTCTGCCATCTCTGTAGACCCAAACATGGTCTGTTTCTCTTGGAGCACATCCTGCCTTAATCCAATCTTTTTTCTCTTCCTCTCCTGCCTCATCTTGCAACTGTTTCACTTCATCCCAGGTTTCTAAGACATTAGTAAACATCACAGAGAGAAAAGACATTTCCCCCTCTCGGTCCCGATTTATGGACTGATTTGTCTTGGCACAGTATTGCGCAACATCATTAGCGTAACGGTTTCCAACCGTGATAAAATCCTCTCCTGGTCCATGGGCAGCACATTTTACAACTGCTAACTCTTTAGGCAGCTGTATCGCCTCAAGCAATTTACCAATCATTTCAGCATTCTTTATTGGAGTTCCACTCGATGTCAAGAAACCTCTTTGTAGCCAAAGCTGGCCAAAGTCATGCACAACTCCAAATCCATACTGACTATCAGTCAACACAGTCGTCCTCAAATCTTTCCCAATTTCGCAAGCTTTTGTCAATGCTATCAATTCAGCAACTTGCGCAGATTTCACTCCTTTCAATGGTGATGCTTCCATGACCTCTGAAACTTTGCACACCGCATATGCTGCACATAGCACACCATCATCATTTCTCAGGCATGATCCATCCACAAACAACACATGATCACTCTCATGCAAGGGAAGATCCCTTATGTCTGGTCTCGGTTTTGTACAGTACTCAAGTACATCCAAACAATCATGATCATCTTCCATTTTCACACCCACGTTTTCAATATCTGGCAAGAGTGTCGCTGGATTCACATTCACACATCTCTCAAGAGTCACATTTGATGCTCCCAGAATCACTTTTTCATATTTAGTCAACCGACTATGTGACATGTACTGAGTTCTGCTTCTTGTCAAAAGAATTGCCACATTGTGAGGTACGAATACCCTTACAGGATATCCCATTATGATTCCCTCACTTTGTTCCAGACTCCTGCATGTTGCAGCCACAGATTTCAGACAACCTGGTAAACCCACAGCTACAGGGTCAAGTGTCGATGAGAAGTACGCAATAGGCCTTCTCAGTAATCCATGTTTCTGAATTAACACTGAAAGTGCACATCCATTTCTCTCACTGCAGTACAGCTCAAACTCCTTTTCGTAGTCAGGCATACCCAAAGCTGGAGCCTCACACATTTTACTTTTGAGCTCTTCAAATGCTGCCATTTGTTCTGCATCTAGATCCAATGGATCTGTCATCTCACTTTTTGTCAGTTTAATCAGTGGCTTTGCTATCAAGGAAAAATTAATTATCCACTGACGACAATAACCCACCATACCCAGGAACATTCTCACTTCTCTCTGAGTTTTTGGAGCTTTCATTTCTCTGATTATTCTGATCCTGTCATCCGTCACTTTTCTCAGACCCCTTTCAATATTGTGTCCAAGATAATGCACCTCTTTCTTGCAAAATTGCAATTTGGCTGGAGATACCTTTAACCCTCCATCTGCCAGATGATTCAGTAAAGCTATGGTATCTACTTCACAAGCTTCACGTGTCTTTGATGCCACAAGTAGGTCATCAATGTATTGCACTAGTACTGAGCTCTCAGGCATGATCAAACTCTCCAACGATTTCTTCAATAACTGATTGAATATCGAAGGACTTTCCGTATACCCCTGTGGGATTCGACACCATGCTAAGATACGCTGGCCAAACCTAAATGCAAAAATCGGCTGGCTATCATGATGTAATGGAATTGAAAAGAACGCATGACACAAATCAATTACTGTATACCACTCGGCATCATGTGGAATTTGATACAGGATCACTGATGGATTTGGCACGATAGGACAACATGCCACCACAATTTGATTAACTTTTCTCAAATCCTGTACGATCCTAAATTTCCCATTAGGCTTTTTCAGTCCCATTATCGGTGAATTACACGGACTACTCAGTAGTTCTCTCAGGACTCCCTGCTGAATCATTTTCTCAATTATAGGAGTTATCCCTTCAATTATTTCTGGTGTCATTTTGTATTGAGGAATGTTAGGATATG
The DNA here is from genome assembly GCF_964204655.1 of Triturus cristatus. Lineage (NCBI taxonomy): Eukaryota > Metazoa > Chordata > Amphibia > Caudata > Salamandridae > Triturus > Triturus cristatus. Next base: position 640,521,674 of record NC_140592.1, read on the forward strand.
TAATTCCCTCTTTTATTGCAATTTTCACTGGATCTACATTATTCATCAATCCCACATCCTCTCCAGTAAAATCCCAAACTGTCCTTTTCACTGTGTCTCTCAGCTCTCGAGGCAAATCCTCCGGATTAAACACAGCAAATGCACCAATTAACTCACTCTCTCTATTCTCTAGAGTCACTCGGTACAAAACATCTTCATCTGGTGTCTCAAAGGCTATCCCATCCGGTGTACAAAAAATTGTGCAGTTCATCTTGCACAACAAGTCCCTACCCAACAGGTTCACTGGACTAGTGTCACAGACAATGAATCTGTGCATGTCTGAAAATTTTCCTATCTGTACTCTTACAGGTTCAGTAAGACGTGTTCTGATTTGCGTATTGGCTACACCAACTACTTGGATTGCTTCATCCGAGAGAGGAAGATTTCTAACATCTGTTGACCTGACAGTTGATCTTGTCGCACCTGTGTCTACCAAAAAAGTAACACTCTCCTCATTTATTTTCCCATCCACAAATGGTCCTGCCTGGTCTATTTCTAGAGTTGCACCAAGTATGCACTCTTCTTCCTCTCCTCGGCACCGTCAATAATCACCCTCAGATTCACTCCCTTCACTCTTTAACAAGTACTGTTGTACCTTGTTTGAACGTCTCGGTTTGTTTACCTGTTCATCATTGTAGAATCCTGAATCCTGATTATACTTTTGTAACCCCTTATTCTGTGGCAAAGGCGGTTTTGGCTCTTGACTCTGCTGTCTCACAACTTTCTGTTGTTGCTGCTGTTGATTATTTCCTTCATTCTGCACCTGTTGATTTAAGGATTTATTCTCATTACTCACTAATGGTGGATTAGGACACTCCGATCTCCAATGCCCCAATTGGCCACAGTTGTGACAAGGAATCTTTTTCTTCGCTTCCTCAAGACTTCCTTTTCCTTTCCCTACATATCTAGGTCTATTCCCTGCATTATTTCCTGGATTATTTGCCTGTTCCACTAACTGTGCTTCCTGTCTCTCCGCAACTTTCACTTGTGCCCACATTGCTTTCTCTTTCAGCTTTCTTTGTTTTGCTTCAATTTCATCACTGAAGTATTTTGCATGTCTCAGAATCTCATCTACTTTCTTACTCTGCCAATCCACTGTATGCTCACGAATTCTCTCACCAATTTCAGGTCTAAGGCCATATACAAATCTGTATACAAAATGACTCAAATCTTTGTCACCCAGGTGTTCATCTCCACTGAATTGTTTGAATGCCAGTATCAGCCTCTCGTAAAAAGCATGAACTGATTCTTTCGCTTCCTGTTGTGTTCGATCTATCTTTACCCAGTCTGTCTCTTTTGCAGGAACTTTACTCTTCAGGTATACCATCACCTGATCATACTTTCTCATTACCTCTGGATCTGGTGCCCCTGTTCTTGGGTCTCTTGGATATTCCTCAGTAGGCCAACTCACAACTATTTTACACTCAGTCCACAAGTCTGCTGGAACAATTATATCAAACAGACTATTCAGGTCAACCCACAGCACTTTTGACAATTTCACAAACCTATCTACCTGCCTATACCACTCGACGGGCTTTTCTCTCAATCGAGGGAAATCATTCGTGAATGATAAAATATCCTGTCTGGTCCATGGAACATGTACATATCCTCCTCCAGGTATTTCTCTCATAGGATAATTATCCACTGGTTTCTCTTTTTCTCTCACTGGAAATGCTGAATAAGTTGTTCTATCTTCAGCCTCATCTCTTTTCTTATACCACCTATCCTTCCACTTTTCTACATCACCCCATCTTCGCAATAATGCTACCATTTCCTTAATCTGTCCTGTTCTACCAGTAGCATTCAAATTCTCAATATCCTTCTCTGTAAAATCCATCCTGTAAGTTCTTTGTAAAGCTTTCACTTTATCAATGTCAACTCCCTGCTCATTCGCTATTGCTCTTAGCCTGTCATGTGTATTTCTTGCTCTCCAGGTAATGTTCTTACACATGAACATTAATTCACCATCATGATGACTCTTCAGAATCTCTGTTGGAACTGTTCCTGTAACAAGCTCTTCTAGTTCTACACGTAACCTAGCTACATCAATTACTTGTGAATCTTTATCCTTTTTCTGTAGAACCTTCATCCAATCATTCAAATCCTCAACTGTTATTTCAGCAGTTTTTCTCACTGGAACCACTCTCTTCTGCGGTTCTAAAATTGGCATCCCTGAACAACTAGCTTCACTAGCATCCAATATTTCACTACATGTGTCATGTCTTGATTGTCTCAGGTCACTTCTTTCTGCTCTTTTGCCTGAATCTCCTGAAGGACCAACTGAATTTGTCAAATTATTCCCAACATATGGAATCACCAGTCCATTCTCACCTGTCCTCTGTTTGTCAAACACAGGCATAACCGGACCTATTGTTACAGGCACCGTAACAGCTTCTAGATTCTTCGTTAACTCCCTAATCTTCTCTGTCAACTCTGTTGTAGTTCTGGCTAATTGTCTGGCATTCTCATCAAGGTAATGATCACTTCTTACCTCAGGTGTCTCATTTTCTGTCTCACTAACACAAACTGTATCTCTTATCGGAGAAACAACTGGTGTACTTTTATCCGGTTCTGGTCTATATGGAGGTGGTCTCTTGTAAATCATGTCATTCAAGACCTCATCCTCATACTCATTAACTCCATATTTTCTCATTTCTGACTCAGGAACCCTTTCTGTTCCTCCTTCAACTGTTCTCATCGGATATAATCCCTCTGACATACTAACATCTCGCCACCTTTTCATTCGATCATGATGAGTCTCACGATCATGTCTCCTCCCAAACATGTACCTGTAGTACCCTCCAGATCTCTGTTTTTCTCTCTCATGTGCTTCCTCTTCCCATTCCACTAAAGCCTCGAACTGTGTAGGTCTCGGTTCCGGGTCTAGACATAGCATCTTTTCCCGTAAATTTCTCAACACGGCCAGATTAAATGAACCATGTTCTGGAAATGCTAGAACACCATCTTCTTTAGTATACCTAACCCAATTCTCCAACCATATACAGGTATGAAACCCATGTCTTGCAGCCATGAAGGATGCAGGTGTTTTCGGTGGAGGTAACAACTCGCCCTCTCTCGTTTTAACATCTTTATCCTCCTCACCACCAAGTCAGAGATACATGATCAGACAGGCTCTGCAACCTGCACTCACGCCTATCGAATAACAGGTCACAGGTGTGGCCTTACTTAGGAGGCTGGGGATAATGAAGAAGAACACAGAGCGTAGATAGATATGGGAATGACGCAGGGGAGAAGGAGAGGGACTCGAGCGCCTGGAAATGGGAGCGCGACCCTCTTGAGTACAGAGGTCAACATACCCCAGTACGAAGGTGATGAATGATTATCCTGTATACAATAATTGGAGCACACCGGTGGGAGGGGATAGGAGGTAGGGGGAAGGAGGGGTAGGAACGCATACGGGGCATCAAGGTTGAGAGTATTGAGTTAGTCAGAAGTAATCGAAGGCACATATTGATGGTAAAGGCACTGGGAACTGAGGACGAGGGATAGTCACTTGTAAGTTGGCTTGTGTGGAGGACAGAGATTAACTGTGCAACAACATAAAATCTGGCAATGTAACAAAGGAAATGTCTCCAATTGATGAAGTGCACGATATGCGGGGGTTTGAATGTGTTGAAAATTTAATAAAAATATTTAAAAAATAAAAAAAATAAAAATAAAAAAACAGGTGGGGCCTTACTTAACCCAAAGCCCAAATATAAATGCATGCCCAGGGAATACCTTCATCGATCCCACAGATAGATAGTTGCACCACAAACAGATCTCCAGCAATTGGCCCCATTAAAACACGTTTGGCCAAAGGCTCGCATTCCCCAAGAGTAACACAGAGCTAGAGGCCACATGTAGATAGAAACACTCTGCCAATTAGGACATAACATGCATACCACACATTATGATCATGCGATTCTCATGTCGGACATCTGGACACATACACACTAGCCCACACTATCTCTCCATAACGTCAAGAGCCATCTGTGTTCATATCAAGAGGCCCAACCTTGTTAATTTACTACTGTAATGCCATGCAAGATTGCAGATTTTGGTTTATGATCTTCACAAGATGTGCTTAAACCCAGCCAAAACATTGTACACCAGGAGACTTTCCTCAGACACATTCTGTTGAGACTGTCCTGGCTCCTGCGTTTAATTAATAAACCAACTTGTTCCTGTGCCAAACGCCTCTTGACTTTTCACTTCTTTAAGGTAAATTCATATCCGAGCAACACTAATATTAGTCCATCACCTCCTGAGTGGTAGGCGTAGACTCTGCTTACATCGAAGAGTGTTACTAGGAGGCACTACCAGAGCTACATTTTTCGTTTTTGCTGCTTATCGCAGAAACTGGCCGTGAACTATATTTCTCCCTATGTTTTTGTTAGTGCATTGTTTCCATTTGCACAATTTAGAATTTCAGAGGGATTTTTTGGGTTTGCAATAAGTCATCTCATTGGGCTGAGCAACATTGATGCCCCCAAGCTAAATGGTAGCAGGGTGCCTGCTTTCATGTTTGCAGATGACACCCTGCTGCTCTCTAAATCCCCCATGGGCATACAACGGGTGTTGGATGGGTTCTCGAACTTTTGTGTGAAGCGCGGATTGGAAATCAACGCTTCCAAAACTAAGTATATGATCCTTAACCCGGCCTCTTCAACTCGCCCAAATCATATGTTAGGGTCCGCTAGATTAGAGAGGGTCACCACGTTTGATTATTTGGGGGTAACAATCAACCAAACCATGACATGGGATTCACACCGAACCAAGGCAAATCTGAAACTGGTTCAGTTAACGGGTGGCATATGCAGGATGATAAGCAGGTCGAGTAACAAGCCATTTGGTGCCCCCCTTCAAATTTATAAAATACAGGCTAGAGGCGCAGTGACCTATGGGGGTGAAATATGGGGGCATATAGCTGCTCAGAAATTGCAGATTACGGAGAACAACTTTATAAGGCAATTGGCAGCATTACCGCCTAGTACCCCACTTCTCCCATTGAGATTAGACCTGGGCCTAAAACCTATTTCGGAGGAGTTGGGACTTAAACCCCTTACTCTATGGCGCAAAATCTGGAGCACGCCTGAATTATCCAACTATAGGGCTGAGCTCGCAGAGATCCTGCGCCTACCTAAAGTGGCACAAATCCCATGGTTAAAATACATTAAGCAAACATTTGAAATGCTAGGAAGACCAGATTTGTGGCTTAATCCAGGAAATGTATGTTGCAAGTCCTCACGTAAATCTATCTCAAAGGTTTATTACGAGCACAAGTTACGTGCCTCAATTGAGAGTACACGCGAGGGGTCCTTATCTAACTACTTCCTTGGATTTAAAGATTCATACCACCTAGAGCCCGTCTTTGATGATGTAGGCCCTCCAATTACAAGGAAGTTATACATGCAGTGGCGATATGGTACTCTTCCCCTTAAGGCATACACTGATCGCTGGACTAAACCCCAGCCCTCAGTGCAATGCCCAGCATGTCCATACCCGCGAGAGACTGATCTGCACATTATATTTTTCTGTCCAGCTTACCAGAGAGCTAGGAATTACTGGCTTGTCCCTCTCCTTAAAAATTTTGGTTTTAGGCATTATCTCCCAGCATATAGAATTTTAAAGACAGACTTATCCGCCCTAATTGTATTTGCAGTCGCAAAATTCCTAACTGCAATGTGGGTCATCCATAATCGCTGTATCAAGTCTAACATGGCTATATGAATATTCCTGATGATTTCAACTAAATTGTTTTATGATTGTTTTTAACTTAACCAAGTGCAATCTTTTTATTGTGTAATTCATAATTGTATAATCGTTGCATTCTTTTATGGTCCAAAGCGACCGAACTAAAGATCATGATGATGATGAATAAGTCTTTGAGTAAAACCAATGTCCTGGAGGTAAAAATATTTAAAGGCCTATACTTTACATGTCAGCTTGTCCATGACAAGTGAGTGACATGTGCAAGTAGTTTGTGTTTACAGTGTTACATACATCTTGACTCAAGCACCAGGAGGGCAATGTCTAGCAACCTTGTGAATATTTTGTTTCAACAATTGAGAGAGGAAAAAACACCTGGGAATTATTATTTCAGGTAATTTTAGCATGAACCTGTTGTGGTCATATACCAGAGTCGAAATTATATTACAACAAGACCACCTATGGGCTATCACTAAACAGCTTGTAACCCCAGAGAGTAATGGGCCAAGAGGCACTGTGGGAAAGAATCTAATGAAAGGCCTGGAATCCCTTGTCCTAGGGGTTTTTAATTGTCGGTTCCAACAAGATACACCACCAGCATGGACCTACCAAGCCCTGGGCCAAAAATCCGGGATTGACTATACAAAAGTATCTTTATGCTTATTCCAAATGATATCTTCCTATGAGATTATCAAAGCAACTGAAAGTGATCATGGTCAACAAATCATGGAGATCACACTCCAATGTTTAAGACATCAGAAGTTAAAGACACTTTCTATGGAGTTGACAACCGTAAATTTCAGTAGGCTATGTTAGTCGGAAGGTTCTAAGGCCAGCATTAACAATTGGTTTAGCATTGTTTCCTAGTGGATTCTCTCACTGCAACAGCGAAATGGGCACTTTTTTACAATGAATTTAACGGCCTCCTACGCACCAAAAAAATGTTAACAAAAAACAACCTATCTGGCAAGCTAAAACATTAAGCAGGATTAGACTTTCATTCACATGTCGTATTCTGAAAGACATTGCAACAGATTATTGAGACAGCTCAAGAAGTGGCCTGATAATTATGACCTCCACACCAAATTAAAGAGGATAAACACAGATTTGAGAATGCTAATCTAGGAAGAAAAATCTAAAGCAAAACATGCTGTGAGCTTTGGTAAGGATCGAGTCCCAAACCAGAACTGGTTTGTTTATATTTTATTCCCTTGAGTACACGTCTCTTATTCAAAGCTTGTGTTCAAGTGAGGGATTAGCCTCTTATCCTCTATGCATATTGGTCTTGATGTGCAGACAGGTCTTCATGGGCTTCCTTCGGTTTCCCCTTCCTGGACTCTTGTTTCCTCAGAGTAAGAAAAGGGGAGACAGAATAGTGTGGTAAGTGTCTTCGTGCGTAAATCGCTTCGGGGAAGGGAGTGGAGGATCACCCGGTACGTAAAAGAAACTAAGGTCGTTAGGTAGTGACGGGAGCGGGGTTGGAAGCAGGCAGGAGACGTGACGGTTTCGCCCCCTAATTTCTGTCTTTCTCCCTCCTCCCGACCCATCCTGCGAACCGCTCACGTACCTGGTGAAGCCACGCACGTCCTTGAACGCGGTTGGGTGCAGCACTATACCTTTGGCCTCCTGGCTCTCCTGGGTCTCCTGCTTCTCCGGTCTTCGGTATCAGAAGTAGCCTTTCTTCCTTTGCCTTCTCAGTCGGTCTTCCCCTCGAGGCATGGACGGCGCCTTCCTCCTCGCGTTTTCCTGGTTTTTGGGCTCTCCTCCCGCAAGTCCGGACTGCCCCGTTCTACCACTGGCTCCGAGGTAGTGACGTTGGGTCTGGGGGCGGTGTCTTCGTAGAAGGGATTCCAGTTAAAGGAACCGTGCCACGAGATTGGAGTATCCGCTTCCTGCGTGTGACTTTGTACTGTGATCCAGGCTGATTGTTCATCCGGCTGAAATGAGAGGAGAGGATCGGATTCAGGGGGTACGCTCCACCAGTCCATCCTACCGTCTTTTCCCTTCCCAGGGACACAGGAATCATGACACAAGCACTTTGGGCAAAAGCACTATATACCAGTAAAAAGAAAGATTCAAGAGACTTTTGAAGTACTCCAATTTTTGAGACCCCAGAGGTGCTAGGGGTAGCACCCTATGACTTCGAGTACTTCCTGATGTGGTATTATAAAATTCTGCATATCTTGATAATATCACAAAGAACTTGGCAACAGAAGCTGAAATATGAAAAGACATCTTTATTAAACTCAAATGAGTGAGACTACGTCGCACAGAAGCCTTAGCAACTGAATGAGGCAGTCTCCAGAACAAAAAAACAGTCTTCCCTTATATACAGATTCTTGTGCTTCAGGCACACATTCTTCAGTTTATGGTATGGTCATTCAAAAGTATATATTACAAACGAAAGAGCAGAGTCATGATGACCATCCCACATTCCAGTTAAACCAGCCCGCAATTATTTACCCAGCAAGGCTCAGATCCCACATCAGATATCAACAAGCCCCAATAAACATGAGCATCTCCTGTTTGGGAAAGCAAGCCATAAAACAGGAACAGTCAGGTGTGAAAGAGATTAGCTGGAGGCTTGTGTAGGATGAAAAGGTTTTATGGTGTGTCATGCCCTGATGCTAATCACAGGTGGCCGGAGGATGGGGAGCTCGTGAGACCGGACTGACCTGGGGCAGCGGAGACCAGCTGCCCAGGTCATGGAGAAGTCAAGCAGAAAGTACATGTATTCTAAAGGCCCGTACTTGCTTATAATGTGTTTGTCTATGTGAGGGCAACTATAAGATGGCCACCGCTCCAAGATGGAACCCACGGAGTCAATGTATAATAACGTATACATAGTGCATTTTGGCAATGGGACGTTATGCAAAGCGCTTGTAAATACCGCATTGACCAATCGCGGTTTGCTAATACATGAATAAACAGGGGTAGGGCCCTGTCTCCTACGTGGTCCCAAATACCAAAGTACGACAGACCCTCCTTTTGCCCTTACATAGGCAATCACTATACTCATACTGATCTTAGTCCAGGTCTACATTCACCAGATCATCAAGATGTTGCTGATGGAGCAAAATCCTAGTACTTGGACTCTCTCTCTGGACAGGTCTCCTTGAACACGAAGAAGCACAAAGTCCACATATGGCAGGACAAAATAAGCAATACCTCTATCTAGGTAGCATAAGATCACACCCCCAACAATTCGTGATGTTCACTACTAACTAGTGTCGATGCAGAAGCTGTATAGAAGAATTGCTTACGAATTCTAATCTTTTAACCTGCTCATGTTCAGGAAAAGGGTGAAAAGAGTGCAAAGAAACAGTAGTGGAAAAAAGACATAGGTTGGGAAGCGGGTGCAGAAGTCAATTGGGTAGAGAAAAACAATCCCACCCATAAATGACAACGTCATGTTTAAAACCCACTAGAAAACACGTTATTAAGAATATATATAGACAACGGGAGAAAGTAGCGACCTCTATTACAAATGAAATATTTAGTAACATTTTAGGGCTCCTATACATTTTTTTGTATGTTCAGGTGAAACAGTGGTGACTCTGAAAATGGATTTTATTCTGCTTATACTAGACAATGCCAGCAAAACAAACAGTCTTCTAACACTTAGTCTATACAATCACACGGAAACCTCTTGTGAAACCACCTATGCCCAGAGTCCGTTCAAAAAGCCTCTCTGGCAGGCTTCTATTGTCCATCAAATCTTCTTCTGTTGTTTTCTTTTGCATGGGCCTCTTCATTCAAGCCTTACATGAGAAAAGAAAGTACTACTTAGTTGGAGTGCCCTCCGGGCAAACACTCACAGCTCACTCGAGAGTCTCAATGTTTCAAGGCAGTGCGCCAGTATCTTTCCTTTGCGGCAGGCACTACAGGTAGTGTGCTCTCCATTGATCAAGGGCACAGGTCATCTCGTGCAGATTCGGGACCATTCTCAGACTCCAACACTCGTCACTCAGTGTCAGAGGACGCTCAGGCTGCTCTTCCATGGGCACTGGAATGTAGTGCCTTCTGTCAATCTTGGATCCGCCGGTGCACTGCACTTCCATTGAAGCAAAGGAAAAGAGGGGGTGTGTGTGGCCAAAAACTCAGGCCAAGGGGCTCAAGGGACTGCACACTGTCAGAGGTTACCAGCACATGACAGGCGCTCTTTTGTACTGAAATTCTGGTTCTTGGCAAAACCAGCTCCTTCTTCCTTTCTGATGTTGAACGCCTTCTGATGAAGCAAGTGCGATGCTTTAAACAGTTCGTTGTAAAACAAGGGGACTGTAAACAGGTGGCCTGTGATTTTCAAATGAGTGGCCACATGCCATGGGACAATTTTCGTCTAGAATACACTGTCTTTCTCAGGAAGCAATACAAATAAAAAGGCAGTAGGCAAAACAGTGCCTCTAAGCTTTTCAATTGGGTTTCCGTGTGAGAGCCTCCATCATCTAAGGGTAGATAACTACACGAGAATTCTATCTAAATGGATGTCTTCACATATGGTGGCATTGTCTAATAGGGCAAACACATTTTTTTCCTGAATGATTACATATAAGTGTTTCTAAATTCCTTATCTAGGACATTTCAATAGAGAAATCACATGGTACAGATTATCATAGGCATGTAGAAACCTTTCATATCAGGTGCACTAGGCAATACACAGGCTAATAGTCAGATATGAAAACAAAAAGACAAGGACTAGAGGGTCCTGATATTTGCATGATTAGAAACTTCTGATCCCACCGAAAATTAAAGCAGCAGGAACAAAAGGGTAAAAGCTACATTAAAAAATAGACATTGAAAATTCGTCATGTTCAAAAGGGTAAACGTAAGATATCTCCTATTGGTATGGAAAACTTGTCTTACTATAATATTGAGTCAGTTAGCCAGTCTATCGCTATCCTGACAGTCAGGCTGGAAAACATTGAAGCAGGCCTAAGGAAAATTCTTGGAAACCAGTCTGGTCATGCAAAAGGGAATTGTACAGAATATGGGGGTTCTTGGTGCATCACTGCAGTCTGGAAGTATGTACCTGAACAATACACCTACAATAATAAATGGGTTGACTGGTGAAAGGAATACGGAAAAGGGAATTGGAACTAGGACACAACTAAAATCCCCAATCACTAAGCATAATGCGACATTGGGCAGGGAAGAAACAAAAGCAATAAAAAATAAAAATCTATAGGAAGGACAAGAATTTACTTGGGTGGTAGTCAGGCATGTGACATCACCAAGAGTACGGGTGATACACAAAAGGCCAAAGTCACTTACGTTTTAACTCTACCGCTGGCGACTACACCATATACGGTAATCTTAGGTAATGTTCCAGTTCCCTCTGCAGGGAAAAATGAAAACCTAGTTTCCTTTCAAGAAGCAAAGGCCATATGCTACTTAGGAGACAGGACACCATTACCTAATGTAATATAGAAATTAGGCCACCTTGAGTCACAGATCTATAATTTCATCCTTAGGTCCAATCAAGGATACATAAATGTAAGGCTGCCTGTTCCATTAAGGGAAAGGGCAGTAAGTGACACACTTTGATCCTGTAGATCTCTTTTAGTTTTCTGTAATACCATTATAGCCAATTTAGACATGCACTGGTGAAGTGTTGTCTCTCATGCTCACAGCATGAAAATATCATTAGCTGTGGAATTTAGTAACCAGAACAAGTTCAACCAACTGTTGCGTAGCGATGGGCATCGTCATGACCATCCCCTTCACAACACAGGTAAACTTTTAATAGTATAAAAAGCAGCAACAAAAACAACGAAAACATGCAAAAAATAATAAAAACGCACAAAACGTCAAGCCATCAGATATACTTGCTGTATATCAAGCACAAAAAGCATAGACAAAACAATAGCATATGTAAAAAGCGGTGACACACAACACCATGTCATGTACTTTATGCACTGTAAAACTGCAGCCCAAAACCCAATATTTGGGCCTGTTTAATTTGTCAGGTTTAAAATACTTACCCTCCTTTTTGACAGTAGATCGATCACCAGGCAATGGAAATCTGCTGTCAAATTAATGCAACACTTCGTTTTCTGTTAAAGAAGAGCAACTATAGCAGGCATTATTCTATTTCCTTTTTTAGAGCACCAATGTATCAGCAAAGCATTTAACATGATGTTTGGACTTTCAAAGAAAACCCCTTTGCTATATTTTCCCTTTGGAATTAAGTTCTTTAGTTTTAGTGATGCTATGGAGAAACCAGAAACCCCACCTTTAGAGGCCCGTGTAGCAAGGTCATTCTGCATTCCACAGAGGCAAGGCCCTAATTTAAAAGGTCATAAATGTCAACTCCATTGTTTACGGAAGAGATAGCATCTCAGCAGTGTGACCGAGCCAGCCTCTGCAGCTCTCCCAACCCCCAGCTTCTGACACTCTGAATTCGTCAAAGCCAGAAGGCCTTCCTAATCCCTCCTAAGCAATAATTCGCTCTATGTTGAAAAATAATTTCTCCTTTTTAGGCGCTAAATAATTATCCCTATTCCCAGATTGTTAAACTACATGTACTGTGAATAATTCACAAAACTTAATAACACACATACCAGTTTTTAGAATAAATGCTTGTTGCAATCCTATGCAATGGTATACATTTCATCAACCTTAAGTGAATTGTATTCACAATGAGTTTTGATATTTTTCTTCATCATTTAGTCATTTGCCTTTATTCAAGCTCTGTTCGTCCCTTTCATATTAGCATATGAAACTCAGTGCCTCCCGTTAGGTAATTACAATATTTTCACCCCTACTGCTAGAACCTGCAATCTCATCTTTCCCCTCCTACTTACTCAAACCAACACCACATTCCTTTTCATTCCCTTCGTCAATACAACCTTCCTCACGCTACTCTTCATGTCTTTATTACTCCCCTTCATCATCTCTCTTCCCTCCACGGCATTGTATTTTCCCAATTGTTCTTCTCCTTCCTACGTATTACCCAGTTCCTATAACCGTAGTTCTACATTTCTCCACCCCTCTATCATTACTGACTTCATCACGTACCTGCTCACAAACATCCTCTTTTCCCTTCATCAAAAAAGAATTCTCCATTTCTCTTTCTCTATGTGGGTGCTAACTCCATTAAGGCCGTTTTTTATTAACATCAAATAGTTGCGGGTTGCGACACCATATTTTATTTAATTTCCCCAAGTTTTTAAAAAGGTCTTGTTTTTCATAGCGTGTTCAGTAGTATTGTGACAGACACAGCTAAAGTTAGAACCTTCAACCCTGATATTGAAACAAGCCTTTGTACTGGCACATTGACTCATTGAATCATAAGAAGGCACAACCTGTAAATATATATCAAAACCTAAACGTATGCATTTACTGAAGCCTGGGACACTTTAAACAGTACTCTGAATGAAAGAAAATGCAATTGAAACAGTCTTTTTACCCAAATTCGACTTTGATATTTTAAGCATTAAAAAATGAATATCCTACAATTTTCTTGCATAATATGCATTACCAGAATGTCTATTACATAACCCATGAGTCAGGCATTGGAAATAATAACTTATACTTTATAAAAATGAGCTTGTTTGTGCCTGCGCCAAGGGAAAATTGTACGCGCGAATGCTTGTCATTTTAGTGATGCAACACAACTTAAATCAAATTTTAATGCTAGGAGGTCATAGTATGAGTATTAAGCTTTATAAATATCAAAAAACGATTTTGAAAAGCACTTATTTTTTTTAAAATAATTTTTCCCATGATTAATAATATTCTTTTAAAAAAATCCCAATTATTCGTTTTTGTGATAATTCCATGTATAAAAAACAAGCTGCATCCCTTGCCTATCATTTTGGACACATTAACTCACACGCCTAAGCGCATAAGCCCAACTTGAAACGCGTCACATTTTTGCGCCACTTTCATTTAAAAGGACGGTTCTGCCAAATTCCACCCATGTTTAACTGGGAAAGTGCTGGCTGAAGGAGCATTCCTATCAAATATACTGCAGCTGAAAAGTTTGCCTGTGAACATCTAATACAATGCATCTAAGGAAAATGATGTAAATTTATTTACTTTTGCAAAAATAGATAATTTCGTTTTTGGGGCCTGATTTATATCTATCGAATGTGTTTCTAATTTTATCCTTTAAGCATTTAACGGCAGTTTTGTATATGTGCACAATTGCTCATTCTATAAATTAAAGAGCAACACATAGCTATTGTAGCACATCACATTGTTCATTTCTGGATTTTTGTTTTAAGTTTCTACTTGATATTAATTAACCAGCAAACTACTTAACAGACTGGAAACATCAGAAGACCCACAAACACATATTGAGCTCATTTCAGACATAAACAGAAAGGGGTTAAACAGACAATACAGCGCGCTTTAGCCATTTTTCATAAACAGCGCCGTCGCAATTTACTTACAGAAGTTGCACTAATGATAAAAAACCCACAGACATTTAAACACACAGTTGACTTACAAATCAATACGCATGACAGAAAGAAAGAGCAGCTCACAGACTATACTTGAAACAAACCATTTGCGAATACTGGTTGTAGGTCATATTTACAAGCAACGCTTTTCAATAGTGTTCCAAAAGGCTGCATAAACAGCCCCACAGACAGATGCATGTCCAAGAAGTAGTGAATGCGCTCAATTCACTAGCTCTGCCTAGCAGAACACCACACAAAATCGTTGTGCATATCTTCATTCGTGAAACTGCGCAGAACGAAGGATCCTTGTTTTGTATTATGTCATATTTTAATTCCCTGGGGATACAAAATCACCAAGGAAGAAATATGTTTTTAAATCTAACCTATTTAGATATTTCCCACACTATGGTACCTTTCAAAACAAAAAGCAACACATTTTTCCATGTGAGTTTACAAACAGGCATGCCAAAAATGCTGCGGAAAACGCAAGTATTATAATCAAAACCAAATGGAGAAATATCTCCTCATTACCTGCCTACACAAATTGCAATTCGCATATCCAAACCTATACAAACCAAAAGCTACATTTCCAAATTTGCTAAGATCAGGCATCTTATAGCTCACTAATCTAGCTTCAAACTTCAAGGGTTTATCTCTACCAATAAACTCGCAAATATGCGAGACCCTCGGTTTCGGTAATTGCAATGACCAAATCAGAAACCAAGAAACCAACCCCTCGGCTTTGGTAATTGCGATAACCAAATTAAAGAACCAAAGGACTGGGAGCGACCCACTTATACTTAATTCTTATTCTTAATAATCAAAAGGTTATCCAGATTCTAATTGTCAAGTTCTACACGTCTTTTATAATACTCACGCCAAAAGGGTTCTTTTTCTTACCTTTTGAGTGACATCATGTGGAGGATCAAAATCAGGAAGAGCAGAAATATACCGGACTACATAACCAAAGAATCTCCAGAATCCCTGTGCACAGAGTACCTTCTTGGTAGAATCCCGTTCTGTCCTTCCAGTAGATTTCAGTCTCCTGACAAGATCACTCCCACAGAAAGTCACTTCTCTGATGAGGCCCAGCTGGTGGGCGCCAACTGAAGTACTCCAATTTTTGAGACCCCAGAGGTGCTAGGGGTAGCACCCTATGACTTCGAGTACTTCCTGATGTGGTATTATAAAATTCTGCATATCTTGATAATATCACAAAGAACTTGGCAACAGAAGCTGAAATATGAAAAGACATCTTTATTAAACTCAAATGAGTGAGACTACGTCGCACAGAAGCCTTAGCAACTGAATGAGGCAGTCTCCAGAACAAAAAAACAGTCTTCCCTTATATACAGATTCTTGTGCTTAAGGCACACATTCTTCAGTTTATGGTATGGTCATTCAAAAGTATATATTACAAACGAAAGAGCAGAGTCATGATGACCATCCCACATTCCAGTTAAACCAGCCCGCAATTATTTACCCAGCAAGGCTCAGATCCCACATCAGATATCAACAGGCCCCAATAAACATGAGCATCTCCTGTTTGGGAAAGCAAGCCATAAAACAGGAACAGTCAGGTGTGAAAGAGATTAGCTGGAGGCTTGTGTAGGATGAAAAGGTTTTATGGTGTGTCATGCCCTGATGCTAATCACAGGTGGCCGGAGGATGGGGAGCTCGTGAGACCGGACTGACCTGGGGCAGCGGAGACCAGCTGCCCAGGTCATGGAGAAGTCAAGCAGAAAGTACATGTATTCTAAAGGCCCGTACTTGCTTATAATGTGTTTGTCTATGTGAGGGCAACTATAAGATGGCCACCGCTCCAAGATGGAACCCACGGAGTCAATGTATAATAACGTATACATAGTGCATTTTGGCAATGGGACGTTATGCAAAGCGCTTGTAAATACCGCATTGACCAATCGCGGTTTGCTAATACATGAATAAACAGGGGTAGGGCCCTGTCTCCTACGTGGTCCCAAATACCAAAGTACGACACTTTTGGAAAATCATTAACAGCCTGAAAAGAGCCAACATGATTATAGCATCTACACTAATGGAAGCTAGCTGGATAGGTTTTTTCACAACACATTTTACTCATATTTCAGACGTTAACCGATGTTCCAGGCCAGAAAGCCACAGCAGAACAAAAGAAAAAATAAGCATTGAAAATTAATTGATTATTACAGAAGATCAGGTTTGCAACTCATTAGAAAACAGGGACAAGATGGTGCACCCATCTCAAATGGAATTCCGTTTGCCCTGTATAAGGATAACCCTACTGTTTGGGTAAGATACTTGACGAGAGTTTTTAATAATGCAGTTCAGTCAGCAATCGCCCTGGAGTCATGGAAAGGCTCTATCATAACAACCATCTTTAAAAATGGCAAGTGGGCACAACCAGCCAATTATCGTCTCATTGCGCTGCAAGATACAGAGGCTAAACTCAGGAATTCTAATAACAAAACTATTAGATTGGGCAAAAGAGAGGCAGATAATTCTGCCAAATCAATCAGGCTTTAAGCAAGGAATGGGTACGGCGTCCATTATCCTAGCACTCTCAGTACTAATAGACAAATCCAAATCCAGGAAGCAACCACTATACCTGTGCTTTGTGGATTTTAAATCCGCGTTTGACTGTGTACATTGGCAAATTATTTGGCAAAAGTTAGAGAAACTAAGAATACCAGTCAGCCACCTAAAGGCAACTCAATTATTGTACTCAGATACGTTGACCGGAGTGAGAATCGGCAATGGTTCACACCTATCCAGGAAAATATAAACCTCCCAGGGGCTAAAACAATGGTGTGTACTTGCTCTATACTTATTTAACCTGTTTTTATCGGATTCAACACATGCCCTGGACAAGGAGAATGTACATCATCTGAAGTTAGCAGAAAGGTACAAATCAAATGTATTAAATGCTGATGACGTCATTCTGCTAAACCAAACTAAGATTGGGTTACAACAACATAGATAGAACATCAAATTATTCGGTGGCAAATGACTTGGCAATAAATGGGAAATAAAATAAAAGTGATGGTAGTAAGTTACAAGACACAGAAAAAGACACAGAAAAACACAAGTGGTATCTACAAAACCGTCAATTGGCGCAGGTGAAAACCTATAGGTACCATTAAAGTAATGAAAAAATGGCAGAAACAGGAAAATATTAAATTATCTGATAACTGTTGGAACACTTTAAATAAATTTAATTTCATGGTTTTGAGAGGGGCCAACTGGAGACGAATGCTTTTCTTTAGTAAGTGGCTTCTATATATATACTCCTGCAACTATGGCCAAAATGTATAGCACTACGTCGCCTTCCTGTTTTAGATGTTCTCAACCAGACCTGGCTAATTGGTCTCATATAATGGCCTTCTGTCCCAAAATTAGGACATTTTGGAAAGGATTGTTTTCTTTGTTTTCTCTTCATCTGCATTTTACAATTACCAGTTATGAAAATTTAATTATATTTGGATTTGATTCAGAGCTTAATCTGGTGGATTCTGTAGCGAAACTTTTGTACATATTAGTAGCAGTGGCCAGATCGTTGATTCTTAAGTACTGGAAGTCAGATACAGTTCCAACTGTAGATGAATGTTATCAAAAAATTAAGAGAGTTAGGAAAAGCGAATGTATGTTTGCTCAAAGGACTGGGGCAATGCGTAAATTCACCAAAATTTGGGAATCTTATTTTGAATGAAAATTGGATGTCTCTTGACAGAATCTTAATTTGTTCAGTTGTCTGTATGTCTCCGGCTGACTTCTCTGCTTATGTACTCTGTATTTATTTTTGATATATTGTATTAATTGTTTTGAATGGATTGTCAAGAACTCAATAAAATATATAAAAAAAAAAAAAAAAACCTATAGGTACCTGGGAGCACTCTTTGACGACAAAGGATCATTTCAGCAGCACAAAACGGACTTACAAAGGAAAGATTATACCTTACTCTTGGCATTCTGTACTTTACAGAGGTCCCTGGGGGGCAACCATCTCCCACTGCTAAAGGTCATGAATGCAAATTTGAGCCTAATATTAGTACGGAAGTGAGGCACTTTGTGGAAGAGATTCTACAACCCTCAATAATGTTATCACAAAGATAGTTACATTTCTTTTTCGTCTCCCTTGTAATGCGTCACCAGCCCAAATCAGGTTAGTATCTTGGTTACCTCATCAACTCACTGTAAGGAAAGGACAATGCTCGTCGGACTAACCTGCTGGATACTTTGAAGCTGCTGTCTCCCCCACGCCCGGGGCTGCTGAACCTACGGATCTTGAACTTTGGGAGGCTGTTGTGCCACATCGCTGCTCCGGGACTGCGAGGACCAGGGTGCTCGCTGTTGCCTTGAGCCAGCACACCTGTGTCCTCTTCCCGGCCCCTCCCCCATCCAGTTCATAAACTCTCGCGGCCCCCGCTTCGCGGGAGCCGCTCGTCGGACTAACCTGCTGGATACTTTGAAGCTGCTGTCTCCCCCACGCCCGGGGCTGCTGAACCTACGGATCTTGAACTTTGGGAGGCTGTTGTGCCACATCGCTGCTCCGGGACTGCGAGGACCAGGGTGCTCGCTGTTGCCTTGAGCCAGCACACCTGTGTCCTCTTCCCGGCCCCTCCCCCATCCAGTTCATAACCTCTCGCGGCCCCCGCTTCGCGGGAGCCGCTCGTCGGACTAACCTGCTGGATACTTTGAAGCTGCTGTCTCCCCCACGCCCGGGGCTGCTGAACCTACGGATCTTGAACTTTGGGAGGCTGTTGTGCCACATCGCTGCTCCGGGACTGCGAGGACCAGGGTGCTCGCTGTTGCCTTGAGCCAGCACACCTGTGTCCTCTTCCCGGCCCCTCCCCCTTTTTCCATCAACCGTGCTGCTTAAGAGTCCCGCCCTTACGCGCCAGCGGAACGCGCCCGGAGCGAAGACCGGGCTAAGAGCAGGCCGTTTGAGGCTGTTCGAGGACAGGAGAGACAGGGACAGGGCCCACTTTCCTAGGTCCTCACCTCCACTGTACTTTTGGCGCCTGCAAGAGAAACTCGGAGCAAAACAACGCAGGCTGCAGACAAGCCCACAGGTACTCTGGACTTATATTTTGCAAAGGCAGGCTCTCTATTGGTTGATGATATAACTACTCTAGAGAAGCGTATATTCCTTGAAATAGACTGGATTAGAAGATCGTCTCTAGGCCCCCTCAGACATGCTGCCTCTCCGCCACAAACGTCAGAACATGCGGAACCTGCCACGGAGGGGCTCCCTGGCTCCTCGATATTGGTGAACCCAAACAATACGTCTAACATAGACAGTGATATTTCTACCTCACTAGATTTTACCGCACTATCCCTCCCGCCACCTAGGTTTTCTACTGTCTCGTTAACACACAAATCAGATTTACCCCCTGAGACACTTACGAGCATTAGTACTACCCCTACTTCACACCTCATCCAGGGGAACAGTGAGGGAGCAATACCTAAGAAGAAGGGAAGGGCTCAAACTATAGGGGGGCGCAGGCAGAATATCCCAAAGCACGTTTCTAGGGGAAAAACAACTCCTCTGACAGCGGGGCGTGGGGAAGTGGCTATACCCCCAAGCCAGACTAATATACCTGTGAGTCCAAAAATTGCTGTGCGAAAGGAGGGCTTCTCACTTGCCGACATAAAATCTCTCATGAGTGAAATGCTCACCCCCATAATGGATCGCCTTGCAAAATTGGAATCATCCATACAAAATTTAAAATATGGACTGGACAAGCTAGGGGACACATCTAAATCAACCAAAGTAGTTGCAAAGCCCGCAGACGCACCATTATCTAGGGACAGCCCTGGCCCACAACTCCTTCCCCATTCACATCTGCCCAGATTGATTGATTCCTCAATATCTGGGCCCAAGACCTCCCCACGGAAAATTATTCCTAACCCCTCAGATATTTTACCACCATCTCCATTACGGGTGCAGGGACAGGATAGTAGACACAGATTAGTTAATCTACCACCTGAGTCAGCCCCTTACACAGTCATCCTAACGGGTATCCCGGAATTAAAATCATCGACCAGTGAACCACTGGGGGCTTTAAAAAACAAAGTCATTCATTGGCTTTCCAAGAACAGGCCTCTACCTGAGGGTGTTAATAGTGAAGTTCTTATGGTCAGGAGACTCCCGTGGCTGGGAAGCACCAAAAAAACCACCACGGGTGACTATGTATTGATCAATTTTAGGGATCCCCGTACAGTTTCTTATATATGTAGTTGGCCATATTCAACACCGGGATCTTCTATCCAATCCCTTCCACTCTCCTTTTTTTACCCTCCCATAATATTTCCGCAAGCTGAGGATGGATGGGAACTAGTGGCTAGGAGAAATAGGACAAGGGCTTCTTTGGTGGACAGGGATCAATGGCAGAAAGGATGCCCCAGTCGCAACCAAGTCCCAACTCATAACCGTTTCTCTATCCTAGATATGGTGGATTGACCGTTTGGGTTGGTGGGTGGTGGTGTCTCGAATAAAAGTACGAGTAATCAACCAGTACCTCCCAAAAAGAAAGAACATCTTCGTCATACCCAAGTTACAGAAGAGGGGGGTTTGATGGGGGCCCTTCTCCCTGGGAGCACCCCACCCCAGAGGGCTATCCAGGGAATTGACTGTGGCCAAACTCCCCCCCAGAGGCTGGAGCTGGAAGTGGTTCCCTCTCCAACCCCACTCTCTGTGGTACCAACTCTTCCCCCCCTCAAGATATTATCTTGGAATATTGCGGGTCTTTCCAACAAATTGAATACTCCATCCTGGTGTTCCTTTATTGAGCAGAAAGACATCTGTCTCTTACAAGAGACTTGGGCTAGAGAAAATATTACTTATAAGGGGTATGCATCTTTTTCCACACACGCACTCTGGGGGGTAGAGGGTGCCCCTCAGGCGGTCTTACAACATGGGTGGCCACCGACCTAGGCTGCAGGGCGGATGTATTACCCACTAATTCAGCAGATATTCTCGCTGTGCTGCTGGAGTGGCCGAATACCGGCAGCCTTTTGCTGATTAATATCTATTCACGGCCAACAAATATCACTCAGGAGTCTTCCACTATAACAGAGCTCGCTTTGGTTGTGAAGGATATACCACAGGGCACCGCTTATCTTATAGGCGGGGATTTTAACTGCCACTATGAGCCCCTCCCTGGCTTTATGGAAGGCTTGGCCACGGAGGAGGATCTCCTTTGGCACATTCCTCCCACACAGGCTCCGGCCCCAAAGAGTTGGTCCCCCCTGGCTCTCCAAATTAATTCCCTCTTGCTGAAACACGGACTACGTGCCTGTAATGGCAGGTCTAAGTCTGATACCACAGCAAGATGCACTTTTAACAGAATGGGCAGTGAGTCTAGACTGGACTATGTATTAGTCCCGGTGTCTTCTTGGCTTTTTGTCGAAGATTTTTGGGTTACACCCAGGAACGATAGCGACCACAATGCCCTTGAATTAAGCTACAGTCATCCCGGCGCCCCAGTCAGGGGAAATCAAACAGCCGATCCTACGGATTGCCGGGGACTCGAGTCTAATAGACGCAAAATAAAGTGGGAGCATTTATCCTTTCATCCGGATAAGATTTATAATCTTTATGCTCAAACATTGCCTCTTCTCGAGAAGCTTCAGGTGCTAGCCGAGAAAGCCACCAGCGAGGATACCCACTCCGATCTGGGACAGATACATGCCGATCTCCTAAAAATAGTCTCTGAAATTTTAACCAAACCAATAACCAGGACTAATAGGAAAAATCCTGGTCCATCCTGGTACAATGGCGCTTGCCGAAAGGCAAAAGCGGACCTTCTGGAATCAATCAAGGAAGGGAGGGGTGCCGTGGATATTAGGGACAGACGGAGTGTCTATAAGTCCTTGATCTTAAATGCTAAAAGTGAATGGGAACACGACAAATGGACTAAACTCACTAATTTCCTGGCCCATGCAGACTCGCGCAAATTTTGGCGCTGTGTCAACACGGGTGCTGAGGAATTGCTACCTGCCTTAGAACCAAATATCTCAGCTAAGGTGTGGGAGGACCATTTCCAGTCTCTTTATAAACTACCAGCGGATGCTGAGGAAAGTTTTAGCTTCCCCCACTGCCCCACCGAGACCGGTGAACCATTCACATTAAAGGAGGTACGAGCCGCTTTGACCGGTCTCGCCACAGGAAAGGCACCTGGCTTAGATGGTCTTCCGGGTGATCTGTTTAAGCAGGAGCCAGATGTCTGGACCCCCTATTTCTTGACCCTCTATAACGCCATTCTAGAGGGCATGGCTATTCCGGGTACTTGGCTGGGAGCAGAGATTGTCCCAATTTTTAAAAAGGGTTCACCTCTGCTCCCAGCCAATTATAGACCCATTAGCCTAATAGATGTACCGCAGAAGATTTTTGGCAGGCTCATTCTAAATCGCCTCTAGGATTGGATCGAAGAAACGGCGATTATGAGCCCCTACCAAGCGGGATTTCAACGTGGTATTTCCACCACCGACCAAATCTTCCGCTTAACTCTTTTATATTGGAAGACGGTGCTGATCGAGGGTGGCAGCCTTTACACAGTTTTTGTGGATCTTCATGCCGCCTTCGATCTGGTGCCTAGAGATAAGTTATGGTCGGTGTTAATGAAGATGGGGGTCCCTGTGGACATTCTCTCAATTTTGAGAAGGCTCCACCAGGGGAACTTCGCCAAAGTAAGGTGTGGACGGGATGGTACTCTGTCCGACGCTTTCCCTGTCGACAGGGGGGTCAGGCAGGGATGTGTCCTCGCCCCAACCCTTTTTTGTCTTTTTGTCAATGGGGTCGTAGATCATCTCTGCACCCTGAATGACATTGACGCCCCTAAGTTGGATGGCAGCAGGGTTCCTGCAATCTTGTTTGCGGATGATACCCTGCTGCTTTCCAAATCCCCCATGGGACTCCAACGGGTTTTGGATGGTTTCGTAGGTTTTTGTGAGGAACGTGGGTTGGAGATCAATGCTGCTAAAACGAAATTCATGATCTTCAACCCCCCCCCCCGTTAACCCGTGCGTGTCCTAGTATTGGGTCCTCTAGGCTGGAGAGGGTCTTTACCTTTGAATACCTGGGCATAGTTATCAACGAGCGCATGACTTGGGAGTCCCACAAATTAAGGGCTAACATGAAACTGACTCAGTTGGTGGGAGGAATTGGCAGGCTGACAAAAGGCCTAACATATAGGCCTATAGGCCCACGTATACAAATATATAAGGTCCAGGCTAGGGGGGCAATTACTTATGGTGCAGAAATTTGGGGACACACGTCCTCACAGAAGCTCCAGGTGACGGAGAATACTTTTCTCAGGCAGCTGACAGCGTTACCTGTTAGCACCCCTCTTTTGCCCCTTAGACTGGATTTGGGCTTAAGACCGATTTCAGTGGAGCTGGGCTTAAAACCCCTAACTTTCTGGTGTAAGATATGGTCTTCCCCTGAACTATCTAAATATAGATCAGAGTTGCAAGAGATTCTGCGCCTCCGCAATAATACACAAATACCTTGGCTAAGCTATATAAAGCATACTTGTGAGACACTGAATCGACCAGACTTATGGCTTGACCCTGAGGCTGCATGCCCCAGAGTCCCACGCAAACTTATCACAAAGGCTTTTCGTGAGGATTATTTGCAAGTTGACATAAGGAATGCGAAGGAGGGCTCTCATACTGCTTACTTCCTGGCTTTTAAAGACTTTTACCATTTAGAGTCGACTTATAATGATATGGGTCCCACTCTCACAAGAAAGCTTTATATGCAATGGCGCTATAATACTCTCCCCCTGAGGGCATTTACTGCTCTTTGGCCACATTCTGAACATACGGCCTCATGCCCCTTTTGCAAGCACACACAGGAGACTGACTTGCATGTCATATTTTTTTGCCCGGTATACAGAAGAGCAAGAAAGTACTGGCTTTGTCCGCTACTTAGGAACATGGGATTTAATCAGTATTCCCCCGCTTTTAGATTACTCAAGTCCGACATTTCGCCCCCAATCGCATTTGCAGTTGCCAAATTTTTAACGTCCATGTGGTTTACACGATCTGGCCTTCTTAACCCCTTCCATGCGGGGCGGATTCCCCCACTGTGCTGACTGCTGCTTGCGCGGGCGTGGTCATGACGGAACGGTTCCGTCATGAGCACAGCTCAACCGACGCTCATGACGGAACCGTTCCGTCATGAGCGTCGAAGGGGTTAAAACCATGCAATGATGTTTTATTGAGCTAATATCTTTACTACACTGTGCATTGTTTTTATATTGTAATGTGTTTTGTATTATGATGTATTCTTTTATGGTCTTAATGACCGAAATAAAGATATTTGATGATGATGATGAATAAAAACTAACATCTCCAATCCAATGTGTCAATCGCTTTTGCAGGTAATACAAACAACTCAAAATTTGCAAGTCTGGAAGTATTTCGATGGATTCTGAGCACACTCAATATGGGGCGTGTCTCCTAATCCAGAATCCTTTAAAAAGGTCATAAGTAGATTACCTCAGCAGAGCTCGTTACATGAGTAAAATGAATTAAAATTTTCTAATGTGTATGTTTGCTTCTTAAGAACGAAGCTATATTCCGCACATGAAGAGCAAATACAGCCATAGTTCATTTATATATTTTATCAAATAAAATACCATCTTTAAAAAAAAAAAAAAAAAATCATCAAACAGAATAACAAAACGATCTTCATTGCTAAAAGAAAAAAATCCTTTATGAAAAGATCACACGCATGGATGATGTTGAATGAATATAAAACTTCTAAAACACAATCTTATTTAGAAATGAGTTGGTCCATAGAACTCAAAAATGTTTCTATTAAAGCAAGCTTTGCGCTTCTCCAAGACTTGTCTCACACGATGCTGTAGTTGTGCACAACAAAATCCACGAGCTGCCGACTTTGCAAAAATGGAGAAGAAAACATTATCCATTAGTCTGTGTATGCCAGTAACTGAAGAAAGAAGGGGCTGTTAAAGAAGTCTTTTAATAATTGGGGGGTACGAACTTGCAGACAAGCATTAACAGTTGCGGCTGGGGCAGGTAAGAGCAGTGAGGCGGGTGTGGCTAATTTGCACAAAATGACTTGCACCAGAAAATGTATGCACTTTTCAAACGTTTTACCAGCAAATTGGAAACTAGACTCTTGTGAAGTGATTTTTATATAATTTTGCAGCTTATACTCATAGAACTATTTATAGGAGTGTCCAAACTGTACACATAGAAAAGCTAACCTGCACAATATGATTAGTACTGAAACATAAGCAGTGGAGACAAAGTTGATGACCTGTGAGTTATCTTGATTAGTTGTAGAAGCCAGAGGTGGCCACCCTAGGTATTTTATCGTGGATTCCTATAATTGTAATTTGAAAGCATTTTTACGTGTTTAATGTGTTTTAAAACCGGATTTTTATTAATGTGTTGATCCGTCATGATCGAAAATTGCATGATTTTAATTAAACAATAAAAATATATCACTTAAGTAGTACGTGGGGTTCAGAGTTTTTCAGTTCATACTTAATTTTGCTTTTAGAACCAATAAAAATTCAGGGCTTCTCGTAGTGATTCTGAAGTTAGTAATAGGCTTTGTGGGACTACCTCAGCTTGGATGCGAGGAGTGTTTGCGTCTCGCCCGCCTCATGTCCGGTGGTTTAGTCGCTCTCTCGGCCCTGGCTGTTTTCCCACTTAATTTCACGAAGGCATTTTATCATTGAGGGTAAACAGATCTGGGAGGTTTAGGGCCATTTGTGAGACAGCGCTAATGAAGCGTTGCACTGATAAACACCTGCCCACAACGCCTAGCCTGGAGGGACAGTCAATATTTTCCCTATGGCGATTAGAAGGCAATATTTGCTCGAGCTTTGTTTGGCAAACAGCGTAGCCGCCATGACGTTCCCCAGATTATATTGTTAGACAAACTGAGCACAATGTAACGGCCAAAGTCCAGCTTTCAGTTTCTTCCTCTTATTTTTTTGGGTGTCTAATCCTCGGCCTAGAGAAAGGATGGGAAGCAGCGGGAAGGCTTATGTGTGAATTTTCTCAAGGAGCCGCTGACACTAAAGCTTATGTCGCTGATGCACAGTCACACTTTAGCTGAAAAGGGCGTTCTCTATCTTCAGATATTTCGTGTCTGTTTGTCGGGCTGGGTGCAAAGGAGAAGGAAAGTGAATGGCCTGACAACATGGACCACAAGCCCGAGCTCTCTCTTCCCTCAAGCCTGCGCTGTGAACTGAGATGGTGGGCTGCAAATGAGCTGCTCCGTCTTGCCACTAAAAAGGTAACTTGGCTGCAAGTTGAGAAGCTCCTAAAAAGCAGGAGGAGAAGGTAACTTGGATGCAGAGCTAGAAGGTCGCTTGGTTGAAGACTCAAACATTGGCTTGTCAGCAGGAAAAGAGTTGCTAATCTATAATTAAGAAGGTGTATTGGCTTCAGACGAAAACCAGTAATTTTGCTGCTGACATGGACTGTCTCATTGCTGGAGACTGAGATTTACTTGTCTAATACAGAGGTCGCTTGATTGTAGACATAAAATTGCTTTGAAGTAGTCTGAAACAGCGCGTGGCTTCTGCCTATAGATGAAGGTGGTCCTTCAAACAGAAAGGCACTTGGCTACAGACGGAGAAGGTTGTTTTGCTGTTGACAGTAAAGGTCTCTTGGCTGCAGAAGATCACTTGGCAGAGGAGAGGAAAGATTTCTTGGCTACATTAGAATTGCTTGCTTTTCTTCTGATGTGAAGATTACTAAATTGCCAGTAGAGACGTTTGCTCGACTAAAGGGACATACTTGCTTTACCTGTGAGTGAGGATGCTTGACAACTAAAAGCAACAGGTGAGAATACATTATCTTTCACAGACCTCATTGAGAAAGCCAAAAAGTAGCATTGTGCCACTATGTATAGGGAACAAAGCAATAATTTAGTAAGAACTGTTTGGCTATAATCTGCGCTTATTCAGGATATTAATATTCTTCTAGAGTTTTATATAATTCACTTACTCCATTTGGTAAATTCTGCTATAACAGGACTTGGGGTAGGACAAGGTAGATTGGAATGGTTCACGATCCTGTACAAAGGTGGCTCAGGGAAGTTTCTTCCACTTCCACTTGCTGCTATCGATGGCAGGCGAGGTCTTCCTTGATGAGATTTGACTTCATGTTTTTAGGTCTCGCCTGACCCAGCGCGTGCGCTGGTCTGGCAAGATTTTTTGAGAGGGCTCCAAAAAGTGCTTCCAGGCCAGCCTAGACCTACAGTGCATGTGCGCGGGCACACGCGCCGTGCTTTACCGCGATTACTTTCACTTTCGCTTTGCATAGCCAATAGGTCTCGCTTTTGGGACCTTATAAGTATTTAGTTATGTAACTGTTGCATGGCTAAACACTTATAAGGTCCCAAAGGCGAGACCTTTGGCTATGCCAATGCTTGTTCTGTAGTGCAGGAGGGAAGAAGAGAGTGGCATGTCTGGCAGGATGTTATTTCAGATCGTGCATGCAAGGATTTTCTTCTGGACTTTTCCACTTCTCATCACTTGATTTCCAGTCTAGCAATGTCATTGATTGATATGTGTAAGTTGTTGACTGCCTGAAAGGGTCTTGCTTAGGTGTTAACGAATATCTCCCAATAGTATAGTAAAGTGAGAGGAACACCACAAGTTTTCCCACAGAACAGTAGTCTGACACACAGTACTGCAAATGTACTCTGCAGTATAGACGTCTTAGAAAAAGTACAGTAGTCTGTGACTCAGTTCTGAAAATGTTCATCGCAGTATCGAAGTCTCAGAGTAAGTACTCCAAGTGAGCCTCAGAGCAACTAGTGGTGGCTGACATCATATCGAGCATTCCATCAATCCCTTTTTGTTCTTGTCAATGAGTCTGAGGGAGAGTGCCACAAAGTGCACCCCTCTTTATAGCAGTGGTAGAGGGCTATAGGAAAGTGCCCCAAGTGAGTAACTACACAGTCTGACAGATGAGGTCGGACGTGAGTCTCGCAGTATAGTGATGTAGTAGAGTCATAGGTGTTTTCTTCAGTCTGTTAACTAGAAACACAATATAAGAGAGGTCTACAGGAGTGGCAGATGTTCTGCACTGAAGGGTAGCAGAGTTGAAGAGAGTGCCACTGATTCAGTACAACAGGAGAATCCTACAGCAGAGCAATTCAAAAGAAAGTGTTGCCCGTGTGCTATGTAATACAAGGTGTTATAAGACCATTTCATTATGTCTGTGTCGCAACGGTCCCTAGGATGCTTGTTGGTGAGCAAAAAAACGATGGATTTAGGCCCAGATCCCTGTACTGGGGTGAATGTATGACATTGGTCTGCATTCTGTCCAACAACTGTTGTGTTTGCTTTTGTCACCCCGAGTGGGACGGGTATGCCCAGACGTGGGTCCCGTGCTCTCCATGCCACTGGAATCAAGCTATCCTGGCTGAAGAGGGGTGAAACCCCGAAACCGGTCCTAGGATGCTTGTTTCCAGTCCAGGGAGGACCTGGCTTGGCAGTTTGGGCTGGACTGTTCCAATGTGGCACAGGGTCAAGACTGATTTGCATATGGCTCGGTTCAAACTGGAATGGCATGGTGAGCAAAAAAAACGATGGATTTAGGCCCAGATATCTGTACTAGGGTGAATGTATGACATTGTTCTGCATTCTGTCCATCAACTGTTGTTTTTGCATTTGTGTCGCAAAGAGGAACATAGGTTGCTGTAGTTTTCACTCTGACAGCCAAACAGCTGTTTCCTTATTACATAAGTCTAACAGAATATGCCAAAGGTATTCCATGCCAAACAGCAGTTTAGCAGAAAGTGCCACAGGTGTGTTCTACAGTACATTAGTGAAACAGAAAGTGACGCTGGAGTCTCAATCAATGAATCAATGGATTAATCAAACACGACTTGTAAAGTGTGGCTAATCACCCGTGAGGGATTCCAGGCGCTGAGGATTCTTGCTGCGGCGGCTCAGTCGTATAGTCAGGTCTTTATACCTTTCCTGAATTCCAACAGCAAGGGTGAGGTCCGGAGGTGAAGAGAAGGTCATTCTAGGCCCAGGCTGTAAGGTAGGAAAAGGAACGACCTCCGCTGAGGCTTCAATGTATGCGAGGTGTATGAGCGAGGTGAAGGGAGGTGGAGTGCAGGAGCCTGGAGGGTTGGTGGAATTCCAGACGGTGGTTGATGTATGCTGGTCCTTGGTTGTGCATGGCTTTGAAGGTGTGGATCAGCATCTTGAAGTGGCATCTCTTCTGAATGGGGAGCCCGTAGAGATTCTGGAGGTGGGGGATGAAGTGGGTCCACTCGGGGAGGTCAACGATGAGTGTGGCCGCATAGTTCTGTATGGTTTTCAGGAGGCCCCAGGTGATTCCTGCATAGAGTGCATTGCCATAGTCCAGTCGGCTGGTGACTAGGGCTTGGGTGATTGTACGTCTGGTGTTGATAGGCAGGCATTTGAAGATCTTGCAGAATATGCGAAGAGTAAGGAAACAGGTGGATGAGACTGCGTTCATCTGATTTTTCGCAGTGAGCCTGCTGTCCAGGATGATGCAGAGGTTGCAGGCACGATCTGTAGGTGTCGGTGAAGGTCCTAGTTCTGCTAGCTACCATGAGTCGTTCCACTAGAGAGGTGTTATTTTGGAAGATCAGTACTTCTGTTTTTTTTATTGAGTTTAAGGAAGTTGTCTTTTATCCAATTGGCGATGTTCACCATACACCTGTGGATGTTGGCCCTTATGGTGGAGGGCTTTTCTGACAGCGAGAAGATGAGCTGGGTGTCATCCGTATAGGTAATGATGTTTATTCTGTGGGTTCTGAGATGTCAGCAAGGGGGATCATGTAGGTGAGGCTGAGGGATGAACCTTGAGGGGTGCTGCAGATGATGCTCTTGTGTTTGGAGGTGAAGGGAGGCAGGCAGATTGTCTGGGTTCTTCCGGTGAGGAATGAGGTATTCATCTGAGGGTGTCTCCTTGAATTCTTATGTGGTGAAGTCTCTTGATAAGGATGCGGTGGGATACGGTGTTGAACACTGCTGAAAGGTCCAGGAGGATTAGGGTCACCATTTCCCCTCAGTCAAGGAGGGCTCTGATGTTGTCTATAGTGGTGATGAGGGTGGTTTTAGTGATGTGATTGGCATGAAATCCAGACTTGGAGATCTAAGAAGGTTGTTGTTCTTCAGATGTCCGGTGAGTTGGCGGTTGATGGCTTTTTAGAGGACCTTAGCAGGTAAAGGGAGCAAAGAAACGGGCAGAAATTCTTGAGTTTGCTGGGGTTGCCGGATGGTTTCTTGAGAAGGGGTTTGAGTTCAGCATGTTTCCATTCCTCAGGGAAGGTGGCTATGGTGATGGATGTGCTGAAGATGGTGGTGAGTTCATTGCTGATCGACTTTCTCCCAAGGTTGAAGATTTAATAGGAACAGTGGTCCATTGGAGCTCAGAGTGGGCGGAGTTCATGATGGCAGTTGTGTTTCGAATATATGAATGTTTATTCTGTAAAATCAGATAATTTTTGTAACAATGTGTCTGATCTTTGTGAAATTTTGATGTGGTTCTCTATAGTTATTTATCTTGAAATAATCAATTTTTGTATTATATGCACTCTTTATGTGACATTTTAAACTGATTTTACAGAATAAACGTTCATATGTTGGATTTTTTCAAACGGTAGGCACTCCCTGTGGAGTACGATGACCCCAGAGATGACAACAAAGTGCACTGGATATCATCCATATAAATTTGTTGAATTACAGAAAATACCGGAATACCTTGAAAAATGATACACCAAGCTGCGCCCTTCTTCAACTGTCCAGTTATTCTTCAAACATCCCCCTCATCCTAGCCCTACATTCCAGCCATAAAATACCTAATTCAAGTACCAGCATTCTACATTCCACTACAAACACCACCATGAACGACATACCTTTCCTCTGTTTACAACATAACCGATGCACACCACAATCACACTGCCAAAGACACACTCCTCAAGCGTACCTGAAAAATAACCTGCTACAAAGTTGATAATTTTTCCTGCTGACCTCCTCCACTTTCAACCACACTTATATTCTCACACAACAGCTCCTGTCTTTTATATCAATAGACTTCTACCCTACTCAAATAACCAATACCTCCACAGAGCTGACAATCTTTCCACCCTGTCTTCTGTGACCTTTCTCCTTACTACTGCAATTTGTCCATTCTACCTCTTTCTCTAAAACATTTAACATCTAAAACATCCCTACCTACTGCGAGGACCAAGCAAGGTATTTTGTGTCAATGCTGCGTGGGAGAATGACAGCCATGATCATGCTCCACTGTTAGAATGCAACTATATGGTTCTGGAGACACTGCTCTACTACAACTTAGAGTTAGAGTTGGTCCATTGAACACCAAAGACCTTCAGCATTAAGTCAGACAGTACCAAGATGGCCGCCAAACTGAAGCTGGACAAGTAGCTCCCACGGTCGGGATCATTAGCAGTTTAATATCCCGCTGATACCCTGCCTTCCACCTACCTTTTATCCCAAAAAGGCGGCTGTTTCTCCCCCTTGTTGCTGTAATACGTCTATGTATTACGGTTCCCCCTGATGGACTTTCCCCCTCCTACCTACCCTGACTCTATCAGCATTCCTCTTCCCTGTTTTCCTGTCCCTCTCTCTGTTCCACTACACACTAGCAATGCATACTACTGTGCTATTGTGGTTTCATCAGGTGTCCTTTTATGCTATTCGCTCGTAATTCTTGTCGCTGTTCCTTGTGTTCCTGTTCCATGGTTTCTCACCCCCCCTTCCAACTCCCCCAAGCTACTCTTACACTCTCTGAGCACACCTGTTCACTATCCTAACAGCGGAGTTCGAGCATTATGTCCGACACCCGGTGGAGCTGCTTGGTTCAGCTATTGAGGAGATTGGCTCTGGTTTATCACCTCGGCCGTCACCTACCCAGCCGGACATTGGGCACAGTTTCTCCCCGTCTCCCTGTTTCTCCCTTCCCTACCCTCCCATGACAAATTTTCTGTAACTCTGCCCTTTTTCTTTGGTTACTAAGTTTTGATTTCTTTTAACAAATGTAACATGTTAGCCTGTAACTCTTATCCTCATTGTGTAACCTATCTAAAATGTGTAACTTGAAACTCACTGTTCCTTATGTAAAGCGCTCTGATACCTACGGGTCTAGCCAGCGCTATATAAAACTCAAGATAAATAAATAAATAAATCTAAAAATGCATTGTTTCTAGTATCCACATTACTCTTCAGGTCACGTAAAATCTTCTGATAGGCCGTACTTTACTAATATATACCTTTACCGTGTTGTTAAATATTTCAAAAACATCAATTGGTTCTGATTTCTTTTAACAGATGTAACATGTTAGCCTGTAACGCTTATCCTCATTGTGTAACCTATGTAAAATGTGTAACTTGAAACTCGCTGTTCCTTATGTAAAGCGCTCTGATACCTACGGGTCTAGCCAGCGCTATATAAAACTCAAGATAAATAAATAAATAAATCTAAAAATGTATTGTTTCTAGTATCCCCATTACTCTTCAGGTCACGTAGAATCTTCCGATAGGCCGTACTTTACTAATATATACCTTTACTGTGTTTCAAAAACATCAATTGGTTCTGACCACCAAGCATACCCTTTCCTATCACGATTGGGTTAATAAACACCCACCCACTGTTCTGCCATGCTATTCACCTCCTTCACCTTCTTCAATGTAGGATCCATATAACCTCTCAGCTTGTGATGATGCTCCTTGACTCAATAATACCCTAATCATCCTTCCTTCTTCTCTGTCTCATACCACATTTCTCCTTTAGCCACAATAAAAGCATCTTGGTACCAGGTTTGTGTATACTCAATAGCACAATTGTGGGATACCACTGACAAATTAAGAGCTGCCCTTTATTAACATTTAGGACAAAACATTATTTGGTTGGTGTCTTGGAAGGCTTTTCATTTTCCTTAATTAACTTAATAGACTATTTGATAACCCTGCTCAATCTTTTCAACTTGGTCATTAGCATCTGGGTAGAGTACGGCTATCCTTTTGAGTTGCATACTCAAACCCAGGCCCATTATCTGAAACTTCTGTCTCAGTTAGCAATTGTCTATTAAGATCAAAAGTCCACAGTAGGGGGTGCAGGCTGACCGGCAACTGAGATGGCGGCGCTTGAGTAGAGCTCCGTATCCCGCCAGCCTAAAACCCTGTATAAATCCGACAAATATCCTACTAGAGCCCGGGATTGCTGCATCCCTGTACTTTCCGGGACCCCCGGCCACCCTGAGCAAGAAGCGGTGATCCTGTGCCCGATCGGGGCGAAGA
Organism: Triturus cristatus; assembly: GCF_964204655.1. Lineage (NCBI taxonomy): Eukaryota > Metazoa > Chordata > Amphibia > Caudata > Salamandridae > Triturus > Triturus cristatus. Next base: position 640,555,131 of record NC_140592.1, read on the forward strand.
TCCAACGTTAGGGCGGTGCTGGCGGCGGTAGGCCTACAAAGCCGGGGCCTCGCACGGCGAGTCCTTGAAGTGCAGTCAGGACTGGCGTGACTGGGAGGCGCCTGGGGCGTCCTCCATGCGACCGCTCCCAAGCGGAGACTGACAGTGAAGCTGAGTGCTTGGGGGGCCTCGGGGGGCAGGAGTGGCTGTGGTTCGGTGCTTCGAGGAGGACACAGCTGTGACAGAGCGAACGCCGGACCCTGGAAAAAGATCTCCGAACCCGCCCCCCGGGGAGTCGCCGCTCGAGGGGGCATCTCCTGCGGTATTCCACCTGCCATCTCCCCCCCTCCTGAACTGACCCCGTGAGACCGAGGGGAAAGCGCTTGCACTGTTTCTTCCGACGCTGGTGAGAGTCCCTTCTTTACCCAGGATCGGCGCATGTAATGTGCGGTGGCCATTTTGAGCTGGTGACAGAGGCAGCGCTGGGTTAGCCTGGGACACGGGGAGCTGCTGAAACAGAGAACTCTCTCACGTGCCACGACTGGAGAGTCTTGTCCAGCGCTGCTTCAAGCTGTAGAGAGGAAGTATCACCTGGGCATCCACCTCTTTCGCGGCAGACATCTCATTTCAGTAACTGTCAAGTTGGTGCCTGCGATCACCCACGGAGGGTATTTCTCACTCTTGAGGGCCAGTGACCACACCCTTGGGGTTTTGATCTAAGACCTCCCTTTCTCATCTCATTGCCTATGAAGCAAAGAGAAGGATTTTTAAGTTTAAATGCCTTTTTATGTTTGTACAGTCTTCCTTGCCTGGCTCCGGCCCGTTCCTCTGCCTCACTCCGCCTCCCCTCCCTGACTCCCCCATGCAACTTTCTCTCCTGCACTTACTTTTCTGTCCCTCTGCCCCCCCCCCATATCCTCCTTCTCTGCATTTCTTCCCTACCTCCCCTCTGTCTTTCTTCCCTCTCCCTTGCACTCATTCTTCCACTTTTTTCTTCCTTTCTTTCCTCCCCCCACTACCCCCCCCCCCCTTTTTTCATGTTCTTGCCAACTCCTATTCCTCTCTCTCTCTCCATCCTCCCGCCACTGCCAGCGCGACGGCTCCTGCATGGTCTATTTTGGGATCAGGGTGTACTGCAATGTTTTCATTTGGGGATTGCCATGTCGTTGTTATTTTTGAATTCTCATTATTTTCCCTTCTGTTTATGTTTTCTGTCGCCTTGTCTCAAAATGTATTGCGCTTCTTTGTCCCTCGTCCCCTGTGTGCTTTCCTGTTCCCGCGTTGTGCTGTGCATATTAGGTGCTTTCATTGTTTCAGTGCCAGCTCCTTTTGCTGTTTCATGTGCCTCAGTGCGCGCGCTCTGTTCAGTACTACACTTCCTGCACCCCCCCCCCACCCGCATATGTTCCATTGCCCACTGATAGTCTCCTTCCTTCCTTCAACTGGGTGCCTTCGCTACAGTCTCTCCATTCACACGCACGTTTTTTTTCACCGAGCCCACCTCCTCACATTTTGTCTATCATTTGCTCTCGCCGATGATAGCCAAAAAGGGGGGCTCAGGGGTCTCTTAGTTGCACCCTTACCTCCCTCCTGTGCCCCATCACCCAACAATGACCAGCTCCCCCATAACCCAGTAATGTCCCACACCCCCCCACATATTATTTATCGCACTCTTCAGTTTGTACACGGGATTCCACAAGCTGTCCACAATCCCTCCACTGGCGAATTCATTCAGCTTAATGACGACGACCGCGATATATTGAACGACGCCTGGGACATCTTAGGGGTCCCATTTACCACAAACACCCAAATTTGCATCTGTCCACTATCCCTGAACGATCTATCTGACGCCCTCCCTGCCATATCCCTCACCCCACCATCCCCGGACACCACTTGTCCGCACTTATTGTACACCGACGACCGTTCCAATTCATCCACCCTATCTGTCCCTTACACTGCTTCTCCTATATACCCACGGTACCCCGACCATCCCTCCGCCATTCTTTTCACGGACAACGCATCATCAATAGACTCCATCCAAACAATAGCTTCTTCTGAAGCTGCTTCCATCCCCCCTCTTGACGGTCCCTATTCCCCACCACCCTCCGCCTCAGATTCCCATTCTTCCCAACAGTCCCAGGACGACACAGTATCACTCCTGAGAGCGTTCTTAGGCGACTATTTTCAGAACTCTGCAGATACCAGACCCTTGCCCAGTCTTCCTACCCTACCGCACTGCTCCCTCTCGAACTAAAGGGAATGACTGACAACTGCCTCAATAATATCACTGTATATCTGATCAATAACAATATCGTAGGCCTCTCTGACGGCCACCCAGCTTCATTTATATATGTTACGCCCCTCACTAGTGCCGTCCTTCTTACAATTTTTCAGACACTGAATATTGACTTCAGTCACCCTTGCCAAATAACTCTATCTCTCGCACCAGCATTCTCACGCCCCGCCGATTACACAAACAAGTCTCACAAACAAACCAACAAATAAGTGCTCCTTTACTCACTACACCTCTGTAATACCGGTCTGTCATTTACCTAGAGTCCGACACAAATAACAGCCCCATGCAGGCACTCCATGCAGTGTACGACAAACGAATATTTGGCACCTCAGTGCACAGAACACCCGACTGGATCTACATAGGGGTTCGGTTGCTGTCCCCAGGCTTAGAGTTACCCACCGTATTCACCTCCTCTTGGCCACGAAACCCACTGCAAAGCCAAATACGTCTTGCCTTTGCCCGCCACAATCTCGAATTTCCCGATCTTTCCCCAGAAGGAAACTACAGGGGGCCTGATGAAATGCACCTAAGATTCATACTGTACAACATAGTATGTACGGAAGTAGGTGAAGAACTTATCAGAGACCTGCCTCTCCCTGCCTGTAACACCACCCTGAACACACACTCCACAGACCCCAACAGCCCCCACAACTAGCCTCACTACGTAGACACAGGCAGCCCGTGTATTCCAGCCACACATCCCCCGCCATTTCCACGTTGCTCTACAAGTGACACAAACACGCACTAACTAGCCCTATGAGTAGGATACTGAGTTCCACTGTGTATAAAACACATACTGGGTTTCAAATATTCTTTATTTTGAAGGTCCCACCAAGAGAGACCACAGTTGTATCAGGTTTCTGGCCAAGAAATCCCCTCCAATCTAAAATAGCTGACGCCTGCTTCGGCGGACAGCTGACATTCCCTGGGTGCACCCCCTCCCAAAACATTGAATTACAGAACGGTATATATGACCGCATCCTCGAAGGGGTAGGTACAGAACTAGTGCCAGACCTCTAGGGGCGCATAGATACACCACCCCAGGAACACATTCTGCGACCGCACCCATATCCCACCATGGCGACACCCCTTCAGCACGTCCTGAGCGTATTCGGCGGACAAGAGGGAAGGATACTAAAGCATAGTAGGGAGCTCCATAAGTTGACAAAAAATATGGACCACCCTTGGCCCTCGGAAGGGAGCTTTAATAAAACTATTCTGGAGCACGCCACCACCTTCCTGAACACCAAATACACTGGTACCAAGCTGCAAAAAAGGAAGGCCACTTTAGATCTCTGGCGCATCTTTAAAGACAGTACGCAAGAGCACACGCCCACCCTGCCCACTGCCCCTTCGGCACCCCCACCCTATCAAGCTAGTGGCATGTATCCCGTGCTCCCGTCCACAGAAGGAAAAGAACTAACCTTACAGACAACCACTAATAGCATGCCGGCGGTAGGATATAGTCAGCTTCCCTGCGATATCAACGCAACATCTGAGCCCCCTCCGCCTCCCACCGATCATTGTATTGCCCAGCCACCACCGGCCACCAGCAGTGGCCCAAGCTCCCCCGTCACAGTGTCAGCCACAGCAGCCCCCATCACAGGACCATCCCCGAGCATCCCGGGTGGAGCAGCCCAGCCCCCGTCGCCCACTTCCAACAACGGTCCAACACTGCACGCTGCAGTACCTGGCCTACTAGGGCCAATAGACGCGCAATTTACATTAAGACTCCTCCCCACGGCTGCCTCTGCCCTACACACCGAAGAAAGCGATGAAGATGTAGATGATGCGTCCATCGCGTCATCTATCGCTTCCAACACATCATCGCATCATTCGTCCACTACATCTCCCCACTCACTGTATCCCCGCCAAGACCTCGACGCCCTCCGTGACGCAACTGCTCCGCAAGTCCAGGAGCAGGGAGCCACGCTCCAAGACCGCATGCCATTCTGTAACATTGACACCACCGACAACATGACCACATTCTCCTCTGTCCAACAGCAGATGGGCAAGGGGCAGCGGCTCCCTCCGCCACCACCCCCAGTCCATTATGACCAATGGAGATCGGCCCCAAACACACACGAAAGCCTAGAATGTAGTCCGACCGAATACGCCGCCACAGAATTCTTTGGCAACCCAGTGCTGCACCGCCTCGAGCCAGACTCAATAGTTCCTTCAATACGACGCATGTCGCTAAGATTGGAACAAATTAATGACCGATTAACTGAGACACTGATCCTGGCCCGCCCGGAACAATATACCGCTCAAACACCGACACGTATTCCAACAACACAACACGTGCAAAAACATACTTCCACAGCCATAGCGGGGGATGGGACACTAGGCTGTACTGAACAACAGATCACCGACCCTCCACCCCCGGGAACTACAGACCCCTCCACAGGCAAGGTGACGACACCTTTGGGGGCCTTTGAGGGCACAAGCAGGAATAACGCAACAGGCCACGACGGCCAGTCCCCACGCCCGCAGGCAGCAGCACCGATGCCCTCACTTTCCCCACAAACTACGGCACCTGTGGCGAACCCATTCGCCCCACCATCCGCCACAACTAGGGTACGATCGTCCGGCCAACCACGGGCGGCGACAAATACAAACCCCTTCCACCAAACGGCTCAGGGACTGACGAGTTCAAGGGATACAGGGGGAAAAAGGAAGCCTAGACTCACAGAAGTAGATAACCTTAGGATACTAGGAACGCACGGGCGCCCCGATGACACCGTATATGACTTCCCTGATAATGACTTCCCTGTCACTGACGCCTACATCAGCTATGATGTCACTGGTGCCGCTTCCATGCGCAACACTCGACACAAGAAAGGTAACGGCATGCTCCTCTGTAGCTCACATGCCCTACAAAAGAACAATGGCATGACTCCCAACGAAATAGTAGAAGCAGGAGAGGGTTCAGATTATGCTGTCAACCCTTTCACGGACTACCTAGCTGGCTGGACGGAGTCTCTGGCCCCACAGATGCTCCCATGGCCCAGAGACGGGTCTTTTGAACCTCAGCATCTGGCTACAGCCGTAGAATGCATCCTGCAAGGTGCAGGGGATGAGGATTGGGATTATGCCTACATGCGAGCCAGTTTAAAAATATGGCAGAAATATGCCAGACGGTATGACACCACGAGACCAACGCTTCAAGATGCGGGATTTGCTCGCCAAATGCCACTCTTGTACAAGAGGAAGCAGGACCCCCCAATATATCACTGCTGGTCGTTTGCAGAAAGAGAAGCTATTAAAAAGAACCTCCCCCCCCTCACGGAGGGTGCAGGCAAGTGGATAGTGGCCCTAGAGAAAAATACAACAGGCACAGTTCCAGGGATAGGCGATATGAAAAGTTTGCTCATTTCCCTCATGGGGAGAGAAGCGGAAGAAATTTTTAAAAGTATCAGTAACGGACTGATAACTATGAATGACACAACATACGACGGAGAACCCTTTGACAAAATAAGAGCGGGGGTTTGGACAAAACTAACACTAAAATACCCCGATGTCCCAGACATTGGGTCACTCATGTCATTAACAATGCAAGTAAATGAGGACCCGATTACCTTCATCTCTAGGATGAAGGAAAAGTGGCACCAAGAATTAGGCGACTCTTGGAATGCCACGGGGGGGAACAGCAGACTTTTTTATCACATGGTTAAGAGAGGCCTGCCAGAGGAAGTACAGGAAAAATTAGATGGCGTAGTAGCCATGGAAGCAAAGCCATGGCCTGAAATACAAGACCACATCATACATTTTTGCAAAAAGAAGATAGAACAGGAAAAAAATAGACAACTTGCCATAGAAAATGCAACTGCAAAATTGGTGCAGCAGAAGCTTAACAAAAAGAGAGACACTGTGGATACTGTCATGTTGGCCGCTCCAGTGAACCAAATGACAGCCGTCACCACATTTCCCCAAGCCGCTCAAAATGTGCTCACCGCCAATACCCAATATACTCCGCAACAGGTGCTGCAGCCTGCTGTACAATATGCACAGCCACAACAGCCACAAGTACAACAACCAGCCATACAGTATGTGCAAGCGCCGATACAACATACCATGCCCCAAGTGCAGCCCCAGCCCCTGCCACTAGTACAGTATGTACAAACGCCACAGCAACTCCAAGGGCAAAACGTTGCTGCACAACAGCACTATCATAACGACCAGCAACAGTATTACGGTATGAACAGCAATAATACGGGCATGCGAGGCAGGAGTAATGGTATGGGCCAGCAGAGAACTCAACAACAGTCAGGACCGACAATTTGCTTCTATTGTAACAAACAAGGCCACATACAAAGAAACTGTCGTACTAAGTCCATGGACCAAATTAGGGGCCAATCACAGCCGATGCGACAACAGTTCCAACAACAACAGTCATACCCGCAGCAACACCAACTACAGTACACCCACGCCCAACCTGTCCCCCTGCAGAACATGCAGCTAGCACAACTCCAAACGCCAGTAATGACACAAATTCAACAGGCACCCCCACAACAACTGGTCCCCATGCAACAGGCACAAGCTACATTACATGCTCCTATGCTTCAGCAACAGCAGATACCTACATACCAAGCGATGCCCCAAGGCCCCAGTTCGACACCCGTAGGGGGTATCATAGTCGCGTCTACACCCAACAATTCGTACCCACCAAGCACCATCCACCAATACCAACAAGGGGGGTACACTTGTTAGGCCAGCCCACAGACAACCCTTGTGTGCCCAGTTTTGTCATGCACCATGAGCGGTGAAGAGGACCCCACCGTCCTGGTCACGATAAACAACGAAACATACAGCTTTCTCATTGACACAGGCGCCACGTACTCCTGCATCACTGGCGGACTTCTGCCCATTTCCAGCCAAGTAGCGGACACACAGGGATTCTCTGGGGCAATAGAAAGGGTCCCTTTCACCAAACCAGTGCCCATACAAATAGGAGACCGGGTGTTGGAACAGCCACTGCTTTATTCCCCCCGCTCTCCAGTGAACCTTCTGGGGCGCGACCTCATGACAAAATTAAACATGTCCATACACTTCCATGACAATGGAACTATGATTTGCTCGATACCAGGCACCCCCTTGGCAAGGATGATGGCACTCGCCGTTGATTCCTCCTTGGCAGCCCACATACGAGCTCGCCCTGTAGACGAGCAAGCATTTTCCACTGCAGTACATATCGTTGTGGCCAACACCCCAGAGCTGCATGACCGCACAGTTCAGCTCCCAAAGGAGTTCCTCTTCCGCCCACAATACAGGAACGCCCAGATATCAGACACAAGCATGATTTTAGGCCTACTTGCCCTCCATATTACACCGACATATGGGGCGTTCATAGCAGGTGACGACTATATGCGTTCCTGGGCCTGTGTGATATTCATTGAGCCCGGACACCAGGTGAGAGACATTTCAGACGACCAGCTCTTTAGCGATCCCGATCAGTGCCCCATGACAGAGATTCTGTACCAGTATGAGGTGCCCCTCTCGGTGACAGTAGAGAAAAGAACACCCACTGCCCCTCCAAAAATTGATTCAGTGCGCGAGGAAGACTTAGCTCAAATTCCGTCACACCTGTGGACTACCGGCCCCAATGATGTAGGTCTCATTCGTTCTGCCGCTCCATTTAAGATAACTTTAAAAGTCGGAGCAATATTGCCACGAATAAAACAGTACCCATTGTCAAAGGAAGCAGAAGAAGGCATAGCTCCCACAATACAGGCCCTGCTTGACCAAGGGGTAATATACCCATGCGTTTCCTGTTGCAACACCTGTCTTTTTCCGGTGCGGAAGGGTAAGACCAACCAATGGCGTCTCGTACATGACCTCCGTCCCGTAAACAACATAGTGATACCCGAGTTTCCCATTGTCCCCGACCCTTCCGTCATCCTGACAAAAATTCCCCCGAACGCGAAATATTTCTCCGTAATAGACCTGAAAAATGCGTTTTTTAGCGTCCCCCTTCACCCAGACAGCCAGTACCTATTGGCATTCTCGTTCAAAGGGGTCCAGATGACATACACCCGTCTAGCTCAGGGATACTGCGAATCCCCTAGCGTCTTCAACAGGGCTGTCAGAGAAGACCTATCCAACTTCCAATGCGGCAGCACCTTGTTGCAGTATGTTGACGACATTTTGCTCTGCAGCACCACGGAACAGCAATGTAGAGTAGACACCATCGCTCTGCTCCACACCTTAGCCAACAGAGGTTACAAAGTGGATAGGAACAAACTCCAGTACTGCCAAACAGAAGTACACTATCTAGGCCAAATACTGTCAGCCTCAGGGAGACGAGTCACGCCAGATAGAGTTGATGCCATAAATAGAACGCCAGAACCCCAAACTGTAAAAGACATGCAGAAATTCCTTGGACTGGTCAACTATGTCTGGCAATGGGTCTTTGACTTCACAACAATAACAGCCCCTTTGCTGAAAGCTGTTAAAGCAGCTAAAGACAGACGCAACAAGATAAACTGGTCCCCAGACATGACAGCCTCTTTCAAACAGCTAAAAGATGAAATAACGAATGCACCAGTGTTGGGTTCACCTGACTACACTAAAGAATTCTACCTGTTCACCCACTGCAATGGTCAGGTCATGACATCTGTGCTTGCCCAGAAGTACCCTATGGGTCACAAACCCATTGCGTACTTTAGTGGCATGCTGGTCTCTGTCATGAAGGGTCATTACCCCTGTGAGCAGGCTCTTGCTGCCGCCGCCTTTGCTGTAGAAAAGAGCACCCCCATAGTCATGGGATCCCCCCTGACACTATACACTGAACACGCCGTCTTCGCCATAATTCAAAAAGCCAAGACAACGTTAACAACACAAAGAGTGTCAGGATATGAAGTAATATTATCATTACCCTCCCTGAAAGTCGTCAAATGTCACACGGTGAACCCTGCTACATTTTTTGCCCATCCCATTGCAGCCTCAGACGATGACACTCATGACTGCGCCACGTACTCTCCAGATGAGTCAGGAGCAGCAAAAGAGGACCCACTACCAGACAGCACTGTGTATTTCGTTGATGGGTCCTCTACCATCGACCAAGAGACAGGGATCAGGTACACCGGAGCAGCAGTAGTTCGGGCCCAGCAGCACGAGTCCTCTGACTCCCTAGACATTATACAGCAATTAACATTGCCTCCACATTACTCAGCCCAAGCTGCCGAGTTGGCGGCATTAATTGCAGCTTTACAACATGGGGCCGACGACCGCATCACAGTATACTCGGACTCTGCATACGTCACAACCACAACTCATTCAAGCATACTGCGCTGGAAAAGGCGCGGATTTCTCAAATCAGACGGAACACCGGTATGTCACAAGCAATTGTTAGAAGAATTGATTGCAGCTCTGACACTTCCAGCTGAGGTAGCTGTTGTCAAGTGTGCTGCACACACCAATGGACAGGACTTTGTCTCCAGAGGGAATGCTCTGGCAGACTGGGCGGCCAAAGCGGCCGCCAGAGGCCCCCCACCTGTAACGTGGCCACATACTCATAACACACCTATCCTCCTTGCCCAAGCACTGACACCGGCAGACAAGGTCTCCACGCATGATGACATCCAAGCCCCGATACAGCAGACAGACACACACCAAGACAGTTTAGATCCACAACTACACACAGGCACGACTAACGAGACACCGGACTCGACCGTCGCCTGTCCTATGGACAACACACAGCAATACGACAAGATCGCCCAACTGCACCTCAGGGAAATACAAGAAAATGCACCACATCAAGAGAAAGAGTTATGGAAAAAGAGGGGAGTACAGCAGGACCCTGCAGATTTAATTTACAGACAGTCCATGTCAGGAAAGCCCGTTATGCCACTAGCCTTACTGCAGGTGGCACTAGACCAACTCCACCTTCCTGCTCACGTCTCCCGAGATAACATGTCCACTACATTACAGGCAGACTGGTTCATTCCCAACGCCTACGAATTAATACAACTCTTCGTTAATAAATGTCTCATTTGCCAACAATACTCACCAAATCCGACTCTCAAAACAGTCACTTCCACCATCCCCAAACCCTCTGGCCCCTTCAAAGAGCTACATATCGACTATGTCGATATGATTGATCGATGTCAAAACTATCGATATCTCATTGTTGTAGTTTGCCCTTTCTCACGCTGGATCGAAGCTGGACCATGCGTCCACTGCGATGCCAAAGCAGCAGCCACATTCCTGCTCCGTGATGTTATCTCCCGCTTCGGGATCCTTGAGGCCATCCGAACAGATAACGGAAGTCATTTTTCAAATGCCATCTTCTCCTCCCTGACCACGATGCTGGGCATCAGACACAAACTGACATCTGCTTACCACCCCCAAAGTAACGGCATTTGTGAGCGCCTTAACGGCCTACTCAAGAACAAAATAAGCAAAATCAGCGCCACCATCGGTAAAAAGTGGCTCTACTGCCTCCCACTTGCCCTCTTCTCACTAAGAAACTCCCCAAGTTCGGATCACCACCTCACGCCCCACCAACTTGTCACCGGACGATCCATCAATGTAACTGTCCCTCCCACAAGGCCCAAAACGGATAGCGAGTCATCTTCTGAGATTATTAAAGCTGAGCTTTACGAATTCTTGTGCTCACTAACCCGCGCAGCGCAGTTCCTTTCTGTACAGGTATCCAAGAGGAAGGAGAAGGGCCCCACCGATCCGGAGCTCCCACCAATACGTCCTGGAACTTTGATCTTTATCCGAAAGCACGTCCGGCGCTGGAAGGATCCCAAATTTGAAGGACCTTTCAGAGTAATTGATTCATCCCCAACGGCTGTCCGGATAGCGGAGCGCAAGGCATGGATCCACAGGAAAGACGTCCGGCTCGACCCTGCCCCGCCGCCACAATAGACAATGGACTAACTGAGGAAATAGAAATGGCCAGCGTCCCCCTGAACGAAGATAGCGGCTGTCCCTCCACTGTGGAGGAAGAGGATGAGGACACTCACGTGCTGATCCACGAATACAGTGGCCGCGAAGCAAAGATATGTATACTGTCTATTGTACTGTTTTGGATTATCATTGGAGTGGCGCTAGCTACATTTAATTGGTATATCTTTTTCCTTGCTGTAAGGAGTTATCATGCTGTAAGCAATAGTGGTACAGGAGCACCCACTGATGCCATGTTACCTACAACACCAGCAACTGCACCAGCGGTCACACAGAACACAGATATCACGACACATAGCATAGGATTCTCCAGAAACAAAGACACAGCCCCACACCACACGACAGGCCCTGAACTCCCAGCCTCTAGAGCCAGTAACGTACGCACCACTTCACCTCCCGAGCCCCCAATGGTAGTACAAGACGACAAAGGGAACACTGGGGATAAGACTGCCAATCTGACGGAAAAACGAGTAGCCCATGGACACCCGTCACGCCGTCACAGAGCCCGCAGATTCGCCCCCATCTCCCCATACATAGGGAGAGCCACAAAACACCGGGTCATCCATGGTCTCCCTATCGACCCGAGACACAAGCCTAAGGGAATGCCATTTAAAACGTTCCAACACCTCGTGACGATACAGGAAGGCCTCGGGCCTATGCTCAGCCTACCCCAATCCATAAGAGAACATTCAGTCCACTCCTCCCTGGAAGAAAATTCTTGGTACCGGGACATGACAGCCATAGGGAAAAGAATGTCAAACGAGTCCTGCTATGTGTGTTCATATGTCCCCCACGCAGTTGGTGCAGACAGACTAGTTTTCCCTAAAGAGGTCCCACCACAAACAGTGATGTGCTTGCTACACCTTTACCTTTGCCGCATTGAGGGGTTAGTGCAGCTAGTAGGAGGGGCTGAAATATGGGTCGGAATTGTAAACATATCGGAATGGGACAACAACAATGTGATATTTAAGGTCACTTCTGACAAAGGGGACATAGAGCGGATGATACAAGCAAAGATCAAGAGAAATAGACCCAATATGGATCGGCGAGCAGAGCTGTATAGGCAAGCACGCTACATGTCAATTTCAACACCCTATGCGGACTGTGACACACTACCACACCTCCATCACCACTCCCACCCGGGGAATTTCCCTGGCCCAGACTGTCCATGCCAGAACAGAACGCTCCTGGCAGTACTAGCCCGAGTATATTACAACGATAAGTGGGAGGATCCTACCAACATATACTGTAAAGCAGCATCCCTGGGCCCCCCATGGTCGGGCGAAACAGAGTGGGAGGAAAATATTGATTGGGATGTAGAAGATGACTGTGCACAAATTTGGAAGGAGGCAGGGAGCAGATACACCTGGGGTGGGGACAGACTGTACAAACATAAAAAGGCATTTAAACTTAAAAATCCTTCTCTTTGCTTCATAGGCAATGGCTCCGTCTCTGTTGGGCGTAACACAGACTGTAACTCTACAATATTCAATTTCGATATGCAGTACGGCACTCCACCCTGATGGACTACTATTGGGCCTGCGGTGAACACCAGATGAGAAAGGGAGGTCTTAGATCAAAACCCCAAGGGTGTGGTCACTGGCCCTCAAGAGTGAGAAATACCCTCCGTGGGTGATCGCAGGCACCAACTTGACAGTTACTGAAATGAGGAACAAAGTAGTGAGCTGACGCAGTGGCATTTATTTTGGAGTGGCGTAGTTTATTTAACTAACACAAGCATGCTAAATATATGAAACAATGTTCACGTTGTCTTAGACTAAAACATCAGCAAAAACCTGGCTTCACTCTGCCAGGGAAAAGCATTTGAGCATCACGGCACACACTTTTATGCAATATACTGGCTAAGGATGAATGATAAGATGGATCAGTTAGAGAGAGAGAGTGACGCTTAATGATTAATGACACGATGTATTTAAACCCTCGGAAGGTTTAGATGTTCATGTAATGCATTCTTTTTGCAGATAATCATTTGAAATACAGCTATGTCTGTGAATAAAGATCTAGGTGGCTAAAACATTTCATGGTGACTACATTTGCTACGGCTAAGACCTTGAAAATATGTTTAAGACAACTTAAATGGAAGCAGAAGCTATTCTAGGAAGGCATAGTGCCCAGAGGCAACCTCAATTTAAGACAACTAATCCTTAAAACCTAATTATTAGAAGCTGAAATGCAAGGGAATGGGTGTGGATCAAAAATGCAGAGCTAAGGAGGATATCTTTAAGAGATAAAGGAAAATCCCCAAAGAGGGGGATGTTCTACCTGAAATAGGCTGTAAGGTCCCAAATCAGATAGGCAGCCGGCTGGAGAACAGGCCTGTGGACAGCACAGAAAAGTTCTACCTTCCAACTGTCGTGTTGGATCTTAAATATCTTGATATGGGGAACCAGGGGTGGACCTGACGTATTTTCTGACGCCTTTGCCAACAGGTGGCTTGACCGCATGTGTTCCAAGATACAGGAAAGGGTCAACCGCATGTGTTCCAAGGCCGTGGGTGGGGTAAGGCGGCCAGGTGGCACAACAGTTGATAGGTCATGCCTGACCGCAACGTATAAACAAAGGAAATGTTGTGATCACGTACATTTCTTACAGTATGCATGTGACCAGCACCCATAAGGCAGGTGCAGTTTTTCATCAGACATTGCGGTTTATCTTGAGCAAGCTAACTTCCAAAAATAGGGTTTCAGTGATGATAAACAATGTCAACTTGTACCAGCTGAGTTTCTGTCTACGTGGGGGTGTGCAATGGCCTTGTAACGGTGGAAAGTTACTGTGTTTTTCTAGTGGCTTGGGCTTCCTCGTGTTTTCTGGTGCAACTGAAATGCAACTCTGGAAACCCTGGGCCTAGTAACTTCTGAATGTTACATACTGATATCATGGGGTGGTGGCCTTTGGGCCTTGGGCCTCCTATTTGGGCTTATGTACGTTGGGTTCTACAGGTGCTATGGACTTCTATGTGTCTTACTATGCTCAGTGGGAATATGGTAACTTAGCATGTTAGTAGGTTTTGTGTCGGGGAGCAGAAGCCTGACATCAACACTTTATTTTGTCAGGGTAGGTTAGGGAATGGCATTTAAGTTATTAAATGGTGGCTCGAGACCCTCCATCATTGGTCACTTTTTTCCCCCTACCTGTATCTTGCTGGTTCCCCTACTGATTCCCACACCTTGAAGCAGAGCCCGGAACAGGCTTCATCCAGTGTGCTGGATTTATTCCCTAAGGCCGGCGACGTCACAACCGATTGACCTGAGAAGAAAATCGTTTTCCGCAAGAGCTTGACTATGGCGTCAGCTCACTCTGCAGGTGCTTTACTCTGGAGACCAACAGGGGCCCAATGGAAATTTGATGCGACGTGCATGGGTGAGGCGGGCGTCCTCCACCTATGTACGGAATAGTTGCAACCTCTATATTAGCTGCAGCCTGGCGAGGGACGGTCCAAAGAGGAGACATGGGGGGGCCCATATCAACGATTGCGTTATATCAACGGAGAAGGGGTCTCAGCTGATGCACCAGACCAAGCTGGACAAGTTTGCGCTATCCAAGGCAGAGAGCCTTGAGGAAGAGAATGTAGATCATGGCGCAAAGAAGCAGGCTGATGAGGGGCCCCTATCCTCCAAGATATTATGGAAGCCATACAGGGCATCCGTACCGGTTTGTAACAAAAAATAGACTCTGTTACCTCAGAAGTGACCCTAATGCATGCAGACCTGTGAACTGGTGAGAGGATGAAAACTGCTGAAAATTCTGTGTAGAATCTTCAATCCTCCGCTAAAGTATTGGAACAGGAGGTAAAGAAACTTCAAGTCGCGACGAGGGAGATGGAGGCCTGGCTGGAGGATCATCACGAAGGGAGGGCGTGCAGGAACAATGTCCGCATCTTGGGTGTGCCTGAACGGGCGGAAGGTTCGGCGGCGGACCTCTTCATTGAAGATCTAATATAGAATCACCTGCAGCCCCACTCACTCTCCCGCTATTTCTCTGTGGAGAGGGCCCACAGGGTGCCCGGTGGTCCCCCCAAACCTGGTGCCCCTCCACACCCTTTCCTAGCCAGAATATTCAACTACAGGGACAGAGACGTAATTCTGCAAACTGCGCGCTTCTCCCCCCCTACGAAATTCGAAAACTCTACAATTACTTTCTTCCCAGATTTCACAGTCAAAGTCCAGAAAATGAGGAGAGCCTTCCTGGAAGTAAAGAGGGCGCTCCGGGAAAAGAATATAAAGTACGCCATGATCTTTCCAGCAAGACTCAGAGTAACGATGGATGGGAAAGTCTGGTTCTTCTTGTCTCCAGAGGACACGTGGGCAAGCGCATGGCTCCTCGCAACACAACTCACGGCGGCGGGAGCTAGGGCTGGATGATCGACATGATGCCCTTGACTCCAGGGAAGGCCCCCAATAGGACTAATGTCGCTCTCAGTTGTTTGTCTATGTGGTGGATTCCCCACGACTGTTGTTTCCCGAGGCCGTGGTCGGGTGCTGTTCGGGACCCCCTGGGACTCAGCGATGAAGCTGTTCTTTACCAAGTAACTTTGCTCTGGAGACGGGGGTACATTGTTGCCTGTTCATCATGGGATGTAGTCCGTTTCTAGCCGGGGAGGTCACAAGCTCTCATACATGGACATTCTGGTTTGAATTGGGGTATTATAAGATCTTGGGCTGGGGTTGGCGGGGCCAAGTTCCCTCTACAAAAGTTTTATGGGGTTGGGCTCTGCACATTTGGGGGGTGGGCAGTTTGGAGTTCACGTTGCAGGGAGGCAGGGAGAGGGGAGGGGTTGGGTGGTTTCCCAGGGGTTTGTTGTTTTGTCGTTCAATGTTTACTTTCATTTGCAATATTGTTCTCTGACAGTGCAAGAGAGGTACCTATTTTGACAGTAGACCATCCAACACTAGACCATGTGATTTATTTGACCATGTTGCTGATCCTTTTACTAGAAATGAGGGACACAACATCATTGTATAAGTGTTGGGTCCGGGGCCAGAGCCCCCTACTACATCTCATAAATGGCCAGAAAACAAGAACAGCCGTTGCGACTAGACCAACTTAAATTGCTTTAATGGAATGTTAACGGGCATGGGGATAGAATAAAGAGAGGGATTGTCCTACAATACTTAAAGAGGCAGGCCCCTGATGTGGTCCTGCTGCAGGAAACTCACATACAATGTTCCACATACTGCGCTCTGAATAGGTGGGGGTATAAGTTGGTGGTGCATGCAGGCTACACTAAAGGCTCTAGGGGGTGGGGATTCTTCTCCATATGTCTTCCCCCTTTCAGGTCCAGACCGTTGCACGCGATCGCTTGGGCAGATATGTGACGCTGACCGGCACCTGGGAGGGCAGGCTACTCAACATCACTTCATTGTACATTCCTCCTCGACTTCACCTCCCGACCCTTACTGGTTTGGGTGCACATCTGCTCAATCTTTCGGAGGGAGAGTTGTTGCTTGGGGGTGACTGTAACGCTGCATTAAATGGTGAAAGCGACAGGTGGCCAGCGAGGCTGGAAGAGCCGGCTGGGAGGGCGCTGGGAGAATTTTTAACAGCAATGGTTCTGTTGGACCTATGGAGAGCGTACAATCCGTCCTCCCTCCCGTACACCTTTCATTCGGGTGTACACAGGAGTTTGTTTCGTATAGATTATGTATTTTGTAGAGCAGACCGGCTTTCCCTGTTTAGTGAGGTGGGCCACCTCCCTTGGGGCATTTCAGATCATTCCCTGGTGATAGCTACATATGGTGATAGTCCCTCCAAACATAGCAGTGAAATGCAGCTTAACCCCTTATATTTGAGGCTCCTTAAGATTCGGGAGGGATTAATTGACACAACAGAAAACTTTTTCAAAGAAAAGTGGGCTCAGTGGATTCGGCCTTCATGCTGTGGGAGGCGGATAAAACAGTTGTTAGGGGGCAGGGAGTATCTATGGTCGATGGGTATAATAAAAGAAAAGCAGAAACAGTTACTTGTCCTAGAAGATGAAATAGCCCAATTGGAGAAAGACCTAGTGACTGCAGTGTCCCCTGAACTCAAACATAAGTTGCTCCTTAAGCAGAAGGAATATGGAGATATCGCCGAAGAGGCGGCTAAAGCTCACTATCGAGCCACTCAAGGTCGGGTCTATGAAATAGGGGATAAAGGGAAGAAGCTTCTGGCATGGCTGTACCGACAAGAGCAGGCCTCCAGGTGGGTTTCTGAGAATGTCACGGAGGGCGGGGGTCGCCTCAAGGACAGGAAAAGTATAGCAGGGGCCTTTGCGGAATACTTCCAAGCAGTATACACCTCTGCAAGTGTATATTTAGGAGACGAGGCAAGAGAGCTGATGTCTACCCTTAGATCCCCTGTGTTGGATGAGGCAGAGGTGGAGGAGCTCAAGTTGGATTTGACCAAAGAAGAGGTTACCAAGGCAATTGGTGCCTTACAATCGGGAAAGGCGATGGGACTGTGTGGTCTTCCAATAGAATTGTTTAAAATTAATGCGTCTACCATTGCCCCTTATTTAATGGATATGTATGAAGAGAGTGTGGTTGAAGGCATCCCTCCTGAGGCACAAAGACTGGCGAATGTGGTGGTGATTCACAAACAGGGCAACCCACCAGAATGGCGCGGATCGTATCGGCCAATATCATTACTGAATCCAGAAGTGAAAATATTGGCAAAAATTCTGGCCACGTGCTTCCCAGTCGGGATTTATGTCGGGCAGGAACACGGCACTCAATTTGCGGAGGCTTCATGGGGTCTTGGGTAGAGCTCAAACTATACAAGAAGACGCTGTAATTATGTCGCTAGATGCAAACATGGCGTTTGATCTGATAGAATGGCCCTATCTCTTTATGGCGTTTGAACGGTATTGATTTGGCCCGAAATGTCTGTCTTGGGTGGGGCTGCTGTACTCAGAACCCTTGGCAAGAGTGACGGAGAATGGGGGTCGCTCTGCGCCCTTCGTCCTGCATAAGGGGATGCGGCAGGGATGTCCGCTGTCGCCTTTGATATTTGCTTTGGTCCTCGACCCATTGGCAATCTAGATCAGTGGGAATCCCATCATCAGAGGATTGAATTGGACGGTGGATTGGGAAGATAGAATTTCCCTTTATGCAGATGATATCTTATTGTATCTGGCCCAGTCCTATTATTCTATCCATAGAATACTCCACATATTCACCCTGATTCAGAAGTATTCTGGCTGTACAATAAATTGGGATAAGTCCTCAATCTACATTCTTTCTGGGAGATATATCATATCTATATATTATATATATTTGGCACCGCAACCCGTTCTGGAGGGCTTTCGCTATTTGGGAATTTACGTTACGACGGTTCTGACGGCCTTCTATGATAATAATTTGGCCCTGCCTCCGCGCCTTCTACAGGCCGATGTACAACACTGGAAGTCGCTGCCCTTCACACTATTGGGCAGGGCGGCTTTATATAAGATGATGGCTCTGCCCCGATTTGTTTACGCATTACAAAATACGCCCTTCCCCGTTCCAAATATTTTCAGGCTGTAGAATCAGAGGTCAGGACCCTTTTGTGGAACACTGGAAATCCCCGTATCTCACGAAGAGCTGGTACGATGGTGGGATTGCTCTTCCGGCACTCAAGAGTTACTACTGAGCTTCATAACTAGTGGTCACTAATCACTGGGTACATTGGCTGGTCGATGAACCTGCCTATAGGATGGATAGGTATAATATGACAACTGGCTCTTACCAACGGGCACTCTATGGAGGACAAAAGAATGCCCTGGTATACACCCCGACTGCAAATACGGTGGTATTGTGGCACGCTGCGACCTCTGTCTTGGGCTGTAAAAATAGGATTACGCTTGCCACCCCCTTCTTTGACTCTGATTGACTCGGGCTCCTGGCTCATATTCCCGGGTTTTGCAAGTGGGATCTCATTGAGCTCTCAACAGTAGGTGACTTATGGGCGAGAGGCAGGGTGGTCTATTTTAGTGATCTACGACGTGATCATGATCTGAATCCGGGGGAAACCTTTCGATACCTGAAGGTGCGTAGCGTATTGTATAAGGCTGTCCCCATGGGCACGGACCTCCAAGCAGCCTCGCCATTGGAAGATAGACTTCTAGATGATTATTTAAAGGACAAAGTCATCTCATTGACCTATAGGAAGATTTTAAATAATTCCCCAGATGCCTTAGGGAAGATCTGTTCTAAGTGCGTGGAGGATGTGGGAAATCTAGACGATGAAGAGTGGCAGGAAGCGCTGGCATCTCCTCGAGAGGTTGCGGTGCGCTCCAGATTTAAATTGGTCCAGCTTAAGCTCCTCCACAGAGTTTATTATACAGGCGTTGCGTTATCCAGGATGGGCGTTTTGGGCTCCCCACAGTGTCCCCGGGGTTGTGGGCAAGTGGGCACATACTTACACCAGTGGTGAGAATGTCCAAGTATACGGCAGTATTGTAGGAAAGTGACCTAAAAGATGTGGGAAGTTTGTGGGGAAAGTATGGAAGTCACCCACGACTTTGCTTTCTGAACTTATGGGAAGTGACTGACCTGACGGCTAAAGAAAGGATCTGGGTCTCCCTTGGGAATGTAGTTGTGAAACATAATATAGCCAGAACTTGGAAGGGAGACACGGTACCCAAACTCCGTGACTGGGAAACAGATATGGACTGGTGTATGCAGACAGAGAGGGTGGTCTATGAAGGGTGGGGTTGCCCGGAGAAGTGGACCAAGATCTGGGGTGACTGGAATAAAGTGAGGGGAGTGTTGTGTGAGCCGTTTCTTGATCCCTCTACACAAGATGGTATGACTCTGTGACATCATTGGTCATGATGTAGAAATTGATGTTCTGTAATGTGATGGAGATGTTGGGCTACATTGACAAATCAATGGTGGTTTTGGTACTTATGCACAATGTCACTTTATTATATGCTGTCATACGTTTGTTTTTCTTAGTCAATAAAAAGATTTATAAAAAAAAAAAGTCCACAGTAGTCTCTGAAGTGATCTTTTCCATCACCCACTTCCCTCTTTGGCCCATTGTCATTCATGGTCCAACCAGTAATTCCACTACCTGTGAACAAATAATGCAAGGCTTTGTTGAGTTATTGCTTGCACCTCACAACATACACTCCCTCACACATCTAATAACCTGCCATCCATGCTATACCAGCAGAACTGTTCATGCGCTCTTCTCTTGATCCTTGACACTCCTACATTGCCTTAGTGGCTTATGTATAAAATCTACTACTTTGGACCAAAAGGAGGTACAACATGGTCAAGGTGTAGCAGAATATTTCCTTTGATTGCTATTTCCTTTTGAATCTCACCATAAACCCTTTCTTCAACACATAACTTCCTTTCTTCAAGCGATCTCAGCTAACCCTGCTAACTGACGGCCACCATTACTGGATGCACATCAGTTTCCTGATTCCACCATTCCTCAGTCACATTTGCCCTCATCACCTCATTACTAAACACACCACCCCCATCTTTCAAAGTTTAAGCTGCTTCACACTCATTTGCTTGTCCGGAGTATGCTTCTTAATTCTTTAAAGGCATACGAGACATGCACTCTGCAAGCACACTACATTTCTTTGGATCATTTTCCATTTTGTACTGAAATACCTGTAATTATGTAGCCAAACTTGACAGTCATGTCTTGAACACTCTGTCACCCCCTTGATAAACTATTATTTACTAGTGGCTTATGTTCTGTATGGTAAATTTCACCTGACCAAGGAGTATTCTTCACTATTCCACCTCCCAACTGGTTGCGAGAAGTTCCTACTCAATGGCTGAGTAGACCCCTTCTGCTTTGATCCAAATCATAGCCATTTCTTGTTATTACCAAGTTGCATTAAAACAGCACCCCCACTACTGTTGCATGCATGAACTGTCAATAAACACTCATTGCCTACTACAAATGACTTAATTGAAGGCACACAAAGAATTTCGCTCTTAATCCCATCAAATGGTCTGTCTTGATCAATGCCTCAATTTTGCATTTTCATTTAACATTTTCTAAAATGCGCAAAACTTCTTAAGAATACCCATCCAAAAATACTGCATAAAACTCAGTCAAGCCCAGAAATATAGCAGTTGTGGTTTGGCTGCTTCCAAAACTTCAGTAACGTGGCTCTGCTTCATTATGATTTTGTCGTTCGAAATACTGCAGCTCAAATATTCCTGTTCCAGGTTCGTATTGTATTCCTGCTGATTTTCGTCATAGACTAAGATATCATGCTGGAACACAAGTGCTCTAGTTACACCTTTTAAAATTGCCTTCATGGGCTTGTGGAAGAGATACACAGCATTCGCAGACCAGGCAGCATTTTTTATTTTTCCATATTGGAATAGCCCTTCTTGTGTTACTGATGCCACTGAATACGTGGACTGTACATCTACCTATCTGATGATAAGCACACACTAAGTCAAGTGTAGAAAACAACGTTCCTCTTGCCAGTGAGGATACAATTTTGTGTAATATTTGAGCCAATACCACATGATTAAAGAACAGTGAGGAACTTTTTCCTGTCATCTCTGAGATGTAAAAACAGTACGATGACTGTAATATACTTGGATCAATGACATTCTATGATGGCGGCGATAAAATCTGGAATGACGATTGTGTAATGGTGGTCCTTTCTTCCTTTCCACTGCAGGGGAGCCGAACAGAGTATGTAGCCACCTGCACGTAAATGAATTGTTTCACAAGGGGCATTTGAGAAAGGCTTGATGCCGAAACGCGTCATGCCCAGTGCAAATTAAATGAACATTGAACCCGCAAGAGTGCTCAAGTTATGTACCTGGTGAAGGGACTTTGGTTTATAATATATCGGTGCAGGCCATATGCACTCCGGAGGCACCCATCAGCAAAGAGCTTGGCACTTTGTTGGAGTATTAAATTTGAAACCTGCCAGAACCGCTGTGGCTGTGAATATTAAATATGTACCTGCTGACAGCAAGTTGGGGCGTGACCATATGGCTAGGTGGAGGTCACTGGGACTGAGCACCTTCAGGTACAAAACTTTGATTGGGCAGTATGCGGCAGATGAATGGGTTATCGTGCTATGCTAGTGCTTCCCAGAAAAAGGAACAGTGGAATGATATGGTATCAGCGCATGATTAAAGAACAGTGAGGAACTTTTTCCTATCCTCACTGAGATGTAAAAACAATACGATGACTATAATATACTTGGATCAATGACATGCTATGATGGCGGCGATACAGTCTGGAAAAACGATTTTGTAATGGTGGTCCTTTCTTTCTTTCCACTGCAGGGGAGCCGATCACAGTATTTAACCACCTGCACATAAATGAATTGTTTCACAAGGGGCATTTGAGAAAGGCTTGATGCCGAAACGCGTCATGCCCAGTGTGCAAATAAAATGAACATTAAAACCCTCAAGAGTGCTCCTGTTATGCTCCTGGTGGAGGGACTTTGGTGTATAATATATTGGTGTAGGCCACATGCACTCCGGAGGCACCCATCAGCAGAGAGTGTGGTGGAACTTTGTTGGAATATATATATATATATATATATATATATATATATATATATATATATTCACTGAAAAAACCATAGGTTTCACACATGTTATAGTTAGCGGAAATTTTACTGATAAAAAACCAATGAAATTCCCCCGTTATAGTTAGTGCAGGCAACTATAACTCACGCGACCGCAATCCTCTGCTGATGCTAATACTGTATTTAGACACTTATTTGCCCATGTCTTCTTCCATAAATTTTTAGCTATACATATATTACAAATATTTTTTTTTCATAAAGACACATATGTCATCAGCAGAAGATTGCGGTCGCGTGAGTTATAGTTGCCTGCACTAACTATAACGGGGGAATTTCATTGGTTTTTTATCAGTAAAATTTCCGCTAACTATAACATGTGTGAAACCTATGGTTTTTTCAGTGAATTTGCAAGGTTTTTTAAATGCTAATTCCTAACTATAACGTGTGTGAAACCTATGGTTTTTTCAGTGAATTTGTACGGTTTTTTAAATGCTAAGTTACTTTACGCCATTCGTGGCGTGCGCGCCCACTTAACGCAGTTCGTTCCGTGCGCGCACGGTGCGCTTCGCGCACCGCGCGCCCACTTTACGCAGTTAGTGCCGTGCACGCACGGTGGGCATGCGGTGCGCTACGCGCACCGCGTGCCCACGTTACGCTAGATGGGCCATGTACGCACGATGCGCTTCGCGCACCGTGCGCACATGGAGGACATATGATGCACTTCGTTTTGAAAGGTAATATTTAAATTTTTCACAACTCTAATAAGCCATGCACAAATGGTGCCCTTCGGGCACCATTTGCACACGGGGTGGGGAGAGTGTGGATAATTTTTTTTTTTAAATATTTTTTTACCGTACGCGTACGGTAAGCGTAATCGGCGAAATTAGCGAAAAAATAAAAATTTCGTTTTTGGCCTTGGGGGTTTCTTTGGGGACTCCCTCAACATGGCTAGGTGTTTTGGAGCTGTCCAAACAGCCCCTTTACATGTTTTTGTGCTTTGTATTTTAATCCACACTCTCAGTGCGAGAGAGAAAATGGCGGCCGCCGCTTCCTGGTTTCGGCTGATTCGAATGTTTACTAAGATCTAAGAGCCAATCAGAATCGCGCTCGCGCACGCCACCGTACGCGTACGGTAAGCGTACCGTAAGCGCACCGTAAGCTGGCTCAGATATATATATTGATTTAAAGGCTATTTTCTCAGAATCTACTGAACAGATTTACACCAAACCTACAAAAGGCACTTCCTTGACCTGAGGACTACCTCTCTGCCAAATTTCTAGTAATTCTGTTCAGCCGTTCGGGCTGTAGCTGTGTCTAAAGGTCCTATGGAAAAATGCATGGGAAAAATGCGTTTTGGGACCCCCCTTTTATCTCAGCCCCCGCTTGACGAATCCCCCCGAGACTTTCAGGGTAGGAGCGGAGTGTAGCGCCCCACCTATTTTGAAAAATTCGCGAGGATTCGTCGCCCGGCGCCAAAGTTATTCAAAATAGAATGTTGCGGATTTCCTATGGAAACGTGGTCCTAACTATAACTACCTACTGGCGACCGCCAGTAGGTAATATATATATATATATATATATATATATATATATATATATATATATATATATATATAAAATTCACAGAAAAAACCATAGGTTTCAGGGGTGTTATAGTTAGCTGGACATTTCACTCGTACAAAACCATAGAAATTCCTCCGTTATAGTTAGTTCTGCTATCTATAACTCGCGCACCCGCAATGCACTGCTGATGTCACATATTGCATCACTCATGACATGGTCAGTGATATCACTGATGACATCACTGATGACATCTCAAATGACATCACTGATGACATCACTGATGACATCATCCAGTGAATGTGGTTTAGTTTGAAATTTAAATATGTATTATATATATATACCAATCTGTATTGAAGATTGAGTGGATATATAACTGTCTGGATAGAGGATTTAGTAGCTGTCTGACTGTCTAAGTGAGTAATTAAAAGTGCCTCACTTAATACATGGATTAGTAACTAAACTAGGTGAATGTGTGCATCACTGTCTCTGTTGTTGTATAACATGCTGCATCAGTTGGTCACTAACTACATGAGTGTGTATATGAGTTATTGATTAGTTGGGTGAGTATTTGTATGGGACACTGAGTTTGTGTGTTTGGATGGGGTGTGTGTAACTCTATGCATAGATGTGTGAATGGTTGATTGACTAAGTATATAGGTTTAAGAGTGCTTGTGGAAACAGTTGTTTGGGTGACCGAGTGTATTTATTTGTGTGTTGGTGAGCGAATATATGTTTTAGTTGGACATCTTCAACAAAGTAAAAAAATAAAAGGCATTGTATGTGAGAGTTGGTGTATATAAATAAGTATATATAGGAGTCAGTGATTGTGAGAGTAACTATATGAATGAGCGTATAATTGTAATGGTGATTTTTTAACATATTAAGTTATCTATGTGTTTGAATAAATGAGGTGTTGTGTGTATAATTGTGTAAGTGAGTAAATGTAAGTGTGATTAATTTATTTCATGAGTGAGTAGTATGACTGCATAACCGACTAAGATGACTGCTGATGTGTCAATGTCTATATATGTGTATAAGTGCATTTGATAGTATTCTATTAATTAGTGACTGCATGTATAAGTGATTCTGTTTTTGAATGGGTAGTTGTGTGTGTAGACTTAGGAATCAGTGAGTGGGTATGTAGTAACTGGTATTGGTGTGTCAATGGTTTCAAATATGGTACTCTGTATTTTACAGTGAGTGATGAAAGGTTATACTAGTGTATGATGAGGTGTATCAGATTGTCACGTGGATGATGTCATCAGTGATGTCATTTCAGATGTCATCAGTGATGTCATCAGTGATGTCACTGACCATGTCATGAATGATGTACTATGTGACATCATCAGCAGTGCATTGCGGGCGCGTGAGTTATAGTTAGCAGAACTAACTATAACAGAGGAATTTCTATGGTTTTGTACGAGTGAAATGTCCAGCTAACTATAACACCCCTGAAATCTATGGTCTTTTCTGTGAATTTCTAAGGTTTTTTAAATGCTAATTTCTAACTATAACGTCTCTGAAACCTATGGTTTTTTCAGTGAATTTCAAAGCTTTTTTAAATGTTAATTTCTAACTATAACGTCTCTGAAACCTATGGTTTTTTCAGTGAATTTCAAAGTTTTTTTAAATGCTAATTTTTAAGTGTAATAGTAGTTATACCTATTTTTTCCACAGATTTTCTTCAGTTTTTTTAACTGTTTATTTATAAATATTTTATTCATTAAATAACATTATATATTTTTCAGAAAATTGCAAAAATAAAAATAAAAAATGAAAACTAAAATATTGTTTAATTTTTTTGTTTATGTTATTATATTTGTATTATTTTCTTTTTTCAATTTTATTATTCCCCCCAAAAATTCGGAGTCGCGCACCCAAAGCGTACACATCACGGTGGGTGCGCGGATTCTAGACGCCATTTTAGAAACGTCATGAAGGACTGGGGTATTGATTTTCCCCTTTGAGTTACATTGAAAAAGAGGAGATTGTAGACAGGAGACAGATCAAATAAGGCCCATTTGAGCTTAAAAACATTGGACGTTTCCTGGCTGAATCGGGTCTGTTGGCAAGTATGGTTGTGCTACCACTGCCTCTTCCTTCTGCCCACAATGGTCTATTATATTGCCACAGCTACTCTTGCCAGTCCTGTATTGTTGGTTTGTTGCCCCAGCCCCCCTTTCCACTGCCCTCCATAGTCTGTTGTGCTGCCACTGCCCTTCCTGCCTGCCCAGTGTGGTCAAATTGTTGCCTCTGCACCCTCCTACCTGCCTTTAATTTTCCGAGTCCGTGCCCCTGGCCTCTGCCTCTCAACAGTATCCTAATGAACAACTAGATTGCTAACATTCTATATTTATTACAAAAGTGTGGAACGCCTGACGTCATCTTGATGTAATCAAAACTGTAATACCTAGAGCATTTCCTTTAGAAATTACATATATGAGAGGGTTTTATTTGCATCAAAATTGTGGTTAGTGCTTTAAAAAACGAAAATAAGGACATATTTTCTGAGTTTTCAAATAGCGACAAAGCACTTTTAAATTATTTGTTATCTTTATGGTTTTTTATCTAGTTGACCACTTGATTAAATGTTGCACTTAGGGGAGAGGATGTGGTGTTACTTCACGAGCTGCAGACTTTGCGACTGGGGAACCAGGTTGGAGTTTCTGCTTCAGCTCGACATTCTGTGATTCTGGTCAAATCACTTAATCTCTCCATGTCTACAACCAAAATTAATTTGTTCTTGTGTGATGTAACCAATGCTCATGTAAAGCACTCCAATACCTGACAAATCTGCACTATATAAAACTGCAAAAACACAAAAAATAAAAAGTGTTTTGCACACTTCTGTCATTGGGCTACATGTGGGCTACATCTGGGTGATATTTGTGCTGCATTTGGGCTCTTTTGTCTCTGGTGGCCATCTTGGGAGATTTATTTGTTATGAAGTTTCCTAATTTCCTCATTTACTGCAGTCTCCTCAGTAGGAAATGCTTTCAGTTTTTTACTATGATTCCATCAAGAAGGTATTCAGATATGTCACACATTTGCCATAAATTCTGAATGTTAGCACACTAGTTGCTCATTAGATCACTGTAGTAAAGCTACTGCTCACCACGGAAGTCTGCTGCTGGTGCCCTAATTTTTCTTTCTTCAGCACTAATCATAATTTCTATGGCAAAATGAGCCCCCTCATTGTGTTCCTTTTTAAATTAAATGTTTTAAGTGATATCAGTTTATTCCAATCAAGATGGCTTCAGGTGTGCCATACTTTTGTCATAAGTAAGACAGTAAGCACTCTAGTTGTTCTTAAGAACACTCTGGGACATTCTGTCATTGGGCTATACTTAGGCTACATCTGGTGGATAATTGTGCTACATTTGGGCTCTTTTGTCTCTGGTGGCCATCTTGGGAGACTTATTTGTTATGAAGTTTCCTAATTTCCTCATTTACTGCAGTCTCCTCAGTAGGAAATACTTTTGTTTTTTTACTTTGGTTCCATCAAGAAGGCATTCAGATGTGTCACACATTTGCCATAAATTCTGAATGTTAGCACTCTAGTTGCTCATTAGATCACTGTAGTAAAGCTACTGCTCACCAGGGAAGTCTGCTGCTGGTATTCAAAGTGCATGTTTCAGTCTGCATGTCAGATTTTTTTAATGAAATAGAAGAGGATTTGAGAAGTCAAAATGTGCCCTAATTTTTCTTTCTACAGCACTATTCATAATTTCTATAGCAAAATGAACCCCCTCATTTTGTTCCTTTGCAAATGAAATGTTTTAAGTGTTACCACTTTATTCCAATCAAGATGGCTTCAGGTGTGCCATACGTTTGTCATAAGTAAGACTGTTAGCGCTCTAGTTGTTCTTTAGAACACTCTGGGACATTCTGTCATTGGGCTATACTTGGGCTACATCTGGGTGATATTTGTGCTACATTTGGGCTCGTTTGTCTCTGGTGGCCATCTTGGGAGACTTATTTTTTATGAAGTTTCCTAATTTCCTCATTTACTACAGTCTCCTCAGTAAGAATTACTTTCAGTTTTTTACATTTGATTCCATCAAGAAGGCATTCAGATGTGTCACACATTTGCCATAAATTCTGAATGTTAGTACTCTAGTTGCTCATTAGATCACTGTAGTAAAGCTACTGCTCACCAGGGAAGTCTGCTGCTGGTATTGAAAGTGCATGTTTCTGTCTGCATGTCAGAATTTTTTAATGAAATAGAAGAGGATTTGAGAAGTCACTCAAAATGTGCCCTAAGTTTTCTTTCTGCAGCCCTAATCATACTTTCTATGGCAAAATGAACCCCCTCATTTTGTTCCTTTTTAAATTAAATGTTTTAAGAGTTACCACTTTATTCTAATCAAGATGGCTTCAGGTGTGCAATACGTTTGTCATAAGTAGGACTGTTAGTGCTCTAGTTGTTCTTTAGAACACTCTGGGAAGCTGCAGTAGAAAACAAAGGAATTAACTGACAGTCTCTGCCCTTGTTGGATGTTCATGTTTTACTGAGAATGTCAGACTTCATTCTCACATGACTGAGAAAGATAATGTGAATTTATAGAAAATATGCTCTCAGTTTAGCTTATAGATCACCTTCCAAACCTCTGTGGGAAAAGCATGAGAAAATAGTTTTCTCTCAAACATGATTCATGATATCCCAGCAGAAGGCTTTTTCACATGGTAAAATCACCTTAGAACACACTACAATTCCTAAAATGAGTATGGTACCATCAACAAATGATTTATAACGTAACTAAAGTCTTAAAACCTTCTATTAACTGCAATGCTTTCTAATGAGGTGCTATCATGTATATTGGTCCCAAGATGGCTGCCAACACTTCTTGGATGAAGTGCTGACAGCCAATCAGATCTCACGATGAGATGTGTGGTTAGGCTCCACCCAGATATATCTGTGATTTTACTTTTGATTTTCTCAGCAACTACTGAACGGATTTACACCATTTAACCAAAAGGCACGAGTGTGAACCAAGGGCTACCTCTTTGCAAACTTTGGTGCAATTCTGTTCAGCAGTTTGGGCTGTAGCTGTGATTAAAGCTTCCTATGGAAAATTGCATGGGGAAAACATGTTTTGGGACCCCCCTTTTTTCTCGGCCCCCGCTTGACGAATCACCCCGAGACTTTCAGGATAGGAGCGGACCGGAGTGCCCCACCAGTTTTGAAAATTTCATGAACATTCGTCAACCAGCGCCAAAGTTATTCCAAATAGAATGTTGCGGATTTCCTATGGATAATAGGTCCTAACTATAACTACCTACTGGCGACTGCCAGTAGGTAATATATATATATTATCACAGGATCCATGCCCCTCTGGCAGATTCTGTGATATGCAGAACCTATGTAGCGTCCAAGGAGCCAAATACATTTTTACACAAGGGAAAAAAATCACAGAGCAACTATGCAGACCAGATACTTCATTCTCACGATGGGTGAGATCGGGTTCCTGGCCACAGTGCTGTAGCTGTGCATAGAGGAGATTGGTCACATGGCGGTTGGGTGCAGGGCATGACCACATGCAGGGACTATGGTAATGAGCAGAGAATGTTAGACACAAGGTTGAGCTACAGGACAGGCTGTGACAATTCCCGACTGTACATGTCCTCCCCAGTAATTGGACGCTGAGAGACACTTGTTAAGTATAGCACCTGCAGATCATATTGCTGTATACTCGCTGTAATTTGGTTTCATGACTTTTGGTCGTATCACGAATTAAACTGATATCTAATTCTTTGCAGCATAATTTAAAGTTAACAGAGAATGCAATCAGAGATGAGATGAATACATTCTCTCTCACGTCTCAGAAACATTCAGGAAGAAAATTAGGGCAGAGTCCACAAATAACAGAAGAGCATTACATACAACATAGAAAATGGTGCAGCAAAAAGAAAATAGGGTGGAAACGTAACAAATTAAAAGATGAATGAATGTCAAATTATAGTTTGGATATGTAGATGCTCTGAAATAATAACTTTTTTCTCATGTTTCAGCATGAAAAATTGAAAGAAGTGATAAACACAACTCCTGGAAGATACTTATACAGAGAACGTTTATGAAATACATGAAAGACAGCCTCAACAAAGGTCGCTATGGAACCACACACGTATCTTCACCATCCAACAATGAGCTCCTTCAATTTCTCCTACACCCCAGTAGGAGGCCACCATGATAAAGTTCCCTCCAGAATGAACATTCCTTACCTGATTACAGAAGCAGTCACCGCCCTATTGGCCATTACTGGCAACCTATTCATCTGCATGGCTGTGCTGTGGGAGAAAAAGCTACGAACAGCCACCAATTACTTCCTTGTATCTCTGGCAACAGCGGACACCTTAGTAGGGGCAGTAGGAATTCCATGTGCCATAATGCTAGATATTGGGGTGCCACAGTGCAACTATTACTTATGCATGATGATGATTTGCAACTTGATACTTTTCACAATGGCCTCAGTATATGGACTGCTGGCCATTGCAGTGGAGCGGTATATCTCCATCTTGAGGCCTTTTCAGTATGCATCGTTGATGACCACCAAGAAGTCTTTGCTATTCATCCTAGCCTGTTGGGTTCTAGCTCTGCTTACAAGTCTTATTCCTCTCATGGGTTGGCATAAGCCCTTTGCTCCAGATGATGAATGTCTCTTTGACAGCCTCATGTATGACTCTTATATAGTCTACTTCATCTTTTTTGCGTGTATGCTTGCACCCTTGTGTGTCATGTTTTTCCTTTACGCACGAATCTTCATAGAGATAAAGCACCAGATTCGATGGATTGTTAAATGGGATGTAGAAGTGAGCAGACGAGAGAGGCGCCGTATAGTTATTTGGAAGGAGTTGCAGACAGCCATCTCTCTCTTTATTGTTCTCTTCTGTTTTGTCCTGTGTTGGTTCCCACTCCAAATACTCAACGCTATCCGGCTGTTTAGGCCCTCCTGCCACATTCCTGATAATCTTATTCTTTTTGCGGTTATCCTCTCCCACTTCAACTCTGCAATAAATCCAGTTGTGTATGTCTTCCGAATGAGGTCTTTCAGGAAGGCGTTTGAGACTATATTTTCAGGTGTTTGCTACCCACCACCTGTTGTTCAGTTAGTTGAGTCTAGTACAACCCACTCATTTGACATTAAGGGGCGCAAATGGAAAATAAGGACAACTCCACTGCCTGGCAGGTGACTCTCCATTACAGGGCTTTATCATTCATACAGCAGTTCACCAGTCATTAAAAATGCAATTGGCATGCTCATGTTTGAACAAACTTTGAATCAGGTCCTGAAAACATGCAATTATTAGATATGTCTGGCATGAAATGTTACAAAATGTCCACTCTAATTCCACCATTCAACAAAGTAGGGGTCTGGTTGTTTCGAAGTTGGATTATTGTAGTGTAATGTATAAAAGTATCCATGTACCTTCTACAACCACAGAATGGTATGGCTGAGATACATAAAGAACATTATCCTTAGGTGTTATCTCCTGGTGAGATTCAGTGTAAACTTTAAGACCTTGCACCGCACACACAGAGCAAGGACAGGAAAGGGTCAGGTCTATTTCAGTAAGCTATTTTGATACCTGTGTACACTCCATATCATTAAGAACGAGGGACAATAGGTTGAGGGAAACATGGCAGCTTAAGAAAATTGGTGCTCAGAACCTGACATGACATTACGAAGAACATTTAAACACCCAGCATGATACTATGAGATTAATGGATATAAAAAAGCAAAACACCACTGTTAAAGAGAGGTTTTCAGGGCTAGAAGGCTCAAAAATATTTTCACAATATTAAAACACCAACCCACTTAGAGTTCTGAAGGCTGCCCTTGTGTGTTTAACAAAGAAAATAATAAAATAAGACAACATCATAGAGAAATAACATGATTATATTGTAGTAATTTGGTCCTTCTGCCGGTGTGGTCCACAAGCAGGCTGGATGATTTCAAAATATTGCCATAATTGTTATCAAAGATGTTTTATCCATTCCAAATTACGCCATAGAATGTTCAAAGGGGATCCAGGATGAACACAATGAAGACAGTGGAGTACAATAAACAGTTCCTAAAGGTACGTGTGATATCTTCCAGCGTGTGGGAGTTTATCTTTCCATTGTCATCTCTCCGCTCCCCTTTCCCTGTTCTCCTTGGTTCTTCCCCTGATTGTCTGAGGGCATATGATTCGTTTGGAATGTTGGGGAGACAAGATTCCAGGTGAAGCGCCCTGGCTTTGTGTAAGAAGGCAGACCAGTATGAGCTGTGGCTGAGGCGTTTGTTTATTAACTTGTCTTAATAAACCTGAGTTTTACTCATCACTCATTCCTGTGCTGGATCTTCTTTTTTCTACACTGGTGACATAGGGCGGGATATTATACAGCAGTGTTTTAAACTTCTTATGGGAGAGCAGTGTTTTCAAAGGCATTTTACTTCATTTTTAAAGTACACTGTTAATGCTCATCAGGGGATGAGAATAATATATATTTTTTTTGTATTGCTCAGTGTGTGAAGTACAAAGAACTAGTCCTTTAGGTGAAGTGCGGACAGTGTAAAGTCCACACACTATGAGCCATCAAAGCTATAACATTAACCCTCCCCAGCCTTTCTGGATTTCTGGTGTTGAGCCAACTTTAAAGTGGTTGGAATGGAAGGCTTACTTCAATAATCACATTGAAGCTTTGGATAAGGATGTCAAAATGTCTGCGGCACAGAAGAAAAGACTATTGTTGCATTCTTTGGGTCCAATTAGTTTAAAAGCATATAATGATATGATTCAACCTTGCTTTCCAGGTGATCTAAATGCATATGCTTTAGCCCTCTTTCATTTGGACACTTACTTTACACCAAAGGTTTGTATTGGCATAACAAGATATACGTTTTTCTCAAGGAAACAGAATAAGAATGAGACAGTTGATCAATATGTATCTGATTTGAAAAGGTTAGCACTTGATTGTAAGTTTGGTGTTATACAGGACGACTTGATAAGAGATCAAGTAGTCATGCATACTAGCAACCCTGTGATACAAGACAGACTATGGGTAAATGGCGATGCCCCTTTGGATGATGTTATTGCCATTGTTCGTAAAGCAGAAATTTCTGGTAGATGTGCCAATGTTCTCAAACAGGATCATAATATGAGTGAGGTGGTTAGTAAAGTATCTGTTCCAAATGAAAGAAAGAAAGTTTTTACTTATGGTAAAGATAAACCTAAGCCTAAAATTCAACCTAAATGTTATAGATGCGGAAGTTTAGAACATTTAGCGCATAGTAAAAATTGTCCTGCCATCAAGTCAAAATGGATGTATGACGTTACAACGCATACATTTACAACGCATGCACTTACAACACAATTTTTACATCGCAACATCCACTACAACGCATTCCAATACATCGCATGACACTACAACGCATTTTAAAAAACTACCTTTACAACGCATTCCATTACATCGCATACTACCTTTACAACGCATACCATTACAACGCATACTGTTACATTGCATTTAAGGTAAGTATTGGATAGTATAGGGGTAAACATTACTATTCTTACTCCAGGGGGTGCAACAGTAGGGTAAGTGTTGGATAGTATAAGGGTAAAAATTACTATTCTAACTCCAGGGGGTGCAACAGTAGGGTAAGTGTTGGATAGTGTAGGGGTTAAAAACTACTATTCTAACTCCAGGGGGTGCAACAGTAGGGTAAGTGTTGGATAGTGTAGGGGTTAAAAATTACTATTCTAACTCCAGGGGGTGCAACAGTATGGTAAATGTTGGATAGTATAGGGGTAAAAATTACTATTGTAACTCCAGGGGGTGCAACAGTAGGGTAAGTGTTGGATAGTGTAGGGGTTAAAAATTACTATTCTAACTCCAATGGTATGCATTGTAATGGTATGTGTTGTAATGCCTGCGTTGTAGTGATATGCGATGTAGTGTCTGCGTTGTAATGGTATGCGTTGTAATGGTATGCGTTGTAGTGTCATGCGTTGTAAAGGATGTTCCGTTGTAATGCCTGCGTTGTAAGTGTAGTGCAATGTAATAGTTGCGTTGTAAAGGTTGTTTCCCGTCCAAATGTACCAATTGTGGTATCAAAGGGCATTTTGCTAAGGTTTGTAATAGAAGAAGAACTAATGTAAAGTTTGTATCTAATATGGAGGAAACTGAAAATGATTACCTTACTAATAATGAGACAGAGGAAGTCACTGGGGATGTTGATGGTTTAGTAATGAACGTACGAGATAACTTAGTACTAAATATTTGTGATGAATCTTGTAAGAACAAACCTGTGTGCCTAATGGAAAAGGTGTGGAAGTCGAAATTTACGCTGACTCAGGATCTCCTTATACTATTATCAATTGTGAACTTTGGAATTCTTCTTTTGTGATAAAGGTAGGAAGCCAATTATTAGAGCCTGATATACATCCTGAAGGATATGGAGGTGAACCCATAGATCTTCTTGGTTTCCGTTGGTTCACTTTCTGGTTTAAGGGGAGAGAGTGCAGAGGTAAATTATACATTGCAAAAACTGGTCCACCTGTTTTAGGATGGTTTGATCAGAAACAATTGCATATTATCCTTGATCCCAACAGTAAAGAACAAGTCATTGTAGTTGATAAAGGCAGTATAGTAGGCACTCAAATTTTAGCACAATTTCCTAAAGTGTTTAGTGAAGTGTTGGGGAATCTTAAGGGGTTTGAGCATAAAATTATCCTCAAACAAGATGCTTCTTCTAAGGTGCATAAATGCCGTAATATTCCCATATTGGTGAGGTAGGAAGTCTCTAAGGAATTAGATAAAGTTGTTGCTGCTAACATTATCGAGCCTATCGAAACATCTGATTGGGTTTCTCCGATCGTTGTAGCCAGACGGAGCAATGGTAAAATTAGGCT
Source organism: Triturus cristatus (assembly GCF_964204655.1). Classification (NCBI taxonomy): domain Eukaryota; kingdom Metazoa; phylum Chordata; class Amphibia; order Caudata; family Salamandridae; genus Triturus; species Triturus cristatus. The sequence continues at coordinate 640,590,284 of NC_140592.1, forward strand.
CTGTGTTGACTTGAGGCATTTAAATAATAATATTGTGGTAGACAAATTTCCATTGCCAAAGATAAATGAAATGGTCACGTGTTTGGGTATTGCAAAATGGTTTTCCACAATAGACTTGTCATCTGCGTACCACCAAATCTCTTTATTCCCTGAATCCATGATGTTGACTTCTTTTACCACCCCTTTTGGGTGTTTTCAATACAAGGGTATGCCCTTCGGGCTAGCTTCAGCTGCCGCTGTTTTTCAGCGTTTGATGTTTCAGCTTTTTAATAAAGAACATGGAGTCATATTTTCTTTCAAGATATCCTTGTTTTTGGAGCTACTGAGGAAGAGCATTTAAATAGATTAATAAGAGTGTTTAGCATTCTACAAGAGAAAGGACTCACAGTTGAACATGCCAAGTGTAAGTTTGCACAAAGAAGTGTCACATATTTGAGTCATATTATTGATTACCATGGTGTCAAACCCAAACCCACCCTTGTTTCTACCTTCTCAGGAGCTCCTGTACCCACTAGTAAAGATGATGTACGCTCTTTTCTAGGTATGGCTGAATTTTGTTCAAAATATGTCCCCAATTTTTCAGAAAAAACATTCAACATTCGCCAACTTCTTAAAAAAAACTCTACCTTTGCTTGTGACAGTGATTTTGTATTCATTAAACAAGCCATTGCCAAATCCTCTGCACTTTCGAGTTTTAACCCTTTGACGGACAGTGTTGTTACCACTGATGCAAGCAAAAAGGGTCTTGGTGCGGTGTTATCACAGTTAGACAAGCATGGGAAGGAGAGTATCATTGCTTATGCTTCAAGATCCCTGTCCCCTTGTGAGGAGAAGTACCCCATTCTTGAAAGGGAGGCCTTGGCGTGCGCTTGGGTGTTGGAGCATTTTAAATCTTTTATTTGGGGTAAGGCTTGCACACTTCGTGGCGACCATAAACCATTAGTAAAAATGTTAACTACTGATGGGGCAATCACTGCATCGGCTAGACTTGCTAGAATATCAATGAGAATGCAAAATTCTATTTATAAAATAATTTATGTACCTGGCAAAAATATTGTGGTCGCAGATTTCCAACAACAATCAATCAGTCTTTATTCGATTTAAAAATACAATCATAAAAGACACAAACATAGTACCTACAAACATACATTTCAATAGATACATTAAAATACCTTATTAAAAGTACCTTGTTAAAAAAACATTAAACAATTCAATAAACTGACATATAGTAGTAAAAAGATTTTTTGGGTTAAAATTGTCCCTGGTGCAACTTAAAAGTGGGGAAAACCCGAACGCTGGATTCATTAGGGACCATCAAGGGAGCGCTTAATTGATTTTCTCCGCAATGCCCATGCCCAGCCCAGGTACTTTGCCAATGCGATGGAGACCAATATCAAAGAGCTAGTGCGCAAAATGCGTAAGGCTACAGTGCTGCTCCTTGTGCCGAGAGATCTACACATTGGTGTAAGCCAAACACGCCTTGGAATAGCAAGTGCCGGGCAGACAAACAGAAAGTGGGGAGATGTTTCCATCGCAGCCCCACATGCAGGACATTGCATTTCCGTGTTCGCGGCCCACCTTCCAGTCAAAGATCTAAGGGGCAAAGAACCAGCTCTAAACTGGAAATAGAGTTTCCTGTCACCCACATTAGTCACCACATCCCAGTATTGTTCCAGATAGGGGGATTCTTTGAACTCCAAAAATTTCCCAGACATCCCGGTTGCTTTATTCAGTACCTGGGAATCTATTCTTTCCCAGTATGCTATTTTAAGAGAACTTTTTGATGGAAACTGGGCAGGAGCTGGGTCGGTCCACAACCCTTCCATACCCATGTCTTTTAAAGACGCGTGTAAGTTCTTCAGCCACTCGATTTTGTGAAAAACATCAGATTTTATAATGTCATTCAAGCCCTTGGCATAGTGGGAAAGTTCAGGAGTAGTCCAAAGCCTCCGCCAGTATAAAACCGGACGGAGTCTTGCAATATCCTTAATGGACCTCCTACCCAGATCATACCTAAGTGGGATCAGAGGGGTGCTCTGAGGAAGACCAGTAATTCTACGCAGGAATTTGTGCTCCACATTTATCAAAGTCGCTAGTTGTTCAAAGCCCCAGAGTTCCGCCCCATAGAGGACAGAGTTTAGGGCCTTAGCTTCATAAACTTGCAAAACCGGGCTTATTGGTTTCGTGAATGACCTACTAAATTCTCTGGTCAAAGCACCAGTAATCTGCTTAAATTTTAGGGAGGCCATTTCCAGATGTCTGCGCCAATTATTTTTATTTGAGATTTGCAACCCAAGATACGTAAAACTGGTCACTAATTCTAAGGGTTGCCTATTCATAAATACTCTTTTCCCTTGGAAGCTGCTATGAGGGTTAAAGGCCATAAACTTCGTTTTTGCCACATTAACCTCTAAACCATGATCAAGGCAAAACTCATCAAACAGGCGAAGGGCTTTTTGCAGACCATTAGATGTTCTGGATACGATAAGCGTATCGTCTGCAAACAATAATATGGGGATGGAAACACCAGCCAACCTTGGAGCGTCGGTATTAGCAGAAAGCATAAGTTCAACTATCCCATTAATATAAAGTGAGAAGAGCGTGGGTGCCATAGTGCAACCCTGTCTCACACCACGCTCGACTGGGAACTCAGATGTGTCTTCTCCCGCTCCACCCCACTGAATCCTAGCATAGTTAGACTCGTGCAGACGCATCACCATAGTCAGAATTTCTTTGGGGAGACCTAGCCTCTCTAGGACTGCCCACAGCCGGTGTCGTGGTACAAGATCAAAGGCAGCCCTTAAGTCAACAAAAGCTACATAAAGACTGCCATTCCCCAATGTCACCACCTTCCAAAGGAGCTGGACAAAGTAAAAGACTTGGTCCACCGTGCTGGTTAGTTTCCGAAAGCCAGCTTGGAAGGGTGACAAAATATTGTTATCATCCATCCATTCTTGAATTTGGTTCAAAACCATCCTCCCTACCACCTTCTGAACGGAATCGATGAGGCTAATGGGCCTATAGTTTCCCGGGAGCGACCTGTCGCCTTTCTTGAATACAGGTATAATAACTGCCCCCCTCCAAGATTTTGGGACTGGCGCGCCTACAGCCACAGCGTTAGCCAATAGGGTTATATACTTGCTCCAGTTACCCTTATTGTGGAGAAAAACGTCCGAAGGAACCCTGTCCTGGCCGGGGGCACGTCCACTAGTGACCGAGCGTAGAGCCCTACTGGCATCTTGGATGCAAAAAGGACCCTGGGAGTAGAAAGCATAATTTGGCACCCATGCGAAGTTAAACAAAATGTTACAAGCATATTGAGGTTTGAAATATTGAACCCACTCTGCCTGAGAAACATAGTTGGAGGGGCTATCAGAGCGCCCACCACAGCCCCACTTAAGAATGTTCCAAAATAGCCTGGAATCTCGGGTATGGCAAGCGCTTTTTAAATCCAGCCAGTGTTGCTCGTCCCAATTTTTTTTGGCCATCCTTACAGCTTTTTTATATGCTAGTCTGGCGGAACGGATACACTCCTGTCCACCATTAGACAGGGCTTTCACCAGGTTGGACCTGGATTCCCTACAAACACCGTCGTACCATCTGTTTTTCTTAGTTGGAGCCTTATTCGTGTTCCTCAAGGGCTTCGTAAAATAGGAACCTATTTCAGCAAACAACTTCTCATGGCATGCAGTGACTTTGGTATTGCCAGGATCTTGGAATAGCATACCCTCAAGCTCAACGATAGAATCAGCTAATTTGTTGTCTATATCAGCAATGGCCAGGGTGTTATGCTCGAGCTCCCCCCACTTTAGTCTACGCATATTATTTGTTAGAGTTACCTCAGGCAGGCACGGAACCATTCCACCAGCTATTGAGCGATTACTAAACCACCATCTATGCGCAACACAGATAGGGTTATGGTCGCTCTCGACTCTGACCTCAACAACCATATCTAAGACTGGTTGCCATAATTGCAAGCTACATAGGACATAATCAATCCTGCTAGAATGTCGACCATTGTCAAAGGTCTTCGCCCCTTGCTTATCACCTGTCGTCCTCCCATTCAGGGCCCTCAAACCATACTCAAAACAGAGAGCATTGGTCCGGACAATAATCTCAGTCCACCTTTTGATTGGACTGAGGTCAAGCGCAGGTACCCCCCACAATTGGTCTTCCACAGCTTCGTTGCCCCACCCAGAATCAGGGTCTAGGAGCGGTTCAAAGGTGATATTAAAGTCCCCAGCTACCACTATACGCCTCCCACCTGAGTGCTGGTCGATAATGGAGACCAAGAGAGCCAAAACCTGGGAGCCTGTCCTATTCGGGTCCCTCAAATACAAATTGTAGATATCTAAATCGCCAAGGGTTCCAAATGTCACCCTGACTAATTGAATATCTTCGGACCCAGTAGGTATTGCAGAAGCCTTTGAAAATATGGCCTGTCGGACCCAGATTGTCAGTCCTCCCTTTGGACGTCCCCTTAAACCCTGAATTGCGGGGACATAGAAGTTCAAAAATCCCTGTAGGAACTGAGGCTCACAGGTCCAGGTTTCCTGGAAAAGGCAGACATCAAAGTTGCCTATATAGCCTAGCCAATCCGGTGAATCCATTTTTGATTTTAAGCCTGCAATGTTCCAAGAGACCATAGACCCCCCCCTCCCTTCCTTGGCCTTGGACATGGGCAGAGTTCGCACACAACTGCACAAGTCCAGATTGTGATCCCATAGGAAGATCAGGGGTTGCTATAACTACATCTACTATCTTATCCACCCCGATAACAGGGGAGTAACGTAGAGGTTCGTTGAACTTAGGCCTTCCAACAGGGATACTTGGATTGGGAGGCGTAGTAAATAACTGCGGCCCAGGTGTCGGTCAGGCAAAAGCTACTGGGGAGCACAGATCATTTGCTTCCCAATTTTCCAGAGGTGGACTAAGTCCTACAGGGCAAGAGTTGTAAAAAAACCCTAGATCATGTACCCTAATTTTTGACTGGTCGCAAGCCAGTCGGGAGCCACAAATATAATGCACTGTACGACTATCTCCAAAGTTGACAATAATGGAGTCCCCTGGGACATCTTTGGGTCTTGGACCTACCCAACTAACCCTTCTAGTAAAGAGGATCTTTCCATCTAAGTGGTTAGGAAGCGGTCTGTTCCTATTTAACCAAAACGTAACTTTGTTCTTTAGTTGCTGGTACGATTCCGAAACACCTTCCTGTAGTTCAGGGACTCCAGTCAGAACAGCAACATAGGGTGAACAGGCAGGGGGCAGATGAATATGAGTCCTAGGCAATATGCTGCTTTTGACCCCAGGTTCCGAGGACCTTATTTTGTTCATAGACTTTTTTCCAGCATTAATACTGGGCACACTCGAAAGATTGTCTCCCAAATTATCTATACATCGGTTAGTAAAGTTAGAGTTATCAATAACCTGTACCTTGGGGAGAGCGACCTCAGGTAAAACCCCATGCACTACTTCATTAGCAGGGGATGCCAGCGGGGGAGTAGGAAGGGTAGAGGACACCCCTACAGGATTGTCCCTTGCCTTGGTAGCTAGTTTAATAACATTTTTAAGTGAGCAGAAATTATCCAGAACAGTTTGTTCTAATCTATCTACCTTCTCACTAACTAGCTTAACTCTTTCCAAAACGGGGAGAATCAGAGAACGGAACATTTTTTCTATTTCAAGAACCATATTACTCGACTGGGGCTGCTCACTATGACAAGTAATATTCCCACCAGGAGATAGTGGAACATCTCCCTGTGTTGCCCCCATTGGAGATTTTTCCGTAACATTAGGGTGTTTGGCCTTCCTCCCTCCCTGGGACCCCCCTACTCGTTTCCTCTTGGCATTAGGGGGATTTACAATTCTTTTGCTAGCCCTAGTCTGTGGGTGGGTTAAAACTAATTTATTAGAGATAGGGGGGCTACGAGTTGTTGTCGCAAAGTCAACACGAGATTCCCCAGGGGCATCACACACAATACTGCAGGGCTGCGATGTGGAAGGACTTATCCCAACATTCTCCTGCAGAGCTAGTTCGCCCTTGTTCTGGCCCACTATCTTCAAAGGAGATTTGGCCCCCGCCAAAATTCCCAAAGAAGAGCGTCTAGCTTGTGCTAACTCTACTGACAAGCGACGCTCAGTAATAGCCAGTTCGTGCTCTAGACATGATACAGCTCTTGTAATGAAATGGTCGAGTGTACCGGTCACAGACCCACCCCCGCATGTACGTTTACCTTTGGACGCCATTTATACTAAGCATACAATACTAGAGCCAATGCGCTCGTTAGCCAAAAAAGGACAATTACCAGAAGATAAAATGCAACTCCACTAGAACAAAATGCTAGCTGTACAGAATGGGCAACTATGAAGCAAAGCAAGTGGATGCAACAATCTCTTCCGAGACCGAACAAGGATGAGTAAGACCTTCTACCTTGGAAATAGTGTCACAGCAGCGTTAGAGATGTTGCCCAGTCCAGTCAGGATCGGTCAGAGACGGGCAAGGACGGGCCCGCCCTTGGCCCGGGCTTCGCCCGGGCACTGCCCGCGCGCGTCCCGCGCTGCGTGAGTGCCTGTTCGATTTTAAGCAGGTCCGGCGCTGGGTAGCGTCGTCATCGGCAGGCGCCGGTACAGGGAATGCCGGGATTAGTAGTTTTCTTGAGCCGTTCCCCTCACGGCAATGAAAGTCCGCCAAAATGCAGCCAGCGACCCCACAGCAGGCCGTTCCCCTCACGGCAGGTAGGTAAAAGGCACAGCGTTCAACCTCTGGTAGGAGCGTCCCGCGCTGCGTGAGTGCCTGTTCGATTTTAATCAGGTCCGGCGCTGGGTAGCGTCGTCATCGGCAGGCGCCGGTACAGGGAATGCCGGGATTAGTAGTTTTCTTGAGCCGTTCCCCTCACGGCAATGAAGGTCCGCCAAAATGCAGCCAGCGACCCCACAGCAGGCCGTTCCCCTCACGGCAGGTAGGTAAAAGGCACAGCGTTCAACCTCTGGTAGGAGCGTCCCGCGCTGCGTGAGTGCCTGTTCGATTTTAATCAGGTCCGGCGCTGGGTAGCGTCGTCATCGGCAGGCGCCGGTACAGGGAATGCCGGGATTAGTAGTTTTCTTGAGCCGTTCCCCTCACGGCAATGAAGGTCCGCCAAAATGCAGCCAGCGACCCCACAGCAGGCCGTTCCCCTCACGGCAGGTAGGTAAAAGGCACAGCGTTCAACCTCTGGTAGGAGCGTCCCGCGCTGCGTGAGTGCCTGTTCGATTTTAATTAGGTCCGGCGCTGGGTAGCGTCGTCATCGGCAGGCGCCGGTACAGGGAATGCCGGGATTAGTAGTTTTCTTGAGCCGTTCCCCTCACGGCAATGAAGGTCCGCCAAAATGCAGCCAGCGACCCCACAGCAGGCCGTTCCCCTCACGGCAGGTAGGTAAAAGGCACAGCGTTCAACCTCTGGTAGGAGCGTCCCGCGCTGCGTGAGTGCCTGTTCGATTTTAATCAGGTCCGGCGCTGGGTAGCGTCGTCATCGGCAGGCGCCGGTACAGGGAATGCCGGGATTAGTAGTTTTCTTGAGCCGTTCCCCTCACGGCAATGAAGGTCCGCCAAAATGCAGCCAGCGACCCCACAGCAGGCTGTTCCCCTCACGGCAGGTAGGTAAAAGGCACAGCGTTCAACCTCTGGTAGGAGCGCAGATTTCCTTTCTAGAATGCCAGTTATGCTTGAAAAATGTGAAGACAGTGAATGGAATGATTTACAGGTCGCTCTCATTCATGACAATGGATTGGCTGACATCGACAAAGAAGACTGGAGTATCGAGTACAAGAAAGATGGTATCCTTCAATCAATAATTTCCTATGTCATTCAGGGTTGGCCTAAAAAAAGAGAATTTTTAAGCTCTTCCGACAGACCTTTTTGGGAAATAAGGTCTGAGTTAACTATAGTGGATAATACTTTGTTAAGAGGTGAAAGGATTATTCCTCCTGGAAATTTTCGAAAATGCATTGTTGAACTTTGTCATGAGGGTCACCCGGGCATTGTTAGAACTAAATCAATTATAAAGAGGTTGTTTTGGTGGCCAGGAATGGACTCTCAAGTTGAAAAATTTGTAAGAGAATGCATTCCTTGTTTCACTTCTGATAAGTCCTTAAAAACCTTTTGCCCTCCTATGGCCAATGGATTATTACCAAAAAACCCTTGGGAAGTTATTGCTGTTGACATTATGGGACCAATTGGTGAATCTCATTACTACCTCATTGCCCTCATTGATTTATTCTCTAGGTGGCCTGTGGTTAAAGTTGTCAACAATGCAGATACTGAATCTGTTTTACAGTTTCTTGATGAAACTTTTGTCGCTGAAGGTATTCCTTCATGCATTCTCAGTGATAACGGTGTACAATTGTTGTCTCTCAAAGCCAAATCTTATTTTAAGAAGCTTGGTATCATTCATAAAACCACTTCCCTCTATAACCCGAGTCGTAATGGAATGGTGGAAAGGTTTAATAGAGTTCTAAAAAACACAATTTAATTAGTGTCCAACAGTAATTTAGATCGGTCCACTCAAGTAGGGAAAACTGTTTGGGCGTATCGTGACACATGTAATGATACCACGGGATTTTCTCCTTTTGTACTGATGAGAGGTCGTAATCCTCGGTCAAAGTTCTCTCCTTCTTGGTTATTCTCTTCTGATGCCCAGCCCTGGCCCAAAGATGAGGTGCGTGCACACATGGAATTAATGCATAATAAAAGCAAAGCATACTATGATATTAAGCATGGTACTAAACTTCCTGTGATAAGTATCGGAGACTTGGTACGTATCAAAAAACCTGGTTGGGTTTCTAAGTGTGAAAACTGTTTTTCTGAACCTATTCAAGTGAGTGAAGTTTTATTAAATACAGTTAGAGTAAGTGATAGTAAGGTTTGGAATCTAAACAGAATTGCTAGAAGCAACTATGTTCCTTATGAACGGACTGTTGATTATGATTTGTTATCTGATGACGTCAGTGGTTTTGTTCCTTGTGAGAAGGGTTCTGAGGACAGTAATGTTAATCTTGACTCAGCTACCCCTTCCAGTAGTAGTAACACCAATGACAGTAATGTTAATATTGATTTTACTGCTTCTTCCAGTGGTAGTAACACTGATGAAGCTGTAATTGATGTCTCTACAACTTCTTCTGGTGGTGATGTTGCTGACAATTTAAAACAATCGCAAGAGCCATCTTCTTCTTCATCCACTCTTGTGGAGAATGTTTCTTGTCATTCCTTGAGGAAGAGGATGGTTCCGTTGTGATTGAAAGATTATATTGTCAGTAATAGGTAATTTTTGGAAGTCTATATCATCTGATGTATTGCTTTCTGTTTTACCTTTTTTCTTAGTCTTTTTGTTTTTTTTCTATTCCGAAGAAAGGGGGATGTGTTGTGTTCTTGCTCTCTATTAGTATTCTAGTAATGTTAACTATGGTTAGAATTTCTACATGTCATTTGGAACTATTGTATGTCATTAAGAATGTATTGTTTCAAGTGTGGGACAGTTACTTCTTGTTACCAAGACCTGTGGTCATACTGCCAGTAGCTCCTCAATTTCATTAAAGGATTTCTACTAAATTCTGCATCCAGTATCCTTTGCAACAAACAGCCTCAACAGGCACATTGAGAGAGCTTGTCACCTCGACTCATCTCCATGAGAAATGTACTGTGAGTACTTCTGATTGGTAGTGAAGACTATTTTTTTGTTAGAGTGTGACTCCTTTCTGCTTCATCATCTGAGTTGCCTTGTGGAGCCGCTGGAGTTTAAGCAGCATTTGTGCTCCAGTGTGACTGTTTTCTCCTCAGCTTACCCTCTGGGTCATGACCTTGTAAAGATTTCAAAGTTCTCGCTGTCTGCTTCGAGCGTTCAAAGCTTGTGGGCTTCTCTGCAAAGGTGTATGTGAATCTCTGCCGAGCGTGAGGGCTCGGGCGTCCTTACTGAGGCTCACTTTCAGCTGATCTTGACAACCCTGATGCTCAGGGGAGTGCTGATAATTTTTTTTTAATGTGTTTGCTCTTTCTTCTTCCCTGTTGTCTTCGCTTCAACGCACAAGTTTGTTGGTTGGAGATTATTCACACGCACCTGGAGTGCATTACTCTGACAGGCGCTCTGTGATGCATTGTAATTGAGACTTCTATTAACTTGAGTTACAACAAACAAATGATGGACGGAATGCTGACAATGCATACATTCTCCCCCAGTCAAGAGATCTGGGTTAAATCCATCGTTCTTTTGCCCACTACACCACCCCAGTTTAGACATGGCCATATGCAAATCAGTCTTGACCCTGTGCCTCATGGGAACAGTCCAGCCCGAACTGCCAAGCCATGTCTTCCCTGGACCGGAATCAAGCATCCTAGGACCGGTTTCTGGCTATCAGCCGTCATCAGCCAGGATAGCTTGACTCCAGTGGCGTAGTGAGCACGGGTCCCACGTCTGGGAATACCCATCCCACTTAGGGCGAAAAGCGTTACAACAAACAAATGATGGACGGAATGCTGACAATGCATACATTCTCCCCCAGTCAAGAGATCTGGGTTAAATCCATCGTTCTTTTGCCCACTACACCACCCCAGTTTAGACATGGCCATATGCAAATCAGTCTTGACCCTGTGCCTCATGGGAACAGTCCAGCCCGAACTGCCAAGCCATGTCTTCCCTGGACCGGAATCAAGCATCCTAGGACCGGTTTCTGGCTATCAGCCGTCATCAGCCAGGATAGCTTGACTCCAGTGGCGTAGTGAGCACGGGTCCCACGTCTGGGAATACCCATCCCACTTAGGGCGAAAAGCGTTACAACAAATAAATGATGGACGGAATGCTGACAATGCATACATTCTCCCCCAGTCAAGAGATCTGGGTTAAATCCATCGTTCTTTTGCCCACTACACCACCCCAGTTTAGACATGGCCATATGCAAATCAGTCTTGACCCTGTGCCTCATGGGAACAGTCCAGCCCGAACTGCCAAGCCATGTCTTCCCTGGACCGGAATCAAGCATCCTAGGACCGGTTTCTGGCTATCAGCCGTCATCAGCCAGGATAGCTTGACTCCAGTGGCGTAGTGAGCACGGGTCCCACGTCTGGGAATACCCATCCCACTTAGGGCGTGGGACCCGTGCTCACTACGCCACTAAAAAAAGAGGTGCTGAAATTACAACTTGGGGAGAGAATAGTGTTAAAGTTGGCTTAACGTTTTACCTAAGCTGGACCAGTGACCTTCACCATCCTGTTTTGACTTCCCCAGCTGGACCAGGTTTTTTTTGCAACTCAGGCTTGACAGGAACAGGAAGGAGATTAAGAAGAGGAATCTTTGAGAAAGAAGACTCATAGGAACTGTATTTCGACTCGAGTTACCACACCTGGTGGAGAATTTTAGATCGTCATAAGTGACTGCCTACAATATATTTTTTCTTCCTTTTCCTTTCTTCCATCTTTCTTTTCTTCTTCACATTTTTTTCTTTCAATAATTTTGTTTGCTCTCACTGTACTTTAAAGTTTATTGACGTTTAGGTTTGTGCTTAGAGTCTCATCATATTTAGAGAGGGCCTCTTAAAAAAAACAGTAACACACATATTTACAGTAGGAGAACTTTCTGGTAGAGAGAACTTGTTAACAATTCAAACCTGAACTAGTGATTTCAAGTATGCAGAACGTAACACTGCCACCGTTTTTTATGGCACCTCCATGTGATCCACCTTTACAGTGGAATAAGTGGAAAAATGTGTTTCAGAATCATGCCATTGTATGTGGCCCAAACTTGGGGTTGGAAAGGAAGGTAGCGTTATTACAGCACTATCTGGGTGCGGAAGGGCAGGAAATGCTGGAACACTTACCAAAGTTAGAAGCTAATGAAGCTATAGGGCTGAATGATTATGAGGTTAGTTTGAAGAAACTAGATAATCACTTTTTACCCAAGTTCAGCACCATAATGGAATGCTATCATTTTGGGGAAAGAGGCCAGAAGGAGGGGTAAACAGTGGAAGAGTTTGTGTCAGACTTGAGAAAACTAGCTGCTAGTTGCAAGTTTGGAAGTGCGTGTAAAGAGAGCATTGGGGATCAAGTGAAAGTGGAAAATTCCTTATTGTAAAGTTAATTCAAAACCGACACAATATTCCAATACATAAGATACATTGTATCTTCATGACAAGCTTGTAAACATCCCAGTTTCTTTGACATAAAAAATAAAAGTTAGTATAAACAGCTGATACACCACAGTTTTTTTCAATACATTAAAATTTGATTAATTATTTCAATTTACAATGTTTTGACTGTTAAAAGACAGGGAGGGTCCACTAAACGACGCTGTGACCAGTATCACTGCGTCATTAATTTCTTATAGCAGATAAAAAAATTATCAATTGGCAGATAAGTTGCGGGTCCTTTGAGTCCAGACTTTTTAGTATAGCGGATCTGTAGGTGCCTCTTTCATTAAACTGTCTCCTCAACAGATGATGGCGGTGGGGACCTAAAGCTGGGCATATACATATTAGATGTATGACGTCCTGTATTGGTGACCCCCATAGGCTGCTTGCTTTTGAGCCCTGGAACTTCCAGCTTGGAAGGTCGGCATTGGAGGGCAACTTCCCCATACGCAGTTCTAGGAACTTGGTTTTTAGATGAGGGGAAAAGGCAAGGCCCAGGTATACCACTGGCTCAGGCTTAGTGTAAGAATGTAATACCATCCATGCCTGAGCTCGTCGACTTACTGTTACTTTGTCATCTTGTAGCGAGTGCGTTTTTGCCGCCTTTTTCATTATTAGCTGGGATGATGTCAAGGGTAATTTCCGATGCCAGAGGTCAACCGTCCTGGTTATTTGTAGTGAGGCGTCTAAATATTTTGCGTAGTGTGACTTAGGTTCATTTTGCAAGGCGTCCCAGAGCGCTTTATTGATTTTAAGACCATGATTAAGCCAAATTTTATACCAGGTTTTGATTGCCTCGTACCTTCTGTACAGTTGTTGTTGTTGCAGGCCAAACTCTAATCAGACCTGGGCTGATGAGGTGTCACGTGGCAGACAGAATACTCTTTTATACACTAGTGTTTAGATGTCATCCAGAATTGCTGCGTTGTTTCCATAGTGAACAACACTTCCATATGCGATGGTTGGAAGCAATTTTGCTTTGATGACTGCCAATAATGGGGTAAACAGTGGGCCTTTTAAGGTTTTTAATAAACTGCAAAATGCAAAAAGTAGAGCATTACCCTTTTTTTGTATGGCCTCGTACTACATTGAAAAGGAAAACCTTCGATCCAGATATATCCCGAGATATTTGTAGCTGTTAACCACATCTAACGTTGCGTTGTTAATTGTGAATGTCATTTGTTTAGGTAATCTGTGAGTTATAATCATGACCTTTGTTTATGTTGTATTTATTTCCATCAAGTTTGTTTTAGCGAAGTCCGCTAACTTGTGAATTGATCTTTGCAAACCAATTCTCGTGTTGTTTAGGAGGACAACGTCGTCCGCGTAGGACAAGTGTGTTAATGGCAATGTGCCCAGATGCGGTGGGTGTGAGTTAACCCCATCTAGCCTTGGTGTTAAGACGGCCATAAATAGGTTGAACAGATGTGGGGCTAGGTCACATCCTTGCTTTAAGCCCTTGTTGGTGTACATCTTCCTGGTTGGCCTCTGGCCATCGGCGATTTTGACCTGCATCCAGGTGTCAGTATAGAGATCCATCATTGGCTTCAGGATTGAATCTGGTAGACCCTGCTGCCCCAATTTGTTCTTCCTTGTCCTGCCTGACCTCATTGCACTGCCTAGTGTGGTCTTCTTCTAGTTTAACAGTCCGTGCGTGTGGCATCTACTGCTTTTAGGGGGGGGGGTTATCGTGTTCTGATTGGGGGAGGAGTAACTGGCTCCAGGTGCACTAGGGTGGGGGAAGACGCTGTCGAGCAGGGCACAGACAGCAAGGCAGCAAGCTGCACCCTGGCCTACCAGGGCCGCTTCGCCACCCCGCCTGGGCACGCACTCAGCCGCCGCCTTCTAATGGCAGCAGCGCTCACAGCCTCCCCCATCTCCCTGGCGACCACCCACTGCTCCCTTCTGTTGCTGTTTACCGCTATCAGGACGCTGTTGCTGCTGCTAGAGTGTTGGTTATTGGCTGTGGATAGGTGATGTTGTTAAGTCACGGCGACCTGGTTGCTAGTTGCTGGTTGCTGGTGCGGCTTTACAGCAGCCCTCCCTGACTGCTGCTACGATGTGGGGTGAGTGCCTCTGTGGCACTGCTAATGAGGCTGGGGGGTCAGTAGGTGCCAGTTGGTGGTGATGGACCTTCGGGGGCCAGAGTGGGCTGAGCTGAGTGATTTGAGTGCTATGGGGGGCTGCTTCACCTGGCTCACACTTAGCTTACACTTTGCTTGCCCGCCAGCCTGCCTCCTATTTTCGAGCAGCTCTCACCGTCCAGCTAGGCACAGTTGCATTTGCGACCCCTCTCCCGCTGCACTGGGGGGTCAAGAGAGGTCAAGAGAGGTTAGCGGAGCCCAAGGGATGGCCCCCGGGGAAAAGATGAGAGGAGGCAACAGGAGCGGCAGCGGCAGGAGGCGCTGGGTCATAGACAAGAGCGTTCAAGTGCGGCGGTGGACCCCGGCCCGCAGCCCGTGTGTGCACGGTCAGTCGGCCAATCTACCTTCGTGCTGTCAGCAGGCACTGTGCGGTGAGAATCAGCGGGGTGACCAACAGGGGCCGGTGCCACAAATGGCTTCGTATTGAGATGGTTCGTTCTGCGGCGGTTCTGGAGCATTTATTCGCAGTCCTCCTGCTCCTACTCTGCTGCTTGTCTGTGGTCTGAAAGGTCTGAACGAAGCATTAGGGATTAATTCTTGCTAACGTGTAAAATAGCAAGAATACAGGAAGGGTCATGGTTGAAGGACGATCAGCCTCTGGGGTAAGTGTTGATTGTGGCGGAACAGGTTGAACACATGATGAATTGTGTATGAGAGATAAAACAGAATGGAGAAGGGAATACTGGAGTGAGTGAGATCACGGAAGAACTAAGTGAAGTCATGGTGGTCAACGGAGTGAAAAAAGAAGTGAAAGAAAATAAGAGTGTAGGTGGATCCTTGTTATAGATGTGGTAAGGTTGGACACTTAGCCAAAAACAAAGACTGTCCAGCATTGAGAGCAACGTGCAATAGGTGCGGGAAGAAAGGCCACTTCAGGATATGTTGTAAGAGTGGAACGAATTAGCATAGTAATATAAATTACAAAAGGAATACCAAGAATGATGAACACACCACATGTGATGAAATTCATGGAGGAGTGTTGGGCAACCCTAAGGATGTCATCGCTATTGAGGAGCAGAATGTTGAAGCCATGTTTGACTCGTGCTCAAAATTGACTATAATTTCCAAAACTGTGTTTGACATGAAGTTTGGAAAAGGGAGGAAATTGCACAAAATTGATGTTAAACCTGGAGGATATGGGGGACAACCGATTCGCATGTTGGGTTATTTTTGGGATCGGTAGCCTACAAGGGCAGATACACAGACACGAAAGTTTATGTTTCTCTCAAGGGGGCCACCATCTTGTGATGGCCAGCACAAAAGGATATAGGTATATACCTCAACCCCAATACAGATCCTCAAATTCTAATTCAAAGTGTGGATTAAACTTTAACTACTATTGAAAAAGAGTTCCCAGAAGTATTCACTGGAGAACTGGGATGCTTAAAGTGTGATGAGCACAAAATTAAACTAAAAGAAAACTCAACACCAGTAGCAGCCAAAGTTAGGAATCTGCCTTAATCTATACAGGAGGCAGTAAGGGAGGAACTGGAAAAGTTATGCAGTACAGATGTCCTTAAACTGGTTGAGGCCACAAGTGGTTGGCCACAATAGTCATAGCTACAAAAAGTGATGGATCAATTGGCTTGTGCTTAGATCTGAGGACACTCAACAAAGAGGTGGTAGTTGACAGGTGCCTAACATTGCATATATGATGAGTAGTGTGGCAAGTGCCAGAGTTTTTTCGACCTTAGATCTGACATCCACATACTATCAAGTTAAGCTTCATCCAGACTCTCAGGACATGATGGTGTTCATCACGCCCAGGGGGGCGTACAGGTTTAAAACCATGCCGTTCTGGCTTGTCTCAGCAGCTGGGGTATTCCAGAGGGTCATGACAAACATGCTGCAAGGCATAGCAGGTGTATTCTCCCACCAAGACATTGTTTTAATATTCGTAAAAGATCATGTCCAACATGACCAAAGACTCAGACAGGTTTTGTAAAGATTTCAGGAGCAGGGCCTTAAGGTAAGGCTAGAGAAGTGCAAGTTAGGCTGTTCAGAAATAGTTTCTAGGACACAGGATCTCGGAGGATGGTATCTTGCCCAAAAATGAACTTCAGAACACAATAGTGAACATGACACCAACTACAAACAAGGAAGAGATAAAGTCATTTATGGGAATGCTTGAATTCTATAGTAAATTTGTTGACAATTTTTCTAGGCGAACATTCATATTCACTCTTTACTAAAGAATGGGGTACAATTTGCATGGTCGGAAGACTGTCAAAAGGAATATGATGATGCTAAGTCAGCATTAGCAAGGACACCCAATCTGAACGCTTCCATTCTGTGCAGAAATGCTGTGATAACCACCGATGCTAGCTCAAAAGGCTTAGGAGCAGTCTTAACACAAGAGGGAGAAAATGGTGTTGAGACCATTGCATTTGCCTCTCGCTCATTACATCTGGCAGAAGTCAATTACTCGGTGATAGAGAAGGAGGAACGGGCATGCTGCGCAATCAATAAGTTCAGAAATTTTGTGTTGGGAACAAAATTTGGGCTGAAGACAGACCACAAGCCACTGTTTGAAGTTTTCACCAAGAAAGGGCTGGATTCCATCTCCAGAAGGATCAGGCGGTGGGTGGTGAGCCTGCAGCAGTATACTTTTGGGGTGGAATATGTGAGTAAGAAACTACACTGCAGATTGTCTTTCACGCCTCGTAGGGGGCAAGGGAGGAGGAAAGTACTTGCAACTCCCAGGTGGAAGAGGAGGCAGATTTACAAGATGAGAGTGTCTGTGCCATAACCCAGGTAGCAGTTGAGGAAACACGGTGGAAGGAAGAATTGAGAAATGAATCTCTCTTACAGAGGGTTTGTAGTAAAACTCAGGAGGGGTGGACTAGTCAAGACAGAAATACCCAAGCCATATTGGATGGTGTGAGAGGAATTGTCGGTAGCAGATGGGTGTCTTTTCCAGGGCACAAAACTCATCCCATAAGAGAAAAGTTAATCGACTTAGCTCATGAAGGACATCTTGGGATCACAAAGACCAAGAAGAGACTACGCTTAGACTTTTGGTGACCCAGAATAGACTTGGACATTGAGAGAAAGATACGAGAGTGCATACCCTACTCCACTAGTGACACGATACTCAAACTGCACACACCGCCCATGCACTGTAGATCGCCACCAGAGGGTCCATGGGTGGATATCGCTTTAGATATTGCAGGTCCTCTAAAAGGAGAGAAGCAGTTCCCCTACATTATAGTATTAGTGGATCTTTTCTCACGTTGGCTGGAATTAAAGTTCGTGTCAGAGGAGGTTGCCTAGCTCCATACAGACAGACAATGGGGTACAGTTCTGCTCCCAAGAAATGAAAGAATTCTTACATTGCGTCGGTATTGACACAGGTTAAGTGCGTTTTACCATCCCAAAACAAATGGAATGGTGGAAAGGTTGAACAGGGACATCAAAGAGGGAATTCAGTTGGCAAGAGCAAGCAAATTGTGTTGGAGGGAGGAAGTCATGAAACGACTAGAAGCATATCGCTTGACTCCACACCAAACCACTAATGTCACACCATTTGAGTTTATGAAAGCTAGGAAACCCAACTCGAGCCTAGTGCTGGGTTGAATGAAGTGTTACAACAAACAATTGATGGACGGAATGCTGACAATGCAGACATTCTCCCCCAGTCAAGAGATCTGGGTTAAATCCATCGTTCTTTTGCCCACTACACCACCCCAGTTTAGACATGGCCATATGCAAATCAGTCTTGACCCTGTGCCTCATGGGAACAGTCCAGCCCGAACTGCCAAGCCATGTCTTCCCTGGACCGGAATCAAGCATCCTAGGACCGGTTTCTGGCTATCAGCCGTCATCAGCCAGGATAGCTTGACTATGAGGATAGTTCCCATGAGGCACAGGGTCAAGACTGATTTGCATATGGCTGGGTTCAAACTGGAACGGCATGGTGAGCAAAAAAACGATGGATTTAGGCCCAGATCTCTGTACTGGGGTGAATGTATGACATTGTTCTGCATTCTGTCCATCAATTGTTGTTTTTGCATTTGTCACCCCGAGTGGGAAGGGTATGCCCAGACGTGGGTCCCTTGCTCTCCATGCCACTGGAAATCAAGCAAGCCTGGCTGAAGACGGCTGAAATGCCAGAAACCGGTCCTAGGATGCTTGTTTCCAGTCCAGGGAGAACCTGGCTTGGCAGTTCGGGCTGGACTGTTCCCATGAGGCACAGGGTCAAGACTGATTTGCATATGGCTGGGTTCAAACTGGAACGGCATGGTGAGCAAAAAAACAATGGATTTAGGCCCAGATCTCTGTACTGGGGTGAATGTATGACATTGTTCTGCATTCTGTCCATCAATTGTTGTTTTTGCATTTGTCACCCCGAGTGGGAAGGGTATGCCCAGACGTGGGTCCCTTGCTCTCCATGCCACTGGAAATCAAGCAAGCCTGGCTGAAGACGGCTGAAATGCCAGAAACCGGTCCTAGGATGCTTGTTTCCAGTCCAGGGAGAACCTGGCTTGGCAGTTCGGGCTGGACTGTTCCCATGAGGCACAGGGTCAAGACTGATTTGCATATGGCTGGGTTCAAACTGGAACGGCATGGTGAGCAAAAAAACGATGGATTTAGGCCCAGATCTCTGTACTGGGGTGAATGTATGACATTGTTCTGCATTCTGTCCATCAATTGTTGTTTTTGCATTTGTCACCCCGAGTGGGAAGGGTATGCCCAGACGTGGGTCCCTTGCTCTCCATGCCACTGGAAATCAAGCAAGCCTGGCTGAAGACGGCTGAAATGCCAGAAACCGGTCCTAGGATGCTTGTTTCCAGTCCAGGGAGAACCTGGCTTGGCAGTTCGGGCTGGACTGTTCCCATGAGGCACAGGGTCAAGACTGATTTGCATATGGCTGGGTTCAAACTGGAACGGCATGGTGAGCAAAAAAACGATGGATTTAGGCCCAGATCTCTGTACTGGGGTGAATGTATGACATTGTTCTGCATTCTGTCCATCAATTGTTGTTTTTGCATTTGTCACCCCGAGTGGGAAGGGTATGCCCAGACGTGGGTCCCTTGCTCTCCATGCCACTGGAAATCAAGCAAGCCTGGCTGAAGACGGCTGAAATGCCAGAAACCGGTCCTAGGATGCTTGTTTCCAGTCCAGGGAGAACCTGGCTTGGCAGTTCGGGCTGGACTGTTCCCATGAGGCACAGGGTCAAGACTGATTTGCATATGGCTGGGTTCAAACTGGAACGGCATGGTGAGCAAAAAAACGATGGATTTAGGCCCAGATCTCTGTACTGGGGTGAATGTATGACATTGTTCTGCATTCTGTCCATCAATTGTTGTTTTTGCATTTGTCACCCCGAGTGGGAAGGGTATGCCCAGACGTGGGTCCCTTGCTCTCCATGCCACTGGAAATCAAGCAAGCCTGGCTGAAGACGGCTGAAATGCCAGAAACCGGTCCTAGGATGCTTGTTTCCAGTCCAGGGAGAACCTGGCTTGGCAGTTCGGGCTGGACTGTTCCCATGAGGCACAGGGTCAAGACTGATTTGCATATGGCTGGGTTCAAACTGGAACGGCATGGTGAGCAAAAAAACGATGGATTTAGGCCCAGATCTCTGTACTGGGGTGAATGTATGACATTGTTCTGCATTCTGTCCATCAATTGTTGTTTTTGCATTTGTCACCCCGAGTGGGAAGGGTATGCCCAGACGTGGGTCCCTTGCTCTCCATGCCACTGGAAATCAAGCAAGCCTGGCTGAAGACGGCTGAAATGCCAGAAACCGGTCCTAGGATGCTTGTTTCCAGTCCAGGGAGAACCTGGCTTGGCAGTTCGGGCTGGACTGTTCCCATGAGGCACAGGGTCAAGACTGATTTGCATATGGCTGGGTTCAAACTGGAACGGCATGGTGAGCAAAAAAACGATGGATTTAGGCCCAGATCTCTGTACTGGGGTGAATGTATGACATTGTTCTGCATTCTGTCCATCAATTGTTGTTTTTGCATTTGTCACCCCGAGTGGGAAGGGTATGCCCAGACGTGGGTCCCTTGCTCTCCATGCCACTGGAAATCAAGCAAGCCTGGCTGAAGACGGCTGAAATGCCAGAAACCGGTCCTAGGATGCTTGTTTCCAGTCCAGGGAGAACCTGGCTTGGCAGTTCGGGCTGGACTGTTCCCATGAGGCACAGGGTCAAGACTGATTTGCATATGGCTGGGTTCAAACTGGAACGGCATGGTGAGCAAAAAAACGATGGATTTAGGCCCAGATCTCTGTACTGGGGTGAATGTATGACATTGTTCTGCATTCTGTCCATCAATTGTTGTTTTTGCATTTGTCACCCCGAGTGGGAAGGGTATGCCCAGACGTGGGTCCCTTGCTCTCCATGCCACTGGAAATCAAGCAAGCCTGGCTGAAGACGGCTGAAATGCCAGAAACCGGTCCTAGGATGCTTGTTTCCAGTCCAGGGAGAACCTGGCTTGGCAGTTCGGGCTGGACTGTTCCCATGAGGCACAGGGTCAAGACTGATTTGCATATGGCTGGGTTCAAACTGGAACGGCATGGTGAGCAAAAAAACGATGGATTTAGGCCCAGATCTCTGTACTGGGGTGAATGTATGACATTGTTCTGCATTCTGTCCATCAATTGTTGTTTTTGCATTTGTCACCCCGAGTGGGAAGGGTATGCCCAGACGTGGGTCCCTTGCTCTCCATGCCACTGGAAATCAAGCAAGCCTGGCTGAAGACGGCTGAAATGCCAGAAACCGGTCCTAGGATGCTTGTTTCCAGTCCAGGGAGAACCTGGCTTGGCAGTTCGGGCTGGACTGTTCCCATGAGGCACAGGGTCAAGACTGATTTGCATATGGCTGGGTTCAAACTGGAACGGCATGGTGAGCAAAAAAACGATGGATTTAGGCCCAGATCTCTGTACTGGGGTGAATGTATGACATTGTTCTGCATTCTGTCCATCAATTGTTGTTTTTGCATTTGTCACCCCGAGTGGGAAGGGTATGCCCAGACGTGGGTCCCTTGCTCTCCATGCCACTGGAAATCAAGCAAGCCTGGCTGAAGACGGCTGAAATGCCAGAAACCGGTCCTAGGATGCTTGTTTCCAGTCCAGGGAGAACCTGGCTTGGCAGTTCGGGCTGGACTGTTCCCATGAGGCACAGGGTCAAGACTGATTTGCATATGGCTGGGTTCAAAGTGGAACGGCATGGTGAGCAAAAAAACGATGGATTTAGGCCCAGATCTCTGTACTGGGGTGAATGTATGACATTGTTCTGCATTCTGTCCATCAATTGTTGTTTTTGCATTTGTCACCCCGAGTGGGAAGGGTATGCCCAGACGTGGGTCCCTTGCTCTCCATGCCACTGGAAATCAAGCAAGCCTGGCTGAAGACGGCTGAAATGCCAGAAACCGGTCCTAGGATGCTTGTTTCCAGTCCAGGGAGAACCTGGCTTGGCAGTTCGGGCTGGACTGTTCCCATGAGGCACAGGGTCAAGACTGATTTGCATATGGCTGGGTTCAAACTGGAACGGCATGGTGAGCAAAAAAAAGATGGATTTAGGCCCAGATCTCTGTACTGGGGTGAATGTATGACATTGTTCTGCATTCTGTCCATCAATTGTTGTTTTTGCATTTGTCACCCCGAGTGGGAAGGGTATGCCCAGACGTGGGTCCCTTGCTCTCCATGCCACTGGAAATCAAGCAAGCCTGGCTGAAGACGGCTGAAATGCCAGAAACCGGTCCTAGGATGCTTGTTTCCAGTCCAGGGAGAACCTGGCTTGGCAGTTCGGGCTGGACTGTTCCCATGAGGCACAGGGTCAAGACTGATTTGCATATGGCTGGGTTCAAACTGGAACGGCATGGTGAGCAAAAAAACGATGGATTTAGGCCCAGATCTCTGTACTGGGGTGAATGTATGACATTGTTCTGCATTCTGTCCATCAATTGTTGTTTTTGCATTTGTCACCCCGAGTGGGAAGGGTATGCCCAGACGTGGGTCCCTTGCTCTCCATGCCACTGGAAATCAAGCAAGCCTGGCTGAAGACGGCTGAAATGCCAGAAACCGGTCCTAGGATGCTTGTTTCCAGTCCAGGGAGAACCTGGCTTGGCAGTTCGGGCTGGACTGTTCCCATGAGGCACAGGGTCAAGACTGATTTGCATATGGCTGGGTTCAAACTGGAACGGCATGGTGAGCAAAAAAACGATGGATTTAGGCCCAGATCTCTGTACTGGGGTGAATGTATGACATTGTTCTGCATTCTGTCCATCAATTGTTGTTTTTGCATTTGTCACCCCGAGTGGGAAGGGTATGCCCAGACGTGGGTCCCTTGCTCTCCATGCCACTGGAAATCAAGCAAGCCTGGCTGAAGACGGCTGAAATGCCAGAAACCGGTCCTAGGATGCTTGTTTCCAGTCCAGGGAGAACCTGGCTTGGCAGTTCGGGCTGGACTGTTCCCATGAGGCACAGGGTCAAGACTGATTTGCATATGGCTGGGTTCAAACTGGAACGGCATGGTGAGCAAAAAAACGATGGATTTAGGCCCAGATCTCTGTACTGGGGTGAATGTATGACATTGTTCTGCATTCTGTCCATCAATTGTTGTTTTTGCATTTGTCACCCCGAGTGGGAAGGGTATGCCCAGACGTGGGTCCCTTGCTCTCCATGCCACTGGAAATCAAGCAAGCCTGGCTGAAGACGGCTGAAATGCCAGAAACCGGTCCTAGGATGCTTGTTTCCAGTCCAGGGAGAACCTGGCTTGGCAGTTCGGGCTGGACTGTTCCCATGAGGCACAGGGTCAAGACTGATTTGCATATGGCTGGGTTCAAACTGGAACGGCATGGTGAGCAAAAAAACGATGGATTTAGGCCCAGATCTCTGTACTGGGGTGAATGTATGACATTGTTCTGCATTCTGTCCATCAATTGTTGTTTTTGCATTTGTCACCCCGAGTGGGAAGGGTATGCCCAGACGTGGGTCCCTTGCTCTCCATGCCACTGGAAATCAAGCAAGCCTGGCTGAAGACGGCTGAAATGCCAGAAACCGGTCCTAGGATGCTTGTTTCCAGTCCAGGGAGAACCTGGCTTGGCAGTTCGGGCTGGACTGTTCCCATGAGGCACAGGGTCAAGACTGATTTGCATATGGCTGGGTTCAAACTGGAACGGCATGGTGAGCAAAAAAACGATGGATTTAGGCCCAGATCTCTGTACTGGGGTGAATGTATGACATTGTTCTGCATTCTGTCCATCAATTGTTGTTTTTGCATTTGTCACCCCGAGTGGGAAGGGTATGCCCAAACGTGGGTCCCTTGCTCTCCATGCCACTGGAAATCAAGCAAGCCTGGCTGAAGACGGCTGAAATGCCAGAAACCGGTCCTAGGATGCTTGTTTCCAGTCCAGGGAGAACCTGGCTTGGCAGTTCGGGCTGGACTGTTCCCATGAGGCACAGGGTCAAGACTGATTTGCATATGTCTGGGTTCAAACTGGAACGGCATGGTGAGCAAAAAAACGATGGATTTAGGCCCAGATCTCTGTACTGGGGTGAATGTATGACATTGTTCTGCATTCTGTCCATCAATTGTTGTTTTTGCATTTGTCACCCCGAGTGGGAAGGGTATGCCCAGACGTGGGTCCCTTGCTCTCCATGCCACTGGAAATCAAGCAAGCCTGGCTGAAGACGGCTGAAATGCCAGAAACCGGTCCTAGGATGCTTGTTTCCAGTCCAGGGAGAACCTGGCTTGGCAGTTCGGGCTGGACTGTTCCCATGAGGCACAGGGTCAAGACTGATTTGCATATGGCTGGGTTCAAACTGGAACGGCATGGTGAGCAAAAAAACGATGGATTTAGGCCCAGATCTCTGTACTGGGGTGAATGTATGACATTGTTCTGCATTCTGTCCATCAATTGTTGTTTTTGCATTTGTCACCCCGAGTGGGAAGGGTATGCCCAGACGTGGGTCCCTTGCTCTCCATGCCACTGGAAATCAAGCAAGCCTGGCTGAAGACGGCTGAAATGCCAGAAACCGGTCCTAGGATGCTTGTTTCCAGTCCAGGGAGAACCTGGCTTGGCAGTTCGGGCTGGACTGTTCCCATGAGGCACAGGGTCAAGACTGATTTGCATATGGCTGGGTTCAAACTGGAACGGCATGGTGAGCAAAAAAACGATGGATTTAGGCCCAGATCTCTGTACTGGGGTGAATGTATGACATTGTTCTGCATTCTGTCCATCAATTGTTGTTTTTGCATTTGTCACCCCGAGTGGGAAGGGTATGCCCAGACGTGGGTCCCTTGCTCTCCATGCCACTGGAAATCAAGCAAGCCTGGCTGAAGACGGCTGAAATGCCAGAAACCGGTCCTAGGATGCTTGTTTCCAGTCCAGGGAGAACCTGGCTTGGCAGTTCGGGCTGGACTGTTCCCATGAGGCACAGGGTCAAGACTGATTTGCATATGGCTGGGTTCAAACTGGAACGGCATGGTGAGCAAAAAAACGATGGATTTAGGCCCAGATCTCTGTACTGGGGTGAATGTATGACATTGTTCTGCATTCTGTCCATCAATTGTTGTTTTTGCATTTGTCACCCCGAGTGGGAAGGGTATGCCCAGACGTGGGTCCCTTGCTCTCCATGCCACTGGAAATCAAGCAAGCCTGGCTGAAGACGGCT